>NC_141699.1:860297877-861497877 GCF_964263255.1 Lissotriton vulgaris | reverse complement strand
ATGTAAGACATATTTTAACTTTACAGAAACATACAGTCACTGGATGTTGTAATCAGTGATGTCATCAGTGATGTCATTTGAGATGTCATCAGTGATGTCATCAGTGATGTCACTAACCATGTCATGAATGATGTAATATGTGACATCATCAGCAGTGGATTGCGGGTGCGCGATATATAGTTAGCGCTTATAACTATATATGGAATTTCAATGGTTTTATGCGAGTAAAATAAGGTTTTCTAAATGCAAATCCCTAACTATATATGGCCTAAAACCAATGGTTTTTTCATTGAATTTTCAAGGTTTTGTAAATGCAAATTCCTAACTATATATGGAGTATAACCTATGGTTTTTTCTGTGAATTTCAATGGTTTTTTAATAGCAAGTATCAAAAGCTGTCAAATGTCAAGTACGTGATAGGTAAAAACGTTTTTGTGTTTATGCACGCTGATCTGCTTTGAACGCTGTCCCCCCCCCCCACTCCCCTCTTTTCTCTTAGTAGTACTCTCTCTTTGCAGATAGTGAACGGTAGTTAACTCAGACCTTTACCCCTGTTGTAATCCGTCGTACCTGCTTGTCTCTCCATTTGATTGATTATTATCCAAGCATTTACTATTTTACAATTGGTTCTCTTTGGATCATTCTCTATTTACAAACAAGCACAAAGTCGCAATACTCTGTTTAGTCTTTGCAGATAGTGAAAAATCGTGTAAAAAAATAAAAGTAATCGAGCAAAATCAGTAGACCACTAATTCGATCTCTTTTTGACCTCGGTAAAATACAAACATTAGGAATAACCCTTCATGAGAAATACGAAAATAGTGAAATGAACTGAGCTCCACACCATGAGGGCTGCAAAACAGCTCGACTCCGCCACCCACACCGCCCAAAATAATGGCAAACCCTATGCAAATATTATAAATATACACAACACACCACCAAAGAAACAGAGTAAAACATTTTATTAAATAACTATTTACATAACTATTTTATACTTTTTATTGCCCGATCCGGCTAGCTCAATCGATCGAGCATGAAACTCATGCACTGATAACAAGCGTTGAGAGTTTGTAGAATGATGGCTTCAGATTTTCCACATACGGTATAGTGGCGCGAACTGGCAGGGGGCGTTTGGATTCTACCCCTTCTCCAAATAAGATTTTCATACGTGAATGTTCGTTCATGCTTTTTGTCCCTGAGTTGCTTCCATGTCACTGCCTTACATAAATGGCATAAGTCCTGGTTGTTGAGTGCCATACTTCAGAGTTCTAAGCAGCTCTTGTAACACTGTTTAAACCTTATTTGCACCTGCTGCAGCTTCACTATTCAAAGTAAGTGGGGTCCATTTGTGGACCTGACTGCATTGGAAAACAATGTGATACGGTGCCTCCCTAAACCGCTTGACGGAGGCCCCCGAGGGGCGGTGAGATGGCGCGGCCTGAGAGGGGGCGCTTGGCTCCTGCCCCCTCCCCAAGTCGTGTTGCCCTGGTGAGGCCTGAGATCGCCCCCGGCATAGGCGGCCGGCTCCCCGGGTCCAGCGGAATTTTTTCCCTTTTGAAGAATCTTTCATTCTGGACCTTGTCCCACAATCCGTTTCACCTGAAGACACGCTGTCGTAGGGCGCCCCTTTACCGTTTTAGTTGCCATTCCGCCCGCTTTTGGTACTCTGTGCCTCTTCCGCCATTCAGCTGTTTACCGCTCGCTCTTGCGACTACAACGTCTCGCTCACCATGTAGTTGAGTTGCTCCCGCTCTTAAGATTTTACCGAACTTTTTGGACTGCTGAAAGCGGTTGTATTCCGACCGCTGGTTGGTGGAGACATTTTGACTATATTCTGCACCTGCATTGTCGCGTAATGCGTCATATGACGCGACGCGTTAGCGCACCCGGAAGTGCTCCGGTGCGCAAGGCGCAGCTTCCCGGAAACGATCCAGAGCGCGCCGCGCAGCGCGTAACGTAAGCATAACAGGTCATGTGACTTGTTAATAAAACTTTTCATTGGTTCATTTTACTTTTCTTTTCCTAATTATGTAAGACTAGATCATGTGACCTAAAAATAACACTTTTCATTGGATTAAAACATTTTTTTTCCCCAAACGATGAAAGCCCCACCTTGTTTCTGGATGTTTCAGACTGAAGCTGGCGTCACCATGAGAGCACCACCATCTCGTAGCTCCGTCGTGGCCATTCCGCAAGCAATCATGGCAGCCGCTCCCCACCGGAAGCCTGCGGGAGTCGAGGGCCCCCAAGACTTTTGTACAATCTTCAAGGCTGAGGGGACGCTTTCGAGAATGGAACCCAAGCCCTGGCAGACAAGCGTCCGAGTTCCAAGGTGTCCCAGGGCCATTTTACTGGACCAGGCCCAAATCCGAAGAGCCGGCCGCCATTTTAAGAGTCCTGTGGCAGCCGCCTATCGCTGCACCGCAACAGTGGGAACAACTCAACTACATGGTAAGCGAGACGCTGTAGCCGTAAGAGCGGGCGCTAAACAGCTGAATGGCGGAAAAGGCACAGTGTAGCAAAAGCGGGCGGAATGGCGACTGAAACGATAAAGGGGCGCCCCACTACAGCAGACAAGCCTCCGCCATGTGCTTCAAAACTGCATATGTATCTCGTGATATCAAGGTTGGGCAACCAGTACAGAACAAGCAGTTACGAGTCCCATTTACACCGGCGCCATTTTGGGCGCGGCCGGGCAGGTCCAGGATCTACTGAAACATAAAAAATGAGGCTGACGTCTCTGAAGCAGTTGACGAACAGCAGGACATAGCAAATAAACATGAACTCTCTAAAGCTGTTAACTCACTGCAGGACAAAACAAGTGAACCTGAAACCTCTGGAATAATTGTCGCTCAAAAGAACAACACACAAAACTCTGTAGAGCCTGAAGAAAAAAAAACAGAAGGGCACTGTAGTTTCAGACACACTTAACAATAATGACTAAACAAAGATATCGTCTGTTTATAAAGCAGTTATCATCTTGACAGAATTGACAAAGAAGTGTACAGACACCAATGCATCAGCATTCTCGGAGATAACATCTTAAGGAACAAAGAAAGACCTGTTCACTCTTGACACCCCAGGTGCTGTGTATATTGCACTATAGTGCTGCATCGAGAAAACGGGCAACCCTATTGATGTGGATTTTTCATTATTGATTATTGTAAAGAAATGGCGACTCCCCCCTTTAGCAGATTAGCTAAATGTTTGCGTAATTTAGGCATAAAAGTTATATTATTGTTGTTGTTGTTGTTATCGTTATAGTTCTGGTTAATTTCAAAAAATGGTTAAATATATTTACAGTTTTTGTTGCGTTCGTTATATTTAAATGTTAATAAAATTTTAAAATGTAACTGTCTTGGAGTACTATATATTTTTTAAAAATCGGGTGAATGGGGCCTTGAATCGGGTTATTGTCATGTGTGGGCTTTGCAAGTGTACTGCTACAAGATCGGACATTTCAAACTCAAATGCACGTTCTTTTTCTTACCTTTCCGAAGCATGGAGCGCAATAGCAGGCAGAGAAAGGGTGATGCACGTGTTGAACACTGCCTGGCCTGCAAATTGCTGGCAGTGCCCCCCCGCCCGCTCCTGAAAGAGGGCACACACACACCGCCGCCCCGAGTACTTCACAAATCTTTAAAAGACCATGCGCTTGTTCAATGGGAAGTGGATAACATGGCTAAGAGCATTTGCTGGATAATGCATGAATATCGCTGACTTTTCAACGATATTCATGCATTGCGGCCGTTTTTTATCGCATTTGCGATAAACCTTGCTAATAGCAAGGTTTATGTGCGATAAAATTCGCCGAAGTGCGGCGATAATTTTTGTCTCTAAACAAGTTAGAGACAAAAATTACCGCTAGTTTTTGGTAATATGCAGGAAACGGGAAGCGAAAGACTACCACTGAAATAAGTAGTCTCACGCCTGAATCGGGAGGGTTGGCATGTCTGGATACTCTACAGCTGGGGCCATAAACTACATCCGCAGGGCTAGGTGATAGCCTAGGTCCGGCCTGGACAATCGGACACAGAGGAAGAGGAGTGTCAGAGGGTGCGGTAGTGAATAGGGTGAAAGGGAGGTGTCGAGCACGCACAGGGTGTGATTCTCAGAGAAGAGCAGCGCAGATGGGGGAAGTATATGTCCCATGCATGAGAGAGAGAGCGGGGGTGACCATTGCGTGGGGGAGATGCGTGCGAGGGTGGGGAGCCATGCTGAGAATCGGCGGCGTGCAGAGAGTGGCCCTGGTCAAGGCATCTAAAATGGCTGCCGTGCACGACAAAATTGTGGCATTGGACAAAAACGCAAGATGGCGCAGACAATGTTTATCAATAAGGATTCATTTATAACAAAATATTTACTCGCAGTGACAAAATGGTGTTCAACACTTCCTGATTTCCATCGAATCGAACGATAACAAACGTCACGCACAGAGCAGTTTTTAGCCATGTTATCCAATGGAAGGTGGATAACATGGCTAAGAGCATTTGCTGGATAATGCATGAATATCGCTGACTTTTCAACGATATTCAGCGGGGCTAGGTGATAGCCTAGGTCCGGCCTGGACAATCGGACACAGAGGAAGAGGAGTGTCAGAGGGTGCGGTAGTGAATAGGGTGAAAGGGAGGTGTCGAGCGGGCACAGGGTGTGATTCTCAGAGAAGAGCAGCGCAGATGGGGGAAGTATATGTCCCATGCATGAGAGAGAGAGCGGGGGTGACCATTGCGTGGGGGAGATGCGTGCGAGGGTAGGGAGCCATGCTGAGAATCGGCGGCGTGCAGAGAGTGGCCCTGGTCAAGGCATCTAAAATGGCTGCCGTGCACGACAAAATTGTGGCATTGGACAAAAACGCAAGATGGCGCAGACAATGTTTATCAATAAGGATTCATTTATAACAAAATATTTACTCGCAGTGACAAAATGGTGTTCAACACTTCCTGATTTCCATCGAATCGAACGTTAACAAACGTCACGCACAGAGCAGTTTTTAGCCATGTTATCCAATGGAAGGTGGATAACATGGCTAAGAGCATTTGCTGGATAATGCATGAATATCGCTGACTTTTCAACGATATTCATGCATTGTGGCCGATGCTCGGCGATAATTTTTGTCTCAAAACAATTAAAACGAAGCACAAAATGGCGAATTCCCATTTCGCTACCAGTTTGCGGCCCAGTTCGCGGCCCGAGAAAGGCTTCTACCGTGAAAAATCTTTTTTTTTTTCTTTTCCCCACGGGACCCTTTAATAACCCCAACAACATTCCTAGGGGGTCAAGAGGGGGATACCTTGCCCCCTTTCATTAAATTCCCCTTTCGTTTTTCACCTCTTCTTCTCTCTCGATCCTACCGAGAGACAAGATGGCGGCCGCTCCGGACTGTTTAGAATGTTGACAGACACCAGAGAGCCAATCAGCTTTCTGCACGCAAAGTTCCGAAACGCGAAAAGTAAGCGGACCGGATCGCTGCCCGGAGCGCTGTTACAGATATATATCTTGATTTAAACGTTAATTTCTCAAAATCCACTGAAGCACATATATTGAGACCTAGCAAAGGCACATCGGGCTAACAGTCCCTACAATTTTGCCAAGTTTCGTGCAAATCCATTCAGCCGTTCGAGCTAAAAGTGAGTCCAACCGCCCTATGGAAAACTCAATGCAAAAAACGCGTTTTGGGACCCCCCTTTTTTCTTGGACCCCCCTTGACGAAACCCCACCAAATTTTCAGGGGCTGCTCAGAAACAAAATGTGCCATTTTCCTGAAAAATTCAGCCGATTCCGTCCACAAACGCCAAAGTTATTAGACATAGAATTTTCAGAAATCCCATAGGGAATTAATCCTAACTATATATACCTACTGGCGATAGCCAGTAGGTAATATATATATATATATATATATATATATATATATATATATATATATATATATATATATATATATATATATATATATATATATATATATATATATATATATATATATATATATATATATATATATATCCTAATCTGCTGTGAGCCACAATAAAGCCTTCTCGAGTGTAAATCCGAGCCTGTTTTGTATTCAGAAGGCCGCGTGCTGAGGATATCTATAATATATATATATATATTTTGTATCGCTAAAACCCGGAAGCCTGGGGTTTCATGTGCGGCGGTCCCAGCAGGGTTCCGTAGCCCGTTGCATCCAAAGCAAGCCTCTTCACTTCATGAAAAAGAATATCCGGGACACCCAGGGATGTTGTAACAACTTTTTATTCGGGCAAAGTTACGCCTCATCAGTGGAGAGGATTGCTTTGGAGATATATATTGATTTATTTAGCAAGCATGGCAAGAAGACGCATTTCGACCGCAAGCCTGTTGTCTTGTTCACATAACATGCTGCGATGACTGACAAGCTCTATATATACACACACACAAACATATGCCTAGGATAAGCGAACACTGCTCGCAAAGGAAAATCTTTGGCCTGTGATTGGGTGCATCGGCACCAATGGGAACATCAGAAACATTAGTTAAAGTCCCAAGCTACATCAACATGGTTTTAGAACACGGAGCTGGCAATGAATAAGGCACACGCCGAAACGCGTCTGCCAGGTGTTTTAACTCTACTTGTCAGGATGGTGGCGAAATAAATCTCCTGACCCCTCCAAAACGCATGTGTCGGTCCCGTTTCTTGCTAAGAGGCGGGAGTGGTGGTGGATATGTGTGCAGCAGTCGACGCTGCAGAACCGGCACGCCTCTCGATCTGGTGCTCCGCTTCAAGTCGGCATCCTGGTGGTGTATGTGTTGGAAGCGCATTAAGCGGCGCCCCCTCGCCCAAGACGCTGTTCCTGGTTCGAGGAGAGAGCGGCAGCTTGCTGCCGAGTTGGATGGAGTCGGGAGACGATTTTGTAACCATGGTCCCTGAGGCGGTGGATGAGCAGACTCACGAGCCAGCAACAGCTGGGGCATTACGATATGCACGAACGGATCACTGTATCGAAGTTCTCGATGTGAAGATGCGACCAGGCTTTGTGGGATACTTACTGACTTACTGGGACCTCATGCACCAGCATGCTTAGCGAACACTGCTCGCAAAGGAAAATCTTTGGCCTGTGATTGGGTGCATCGGCACCAATGGGAACATCAGAAACATTAGTTAAAGTCCCAAGCTACATCAACATGGTTTTAGAACACGGAGCTGGCAATGAATAAGGCACACGCCAAAACGCGTCTGCCAGGTGTTTTAACTCTACTTGTCAGGATGGTGGCGAAATAAATCTCCTGACCCCTCCAAAACGCATGTGTCGGTCCCGTTTCTTGCTAAGAGGAGGGAGTGGTGGTGGATATATATATATATATATATATATATATATATATATATATATATATATATATATATATATATATATATGTATATGTATATATATATGTATATATATATATATATATATATATATGTATCCTAATCTGCTGTGAGCCACAATAAAGCCTTCTCGAGTGTGAATCCGAGCCTATTTTGTATTCAGAAGGCCGCGTGCTGAGGATATCTATAATATATATATATATATATTTTGTATCGCTAAAACCCGGAAGCCTGGGGTTTCATGTGCGGCGGTCCCAGCAGGGTTCCGTAGCCCGTTGCATCCAAAGCAAGCCTCTTCACTTCATGAAAAAGAATATCCGGGACACCCAGGGATGTTGTAACAACTTTTTATTCGGGCAAAGTTACGCCTCATCAGTGGAGAGGATTGCTTTGGAGATATATATTGATTTATTTAGCAAGCATGGCAAGAAGACGCATTTCGACCGCAAGCCTGTTGTCTTGTTCACATAACATGCTGCGATGACTGACAAGCTCTATATATACACACACACAAACATATGCCTAGGATAAGCGAGTGACTTTTTCATTTCCATAGTGAGTAAGGCAACGATGACGTGGCTGACACAAGTGCTGAAAAATCGAGAGTCATTCATGTGAAATGACATCATTGGGACCGAAAAGCAAAAAAGTGACTAGCATGAATGAAAGACTGCCGTTTTGTAAAAATACATCACCTGCACACTGATGGAATAAGTGAACAGTGTTTAAACAACTGACAATGGGGCTCGGAAATAAGGTTCACAATGCGCTGAAATGCCACAAGTATGAACAAATTAAACTGTGAGGCACGGAGGAGAGCATTGTCGACAGCCCAAAATCCCTTGGTGTCATACTCTACACTAAACTCAATCTACTCTCCCACATTAATTCAATTGCAAAGTCTGCTCTATACCAACTGCGCCTTCTTTGGGGGATTCATTGCTTCTTACCGGAGCATGACCTTAAAACCCTGGTCCAATCGCTGGTCGTCCCCAGACTGGACTACTGCAATTCTCTTCTTACCGGACTCCCCAAATCCCACCTGTCCCCCCTTAAGTCTGTTCTCCATTCAGCAGCTCGTTTCATTTATGGGGCCAAAAAAAGCGGCCACATCACACCCATGTTATCCACCCTCCGCTGGCTTCCCATCGAGGCAAGATCTATCTACAATACTGCCTGCATCACCCACAAAGCCTTGCACTCCTCAAGTCCTCGCTATCTGGCGAATAAAATGAAACTCTCTGGAGGCTCTAGACCATCACGAAATGCGGAAAATCTACTGCTTGAACCTCCCACTTTCAAGAAGGAAAGATCAATGGCCCAATCCTTTTCAGGCAACGCAGTGAGAATCTGGAACTCACTTCCGCCTCAGCTCCGGACCACCACCTCCTCCCAGGCCTTCAAAACTGACCTCAAAGCTCTCCTCCTTCAAAGACACTTCCAAAGTTAATTCATGCCCTCTATTATCTGAAGGAAGACCTTTTAGTACAGAAAATTTCTATTCTCCATGACTATGGAAGTGCCGTCCTAGTGTGCTCTTGTGGTTTGAGAGACTGCCATTTATTGCAGTACTACCCTATTACCTGTGTTTGGTACTCTTTTGTAACATGCACACGTCACTTTTCTCTTGTAACACACTGTTTGCTACCTCTTACTTTTTGTTTGATTTCGATACTTGCACAAGTGCCACCATTGCCTACGTAACGTTTGTTCTTGTGTTTGAGTGTCCTCCATTTATTGCAGTATTATACCTCTACTTGTACTTTGTGCGCTTTTGTAACCTGCACACATGTCACTTTTTCCTCCTGTAATGCATCGTTTGCTACCTCTTGTATTTTGTTCACTCACGATTGTCACTTTTGCCTCATGTAATGTAACTTTTGCTTTTGTAATTTGTTCACTTGTAATGTTCTCTTGTATCAGTTCTGTTTCTTTTGTGAAGCGCTCTGACACCTTCGGGTAAAGTCTGCGGCCATGTAAAAAAAAACACATAAAAACACATAAATAAATAAATAAATAAAAGGTGTGTACGCAGAGGCCACATGGTGGAATGCTGCTGCCCTCTAGTGTTAGTCTGCGGACTAGGTGGATCCCATTAGCATCGGGTTAAGTCGAAATCCCACACGTTGTGAGATTGTACAGTTGGCCTGGGCGAACCATCGAGGATGGAAATGGCCAGAAAAGCGGTGAAAAGCGTCCCCTGGGGAGAGGAATAGCTATGACGGGCGTTGGAGGGCTGGACAGCAGAGTGCGTCACGGTAAGGCGTAGTCGGGGGTATGTCAGCAAGGAAAGTAAACGGGCGCAAGCGTGTGCACATGCCCCGTAGGTTGCCGTGTGGGTGGCGCGGCGATAGAAGGAATCAGTCAGCAAAAGGTCAACACAGCGGTAGGTGGTGGCCTGTCCGGAAAAAAACCATAACGAGCTCCTAGATCTATTGTGTGACAAAAATGGGGGTGAAAGGGAAGGTGCGCTGGGCGTGTGAGTTATGTTAATAACCATTTGTAAAGCGCGCGGACACCCATAGGTTTCATGGCGCTTGGTGTGTGTTCATGTGAGTGAGGTGACATGACAAAGTGGTAGTGTTCCCAAAAAGGGAAAAGAAGCAAAAAGTGGCCTCAAGTGTGTTTTCGGTGACGTGTGATCACTGCGAGTGCGTTTAGAAGAGTTAAACAAACAAACAACCAGCAACAGTAACACATGCGACTCATTGTGTGGTACGAGCTGGAACTGACTAGGGTGATCGACAGCAAGCATAACGGTCTAAATGATCATACTGATCTTCCTGAGGCCGAATGCGACATACTATTGGTAACAGGGAGGGAACTGAGCATCAGGATATGCAACATATGTACAGTGAGGGTTAAAATCACAAGATACACAGTACGGGTCACAGACCTATAAGCAGATAGACAGATGGTACATCATGACTGTACGGGTAATGTGAAAGTACGCCTGATGGTGTCTAAAGGAAATTTTGGAGATCCTCATTCATGTTGAGCCCTGCCGGTGTCTTGGTATTAAGCTCAATGATGTATCTCGATTTGAGTTGCCTGAGAAGCTTTTCCCTGTTGCCACCCCACCTGAGTGGTGATATGCAGTCTATGACCAAGTATTTGAGATCACTCAGGAGGTTGTTGTGAATCTCCTTAAAGTGTCGTGCTACAGGGTATGTGGCATCTTTGTTGACTATTGCCCGGAGATGTTGCAAGATACGTTGCTGTACTGGTAACTTGGTGCTACCTACCTATCTGAGGCCACAGCTGCACTCAAGCACGTAGACTGCAAATTCCGTATTTGATTTTCAGTGTGTCAGTGCGAAAAGGGGCTGTTACCTGACTAGTATTTATACCGAACATGCAGGCCCTGCAACTGGTGCATTTGACAAACACTGTGATGTTGGAAAGCCAGTTGGTCTTGGAGGAGACCTCAGGGCTGCCCCTGACTAGGGCATCACACATGGAGAAGGTTCTCCTATAGGTGATGTCCGGGTGTTGGGCAACAATGGAACCTAGGGTGTGGTCAGATTTGATGATCCCCCAATGCCTGTTGATGATGGACCTGATAACCCGTTCCTCAGTATTGTGGGTGATGATGAGATTGGTGCTGATGGGCCCTGTGTTGAGTGGGTCAGTGGGTAAGTTATCCTTCTCAGTGACAATGAGGGTGTTACCAAGTAGCAGGGACTCTCTAGAGGTGGTGTTGGCATTAGCAATTGGTGATGATTTTGTCAGAGTACCTCTGTGCTTTGAATCTGGCGTGTGCCTCTCTTTGTCAGGTGATTAAGTCAGTGCTGGAGCTGCAGATTCTGCATAAGCGCAGCATTTCCCCACAGGGAATGCTGGAAATGAGGTGTTTGGGGTGAAAACTTGAGGCGTGGAGGGTAGAATTGCCAGTAGTAGCTTTTCTGTGAAGTGTGGAGTTCAGAGTGTTGTTAGTGACATATAGCCTGACATGTAGGAAATCAACCGTGAGTTTGTCCATGTTGACATTGAACTCTAGGTTGAACTCATTTTGATTGATCTCGGCTATAAACTCCTCAGCACTGGCAATGCTGCCCTGCCAGATGTCAAAGACGCCTACAATGTAGCGGACCAACATTTAATGCTGTTGTTCCATGCGGCCGAGTGATCCACCATGGAAACCTACTGGTGAGTGCTTTGCTAGCAGAACAACTTTGAGACATATATATATATATATATGTATATATATACACACACACAGATATAAATAAACATAACACAGAAGTATAAAATAACCAAGCAGCATGTAAAGAAATAAGGAGCCCAAAAACTGCAAACCTTAAGCATAGAGGCATCGAAGTGCAGCTTTCCCAACAGTTATATCTGCCTTCTTCCAATCATCGAGGCAGTAATGTGTAAGCGCTTGCCCACGTTGCTGCCTCGCATATGTAGGGAAGAGATGCACCCGCATGCAGGGCTGAGGAAATTGCCACTTTCCTTGTTGAGTGAGCCTGCTTTTTCACAGGTAGAGGCGGCCAGCCTTTTCATGACAGAAGACAATCATTGAGGTGACCTAAAGAGCAATGCTGGCCCATGTTCCGGCTTGTCCTTTCCAAGGTGCCGGGAAAGAAATCAGTAACTGAGAGGATTTACGGAAGACCCAAGTTCTTTGTAGATAAAATTCATACAATGTTTAATGTCCAGTGAATGCAACGCGCTCTCCACTGCTCAGGATGGATTAGGAAAGAACGTGGGTAAGAATAGGTTCATTGAGGTGGTAAATTGAGGGCACCTCAGGTATAAAAGAAGGATTAGTGCGCAGGATAACCCTGTCTGGCAAAAATAGAAGATATGGTTCTTTCATGGTGAAAGCTTGGATTTCCCGGATATGTCTGGCCAAGAGGAAAGCCAACTTCCAAGAAAGAAACTTGCATTTGTGCACTGGTTCAAATGGAGGACGCATTAGCTCCGACAGGACTGTATTTAGTTGCCACAGTACTGGAAAAGGTTTAACAGGCGTAAAAGAATATAGCACTTTACTACGCGTGCTATTACCACGCAGTAGGTTACAACGCGGTCCTTATAACAACAGCATTGTTACCACGCGTGGCTTCACATCGCTAGTTGTTTCTACGGCTTGCACTAGATGGCCCGCTGGACTTAGAAATAGTATAAATTACTATTCCTACTCCAGTTAGCGCAACAGCAGGGAATGTTTTGGATTTAAAATCTAACACATTCCCTGGTGTTGCACGCCACCTAACGCAAGTCGATGTAAAGCCACGCGTGGTAACAACGCAGTCGATGTAACAACCGCGTTGTTACCTACCTGCGTGGTAACAGCAGCGTTGTAAACGCTGTTTCCCGGCGTAAAAGCATTAAAGAGCCCTTTCAATAATTCTTATATGAGTCGATTAGACCACAAGAAATATTGACCTGAACTTAAAGCAAGATGAACTTTCAATAAAGTTCTGACTTTGGTAGGTGCAAGAGAAAAGGCAGCACCTGTTCCAGAGTAGATGATAAGGAATGCAATGCGTGAGAGATGCACCATGCACAAAATCTCTTCCATTTAGATGTGTAACATTTAAGCGTGGAGGGAGCTTAATGACTTCTGTAGTACTGAAGTGCATTCCTCTGAAAGGCTCAAATCTCCAAATTCAGTGTGGTGAGGAGCCAAGCCGACAAATGAAGAGGGAATTTATGGATTATTCACTTGGCCCTGGTTCGTGCAGAGAAGATCCTCCCCTGAAGGAAAGAGAATCGGAGCAAACTCTGATAGGTGATGCAGCTCGGTGTACCAGAATTGCCTTGCCCATCCAGGAGCAATGAGAATGAGTCAACACGGCTCTTGCATCATTTATTGAAGTACTCAAGGAATGAGCGGAAAAGGAGGAAACGCGTAGGCGAACATCCTCGTCCAAGAAAACGGGAAGGCATCTCCCCACGATTTCGGATGAGAATTACTGCTTGCGAAAAGAGGAAACTTTTTGTTGAGGAACATAGCAAACAGATCTAATGTTGGATAGCCCCAGGATTGGAAGACCACCTGCAACTGTTGGTCATTGAGCGCCCATTCGCAACATTGCTTGGAGACCCTGCTGCGAGAGTCGGAACACTCGTTGTGGAGATGTGGTTGGCAAGGAGCCATTCCCAAATCTGTTCAGCTTGAAGGGAAAGCGTTCACGATCTTGTGCCACCTTGCTTTCTGTGGTAAAACATTGTTGTAGTCTTGTCTGTCCTGACGAGCACCGACGAACCCTTGATCCGAGGCAGGAAGACCTTCAGACCCAGGAATACTGCCTTGAGTTCCATAATTTGTTTATGTGGCACTCCGACTCCTGTTTAGACCATTTGGCATGAACCTGTAATTCCTGAAGGTGAGTCCACCATCCATCCATTGACGCACCCAAGGTCATAACCAGCTGCGGCACAGTGAGAATGAAAGAGAAACCTTTCAAAAGGTTTTCCTTGACCATCCACCAGGACATCGTGGCTCTAATTGCTGCTGAAATGGGAACCTTGTCATTGAATGAACCTTGAGATTGAATCCAATGCGAATCAAGCTGTTCCTGCAGCAGTCACATACAGAGACGGCAATTGGGGATTAGCGGGATGCAAGAGGACATCAAACCCAACATGGATTTATATTGTTTCACAGAAACAAACCCTTTTGTTAAAAGAAGCCTGCTCGTATCCTAAATATGCAATATTCTCTCTTGAGTGGGAAAGGCTATGCCAAAATCCATGTCGAGATGTGCACCCAGAAAAATCAGCGATTTGGCTGGAATGATGGACGATTTTTCCAGATTGATGCAAAGAACTAGTGACTGGAAGAGATTCCGACATGCTCTTGTTGAAACTTCTGCCGCCTGAGAAGTAGGAGCTTTTATGAGCTCATTTGTCGAGGTGAGGAAACACCTGTGACCTGAAAGTCTTGGGAAAGCTGCTATCGGAAGCACTTTGAATTGAGAAATATTCGATACTCAGGGTGGATGAGAAGGCATCGATGAGATCAAGACAGATAATCCCTTTTTTCCATGGCAAGAATAATCTTGTGGAGAGAGAGCATCCTGAAAGATTGGTTCTTGATGAATTTGTTCAGTATTCTGAGGACCATGACCTGCCTCCATTTTCCCGTCTTCTTTTTTATGACGAAGAAGTGAGAATAAAACTCCTTATTGCCTTGGATAAGGGGTACTTCCTCTATGGCCTGCTTGAGAAGAAGTGATTTTATGCTTTTTGAGAACCGGAAGGTGATGGAATGGAACATAACGTGGTGGAACATTTGGAGGATGCGAATGAATTCCAGGGTTTGGGCGTGCAGGAAGATGCCTAAAACCCATTTGTCTAACGAAATGGAGTTCCATTTCGGAAAGAATTTGGAGAAGGTGGGATCTAATTGTCGTGGTACAATGGTGGCAGGGGCCTGACAAATTTTATTGCCTCCTATTGGAGTCCTGGGATTTCCAGCAGATTGCTGCTTCCTGCATGCTGTTGGTCTTGAATAAGACTGAGCAGCGTTGGATTGGAAAGTTTTGCTGTATTGCTGGTAGGTATTCTGCCGATATAGCTGGTACCGCTGTCGGAACTACGGCTGGGATAAGACTGCCCCTTAACTCTACCCCGAAAGGACTGGAAAACGGCATTGCTGAAGACTGCTAAAGCCGTCGCCATGTCTGTGTCCAATTTTATGGACTGTAGCCCCTCATCCATGTGCTTACCGAACAAGCACTCTCCCTCAAATGGCAAATTGAGTACTTGGCCTGTACTTCTGTATGATAGCTGGTCAGCCATCGCTGGTGATGCAGCACCGCCCCTCCTGCCATCTGGCGCAACGCAATAGATGAGACGTCAAAAGTGATCTCAATGGGCGCCGAAGATGCTCTTTCCCCTTCCAACAAAATCTCCTTAGCGTCTTTCTTCTTATCGTCCAGAAGATTCTCCAGCAGTGTAGAGATGTCTGACCACATCTACCGGTCACATTTCCCTAGAATGGCCATGACATTGGAGGTTCTAATGGAGGTGGCCGCCAATGCAGAGAACCTCTTACCAATATTGTCAAGGCGGTGCCCTTCCTTGTCTGGTGGAGCTGTACACGAAGACGCCCGGTTCTTGGCTCTCCTTTGCGCTGCCTACATGATGACTGAATCCGGTCTAGGATGACCAACGAAGCATGTGAGCGAGTTTTCAGGATCCTTGTACTTTTTATCCAGTTAAAGAATCACCGCTGGAACGGAAGCAGGCGTTTTCATTAGTTTGAGTCCTCCTTGCCATAAGAAATGGCTGTAATGCAGCCTGTGTGGAGAACAGGGAAAGTGTGCATGACTGTTTGGTCGGTCCCAGAGTGCCGGCCAAACAGCCATGTGCACTTAGGATTGGGCAGACCACTCCTTCCGTGCCCTGCACTGAGAGCAGCAGTACAAAAGGGGGTGGTGATGGACGGAGCATCTGAATCAATCAAACACTCACACCCAGTCAAAAGATCTGGGTTTAATCCATCACCGTTCTTTAGCCCACTCTGCCACCCCAGTTCAGACATGGCTATATACAAATCAGTCTGACCCTGTGCCTCATGGGAGCAGTCCAGCCCGAACTGCCAAGCCATGTCTTCCCTGGACCGGAAACAAGCTTCCGAGGACCGGTTTCTGGCATTCCAGCCGTCTTCAGCCCGGCTTGCTTGAATCCAGTGGCAAAGTGAGCAAGGGACTCACGTCCGAGTATACCCTGCCACACTTATGGCGGCCAAAAGCAGTACAAAAGGGGGTGGTGATGGACAGAGCATCTGAATCAATCAAACACTCACACCCAGTCAAAAGATCTGGGTTTAATCCATCACCGTTCTTTAGCCCACTCTGCCACCCCAGTTCAGACATGGCTATATGCAAATCAGTCTGACCCTGTGCCTCATGGGAACAGTCCAGCCCGAACTGCCAAGCCATGTCTTCCCTGGACCGGAAACAAGCTTCCGAGGACCGGTTTCTGGCATTCCAGCCGTCTTCAGCCCGGCTTGCTTGAATCCAGTGGCAAAGTGAGCAAGGGACTCACGTCCGAGTATACCCTGCCACACTTATGGCGGCCAAAAGCAGTACAAAAGGGGGTGGTGATGGACAGAGCATCTGAATCAATCAAACACTCACACCCAGTCAAAAGATCTGGGTTTAATCCATCACCGTTCTTTAGCCCACTCTGCCACCCCAGTTCAGACATGGCTATATGCAAATCAGTCTGACCCTGTGCCTCATGGGAACAGTCCAGCCCGAACTGCCAAGCCATGTCTTCCCTGGACCGGAAACAAGCTTCCGAGGACCGGTTTCTGGCATTCCAGCCGTCTTCAGCCCGGCTTGCTTGAATCCAGTGGCAAAGTGAGCAAGGGACTCACGTCCGAGTATACCCTGCCTCACTTATGGCGGCCAAAAGCAGTACAAAAGGGGGTGGTGATGGACGGAGCATCTGAATCAATCAAACACTCACACCCAGTCAAAAGATCTGGGTTTAATCCATCACCGTTCTTTAGCCCACTCTGCCACCCCAGTTCAGACATGGCTATATGCAAATCAGTCTGACCCTGTGCCTCATGGGAACAGTCCAGCCCGAACTGCCAAGCCATGTCTTCCCTGGACCGGAAACAAGCTTCCGAGGACCGGTTTCTGGCATTCCAGCCGTCTTCAGCCCGGCTTGCTTGAATCCAGTGGCAAAGTGAGCAAGGTACTCACGTCTGAGTATACCCTGCCACACTTATGGCGGCCAAAAGCAGTACAAAAGGGGGTGGTGATGGACGGAGCATCTGAATCAATCAAACAAACACTCACACCCAGTCAAAAGATCTGGGTTTAATCCATCACCGTTCTTTAGCCCACTCTGCCACCCCAGTTCAGACATGGCTATATGCAAATCAGTCTGACCCTGTGCCTCATGGGAACAGTCCAGCCCGAACTGCCAAGCCATGTCTTCCCTGGACTGGAAACAAGCTTCCGAGGACCGGTTTCTGGCATTCCAGCCGTCTTCAGCCCGGCTTGCTTGAATATAGTGGCAAAGTGAGCAAGGTACTCACGTCTGAGTATACCCTGCCACACTTATGGCGGCCAAAAGCAGTACAAAAGGGGGTGGTGATGGACGGAGCATCTGAATCAATCAAACACTCACACCCAGTCAAAAGATCTGGGTTTAATCCATCACCGTTCTTTAGCCCACTCTGCCACCCCAGTTCAGACATGGCTATATGCAAATCAGCCTGACCCTGTGCCTCATGGGAACAGTCCAGCCGAACTGCCAAGCCATGTCTTCCCTGGACCGGAAACAAGCTTCCGAGGACCGTTTTCTGGCATTCCAGCCGTCTTCAGCCCGGCTTGCTTGAATCCAGTGGCAAAGTGAGCAAGGGACTCACGTCTGAGTATACCCTGCCACACTTATGGCGGCCAAAAGCAGTACAAAAGGGGGTGGTGATGGACGGAGCATCTGAATCAATCAAACACTCACACCCAGTCAAAAGATCTGGGTTTAATCCATCACCGTTCTTTAGCCCACTCTGCCACCCCAGTTCAGACATGGCTATATGCAAATCAGTCTGACCCTGTGCCTCATGGGAACAGTCCAGCCCGAACTGCCAAGCCATGTCTTCCCTGGACCGGAAACAAGCTTCCGAGGACCGGTTTCTGGCATTCCAGCCGTCTTCAGCTCGGCTTGCTTGAATCCAGTGGCAAAGTGAGCAAGGGACTCACGTCTGAGTATACCCTGCCACACTTATGGCGGCCAAAAGCAGTACAAAAGGGGGTGGTGATGGACGGAGCATCTGAATCAATCAAACACTCACACCCAGTCAACAGATCTGGGTTTAATCAATCACCGTTCTTTAGCCCACTCTGCCACCCCAGTTCAGACATGTTCAGACATGGCAATATGCAAATCAGTCTGACCCTGTGCCTCATGGGAACAGTCCAGCCCGAACTGCCAAGCCATGTCTTCCCTGGACCGGAAACAAGGTTCCGAGGACCGGTTTCTGGCATTCCAGCCGTCTTCAGCCCGGCTTGCTTGAATCCAGTGGCAAAGTGAGCAAGGGACTCACGTCTGAGCATACCCTGCCACACTTATGGCAGCCAAAAGCGGTACAAAAGGGGGTGGTGATGGACGGAGCATCTGAATCAATCAAACACTCACACCCAGTCAACAGATCTGGGTTTAATCCATCACCGTTCTTTAGCCCACTCTGCCACCCCAGTTCAGACATGGCTATATGCAAATCAGTCTGACCCTGTGCCTCATGGCTTGGCTGTTCCCATGAGGCACAGGGTCAGACTGATTTTCCCTACTCCAGTAGTTGTTAAAATCTGTTGAACACTTTAGAACTGTGCCTTGTATTTCTACACATTTGATTTTATCATGTCTGATAAGCAGGGAGGGTTGTTAAACAAAACGCTAGATAATTATTTCACTAAGGCCACTCTAGACATCCCCATAGAAATCGCCTTGGCAGAGCGTCGAGCTGAACGCCGCCGCTCTGTGGAAAGCATGAAACACGGCCACTGTCACCATTACTTCTACCTCCTTCTTCCACTAATGAAAACACCCAGATAGCCAATGTCATTGTACATATACCGGATACTCAGCCTACAGAAGTGATCAATATTACATCTACACTAATCGCTTCCCCAGAGATGGCTTCGAACGGTACCTCCCCAACTATTCATATGAGCACCCCTAATCTACCAAAGCCACCTGTCCACATATTAACCAAAACAATGCAAAATAGGGCAAAAAAACCCTTGCCTGTATCTAGGATACATGGACCTCCTCCGTGCAAAAAAAGGCGTAAAAGGGGGGACTTGCAACAACCAAAGTTAAGTCACTCTGACTTTGGGAAAAAGACGATGACTTCTTCCAATAACCTTGATAATCCACCAGTAGCTACAGAAGGGTCTACTATTTCATCATCGCTTTTACCCAATATGCCTATAGACGTAGAGGGCAATTCGGATGCTACCATAATTGATAAAGTGCCCCAAGTAAATTGTGACCCAGTTACCTTAGACACCTTAGAAAGTTTAATCAAAACCTACTCTGCGTCAATATTAGAGAGGCTGATTGAAGTGGAACTTAGACTAAGTACAATTGAGCGGGCACTGGGAAGCATGGGTGATGTTAACATCATAAATCCTAACAATGTATTGCATAAAACTATTATACAACCAGAATCCATCCCAGTTGCACCAGTCTCTACTCCTGGGTCTATTTTGTTGACGAACCCCTCCACTTCTAAGCCTATAGAGAACAAAACAACTTCCCAGTTAATTCCACCAGCCACACATCCACATAGGAAACCAGACCCAATACCGGCTACCGTAGCCAGCAAAGCTCCCATTGTTATGGCAAATACTCCCCAGGAAAGAACAACAACTGAGGCGGGGGGCCCCAAGTCCAGCTGGGGGAGACCTAAACTGGCTCCTTTACCCGAACTACCACCAGAGGCAGTGCCCTTTGTGGTAGTCCTAACTGGGGTCCCTGTGCTGCAATCAAATAAGTGGGAGGGTTTTGCTCAATTAAAAAATAAGATTATGCATTGGCCAATAGCAAATCATGTAAATGGTGAAATTGTGCACGTGCGCCGTCTTCAATGGCTGGGGGGCAGACCCAAAGACATCGAGGGTGATGTGGTGGTTGTAAATTTTAGGGATCCAAATGCCGTCCAATTTATATTAAACTGGCCGTCAGGCATTTCTAACAACAGCATAATCCCTAGACCACTGACGTATTTTTATCCTAGGTCAGTGGTATTCCCTTCCCAGCACCAACCACCCCCGCATATAACATCCCAAACCCACCCTAGTTGCTATCCACCTATCATACAGAGAGCTGGGAACACTCAACACACACTGTACCCACCAATCAGACAGAATGTGAGGGACTTGTACTACCCACCACATCCGGTGCCTGCACCTGATTCCCATGGATGGAATTGTGTGCCAGCCAGACCCTTTAACCCCAACAACAGAAGAATGGACCACCTAAAGCCATTCACACCTCTAGAAACCACTAATAGATTCGACATATTTAGTGGACTAGACGATTGTGATTGATGCCATATGCTGTCGGGGGGCGAGGGAAAAGGATTAATAACTGTCAACGCCGAGGAGGTGGGGGGTGTAGAAAATGTAATAAGTTTACTGTGTGATGGGGGCACTAACAATGAAACCGAATTCTTGGGGAATATAGGACCCCTACCTGTGGATGTATTAACAACTAGGGACAGCTTTACATTGAATGGAAATGCTATACGCCCAAATGTTTTGTTGCCTCCTCAGGACAACCTGATTAGTTCAGAAGGTTCCTCGGTTGTGGAACCAGAGGTTCTCCCCAACTTTAAGGAGGTTGAAAAGCCACCTATGGAAATGGACCTTGTAACAAGGCAGTCATTCAAACTGGTCTCCTGGAACATAGCGGGAGTCTCAAAAAATCTGAGGGACCCAGAATGGGCCAACTATATTGATTCCTTCGACTTCTGCATGTTACAGGAGACTTGGACAGTTGAAACTCCACATAGATTAGGGTACACAACTTATGGGATTGGTGCTATTCCATCTAGGAGTGGAAGGCCTTCGGGTGGTTTAATAACCTGGGTGAAAGTAAACCTAAGGGTGAACATTGAGGTGGCGGATGCAAATTCCCCAGATATATTGGCCCTAAAAGTCACTGCACGAGAAGGGAAAAACCTATTTCTAGTAAATATTTACAATAGGCCATCACCAATAACAAGAGAATCCCCAATATTATCCCAGCTAGATCTCTTTTTAAGTAATCTGGACACTAGGGAGGACTTCATTATTGTGGCTGGCGATTTAAATTACAATTATGAGCCAGTCGTGGGACTTAGTGATATTTTTGAAGAGGAAGACCAGGCTAATGGAATCCCTGCCTTAGACAATGTTAAATCAGTTAAATGTTCAACTCTGGCCCTCCAAATAACCAAAATATGTGCAGAATACAGTCTTAGGGCTTGTAATGGACGGTTACCGTCGGATAGCTTGAAGAAACCTACCTTTTGTAGGAGGAATTGTAAAAGCAATATAGATTTCGTTATTGCTTCCATATCAACCTGGGCATACCTCCTTGACATCGAGGTAATAGAAAGATTAGAAAGTGACCATTTTCCCTTAGATCTCAAAATGGAAGCCTCATTGCTAGAAGTTATGGCGTCCTCTATGCCCTTAGAGGGAGACAATGGCGATAACAATGAGATCCACATTAGTAATAATAGGCGATCACTAAAATGGCCACTTATATTGGACAATGGCGAAATTATTGCAGAAATATATACACTTTTCGCTTGTACATTTGATCCTTATTTAAATTGTACATCAGACGAGGAAAACAATACCCACTTTAAGATCCTACACCAAAAATGTTTTGATACTCTTAAGCTTTTAGTCACCAAAATGCCCAAGAAGAGCCAACAAAAGACACATAACCTGTCTCATAGCAAACCCTGGTACAACAAAGCCTGTAGGGAGTCTAAAAGGGCACTTTTAATAGCGATCAAATCTAAGGTATCCTTAGACATTAAAACAGCTAGGAACAATTACAAATCGGTACAAAAGGCGTCAAAAATAGCTTGGGAAGAAGAAAAATGGGCTGACATGCTGCTGGCCGCAAAATCACGCGACAATGTAGCCTTTTGGAGGCTAGTAGCTAACGGAAACCACATAGGGAGAGTGGTTAAGGACGTCTACCTGGACGAACAAACCTGGGTTAACCACTTCACTAACCTGTATACAAAATATGAAGATCTCCCCATTGATACTATTGTCCCAAACAACGCTTTTCCAACAAACCATCTGGATTTTACTTTAGGCGAAACAGAGTTGGCAATAAGCCAAATAAAATCTGGTAAAGCCCCTGGGCTAGACAAGATCCCGGGTGACTTATATAAACACGATCTAAAAGTATGGGTACCCTATATTAATTACCTGTGCAATAAGTTATCCAGTAATCTAGATTTTCCAGAGAGCTGGAAGGGAGCCGAAATTGTTTTAATTTTTAAAAAAGGAGACAGGATGGAGCCCTCCAATTACCGGCCAATCAGTTTAATGGATATACTCCAGAAAATTTATGCACACCATATTTTATTTCGTGTTAACGACTGGCTGGATGAAAATGCAATTTTAACCAGATATCAAGCTGGATTTAGACCCAAAGTAAGCACAATAGACCAAATTTTCCGATTTTGTTGTCTTTACTGGAAATACGTAAAGATCAAAAAGTGCCAATTATATGTCGCATTTGTCGACTTAAGGGCAGCGTTCGATTTAGTGCCTCGCAAACTACTATGGGAAGTATTGAGTGCAGCAGGGATGCCAACCAACTTAATAGTTCAGATTAAAGAGCTTCACAGAGGTAACTTTGCGAGAATTCGTTGGGGCCCTAATGGAGAGCTAACCCCAAAAATCCCTATTGAGCGTGGTGTCCGCCAGGGTTGCGTCCTGGCCCCTACACTCTTTTCCCTTTTCGTAAATGACATCCCCTCACATCTTGAGGGATGTGAAAACGACTCCCCTAAACTGAACGGAGAAAAGGTAACTTTCCTATTATTTGCTGACGACACTATCCTGATTTCCCAGACCAAAAGAGGTCTCCAGGCTCTTTTGAATTCCTTCAGTGAGTACTGTAGTAAGAAGGGACTGGAGATCAATGGGAAAAAGACCAAATGTATGGCCCTTAATTCTACCAAATCAGATAAAGGCAGCTTAACCCTAAAAGGATTAAAACTAGAATCGGTGCCTAATTTTGTATATTTAGGGGTGACACTGGATTCCAAATTTTCCTGGAAAGCCCAACTGGAAAAAAGTAAGATGACATTTTCTCAGAATGCAAAACCTATTCTAAGAGAACAAAGCCTGAGCACTAGCAAAGCCGTGTCGCCGGCGGTTGAACTTTTTAAATTCAAAGTACAGCCCGCAGTGCTTTATGGCTCAGAAATCTGGGGCCCCGGTTCCAAGGGAACTTTTAGTGTCCTGGACAATAATTTCATGAGAAGTTTGGCAAGGGTTCCGAGAAGCACTCCCCTAGTGCCCCTCCAATTGGACCTAAATTTTAAAAGAACGGACCACCACATTATACTACGCCCATTACTGCTATGGGTTAGGCTATGGCGGGTACCAGAATTACAAGATTATAGGGATGGGCTAAAAGAAATTATGGAGCTTGTCACCTTTAAAGTTATCCCGTGGTTCAAACATGTCAAAATTTGGCTTAATAACTTAGGTCTGAAACATTTCTGGGAGATCCCGGACCTATTACTACCTAACTCGAAAGAAATATTAAAAAGGGCCTTCTGGACCTACATTACAAACATGATCAAGAGTGCCTCAAACGGTTGGACCTTAGCAACAAACTTCCTCACTTTCAAAGACGAGACACTTTTTGAGTTTTTTTTGGATGGAATAGAACCGCCACTCGCAAAAACCCTATTTTTAAAATTCAGATATGGCAATCTCCAAATAGGCTCAACCTTGGCTCGTTGGACCAGTGGTCCAAATAATTCAAACTTAGTAAAAGATGAACTTTGTCCTATGTGTGGAGGCCACCAAAAAGAAAATGAGCAACACATCCTCTTTTTTTGCCCAGTATATATACAGGCCAGGAAAAGATGGATAAAACCGATATGCCTTGCGCTAGGCGTGAGATCATGAACACAGGCTCTGAGAATTCTTTCCACTAACACAACCCAACCTATAGTATTCAGTGTTAGTAGATTTTTGCATTGTATTTTTTTCCAAAGGAAAAAACTGGGATATCGCCTGTAAATGGGATTAACTCCAGAGATAGAATTAATAAAATTGTTGTTGTGTATACTTGTCTCTAATGCAAATGAATTGTTTTTTATCAATGATATTTATGTTCCATGCTGTACAGTTTTATTCTGCTTTTATTGTATGCATATGAATTGTTTCTTTTATGGCATCAAAGCCGAAATAAAGAATCTTTGAATTTCAATTTGAATTTGGTACTGGACACCGGTGACCGTCCTGAGTTCTTCAGAAGCGGTCGCTCCCCTCGCTGCTCCCTGCTCCTACCTGTGGTATCGTAACGCTACATTGCCAGTCCGCCTAACTATTTGTGCCTGCCTAAACTACCATCGTAGCGCTATACTGCCAGACCGCCTATCTATTTTTGCCTGACTGTAGAGTTTTCGTGGTGCTGGAATAGTAGATTGTTATTTCGATAGTTATTTAATTTATTCAGCATTGTGTGTTGCACGCTTGCCTGATTGCGTTGTTGGTGCCTGATTGTGTCAATACTGCTTGCCCATTTGGTCGCGTTTGCTGAGGCTGTGCCCCAAACTCGTGCTGCTTCGCTTTTTGGATCGCTGCCATTTTGTTGTTGTTGTTATTATGTCCCCCAGCCCGGCTCTCCACCCCGCTCCCGCCTCCCAGCTGCTCCTCCCTCGCTCCGCCCCCCTCCACCATCCTCTTATGACAGATGCATTTGCGCGCAGTGTTCACGCGCAGCAGACGAGCCCCATGCACGCCGAAGGCGCGCCAAAGGTAAGCCCGTCTACGCCCGTCCGCGCCTGGACGGCGCCCATCCGCCAGACCCCCGCAAACTCCATTCCACCCGCATAGCTGCCCCAGGACACACCCATGGACCTTTCTCCTGCCACTCCTGCAAATTCGACTGCATCAGGACCCACACCAAATCCACTAACTCCAGACATAATTCTGACTCTAACCACCTGAAGTGCATCCTGTTGAACACCCGCTCGGTCCACAGACACTCCATTGAACTCTGGAACCTACTCGACACTACTTCACCGGACGTCGCCTTCCTTACAGAAACCTGGATGAACGCCTCATCAGCACCCGACATCACTATAGCCATCCCGGACGGCTACAAGATCATCCGAAAGGACCGCATCAACCAAACAGGAAGAGGCATCGCCATCGTCCATAAGAACTCCATCCGCATCACAACCAGCTCCGATGATAACCTCGCTACCGCCGAACACCTTCACTTCCAGATCCACCCTGACCCCAAGACCACACTCAGAGGCACCATCATCTACAGACCACCAGGACCCCGCACACAATTCAGTGAAGACATCACTGACTTCATCAGCCCACATGCCCTTACCTCCGAGAACTACATTCTACTGGGAGACCTCAACTTCCATTTGGAAAAGAAAAACGACAGCAACACCACCTCCCTTCTGGACAACCTGGACAATCTCGGACTCAAACAACTTGTTGACACCCCCACCCACCTTGCCGGACACACGCTCGACCCTATCTTCACCTCCAGCAGCACATCTCCTTCGATCACACCACAGCCCTCCATTGGACGGACCACAGCTGCGTTCACTTCAGCTACAAAAAGACCACGACCCACAACCTATTCCTCGAAGATATTGGAACAAAATCACCACCGACCAGCTCTTCACTTCACTCCACCAAAACCCCCCTGCCATATCATCGGACCCAAACCAAGCAGCCACCAACCTCACACAATAGATCACCCACAGCGCCGACAAACTAGCACCCTTGAAGAACCATCTAATCAAGCAAAGTAGCAAAAAAGCCCCCTGGTTCTACGATAACCTTAAGAAATCCAAGAAGCTCTGTCGTACTCTCGAGAAAGCCTGGAGAAAAAACCCAACCACTGACAACCTGGCCACCTTCAAGAACGCCACCCACAAACACCACCAACTGATCCGATCCACCAAGAAATCAGCATTCAAGGATCGACTTGACAACAATGCCCAAAACAGCAAGGAACTATTCAACATCGTCAAAGAATTTACCAACCCCACCGCCGACACCAACGACATCACCCCCTCTCAAGACCTCTGCAACTCTCTATCCTCATTCTTCCACAACAAAATCGCCGACATACATAACAGCTTTGAAAACCAGTCCGAAGGCCAGCCCACTCCACCCACCTCCGAACCAAAACCACACTCTAACAACCTTTGCACCTGGAACCCAATCACCACCGAAGACACCATCCGCCTGATGAACTCCATCCACTCAGGATCGCCAACCGACCCATGTCCCCACCACATTTTCAACAAAGCAGACTCCATCATCGCACCCCATCTCCGCGATGTCATCAACTGTTCCTTCAACTCCGCTACCTCCCAGGAAAGCTGGAAACATGCCGAACTCAGCGCCCTTCTGAAGAAACCCACAGCAGACCCCACTGAACTTAAGAACTACCGCCCCATCTCGCTCCTCCCATTCCCTGCCAAAGTCATTGAGAAAGCTGTCAATAATCAGCTTGCCGCCTTCCGTGAATCCAACAAATCCCTCGACCCCTCACAGTCCAGCTTCCGAGCCAAACACAGCACCGAAACCGCCCTCATCGCAGCAACAGACGACATTCGAACTCTACTGGACAACGGAGAAACAGCCGCCCTCATCCTACTCGACCTCTCCGCAGCCTTCGACACAGTCTGTCATAGCACCCTCATACAACGCCTCAGCAACATCGGAATACAAGGGAAAGCATTGGACTGGATCATCTCGTTCCTCGCTGGAAGAACCCAAAGAGTCCGCCTCCCCCTTTTAGATCAGAGGCCACTGAAGTCATCTGCAGCGTACCACAAGGATCATCACTCAGTCCCACCCTATTCAACGTATACATGAGTCCCCTCGCATCCATCGCACGCCAACACAACCTCAACATCATCTCCTACGCAGACGACACCCAGCTGATCCTCTACCTCACCAAAGACCCAAACACCGCCAACACCAACTTACACGAAGGAATGAAAGAAGTAGCCGATTGGATGAAGAATAGCCGTCTAAAACTAAACTCGGACAAAACGGAAGTCCTCATCTTAGGGTCACCCCCCTCTGCCTGGGACGACTCATGGTGGCCACCGGCCCTGGGAACCGCACCCAGACCTACGGATCACACACGTAACCTGGGCTTCATCCTGGACTCCTCCCTCTCGATGACCAGACAAGCCAACGCCGTCTCATCATCCTGCTTCAACATCCTCCGCATGCTCAAAAAAATCTTCCGTTGGATCCCCACCGAAACAAGAAAGACGGTCACCCACGCACTGGTCACCAGCCGACTGGATTACGGAAACATCCTCTACGCCGGAACCACAGCCAAACTACAGATAAAACTCTAACGAATCCAAAACGCCTCAGCCAGACTCATATTGGACATCCCTCGGCAAGCTCACATTTCTGGCCACCTGAAAGACCTCCATTAGCTCCCCGTCAACAAGAGAGTAACGTTCCGCCTCCTCACCCACGCACACAAAGCCCTCTACGACCAAGGACCCGAATGCCTCAACACGCGACTGTCCTTCTACACCCCCTCCCGCCAAGTACGATCGTCCAATCAAGCCCTCGCCGCTATTCCGCGCATCCATAAATCCACCATGGGGGGAAGATCCTTCTCCTACTTAGCGGCCAAAACCTGGAATTCTCTCCCCACCCACCTCCGCCTTACACAGAACGACCTCGCCTTCAGAAAGCAACTAAAAACTTGGATATTCGATAAGTAAAACACCCCCCTCCCTCAAGCGCCTTGAGACCCTCTGGGTGAGTAGTGCGCTATACAAATATCTGAACTTGAACTTGAACCTTGTCAGCCCCTACATAGTGCACTATAGGTGCCAAGGGCATAGGTGCATCCAAGGCCTACCAGGGGCTGCAGCATAGCTTTTGCCACCCCTGGCTGGTTCTTAAATTGACACAACTGGCTGATCACTCAGCTGGGGCAAGTTGGTGTAATCACCTCTTGCTTAGACATAGTATACCTATATCTAAACCTAAAACTGGACACATATATACCTATAAGTCACTCCTATGGCAGGCCTTAACAATCCTGGAGGCAGAGTGCTTGGTTTTATGTGAGATGGTGCTCTAGCATGAGCTGAGCCTGTCTGCAGCTGTCGGGACCAACTCCCTTAGCTGTTCCGGGATATTGCCATACCATATACTATTAAGTGCATTATAATCCATTGCGGTTATGTGCTAACTTTGGTTTGGCTTTATCAAAACCTGTTGTGTAAGGTGTCATACGATTTGGAATACTATCCCCTCGACAGTCCTGTCGACGGGGATAGCCTTCCACCCTTCTAGAGGGAGAAGACATGTTACTTTTCTAAAACGCGGTTGATTTCGAAAAGAGCCTCAGCATCACAAAATGGATGCTGCTGCCACCGACACAAGTCTGACCTCCTGCTGCTGACCGAAACTTGGCAGAGGAGGCCTGGACAAAGGCTTTCCTGTCGCAGGGAGGAGCTACACCTCCCCAGACAGGAGATAGTGTATTGGGGCAGGGTGGGTTGAAAGAAACCAGACAGTGCCTGGGGCGCACAAGGCTTCCCCTTGCATAATCCGGTCAAACCGGTTCTGGGGCACACCAGCCCCAGTCCCAGCACGACCCTGGACAAAGGGAAAGGGGTGTAACCACCCCCTTCCTGGGTCCCACCCTTAGGAGGGACCTAGCAGGTAATCCAGCCCCCAAGATTGGTATAAGAATGGGAGCAGTGCCAAAGCACTCAGATTATCCTGACTGAAACTTATGAAACGAAACTCTGGACCCTTCGACATCCTACTCGACGTAGAAGACTGAAGAATCTCCCATGTGGTCAAGGAGTGACCACCCTGTGCAAACAGGCACCATCCAGCGCCTCGACGTTTGCTTTGTTGCAGTTCCCACCGGAACTCGAGCGACAGAGTTCGACCAGACCAAGCGTGCCTGCCTTCTAACAGCCCGATCCACAGTCCCTGCAGAGCTCAGACCCGTGGAGGCGACCTGAAGCGTGGGGCCCGCCATCTTGGAAAGACCACGAGACGCTGACCATGCAGCCCACGAGTGACCCTCGAAGCTGTGCATTAGGGTTTGAGAAGCCCCAGCCCTGAGCCTCTCTTGCACCGAAGCTCACCCCTCCACACTCACTGAGTGCTGCGTGGGGCCCTTCTGCATCTTTTGGCTCAACGCCTTGGCCCGGTCACTTGCCCGTTGGCTTGTGGCCCCTGTGCCGACGAACCTTGAAAACTAACTTGTGAATCTGGTTGCTCCAGACTTGCACTCTCTCCCCTGAAAAGGAGCACTCGCTATGACCCTCCTGGTCGAGTGTATCGCCATCTTCGAATCCTGCGTGGGTTGCCCTTGCCAAGGGTTGTTTGCTCCAATCCGGAAGCCGACACCGCCGACAGCGAGAGCCTGCATGGGACAGCTCGTGATCCACTCCTGGACATCCTCGGTGCCCCAGAGTCCACGTGGCAGCGGAGAGAAGCGCCTCGTCAACGACCTGAAAGCGCCCGACATTGCCTGGTTCCTTCCTGGTTCCACCCTGGTCACTGCTGAGTACCCAGACTCTGTCCCCTCTGCTTTCAGATCATCTTTAACTTTGATCCACCCTTGGATCACACCGGACACTTCTCGTCTCGACGCCTGCAGCATCTTCAGCTCCAAGCACCAGCAACCTGCGTAACAAAACCCGACACTACTTCGCACCTGTGCTCCCGCTTCCTGTGGGTGAGGTAACTCAGCAACGCCGGTGTTCCCACACTGGTACACACCTCTAGTGTATGTGTCTTAAGTTTCGTCCTTCTAGGTTGAGCGGAAGTATTCTTAAACTGTAACTTTATAACTTTTACGCACCATTGACTTTGCATTGGTGCATGCCTGTGCTTTAAGCGCTGCACCCGAATCCCGCGGGCTTTTCCCGACTTCAGCATTGCTAGTCCCGACTACTCCCAGCGATTCCCTAGGCCTAACCACTGTTCGATTGGTATCTCTTATACCACTTTCTTAATATATGGTTTGAGTGGCCACCCGCCCTCATCCATAATTGTGCAACTTTCATATGTTTTACTGTGCTTTTGTTTAAACGCTTGTGCCTCTGCACTCATAAAGGGTACAGAGGATTATTCTAGTAATAAATACATATATTTTTATAATATATAACTTGTGTGGTGTCCTTTCATTTGATATTACAGGATTGTGATTGGTAAAACAGCTAGCTTAACGCGACCTCTTAAGTTAAGCCTTTAAGGCTGCTTAGTCCATGCTACCATTAGGATAGCTTGTCTATAAGGTTGACGTACAACCAGACACCATAAGGGTTGTTTGGACTGATACAAGGTGCCCCCAGAATTGGAGACATCATATATCAGGCCAACTTCTCACACTACCCAAACCTTCACTTTACATTACTGCACCGTGTGGTAACTCCGCACCATTTGTCCATACACGGACACCTCTCGTTGTCAGTCCCTGTGCATTATGTTTTGGGTTTCTACCCAGACGCTGTCAGTTTCACCCTTTTTACAAGGGAGTTATGCAAAGGTTTTAGTCCTTTTGTATTTACATGGGTTCCTACCCTAATACGTCATGAGTACCTACTCATATGTGGTGTTTATCACATTTACCTTCCTACAGTTCTCTGTGTCTGTTTGCTCACACATTTAGCTTATGTTTTACTGACTTTTTCGCTATCACTGCTAAATATGTTCTGTTTAAATTGTATTTTTATTACTACTTTTGCACTGTTATCTTTACATTGCATATTTGCTTTTGCTCATTGATAATGGTGTTTAGTTGGGGAACTTTTATTTTTCCTCATTTTACTTGCATCTTTCTTCTTTTCCGTCTTTCTTCCGGAGTCTTTTTCTTGTGTCTCTTGTGGACTCTGAGCTATTCTGTCCCTTTCTCTCATGTCTTCTTTATTTCCGTTCGTCGTAGCCTGTAGTCCTGTGTTCTGTTTATTTTCCATTTTCAGGCTCCATTCATTCCTGTGCTGGCCAGTAGGTGTGTTTTGGAGTTGTCTGTTGTGTTTTGTTTTATTAATTTCTCTTACGTTGCTATGTTCTTTTTCCATGTTGTGTAAGAAGGGAGGATGGTTTATATGTTTGGTTTCTTTTCTTCTCTGTTTCTTGTTATCTCTCGTTGCTTTTCTCTTATAAGTTTTCTCTTGACTTCATTCTTGTTGCTCTTCTTTTGGTGTTTTACGGTTCTGTTTCCTCCTTTTCTCCTCTTTCTCATTTCTTCTCTTTTGTTATTTCACTGTTTTTTTTTCATTAAGGAGAAAGGGGGATATGTTGTATCTTGACTCCCATGTTATGCCCACCTTCCCTGTGGAATCCTCATGTGATGTCACCTCACAGAATATTGGGAGTCAAATACACACAATTGGCTGGGCTGAGCAGCATGCTGGCTGCTCCTGGTGGGCTCTCCCTGTGGTCTTGTTCCTATCTACTTATCATCTTGTATCTATCCTGAAATAAACCATCTTTAAACTACATGATCACTTGTGGGCTTGATCATTACACTTACCCTCCTTTGAGCTTCTTTTTTTTCGGGTTATCTTCTTCAGAGGCTCGTTGTCCTCGGCTTCGTAATCCTCTCTTGTCTTTCTGGCTTCGCCCCTCTATAAAAGAAATCAAATGAAAAAGATTTGCAGAGGACTTCAAACCTAACACAGAAAAATCAAAGGCAGACTATTTGATTTTCCATCTATGTTACCCTACAGGTAAATTAAATGTAGGCAAAAAGGAATGTAAGGGGAAATGAAGAGGTACTTATCTAAAATAAAAACCTTCCTCAAATGCAAAATACTTGAAATACCCTCTTACTTGTCAAGTAGAGCAAAAAACCGCTTTTAGAAGCAATATACTAACTTTTAAATCCAAACAAAACATTTTGAACAACTAAAGCAGTAGTTATGTAACAGCGAAAACAGACACCGTCTTAACCCCTTCGCTGCGGCGGGAATTCCGCCGCAGCGCTAAGGGGGTGGGGGGGCCGAGCGGCGCTCGCATGCTCGTGACGGAGCCGCTCCGTCACGAGCCGCGGTTGAGCTGTGCTCATGACGGAGCGGTTCCGTCATGGCCCCGCCCGCTCAATGGAACGTCCAGCGCAGGCGCGAAATTCGCGCCGCGCAGGCGCGCCGAGCGGGCCATGACGGAACCGCTCCGTCATGAGCACATATCAACCGAGGCTCATGATGGAGCGGCTCCGTCATGAGCATAGAACGGGTTAATTAACAAAGCCATTTGAGTTACTTTTATCATCTGAGTTCATTTAAAAAAGCAAGTGTGTATAACACAGCACTCCCTTTATAGGCATTCTGAAGGGAAATATTACTATAAAACTGAAAATATTAATCGTATAAGGGAACCAATGTTATATGTAATTAACTTTTCTCCCCTTATGACCCTAGGTCGCACTCATCAAGTATCCTTTTCTTTCTATAAACTGGATGGCTACGTTTTCAGGAGTTTTGAATCCATCATCTGGGACGGTGGTAGTTTGGAGGTGGATCAAAGTCAAAGCGAAGATTTGAAAAACTTCAGTGATATCTCAAGTGAGCCAACTAGAGGCAGAGGATACCTATATGGAATCTTTGCAGCAGTCTGGAAGGGTATAATAGTAGAGAGGATTGATTGGTGGAGCGCCAGAAAGAACTGTGGCAGGGTGGATCCCATGTGATTTTATACAGAAACCTCCAGAGCCCATGATAGAGGTGGCTCTTAGAAATAGGCCAGACATCATTTCTGGAGGGTGGATGACAGTAGGGAAGATGCTCAATTAGCAGTAAGATTTATTTAAGCCAAAGCTCACATCAAACTGCATAGGGTAAGGGAAAGGGAAAGAGGGTTCCGGGAATATGAATGAAAGGTCAAAGGGAGAGTTCAAATGGAGTTGATACAAGCCCTGCACAACGCCCTGGAAAAAAGACTAATGCTATTGAACAAGGGTCAAGGATGATGAAATGAAACTAACATATTTCCAGGAGTGGTTGAAAGGAGTGTATCAACTTGTGGCATTAATGGAGGTGTGAGTGGAGACGATGGAGCAACATCAGGATACTATTGATGAGGCTATAGAGGATGAACTTGATTATATGTTTCAATATGTTTCTCATTGGTTTTCACGAACAGTAAGTACAACATAGTTTACTCTTTCACTGCCATGATTTCCACATCCATTGCCTAGGTCCCAGTGAACAATAGGTGATCTTTTGAGCAGCACATATACTTCTCTCACCATCTCTCCCTTCCATCCGTTCTCATGCTTAATTCCGTTCCTTACAATATAGTTCTCCCAGCCTACGAATGGTGCTTCCTCTTATATGTTTAGTACCTGGATTAGTTGAATGCATCTAAGTACTCAACGTCTCTTGTCATGTAGATAATCACCCGCTGCCACTGTTTCCTAAAAACCTTTTTCCCTTGCTGTTAGTGACCTTCTCCATTGCTAATACCCACCAAAATCGTTTGAAGCCACATATCTCCTGTGAGTATAAACTTTGTGCGTTGGTGTTTCAGTAGTATCTGCTTTGCTGCTAGGAGCATGTGAAACGTGCCCTTTCTATTAAGCAGTGGATGGAGTTACTCTGCAGGGGATCCCAACAGATCACTTATATATTCCTGTACGGCTGACCACCACTTTGTTTTCCGAATAGCCATAAAGACTTCCTCCCAAACATACTAAATCCTAGGGCAGCATCATAACATATTTGACAAGGTTCCCACTACACCATTTATGTTTGGCCTGACTAGGTCCTTTGTGTGTACCTGATCTGAGAGGTAGTACTATCTATACAGCTTTCGAAAAAATTTGTCACACAGCCACACACACGTGTCACAACGTGTTTAGCCCTTGGCTGCCGAAGTACTGAAGTGTGTGTGTGTGTGGAGGGGGGGGGGGGAATATTAATTAAATAAAAAAACTTACTTGAGTACACAGCGGCTACCTCAGTCCTCTTCTCCGGCTCTCCTCGAGTCACAGCATGCAATGGGCTACAGGCTCCACACCCAATTCTGGCGCTGCTCTCATGCTATGAGATCAGCACCACAATTGCTCTGAGCAGTGTGGTTCGCAGCTCAGACAATGCCTAGGTGCCTGTGATGTTTCTCCAATCCGGCTGCGTTAGAGAAACCTAAGTGCCCATGTCTGTTTGTCTGGCCTACGACGGCCGGCCAAAGAGACATGCACACTTACACTGCGCTCACCACTCCACCCTACAGTGGCAGGCCCCACCCTCCCTACACTGCTAGCATCGGCTCAGTCAGTCAGCAGTCATTTGCTAGATCGCTGACTGACTGACCAGTGGGGTGATGCTCCGCCATTACGGAGTCGCCGCCCATAAGTATACCAGTCATCGTGTAACAGCATCCCGAGTTCCTTTTCTCAGATTCCTAAAAGGGCAATTTCCTCCCCGCCCAAAGGCATCTTTTACTTGCAGAAATTTTCCAACTGCCCTTTTATGGAACATGTACCAAACCATGACACACCTCCCTCTCTCGCTGTCCTGAGGTCTACACATTCCATACATAGGGTTTAGGAAGCTAGCCCTATATATATTGTACTAAAATGAAGTACACTGTGCAGAGAGTCCAGTGGGACCCCAATTGGTTTACAGAGGCTAAAGTAGATAATCAGTTCAGTTCAGAAAACTTTATTTCGGCAATACTACCATAAAAGCACAATAAGAAATCACATAATTAAAAAAAAAGTGCCACAACATGAAATAACATTATACAATATGAGAACTATTACAATAGTTACTCTCTCACATTTAAACCCTTAATATCAAAGACTAAACAATTGAGAGAGGGGGACTACCTCTCTTCAAATTAACCCTTGGTGACAGTTAGGGAGAATCGAGCAACCCAGATATTCAATCTTTAAAATCAAGATCAAGAAATAGCATCATAAATATTAAAAATTTAAGTAAAAAAAAAAAAAAAAACTAGCAGGGGAGGTAAAAGATTTCAACTTCAATTAATACCCTTTAAAATCAGGAAATTGGTCAGTAGAAAAACAACACCATCTAACACTCAATCCAAACATCTCACTACACATCTGCGCTTGCCCCACATTGCAAATAAACATTTTGCTATAGCAACAACAACAACAACCGGGTGCGTGTCATGCTTTAATAGTCTATAGACCTCTATGTAGTTTCTTGATCCTAGGTTCTTGCAAAGTTGGAGAATCCATTTAGATCAAGCCAGATGGTAAGCTGGACAAAAAAAGATCACATGGATCTCCGTCTCTACTGTCTCATTGCACCTGGGAAATAAAGATGTATTACCTCCCACCCACCTATTAGTAAATGCAAAAAGGGGGAGCGTCCCGTGCCTAAATTGAACAAACAATTTCTTAGCTAAAAGAGATTGTATCAGGTCTAAAGCCGGCTCCAGGTATAATGCAATTTTACATCCAGGAACCTGGAAATTAAACTAGATGACTCAGTTGATTGCATGATTCTTGTTAATCTAAATTCCTTCAGGGCAGAGGTTAGAGATTGTTTGGAAGTAACAGAGCAAGTCTCCTCAGGTGCAGACCACAGGTCATTTCTCCCTATTTTACGAAAAGTATCCTGAATAAATAACAGCCAGGGGATCTTTCCCGCCCCCAGAATTGACATAACCGATTTCAGCTCCTCTCTATAATCCACCAACTCTGGCATACTCCATAACAGACGCCAGTAGTGGACGAGTAGATAATAATAATGCTCTCTTTTATGGTAGTGTGGGCAAGCAGTTCAGCTTATCCAAGGGTAGTGCTAAGCATTTGTTGTACTCACAGAGGCAATAAATAAGATACACACTCAAAGAATAAATACAAGACATATTTAGACAAGCATTGGCATAGCGTTTAGGCAGATCTATTGGCTTTGCCAATATTTTTAAGCTTTGTTGTAGAGAAGTTAAGTATTGAAATGATTAATAAGCTGTCACTTAATTCGAAGGTTTCTTTGGCGACAGGAGAAATAATGTAACTGCTTCGCAGGGATACATGGCTGTAGAAACAACACAATTAAGGAAATGTATACATAATTGGCAACAATAATCGGATCTGATAAGTACATATATCATATGTGCCTCCCTGGCCAGAAAATATAACAAATGGGCTTCCTTTAGTAAGCAGTGCACATTGGAATATAAATGCACACATCAATCGTGCACCAATGTAATTGTTAAAGAAAGCTGAGCCGCCTTGAAAGCGCGTTGGGATGCCCAACCAGAAGGAACCGCTGCGAAGGAGTTGTGGACAAACCCTGGCAAGAAACTGTGGGGAAAAGGCTGCACAGTCAATTTCAGTCCCACAATATTAATAAAACGCCCTGAGAGAAAAATTGCACAAATCGTACCTCAATGTATACAATGGTCAGCATACATAATTGTGCTTGTCGGTTAAGCCTTACAGTTCTAAGCACACTTATAACAGATGGTATTAAAACACCCAGTGCGAGGAGGAAACTATCAAGAGTTGGCAGGGATACGCTAAAAGTGCATGCTGCGAGGGTAAACATGTATTGTAAGCACAGCAAAGGGATACAGATTGCTGGGATTGTGATAAGTGGGGTCGAACAGAACATATGGTCACCTGCCATCCGCACTCCAGTCCCAATATGCTCCTGGGCCTGCCTGGTATCAGCGAGGAGCCAGGACTCTCCCATGGGGCCTCTGCAGCTAGTTTGGTCAGACTCCTGCTAACCACATTTACACATAAATGCCAGTAGATCTCTGGGACAGAGGAGGTTGGTGGGGGTGGTCGTGGGGCTCGCCATCACAGATCTCTGCTCATCACAAGCGGTTATCTTTAAAATGCCTATAAAGTTGGCCAAAACTAATAGAATGACTATATAATGCTGCAGGAAAACGGGACAACTAGTCACGCATTGAGTAATTAAATCAAACTCCTTTTGAGTGACTCTGTGTAGTTTCTACAGTCATTCACGAACTGTTCCTTTCTAAAAAAAAAACAAGCATTTGCAATGCAATAGGTCTCGCATTAGGAAAGTTTGAGCTATTGGTATTGTAAATGACACATTTTGTATTTATGTTTAGTTTTTGAAAATAGCAAAATTAATAGCTTTATCATTTACCATGCCAATAGTTATAACTTTCGCAAATGTGACACCTACAGCATTTGTAATGCAATATGTGTTGTATTTACGTGGCTTACATGTATTGATATTACAAATGACAATGGCTTTTAACTTTTTTTCCAATAATTAATACTTAAATAAAAGTTATTGTAATTCCTATTGGCAATAGCTTAAAGTTTTGTAAATAACTTTTGTGAAGATTATGTTCAGTGTATTTAATTGTGACGAAAATCCAAGAACAGAAGTAAAATAATAACATCTTTTTGTTACATTTGTAATAAAGCTTGAAACATTGAGAAAACATATTTGAACCAGGTGTTGTTAAATGGTTGCACACATTGATGCTGTGGTGGCACTGAGTGATGTTGTGATGGCGAACAAGTGATGCTGTGGCGTTCAGTGATGCTGTGGTAGCTCATAGTGATGTTGTGGTGCCCCTGAGTGATGCTGTGGTGGTGCGGAGTGATGCTGTATGTTATGCTATGTTTTGTTTTGCTATCATATGTTTTGTTTTGTTATGCTATGCTATGTTTTGCTATCCTATGCTTTGAATTGTTATGCTATGCTATGCTGTGTTTTGTTATGCTATGCTATGTTTTGTTATGCTAAGCTATGCTATGTTTTGCTATCCTATGGGAAGCTGCCTGAATAACTTTGAGACCCCTACCTGCTGTGGGCTGCCTAAATCGCTGTTGTTGGGTCCGTTTTCGTCCCCCTCCCACCGCCGCACCAACCACCCAGCGGCCGCCGAGCGGAGGAGGGCATTTAACATCGGAGGACACCGGGGCCTGAAAACTACATTTCCCGCCTGCCCCAGCGGCGAGAATCCCGGAACCAATGCGCGCCAGGCGGCGCTTTAAAGAGGCGTCACCCCGGTGGAGCGGGGGAAGCTGCCTGAATAACTTTGAGACCCCTACCTGCTGTGGGCTGCCTAAATCGCTGTTGTTGGGTCCGTTTTCGTCCCCCTCCCGCCGCCGCACCAACCACCCAGCGGCCGCCGAGCGGAGGAGGGCATTTAACATCGGAGGACACCGGGGCCTGAAAACTACATTTCCCGCCTGCCCCAGCGGCGAGAATCCCGGAACCAGAGCGCGCCAGGCGGCGCTTTAAAGAGGCGTCACCCCGGTGGAGCGGGGGAAGCTGCCTGAATAACTTTGAGACCCCTACCTGCTGTGGGCCGCCTAAATCGCTGTTGTTGGGTCCGTTTTCGTCCCCCTCCCGCCGCCGCACCAACCACCCAGCGGCCGCCGAGCGGAGGAGGGCATTTAACATCGGAGGACACCGGGGCCTGAAAACTACATTTCCCGCCTGCCCCAGCGGCGAGAATCCCGGAACCAGAGCGCGCCAGGAGGCGCTTTAAAGAGGCGTCACCCCGGTGGTGCGGGGGAAGCTGCCTGAATAACTTTGAGACCCCTACCTGCTGTGGGCTGCCTAAATCGCTGTTGTTGGGTCCGTTTTCGCCCCCCTCCCGCCGCCGCACCAACCACCCAGCGGCCGCCGAGCGGAGGAGGGCACTACATTTCCCGCCTGCCCCAGCGGCGAGAATCCCGGAACCAGAGCGCGCCAGGCGGCGCTTTAAAGAGGCGTCACCCCCGCATCGCGGGAGCGCCCGGGGCGAAGCCCGGGCAAAGGGCGGGCCCTCTGAGGCCCTCAGAGGTCACCAGTGGTCGGGCGGGCCACCCATCTAACGTCTATTAACAAGGTGAGACTTTGCTGTTACAATGGGCAAACGTAATGCTATAAGCAATACCACAGACATAGTTACTCAGGACATTGTAACTCCAGCATCTCTTTTAACGTCATTTGAGACATTAATAGACAATGCCTTCAATGAGATTGCTGAAACCGAAAGGAGGTTTTCTATGGGCTCACTTACTAATACTCAACCTAGTACAACAGGTAGCCCAAATGATAATATGCATTTATTTCCTGAGGTTACCGTGGCAAAACCAAATCCTGTTGTCAGTTTGCCCAACATACCAGAAGCTGGAAACATTACTAATACAGCCTCAGTAGTGGTTCTGGATCCCATTTCGCAAACATCATCACCTGTAACCATTGAGTGTACCGAAACCATCGAGAACACTGGAGTTAAGCGAAAAAGGGGCCCAGTAAAATCTACAATAAGTAAAAGGAAGCAGCCCCCTAGGAGTAATAATCAGCCAACCCCACAGAGTATGTGGACTAGGGGGAAGAAACAACAACAACACACAGTATCCTTGCCAGCTCAACCTCACTTGGGCGACACCATTGTTATAAATGACGGTAATAATTTTAATACTATCTCCACGCAGACAGAATCCCCTAATGAAAATTGTCTTCATTCTAAACCAAAGGGAAATCTTATTGAAACTATTGCGGACACAATTTTTAAACAATTAGAAGGTCAAATGATCAAACAATTTAATAGTATTTTTAAGAGACTTGATAGATTGGAAACCCTAATCAAAAATGACGATGCTAAGAGAAAGGGTACAGTATGCCTAGATAAGATAAGAGGTGATCGTTTGTTAAAAGATCTGGAGTCTATTACCCGTGCCCTTCCTAGTGGTGACTACACTAAAAACTGTAATTTGCCTACAACAAACGGGGCCAAAGAACGACAGATTGTCACTAGTCCGCCCACGACCGCAACAACTACGGCGGATGCAAACACAGGGAAAGGTAATTCTTCTGTTTCCCCAAGTACATCATCCATTTTGCAACCGTCCTCGTCCTCTACTGCTTCTAGTGTCTCTAAGAACAATCAGAAATGCAATTCCCTCATAGGCACTAATAAGCAGAGGGTTCCTCCCAACCCCAGCCAGAATAAGACTTTGCATGAGGACAATAGGGCTTTTAAACATCAAGGCCCTGCTCTACATCTTCCACCTGAGGCATGTCCTTATGTCCTGGTTCTGGCTGGTACTCCACCTCTTAGGGAAGGGCAAGGAGAATCGTGGGTCCAGCTGCACAACAAATGCATCGACTGGTTAACTAAGCATAAGGGGGTCGGCTACGATATATCCAAAGAAATCTTATCCACACGTCGAGTAACCTGGGTTGGTCCTCTTTTCAAAAACATCAATGGGGACTGTATCATAGTCAACTTCAGGAACCCCGGCACTGCAAAATTTTTGTTGAATAAGAGTTCTGTCCAAGCCGGTCCATCTACCGTGGTGACCCCTTTACCGCTAAGTTACTTCTACCGACCCCCACAAAGAATGATGCAGCCACCTCCTGTATTCCCGCTGCAAAACAGGTTCTCTATACTCCGGGACTTGGGTACCTTGGTTTGACTGTCTGTTACTGCTGAGGATCCAGTTGTTGTGGCCTCTGGGCTTGACTCCACAGTGGAAGCACAACCTGAGGCACCTCTGACATTATCTGATACCCCCTCGCTTGTAACCCCACAATGTGATCAACGGGTGAACCAAACAACAGAACCCACCCAAGTAACTAACCAGGACGTCTGTCTAAGGCCTGATAAAAACTTGTTAATTGTTAGTTGGAACATTGCCGGCTTGAAGGCAAAGATGGAAATTATAACCTGGAAGGACTGGGTTATTAATCACGATGTGTTAATGTTCCAAGAAACCTGGTGCACAGCCGACATGCTATTTGAAGGGTACAGTTGCCACAATAGGACTGTTTTGGCACCCTCTCTAGGACGACCAAGTGGGGGCCTTTCGATTTGGGTTAAAATATCTGCTGAAGCCAAAGTTGAAGTACTTCAAACTAACTGTCTAAGCTTCATGGCATTGATATATACTAAGAGGACAAGGCTATGTTTGATTAATTTCTACAATAACGATTTTTTGTCCCAACCTAATCGCAATTTTATACTTTTGTTTGATTTTATTGATGTAATAGTGGAGGGACGGAAATACGGGAAATTTGACGGTATTTGTCTAGGAGGGGACTTCAATGCACATATACATTCCAGAAATCCCCCCTGCAGAAGAGGTGCTGAACTATTAAATCTCCTTGCAACTAGAGAACTTGTAAACTGCATGGAGTATGCTGGCACCGAAATAAGCACTGCCCCGTTCCCCACCTTTATTGGTCATGGGAGTGCTACCACGATTGATTATATATTTGTTTCACCCTCCATTGCCAATGTTTTAATTAAAGCGGAGGTAGTGTGCAAAGTATATAGCGACCACTATCCCATTGTAATCCACCTACAACTTCCTGGGGGTAAGTGTCCACAAAATGAAATAGGAGCAAGAAACGTGGAAGTTTCAACGGATAAACTAAGGGTAGTTTGGAGGGGAGTGGATAACAGGGGAGTCCTGGCAAACGTTATTAAAAAATATCCAGTATTGATTGATAATTGTCTTACTATTGATGGACGTGGGGGTGGTGTAATTAAATCATTTAGTGAACTCTGTGCTGCAATAAAAAGTGAGATTTCCAAACCGGCATCCAGGAAACCTGAGGAAACCCCTAGATGGTTTGATGCCTCTTGCTCTAGAGCAAACAGGAATTTAAGGGCCGCACTCAAATCTGAACCCAGGGACATTCCTCAAGTAAGGCTGCTCAGAGCAGAGTATAAATCTACCTTACGTATTAGATCTAATGAATTAGTTAAGGCCCACTGGGAATCTCTTGTACGCACGGCTGACCTAAAAGATACTACGGGGTTTTGGAAGGAGGTAAAGAACTTAAGATCTTTAGGCTCGAATTTAACAGTAATTAATTGTAATATCATCGGGCCTGTGTGGGTTGATCACTTTTCCAAAATGTATGCAGCATCTGACAACCACACAGTAACCCCTTCTCTTTTAAACCCGTTGAACATCTCTTTGTCTGAGGTCGAGGATGCCATCAAAGAAAGCGCAGGTAATAAAGCGCCTGGTCCCAATGGGCTTTCTATCGATCAATTAAAATGTGAATTAAACTTCTGGGCCCCACTGTTATGTAACGTTTTCAATAATTTAACAAATGAATCCATCCCCGAAACGTGGTCGTGTAGTACTATCGTACCTATTTTTAAAAAAGGCGACAGGTTGGATCCTGGGTGCTATCGCCCTATATCGTTAATCGATAATACCCTGAAAGTCCTGGGCAGGGTTATTTTTAAAAGAATAAGAACTTGGGCTGATGAAAGTAAAATCCTACACCCTAGCCAGCTTGGTTTTCGCAGTAGCGTGGGCACGGTGGAACAATGCTTAAACTTGAGTTTGATAATGGCAAAGTATAATATTGCTAAAAAATCCCCATTATATTTTGGTTTTATGGACTTAAGTTCTGCATTTGATTTTGTTAACTGCTCCCGTTTATGGTCCATCCTTCTTAACTATGGCTTGGATGATTATTTGGTTCATTTTTTAGCTTACTTACATAGCGACCTAAGAGCACGTGTGCGTATTAATCAATCTGGCGAAGTTTCCAATGACATCAGCATCGGCAGGGGGGTCAGACAGGGATGTGTGCTGGCCCCCCTGCTTTTTATCCTCTATATTAATGACTTGAGCAGCTCCCTGAGTACCTTAACACAAGATGTACCTTATGCAAATGGCATCCCTATACCCACTCTTCTTTACGCAGACGATGCGGTCCTAATGGGCCGCACACCTAAGGCACTGCGCATTTTAATTTCAGGTTTTGTCCGTTTTATGGCTGACCTAGGCTTGACCACAAATTTTTAAAAATCGCTCATTATGAGTTGTGGCCCTAAAAAGTATAAAATTATTGAGATTAAATCCGGGACAAACGTCCTAAAAAGTACTTGCACTTTTCCCTATTTGGGGTTGCTATTTTCTAACACTGGCTCTTGGCAACCACATGTTTCTTATGCAAGAAACAAGTTGGGTAAAGCGACAACCCAACCATGCTGATGTGATTGCACCTCTAGAAAAGATTTACCAAACCCAATGCATCCCAACGGGTACCTATGGCGCCGAGGTTTGGGGTTATACAAACTGTATCCATATCCAGACCGAAGAAAACAGGTTTTGCAGGAAGGTGTTGGGTGGGGTTATTTGTTCCCCACACTATATATGTCACAGTGAATTAAATATTCCATATATAGAGGATTTTGTTAGATCTAGACCAGCACTATTCTGGCTAAAGATATGGATTAACCCGGCTGCCACCTTGACCCGTGATATAATCTTGGATTGTTTGAAATGTGACAGGGCACACTGTATCCCGTGGCTAAAAGCCGTAAAAGAATGCTTAGTGAGTATAGGGTATGATTATTTGTTTACTTCACCCAGTTTAATAAATCGCTCACATAAGATCATTATCAAAAGGGCCTTATATAACCTATACAGAGAGGAGCGGGAAAGGAAGAACCTTTCAAAGTGTACTGTTACAAAATATATGGGTTATTTTGAACCCTCAAACAGTCACCCAGGCCCTCCACAGAGATACCTACGTTTACATCTTGGTAGATGGAACAGGAGCCTACTGTTTCGCTTTCGGGATGGAAGTATTGTAAACTTATTAAACTTCCCCCTGGGTTACAACAAACATCTGGAAACTTTAAGTTGTCCATGCAACCCAAATATGAAACAGAGTCTCATGCATTTCCTGTTTTTCTGTGATTTTTATAAACTGTTTTCCGCTCACTATTTAATGCCTTATTGCCGCAAATGTAAGTTGTTCAACTTTAGAACACCATTGAGAACTTTATTATTACTGGGTTCAGACGAAGTAATATTCAGAGTGAGCTGCTTTCTTAAAGCTGCTGTTCGGTCACAAGCCACTTTACATATTGATGTGTAGTATTCCGCACATTTGCACTATTGCACTATTGTACTATGCACTTTATTTTATTTTGGTATATCTGCATTTTGTACAATATTGATTCTGACTTATGCTGTTGCTATCTCTTAGCTGTTTTAAAAAATTAATTTATTGTACATACTGTCGTTTTTAAACAAAGTGGGATACTTATGTGTTTTTTGTGGAATTGATTGAATTATGTTTTAAGCCGGTGTTATATCATTGTACTGTACTGTTTGATATTCTAATCTGTATGCACTTTTATGGATGTTTTTATTCCGAATAAAGATCTTTTGACTTGACTTGGCTATCCTATGCTTTGAATTGTTATGCTATGCTATGCTGTGTTTTGTTATGCTATGCTATGTTTTGTTATGCTATGCTATGTTTTGCTATGCTATGCTATGCTTTGTTGTTTTTTTCTATGCTATGCTTTGTTTTGCTATGCTATGTTTTGTTGTGTTTGGTATGCAATGTTTTGCTATGCTATTATATGTTTTGTTGTGTTTTGTTAAGCTATGCTATGTTTTGTTGTGTTTTGCTATGTTTTGTTATGCTAGGTGTTGTGTTTTGTTATGCTATGTTTTGTTATGTAATGCTATGTTTTGTTTTGTTATCCTATGCTTTGTTTTGTTATGCTATGCTTAGTTTTGCTATCCCCTGCTTTGTTTTGTTATGCTATGCTATGTTTTGTTGTGTTTTGGTATGCTATGCTATGTTTTGTTATGCTTTGCTAAGCTTTGTTTTGTTATGCTATGCTATGTTGTGTTATGTTATGCTATGCTATGTTTTGTTGTGTTTTGTTATGCAATGCTATGTTTTGCTATGCTTTGCAATGCTATGTTTTATGTATGCTACATTTTGTTGTGTTTTGTTATGCTATGCTATGTTTTGTTGTGTTTTGCTGTTTTGTTATGCTATGTTTTGTTATGCTATGCTGTGTTTTGTTCTGCTATGTTTTGTTGTGTTTTGTTATGCTATGCTATGTTTTGTTATACTATGCTATATTTTGTTTTGCTATGCTTTATGTTATGCTATGCTTTGTTTTGTTATGCTATGTTTTGTTGTGTTTTGTTATGCTATGCTATGCTTTGTCGTGTTTTGCTATGCTATGTTTTGTTTTGTTGTGCTATGTTTTGTTTTGCTAGCCTATGCTTTGTTTTGTTATACTATGCTATGTTTTGCTATCCTATGCTTTTCTTTTGTTATGCTATGCTATGCTGTGTTTTGTTATGCTGTGCTATGTTTTGTTATGATATGCTTGTGAGGGTGTGTGAGTGTGTTTGAGGGTGAGTAGGGTGAGGGGGTGTGAGGGTGAGCGGGTGTAAGGGTGAGGGGGTGTAAGGGTGAGGGTGGGTGAGGGTGAGGGTGTGTGTGGGTGAGGGGGTGTGAGTGAGGGGGTGTGAGGGTGAGGGTGTGTGAGGGTAAGGGTGTGTGAGGGTGAGGGAGTGTGAGGGGGTGTGAGGATGAGGGGGTGAGGGGGTGTGAGGGTGTGTGAGGGCGAGGGGGTGAGGGTTTGTGAGAGTGAGAGTGAGGGGTGTGAGGGTGAGGGGGTGTGAGGGTGAGTGAGGGTGAGAGGGTGCGGGGTGTGAGGGTGAGTGAGGGTGTGTGAGGGTGAGGATGAGGGGGTGTGAGGGTGAGTGAGAGTGAGGTGGTGTGAGGGTGAGGAGGTGTGTGAGGGTGAGGGGGGCGAGGGGCTGTGAGGGTGAGGGTGTGTGGGGGTGTGAGGGGGTGAGGGTGGATGAGGGTGAGTGAGGGTGAGAGGGTGAGTGATGGTGAGAGGGTGTTGCGGGTGAGGGGGGTGAGGGGGGTGCGGGTATGAGGATGAGGGTGTGAGGGTGAGTGAGGGGGTGTGAGGGTGAGGAGGTGTGTGAGGATGAGGGGGTGAGAGGGTGTGAGGGTGAGGGTGAAGGGGTGTGAGGGTAAGGGTGCGTGGGGGTGTAAGGGGGTAAGGGTGAGTGAGGGTGAGAGGATGAGTGAGGGTGAGAGGGTTGTGAGGGGGGTGAGGGTGTGAGGGTGAGTGAGGGTGGGTGACGGTGGGTGAGGGTGTGAAGGTGGTGAGGGTGAGTGAGGGTGGGTGACGGTGGGAGAGGGTGTGAGGGTGAGTGAGGGTGAGAGGGTGTGAGGGTGAGGGTGAGGGGGTGTGGGGGGGTGAGGGTGAGTGAGGGTGAGATGGTTGTGAGGTGAGGGGGTGTGAGGGGGTGAGGGTGAGTGAAGGGGTGGGGGTGAGTGAGGGGGTGGGAGGGTGTGTGAAGGTGAGAGGGTGTGAGGGTGTGTGAGGGTGAGGAGGTGTGAGGGTGAGGGTCCGAAGTACATGGTGGCAGGGCAGACCTCATAAGACAGAGAGAAGAGACTGCGTGGTGACTGCGTTGGTAAGATACTGATGTGTAGTGGTATTCTCCAGACATGGCTTTATTTTTCCAGCAGTCTTTCAATGGCATGAAACCACCTTTGGGGTGATGCAGTCTCCCAACTAGAGACACCTGGTGATATTCTTCCTAAAATGTGTGATGGGTAAACTGGCTTGCAACTTAGCCCAAGGTCACACATGGTGTCAGCGTGAGCTACTCAGTTCATAAACTTCTACAGCCCCAGGCACTACCCCCTCTCGAGGTGACTAAAGGAAAACAAACGAGAAAAAAATGTATTACTCATCTCGGCCACTACCAGCAGAACACACTGATATCTATGCCCAGCAATATTTGGAGAGAGGATGTGGCGTAAGACCCTGAGCAGCTGACTTTGGAACTAGGGAACCCAGTTCGAGACTTGATGTCAGCCCTCCCCATGCCTACAAAAACAAGCACTTCCATACGATGTAGCATACTACTCATCCGATAATGTCCTTCGGCACCCAGTAAGCAGCACACAGCACTATACAAATGTACTTACAATTACAAGTGAACAAAAGAAGGTAGGCCTGGTGAAGAAAGACCTAAAGACCTCTCTATTAAAACAGATGACAAACACAGGGCACTCTCATAATACAGATCCATGACGTTCACTGCAGACACCATCCCAAAGACAAAGTATAAGAGGCGGGGGGGGGTTAAGAGGAGAGAAATAATTAATCTACAAGGCAGACTCAACATTATTTCTGCTTAACTCAAATCACATGAAAAGCAAGGGGGCTTGGTAGGTAAACACCACACCAAAGCAGTCCTCCCAGGCAACCGTGCAGAGGGGAAACCGCACGAGACAAAGAGGGGCATTGGAAGACAGAAGAGCACAGAAAGGAGGCACGGCTAAAGTGAGAGCAGCTAGTGACACACAACCATTGGGAAGTCAAGATGTATAGAGGGCGCGGGTTTAAGTAGACAGGCAGACCCCAAAGTAGGTCTCACTAGAACCTAATAAGAAAGTAGCGAGGTTACAGACAGTGGCTACAAAACAAGCACCAGTCCAACACCAGAGACGTACCCGACGAGTGTGCTGGCTGCAGGAAGGCTGACACCCCACACCCCTTCCCCCAGTAGGTCCTCAGACAACACTGCAACAGAAAAGCAATGGGTCACAGGATAGGGCAGGAAACGCACACACACCAAGGGTGTCCACGAGAGCTAAGAAATCTCTGCGAAGGCGGAGCCCTGCGTAGAAATGCAGAGGCACAGGTTTCCATAAGAGGTCTCTTTTATTGCAATACACCCGCTTTCAGGGACCTTGGACCGCCCTGGAGGGCATGGCTGTGTTAATAGAAGGCCGGCCTCGTCAGATGAAGGTGTGCGCGTTCCCGAGATTTACCAAAACTGGGTTTATCTTCCAAAGCGCTTATAAGCTGCATGAAATCAGTTTGGGAGCTGCGAACGGAAAGGCAGAGGACAGAAATGCTGCCTTGTCCAGCACGTCGCAAAAACCTGCTCCGGGACAAGAGGCCGGCACCCCCAGAACACAGCAGACTTTAGACAAACGAGGACCTATTTATTGTGCGTCGGCTCTGGATGTAAATGAGGCTCTATTGTGCGCCGGCTCTGGTGCTCCCAGCGCTGCGCGGGGACCCGGGCCTCCTCGAGGCAGCCAGATGGTCTGTGTTAGCCAAGGACAAAAGGAGAGCGGGTCCTGCCCTCCCGGGTAGGTCACCAAATCTATTTAGAACTGGGATAGCGGTGCCTAGCGCCCCAGAGTGACATGGGCGACTAGAGCAATGGCGAGGGGCGCAGGAGTGAGGCTCGCTGTATGAGCGAAGAGTGCAGTGCACTATCCGTGAAGCAGCACAGAAAACTGTATGTGACACAAGGCCTGGGGCAGTATGCAAGTCCCGCCGGCGGGTTTCAGAGGGCGAGATTTACCTTCCGAAGAACCGGGGCAGAGAGAGCAGGAGGCGAAATAAACTGCAGGAGGCGAAATAAACTGTATAAGGAGACAGAACACGAGGTGCAGGCCCGCCTCTCCGAATGAGCCGGAAGGTGGGGGTGGGGAGCAGGAGGCAGGATCAATGCACGAGGGGTCAGCAGGAGTGGCCTTACTGTTGAGGATTTTTTAGAAAAGACGAAAGTGCCTGGTCTCGAATTTAATGCTGTTTTTTATTTTGCAGCAAATCAGAAGCTTCAAATTAATCGAAAAGCTTCTATGATTTATCAAATATTTACCTCTTTTAGCAATTTTTTTAGACTACTACGAGGTTTGAACACAACCTTTGACAAAAATATTTCTGACATTCAGTGAAAAATAATTATACTCAAAATATACAACATTTCAAATGCAAAGTGAATAAAAATGCTCATTTTTTTGACAGTGTAAGAAAAACAAATTAATAAGGTACACCAGAAACAGTTGTAACAGTCCTATTGGCTGAATTTCTTTAGCTATTTGGGACTGGGTTCACCATAGGTTTTTTATTTAATTAGAATCGGGTCCCACAGCCTGGGACTGATATTTAGTGCCTTTGGTGGAAAGAAGGGATGAATCCTTTAGGAAAGCCGACGCGTTTCCAAACCCGAACCGTGAGTTTACGGGTTTTTCCTCAGGGCAACCTGGGTACCTTTGTGTTCCAGCGCTTCGGTTTCTTCCGTTTTCAGGGGAGGAATGTTTTCAGACTTGTGAATTGGCTTGTAATGCAGTTCGATTTCACTGATTCGTCTGTCTTGAAGTTAGCACCGCTTGTGAGACGCCGTCTTCTTAATGGCGGTGCATCTCCATTACTTAAGTCAGCAACCGCGGGACTTATCTCCTGCTTATGGCATTTACATGAGTTCTGCTACGTTTTCTCCTGTTGCTGTTCGGTGCGTGTCTCCACTCAGTTTGGATCAATCACGGGCAGGTTTTTGCGACGTGCTGGACTTACTGTTGAGGAGGCAGGACATTGGAGCAGGAGGCCTGTCTCGTCGTTTTCACAACTAACACAAAGGGGAGCAAAAGGGCGCATCACGGTATGAGGAGCCAGGCCACAGGCAGCAAGAAGGAGGCCTCACTGTTTGAGGAAGCTGCACATGAGGTGCAAGAGCTGAGCTTCACCGCATGTTGACTCCGGGACAAAACAATAAGAGTAGGAGGCAAAGGTCAATGTCCGAGGTTTGGTCAGGACATGGGCTGCAGTAGATGGCAATCACTATGTGAGGAATACGAATGTGGAAAGGGGAGCTTCGACTTTCGTGACCCAAAAAACAAGCATTAGCGGCAGCATTAGAAACGAAAATCGGCCGCGAAATGAAAAAAAAAACGCACAAGAAGCTCTCGGCATTGCAGGGGGCGGGGCAGCCGAACCCGAACCCTTTGAAGTAGCCAGGCTGAAGAAAAAAAAGCAATTAGGACGGCCTGCGGCCGTGAATAAGTGACGGCGGGGGGCGGGGAGAGAGGAACAGATGGCTGTGAAGGGAGAAAGGCTGCTGGCAGGGGGAAGGCTCGTGCATGAGAGCAGGTCACGTGATTTGGATTCACGTGAACTTTTGAAAATCTGCATCGTAAAAAGTCAGCTTTTGGATGGACAGCAATAGGTTCGAGTAAACTCGACCTAAAAAACATGGCATGATTATTATATAGCATGCAATCGAAGCACTGCATGTAAAACTAACCTCTGGACATTATCTCAAAGGGCAATGCTTAGGGAAGCTTGAACACCAAACGGAAATTAGCCTGTGAAATAAGGGCTGTTTATAGGCAGAATGCCACCGTAATTAAATTACATGGAAGGATAAAAAGCGCAGCAGACACACCAGGCATCTAACCCTGCCTGCAGGCTACACGCGTAACGCGCTCTACCCACGAGCTCTTTCACTAGCGTAGACAGACACCTGAAGCTGCAGTCTTTTCAACCAGACTGAAATACCCACACGGCTGACCAGATAACAGAAGTGTGAGCATACAAAGCAGAGAGCCTTAAACACGCGTGCCACAGCATGCCAACAGTGAACGAGCTGCACTGCCCTCCCCACAGGGGCTTCTGGCGCTGCCATCCCCCTCCCACAGCAATACCAGCCCTGGAGTTGCATATGAAAGCAGCGCTTCTTTAAATAAAAGTGGTCTTGTGTAACCGCCTGCTTTCCCTTGCGGTTCCGTCAGTGGAAGGAGTAAAAATGTGGCACGATGTGCCCAAAAATTAAACTGGTAACAGTAACATTCAATACAACAACTGACACCGTATGTAACAATATATTGTAATTTTCTGACGCTAGGTAGCTTAAGTAACAAAAAATGGGGGTGGGAGATTTACGTCACAGAAAGTGCATTCAATTTGCAAGTCTGTCATTAACATACACAAAATATGAATTGCTCACACTATTAACATGAAGTTATTTTGACGGTTCGCTTGGTAGTCATGTTGTTAAAACTCGTCTTCACTTCCCACGCCTCCGGAATACAGTCTTTGGGAGGCGATAGGCGCGTACATTGTGCTATGAGAAAGACTTCAGTGTACCCGGTCATTCCGGCTAGAAAGTAATGCTGCCAGCCCCACTTCCTGTTGCACCGTAGCTAAGGTGTTCAAATAAGCCTTTAATATTGTGAAACAACATTTTGACCCCTTATGAAAAACTGCTAAGCTTTCCCCCGGCAGGGCAACAGGTGCGAAAGTAAACAGATTGCATCAGGCACGGCCAGGGTCGGATTGGGATCACAAAATGGCCCGGGCACTGCCAAAAAAAGTGGCCCACATTCCACGGGCGTGCCCTTTCACGAAACACCATTTGGTTACTCTCAGAGGTCTCATTTGTAGAGAAATGTTTGGTAAATTAGGCATTTTAAAGCTTATAGAGCCAGTAACATTAACACAGTGTAGGAGCACTGCAGTTCTGATAACTGAATACTTACTTGCAATCATAATGCCCTGCACAATGTAGTTAGATACTCTTTACCAACCAGCTAGGTTCTTGACTCTGATCATCACATAAATCAGAAATCTAGTACAAAGTCAAGGAGAAAGGATTAGACTGAAATCTCTGGGAATAGAACATGTAATAACAAAAGTCACAGGAAGTGCAGCTCTGAACCTTTGCCATTGAGAAAAGAATCTCTAATGACAAACAGTGAAGAAATACATTCTGCAAAACACTCAAAAGAAATAAAATGTAGCTCCTTCACAAATGTTGCACTTTTCCGTGAATGTAAGTACATTTTGCTGCCTTGCCTACCTCCCCTCTTTCTTTGTGTCCATTACTGTGGTTAGACAGTGATCACCAGTTCTGCTGGGTAGTGCCAGCTGGGGGAAAAAGAGGTAAAGAGGGGTGAAGTAGAACTAGAAATCCGGTAGTGATAGGTGTAATGGGGAAAGTCCGAAGGTAAAGGCGGAAAGATTGAATAGCCAGGAGAAAAGGAACATAGCTATAGATAAAGGAAGAAGTAGGTAGATAATGAGAGTAAGAGGACAGCTCCTCTTGTCTCTGTTTGCCCTATCCCAGAGGAAGAGCGAGATGTAAGCCAGGCGGATCCTGCCCTCTGTGTGCCAACAGTTGGATGGAGAAGCCGGGAACTACTCTATCATAATCATCCCTTTTCCCGTTATAAAGGGCCTCTGCCCTCTGCCGGTCACCCGGTGTAGGTGTGGCCTAGATGACCACCCTGCCAGGACTCAACACTCATTTCCCTCTCAGACACTGATGGCAGCCCTTACCATGCAGCATGTCGGGCAAAGACTATAAGGGGCACGAGGTTAGGTGTGGCATTGCTTCAAGATGTTCCCAACCCTGCCCTTCTTTGAGGCTCAGCAGCTGCCCATGTAAGTTCCATGGGTGTAGAGCCACAGTCAGGCGAGCCACATCAATGAAGGTAGTAAGTGACTGTAGGCAGGCAGTGAGTATACAGCTTTGTATGGTGCACATGTGGTGTGGCTGGTTTCACAGCATTGTGTCATGTGCTGCAGCGGGTATTGTGTCACCTGTTTGCGGACTGGACAGTCAGCGGCTTCTACTCAAGTCAGTCAGCAGTGTTACAGAAGAAATGTGTCTTGCACCACAACTGCTGAACGCACATTGGAAACACACACTACTTAGGCAAATCACAAACTAGGCATACATAACAAACCATACAGCTCTCGTTGCCTATTGTCTCTCGTTAAGACCCGACCAGTAGTCTTTCCTGAACTCTACCATGTCCCATCCCTCCCCCTCTTTCCTGAAGTACTTCTCATCCCTCACACAGACAGTCTGTTGAGCACTAAAACTCTCTCCGGACCGCTCTCCTGGTGGAGGATATTGTTCTTTGGAAGGACACTGGGGGCAAGGTGACAATGGCCGACACCCTGACAACAGGGAGGCCCTTTCACTTACAAAATTACTAAACCACTCCCCAGCCCTCCATTGCCTGAGCAACAGAACTGCCAGGCCCATTTATATTACTAAATTACTAAAGCCCTCCCCAGTCCTCCACTGCCTCGGGGCAATGGCCTGACAGGGGAGGGTATAAAGCATAAAACACCACTGCTGTGCCATCCATAAGGGCGGGGGCTGAGTTGAAGATGGCCCAAGTCCACAACATCACCTGTCCCAAACAGCGAGGCCCGAGCACAAACCCACCCTCCTCCACCCACCAGTGCCCTGAATGAGAAGGCACATGTGCGAAGTGTCAGCTGAAAACACCTTTTCTGGGCTGCGTGGCCCCAGGGGGGGGCGAGGTGAGAATGGCTCACTAGCCTAAGCAACACCTGGCCCCCAGGGAGGCCGATTCTCGCATACAGTCACCAGCTTCCCAGCCCACCATCAGGCCAATAGGTTGGCAAGGCAGGGGGTCAAAGAGAGACCACAACTAATCATCGCCCAAAAGCCATATCACACGCTCCCCAGCGAGGCAGCTTTTCATTATACCTGTCGAGTGCCCTCTGTGGGCTGGGAAACATGAAAAACAAGCATTGGAAATGCAATAGGTCTCGCAGTAGTAAAGTTTGAGCTATAGGTGTTATTTATTTTTTTGTTTTTTATTTATGTGTTGTTTTTTCTAAATAGCTAAATTAATAGCTTTCTTCTTTACAAAGCCAATAGTTATAATTTTTGTAAATGTGACACCTCTAGCATTTGTAAAGCAACATGTTTTGTATTAACGTGACTTATATGTGACTTATATGTATTGATATAAAAAAAATCAATGGCTTTAAAAAACAATTAATAATTAATACGTAAATAAAATGGATTTTATTTTATATTGCCAATAGCTTAAAGCTTATTAAATATATTTAGTGAAGATGCTGTGGTTGCGCTGAGTGAGGGTGAGTGAGGGTGAGGGTGAGTGAGGGTGAGTGAGGGGTTGAGGGTGAGTGAGGGTGAGGGGTTGAGGGTGAGTGAGGGTGGGTGAGGGGTTGAGGGTGAGTGAGGGTGGGTGAGGGTGAGTGAGGGTGAGTGAGGGTGAGTGAGGGTGAGTGAGGGTGGGTGAGGGTTTGAGGGTGAGTGAGGGTGAGTGTGGGTGAGGGTGGGTGAGGGTGGGTGAGGGTGAGGGTGAGTGAGGGTGAGGGGTTGAGGGTGAGTGAGGGTGAGGGGTTTAGGGTGAGTGAGGGTGAGGGGTTGAGGGTGAGTGAGGGTGAGGGTGATGGTGAGTGAGGGTGAGGGTGATGGTGAGTGAGGGTGAGTGAGTGTGAGGGTGAGTGAGGGTGAGGGGTTGAGGGTGAGTGAGGGTGAGGGTGAGTGAGGATGAGGTGTTGAGGGTGGGTGAGGGTGAGTGAGGGTGAGTGAGGGTGAGTCTTTGCCACTAAGTGTGGCTCCTCGGCCCCCGCGGGATGTCACCGAGTTACTAGTTAAATTAAGGAATTTAGCAAAAGCTAAAGATGGGCTATGATATGGTGCATGTGCTGTGTAAAGGTCTCTGTAGACTTTGTACACTAATGCACCAGCGGCTGATGAATAGGTGCCAGGATCAGCGAGCTAGAGAATGTCCTCTTTGTTCCACCGGCCAACACTGTTGATGCAGTTTGCATTGTTTGCACTATACAGGTAGCCTAGCCAGACAAGCCGCAGTCAAGGCGGGATGAGCTAAACTTGCCAAGAATGCTATTTGAGGACGTATGTAAAGAAGGGTGTGCCAATTTTGCATATAAAGGACTTGAGTTAGTTACCCTTCGAACATAACCAGTTGGTCTGTGTCCAGCTGAGGTGACTGCTTGCTCTCTCCATCCACCAGAAACTGAGTTGTAAATCAGCACAGGGGTCCAGTAAGCAAACCAAACAGGAGTCTACCCAAATCAAGAGACAGGCACATTTTGCTGCAGTGCGTTCTCATTTGCACGAAACCTTTGACAGAGCTCAACAGCGTGGGGTTACTTTGTGACTGCAGTGACTTTAAAAAGCAGTGAGAACGTTGGACTGCTTAAACTATGCAGCAGTCTAAAGACACACAAATTCAAGAGGGTTGTCTTGATTCTGCCAGATCCGGACATCTTTAGAAAAAAATCTGCATGATTCTGACCGAGACGCGTAGGGACCAGCTTTCGCCATCTTGCCTCCCAAATAGCTCAGTCTCACAGAAACTAGTAAACTACATGTTCCAGCCCCGTCTGCCTCCAGCATTGTGGCTTCCTACAAACAGTAGGGGTTTAAAGTAGCAGGCGTGAGTCACCGACAGTCTCAGAGGCAGAGGAAATTAAAACTGCAGACGATTTACTGAAAAGGCACCGAAGTGATTTGTTGGGGGTGGAGGGGGGCGCTTAAAAACGGGAGCTGCTTATACTGCTGTCTCCGGACACAATGAATTCCTTCCGCAGGTAATTTCACAGTGTCATCCAGAAGACGAAGGCAATTGCTGCACGTAGCCAGCAGCTATGTCTGCGCCGGCTTCATTAAAGGCGCACCTGAAATCTCCAAGTAAAATCTAATCTGGCCCGCAGGCAGGATCAGAAGATAGCGCAGGACTTTCTGGTTTGTGTCGATAAATCAATCCCCCTGCTAAGCAAGCTCTCTCTAGGTTTTCAAGTCTTAAACGGGTTTTAAAAGAGCTACGTAGGTTTGATTTCGGCATGTACTCAGGGCATTGATATTGGGCACCCGGTGACCCGGAAGAGGTCCGTGTGCACCACCACATCGCAGAATACTGTTTCCGGTGTCGTCCGGGCTCCTCAGTACGGGGCGACCCTGCACTCTAAATAAAGGTGACCTTGAGGGTACTGTCCTACAGACATAAGAAGGGGACGGGTGAGTAGCAGCGCTCACAGGGACCCACTCAAAACGGGGGGCCATGTCTGCACAGCAAAGCAGAAACCGCCCCATCACGGCCACTTAGGCAAGCTGGACATCTAGTGAAGGGAAACGAATGTAGTCACACATCTCAAAGCATTTCAACAATAAATGTTGTACAGGCAAATAGATTCATATATCATTACTGTAACAGCTCTGTGGTGAGGAGACTACTACTTAAATACAAGAACTGGACGTGGGTTTCTCGAATGTTATGGGACCTATTACAAATAATTGGTGGTAGACAATTACAATTCCACCGCAAAAACAGTTTCCAGTCAAAGCATTCTGAACCCCTAGCCTGGTAGCATGAATATTCACTCTGCGCTGTATGCACTGCACTACACAGTATTCAACGGTATGTGTTGGCAGTGTTTACTTACAGCGTCTAGTCACCACAGTAACAAACAATACCTGCTCCCGTGACTTGCGCACAGCCTTCCGGAACAATGGCAGCGTGACGCGGGCAGATCTATCAGCTGCAAAAAACAAGACTGACCGGTGACGGCGAGCCTAAGAAGGTAAACACCGGGGCGACACGAAGGAGAAACATAATCGGGGGAGGGAAGGAGAAGGATCGGCTCCGAGATCAAGGCGGACGGGGCAACCTGAGGAGCGGGTGTTTACGAACATAAGAAGGACGGTGTTAGGAGTGAAGAGAAGAACAGTTAAGGTAGTATTGGGAGCAGTAGGAGGAAGAGATTCGATGGAAGGTTGCATCGGAAAGACTGTAGAAGAGTGCTGGGAGAGAGAGAGAGTGGGGAGGAGAGTAGGAGGAGGAGGGGGGAGGAGAGTAGGGTAGGCACGGCGAAGTGAAGAGACAAGACGGAGGGAAGGCAGAGAAGGGGAAGGGGAGGGGGAGGAGAAATGCGACACGGCGGGCAGGGGGGGGGGCGGAGCGGGGGTGTGGGAGGAGTGCTCCTTGAGGGAAAATACGGCTGGGGGCATGTGCACGCGCTTTTAAGCTCAATGCGCATGCGCATTGAGCTTAAAAGTCACGGGCACTGCAAGGAATCGCCACGATTCCTTGCAAGTTGGACAAAGAGTGGATAAGCCCCCATAGTCTCGCTTGCTCGATGCGCATGCGCATCGACAGGCGAGACCTAAAACGACCCACAGAGGGCACCGAAACACCGGCCCTTCGGCCAATGCCCGACTGCCCGCTATGCCAATCCGCCCCTGGACACGGCGCCAGCACCACTACAGCTGCGGCTCTGCAAAACTAGACACTGCTGCCAAGCCCATCTACAGCAGATAAGCAGCGAAGACAAGGCTACTAACCACTCCGGCCAACCCCATTCGGAGGACTGAGGACATTGCTAGAGGGACATTACATGGATCCCTGTAAGTGAGAAAATCGAGTGTCGACTGAACGGTCAACAAGCTCAATAAACAAAAAGTACATGAACCGTGTAACATCAAAGTAAATGAACAAGTAGCCATGGGAGGATAAAAATGATGTCATGGCTGTAGTAAGACGGGACTAACAAGCCTCATAATGAATATGAAGACAGCATATTCAAAGGACAAACACACGAGCACAAAAAAAAAAAGGCAGGTGGGTGAAGCTTCTCTCCGTATTGAACTACCACAGATCTTCGCAGAGCAGCGCTTGCTCAGGCTCGACGTAAATGTAACAATTATTTTTATATATATTTTCGAACCAAGAACTACGTTCAAAGGTAAGTACTGTATTTCTTATGAATTTTCAAACATTAGCAAATAGTTCAAAGCTGTGCACCATTACGTGCCTGCAATCCTATGGGAGGAAAAGGCAGGTAGGTAAGGCACTGATTTTAAGTTGTTTTAAAGTTTTATAAAATGAAAAATTTTCTTCTTATCCTTTTAGTGATTTTGAGATTTCTGTAAAAATAGGGCGTATTGTATGTTGTGTTTCTGAGGGTGTCACCCTCTTTTAATTTTCTTTTAACAAGTACTGAATTTTACCTGTCCGTACTTTTTGATCCTAATTGCGTGTGTTCTGTACTGTTTAAAAGACCAAGGTCTAAATAAACAAGTTTCTCTCTCTCTCTCTCAGGTAGGTAAAGCACACAGCACAGACAGTTGTAGGGGTTCACCTTCTAGGTTTAGAGTAGCAGGAAGCCAAGGTCCAATGTTCTACCAACAGTTCGTCAGGTGCGTCCCGAATTCCGCCAAGAGCAGGGGGGTGGTGAAGTTGGTAGCTAGCGCGCTACAGCGAACAGGAGTCCACTAAAGTCAGGCTGCACTAGGGAACTTGCAGGCAAGTCCGAGACATCCCAAATGGGGGCTAGGGTCGCAAGGGCCTTAGGGACAAGGGAGTATAGCCGGTACATCGTTACCCAGGCTGGGCGGGCTGGGTGCAGAGCAGGTAGGTTGGCCGGCCCCGGTGCATAAAGGTGCTCCTCAAGGTCAGGGGCCGACAACTAACAGGGATCAATCAATTAATCAGCAGAATTTGTATAGCGCGCTACTCATCCGTTAGGGTCTCAATGCGCTGAGGCGGGGGGGGGTCGCTACTGCTCAAACAGCCAGGTCTTGAGTTGGCTCCTGAAGGAGAGATGGTCCAGGGTCAGCCGTAGGTGAGTGGGGAGGGAGTTCCATGTCTTGGCTGCCAGGTAGGAGAAGGATCTTCCTCCGACGGTGAATTTGCGGATTCGTGGGACGGAGGCGAGGGCGAGGCTGGCGGATCGGAGCTGGCGGGTGGGTGTGTAGAATGTGAGGTGGCTGTTGAGGTACTTCGGGCCCGTGTCGTGGAGAGCCTTGTGTGCGTGGGTGAGGAGTCTGAACGTGATCCTCTTGTTGACGGGGAGCCAGTGCAGGTTTTTCAGGTGGGCAGAGATGTGGCTGTGGCGAGGGATGTCCAGGATGAGTCGTGCTGAGGCGTTCTGAATGCGCTGGAGTCTTTTCTGGAGTTTGGCTGTGGTTCCAGCGTAGAGGGTGTTCCCGTAGTCCAGACGGCTGGTGACGAGGGCCTGGGTGACCGTCTTCCTGGTTTTGGTGGGGATCCAACGGAAGATCTTTTGGAGCATGCGCAGGGTGTTGAAGCAGGATGACGAGACGGCGTTGACTTGCTTGGTCATAGTGAGGGAGGAGTCCAGGATGAAGCCCAGGTTGCGTGCGTGGTCCGTTGGCTTGGGTGCGGTGCCCAGGGTAGGGGACCACCAGGAGTCGTCCCAGGCGGAGGAAGAAGGTCCGAGGATGAGGACTTCTGTCTTGTCTGAGTTCAGTTTCAGACGGCTGATCTTCATCCATTCCGCGACGTCTTTCATTCCTTCCTGGAGGTTGGCTTTGGCGGTGGCGGGGTCGTTGGTGTGGGAGAGGATCAGCTGGTGTAGTCGGCGTAGGAGATGATGTTGAGGTTGTTTTGGCGTGCGATGGCTGTGAGAGGACTCATGTAGACGTTGAAGAGGGTGGGGCTGAGTGAGGTACCTTGCGGAACGCCGCAGATGACTTCGGTGGCCGTGGATCGGAACGGGGGAAGGCGGACTCTCTGGGTTCTTCCATCGAGGAACGAGATGATCCACTCCAGGGCCGCCCCTCGGATTCCGGTGTTGCTGAGGCGCTGTATCAGGGTGTGGTGGCATACGGTGTCGAAGGCTGCTGAGAGGTCCAGGAGCATGAGGGCAGCTGTTTCCCCGTTGTCGAGCAGGGACCTGATGTCGTCGGTGGCTGCGATGAGGGCGGTCTCGGTGCTGTGATTTGGGGCAGGTCCGTGGGGTCTGTGGTGGGTTTCTTCAGGAGGGTGCTCAACTCGGCATGTTTCCAACTCTCCGGGAAGGTGGCGGATGCGAAGGAGCTGATGATGATGTTCCCGAGTTGGGGTGCGATGATGGAGTCGGCTTTGTTGAAGATGTGGTGTGGGCAGGGGTCGGTAGGGGAGCTGGAGTGGATGGTGTTCATCAGGCGGGTGGTGTCTTAGGTGCTGACCGGGGTGCAGGAGCAAAGGGTGGTGGTGGTGGGGGGCGCTGGTTCGGTTGTTGGGTCCATGGTCAGCGCGCCGAAGCTGTTGTGTATGTCGGCGATCTTGCGGTGGAAGAACGAGACGAGTGAGTCGCAGAGGTCTTGCGAGGGTGTGATGTCGTTGTTGCAGGCGCTGGGGTTGGAGAGCTCTTTAACGATGCTGAAGAGTTCCTTGCTGTTGTGGGTGTTGTTGTCCAGTCGTTCTTTGAATGTTGTCTTCTTGGTGGTGCGGATCAGCTGGTGGTGTTTGCGGGTGGCGTTCTTGAGGGCGGTCATGTGTTCTGCTGTCTGGTCGTGGCGCCAGGCTTTCTCGAGGGTGCGGCAGGTTTTCTTGGAGTTTTTGAGTTCGTTGGTAACAAGGCTTTCCTGCTGCCGGGTCTGCTGGGAGGATTCTTCAGTGGTGCGAGTTCGTCTGCGCAGTTGATGAGCCACTGTATGAGGTTGCGGGCTGCTTCGTTGGGGTCCGTCGTGTTGGTGGGCGGGTTCTGGCTCAGGGCGGTGGTGAGCTGGTCGGCGGTGATCTTACTCCAGCTTCTGCGGGAAACCTGTTGCGGGTGGTGGTGGGTCGAGGTTCGTGGTTCTCCTGAAGTTGACGTGGACGCAGCTGTGGTCTGTCCAGTGTAGACCGGTTGAGTGGCTGAAGGAGATGTGCTTGCTGGAGGAGAAGATGGGGTCGAGCGTGTGGCCGGCGTAGTGGGTGGGGGTGATCACCAGTTGCTTGAGCCAGAGGTTGGCGAGGTTATCCAGCAGGGCGGCGGTGTTGAAGTCCTTGTTGTTCTCCAGGTGGAAGTTGAGGTCCCCTAGGAGGATGTAGTCTGTGGAGGTGAGGGCGTGCAGACTTATTTAGTCAGCGATGGCTTCGCTGAATTGTGTGCGTGGTCCCGGGGGTCTGTAGATGAGGGTGCCTCTGAGGGTGGTCTTGGGGTCGGTGTGTATCTGGAAGTGAAGGTGCTCGGCGGCGGGGAGGGTGTCGTCGGAGTTGGTCGCGATGCGGATGGTGTTTCTGTGGACGATGGCGATGCCTCCTCCGGTTTGGTTGACGCGGTCCCTCCGGGTGATCTTGTAGCCCTCCGGGATGGCTATGGCGATGTCGGGGGCTGAGGAGGCGTTCATCCATGTTTCTGTGATGAAGGCGACGTCTGGTGATGTTGAGTCGAGGAGGTTCCAGAGTTCGACGGCGTGCCTGTGGACGGAGCGGGTGTTGAGCAGGATGCACTTGAGGTGGTTGTTGCTGGGGCTCGGCTTGGCGGGTGCGGTGCCGGTTCGGAGGCAGGTGAATTGGCAGGCTTGGCAGGTGAAGGGTCCGTGGGTGCGTTTCGGGGTGGCTCGGTAGCAGGCGGGGTTCCGGCCGGCGTTGAGTGCGTGGAGGGTGGCGGCGTCGTAAGTTTTTCGGGTGCGCTGGCATCGACGAGGACCAGGGGTTCTGGCGCTGGGCGCGGTCCAGGCGCGGACGGGCACAGACGGGTTTGCCTTTGGCACACCAGCGGCGCGCCCACCGCGCACGTCCGCTCCGGGGTCTGCATAAGGGTGTTGACGGGAGGGAGGAGCAGCTGGGTGGTGGGAGCGGGGCGGCAAATGGGGATGCCGGGGGTTCCAGGGGGCGGGGCCTCAGGGAGCAGCGGCGGGAAGCAAAGCGATCAGCAAGGCTGGCAGCGGGCACCAGGGAGAGCAGGCAGCAGCAGCGTGGGGGCGACCTAACCTGTAGACAGGGTCAGAGGTCACTCCCTGCGCCGCACCGTTGCCTCCTTAAGTGTGCTGACGGGAGGGAGGAGCTGGGTGGCGGGAGCGGGGCGGCGAATGGGGATGCTGAGGGTTCTGTGAGGCGGGGCCGCAGGGAGCAGCGGCGGGAAGCGAAGCGATCAGCAAGGCTGGCAGCGGGCACCAGGGAGAGCATGCAGCAGCGGCGTGGGTGCGACCTAACCTGTAGACAGGGTCAGAGGTCGCTCCCTGCGCCGCACCGTTGCCTCCTTAAGTGTGCTGACGGGAGGGAGGAGCAGCTGGGTGGTGGGAGCGGGGCGTCGAATGGCGATGCCGGGAGTTCCGGGGGGCGGGGCCGCAGGGAGCAGTGGCGGGAAGCGAAGCGATCAGCAAGGCTGGCAGCGGGCACCAGGGAGAGCAGGCAGCAGCGGCGTGGGGGCGACCTAACCTGTAGACAGGGTCAGAGGTCGCTGGCCTGCTGGGCCACTCTTGAAGTGGGTCTCAGGGGTCGTAATTGTGAGAAGTTGGCCTGATATGTGATGTCCACTATTCTAGTGGGCACCCTGTATCAGTCCAAACAACCCTTATGGTGATGGTTGTAAAGTCAATCTTATAGACCAGCTATCCTAGAGGTAGCATGGACAAAGCAGTCTTAGGCTAAAACTTCAGAGGGCATGTAAAGCCAGCTGTTTTACCATATGTAACCCCTTAAATACCAAATGAAAGGACACCACGCAGGATATATATAAAATATATATGAATTTATTTCTAAACAACCCCTCTGAGCTCTTTATGAGATCAGAGGCACAATGTCACGAGTCCAACAAGCGGGAGTCTATTCCACCCGAGGACTGGTGGTCCGCCACCCCCCTTTCACCCTGCACATTTTCCCCACAGCCCCAAACCTGTACTTGGTACGAGGACCCAGAGGACACCGAGAAAGACTGGCAAGACGAGGTTAACGCGTTCGGCTCCTTTAAGGCAGAGGATCGGGATTACGAGACTCCGCCCCTGATAACGACAAAAGCAGAAGTTCAAGCATGAAGACGAACGGCGATTCCCCGACGGAGAACATCAAGGAGGAAGCAGGACGAGGTCCAGGACGCGAAGAGATCGTGAACGACAAGCCAGGAGGCCAACGGTTGGACGCTTCGCCCTGCCACGCGCCCACGGGAGGAGCGTGGCTTCGAGAGGTACGGGGCCGGGTAGCGGGTTGGGTTGGAAGGCGGTGGCAGCCCCCAGTGTAAACCCAGCAAGAGAAACCCTTTCCCTGAGCACAAGCACTCCTAGGCACGTCCTTTAAATACGTTTGAGCACTTCACACTGGTTGTGTTCCCTCACTCCCGGCCCTTATCGCAATTCCCCGAGTACTGGATGTGACTCGTCTTTCTTTTCATTTTCTTTTTATGGTATACAACGCGAGAACCTCTGTGCAGAGACGCCCCCTGGGAGAAAACCACCAAGACCACAAGGCATCTCGAAGGAACCCCTTATACAGAGACTAAAGGCACCATCTTGAGTTACATGAAAAAGACGTATATTCCAATAAAGCCTTCATTGAAACCCTTATTGAAGGCACCTGTGTTTCTATTTGACCCACCAGCCCCGCCTCAGGTGGTCGACACCCCTTCCAACCCGGCACCCCCGGGACACACAAGCACATAACAAGATACTTAATTATCATACAATAAGTTGCACAAAATACAGTAGAGCCCTAGGGGCACTTCAAACCATATTTTAAAATAGTGGTATAAGAACCACGTCATGAACAAAGGATAGGCCTAGGGAATCGATGGGGCTACACTGTACTACCAAAGGATAGGAAGTAGGAGGCCCACGGGAGGCGTGTGCAGTGTCTTTACACACACGCAAGTTACCATAGAGTTAGAATGGGAACGAAAGAATTGGAAACTAGTTCTTTTAGGTCACTTCCGGATGGACTAGGAGAAAGCTACTTGAAAGTTGGACACTAGGATAGTTAATACCCACAGGAGCACCGGAGTACTCGCGTTACCTCACCCAAAGGAAGCGGGTGCATAGGTGTCAAAGTGTGTCGGGTTTCGTCGCTGAATCTTATGGAACCTTGGAGAAAGATGCTGCAGGCGACCAGGAGAGAAGTGTCCGGTTGGATCCAAGGGCAGATCGAGGATGAAGAGTACCAGAAAGCAGAGGGGACAAAGTCTGGGTCACTAGCCAGTGACCAGGAAGGAACCAGGAAGGAACCAGGCATTGTCACGAAGCAATCAGGTGATGTCGTGAAACTTGTCTCTGCAGCCACGTGGACCAGGAGGCGTCGACGACGACCAGGAGTCAGGCACGGACTGTCCCACGAAGGCTCTCGCATTCGGCGGTGTCGGCTACCGGATTGGAGTCAAAAAGCCTTGGCTAAGGCAACCCATGCAGGAATCGAAAATGGCTTCTTAATCAGACCAGCAAGGTCTGATGGGCTGCTCCTTTTCAGGGGAGCAAGGGCCAGTCTGGAGCAACCAGACCAGCAGTGTAGATTCAAGATTTTGTCGTCACAGAGGCTACTAGCCAACAGGCAAATGACCGGACAGACGCGTCGAGCAGGAAAATGCAAAAGGGCCCCACGCAGCACATGTGGATTGTGGAGGGATGATCTTTGGTGCAGATGATGCTCGGGGATGGGGCTTCTCAATCCCCAATGCACAACTTCGAGGGTGCCTCAGAAGTTGCACGGAAAGCGGGGCGTGGCTTGGACGGCAGGGGGAATGGCCGCCTGAACCAGGAGCTCCGTGGATCGGGAGAGCGACACCGCTAATTATCCCCATTTCCCCGCTGTAAAACGAGCCAAACGCAAGGACCCAGCGCCTGTACCCAGGAGGAATCCTCCGACGGGCTGACAGCCGCCTGATGCTGCCACTTCCAGTATTTCTCGGACTTTTGTGACGAGCGCGCTCAGACCCGGGCTGTTTCTAAAATGGCGGCGCTCGGTCGCGTCTCCACTGCCTGACGCAGAGCATTAAAGAGGCCCTTCTACAGCCTTCAACCGCCCACCACGCGCTGGGTAAGTGAAGCAATCAATGGACAGCGCCCCTTAAAGTCACCACGGGGGAAAAAGATGCTCTGCATACGACTCGGCAGCTGAAAATCGGCACATCTTGCCTGACCCCAAAATGGCGGCGCCGATCCCAGCATAAACACACTGTCTGCCTATAAGGTGTGCTCCTGATGCATTTTCAATGCTAATCCTTCAGCTTTAGAAGGTCTCTACTACACCAGAACGGCTCCACCTTGCCCTGGCATGCTTGGAAACAACTGTTCTTGCCCAGTGTTGCCTATCACGTGGCCCTTCAGGTTTTTACCTCACCACTGAGTGTCTCCACATGGTCGAGGATACACGGACCACAGCCTAATGTATCACAGAGTCCGCCTTTCGATGTAACTTTAGCAGGCTATACGAACCATTCTTGAAGCCAATCTCAGCAGACGATCAGCAATCCTGCCCTACTGGAGTAGGTGAGCAGCATCAGCACTACACGGGGTCTTCTTACCGACTTTACAAGAGCACACCCTTCTTCCTACAGCAGTTAAACTACTATAAACTGCGATGGCTAACAGAGAGGACAGAAACAACACCAAAAAGGTGAAGCCAGACCCACTTATCTCGGACTCCCCCATTAAGAGCAAATCAGACATGACTGCCACAATGGATATGATCCTCAGGAAACTGGCTGACCTCCACAAACTTTCTAAATCCACCAAATCTAATACCGACTCTATGCAGCTAGAACTAACAGCGATCAGAGCCGATATGAATACAATACACACAGGTTTGGGGGCAGCCGAACAACGTATAAGCGACGTGCAGGACCTGGCTTGACAATCAGCTTCCAAAATCCAACGCCTACAAAACGCCACGGACGAACTCAAATGCCACAACGCGGAGTTGGAAGACAGGAACAGAAGAGGTAACTTCAGAATTTTTGGCGTTCCGGAGAACTGCGAAAAAGATGCGGATTCCTGCGTGGCCTTCCTCGAATCATGGATTCCTATGATCACCAACATAGAATTCCCACACGGCCTGAAACTTGATAGGGCACACAGGATCCCTACCTTCGCTACCAGGAACTCCAAAGGCCCCAGACCGTTGATATGCAAACCACTCAGATTTCAACATGTAGAGATGATCCTCCAATTTGCAAGGAAAAATCATTCCATCACATGGGAAGGTCACAGAATCATCTTTACGCATGACTTCTCAAAAGACACGGTGGCGACCCGTAAAGGTTTCCTGGATCTCAGAGACAAACTTAGATCCAAAAACATTGCATTCTCCTTCGCCGGCCCAGCGAAATTCAGAATTGTAGTGAATGGAAACCCAAGATTCTTCACGGACCCAAGAGCCCTTGCAGACCTACTAGAAGATCGCCGTGAACAAGAAATGGATCTATCGTCCGGGCTCTCGAACAAAAGAAAAACATGAACTCATCCACCTCACAAGTCACCAAAATGTTTGCTGTTACTCCATGCTAACAAGCCGTGCCTGGTCCTTAATAGGCTTGTTATGTGCTAGACCCATGCTCTGTATTCGGATAACATCCGCTTCAACACTGCAGTCCTTTCATCTCACATGTTCACTCTCCTGTATCGTGAGTTACTGTTCTTATAGTTGTGTCATTTGTTTCCTATACAGTTTGCAAATCTGCGATTGCAGGTCTATACCGCTTTCCTACATGCAGGCCTTATGCTTCGACACAATGTCACACTATTGTTATTTACCAATGTTATTCAATACTGTTAGTCACTAGTGCTATCCGTTAACTCAGTATCGCCTAAGCGTGAACTGTTATGCTCTCATGCCACCACCAATGTTTACTGCTAGATTTAAGGTACATTTTGCAGCTGCATAATCGGCTTGACGGGTAAGACAAGTTTCAGGTTGATTGATAATATGCTAGTTTCGATGTTTAGGTAATTTACAAGCTACCAGCTTAGTACTCCTGCTTCCACCTAGCACGGTACTGCCGTCGTACTCCCTATGTACGTATTTGGGGGGAGGGGAGGGAGGGAGGGGTGGGGGGGTGGAGGGCAGTTCTGACAGGGGAGGGAGAAAATGGAGCTAAAAGAATTCAAAGAATTTCAGTTTTTCTTTCTGTATTGTACTGTCTCTTGCTTATGTTCATTTATTACAGGTATGACACACGTCTCTCACTACACTCCGAAACCCTATTTCAATGCTGTATCTTATGTCCTACACACACTGACCCACACTGTGTCCAGCACACAGCACTACACATAGGTACCTTTCGTCTACCACGCAGCCTCTCAGCGATGTTACCTCACTCCAATGTCTAATACAAAATCATTAGTCGATGACCTCACGATAATCTCTCTTAATGTTAAGGGCCTCAACCATCCGGTAAAGAGGAGGAAAGTCTTTGAATATCTCACCAAATCGAAGGGGGACATTATTTTACTCCAGGAAACCAAATTATCTGAAGATGACCTACGGTTCCTGAACATCCATTGGGCGTCACACATATTGCACTCACCAGCGTCTCATAAAAAAGGAGGGGTAATCACCCTACTAGCGAAAAAAGCCAATCTAACACTAGTCTCGCACTCTCATGACGAAGATGGTAGACTTTCCGTTACACACTTACTAAGGGAGGATGACCCCATTCATGTAATAAACATCTACGGCCCAAATGCTGACGACCCGGAATTCTGGGGCTCGGTTTCCCGCTCATTAGAACCCATCCCTCCAGACGACCTGATGATAGTGGGAGGCGACTTCAATCTCCCCCTTGACCGATTCTAGACAGACAATCCAAATGTTCCTTCCACCCATCCCGCTCGCACGACGCCCTCCTTCGCCTCTGTGATAGATATTGTCTGAAAAACTCCTGACGCCTCCAAAATCTAGACAGTAGGGACTATACTTTTTACTCCACCCGCACAAATCATATTCACGCATCAACTTCATTCTGATCTCAAGCCCCTTCACACACCTGATAGTGGAAACTGAAATAGCCCCTAAACTGGTCTCTGACCACGCCTGTATTCGCACCAAGCTGGCTGGCTCCAAATCGATTCTTCCACCCAAGAGATGGCGCTTCAATGATGAAACCCTAACAGATCCCGCAAACAAATTAATAATAGCTAATACCATTGATGAATACCTAACCTTAAATGACACCCACGACACTACACCTAACACCTTGTGGGATGCTCTGAAAGCCACAATCCGAGGGGCCATCATCAACATCAGAGCCAAGACAAACAAGTCGCTAAATAAAGAACTAGAATCTTTAGAACAACAGATTAGAGCTCTAGAATCCCAACATAAGTCCAAACCTCTGGACACTAAGACACTGGAAACACTAACCAAAAAAAAGTACGAATACAACACCATCACCAGCAAACGAGCGGGGGTATGGATCAACCGTTTCAAGGCCCTAAAACTCTGCGAGGGCAACAAAGCATGGAAATTGCTAGCCTCCTATCTCAAACATAAACAGAAATTGTCCACCATAAAGTCCATTAAAGACTCTAGAAACAACACTCATACAAAACAGTCTAGTATCCTCAACACATTCAAATAATTTTACGAAGACTTATACAAAAATGACAAACCACTAGATGAATCAGCCTGCACTCACTACCTTGAATCGCTTCATCCCCCCAAACTCTCAGAAACAGATATGACTCAACTAGGTTCAACAGTTACTAGCGCAGAGATCAGGGCAGCAATTACCACACTAAAGAATAATAAGGCCCCCGGACCGGACGGCTTCAAGGCGTCATTCTATAAGGCCTTCACAAATCACCTTAACCCTCCGCTCCTTAACCTTGTTAACTCCACAGTGTCCAGCGGCAGTGTTTCCCCATCAATGAGTGAAGCGACGATCATAGTAATACTCAAAGAAGGAAAAGACCCCCTCCTCACTAAAAATTACCGTCCCATCTCTCTGATAAACCTCGATTGTAAAATATATGCAAAAATATTAGCGACCAGACTAAATTCCGTCCTCCACAAACTAATTAGCCCCTCGCAGGTTGGCTTCCTAAAACACCGAATGTCAAACAACAACACTAGACTGCTGTGCCACCTTCTGGAGAAAGCAAAGGCCTCTTCCGCCCCAACTGTAGCGATAACCTTGGACGCGGAGAAGGCCTTTGACAAGGTCTAATGGTCCTTCCTAAGGCATTGCATGCACTCATTCAACCTCGGCGACTCCTTTGCCAAAATGGTGATGGCCATATACTCTGCCCCATCTGCCAGGATAGCTATAAACGGCACCCTTTCCGACCCGTTCCAACTCCACCAGGGAACCAGACAAGGCTGCCCTCTCTCCCCAGCTCTTTTCCTCCTAGCACTTGAACCCCTCTTCACAGACATCAAAAATAATAAAGACATTGCAGGTGTTTCCTTCAGGGACACACGAGTTAAGTTAGCAGCGTATGCAGATGACATCTCAATTACAACAGAAGACCCTACTAACTCCATCGAGGGGCTTATGTCCTCGATTGATAAATACTCCTCCCTATCCGGCTACAAATTAAATAGAGATAAATCCGAGGTAAGACCTCTAAATGTCCACACCCCTAGGGAAGTGTTCGGCGACTCTGGACTGACTTAGCAAACTAGCGTGATTAAATACTTGGGGATAGAATTTACCGATGACCTTCTAAGTACCCTTAAACATAATGAGACCACGACCCTGGCCAAAATCAAACGACTGCTTGACGGCTGGTCCCCTCGGTTCATCACCTGGTGGGGTCGTATAGAAGCCATAAAAATGATGATATCCCCCTTAGTCAACTACCTTATCACAATGCTTCCACTTATGCTTTCCAAAGAATTCCACAGTAAATTAGACAAACTGATTTCTTCCTTTCTATGGCAGGGCAAGAAAGCCAGAATTAGCTTAAAGAAACTACGATTAGATAAAAGTTTGGGGGGAGTTAACCTGGCGGACTTCAAACTATATCAAATTGCTTTTCTAGCAAAACAAGGATCGTACTGGCTAATCCCACAGATGGAGTATACCCCAGTGTGGCCCTCTGTAGAAAGGTCCATACTACAAGGTCTCAACCTCTGCGCCTTGCTCACCATTAAACTCCGTCCCAACTTAGGCTCGGGCCCTATCTTCAAAAACACCAAAATGGCTCTTCTCCAAGTTAGCAAACACTTACCACATCAATTCCGACATTCAAATTGGGAGTCGCTCTGGCACAATACCGCCTTAACAGACAAAGGGAAACCCCTAAACTACTCTTCCTGGATAGAAAGAGGTATAATCTTCCCCCACCAACTCGCCGAAAACTCACTACCTCTCACCTTCAGTGACCTGCAGAACAGATTCCTCCTACACCATATAGAATTCTATAACTTTTTACACATCAAAGTAGCCCTAGCGAAAGCGGCCCTGAAGGACGTCACCCCTCCCTCACTGGATTCTTCACTTCACTTAACAAGCTTGGCCACAAAGTCTCTAGAATATATAAACGTATTCGCCCACCAACCGTCCCCCCTAACCAAACCACTCCAGCTCTATTGGGACTCGTTCTCAACCACACCTACCTCAGAGGCAGAATGGGCCAGAACCTGGGAGTCCACCACTCGCCACAAAATAAGCCCTACACTCTCACAAACCAAGTTCTGGCTTCTTCATAAGGCTTTCTGAACACCTAGGAGGCTCTTTCTGCACAAAATCAGGGACAATGACACATGCTGGAATTGCAATGGTGAAGGAGGGGACCTTGAACACTTAATCTTTAGATGCCCATGCGTCACCTCCTATTGGGACAGAATCTTTGATCTCATATCAAAAGCCCTACATATCACCCTCCCAAGGGAATTTTCAACGCTTGTCTTCGGATTCGCCAAAGCCGCCACACTCAATGATAACGACAAAGCCCTACTCGACCTATTGCTGACGGCTGCGGTTAAAATCATACTCAATAATTGGAAAAGCACAAATAAAGCTTCTTTCCCCCATTGGCTTAACTCCTTCGACGCTCATGACGAGCTCAGCTCGTCATGAGGTACACCTCTCGTATCTCATGACGAGCTGAGCTCGTCATGAATAATGGGATTTACCGTTTTCCAGCGCAGGAGAGGGAATACGATAAGCACCGATGGTGCTAACTGGGTCACCAACTTAAGAGGAGCTGACAACATAGCCCTCGCCTCAACCCCGTGGCGCCCGCCACTCAGAAAACTTTGGGCCTCGCTAGATGAATACTTTGATCTACACAAGCCTCCTTGATATATGTCAGTCCCGAGACCTTTCCGTACTTCCACCTTCCTACTTATCACGCTGTAGTGGTAACCTTATCACTTTATCACTCCATGAATATTTATGCCTACCGTCATGTAACAATTGATGCAACTCTCCCTATGCATACCTGTACGCTCAATGTAATGTATAACTCTGTTTTATTTAATTTACTGTAAAATACAGACACGACTCATTTGTATTTCCCATATACCAGCTTTTATTATTGTTTTGTTTACCCTATATGTGTGTATCCTTTATTCTGTTAATATATTTTGCTCAGCTGTATATCTTATATGCTCCGAATAAAAAACCTTTGAACACACAAAAAAAAAAAAGAAGAAGAAGTTGCACGGAAAGCAATTCGCTGGCTTTCCAAGTTGGCCGGTCCCACGTCTCGGGTCGCCTCCACGGGTCTCAGCTTTGCTGGGGCTGTAGACCGGGTTGAAGGAAGATTCTTCAGTCTTCTATCTTCAAGTAGAACGTCGAAGGTCCAGAGTTTCGTTTCAAGTTTCAGTCAGGATACATCTAAAGTCTTGGGACTCAGCTGCTACCTATATACCAAATCTAGGGGCTGGATTACCTGCTAGGTCCCTCCTATGGGTGGGACCAGGGAAGGGGGTGGTTACACCCCTTTCCCTTTGTCCAGTTTTGCACCAGAGCTGGGGCTGGCGTGCCCCAGCACCGGTTTGAACTGGACTATGCATGGGACACCTTGTGTGCCCCAGGCAGTGTCTCATTTCATTCAGCCCTCCCTGCCCTAATACACAAAAGCCTGTCTGGGGTGGTGCTAGCACCTCCCAAGACAGGAAACCTATTGTCCAAGCCACCCTCGCTTGAAGGACTCCCAGCAGCAGGAGGTCAGACTTGTGTCTGTGGCAGCAGCATCCATTTTGTGATGCTGAGGCTCTGGTTAACTTTAACCGGGATTAGTGGGAACCACATGTCTTCTCCCTCTAGAAGGGTGGAATGCTACCCCCGTCGCCAGAACTTGCGAGGGGGTAGTATTCCAAAGCGTATGACACCTTACACGACATGTTTTGATAAAGCCAAACCAGAGTTAGCATTTAACCGCGAGGTTCATAATGCACTTAAGAGTATATAGTATGGCTATATACTAGAACAGCTATAAGGACATGGTTCCGAAAGCTGCAGACAGGCTCAGCTCATGCTAGAGCCTCATCTCACATAAAACCAAGCACTCTGTCTCCAGGATTGTTAAGGCTTGCCATAGGAGTGACTTATAGGTGATATGTGTCTAGATATAAGGCCCCTGGTAGGCCTTGGATGCACCTATGCCCTGGGTACCTAGAGTACACTGTACAGGGGCTCATAAGGTGACCCAATTTCCACTTGGAGATGCACCTAAAGTACATGGAGTCCATTTTATAGTGAGAGCAGATAGCCTGGGACCCTGATTAGCAGGATCCCAGGCCAACTAAGTCGAAAACCAGCTAAACACTAGGCAAAAAATCTGGGGTAACCATAGTCAGGTATCCACCTTCCTACACTAATGTCCTCTGGCCCTCCTGGTTCAGTTGGAGCCCCAACTGAGATCTTGGATGTTGGTCTTGGCTGCGATGTGTCCCGTACCTTGGAGATTGATACTGCACGGCTCCGGTCGGTCCTGGTGCCTCCACACTCTGGGAGGGGGGGTCAGATCTAACCTTTCAGAGCATGTGTACCTCTTCCTGGTATGTTGCTGTGCCGGTCGGACCGGGGAGCTGCCAGTTGGTGGACCAGACTCTGTGGTGTCTGTGCCTGTGCCAGGAGTAGCTCCTTTACTCCAAGGTAGTTGTTCAGCAATTTGTGAAGGTTGCTAGTTCTCTGGGGTTATTAGAGGACACACAGCAGCAGGATAAAACAGTTCACCTCAATTGGTGAGTCTTGAAGCAGTAGGCAGGGGTTTGTGCCAAAACTCCATGGCAGTCACTCAGTTCTGAGGTTCAGCAGCTCTTCTTTGTTCTCTTCGTCTTTAGGTCTGTCGAATCTGAAGTTCAGGGTCAAGGGGTGCCAACTAAATGCTCAATTTAGGGGTGTTAAGGGAAGTACCAGGTAGTAGCCAATGGGCTGCCTACCAGTAGGGCAACTACACCCTATATATGACCACTTCCTGTTGGAAGTGGTCATAACTCTGACCCTAATAGGCTAATTCCCTCCAACACACTGAAAAGTGGGGTCCACATCAGTTGGCCCGCCCTAGGATGGCGATGGCTGAATGTGGGGCCACCTCCTAATCTAACTGATTTTCCCACCTGTCTTGCTGCTAAAAATTGGGATCAGGACAGGGGTGTGGGCACTTTCCCTCTCTGGAACAGCCTGAAGTCGCATATCAAAGGCAGCAGAGCCTTTGAAGCATCCTGCCCTGTAATGTCCATCTGATTGGAAGAGTGAACACCTCTGCCCAGAGCAGGTTTTGTTTCTGTCCTCCGAGAGCGAAGGCTCTCACCTCAGGATGTCCGAAACCTGGTTATGGTGACTGGCTGTTTGAGACCAGTCAGTCAACACACTAGTAGTCGGTAAGTTTCCAGGGTGCACCTCTAAGGTGCCCTCTGTGTGTATTTATTAATACTTCCAGCACTGGCATCAGTGTCGGTTTATTAAGACGAAGTATTTGGTACCAAACACCTTGGGGTATAGTGAAGCCATCATGTAGCTGGGGAACTCATAATGACGAGCGTCCAGCCCATGTACTCTTTATGGCTTCCCCATGCACTGGTAAAATCAAAGGGTGAACTTAGATATCACCAGGGCATATCCATTTTCACAGATATTCTCCTACATGGGTATAGTGCACCCTACCTTAGGGCTGTAAAGCATGCTGTAGGAGTGATTAAACTATACCACATGTAGTGCTGACAGGCATGGAACACAGGGATGTGTGCCATATCAGCTCTTCAGGTTTCTCTGAACCAAGGCATGCAGGCTGCAATGGAAGTTTGCATGAGCTTGGTGAGGGGTCCCTTAGGGAGGCACAATTTTGTGCTGTAGCCCTTAGGGAACCTCTTTAGGTCCAATGCCCTGGGTATCAGGGGTACCAAATACTAGGGACTTACAAGAGATAAGAAAGGGTTTGCCAGCTGTGAAATAACAGTACAGTTTAGGGAAAGAACACCGGTGCTGGAGACCTGGTTGGCAGGAACCCGGCACACTTTCAGTCAAAATTGTACCAGAAACCAGACAAAAAGAGGGGGGTAACCATGTCAAAAGGGGCACTTTCCTACACAGGGGAACATCTTCACCTCAATGTGAAGTGAAAGCAGACAGAATGAGGATAGCTCCTTTCTGACTCCTTTTTGGTCCTAAAACCAAATTTTGCCTAAGTAACCAAAAGACATTAGTTTTTTTTTTTTTTTTTTTTTTTGGTAGACCTTTATTGCACATTTTGAATAAACACAGCGGAGTGCCTACAACCCCCTGGTAGGGCCGGCCGCAATCAGTGCATCATACAGTCACATTGGATCTCAGTTACATACATCATTAGTACAAATGCTGTCCCAGACTGAGCTCCTGTAGGCACCATATATGATCTAATTGTAGTGGTCAGAGCATACGATGATGTAGCCGTATAGCCCTCATGTGATCTCGGTCTCATTTTCTGATTTTATAGAACAAAGTCAACAGACTAACAATCCCAACACCCCCCCAACCCTACCCACTCCTGGTCTTAGCGAGCCTTACTATTTGACATACACAACACTCAAGTTTTAGTTGTTGCAGGAAACTTCCTAGGGTGGAAGGCCATCTCGGGTAACCTATCGCTTTTCGTACAGCGTACACTTGGATCGCGGTTGGGCGTTAGAAGGCAATCCGGCCTGGGCAATCTATCACAGCTAATGTCCAGTATACATGAAGCGCAACAGCACTAGCACACCGCACAGCGCAGCCTCCCTCTTCGCTTTCGAACCACATTCAATCCGATGCAAGATCATGTTCCAGTAGTTCAGCGATCGTATTCCTTTCACTATCTGAATCTTCCAGAGACATTACATACAGCGTAAATGGAGCCCATACGTCTCGCGGACGAGACCTCTCCGGTAGGCCCTCATAATAACAGTGCAGTTGGTCTCTGCAGTAAGCCATATCCTTCAACCATAGTTGCACGTCTGGTGCCCTCCTTCCCCCCCATCCCATAGCAACTCTTCTTTTGGCTAATTGGAGCGCCAGCACCACTAGTCTTCGCGATTGTGGTGCCACCCCAGAGGCTATTCCCAACAGGCAGAGCCGCACATCAAGTGGAACCTCAACTGCAGTCATAACCGTCAGACCATCTGTTACCGCCTTCCAAAAGTCATACACTCGCGGGCAGCCCCAGGCAAGATGTATAAAGTCAGCATCATCCGCACCACATCTCACGCAACTCGCAGTAGTGCGAAGCCCATACCTCACTAGTTGAATCGGTGTGTAGTACCACTGATGCAGAAATTTATAATGTAAGAGCCGGAAGTTTCCATTTATCACGTATCCCCCCGTCATGTTGCAACACTCATTCCATTCGTCATCAGTAAGAGGGTCAGGAAGACTTCCATCCCACCGCGCTCTTGCTAGTTCCGCCCCCCCTCCCTCATCCTCCTGCGCTGCCTTGTACAGTTTAGAAACCAATTTAGCCCTGTCCTTAGCTGTATAAAGTAACTGCAATGCACCGAGAGTTGGAGGCTCCGCTGGGTATGTTGGATACAAATCCTTTATCGCAGCCCGCAGGCGGGCATAAATAAAAGTAGGCATGCACGTGTTAGTCGATCCAGCCGTCATAGCCTGCAAAGAGAGAAACGACGCCCCGGGAAACAGGTCCCCCATGGTTTGTAGTCCGGCTTCTCTCAGAACTTGCAACCCTCCTATCTCGCCGGTTACAGAAATATCAGAGTGGTAGAGTAGCGGCATAGCCGGTGCATATAACGGCAGGCGGGCCGCTCTTCGACCAAGGCGTTCCCAAGCTGTCGCTGTAATCCGCACTGTGTCTACCTCTCCCTTCTCAAAAACCGAATGTTCATTTACTACCATGGCCCTCAGCGGATACGGCAGAACCGCACTCGCCTCAAGTGCCACATGTGGGGTGTACGGTGGAGCATTCAACCAATAACTCGCGAAGTGCGCCTGCGCGCAGAGGTAATACAGCCTCATGTCCGGCAGGGCGAACCCTCCCAGTGCATACGGTTTGGTCAGTACCTCCCAAGTCACTCTTGGTTTCTTGCCAGCCCATGTGAGAGTTATGAGGAGCGATCTGACCCTTGCAAAGAAATGCGACTTCAACAGGATAGGGATATTAATGAAAAGGTAGAGAAATTTTGGCAGCACCACCATCTTAATTAAGGAAACTCGGTCCGCTAGAGTCAACGGGAGTCGAGTCCAGCGCGCTACTTGGTCTTCTAGTTTAGATACAGCAACACCATAGTTAGCCCGGATAACCTCCTGGCAGTCCCTGTGCACCCAGACCCCCAGATACCGAACCGACTCCGTTGCCCACTCCAGGGGGAACTCCAACTGGGTCCGACGGGTCGCCTCCGTGAGCGGCATGATCACAGATTTGTCCCAATTTATAGTGAGGCCAGAGTGTCGACCAAACTTAATGAATTCACGTAGGATGTTCTCCAGGTGGAGAGCGGGATCCCTCACATACAGGACCATGTCATCCGCGTACATTGACACCGCCAGAGCACGGAGCGGGAATTTCAATGCAGCCTCAGCATAACGTTGACGCAAAATACAGGCTAGGGGTTCCATCATGATGGCAAATAGTAACGGAGACAGAGGGCACCCCTGTCTCGTTCCCCTCTGTATCGGGAACGATGAAGATACGTGGCCATTGACTCTGACTCTTGCCGTGGGTGCAGTATATAAGAGGGCGACCAGTGACGTGAAAAAGAACGGTACCCCCATCCGGTGTAGGACCGCCATCATGTATTTCCATGCCACCGAATCGAAGGCCTTGGCCGCGTCCAGCATGACTGCGGCTGCAGGCAGTTCTGGTTTAAGCAGGTGCAGTACAGCAAATAGTGTCCTCAAATTATGTGTAGTGGATCTGAGTGGGATGAAACCTGATTGGTCCGGTAATACCATGACAGGCAGCAGCAACCGTAAGCGTGTTGCCAGGACTTTTGCAATGATCTTCACATCAGTGTTCATAAGTGAAAGGGGGCGATATGAGTCACATTTGTTAGGCGGTTTCCCCGGTTTAGGTAGTGCCACCAGCAGTGCCTCCCTCATGGTTGCCGGCAATTGCCCACAGTCAAACGCCTCCTCCAATACCTGAGCCAGCTGCGGGATCAGTAAATCTGCATATGTTTTATAGAATTCGGATGGTAAGCCATCCGTACCAGCCGCCTTACCGCTAGGAAGGGCCGCTATCGCATCCCTGAATTCGGCCTCAGTTACGTGATGCATAAGGAATTCTTGCTGTCCCCTAGATAGCCACACCAAGGCTACATCTTCCAAATATCTATTCACTTCTTCCTCATCTGCTGTATCCCTATGAGCATAGAGTTGCTCATAATGTTTGGAGAAGCAGGTCAGTATACCCTCTGTACTAGTAATCACATTCCCCTGATCCACAATTTCCTGCACTGTGCAGTGTCGTGCCCATGGCTCCCTGATCCGATCCGCCAGACCCTTGCCTGGTCTGCCCCCTTCGCCATAATACCTAGCTGTGGCTTTCTTGGAGAGGAATTTAACCTCCTGCTCAGCCAGATCGTTATATTCGTCCACTTTCGTTCGTATGTCAGCAAGAATCGTGCCATTCACTCCCTCCTCCAGTCTCCGCTCCAGTATCAGTAACTCTCTTTCTAACCTGGCCATGGAGCCCCTAATGGACGAGAGCACCCCAGACTTCAACCCAATGCACGCACCCCTCACCGTCACCTTGAAGGCCTCCCAGACCGTACCCATTTTGTCTACAGATCCCACGTTGTTAGTAAAGAACTCCTCAATTATCTGCCTCAGTCTCTCAGACAACACCTGATCCGTCAACACCCCAGAGGAAAGCCGCCAGGTGAAAGGAGTGGGGACCTGAGATGGGAGCTGCAGCACCAGTGTGACGGGCGCATGATCAGAGATGGTACGAGGCAGATGGTCAACACCCACCACCCAACCACTGACATCTCTCGTCATTAGCCAGTAGTCTAATCGCGACCATGTATCGTGCGCTGAGGTGTAGCAGGTGCCCTCCCGCTTAGTCGGGTTACGTAGTCTCCACACATCCAGCAGTCGCAACCCATCCATGCCCTCGCACACCGCTTCCACTGCCTTCTTACGCACAGGAGCTCTATCTTGCTTCCTATCTAGGTCTGAATCCAGAGTGATGTTCCAATCCCCCCCACAGATGATAGCCGAAGGTGCAAGTGAATATAGCTTGTTCCAGAGAGTCACATAAAATTCAGGGTCATCCACATTTGGTCCATAAACATTGAGCAGAGTTATCAACGTGCCACACAATTTACCCTGTACTATTATGTATCTACCATGCAGGTCAATGTCTTCATGTACAATGTCAAAGGGAACATTCCTCTTGATCAGTATCATCACCCCTCTAGCATAGGAAGAGTAGTTCGTAGCCAGCCTCACCCCCGCCCATTGTTTGCCCACCTGTTCGGCCGCCCTACCCTGAAGGTGCGTTTCCTGAAGGAGTGCAACCTGTACACCATGTCTATTCAGAAAGGCAAGCATTTGTCTAGTTTTTTGTGGCCTATTGAGTCCCCGCACATTCCAAGTAATGCATTTAATCTTACCCCCCCTCTCCATAACACCAGTCCAGCAATCCACCCCTAATGCAGTAGGCTTTCCCCGGCTTACATTTCAGAGGCTCATCCTCCGCTTCCATCAGCACATAAAGTACGTAATACCCTCCACTACGAAGGCCTATCCAGTACCAGAAGTTCCAGGCATAGTCGAACAGCAACATAGGTCTCGCTTCCTTGACCAGGCAAAAGAACAGTCCCCCAACACCTCCCAGTAACTCAACCCCCATCCCACCACCCACTTCAGCGTGCCCAAAATGCCAAAGCAATCCCTTTGTCCCCCCAACCCCAAACCCCAACAACATCAACAACTGCTTGTGGGGATCTCCCGTCATGGGGGGCGTAGTGGCACTCCACTCACGCCAGGTGTTGACGAGAGCGTAGACCCAACATTTAGAAGTACATCCCCATACCCGCAATCCTATTTCGTGAATAAAAAAGGAACATATAATCGAGTAAACTCTAGCACATTTTTAGATTTGCTCCAGCTCGGGCCCTCAGCGGATAGGCCAGAGCTCATAGGCAAATGGGCACCGCACGCGCACCGCTGTACCATGTAATCCACAGTGTCCCCATCAGTTAGTATGCTCCGTAGCCTACAACACACTCAGTCACCGAGCAGGGCAAAGCAGATCCCACTGGACCCCAAGCCCCAGCAGCAATAGCAGCCCAAGCTACAATGGAGGCGGCATATCGCAGTGAACAGCAGCAAGTCCCCCGCCACAGGCAATTGCACATCTACAACTCAGGCGGCTTCTTCCTGCCCGCCATCGTTGTCTTCCCGTCGGTCCCTCTGCCCTTTAGTTCTTCGTTTCAGTTGTTTGGCGTAGTCCATGGCTGACTTTGGGGAGGAAAAAATCTTATTGTCCGCAGGGGGCCCAATCCGCAGGCGTGCCGGATAAAGCATGGCATAAGCTACGTCCTCAGATCGCAGCAACTGCTTCACCGCGGCAAATTCTTTCCGAGCCGTCTGCACCGCCATGGTGAAGTCGGGGTAGAACTCAAGTTTGTTCCCTTGGTATTCTATAGTACCTTTTTCCCTCGCAAGCCGAAGAATGGTATCTCGGTCCCTATAGTTAAGTATCCTGGCTACTATCGGGCGCGGTGTTGCTCCAGGCGGAGGCCGTTTGGCTAGAGAGCGATGGGCCCGCTCCACTATAAAGAGTTTGGACAGGTGATCAGCCCCGAATATATCAATAATCATACGTTCCATGAAGTCTTCCATACGACCCACATTTGTGGATTCCGGCAGGCCCGTGACCCTTACATTGTTCCTTCTGGACCTCCCTTCCAACTCCTCGTTCTTGGCCTGTATGACCGCCAATACCCTCTCCATGCTGAACACCTTAGAGGAGACCGTGGCCAGACCATCTTCCGTGGCAGAGACTCTCTGCTCCACCTCCCCCATGCGCTCGTTTTGGCGGTCGAATTGCGTCGCCATGTGATCGAGGCGGTGGTTGACAGACTCCATGGTACCTTCGATCGATTGTAAGGTCTTTTGCATGGCTACCAGGGTGGTTTCCAAGTTTGGGGCGCCCCCTACAGCCCCCCCCTGATCCGGGTCAGCAGGCGCGTGGGAAGATGTGTGCGCAGTCTTTTTGTTTGCTTCAAATGTTATTTTCGGCTGAGTCCTGTCGGTCCTGCCCATGGTGGCGGTTAAATCAGCCCAGGAAGAGATGCCAAGCAGAGCCGCGGTTACTTCAGGCTATGCTCACAGGCCAGGCCCAGTACACTGCCCAGTGTTATTCCCAACCGCTGTTCGTGCACCACAGCCTGGCACTGGCAGGCCAAGCGCACCTCACCACAATGTCAGGCCCCTCGCAGCCACATGCGTTACAGCCAGCACAGTGCCTAATGGAGCGTAGCACAGCTCCACTGCCGCGTGTACAGTTCGTGCAGACTGGGGCTTCGTTATGCAAGAGTCCCCTTTAAGGCCAAGGTCTCCCGGTCCGTTGGTAGTCCCTGGTAAAATGGCGGTCGCCGCTCAAGTCTCCAGTCTCCAGCCTCCCAGCGCAGCTCAGGGCCCCAGCCGTTCCGCTGTATATGGGACGCTCCACCGTTACAGCCCAGGGCGATGAGGACCCCCCACTGGGTCACAGCTCCGCCATCTCCGCTTATCGCAGCACAACTGCCCTTCCCCCGCCAGCCCTAGCTCGCGCGGCGCGGCCTAACCATGCCCGGTGCCACCTCCGCAGCCCCGGGCTTGCGTAGTGCCCCGCCCCACTCACCAGAGCCGGCAGGCCGATCTCAGTCCGCTCCGCTGCCACGTCGGTGCTTCTCCGCTGTTGTGCTGCGCCACCGACTCTCCTCCGCAGTCCGCCGACTCCACACCTCCGGGACGGCTCACGCAGGAGGCAACGGCGTTCTCAGGGCAGACGGCAGCAGAGCTTCTCCTCCACGAGGTCGCCAGACCTCAGCAGCGCAAACGCGGTTCAGAGCGTCCCGATCCTCAGGGGCTCACCAAGTCGCCTCAGGCGCCGGAAAAAAGCATCGCATCCAACCCCCGCTGGCAGTGGGGTTCACTCGGCGTCTTTTGCAGGGTGCAGGCACGAGAAATGGTAGGATAAATTAGCAAATGTTATCAGGTCTCGACAGAGCCTCACGTAAGTGCGGCCATCTTGTCCGGCGCCCTCTAGCGCCCCCCCAACCAAAAGACATTAGTTACTCTAGGATCTCTGGATTGTTTTTATCTTTCCCTTGAGGAGGAGGAAGAGGAGAATTTCCTGTTGCAGTTCCCTTGAGGAATGACAATGTTCTTTCTTGGGCAGGCAGACAGTTGGATTCTGTACAAACTCCAATGTACATCCATAGCGTACTGTCTCTATTGCTCCCTTGGGGGAAGAGAGATTTCGTGTTGTAGCTCCCCCAAGTCATGATGATGTTCTTTCTTGGGCAGACAGACAAGTGCTTTATTTACAAGCTCCAATGTATGTTCTCAGTGTATAGTCTGCTGCACCTATTGGTCCGATATTATAGGCCCCCCTTTGAGGGGAAAATGGGAAATTCTCCCCTCCCCTGTTCAGATTGGGGTAGTGAGGGGCAGGTGCAGGGAGTCAAGCTTGCTTTTGGTTGTTGTTGGAGCGTGTTTGAGAGGCGCTTGTCATCCACCAGGAGAATCTGCCATACCCTTGTATTTGATTTCGGTTGGGTATATACCCCTGATCCTAGTCCGTTTGTCGTGGGTGATAATATAGTCGGCCTTGACCTCCATACTGATTGAAATCTTCCCTGTAAGCTTGGAATCTCAGTGAGCCTGGAAAAGTGGCAGAGCTGGGATGTCGATAGTGCAGAACTCCTAGGGATTTTGCTGTATCGCTGTCTGTCTTAATATTTTGTTAGTCAACACCCATGTTTTCCACCCAGAGTGAGTCTGTCAAATGACATATCAAGGATTGTGCTTGTACCTCTGGTTGAACAGCTGTTGACCTGAGCTGTTCCTGCCTTCTCAAAACAGGTACTCATGCCAGCTGAAGTAGCCTGTGTTGAACACATCTACTTCAGCATAAATCATGATTGCAGAGGTTGAGAGGTTGTTGTTTTGTCCTTGGCGATTGCCTTTGCAGTTTCTTATTTTCTGGAATGAGGTCAAATAGTGATGTAATGTTATGCCACATCTGGCAATCATAACAGCCTTATATTGCTAGGGTAAAGGAAATAGGGCTACTGGTTGAGTAGGGTGAACCCGTACTAAGGCAGCAACCACAGCTCTTGTCAGGGTGAAGTCACAAGCAAACCGCTTGGCACAAAAGCAGTCAGGCTTAACTTGGAGGCAACGTGTATACTATTTATAAAGCACTTTAAACAGTAATAAAGTGAAAACACAACACAAGAAAAATCCCACAGAGGAGAATTTAATAAACTACTTGAGACCAAAAAAGACAAAAATCTAAATAGTAGAACCGGAGCTATGCAATTTTACAGATTTAAGTGAAGATAGTGCGTAAAAGCACAAAGTGCCGACTGTGGTTATCTGGTCGCACTGGACAGGGACAACGTCACAAATGTAGGCCAACCTTAACTGAGCACGAGCTGTATTCAGCACCTAAGTTAGGCCAGATGAACAAAGTACATTAATTCCTGGTTGCGGAGCCTTGCGAGATCCAGTGTAGCCATGCATCGCGCAGCGGTAGTTCTGGTGGCCTGCGAGCTGTGAAACAAGGTCCTGCGTCAAGGTGCGTCGCAAATTAACAGTTCCAAAGAGCTGCGACGATCCTACATCGGGTATGCATCGCATACCGGCGATTGCAATGCGGTGCTGCAAGATAATAGGTTGTGCTGCATGGATTCTTCTTGGACCACGGCTGGGATGGCAGAGCACCTTCATGCCCACTTTCAAGGGTGAAAACACTGGGGTGGCACCAGTGGGGGGCAACGTCACAAGTTCAGGCCGACCTTAACTGAGCACGAGCTCGAAACAGTACCTAAGTTAAGCCGGATGAATAAAGTACTTTAAATCCTGGTTGCGGAGCCTTGCGAGATCCAGTGTAGCCATGCATTGCGCAGCGGTAGTTCTGGTGGCCTGCGAGCTGTGAAACAAGGTCCTGCCTCAAGGTGTGTCGCAAAGAAACAGTTCCAAAGAGCTGCGAGGGTCCTACGTCGGGTATGCATCACACACCGGCGATTGCAATGCGGTGCTGCAAGATAATATGTTGTTCTGCATGGGTTCTGCTTGGACCACAGCTGAGATGGCAGAGCACCTTCATGCCCACTTTCAAGTGTTAAACACTGGGGTGGCACCACTTGGGGGCAAGACTCACAGCAGACAAAGTCCAGGAGCTGGGTTCAAGTTGGATGGAGCCTTTTCTGTCCCTGAGGCTCTTATCAGGAGGCTAGCCAACTAGCCTTTGGAGTCACTCTGGTGGTCCTGGGTTCAAGATGCAGGTTTAGTCCTTATCTTTCAGGCAGCAGGGCAGCAGACCTTCTTCCAGCAAAGCAGCACAGCAGTCCTTCTGAGTCTTCCAAAGGTCTAGAAGTGTACTAAAGAGGTGGGTCTGAGGGTCCAATACTTATACCTGGAGTCAGCTTTGAAATAGGAGAAGGTTCTGGAGGTTTCCACCCACTGAGGTGTCTGGACTTTCCTGTGTACCTGCCCTGGTACCAGCTTGTCTGGAGACCCAAAAGACTAGTGTGAAATTCTTTGTGAGTGTGCTAAGGCAAAGCCTTTATGATGTGCAAGTACAGTAGGTGACAGCTACTCCCCCCTATCCAGTCAGGGATGGCACATCCTGCCAAAATCTATTCCCGATTTGTCTCACTGTCTGGGAGTAATACAAGACCAACTGCCAGCTACCCCTTGTCATGTGACCCAGGATACAGGTTGCAGACACCAAATGATTAGGACAAGAAAAACTAATTTTCTAAAAGTGGCATTTTCAGAATTGTGACTTAAAATCCAAATTTACCATTAAAGAGGGGTTTAAATTACATTTCTTTTGACATGAAACACGATATTCCACCTTGTTCCGAATTGAAAGTTGCCACTTAATAAATATAATATGTAACCAAATGATATCCTATGGGAGAAATAGGCATTTTAGTAGTGGAAAACAAATGTATACGTTTTTCACTATCAGGGTATGAAAAACTTAAAGTACATGGCCAATGTTTTAAATACACTGCACACTGCCCCATGGGCTGTATAGAGCCTACCCTAGGGGTGACCTATATGTATCAAAAAGGAAGGTTTGAGCCTGGCAAAAGGTGCATTTGGCAGGTCGAAATGGTAGCAAAACTGCACACACAGACTGCAATGGCAGACAGGAGGCATGTCTAAAGGGCTAGTTAGGTGGGTGGCACATTCAGTGCAGCAGGCCTACTAGTAGCATTTAATTTACGGGTCATGGGCACATGTAGTGCCACTTTACTTGGGAGGTACAAGTAAATGAAATGTGGCAATTGGGTGTAAGCCAATATTAACATGTTTTAGGGAGTGAGCCCAAGAGCAGTGCTAAAGAGCGCAGAGTCCCAAGGCCAGAAAAACAGTCAGCAAAAACAGAAAAGTAGAAGGCAAAAAATTGGCAGAAATCCACACCAGGTTTGTTAGATCCAACATGAGGCATTTGCAGCTTTAATTGATGTTGCTGCCTTTGATTAACCCTATGGCCCAAATTATATATCCACAACTGTCTCTGTTCGGAGGAACAGATGATCCTGCTTGGTTATTCAATCTGCCTTGGTCCACAGATATTATAACAGAATCTGGCTTCATATGGCAAGCAGGGTACTAAATTTGAGGCTTTGTAATTCTTCTCCAGCCATAGTACCACTGCAGGAACTGTATCCCGCGTCCTAATCGATTTTTTGCTTTTTGACTAAAAGCGTTAAGTATGAAGTATGGGTATCAATCTTATGGCTTTGCATGTCTGTTCCTTTAAGACATACAGGCAGAATTGCTGCTCCACTGAAGCCCATCTCCACATTAGGGCATGGAAATGAGCTCCATCATAGGGAGATGATTCTGGGTGTACAAGCTAATTGTCACCCTCTTTTGGTATGATATAGTCATCCCACTCCTTATTACCTACATTGTCTTATGGTTACTTCACCCTGTTCCTTCATATCAGAATACACAGAATCTGTCGAATCTTCGTCCCTCATGTCCCTAAGAGATAGCGGGACCAGCGGTTCTTCGACAACTCTGGGAGGTGTGTCCACTGGGCATGGGGGCTGGAGTGGCGGCAGAGATGCCAGCGGTGACAACAGAAGGAGAGCAGGTAAGACAGATAGCAAGGAGAGGCCGGGCATAGGTTAGTCTGTAGGTTGCATAGGAAGTTATCTTTGAATGGCGTCCATTGTGTGTTGCAAAGTTGATAAAAATGCTTCTGGCAACTGCTGGCTTTCTACTGTAATGAGAGGTTCATAAGATAGAGCTATGAAAGTTTAAGGCTGTACACAGTAGTCCTGGAAGGTTTCCTCTTCCTCAAAGACCTATGGGATAACATAAAATAATGCCCCCTCCTACCCTTGCAGAACGTAAAGAGGAGCCCTTGAGTATCCCACATCCACAGATATTAACTGGCCTTGGGCAGAATGGGGCCCTCCGCAGGTAGTGTAGGGGCCTTTGTTACGCAACTGTCTATTGTCTTATTCTTCAAACTCAGGGATGTAATGCACATCCCGTTGAGTAGGATGTAGGCAGTCTCCGAAGCATTTTGGTCTCTGACATCTGCCTGCAGTTTAAAGTGTAGAATCCAGATGGACAAGCTTGAGGGCTCCTTGATGGGTTCAAAATGAGCTGGTGTTTAAAAATCCGAAAGTTGACTGTGTTGTCCTCAACGGTGCATCAGTCATGTACTTACCACTGATGACCTCGTCATCACCGATGGCGAAAGGAGGGACATCCTTGAAGTCTTAATCTTAATCAATGATCTCATTGTCGACATGGTCTCACTTTCAATGGTGCTGTCATTGTTGATGTTCCCTTCCCTATCATTGACAAAGCCACATAGGTGCCAATGGAACAGCCGTTCACAACTATTTTTTTTTTTCGTCATCACTGATGCTGAGTATTACAAAGTTACAGGTGAAGACAGCAGATCAGACGGAGGTGACAGTTTAGTTTGTTTTTACAGAGATCTAATAACACTCTAACGATGAGGGTCAGACCCGTGCACACTGGCCAGTTATTTCCTAATTGTAGCCAAATTCCTGCCTTTTTCCAGATCATCCTCCATTGCATCAGTGTATTTCATTCTTGCCATTCTGCACTTCCCTTTCAATAATATAATAACACTAACGATGAGGATCAGACCAGTGCGCACTGGTGAGCTATTTCCTAATTGTAGCTAAATTCCTGCCTTTCTCCCGATCATCCTCCATTGTATCAGTGTTCTACACTCCTCCCATGCTGCACTCCCCTTACAATAATCTAATAACACTCTAACGATGAGGGTCAGCCCTGTGCGCACCGGTGAGTTCTTTCCTAATTGTAGGTAAATGTTTCTCCCGATCATCCTCGATTGTATCAGTGCATTACACTCCTCCCGTGCTGCACTCCCATTACAATAATCTAAATTATAATAATAATAATAATAATAAACATTTATGGTTGAGCACGGTCGCTCCCTCCTGCCCTCGCTGACTCTGCCTGGTATCGTTTTCATTGTGCTGATTAGCCTTGCTAACGCTGCTCTCCTCACTTTATAACTCAGTCCACATAGCGCTGCTGCCCACGCTTAGCGCTAGAACGTGCCTGCCGGGTTGTGCGCAATTGTTTATGCTAAGTCTCATGTTCTTGTAACGCTGTGCATGAAAGCTGCTTTGCTCACTGTTGAAATAGTGTTTTATTACATTACGCTCCAAGTTTCCTGTAAGTCGATCTATCTGCTTGTGTGTTATTGCCGCCGCCATTTGCTCTGTTGTTGTTGTTGCCCTGAGACCGCCCCTCCACCACGCAACCGCCTCCCATAGGATCCTCCCTCCCACTCTGTATTTAGGCTCACCCCTGTCCACCATAGCGCCGTGACCGCCTCGACCTGGTTGAGCACGGTCGCTCCCTCCTGCCCTCGCTGACTCTGCCTGGTATCGTTTTCATTGTGCTGATTAGCCTTGCTAACGCTGCTCTCCTCACTTTATAACTCAGTCCACATAGCGCTGCTGCCCACGCTTAGCGCTAGAACGTGCCTGCCGGGTTGTGCGCAATTGTTTATGCTAAGTCTCATGTTCTTGTAACGCTGTGCATGAAAGCTGCTTTGCTCACTGTTGAAATAGTGTTTTATTACATTACGCTCCAAGTTTCCTGTAAGTCGATCTATCTGCTTGTGTGTTATTGCCGCCGCCATTTGCTCTGTTGTTGTTGTTGCCCTGAGACCGCCCCCTCCACCACGCAACCGCCTCCCATAGGATCCTCCCTCCCACTCTGTATTTAGGCTCACCCCTGTCCACCATAGCGCCGTGACCGCCTCGACCTGGTTGAGCACGGTCGCTCCCTCCTGCCCTCGCTGACTCTGCCTGGTATCGTTTTCATTGTGCTGATTAGCCTTGCTAACGCTGCTCTCCTCACTTTATAACTCAGTCCACATAGCGCTGCTGCCCACGCTTAGCGCTAGAACGTGCCTGCCGGGTTGTGCGCAATTGTTTATGCTAAGTCTCATGTTCTTGTAACGCTGTGCATGAAAGCTGCTTTGCTCACTGTTGAAATAGTGTTTTATTACATTACGCTCCAAGTTTCCTATAAGTCGATCTATCTGCTTGTGTGTTATTGCCGCCGCCATTTGCTCTGTTGTTGTTGTTGCCCTGAGACCGCCCCCTCCACCACGCAACCGCCTCCCATAGGATCCTCCCTCCCACTCTGTATTTAGGCTCACCCCTGTCCACCATAGCGCCGTGACCGCCTCGACCTGGTTGAGCACGGTCGCTCCCTCCTGCCCTCGCTGACTCTGCCTGGTATCGTTTTCATTGTGCTGATTAGCCTTGCTAACGCTGCTCTCCTCACTTTATAACTCAGTCCACATAGCGCTGCTGCCCACGCTTAGCGCTAGAACGTGCCTGCCGGGTTGTGCGCAATTGTTTATGCTAAGTCTCATGTTCTTGTAACGCTGTGCATGAAAGCTGCTTTGCTCACTGTTGAAATAGTGTTTTATTACATTACGCTCCAAGTTTCCTGTAAGTCGATCTATCTGCTTGTGTGTTATTGCCGCCGCCATTTGCTCTGTTGTTGTAGTTGCCCTGAGACCGCCCCCTCCACCACGCAACCGCCTCCCATAGGATCCTCCCTCGCCCCTCCCCCTCCCACTACCCATAGATGACAGATGCCTCTCCGCGCAGCGGTCAAGCGCAGCGATCGCGCCCAGTCCGCGCCGAAGGTGCGCCAAAGGTAAGCCCGTCTACGCCCGTCCGCGCCTGGACCGCGCCCAGCGCCAGACCCCCTGCCCCTCGCGCTGCCCAGCCCCCCCGCGCTACCTACGATGCCGCCACCCTCCTAGCCCTTAACCCCGGTCGCGCCCCCAACTGCGTCCAAGCCGCTCCTGGACGCATCCATGGACCGTTCTCTTGCCTCTCCTGCAAATTTAGCGGCACTGACAACATCTCCGCTGCGACCACAACACTGATTACCGACCCCAACCACCTAGAATGCATCCTTCTCAACACCCGCTCGGTCCACAGGCACGCCATTGACCTTTGGAACCTACTAGACACCATCTCTCCTGACGTCGCCTTCCTAACGGAAACATGGATGAACGCTTCCTCCGCCCCTGACATCGCCATCGCTATCCCTGATGACTATAAGATCACACGCAAGGACCGCACCGACCATACAGGAGGAGGAATCGCTATCGTCCATAAGAAATCAATCCGCATCTCAACCAGCTCTGACGACAACCTCGCTAACTCCGAACACCTTCACTTCCAGATCCACATCGACCCCAAAACCACACTCCGAGGCACCCTCCTCTACAGACCACCAGGACCCCGCGCAAAATTCAGTGAAGACATCACGGACTTCATCACCCCACACGCGCTCCCCTCCAAAGACTACATCCTTCTGGGAGACCTCAACTTTCACCTTGAAAAGATCAACGACCGCAACACCGCCACCCTCTTGGACAACCTCGCCAACCTCGGACTTAAACAACTGGTCACTTCACCCACCCACATCGCAGGTCACACACTCGACCCCATCTTCACCTCTAGCAACCATGTCTCCTTCAGCCACACTACGAATCTCCTCTGGACTGACCACAGCTGCGTTCACTTCACCTACAACAAGCCGAAACCCACCATCCACCTCCAACCAACTCTACAAAGAAACTGGAACAAGATCACCACCGACCAGATCTCCACATCACTCCTTCAAACCTCCCCAGCCCTCTCTTCTAACGCCAACGAAGCCGCCTCCAACCTCACCCTCTGGCTATCCAACACCGCCGACACCTTAGCACCACTGAAAAAACGTCAACACAAACCTGGCATCAAGAAGGCCTCATGGTTCAACGATGACCTCAAGAATTCCAAGAAACTGTGCCGCTCCCTTGAAAAGGCCTGGAAAAAAGACCCATCCACCAACACCAAAGACGCCTTCAAAAGCGCCATCCGTACTCACCACCAACTGATCCGAAAAGCCAAGAAAACAGCATTCAAGGATCGACTTGACAACAACGCCCACAACAGCAAGGAACTTTTCAACATCGTCAAGGAATTTACCAACCCCTCGGCCAACTCCAACGACATCACCCCCTCTCAAACCCTCTGCGATTCCCTAGCCTCTTTTTTCCACAACAAGATTGCTGACATCCACAACAGCTTTGACAACCAACCTGGAAGCCAACCCACCCTACCATCAGCCGACCATCTTCCCCTCGTTAACACCCTTAACGCCTGGAACCCAATCTCCACTGAGGACACCATCCGCCTGATGAATTCCATCCACTCTGGATCCCCCACAGACCCATGCCCTCACCACATCTTCAACAAAGCAGACTCCGTCATAGCTCCGCACCTCCGAGACGTCATCAACTGTTCCTTCAACTCCGCTACCTTCCCAGAAGACTGGAAACACGCTGAACTCACCGCCCTTCTGAAAAAACCAACAGCAGACCCCACCGAACTCAAAAACTACCGACCCATCTCGCTTCTTCCATTCCCGGCCAAAGTCATCAAAAAAGCTGTCAACAACCAGCTCGCCGCCTTCCTCGAAGCCAACAAATCACTCGACCCCTCACAATCTGGCTTCCGAGCCAAACACAGCACTGAGACCGCCCTCATCGCAGCAACAGACGACATTCGAACTCTACTGGACAATGGAGACACAGTCGCCCTCATCCTCCTCGACCTCTCTGCAGCCTTCGACACAGTCTGCCACAGCACCCTTTTACAACGCCTCAGAAACATCGGAATCCAAGGAAAGGCACTGGAATGGATCACCTCGTTCCTCACCGGAAGAACCCAGAGAGTCCGCCTCCCACCATTCAAGTCCGAAGCCTCTGAAATCATCTGCGGCGTACCACAAGGATCCTCACTCAGTCCCACCCTCTTCAACGTATACATGAGCCCCCTCGCGGCCATCGCCCGCCAACACAACCTCAACATCATCTCTTACGCGGATGACACTCAACTGATCCTATCTCTCACCAAGGACCCCAGCACCGCCAAAACTAACCTACACGAAGGAATGAAAGAAGTCGCCGAATGGATGAAACAAAGCCGTCTGAAACTGAACTCAGACAAAACAGAAGTCCTCATCTTAGGTAAATCCCCCTCTGCTTGGGACGACTCCTGGTGGCCGGAAGCCCTCGGAAATGCACCCATCCCGACAGACCACGCACGGAACCTTGGCGTCATCCTGGATTCTTCACTCTCTATGAACAGACAAGTCAGCGCCGTATCCTCTTCCTGCTTTAACATTCTTCGCATGCTCAGAAAAACTTTTCGCTGGATCCCCACCGAAACAAGGAAAACAGTCACCCATGCCCTGGTCACGAGCCGACTGGACTACGGAAACACCCTCTACGCAGGTACCACCGCTAAACTCCAGAAGAAACTACAACGAATCCAAAACGCCTCAGCCAGGCTCATATTAGACATCCCACGCAACGAACACATCTCTGGTCACCTCAAAGACCTCCACTGGCTACCCGTCAATAAGAGGATTACTTTCCGTCTGCTTACCCACGCACACAAATCACTCTACGACATCGGACCAGATTGCCTCAACTCTCGACTGTCCTTCTACACCCCCTCCCGCCAACTTCGCTCTTCCAGCCAAGCCCTCGCCATTGTACCTCGCATCAACAAGACCACCATGGGAGGCAGATCCTTTTCATACCTGGCTGCCAGAACATGGAACTCACTCCCCGCTTACCTTCGCCTCACCCAGAATCACCTAGCGTTCAGAAAACAGCTTAAAACGTGGATTTTTGACAAATAATCATCCTCCCCTTCCTAAGCGCCTTGAAACCCTCTGGGTATGTAGTGCGCTATATAAATGTTATGACTTGACTTGACTTGACCTGGTTACACTATAAACAGTGTGTACCCACGCTGTGAATACAGTCCAAAAGGAGGCAGTCGTCATGGCAATCAGCGGAAGACAGAGGTCAAAGACACAGATTCAAATTTTATTCTTAGGGAAAAGGTAAGTCTTGAGTTTCAGGCAGAACCTTATTTCCGAAAACTCCATCCGGAGTTCAATGGGTAGTTCATTCCACTTACGAATACGAGGGACATGAAATTGCATGCTTCCAAGAGATCTCAGGAGTCGTTTAGGACGGCAAACGGTCAGCATATTTTGAAGATATGCAGGGCCCTTGCCCTGTGCAATACGGTAATCATGCACATAGTTTTAAACGTAATGCGTTCCCATATGGGGAACCAGTAAAGGGTAGCTAAGGCACGTTTCCCTGATGACTTCCTGGGCAGGTTAAGTACAAGTCTTGCGGCCGCATTTTGGACACATTGGAGTTGGTGCATACCTTTCTTGTTCAGACCAATAAGCAAAGAATTCCCATAGTCCAGGTGGGAGGCGTGTATCAGCGTTTTCCTTGCTTTAATGAGAAGAAGGTCTAAGACTTTACGAAGAGTTTTCTGAATGCCATTGCATTTGCCTGTCATACTTCCAATGTGTTGTTTAAAGGAGAGATTGGTATCCAGGTATACACCTAAGTTCTTCACAAGGACAGAAGGAGTAGGTGTAGGACCTAGTTCTAGAGGCCACCATGTCTACGACCAAATAGATGGTATATTACCGATCACTAACAACTCGGTTTTGTTCCCGTTAAGGCGGAGGCAATTATTATTCATCCAGCCAGCAAATTCAGTTAGACAGGCGGAGAAGTTGGCTGCCGCCTCAACCGGGCTTTGGGATAAAGTAACCACCAATTGGGTGTCGTCGGCATAGGATACAATTCCCACACCATATGATTCCACAATCCTCGCAAGGGGTTCCATATAAAGGTTGAAAAATGTGGGACTCAAAATAGAGCCCTGTGGAACCCCCTGCCTTAAAGACCGGGATGCTGATTTAAACAGGGGGCAGTAAACTTGGAAACTCCTATCCGCAAGAAATGAGCACAGCCAATCGTAGGCCGATCCTACCACTCCAGCCTCACTGAGAAGGGCTAGCAGCAATGATTGCGAAACGGTATCAAAAGCCGCACTTAGGTCTAGCAATACCAAGGCAGCTGCCTGTACCTCATCCACTTTTTGCCGGAGCATCTCTGTGGAGAAGAGAAGGGCGGTTTCCGTTGAGTGGTTTGCCCTAAAGCCGGATTGGGAAGGGTGGACAAGTTGGGCTTCTTCCATAAATTTAATTAGCTGGGTATTAACTATTTTCTCCACTACTTTCATACAGAAAGGAAGGAGCGAAATGGGGCGAAGATTATCCAGTTGGGATATATTCAAATTTACTTTCTTTGTTATAAGGATTACCTGAGCCATTTTCCAAACATCAGGCACATAGCTTTCCTGAAAGGAGAGAGTAGCCATATGACCTATATGGTTTATCAGGAGTTCCAACTGACTCCTAAAAATCTTTGGCGGGGCAGCCTCGGTGGGAGATCCTGATTGAATGCTAAGCGCGATTCTCAACAATTCCAATCTAGGAGGAACCTCGAACTGATTCAAGTATTTATCCATTGTGTGCCTCGTACTTCCGTCAAGGTCAGATATGTCCTTGCCAGCCCCCGTCGGGAAGGACACATATATCTTCTCCACCTTCTTCACGAAGTGGTCAGCAATAGACTCACAGACCTCTTCAGAATAAGTGTCCTGGGCCACTGTTCTATTGGGCAACGTTAGCTCCTTGTATATTGAGAAAAGTTCCTTAGAAGAGTTCTCGGCTAACTCAATTCTCTCCTTTAAGGATTCTCTTTTCACTTTCCTTATCAGCCTATGATACTTCCTTATGCTGTTCTTATATTGCAGCTTATGAGTCGTTACATAGTCTTTACGCCATGCGCGTTCTAGGTCTTTACAAGCGGATTTGGCTGCTCTTAACAATGAACAATGGAGCGGACTTAGTGCAATGTGCTGGGGCCCTGTTAGTCGATGGTGCTTTATCTAATGCCCTAGTCATCCAATCTTCATATGCTTTCCATGCCTCATTAAGTGTCCCTCTTAACGGAGGATAGTCTTGCTTCAAGGCTAGCTCAAATATTTCTTGGCTAAATTTCGTCCAATTCCTACGTTTGGGTAATGAGGGTCTCCTCGATGTCGCCCCTATCGACCTACTTAAAACAGAGAACGGGATAAGGCAATGGTCAGACCAGGGAACCCTGATAGGGCACTGTGCCTTCACGTCGTCCCAGTTAGCAAAAATAGGGTCAAGAAGATGACCTGCTTGATGGGTAGGTATCAGCGATAGGAGATCAAACATCAAAGACTTCATGGAAGCAATAACCCCTTGTGCCTCCTTGCAACTTACATCATCAAAATGTAGGTTCAGATCACCCAGAATTAGGAGTATGTTATATCGTAGAGCTGGTTGAGTCACCACCTCCAACAAGCTGTCCACAAATTGTGTGGACATCCCTGGTGGACGGTAAATAAGATAGCCATTTATGGTGTAATTAGGGGAAACTTTAATAGAGAAGAAACCTGCTTCACTATTAGTGATGTTCACTGATTCTAGGACGCATGTCAACTCCAGTTTATGCGCCAGTGCTATTCCACTCCCTCGCTGGGCCCCCTGGTCAACTCTCAATAAGCCATATTCGTGAGGGAGGGCTTCCAGAATCTCCGGGGCGGACGCCTCATCTAGCCAGGTCTCCGTTAAAAACAGCACGTCCGGCTGGTAATCCGTTAAAAGATCATAGATTTCCAATCTGTGCTTTTCAAGGGAGCGGCAATTCACCTGAATCATGCTTAGTTTCTCTATCTCCCTCTCGTCACCCAAAGGAACTAAGGGGTCATAGAGGCATACCTTACACTGATAAGGCATCATTTCTGCATGCATACTGTGCCTGCATGCTTCTTTAGTAATAGGGCACCAGCGTATCAGCTGTTCTTGCGTAAACTGAAGGCTATTAGGTCCCACTGTGTTTTTTTGGGCAGGGATTCTGGCCCCTGGCCGTGTCCGGCCGCGGACGGGCGCAGACGGGCTTGTCTTTGGCGCGCCCGCTGCGCGCGTCCGCTGTGCGGCCGCTGTCCTTCCCTCATTAAGTAAGGGGCAGGACAGCAAGACTAGAGCACTAACCTGCTCTTCCTGCAGTGCCCGGAAGTGCTGGGCTCCTCACCCTCTGCAAACAAACTCCCACAATGGACGCGGCGGACCGGGGTGGGCAACAAGATGTATCAGGTAAGGCAAATACACAAAAATGAAATGCTCACTAGGACTTCAAATTAAAAACATTTTTTTTTTTTAAATACACGTAAAATGAATACAAGGATTTAGCGGTAGCTCCAGGAACCTCACGTGCCAAACACCTGATAGCTGAATTTTCCAAATGGATGCGTCTGTCGGTTCCACAGACAGACCTGTATCCACAGCGCGGACGCTGTCGTTCCCTCATTAAGTAAGGGGCAGGACAGCCAGACTAGAGCGCTAACCTGCTTCCTGCCTCTAAAAACACTCTTAACGATGAGGGTCAGACCTGTGCACAACGGTGAGTTATTTCCTAATTGTAGCTAAATTCCTGCCTTTCTCCCAATCATCCTCCATTGTATCAGTGTATTACACTCCTCCCGTGCTGAACTCCCCTTACAATAATCTAATAAAGCAGCGGGAATTATCGAGCCAGGCTATCGAGTGAGCAGGACGAGCGCCTGACTAGAGCATTTAGAAGATTGGACGAACTTGACAAGAATAGTTGCTTAGAACCAGGGATCGGATTTGTTTGGACCATAGTTCAATTGAATTTGTTTTTTTTTTAGGTTATTTGGGAAGTAATACTGTTGAATGAAGAATATTGAACTATAATAGAGGAGACTTATAAAGGACAATTCATCTTGGCTGTAAGACAGAGGGTCGTTGGCTGTCAGACCAGGAGTAGGAATGGGTTAGCATTGATATAAGTTTTTGAGGTATTAGTGAAAAATAGTCTGGAGAATACTGAAGGATCATTGAGGAGATTTATAAACCAAACTACATCAAGGATCTGAGATAGAGGGATCTTGGATATAAGACCAGGAATAGGAATCAGGAACGGAAGGAGACACTAACTGGGACTAAAAAATATTTTTCGTCCAAGCACTAGAAATTCTTTGAAGCCCTGATGATGTCCCATGAGGGACGAAACACGTAGCTGTGGAGTATACGTTTGATAATACATTCTGTTACTGTCTTCTTGAAAAATTGATTGTGAAATAAAAAGAAGAAGGAAATTAAAGACAACGTAAACCAATAAAAGACTGGATCTAAAAGGAAGCTTGCAGTGGAATTGGATTATTTGCGGACTTCAATATTTGATCGTGGATTTTTTGTAATTATATTGCTCTCTATATGTTTTTTTTTCATTGTTTTTACAGAGATAAAGGCCATAGACAGAATAGAAACTTCTGCCTTAAACTCTTGTCCAAGGAGGTGGGAGTTTTGCTCATATGTTTGATAAGGATTGCCCTGGAAGACAACTAGGATTACAGGTAAGAACCTTTGCTTCTCTTCCAGGGGATCTTAATCAATAGTCATAAGCACTAGAGAGAATAGCAAGCTTGTCCAACTACAAAAAAACACAGACAAGAAAAAAAGCAGTACAGTTCCCATACTTGACCAGAAAAGACTTAAAGAGGCCTCACCTATTTGGGCATCTGCTCTTAAATCTGAATTCAAACAACAGTATCTGTTAAATGTGTGTATTGATCTCCAGGAAGCGACTTTACATATTTCTGAGATGGGTATTTTTTTGGGTAGATCCAGAGTTGCAGCTTTCCTCCTCGTTGAGTGAGCTTTAGGCATACTCGAGAGGGATTTTTAGTTAACTGGTAACAGAAATTGGAGACAATCCACCTGGAAAAGGATTCTTTTTAAGTAGAGCGACTGGTCCTAAGTGGATCACAGTTCACAAAAGCTGGCCATATTGTCTGATCTCTTTTGTCTTATCAAGATAAAATGATAATATTCACTTGACATCCATTGAATGAAGGACTCTTTCTGCCTGATAGGATGGCTTTGAGAAAAAGGCTGATAAAGAGATTGCCTGATTGATATCAGAATCTGCCACTACCTTTTGAAGAAAGGAGGGAGGGATAAAGTCCCATTCAAACCTGTTCTGATGTAAAACTAATATAAGGCTCTTTAGAGCATAACACTTGAATTTAACACCTTGGCTGCTAGGGGAGTTTCCCCTCCTGTGCTGACATTCCATGAATCCCTTTATTCATGACAAGGTCAGCTCGTCATAAGCACAGCTCAACCGTGCCTCATTGTATTGTATTGTATTGTATATTGGATTTATATAGCGCTTATCACCCAGGGGTCTCTAAGCGCTTGCCTTGGGAACCCGTCCTGGCTTTTCCCTGTGAGATAGCCCCTACTGGGCATCCCCAAGGTGAAAGCCAGGCATCCCGCCGCGGGGGGCCGTTGTGGAGATTAAGCAAGCTTAATGCCCAGAGTTGCAGAGTGTGAACCCATGATTAGGTCAGGCACCGAAGCGAGAATTATCGAGTCCGTGGACATTTGAGCTCAAGACCCTGCCACGTCGGGAATTGAACCCTGGTCCCGGGTCTGACCTCTGCTTCAGGGTCTGCCTGCTCTAACCAGTGAGCCACACTTCTCCACATGACGAGCTGACCTTGTCATGAGCATCCAAGGGGTTAACTGACACAGCGAACAGACGTAAATAGCTACAAAGAAGGCTGTTTTCCATGATAAATGTTGCAGAGTTACAATAGGTTCAAAACGAGGACTTATACATTTTGAAAGCACGATATTCATTTCCCATGGGGAAGAAGGGGTTCAAATGGGATGGAAAGCTTTCTTACCTCCTAAGAAATCTTTCATTACAACTATTTTAAGGGAAAAGGTCTATGAAGGAGATTTCCTATATGTGTTAATTACAGCAATATTAACTTTTTATGGAGGAAAAAGAGGCCAGATCTTGCCAGGTGCAAAAGATGTAGGAAAACCTCCACCACCTGGCATACAATAGTGTAATAGTTAATTAAAATTTGCAGGATGCAGAATCTCTTCCCCTTGAAAGCATATGAATCCTTAGTGGAGGATCTCTTAGCCTCTCAAGATGATCATACATTCTTGTGGAACATCTAAATGCTGTTGTTCAAGAATTCAGGAGCGAGACCGCTAAGGTCATCAATGGTAGATTGGGATATGGAATCTGGCCAAAAAACAGACGGTCCGGTCTGCGCCGCAGCTTTCTGTGTGGTCTCCCTGATACATGAAGCAGACCTATGTACCACCACTGCTAAGGCCACCCCAAGGCTATTATAATCATTACTGCTTCGGAAAAACTGTTTTATCAACACTTGCATTAAGTGGGAGGAGAGGAAAAGCACAGACATATCCCTGACCAATTGATCAAAAGGGCATGCCCCATGATGCCTCGTTAGTAATATCATGAAGCGAAATCTGGCCATTTTTTGTTGTTTGCATCTGCAAAAAGATTTCTCTGAGGTAACCCCGGTCTCTGAACTTTTGTTATACGTTGCCATTTTGTGTGTAAACTTTTTTTATTATGTTTTGTTCTACAATATAACAACCATAACATTCTCAGTGCCATTCGTGCAACCACTTACCCTCCAAGGGCTGCTTGCAGTTAAAATGTCAATTTGTATAGGCATGTCAAAGTTCCAAAACATTAATTGAGTTGTAGATCTGCAAACATGCATTGCGATTCATGCACTTGTGCTGTCAAAACAGGACTACTGGAGAACAACCCTTGTGGCCCTTCCGAAAACCTCACTTCCTCCTCTAAATGCTCCACTTAATGCAGCAGCCAGGCTCATCACTGGGATCTAAAGAAAGTGATTACATTACCCCTGGCCTTCGAGTTCTCAACTGACTAACACTCAAAGCCAGGATGCACTTCAAAATTGCTTGCATGACGTATAAAGTGCTGCACCATAATACCCTTTCCTACCTGTCCCAGGAATTGACTCTTTCGGGTGGAAACAGACCCTCCAGAACGAGCTCCTTACTTCTCAAAATTCAAGAAAAAAAAACCAACAACCAATCCTTCTCTGGAATGGTACCAAATATTTGGAACTCTCTTCCTTCTGAGATCAGATGCAACACATCCCTCTTCAGGAAAGAAGTAAAACGTTTTCTATCCAACAAATTCCTCTCTCACTGAGGACTTGGCCATGCCCTCGTTCCCTGTCCAGACCCTGACCTCTTTCTGATTGCTGCCTCTTGTCACTCTGTAACATGCACTCTATTTTGTTTACTCTTTTTTTTTACAATTCCTCAATATTTTTATCTACTCTCTGTGTACTTCGTGCTATTGCTGTTGGGTTCACTCTGTAAATCACTAAGTTGTCATGATAATACGTGCTAAGATGTCAGGTTTGTTCTCAACCTCGTTAAAAAACTATGCATCTACTCTACCCTCCCTCACATCTCCCTAACTCAGCTACCCCAGAACTGTTGTGTTCACTTGTCCTACTGTCTATTAGATTCTTCTTTTTTATAATGTTGCTATGTATTTTTGTTTATGCAATATGTAACTCAGATACTTGTTGCTATTCTGTTTGCATATCCCACTGTGTACCGTTTTCTCCTTTTTAGCATTACTGTACATATTTTTTATCTATTCTCTAGGTTCCTCATGTTATTGTATGTTAAGCTCACTCTGTAAAGCGCTTGGATACCTTCGGGCCATGTTCATGCTATACAAAGCTCTTACAATATAATTCCTGTGGTACAGGTTAGGGGCTGGGGGAGGGTGTGGTACTTGGTCACTGAGGATCCAGTTATGATTCTGTTGTATCAAACTACTAAGATATCTGCTTACGCATTCGAAATGCCTGGCAAACAGACCACTGTATGTTAGATTCCTTGCCAAACAACCATTCACAAATGGTATGAGCCTCCAAGGACAATTGCCTCATGCGTGTTCCTCCCTGGTTTTTCAGGGAATATTTTGTCCATATGAACAAGAGGTGAATGTGTTCTAAATTAAGAAAAGGATGATTACAGAGCTAGATGGACAGTTCTCACCTCCAACAAATGTATGTGATAGAACTTTTTCTCTGTCCATGCTCCCTGTACCTGCATCTATAACTATAATCTCAGAGAAGGAATATCCTTAAGGAATGCAGCCTCTTTCAGTATATTATTTGCTTTGCACCACCAAGGGATTGACTAGTTGGGATAATGTTAATTTGTTCATCCAGCTTCTGATTTCTGGTTGCATTGATGTTCCAGGCATTGTGTTAACGGCCTCATGTGAAGACTGCCAATAAGTCTAAGAAAAATGCATGATGCCATTGATCTCATCAATGAGGAAATGAGATGTGCTGTTGGATGGAGTGTGTGGTTCAGACTTCAATAATTCTGCTCTATAGATTTGAGTCCCTCCTTTGAAAGAAACTTTTTTGCAACAATGTTGTCCAGTGTCGCTCTCAAATAGTGAATCATTTGTCTGACAGGATGGTTAACTTTTGAAAGTTGATTTTCAATTTCAAGCCCTGGTTCTGCTAGATGTTTGGCATACAGCAATGTTACCTTACTATATATCAAGCTGTTGCTTTTATTAACCAATCATCCATAAATGGGTAGGCAAAAATCTTTTGTTTTTGAATCACTGCCATACACTTTGAAAAGGTGCGAGGAGCTGACTTGAGGCTGAAGGGGAGCACTATGAACTGTGAGTGATGTTTCACTACCACGAATCTTAGGAATGATTGGAATGTTGAAACATGTGCCTTAAAGATCTATTATGCATATCGAATCCACTGTGGGTTTGATGAAAGTTCAGTATTCCTGATTCTCTCTTTATCCATTTATTTCTTAGTCTCGATTTGCGACTGGGTCTAACTTCCTATTGTTTGCCTTTCTTTTGCACCAGAAAGTAACAAATTCCCATTCCTTTTTGGTAGAAGGTACTTCCTCCACAGTATCCTTTTCAAATAGGGAGTTCACATCCGCACGAAGCAAATCTATATGATAATGAAAGAAATTTTTCAGTGGCATTGTAGGTGGAGGAGATTTAAATTCGAGAGAATATCCTTTCTGAAACATATTCAAGAACCACTAGTATTTTGTTATGTTTTGCCATTCTTTGAGATGATATGAAATGCTTCCTCCAACCAGAGTAACTGAAGGCGAGGAGGGAAAGAAAATCTCATTGTTTCCCTGCAGCGGACAATGTTTGTTGTACTCCTCTTTGTCTCTAGAAGTCATTCTGGGGTGATAAGTCTGCCTTTGTTGCTGTTGAGGGGCCTTAACCCTTTGTATGAAATACCTTCTATCATGAGGCTTGTGGCTTCTTCTATATTCTTTTTTTCTTTTCAAGTACTACAACTTTTAGTGTGTCCAGTTCAGTTTTCATTCGGACCATCTCATCATCTGAATGAGATCCAAAAAGTGGATTTCCTGAAAAAGGAAGGATTATAATTCTTTGCTATGGTTCTGATTTCAAGCCTGTCAGAATGAACCCGACATTGCTTTTAAGGGAAATTCCATTACAATATCCAGGAAATTTCAAAAGCGTTAGCTGCTGCACTTATGACCTTATTTGAAACCATCATGCCCTCCTTTAGGATTTCCAGAAATTCCTCTCTGTCTTCCTTTGGCAACTTTAGAGTGAATCTTTGCTGAGTCTCACAGAGATCTGTCATATCGGCCTAATAAGGCAATTGCAGTTTTCATGCTAGTCACCACTATGCCACAATTGTTTCCCCCACTGAATCCACATGTTCACTCTCCTTGTCAGGATGAACAATATATAAAGAAGCAACAGTGTGAGATTTCTTTCTGGCAGAAATTATCACTGAATCGGGAGGAGGATCTGATCTAAAAAAAATAAAGGGTCTCGATCTGATGCTTTAAATTTTTCCATCAATATGGAAGGTACAGCTTTTACAGAGGGTGGTGCCAGAAACAGCTGCATGGCAAGTTCCAAAAGCCCTGCCACCAAGGACAACAGCGCCCTGTGGTGAAGAGTTTCAAAACCTACTAGCCATTAGGATTGGGATGTTTTCACTTTAAGTCCCCTTCCCAATACTTCAATAAAGGTATAAATGTCATATATTGGTGATAATGTGGCTGGTAGTGAATCAGAAAGTGTTGGAGCATAATCTCTAATAGGGGAGTGCATAGAGTAATGTGCTGATGGTGAATAGCGTTGTCACCTAAATGCCCTGCGTGAGATCTGTGGCATCTTGATGGGAATCTCGATCTTTCTGGGCATCTAAATTTTGTTGGATATCTACATCCATGGAGTCTCTTTATGCGCAAGCCTAGATGGAAACTGTGGGACCACTAGTAACCTTGGTCGCTGTGACAAAACGGGATTAGCCATTGGCACTGGTGAAAATGCAATATGTATTTCAGGGAGAAGGACTTGGGGGACTGACTAACCCTAGGCGTCAGATCCCTCATGAATGAATACTCTATGAAGTACTGTGAATCTGAAGAGGTAATACTCTGAATATGAACGCACTGTCTATCTTTTAAGGTGGCGGATCCAATCTGCTGCATGCCTCTGTAATGGAGAAGGAGATGAAGATGTTTTTTAGGTGTCGATAGTGGTGGTCTTGACATTGATGGAGGTCTTGGTCTCGACGTGCTGTGTCCTCTCAATGTTGAGGAACCATGTTTCACTCATGAGCATGTGGCTACAGTGCCTGTCCTCAAACTCATAGACCCTGAAGTTCATCAGAAACATTGTTTTTTGTGTGTTTTCTTGTGCTCTTTAGATCAACATCTTGGGCAGTCCCTAGAGCAAGATGAATGTGTTGAGGTAGATGGATAATGCTCTTCTCATCCATCTCAATGTCCCGAGGCTGTTCCTGGAGGCAATTCCTGTAGACTGAGCAGTCAACTCTTCTGCCTATCTTTCAGAGTTCTTATGAACATTATTTAAAATGTCTGCAAGGTGCTCTTCAAGAACATATAAGATGCATTAGCACTTTACAAAAAACAAAGGCAGTCTAACTGGAAAATATGGCGTATTTCTGTCAGAAAATAAGGAAAAAACATCTCTAGTCTTCGAGAGCGGGACCATATCTGAAAAAGGTTTTTAGAGACAATAAGCCAAAAAGGCCGCGCTCACTGCTCAAGGATCCTGTTGACAGGAGGTGGAAAAACGAACTGACGTAACAGCAACCTCTGGAGCATGAAGAAATACTGGAGTAAGGGTGAGACCATTAAAGGCACAGTCCCAGTTTTATTACTCAAGCTGTGCAGCCTATGTGCTAGCACTGTCCTGCACTCCCTTTATTTACCCTTTTTTTAAAGAGGTTTGTGACGGGTATTTCGAGTCACATTTGATACAGTGACGATACTAACACAGGTGGAGAAGTTTTTAAAAATGAAACCCATGAAATTTGGCCATTCATAGCCCTTTTTGGACTGCCGAGCCTATTATTTTGTTTTTATACATATATGTGCCTTTCTGTATTTCAAAAGAACTTGCACATATATAGATGTATATATATTTTGCAAAGTGATCCAGCACGTGGGCAGTACAGTTCAGTGCTTATGTCTAATAATAAGGAACCCCTGAAAAAGACCATGTAGTTATTGTTAATGATGTGGTGACACCCTAAAAAAGTTAGTAGGACTGTCTTATATATACTAGCTCCTCCTATATTGTGATATGGCATCTTGTAAAGGTAGAGGTTTTATTATGATTATATGGTTCAGGATTCACTAGGAATGTCTAGATGTGTCTCAGCAACACAGCATTTTAAAGTGGATTATTTTGACCATACTATCAGAACGAAGGTTTCAAACAAAAAAATATACTTACATTTAGTAATAATGTTTCTGGTGGATACTCTAGCTGCATATTACTCACCTACTGAATATTCTTTGAGGCATCAGGCTGTTCCAGATTGTTTTTAGATTGCACTCCCTCGCTGGTAGAGGACACTAGCTTCATTTTGGCACTAGAAGTGAGTTTTTGTGTCATCATAGGGACAACAAGGAGCCTAGACCAAAGAGGCGAAGTCAGTTTTCCATCCATTTTTTTCAACACAGCAAAAGCAGAAGGACCAGAATGACATCAGGATGTGAATGTAATATGCAACAGCAAAAGGACTGGCATCTTTATGCTGTGGCCCGTACCTTTCCAAAAACAGTGAGGTGGGTGGCATTTCTAAGGAATATTCAGAGAGACAGACTATTCACCAGAAACTTGTTACTGAAGGTAAGTAGGTTTATCTTCTGATTAATACTTCTACCTGCAGAGTCCTCACCACTTGAATAGATTTCCAAGCAATACCACCCCAGGAATGGAGTGCCTGATGGATAGTTACACCAGGAAGTCCTGCAACACAGACCAGGCAAACTACCAGTCCCTCTTCATTGGTAAATCCAGGCTGTGGTGCTTTGGTGTGATGTTATATGTTATGTGTCAGATGCTGTGGTGTTGTAAGCCGAGCTAATCGTATCTTTACTTTAAACATCAGTTGTTTCAGTTAATGTTTGGGGGGGGGGGGGTTCATCATACGCCATGTTAAAGAGTTCCCAGCCCCTACACTTCCGCCACCGGCTAACTCCTGCTGTACACACCATTGGACCTTGCAAAGTAGAGTTGGGAGGAGTGTCTGGGCTCCAAGTCCTGCACCCTACCCTTCACAGGCAGAAAACCCATGCAGTGCACGGTCTTCAACCAGACCATGAGCCCAACTCTCCGCTGGTGGCCAACTGCCATGTGCAGCAAGGGTTAGTCACATAGCCTGGCCTCCAAAGTGGATGTACTTTTTTGTGGGGGGGGGGGCGGGGGGGGGGAAGAGTTTCATGCAATCTGTTACCATCAATGACTTAAAATATATAGCTTATCCTATCCACCGAGATATGATCTTCAAGTTCGATCTGAGGTTCTGTCGTCTTTCTGTTTGATTGATTTAAAGTTTTAGGTATAAATAGTTGATTGGGAGAAACATATAACAACGTTGAATGCTCGCTGCTCTTTCAAGACCCATGATGGATTGGAAATTCGTTCACTATGCAAAGTTCTGCTTAGTTCTGCTTAGTCAAGTCCTTCCAGTGACCTAATTATTTGAGATGATTTGCAGCTCGGAAAACTTTCTCTATTGTCATATACTGTTGCTTTATGAATCAGATTTTTGAACACAAGAAGCACATGCAAACATAAATTATAGTATGCATATTGTATAAACTGTGACACACTTCACAACTATCAATACACCACTTACATTAGTGCCTAGTGTGCAACAAACATACACACAGTGGTTGAAGCTGTTAGTCATCCACATTTAGAAGTTAGCTGGGTCAGAAGTAAATTTAGATATGCAAATGGTATAATATTCCATGTAGGTCTGTCGTTTTCAAGTATACCCAAATAACTCTCTAGCTACAATTCGGTAACAGCTTCTACCCCCAGTCACCAAGATGCCTTACTTAGTTGAGAACTTCCCTCGAGGCAACGGTGTGATTTTACTCCAACGCATGATTAATCCTGAAGACTATATAGAGATGTGTACAGCTTTCCCTGCTGCCTCTACTGTAGCCACAGGTTTAATTAAAGACTTCCAACTACTTGAAGCTCGCACTCACTCTTTAGGCCTCGTCCTGCAGGGCTATCAAAGTCATTCCCATCCAGTTTCTCCTTTAGGTCTGCCTCAAATCGTGCTAGGTCCGCATCTAACCGCCGAATGTGTTTGTCTACCTGCATGAGAAAGAACACAGGAGAACATAAGCAAGGCTAGCAAGAAACTGGAATTACTGATTTTTTTAACGCGCTACTACTAGTTCATAGTCACATCATATTACTAACATCTGAAAACCCAGGCCGGAATCCCGGGCCACCAAGAACTGTGTAAAGATCGTTCATTATTATTTGGAAAAAAGACAACATCATATAGCCAAAAGTATGGAACCTCCAGTCTATAATAGAGCCAGAAAGTTATATGCATGGAGCTTAAACCTGATGGTCATTCATAGATAGAGGAGAGAATTGACATTAGCTATGTGGAGGATCCGACTGTACAAGATTCTCTATGTATCTATGGTTCGAACATCACCTAAAAATCGGTTGTCCAACATGCTATTTACTTTTGATGTTTTAGAATAGGTCAGCTTGTCACCGTAGGGGTGCTCCAGTTTGTAATCGCCTACTTGTAGAATATTAGTACACTGTCAGAATAATCACAGGACACTTTAAAACAAGGTTCAATTTTACAGGTTCTGGGTCTTGCTTTCAGTAAGGCATGTACCACGAAAAAGAAAATCACAGGACACAAAGATGGCTTTGTGTGACTTCGAATATCCTTGTTCAGAAATTGTGTTTTCTCTCAGTAATGGATTTTTAGGACCAGGGTAAATAGCTTACTCAGATGTATACAATATGTCATTCAGGTACAAGGAGCAGGCCTTAATCTGAAGGGTTTATAGAGAGAACCCTATTTGAACAACAGTCACAGCACTGCGATTCAGACAATAACACTCAAATATTGCTCGTTTGTGTTTTCAAGCCGACCTACAACTATCAGCAAAATGAATATTCCAAAATTCGAGATAACTTGCTTTGAGAAAGCTTTACCCTCGATGGTGGCACAATGTAGGACCAAAAGTTGTCTTTTTGAACTCACAAAATGGTTTATCAAACATGTACGCCTCTAAATACCCAAGTTATGCAAAGGCTATCCACTTAGATTCGGATCTACCAGTGACAACGTTTCATATATTTAATCGCTTGAAATATTACCCGTAGTCATTCTAGAAAGCACTGGAACAATGTTAACGGGAAACAGCCATCACAACGCAACTTTAACAACGCACTACCATTACAACAAAACTTTTACAACGCAACATCCATTACAACGCATGCTATTACAACGCATGCCATTAAATCCCAGATGCTATTACAACGAATGCCATTACAACGTAAGTATGGGTAAGTATTTTAATTAATATTAATTTAATTTTAATTAATTACATTAATTATTTTAATTACTTATAATTTAAAAAAATTAATTTAATATAAATTGATTTAATTTAGTAATTTTAACCCCTACACTATTCAACACTTACCCTACTATTACACCCCCCTGGAGTAAGAATAGTAATTTTAACCCCTACACTATCCAACATTTACCCTACTAGTATAATCCCATGGAGTTAGAATAGTAATTTAAACCCCTACACTATCCAATACTTACCCTAATATTACACCCCCAGGAGTTAGAATAGAAAATAAAATTATATTAAATAAAATTAATAATTAATTTACATTAATTAAAAAAAAATTAAAAATATTAAAAATAAATTAATATTAATACAAATTAAATACTTACCTATACTTACTTTGTAATGGTATGTGTTGTAACGGATGTTGCGTTGTGATGGTATGCGTTGTGAATGTATGCGTTGTAACGTCATACATTTATTTTAACAGCACTATTAAAATGCATACATTTTAACTGCAATTCTAGTGGTCTGGTAGACAATAAAGTGAATGTGTGCTAAACTCGACTCTCCTAAGAGGCCACCACATATCATATTTCTAAAACCCACGTCAAAGGATTAAATTAAGATAGCATCAAATTAGGAAAGCATTGCAGGGCATAGAGAGAGGTGCATATGGGTCACAGAAAGTTCAGATGCTGGGGAACAGAGAACAGGTAGGTAACATTCTCTTCCACAGCACTGTATTTTCAGAGATTCAGTTGCTTGAATGCTTCACACACCGTACAAAATGAGGAGATGATTATCAGCTCTCCTTAATCAAGGGGGCCTTTGGGTGCCCACCTGTTTTGCCATTGGCTTGACAGTGACACAGGAGCTGACAAACTCCTTTATTTTCTGAGACGTCAGGGGCCAGTAAAAGTGGCCGATTAGCCTTTCCCAGGTTTTGGTTTGGCCCAGATGTCCAGCTAGGAGGATATGAGCTAAATTAAGTAGGAACTCCCTGTACTTTTGAGGCACTACCACTCTCCAACTGGCTCCAGGGTTATTATTATTATTTGCACTTATAATGCGCTGCAGCTACCCAAAAAGGGTTTCTCTGCGCAGTTTGCGGATTTGCGTAGAGAGGAACAAGTAAAAGGGAGTATCTAGATGTTAAATAGCCATGTTTTTAAAGCTTTGCGAAATTTGATGTAATCTATCTCGTTTCGTAGTGAAAAAGGCAAAGAATTCCAAAAGGAGGGACCTAAGTAGGAGAAAGATCTTCCGCCCATCCGAGAAAGCGTGATTTTAGGAATGACGAACTTCTCTAACGTGGAGGAGCGGAGAATACTAGAGGGGAAGTAAGGGCAGACAAGAGATTGAAGGTTGGGGTCGCTGGCCTCAGTGTACAATAGCTCCTCCTCCCAATAGACTCTGTGGCTACCACTGCCATTTCCCTTTCCCTTGGTAGCAGCTTGCTACCTCAGGCTTTCAAGAGTTGGACAGTCCTGCTGTCCAAGGCAGAGCTCTTCCCTAGAGGGTCCCCCTGGGCCTAAGAGTTCAACCTGGTAAGGGTCAAACTCCATGGGCTCAGTTCCCTCTTGGATATTCAAGTCCTCTCCCTGAGGAGAGGGGCCCTGATCCTTTTGCTGTACAGAAGGTGGTTTCCCAGTGTCTGTACCTTTCCTCTTAGAAGGATGGGCCATACTTTCAGGCTCTAACACTACTTTTCACACTTCTTTCGGCTCTGTGCTCTAGTCTTGACATACACAGAGATGTCCAGCTTTGCTACATGGGTTTTTAGTTCTACCTAAGCCCATGCTGAGGTTTCTAGGTAATTACCAAGCAGACATGCAGCTGGAAGCTTTGGAGAGACCACTACCTGTTTCAGGCCAGTAACACCCCCCCCAGTCTGTCACCATAGCCATTGCATGGTTAGTAGTAACACTGCCGGCATTGGTGACTGGGTAAGTTTTCCGAATCCGGTGTTGCTAGGGGGGAACCAGTGTATCTCTCACCATAGAGACACTGGCACCTGTATCCCTCAGGGCTTCTACTCTAGTCCCATTGATCCAAGGGTATTGCAAATACTTCTTTTAGTTGAGTGGTCACACAGCTAAAGTGGCAAACTCAATCCCCCCCCTTGTGACTAGAACTGCTTCAGTGTGCACCCTGATTTGCTCTGGGCACACTACTGAGCCCATCTGGAGAGACTGGCTACACCAGTAGTAGCTGTAGGAGGACTAGGGGGCTTCTTGTTAGGACAAGTAGCATCTCCAGTTAAGTGTACCAACTTCTTACAGTAGTTACAACAGGCCTTTAAGGGATCACAGTTCTTTACCCTGTACCTATTATTGGACTGGAAAGAGTTTTGGTTCCCACCCCCCTGTGCAGGTTTTTGAGGCCCTTTTGAAGCTTCAGGCTTTTTATCTTGGGGATTCTCACCACTTTTCCCCTAGGGAGCAGGGCCGGGCTGGCCATAGCGGGCACCAGGCATTTCCCCGGTGGGCCGCAAGGGTGGGGGCTGGTTTTAGGCCCCAGAGGGGCTGTTTTTGTTACTGGGGGCTGCAATATCGGCCCCCGGTAACAAAATCAGCCGAAACCGGCCCTTGCAAACAGCTCGGTAGCACCCCCTCAGGGGGGCCGGGCGAGCAGTTTGTCAGGGCCGGTTTCGGTTCCCAGTCCAGCCCTGCTGGGGAGGTTTTGTAACCCCTTTCTTTTGGTCACCCCCAGTGGTTGTTTTTGTCATCCTTGTAATGGCCCAGTGTTCTGCCTTCTTTCCCAATTCTTGGGGAGAAATTAGACCTAGGTCTACCAAATGCTGATGTAACTTTTCATTAGTGCAATTACTTAAAATATGTTCTTTCATATACAAATTGTAAAGTCCATTGAAATCATGCACATTATTTCTAGTTAACCAACCATCTAGTGTCTTAATTGAGTAGTCAACAAAGTCAATGCAGGATTGTTTTGGGGTTTTGTGAGCCCCCTGATGCTAATTCTGCATTCCTCAGTTGTGAGTCCAAAGCCCTCAATCAGAATTCTCTTCACAAGGTCATAAGACCCGGCATCTGCCCCTGTAAGGGCCTGGAGTCTGTCCCTGCAGTTACCAGAGAACAGTTCCCAAAGGAGTGCCCCCCATTGTAACTTCTTCACTTTTCTTATTTCACAGGCCCTCTCAAAGGCTGTGAACCATTTTGTGATATCATCACTCTCTTCATATTTAGGGACAATCCCTTTGGGGATTTTAGGATCATAAGAGTGCTCTTTATCTTTTTTTAGTAAATTGCTGCCACCATTGATGGGAGCTAAGCCCATCTCTGCTGTCTCTTTCTCTAGAGCCAGGAGTCTGGTCTATAGATCCAATCTTTTGGTCAACCTTGCTAAAAGGTTGTCCTCCTCATTGAGGATGTCCTCAATGTCCACAGCAGCACCTGATCCACCTGTATGGGCTCTAGGTGCTGAGGGGTTTATTTTTAGAGTCGGTGCTACTGCGGCCCTTCTCTCCCTATGAAGTGGGGGAGGTTGGTAGTTATCCTCATCTCCTCCCTCCACTTCTTCCTCTGAGAGGGCTTTACCATTCTCAGAAGGATGGTCCTTAGCATACCCTGCCAACAGCTCCTGTGCAGAGCACTAACAGCCATTCGATCCCAGATGCAGTTCTGGAGCAAGCTCCCCCTGGCAGTCATGGGCAGAGTGGCGGCCCTACCGAGGCTTCTGTATTATTTTGCTAACCTGCCTAATTATGTTCTGCATCCTTCTTCACTCTGCTAGAACGGACGATCAGGGATTTCATTTGGAGCCCCACCCGTCATAGGGTGGCGATCAAGAAGCTATACTTACCCACGGATCAGGGGGGGGCTGGCAGCTCCCTGCTTTGAACACTACTACCTGGCGGCCCAGCTCCAGTGGATCGCCAGATGGTTGGCTCAACGATACAGCGTCTACACGTCCATCGTATACATTGCCCCAGATCCTTGCGTGCTTCCACCCTGGCGTGCGAACAGGTCCTCCAGAACGCCTGCTGTTGAATGTGGCATACAGGTGCTATGGCAGGAGCCTCTACATAACTCAGAACACAGCACCCTATGCCCGTGCGCTCCCCTGGGAAGGCTCCCCCAGAGGTCAGACAGTATGTACGTCCGCCATGCTACAGCACTAGCATGACTCTGGGATGCAGTCCCTAGGTGATCTCTATCATGAAGGCTCGCTTATCCCCAACACGACGCTGACAGAGCCGAGGGGCTTCCCGCAGGGCAATTCCTCCTACACCCTTCGCTGGCAGCCACACTCTCAGAGAAATGGGGGGACCTTGCCACTGAACCACAGACGCACCTCACTATACAGTATTTATATTTCATGGGACGAGGCAGACACTTGACGCGGTGGTTCACAGCCTCGCTGTTGTCGATTTAAATCCCCTCAGACACAAGTGGGAACACGACTTGGGCATCAATTTTAAGACAAAGAATGGGAACAGGTACTAGCTAGCCCAGTTCGTATCCCCAGCAACATGAGATTTAGGCAAATACAATATTTCATCACTCAAAGAGCGTACTTAACGCCAGCTACCATAAACAGGTACTTTTGCCGAGCAGACTTCGCCTGCCCTAAATGTGCGGTCTTGGACACAGACCTAGTACACATGCTCTGGGGTTGTACCATCCTTAGTATATATTGGAGAGGAGTGGCGCACACGTTCCATGCCTGCACAGAGAGAGAGAGAGATACCCTTTGATTGGTGGACATATTTGCTGCACATCTTCCGCAGGACACGTAATACCAAAGTCACCTCCGGGTTCTTAGATCTGGGCCTAGTCACGGCCAAAAGACTAATCACAAAGAGGTGGAAGGCGCCTGACCCCCACACATACAATCCTGGAGGCACTCTTCTCTTGCGTGGGCCAGGGTAAAATGCATGCTGGCCAGTCGCAAACGGCCACGTGTTGCTTACCCAGCGTGAGCACATGCAGGCAATTCAAGACCAAGGCTACCGGTATAGATGCATTAGGCGGAACACACATGAGAACACACACAAGGAAGTGAGCCGGAGCACTCAAACCCAAACCCAAGTTTTGCGCCCTATACCCACGGTTATTATTACATGTGCAGCTCAACACACCTGGCTCAGTTGAACTGGCCTGCAAAGTTATACACCAGGCCTAGAATATGCAAGAAGTCCAGCTGTATTAGATATGTACTGTATTATTGCACAAACATAACACGTGTAAGTCATCAGATGAATGCACTTACTGAATCAACAGCTGTGATACAATTATTGCCAATGTTATGTGACGAATAATAACCACTGACGCTGCATGTTGCAGCAAGATATGCTGACTGATAATGATCACGTTCTCTAAAAATCAATAAAAACAAATTTACAACAACAACAACAAAAAATGATGTCAAACACTCAAAGACTGAACTCAGACCAATTTTGATTGTATAAAAATATTGTTATTTTATTTCTAGAACCAAGCCAATCATGGCACTGGTAAGCAAAATAAATACTTTGCAAAATATTATGCAGTGTTCACAAGTGAATTCAAGTTCAAATGCAGTTGTTTGAAATACCAGTAAGTCAAAGTATTGAAATTACTGTACAAATTACTTTTTAGTTACTTTTTGGAATACTTTTTAAGTTACTTTTTCTACTCAGTGTGATATGCCTAGATATCACACTGTGATGTTTCCTAGAGGAAAAAAAGGTAAGTAAAATCAGTTTTACACAATTGTGATTTTTCAGGTTTTCCATACAAATCAACTCCACACTTAGATATTTTTTCAGGGAAAAACAGTCAATAGGTTCCTATGGAGAGAAATTAAGTTAATGGTTACCAGGTAAGTACTCAGTCTTTAAGGTTACGTTTCTGGGGTAAGAACAAGAGTTACCCCAGGGACAAGGATGCACTCTTGTTACACCCTCAGCTGGACTAGGGCGGCAGGTTGCAGAGGTGCTGAGGTCCAATGTTATCCAATGGGGATAAGGGCCTCCGGTTGATGGTTAATTATGAGCTGGCCACTTGGATGTGGGAGCAAAACTCCTGGTGTTTGGCTCAGGGCAAAGAGGATCATTTTTCGCACAAAAAGCGCAGGGGTGGCTGGGTGCAGGGTGCTGGTTTGGCATCGGGTGCCCTGTTAATATCAATTGGGATTCTCTGGTTTCAACAAAGTCTGCAGGCTTGGGGACGAAGATCTTCTGGAGGTGGCCACCGGTTAGAGAGGTAAGTTGGGATGCCTGTGGAGGCTGGGACACCTTTGGTTGGGCTGCCCAAGGCTATGGGGCTTCGGGTGCAGAGGTGTCTTTAGGCATCAGGTTTCCCTTACCAACTTAGGTCGCGTTGGGGGCGGGGGGGGGGATCCTCCAGAAAGAGGATGCAGGCTTCGCTGGGGGATTCGAGGCATATCAGTGATCACCGGATCTCGGGTAAGAATCCGCCTGGGAGACCACTTTGTGGTGTTGGGCCACTCGAACTTGGGCTGTGGGTGACGGGTACAGAGTGGTGGAGACTCGTAGATTTGGACGGAGACAGAGTTTGTGGGTGAAATCCAGTGTTCACGGGAGACAAAGTCTTTTCTTTGAAAGATAGGGCAGGTCCTCTGGGTTCTTGAAGTTGCTGGCTGCAGGACACACCGGAGTTTAGCTTCTGCAGGTTCGAGGTGGAGACAGTCTCAAATGGAAGGTTTTTACAGTCCAGGGAGAAATAGGTACTCTGCTAGATAACGCAAGTGTGTGTGTGTTGGAAACGTGTGAGTATGGTGCAGCCAGGTGAGGGGATAAGCCCTATAACCCCTCAGTTTATTGTGTGGGAAAGTCCCTCACAAGTACAATCTCCTAGTAGGTCTCCTCAATATACAGATTTTCACCTCACGGCTCCCACTACGTAAAGCGTAACAGATACACCGGTTGCACTTAATGATTGTGCATAACTACAGAATCTCACACAAACGTGCCGGTAGCTTATCTGTCAACCAGCTTAGTGATATCCCTAGAGTGAGCCTACTCCACCCAAGAGTTTAGCCCAGCCGGGTTGGAATTATCACCGGCTGAGCGACGACCAAAACCATTATCCACCTAATTCAGCCCTGAGGAAGTCGCAGATTTACTTTCCAAACGCAACGAAACACGTGTCGGCTGTTTTTTCCCATTTTTGTTGGCTCTATGAAAGAGCATATTAAAGACTGAACAAATCGGATTCATCAGAAGATTCTTTTTGAATTTGTTCCTACTATGTTTTGAGTGTTTGTAATAACGTACATACTGTCTAACTACTTTATGTGTGCCCAGGATTTAGCTTCGAGGTGCTTCACCTCGCCTCCCCCACCTGAGGGATGGGGTTGACAAAGGTTGGCACATCTCTCTCTTTCTTACTTGGTTTTCCCACCGCTTCTCCCGCCCATAGTGGGGGTCAGAACCAGTGGCAACCAGTTGCTGAAAGCAGCAGGTGGCCTGGGCAAGCTCACAAAGGCAGCAAGCCTTTGAAGCTTCCCCTTCGTGAACCCTGCCCATCCTGGGGGAGGAGGCTAGGCTAGGCACCTCGTCCCAGGATGTGCATTGTTTCAGGGATCAGAGAGCAGTAGGCTCTCGACCCAGGGTCCTGAAACATGTCTGGTGGTGGCAGCTGATAGCAGCCTCTCAGCCTGGACACTAGTGGTGGGTTCGTTTTCAGGGGGCATCTCTAAGATGCCCTCTGTGTGCATTTTTCATTAAATCCCACACTGGCATCAGTGTGGGTTTAATGTGCTGAGAAGTTTGATATCAAACTTCTCAGTTTTCAGTGTAGCCATTATGGTACTGTGAAGTTCGTAATGACAAACTCCCAGCACCATATACTTTTAATGGAATTACTGCACTTATAATGTCTAAGAATAGGCTTAGACTTACCACTGGTATAGTGCACCCAGCTAGAGGGGTGGCTGATCTATGCCAGGGCAGTGGGTTGTAGCATGGCACACAAGGATGTGTGCCATGTCGACTCTTCACTTTGTTCTGCACCAAAACATGCAGCCTACAAAGGCAGTGTGTGTGTGTGTGTGTGTGTGTAAAGGTACAGGGCCTCTAATGGTGGCACAATAAGTGTGGCAGTCCCTAGAGGCCTTCTCTGGTCACAGTGCCCTTTTACCAAGGGCTGACCTGTGGCCAGAGAGTGCCAATTGGGTTTTGTTTTCAATGCAGTTTTAAGGAAAGAACATAGGCACTGGCTACCTGACTATCAGATGCCCAGGGTACACTCAATCAAAGTACATCAGCAGCTCAGCAAAAAGTGGGCGCAACCATGCAAAAAGAGGGCACTTTCTTACACCTGACAATGGGGCGAGGTGGTGAGCTGAAAGGTGTTGTCTGCCAACTTTATATATTATGCAGATTAGTGAGGTGGCTGCTTCTGATCTGACATATTTCATGATATCTCCAGCCTCCATTTTATGTTTGCCAATCTTTGTTTTTGTTTGTTATACTGATAAGGTGCCTCATTGTAGGAACACAAATACTTCAGCTCCCACTCCGGGAACCACAGGAACTGTGGCCCTCGAACAAGAATAATACAAAACCCCCTCCAACTGCTCCCCACCTACACTTCGTAGGTAGGGGAGTAGTTGGAGGGGGATTTGTATTATTCTTTAGGTTCTTGGTTATTCACCCAACTTTAGGCCAACAGCACGGCAGGACACCATACACTGATCCACACCTTGTACTTCCTGATTCACATTTAAATAGGCGTTATTGTTTTTTCTCTTGAATTTGAACAGGCTAAATGATAAATTAAAAGGGAACAGCCAGTCTAAAATATGCAACATCAACAGATCTGGGGGTCCTCTTGACCTTACATATGGAGGTAAATGAAATCCACATCCTCCCTTGGGGAATATCGGATCACTCGATGGTAGAACTCATTAACCTCTTGGCTGCTATGGCTTTTCCCCTCCTGTGCTGACTATTGGTGATCCCCATTGTTCATGACGAGCTCAGCTCGTCATCAGCACAGCTCAACCGTGCCTCATGACGAGCTGAGCTCGTCATGAGCATGGAAGGGGTTAATGGAGCAGGTCAGCGAGCAGCAGTAGCAGGATGGCTTTTTAACACATGGTGGTTGCAAAATTGACAATTTGTAAGATGAACTTAGGGAGTGCTTAAGATTATTTTGATACCAATGTAGGTTCAATCGACTCAGTGCTTATCATCTGGGAGGCATTTAAAGCTGTGGGCAGTGGACACATTAAATCTCTAATTGAGGAAAAGAGGAACAAAGATAGAACTACTGCTGACTTTGAGCACCGAGTGCAAGAACTAGAACATAAGATGGCTTAAGCCCATGATGATGGTAACACTAGGTTGCTCAAGTCTGCACTAGATGGGTTGAGACAGCTCTGGATGTGAGAGGAAAGACTGAAATGGCTAGCCACGCAACATTGGGTATATGAGTGAGTAGATAAATCAGGCAAATTGCTTTACTGGTTGGCAACCCGTGGCCCTGCTCTCAGCATGGTATGACAGTCTCGGATCACGCATCAACAGCAGCAGCATTTGGGGACCTTTACGCTTCCCTGTATGCTGCACGGACGCCTCCTTTTTTTTAGCAACCCAATAGCGCACAAACTGGTAATATGTGTCCTGGACAGTGATCAGTGGCAGACCATAGATACTCCACTGATGATAGCAGGAATACAGGTAGCAATCACAGGACCTAATAGTGGCAAGGCCCCTGGTGCAAATCGATACCCTGCAGAATTGTTTAAAAAATATTCATGCATGTTTGCTCCTCACTGATTATCAATGTATAGGGAGGCCATTGATGCGGGCCAGCTGCCACCAGACCTTAGAGGTTGTTTGATCACTACCATTTTAAATCTAGGGAGGGACCCTGATGATGGTTTCTCATACAGATCTTTCTCACTCAAACTACAAAGCAAAAATGTGACCCATATCCTGGTGACAAGACTCACATAGGAGGTCTGTTCCCTAATTCACAATGATCTGAATGGCTTTGTGCCACAGTGTGGAACGCGACACTGCATAAGACATCTTTAGATGATTCTTCAAGAGGCAGATAATTTTAATGGGACTGCTGCAGTAATCCTAGGAGACTATAAAAAAGTCTTTGATTGTGTCCATTTGCCTTTCATGTTCCAGATCTTAGAATGTATGAATTTTGGGCCACAGTTTCTGGGGTGTGTCCGAACTTTATACCAGGCATCCGAGGCACTCATCAGAGTCAATAGTGTGGTCTCCTACCCATTTCTGATGGAACGGGGCAATGACAAGGCCTCCCCCTCTCACCCCTTGCATAGTGGATCTGACAGGAAGCGGGTTTTGTGGGATCAGATAGCTGTCAGGTCACGAAGACCGGAACACTCTGTATGCAGATGACCAAGGCTTACATTCAGAAGCAATAATGCTAGCTGTCCAGTCTACTGGAAATACTTCAAATCTATGGGGATGTCTCTGATCTCCATGTTAACCATGAGAGATCATATATGTTCCGCTCACTCCAAGGAAACCAGGGTTGCCAGCACGTTCGCTACTCAGACACCCAGGGGTCTCCTTCAAGTATTTGGGAATACATATGACCACTGACCCACAGTTATTCTGGAACCTTAACATTGCACCATTTATGGTCCAGACTAAATCTGGCCTCGTAGTATGTGACAAACTCTCCCTCTTGATTATGGGCCACGGAGCCCTGTTCAAGATGGTAATGCTTCTCAGATTTCTTTATATCCTACAGCATTTACCCTATGTAAGATCAGACAATACTTTTGCTGGCATTAACACTATGCTTTCAAAATTTCTTTGAGGTGGCTCCCAATCCCGAATGGCACTTACTAAATGTATCTGGTCCCCATATGATAGGGGAATGCGGTCCCAGACCTCCTATTATATTACTGGGCCTCACAATTAATTGTGATAAATGGCTGGATCCACGGGGACCCCTTAGACACAACATAAAGACTGTAGACAGACATAAATGCACCCTAAGAAGTGGATGCAGTCCTATATGGCTCCTCGGTTCCAAGAGGGATGGCTGCCCTTACTAAAACTCCACTGGTCTGTTGGCATAAGGCATTTAAACACATTGACTGATTTACGAAAAACCCTTTATGGTGAGGCAACTGGTTGCCACGGGTATCCTTACTTAAAGGATTTGGGCAATGTGATCTTATTGGTTTTTCTGAAGTAGACGACAACATGTAGAGGGACCAACTTAAGACATTAGAACAACTGATGGCGGAATACAATCTTCATGCCGCTCTTACATTACCTGAAACAGAGGCACAACTTTTATCCTTCCTGCTCCCTCCTGCATACCCTTCCAGAATTTAATTCACTAAGTCCAAAATTGTCATGGAAACAAATCTTACTAGAGGTATCTCTCAGTTCTTAGTTGTGAACTCCCCTGGCCCTCTCACAACACTAAGAGTGAGTTAGATGGTAGTTTGATATTGGTCCACTGGAGAACAAGGAGTGGGTTGAGGCAAAGATGGCAGCTTGAGCTATAGTCTCATCGGTTAAACTGAGAGTATTACAATTCAAATACTTTCACTGCATTAATTATGATCCCACTAGACTCTGGCGCATAGGCAAGAGAAGAGACCTCTCATGCCCAAGATGTGCAGCGAAGCAAGTGCATTTTAACCATGTGGCCTGGCACTGCTCATACATTGAACAATATTGGTCAGAGAGGAATTCCAGGCTAAGCAGAGTCTTTGGGACATTCTTTAGCATCAGACCCTGTCCAGGCGCTTGTTAGGATTGAGAGGGAAGGGGCAGTTGAGATACCCCTAGTGCTAGAAAATCGATTGCAATGGGATTTATGATCGGTGAAGCAGGACATTGCTGGTCACTGGATTGCCTCTACAACCCGGCCCTTAAAGTGTGTGTGCGAGGGATGGATATCTGTGCAACTGCAGAACATACAGTTTAAAAGTGGGGCAGATGGTGTTTACAAAACGACTGAATGATATTTATTGTTGGTTACTGAAAACCATTACATAAAACCAAAAATACAAAAGTCATCACATTACGAAAGTTAAAATCAAGAAAATTTCAAACAAATCAAGTTGTATAGTTACTCCAAGAATGCCAAGATGCCAAGGGAAAGGTTCATGAGCCGGCTAAAGACTCTTTAGTCCGACCAGTAGAAGACATCAGCATTGCCCGTGCTTGGAAGATAAATTTCCCAAAGGTGGCCATATACATTACCGTGGACAGGGAATAAAGATGAAAGATCCCATCCTTTGCAGAGCGTAACCCAGAAAATCTAAGTAGCGGCCTAAGATAGAGACTACTGGGCAACCGCAGGGCTGGGCAACAGAAGAGAAGATGTGCCAATGACTCCCGTTTATAGCTGCAGAGCCTGCATTCATGTGCACCTGGGCTGGCCTTGCCACACGGGTACAATTCTTTAAGGGGCAAAGGATGTAATCTGTAAGCCAAGATTTTGTGAAGGGCTGCGCTTCCCACTGCCTGCGTCAGATGCGGTTTAGGAGTATGCAGGATGTGCGGGAAACACAGGGTCTCATGCAGGTCTTTTCTTCTCCTCAGGGATTCCAGGTCCAATTCCCGTGACCGTGCACGCACTTGTTTTTTAATCACGTTTTTGATGGCAGAGTATGTAACATATTCAGGGTTCCAGGAGTCCGTGGCGAGATTGAGATGGGCCTTGGCCACTTCGAGGGCGGCAGACCAAGGATTCCCTGGCTCTCTGAAAATGCATTTCAGGACTGCCTTCAGTGTGTTCTCCTGAGCCGCCGTTGTTAGAAAGTAATATTTGCTTAAGGCGGCCAGTTCTTCCAGGTTTTGCTGGTTGAGTGAGAACTCCAAGCGAACGAGGATGTTTCTAGTGCAGCTTGGGAGATGGAAAAGTCTCTTGTATGCCCTGCAATTAATTTTTTCTAATTCATGGCTCAGTTTACCCGGGAATGCCTGAAGGGCGTAGTTGAGTGCCGGCATGAGCTTAGCTTTAAGTACTCTATTGATGGCCGTGGTAGACGGACTGTATAAGGAGGGTTGCAGCTTGCAGATGGCATAGGTGATGGATTTACCTTTGGCCTGGATTGACTTAAGATGAGCACTTGGGAGCCCTGATTCCTGAAAACAGATGCCCAAATAGATGTAACGCTGTGTAGTTTCCAGCACAAGGTTGCCTAGCCTCCATTTTAAAGATTTTTTCCTTGGGTAATGCCCGAATATAATTACCTTTGATTTTGTTCGATTAGCTACAAGCCTGTTTTTGTCGTTGTATACGGCAAGTGCCGTCAACACCTTTTGCAGCCCCATTCTCGTATGGTCCAATAGGACCAGGTCATCAGCATATTGCATAAAGTGTATTTTTCGCCCGCCAATCTTTGGGGTGGCTAGGGCAGCGCCAGTCAAGGCCCTCTCCATGTCCGCAGTGTATAGGTTGAATAGTAATGGGGCTAGCACACACCCTTGTTTTAGGCCTCTATCTGTGTTGATCTTAGCAGAAGCGTGGTCCCTTGAGAGTTTGATGCGCACCCAAGTTTTTTGATACAGGGACTGTATCGCTCTTAGCAGCCCCGGGTTAATGTTCCATTGGGCCAGCTTGTGCCACAGAATCGCCCGGTCGACCCCATCAAACGCCGCCGAGTAATCAATAAAGCAGGCGAAGAGGGGGAGACTTTTGCCTGACCGTGCGCGATGCGCCAGGAAAGAGAGAGCGATGATGTTATCAACTGTCGCTGACCCAGGTCTGAATCCGGTTTGGCAGAATGGGAGAATGCCAGCTGCACTTGACCAGTCTTCGAGGTCCCTCAAGATGGCGCTAGCATAAGCTTTACCCTCAATATCCAACAAGGCAATCATGCGGTAATTGGCGGGATCTGATTTTGGGCCTTTTTTATGAATAGGCTGCAAAAGCGAGCCTCTCCACGAATCTGGGACATCCCCCAGAAGCCAACATTCAGAGTACAGAGGAGTCAAGTTTTTTGTCCAAAAGTCAATGTTTGCCTTGAATAGATGCCCAGGAAGCCCATTAGGGCCCGGTGCGGCGTTTTGTCGAATGTTTTTTAAGATTTTGGAGACCAACGATTTTCCCGGTGGGGGCGTCATCTGGATGGTAGGATCAAGGTGGTCTCCAATAGGTGTGACATTTTGCATGTTTACGGGACCATCGTTAGTGTATAATGCTTTGACATGGGCAACCCAAATGGAAGCTTCAAGAGCATTTTCTCTGTGATTTTGGCCTCGTCCCATGTTGCATATATAGTTCCAAAACTCCTGTGATTTTCCCGGGCTCAGCAGATCAAATATGATTAACCATTGTGCTTCACAATGGGCACGTTTTGCAGCCCATACCTTTTTAGCATGACTTTTTTTAGCTTCTTGTAATTGATTCTTGTTTTGTATTGAACCGCTTTTATGGAACCGTTTGCGTGCCTTGTTTAGTATTTTGGCACTAGCTTTGATTTCTATGTTAAAACCATAGTTAGGGGAGGGACGCCTATGCGACACACTAGTCTGATTCCCACGAAGAATCACCACCAGGGACTCTGATGTGGCATTCCAGCTGTCTATTGCGCCATTTTTCTGACCACTCCACGGCCAGCCTGTCCACTGATTTACCCAGCTATTAAATCTATTAATGGTGGTTTGTTCCCATTTGATCCTTCTGGGTAGCTTTATTAATTCTTCTCCATCGGCCACTCCGATGTATTCAAGCTTGTGGCGTTGTTCCACGATGAGGTTCAGAATGACAGTTAATGCAGCATGATCGCTATCATCTCGCGGATGGACAGAAAATTTTGACATCAAGTGTTGGAGTTTGCCGCTTAATATTATGTAATCGACCGTGGTTTGGTTATTGTATGTGGGGCCGACCGTCTGCCCCGGTCTGATCTTTGTAAGGACTGAGTGGGCCGTCGCCAGGTTATAAGATTTTAGTAGATCATTTAGGGCGTCAGTTGCCCCTGCCTGGTGGCTGCGTGTGGTTGAAACCCCTATATTATGAATGTTAAAGTCACCAAGAATGATACATTCAAGGCCCGCGAATTGGAGCAATAAACACTCAATATGGTGTATCAACATAGCCTAGTTAGATGAAGGCCCATGCGGGTTGTGGTAAAGATTTATTAACAATATACAGAAATTACTGTTTGCCAGACAACAACCTTTCAGGATGCCTGCCTGGAGGAAGTCCGGTAGGTTAGCGATTTCTGCAAATTCCAAATTTAAGGCATGTTTAATGTAAACACATATCCCTCCCGAGGGTCTACCGAAGATGTTGAGCTTTTTTGCCGGTTTTCCATACTCAGCGTATCCTCTCAGGGAGAGAGGGTGGATTTGCCAAGTCTGTTGTATACAAATTATATCGGCTTCCTCCATGAATGACAGCGCATTTTGTTTAAGAAGCAACCGCCTAAGGCCGGCAACATTCCAAGACATGACTTTCAGATTCACCGGGGACCATTCCTTCTCTGTGGGTTTCAGGTCTAAGTTTTTCGTGCGTCGTGGAAAATAACCCCAGGCATTAAGGCACGATCCATTAGGTCTTGGAGTTTAAAGCAAGCGAGAGCCAGGACCAGTCTTTATTCACAGGACCCAGTGTTGCGCATTTGCGTGTCCCCTGGATTAAGTCCCTGGTGATCTTAATTGGCGTTCTGGTGGGGTGACCAGAATTTGTAACCCCTTTGAGCCCCTGAAATGTAGGCGCCAGATCTGGGGCATCCTTGTGGGGCGCGTACAGGCGGGGAAGCTCTCCAGCTGACTGGGCCATGTTTCCCATCAAAGGGTGTGCAGAGTGTGTTTTTAAGATCAAGGGATATTTTTGTGAACACTTCGGTTTTATCCTAATGCCCCAGCTTTCCAGTAGCTTGTGCTGGTTTTTTAAAGCCTCAGCCATAGCCGAACTCATGAAGGTTACCTCCGTAGTTTCATTTATCTCTTCGGCGTCTGGCGGTAGGAAGGAGATGGTTTCGATGTCTGCAGTTTTTATTCCCTCCAGCCCTGGGATGTTTGCACAAAGGATCAGGAGGTTGCTACGATTGAGGATGTCCCACCTCCCCTGCGAGACATATTCTGGGTATAGCAATATTTCCCGATCCTGCAATTGTGAGTGATTTAAGTTGCCAGCTGAGTCCGTGGCCTGGGTGCCAGATTCTATTGGCTGTGGGAGGCCCAATAAAGGGGCATCTATATGCCGTATTCCCCCCATGACTTGATCAGAGGCCGTCGTGTTTGGGAAGCTGGGGAACCCGTTGTTAAACCAAGTGTTTTCAATGCCCTTAGTATCCGAAACTGCCTGTGACACTTGAGGCACACCTTGCGTCAGCATTAATGGAATAGCAGCTAAAGGATGACCGTGACCATGATCAGTGATGCGAAGGTGGTTCGCATCAATAGCGTTTGTATTTTGTAGATCATTTACTGGGTTTGTGGTCAATATTAATGGGGCTGGTCGATGCACCACCGAAGAGACAGCCAAACCTTGATTTGTTATTGGGTTGGGCAAATGTGGGACTTCCTGCTTTAGAAGCAAGCATTCTTTTAGTAAGGGGGGAGCTTCTGGCTCAATCGTTTCCGCTGGCTCTGTGTGACCTTGCGTCTGGCGGCCGGGCTGCAGCCATTCCCGTATAGATTTATTTTTAATCGCCTTGTTCAGTTTTTTTAATTTTTTCTTATTTTTCCTCGATAGATTCTTTTGAGGGTCTAAGCAGGGCGATGTAGGAGCCTGCTGCCGTTCAAAGTTTTGGTGTGTGGTTGAAACAGCATCTCTGGTGTTTACGTTATTCGTTGGTATGGGCCCGACCCCAGTAGATTGATTTTCATTATTTGTTGCTGTGCCATCTAGTAAAGAGATTTTTAAGCTTTCTTTTATAGAAGGATCAGACGCTGATGCCTTTGTGTTTGAGTCCTTGTTCCTGCTAGCGTCTATTTTAAGATCTTCAATTAAGGTAGTCATAATATACGGACGTTTTTCCAGGTTTTTTAAAATTGGACCGCAACTGCAAGGCTCAGACATGAGATATGAGCTCTCCTGAGCTCTACGAATCAGGGAGTTCAAGTGATCCAGTTTAGCATCAACCCCTGAAATTAAGTTTGCCACTGTTTGTAAAATATTAATCTGGGCATCAAGCTTGTCGGCATGCATCATTGCTGCTCCAGTCATGGAAATGAGGGTCTCATTTATCAGTGTTAGATGGTCTACAAAAACTGGAGGGGTGACCTCCCTTCCACGTGTCGGAGGTGAACGCTGAGACGTTTTATCTTGATTTGGCGGGCTCCAGCTCAACAAAATCGAGGATTGGGACTGCCCGGCTGGTGGTGCAATGATTGCTCCTCCTTCGTCAAGGACCATACGGCTCCCAGGATCATCTAGTATATGCTCTCTGTTTGCTGATGCACTGCAACGGGGTTCATTGCCAACATTCACCTCCAGAGGCTCATATGATGACGTATTGAGTTGAAGGTTTTTTAATGTTTGTTGGGATGGGGATGTTGGTCTGTCATACTCGAGCCTCAATACTGCATTGTCAGCTGACACTTGCTTGTGGAAATCTGCGCCCTGGAGAGTGATTGTTGTTGGTGATAGGGGGGGCCCTGGTGCCTGCCCCGCGGTGGATCTCGGGCTCTGTACGGCAGCTTTGGTGGTTGATGAGCAGCTCAGAGGCCTGAGAGGTGCAACCGAGCCTGTTGCCGAAGGTAGCAAGAAAGATCTTATGTCTCTGCTCCCTGAGAGCCCAGTGGCGGCTGTGAAGGCACCAGGGCGGGAGTTCAAATTAGCTGAGGAATGGCTCTTCCCCTCTTCCCCTATTTGCAGTAGTACAGAACTCGGTGACACTGACAAAGCTGGGGGGACCACAAATGAGCCTGGGAGTGTTGGTGTAGCTCCGGTGACTCCAGATGAATCCGCAAGGGCCCCCTCCAAAAGCACGGGGTGGAGCTCCCCCATTCCTGGGGGGTAGAAGAGTTTAGCCTTCCGTCTTCGGGCCGATCTGTGAGGGCGAGGTTTTGCCTGTGTCTGTGCCTGTAATAAGGAAGAGTTTCTGGTCCTCATTATTTCTCCTGTAATTTCTTGCTAGGTGTGTATTTTTCTACTGCTTGAGTTGGATACTGCGGGGTAGTAGGGCGGTGAGGGAGCGAGCTACCGTGCTCCACTAGAAGGATCTCGAAGGTAGGCCAATGCGCTGCCCTCCCTCTGCTCGTGATCCTCACACGCTCCAATTCCCCTATGGTTCAAGGCTGATTTCAATAGGGTGAGACCCGGATGTGTGAACTGAGCAGTATCGGTGGTGGCGTTGTTATCGCAGCGCTCAAAGCAAGACACAGCGCTCAAGCCTACCAACCGCACTCTGGCTCTGACGTTTAATGACGTTTGATGTTTTTGATGATTTTGATGATTTTCGTGAGGGGCCTGGCGCTGCTAGGAGGCGTTGTTATCACAGTGCTTGATGCTGCGCTCACACCTGCCAGCCGCCGTGGTCACCACGCTAATACCTTGGACCAGTCCTGTGCCTGTTTTCTTCTTTCTTTTGTTATGTTATGTAGGAGGTTTTCACAAGGTTTTACAGGGTTTGACCGAGTTTGCAGGATTTTTGCGGAGTTTTGCAGGGGTTTTTTCTGAGAAATGTGTGCCCCCTGGTGCCCCCAAGTCCTGAATCCGTGCCTAAAGCACCTCGCCCTCGCCTCGCCCCTCACCTGCGTTTCGATGCAGTTCAGCACGGCTCAATCCAACGGAGTTCATTAGCCCTCTCACAGGCCTTTCGCAGACCGGGTGCCACAGCCGCAGCTGTAGAATGGCGTTCTGGCGTCCTCTGGCGTCCTCGCCTGAATTGTCCTTGCCAGATCACAGTAAGCACTCCTGGCTGGGGTTTTTCCACACTGAAATCTTTTTCAGGAAGGGCAGTGGTAGTTGTCAAAAGATCCTCAGGCTTTTTTGTTTCAGGCACTGCCTCCTGCTGTCGAGCGAAGCTGCAGGCTCGGTCTCCGCACTCTCTTGAGGGGAAAACTGGTACAGCACCGCCGGCCTCCAGAGCTGCAGGCTCTTGGGAGCTCCTTCCGCGTCTTCACAGCTCCGCGGCCCCCCGGCGCGGCACCAGCGTGTCCGCCCGGCAGACCCCCTGACTCGGAGGGTGATGCGGGATACTTTCGCAGGATACTTTCGCGGTGCACGGAGTCTGTCGAGTCAGCCCCGGTTCTGTCCCGGGAGGGTTTTTCGGCTTTCTGGTGCCCGTTACAGCCACCGTCGCTGCTGCTCTCCCCTTCTCCTGCTGCTGTGCCTGCTTCCTCTCACCGCAAAACCCGGACTGGAACACTCAGCAACAAAACGACTGATATGAAAGGGGAGGAGGCGAAAGGGAGGAAGTACTGGGCATTCATGCTAAGATTTCTTGAATACTATATAGGACTCTATATACAATGTTGAGATCTATACGAGTTGATGTTTGCTTGGCTTAAAATAATAGCAATAAAAAACTTCTTTAAAACATTTTTTTTAAAAAGGACCAATCAATGTATAGCGGCTATGTGTGGGTCTATATCCCAGTGAGAGCCCTACATTTATCATAGAATTTACCCAGAGACACAAGAAAATCCACTGAGGAAAATTCAAATGGACAGGGTTCAAAGGCAAAAACCATGAAGGCTTATTAAAATTAAGTCAATACAGAAGGAAAAGATGCATTATGTAATCGATCAATTCAAAATATGCAAAAATGCAAATAAACGTAAACTATCTTTGGCAGCAGAAACTAAACCTTAATCTAATTGATCGCCAGAACCGAATACGGTCTAGCACAAGCCAAATGAGAATTAAAGAGTGTTGTCACAAAGACAGCTCAATTAGGAAGGAGAGAAGGATCATGAAAAATATTCTAAGTTCAGCATATTGAAAGATTTGAAATTAGGTCTGCCTTAAAGGAAATTGGGAAAGAGCACTGGCTCTTCTCCAAAATGGTGAGCCTTTATACACTTTTAGATAGAGAAACTGTACAGTCACTGTGGTCTGGTAAGACAAGTTATCATTGAACTATCCAATAATAAAACAGAGAAGACATCACATGGCGAAATTGACATGTACTCTACATCTAATCAATATGCTGCACTATGGCTTACACAAAAAACAATGCCACATTCAAAATACAAACCATCTTTGTTCAGCTTATGGAAGTGACCACTAATATCAAGCTACAAACATTATACTAAACATGGTTTCAAGTTTATTTTTATTTAGCACAGTTATTTAAAATCAGTGGGGCGTGGCCTGGTGCTCAGCAAGATGGCTGCACTGTAGTGCTGCTCTGCCAGCCGCCGAACGTTATCTTAAACTTATCCTGCCCTAACCAAGCCATCTATGCAATTGAACCCCGGAGCTGGCATGCTGGGCACCTGGTCGCACTAGCGGTGTGCTTTTGGGCGGATTTCAACCGTGCTGTGGTGAGATCTACGCCGCGTGACAGGCTGTAGAGAGATGGTAATAGCGGAGTAGTGAGTGGCTGGAACGGACTGCTGGATCTTCGGGAGCTGCAAATCCGTGCAGCTGGGGCAGCTGATGCGGGCCGGTGAGTGAAGCGAGGTGCCCCGGTGGAGGTGCATGGACCCGGGCGAGCATATGCAGACTGCGGTGGCAGGTGAGAGGCGACACTGTGCCGGGGACCGGAGCGCCACGCAATGTGAGCAGCCGGCTCCGGTGTGGTATACAGTCCGCGTCGGATCTGCCCCCTGTGGAGCAGACTCTCGGCTAGGCCCCCTCCCCCATGTGGTGCAGCGCTGGGCTGTAGGACTCGCCTGCTTACCTGTTGACTGTGCTGCTGGGCCTCTGATATTGTGCGTGTGGGACTGCGGCCTGCTACAGTGATTAGCGTGGCCCCCAAGGACACAGCGCACTGCGTCTACGTTGAGGTCCAGAAAGAGGGCTACGGCAGCGGCCACTGTCGCCTGTCCTACTTTTATTTTAACGGACTTACTGGGCCTTTGTTTTACACACGTACAGGCCGGTGCTCGAATTTACGATACACGTGACCCGCAGCCAAAGCATAACAAGGCCCAGCTGAGGGGCTGAAAACGAGGTAAAACGACGGCCGCAGGAGCCTAACTCATTTGTAAATTGACTGTGCCACCATGCTGTTGCTATGCACAAGTACAGGCCCACTGCAGTAAATCTGGATAGGAGAGGCCTCACGCACGCTAAAAATCATCACTAAACTGGGGGGCGGAAAAAGGGGGGGGCGGAAAAAGTGGTACGACACTACTCACAGCTGACCATCTGCTCAGAGGGGACTTTCACTGCCTCTACTAGGAGGGCTGCTGGTACTGCCCGGCATCACACAGCGTGGTCGCTCCCCGCCCCCGCCTTGACTTGCTTGAATTACATCACGTGGCCTGAGGTCCGGGCTGGCTACCCCGTTGGTGCGTGTCAAGATGGAGTAGGAGGCCTGGTCGCATGCACGCTACCTAGTGCATAAACGCTGTTTCTGCGCAGGGCTGATAGCTGCCATACCAAAAAGCCGGCTTACCTTCGTGACCGGAGAGCAGGTGCCACTGCTACAGCTTCGGGTGCTTGGGTGGTTGAGCTGTCTTCACCTAGAGTGCGGGTAGTGACCTTGCGTGTCTACAGTGGACACATCTGCGACTGACTTGTCACTTTGCTACCTCAGGCCCTCATCACCAACCATCTGCACCATGGGGAAACCAGATAGGAATCAACCGCGCCACAGGTTTGAGCTGTACAAGGGCGGTAAACTGGCGCAGGATGCGGCCTCCGATTCGGAACAGGACTCATCTGGGCAGGCTTCTACGGCCCTTGAGAAGTCACTGGCTGCCATTCAGGCAAGCCTTCAGGCAATCAATGGCAAGATTGAGGCCCTAAATGGCAGGATGGACCATTTTTGGGCGAAGCTGGATAAACAGGCTGTGCGCATTGGCGAAGAGGAGCAACGTATCATGGATGCGGAGGATGGCCTTCAGCAGGTAGCGGAGAAAACGTCGGACATCACGAAGTTATTGGCAGTCATCCAAGCCAAGAACAAGGACATTGAAGCACGGTTCCGCCGCAATAACATTCGCGTTTTGGGCCTGCCAGAGTCCTCAAACAAAACAAGTCCTAGTTCTCACTGCAATACTTCCTAGTGATATATAGACATCAATGGTTGCTCATAAATCACACCAGGGAGTTCCTTAATCTAGGGATACTCGCGACATCTCAATCTATTGCTTAAATAAAAAGCAGCCTCGCTCTGATCTCAACAATACGAGACAACACAGAACTCACAGACACTTTGAACGGACAAAAAATGTGTGAAGAGCAAGATGGCACCTCACGGGCGCACCACCAATGGGACCCCTGGCTGGTACTCACCAGGATGGCCCTGTTATCATCATTGGTGCCATCAAGCTTTAACGGAAACGTGTCTCAAACCCAAAGTAAACAGTGCGTGATGCAGTGAACACAACTTATATGCAACAAAAACTAACAAACATTAAACATTTAGACATATAAGATACTGTGCAACCAGGGCGTTAAACTTTACTTATGTTCCCTTCTTTGTTGCAGACAGTAAACACTTAGATATAAAAAAGAGGAGTGTGAAGACTACCTATCACTTCACACCCCACTTACAGCCGACATGTTTCATTGCCGTGGTTTAGATCAGGCAATTTCCTCAGGGCCACTCAATTTGAATGCCACTGCTAGAGGCACTGTGCTGCCAACGCTGTAATAAAAACTGACAGAAATATATGGGGTTACCTTCCTGGCCACCTAACTGAAGTGTAGATATTAGCACTGCCAGAGTCCACCAATGTGGGGTGCTCATAGGACTACATGGAGACGATGCTACAAGATATATGTGGCAAGGATAAACTGTCGCCTCTCCTCGCTGTGGAACGGGCACACAGGTCCCAGGCGGCGCGCCCTCCTCCTGGGGCTACTCCGAGGCCGATAATTGCTAGACTGCTCAATTTTAGGGATAGAGTCACAGTCCTGCGCATCACTCATCTAAAAGGTGCGATCACTTACCAAGGCAACGCTCTGTCCTTCTACCCGGACTTCATGGCCACGGTGCAAGCAGCTCGAAAGGAATTTCAAAATGTTAAGAAAATGCATATAAAAGAGCACATCCCCTACGCAATGCTCTATCCAGCACGTCTGCGGATCGGCGCTCTGGACAGTGGAAAGATCTTCACAAACCCTAAACACGCTATGGAGCATGCTAAGTCCCTCCAGCGTCAGCGGACCTCCCAAACTCACACGTCGGACATTGACGATTGAACAGTAAGGGGGTATATGGTGGGTACAGTACTGGGAAGGCTATACCCCTTGGATTCATAACAGGGTTGGGAGGCGATCTGTAAGTCTTTCCGCATGGAGTTAAATTAAATATTAAATCTGCATGCTTGTTCCAGTATAATATGATGATACACTGGCTATGGTTAATAGAGGCGAAAACATGTCGGCGGCCCCCTCCCTACTAGATCTGGGAGTGGCTGTCGCCGCTACGACCCCGATGGGTGATCCCCACTTGATATACTGTTTGCTGTTGTTGTGGTTGCAATGGGAGTTTAACATGGGTCATGTCTTTGGCAGTTTGGGGATGCTGAAGTGGGTGGTGGGTGGGAGGGTTTGTTTTGCTGTTTCTTTGCCAAAGGTACCATGCTTTATGTGCACTATAACACAAACGTTGTGCAGCTATGGGCGATCGCACTCTGATATGTTCAAATGTTATTATGCTATTGTCTACCACTATGCATGATGGGAGAAAAGTATAACTATGTCACTTGGAACCTACTAGGGCTAAATACGCCCAAGAAGATTAGGCAAGTGCTGGCACAATTAGACAGGCACAATGTGAAGATCGCTGTATTGCAAAAAACCCACCTTTGTAAGAACTCGGAAGACAAGGTAGCAAGGCGATGGGCATCCTACCGACTGGCGTCTTCATACTCTACATATGCGGGGGGAGTCCTTATCCTGATCAAGAGGGGTGTCCTGTTCACTGCATTACAGACTAGTGTAGATAGCAAGGGTCGATGGGCTAAGGTGCTGGGGAAACTGGGAAGTGTGTTAGTGACAATTGTTAACATGTATGGGCCTGTGGTTGACAACACAACTCCATATTTGCAAATGTTTAATGTTCTACGTGCTTGGCCGGAAGCGGCGATCATGTGGGGAGGGGATCTCAACACGCACCTAGATCCGCGCGCAGATAAATCTAACCCACAGAGAGCGCGCATGGTCAAAGTTGCAAAATGTGTAAAGGATGGCATGCTGGAACTAGGTATGGTGGACGTCTGGAGTCAGCGCAATGTAGGGGGGTTGGCAGGCACACACATTTCGCCAGCGACCAATAGTTGGTCAAGACTAGATTATTGGCTGTTAAGTGAGGGAGCAAATGAGTGGGTCTCTGAGGTCTGTACGCTCCCGAGGACTATCTGACCATAACCCGGTTCTCCTTACATTGACCATCCCCGCTAACCCACACAAGCCATTTACATGGCGATTTAGGGCAGAATCACTACTAGATCCAATATACGCTGACACTGTCAGGACTGCTATCATTCAATATTTCAAGGTAAATGTGGGTTCGGTAGAGAGTCAAGTGACCCTCTGGGAAGCCTTCAAGGCTATGAATAGGGGAACATGCATTATTACCTCGGCGGGGATATTAAGGGATATAAGAAGGAAACTCGCTACACTGGAGAAGCAGCTGGGGGATCTGGAAGCCCAATATGACCGGGTACCATCTAGGGACACACTAGCACACATTCACGAATACATTGAAGAATATAATGCACTTGTAGAGACAGAGGTAAAGTATCTGTCTAAAAGACATATGGCCAGAACTTATGGTGAAGGGGGGCAACCGGGTAGATCCCTGGCCAGTCGATTGCAAGACAGGGCTTCTCACCTTCAAATTGATCGTATTGTTGCCAGGGATGGGCAGGAATGTTATTGTTCAACTGCAATAGTGGAAAAATTCCAGAAATTATATGCCACTATTTAGTTTTAAATTTGTTTTATTGACAGCGAATAAAAGGCAGGTCAGACAAGAGAAGTCATCAAAACAGGTATGCACATATATTCTGTATATCAAACAGATGACAGGCGATGCTCGACTTAATAGCGTGATGCCAGGTTTGCGAATGTCTCTCGTGATGAGGTAATTAAATTGCATAAGTGAAAAAACATCCAACCAAAACTCCCGCCCCAACTCCCATCCCCCATTCCCCTCCCTTATCCCACCCCACCCAGTGTGCCAGACCCATGAAACTAACATAGCTGTGATCAGATAGCAAAGGGCGTAATCACCCAGATGAGCTAAGGGGAATCATGTGTGCGTTCTGTGAGTCGCAGTATGCGGAGGTATCTAGGACATGTGACCTCATTTAATTCTTTGGATAATAGAGATAGTAGTGGAAGCCATACCTTCCGAAAGGCAGCTGTGGAGTGTGTGAGCGTGGCTTGGATGCGTTCCATCCCCAAAGTGAACCATATTTTATGTAGCCACCCCGTGTGAGTGGACTTGGTGGTGGAACCCCAGAGGGATAGAACATGCTGTGTGGCAGCTTGCATAGCAATCCCTATTTGGCGGCCTCTAGGGGATTTGAGGGGAAAGGTGAGCGCGTTGGGTAGACCCAGGATGGTGTAAGCCAGGAATCTAGGGATTTCATTGTCAAATGTGGAGTCCATGTCGTCCAGGACTGTCTTCCAATATTCCTGGACCTCCCGGCATTCCCAGAGGAGGTGATTTAGAGTGCGCGTTTCCCCGCAACCTCTCCAGCACAACGCACTACGTGTGGGGTTGCCTTTATGGAGCCGGGCTGGAGTGAGATGCCAGTATATGGCCAGTTTTGTTGCTGCTTCCCTGCTTGCAGTGTTGCGGGTGGTGGGACAGGCCCTGTAGTACACAGAGCTCCATTCCTTGGGTGATAGGGTCCGCCCTAATTCTGCCTCCCATCTTTTTTGACCTGTTGTCTTGCCTGAAGAGGCCGGAGGTGTGAGCATTTTGTAAAGTTCTGTAATAAGGTGTTTGTCCGATTCCTTCGTCACTAACCACTTTTCAAAGACCGTCATGGGCCTGCCAACTAGGGGAGCGACGTCTGGGTGTGTGAGCCAGTGCCTAATTTGGAAATATTGAAATAAGTGTGGGGAGACAACGTCGTAGCCCTGAATTATGTCCGGCAGGGTAAGGAAGCCTTTCAGATCAAAGAAATGGCCGTCAGAGAGGCAGCTGACGCCGCTCCATTGCGGAAACGCCCGGGTGTCATTACCAGGTGGGAAGTCAGGATTGTCTAAAACGGGGGTGAGTGGAGAAGGGAATGTGGTAAACCCTTTCTTGATCGCCACTGCGTCCCAGATCCGCATGACCCTGCGAGTGATGGGGGAGCGCAAGAGATAGCGTGGTCTGTGCTGTCGGGGCATGAATGGGATTTTTCAGAGGGATGTGCGGGCCATTGCCCTATCCTGAAAAAGCCATTGCTTCTCCGGCTCTGGTCTGAACCATTCCGCCAGGTATCGAAGCTGTGCAGCTTGAAAGTATTCAAACAAATTTGGGACCCCTAGGCCTCCTTCGTCTGTGCTTCTGTACGACAGTTGTTTGTGTAAGCGCGCTCGTTTGCCCCCCCAGATGAAGTGGTGGAAGGCAGCTTGTAGAGCCGCGATGGTACCAGCCGGAGGGAGCACCGGGAGAGTCTGAAACATGTACAATATTTTAGGCAGGGCCGACATCTTCACTGCCGCGATGCGTCCCAGTAGTGAGAGAGGTTGCTTGGACCAGCGCTGAGGTCTGCCTGAATCTGGGAGGATAGGGACGCATAATTGCGAGTCAACGTAGACTCCGTGGTCGCAGTAAGGGTAACTCCTAGGTATGGGAGGCACTCCGTCGATGACAATCCTCCCCTATAGGTAGGTAGAGCTAGTTGTTGTTGGGCGTTGCTGCCCAGAGGCAGGATGAGGGATTTCCCCTTGTTAATCTTGAACCCGGAGACCACCCCAAAGGATTCCAACTCCGTCAAGAGGGCAGGGATTGAGCGATCCGGATGATCTAGAGGCGCTATGATGTCATCGGCATACAAGCCTACCACATGAGATTCCCGGCCGAAGGACATGCCCTGAATGGCAGGGTTATCGCGGATTCTTTGCGCCAGAGGTTCTATATACAGGGCAAACAGGAGGGGTATAAAGGACACCCCTGTCTAGTGCCCCATTGAATCTCAAAGGGGCCCGAGCGTAGACCCCCTAAGCGGACCTTAGCTTGAGGACGGTGATAGCAGCTCGCAATCCAGGCCTGGAATCGATCCCCAACCCAAAAGCGTTGCAGGACCTGTTGGAGGTAGGTCCAATCCACCCGATCGAACGCTTTCTCCGCGTCGATCGCAAGTAATGCAGAGTCCGAGCCTTGGAAGTGAGCTTTGTCGATCAAATGAAGTATCCGCTTAGTATTGTCGCTACATTGGCGGTTTGGAACAAAGCCTAACTGGTCAGGTTCCAGGATCCCGGGCAGGCACAGGCCTAGGCGCGCCGCCAGGACTACTGTGAAGATTTTCAGATCCAGGTTAAGTAGGGATATAGGCCGAAACACTGAGCAGCATGTGTTTTTTTTACCCGGTTTGGGCAGCACAACTATCTCCGCTGCAAGCATGTCCGGGGGGATGGAGCTTGGACCCTCGAAGGAGTTGAAAAGCCGGGTGAGGATTGGGGCAAGCGTCTGACCGAAAGTCTTATAGAAACCGGCTGAAAAGCCGTCCGGTCCCGGGGATTTAAGAGGGCGAAGGCGAGAAATAGCGGCGAGTACCTCGTCCACGCGAATGGGGGCGTCTAGGGCGTCTGCGTTGTCCTGAGACAATTCTGTGACTTTGCTGATTTTAGGTAAGTGCGAGCATCCTCCGGTGAAACCGAATCGGCCTTATACAGGGTGGCATAAAATGTCCTAAATGCGTCTGCGATTTGGGGGTCGCCTGTGATATCCAGGCCGGCATCGTCTGTAAGGCTAATGATTTTGGAGCGCTGAATCTTCGCTTTCAGGGCGCTGGCCAGTAGGCGGCCAGTTTTGTTGCCTCCTGTGTAGTATGAGTGACGTAGACGCAATGCGGCGAATTCAGCGCGATCTGTATCTAAGCTGGCTAGCTGGGCCCTGGCGGCCTTAAGTTGCCTCCAGATCCGTGGGGCGCCGTGCGGCTATGGACTCTTTCCAATTCAGAGACCTGGGCAGTGAGATCGTCCCTTTTTGCTTTGCGGTCTTTGGCCTCTCCAGATGCAATGGCAATAAGTTTGCCGCGGACCACAGCCTTTAAGGCCCCCCATAGAGTGGGCAGCGACGTTCCGGGAACATCATTAACAGTTAAATAATCGGTGAGGCAGGTGCGGATTTGCTCGGTAACCTCGGGCCGCTGCAGGAGGGTTTCCCTCAACCGCCATGCCCCGGGTGTCCGGGCGGAAGCAGGAACCTGCAATGTCAGTTGCACTGCATCATGATTAGATAGCACCGCCGGGACAATGCTTACGTCTTCAAGAATGGCTAGGAGCTCGTTAGAGCCTAAGTAATGGTCCAGTCTGGCGTATGTCTGATGGACATGTGAATAAAATGTGAAGTGTGATGTGTTGGGATGGGTGACTCTCCACAGGTCCACTAGTCCCCTTTCCTTCAGCCAGTCTACCCCAGCAGCAGTTATGGCGCCGGTGTCCCCGTATCGATGACCCGATCTGTCCGCATTTGTGTCCATTACAATGTTAAGGTCGCCCCCAATGAGCAGGAGAGAGGCGGGAGATTGGAGCGATTCCGAGATAGCGTTTTTCAAGAAAGCTTCCTGCCCTGAGTTCGAGGCGTAAAGGGAGACAATCGTGAAGTTCTGGTTCCCCAAAAGGAAGGTGTATGCTAGCAATCTACCCTTGATCTCCCCCACCTTGTCGCCTATGCTGCCGCGGAAGCGCCTGGAAACTAGAATGGCGACTCCTGCTTTCTTTGTGGGGAGTGCGGAAAAAAACTGTTGGGGAAAAGCACGCGAGCGCATCCTGTGCCAGTCTTTGGGTAGCAGGTGTGTCTCTTGTAAGAGGAATATGTCTGCCTCAGAAATCTCCAAGTATGAAAGCACAGCCCTACGTTTAATCAGGTTATTCAGACCCTTCACATTAAGGGTTAGCACCTTTAAACTAGACTCCATCCCCAGGGGTCAAGCGCGCCACAAGCTTTATAGAAGCGTAGCAAAGCAAACCTGGCTTGAGCAACAGAAGCACATACCCCTGCATTTCTGACCGTGAACCACTTCCCCTGGCGGCTGAAGAATCACGAGCGCCGGGTCTCCCTTTCAGCTCCTGGCCAGCCGCGGTGTCGGAGACCACTCACCACCGCGCTAGGGACACTCCGCCGCTCCCAGCAGCCATCATATCGCTCCCCCAGCAGGGCAACACAAGGAGCGGCAGGGCCCCGGGTACAGGCCCAGCAGACGGGAGCTCGATTAGTCCAGCGGGCCGGCGTCAACGCGACCCACTCGCGGACGCTTCCTCAATGGCCGGGGAGTCACGTGGAGCCGGGCACTTGTTCACAGCCCCGCTGACGTCCTCCGATCGGTCGCCACACCAGGATCCGTTCGCCCTGCTCGGGGGGGACCGCAGCCGTCACCAGCAACCGCCGCTTCTTCTGCCCTGCAAAATGGCGGGCTGGACCTCGCCGTAGGGGAAGTCCCGTTCAGGGCAGTAGCGGGACACCACCGGTCCGGGAGACAGCGGGATTCTTCTGTCTGTGCCCCAGGCAACAAGCGCCCACGATTTGTTGGGCGCCTGCAGGGGGTAAAGGCTGTTAGGTGGTCAGGGTAGGGGATTCAGGCCGGGAGCCTCACTCAGGAACGTCCTTCCCGGTCGCCATCTTGGCCACGCCCCTCTATGCACTATTTATACTTCCAGGGGTGGGATGGTTGAGAAGGCCATGAATGACTATTTAGAAGACCTGTGCATGGCTTTCGGATGTACACAGAAAATATCTCAGTCTCCCATTAGACGAGGATGATGTGAAAGACGCTATATTGTCTCTCCCGAACAACAAGGCTCCTGGACTTGACGGTCTCACTGCAGAATTTTATAAGGCATATGCCGATCTCCTGGCTCCCCATCTGTTAGAGATGTATGCGGAAGCTCATGACACTGGTCGACTCCCCCCCCCCCCCCCCCCTCTCTGCGTCAGGCCTTAATCGTTACATTATTAAAGAAGGACAAATCTCCAGAGAACTGCGACTCGTACCGCCCCCTATCTCTTATAAACTTGGATGCAAAGATACTGGCAAAAATCCTGGCTACGAAGTTACAGCCCCTTATGCCACTTCTGGTGCTCCCAGACCAGGCCGGGTTTATCCCGGAACGTTCTACCTCCCTCAACCTACGCACCATCTTTGCCATGTTTTGTGTCCTCAATCCTGAGTTGCCGGCAGTTGCAGTGCTTCTTGATGCTCCAAAAGCATTCGATTCTATAGAATGGTGGTACATGTTACATATTTTACATAGAATGGGTTTTCCTCCTGCTCTTTATTTGCTGGATTCAGGTACTGTATACTGAGCCATCAGCGAGGGTCAGAGTGGGCGGCAACACGTCAGAGCCATTTGACATAGGACGAGGCACTCGTCAAGGCTGCCCCCTCTCCCCACTCCTTTTCGCCATTGTACTTGAACCTCTGGCGTGTAAGATACGCCAGTCTCACAGAGCAGCGCCCTAAATTTTAACTACAGGCCGGTAGGGATTTCAATGTATGCGGACAACATGGTCCTTTACATCCGGGAGCCACAGAGGTATCTTTCCGAAGTTATTCGTGAGTACGTCAAATTTGGTCTTTTTTCAGGTCTCCAAATAAATTGGGAGAAATCTGCCATTGTACCGCTGACGGAGGCCACCACTTCGCCCCATGGTGGGTCTAATGCTCCAGGTTTTTATGTATATTACTTATGTGGACAGGCACAGTATGCATATTATTGGTATAAACTGCATGATTTTATCCCACATGTAGCAGTGGAGGAGGGTGAGGCTCACCCCATCCCTTTACACAGCATACTTACACATGTTAACAGGCGAACGCCTAGGGAGGAGATCAACACAATAGATGTCACGAACGCAGCGTGGCAGGCAATTGGACAGTGTACAAACAAACTTCCTCTCTATGCACCCGCACTACCCCTAGCTGGACATGCTGCGTTATCGGTGGCTCAGGATTGGGGATCAGTCACTGTACTTCGTGAGGCAGGCCTTGCACATATGAGCGACTTATTCCCTGAGGGAACGTACATTACGGGGGAAGATTTATCATATATACGCAATCCCACACTTTTGTTTCAGTTCACATGTTACAGGTTGCGGCGAGCAGTGAAAGAACATTATACTAGTTTCCCAGATGAGCCAGAGACACTGAGGGCATTGCAGCTGGTGATTACAGCCTCGACAAGAAAGAAGCTGATCACTAAGCTTTATAGAGCAATACAAGCTGACAACCCTCATGACACTGCTAAAAGTATGGCACGTTGGAATACTGTAATAGACCCCCCTATCACTGAGGTAGAGTGGGAACAAACTTGTTTGCTGACAGGACGCCTGACGTCTAACAGTAATCTACGTATTATTCACCTAAAATTTCTTCGTCAAGTGTACCATACTCCTCAAAAGTTGTGTAAGATGGGGCTTAGAGAATCGACGGGTGTAGGAGGTGTGGTGTAGAGGGGGTTGATTTTCTTCACTTAGCTTTGCGGTGTGGGCGTGTACTCTGTTACTGGGAGAAGGTCTTAGTTATTATCACTAACATGACAGGACTAGAGTTACAGAACACACCATTAGTATGTTTATTGGGATATGTTCCTCAGATAAAGGGTGTACTGGGCAGGTTTGTACGGGTGGCCCTGCTATTGGCAAAGAGATGGACTCTGTTCACATGGGACAGTCGGTTGAGTCCCATTGCGGACGGCTGGATAAAGGACATGGTGTACTGTAGAGAGCAACTGGAAGTATATGCCGAGGAACTCCCACGCTCTTCCAGGCCCAGGGACATATGGGCCCCCCTGCGGGAATACCTACTGACCGGCAGTGAGATAGACTCTAAATAAGCCACACCTGTGGAAGTGGGTTGATACCAGCGACTTCAATGCCTTGACGTTGGGTTCTCTCCTTCCATGTTGTGGTAAGGATGTTCTGAACTATGTGAAAGCCCATTGAACACTATTTCTTGGACAGTGTCTACATTTAACCGCTGATCAATATGACCTTTGGCTTTGTTATGTAATGGTTAACTGAGCGTTCTTCTATTGGTACTGTATACTTATGGTATGGATATGATGTAATAAAAGTTTTAAAAAATTAAAATTAAAAAAAAACTCTTATTTAAAACCATTGATACAAAATGTCTCATTCCATATCATCAATTTTAAAAATATTAAAACCAGATAAAAGTCAATACAAACTAATTGATGTGTCTAGGCATTTTCTTCTCCACTTGTTTTAAAAATTTTACAAAGCGGCAATTAAGCTGCGTGTCCTCGGGTGCAAAACACACCAGCACAGCCTGTCTTGTGTACGGATACATCTCTGATTAAAAAGTCGTTTTAAAAGCAGTTTCCTTTCCTTTGTTAGTTCTTTGCATGTACAGATAAGGCGCAGCGTATCTTCTTGCGGTATACCGCAAAGGGGACAGGTAAAATCAGATTGGTTTTTCAGCTAGTGTGGAAAGTGCTTTATGCATGGCAATAGGCCTAATCTAGAATTTAGGTAATTTCGGCCGTTACCGACCGGTATTTGGAAAATGAGATGTAGGAGTCAAAAATATACTGATTCGGCAAATATGAGTCGGTATTCTACCGAATCTGAATTTACCGAATCCCTATTTACTGATTTCTTATTTACCGAATCAGTAAATAAGAAACGGTACAAAAAGTCCATTGAGATGTAGGAAACCCAAAAAATACTGAATTTCATGAAATTCAGTATTTAAGAGTCGGTATTTACCATGGATTGAAAGCAGGTGGTAACCAGGTGCAGGCTATAAAAGAAGGTCCCAAAATGCAGCAGTGCAACTAGAAAGGCAGCATTCTACGTCATAGCAAGGCGGCTACGGCTACAGGCAGCAGGAGAGAGGATATGGAGAAGGGAGGAGCAAGTCTACAAGCAGAGGATAACCCTTTTCCAACTGACTGAGGCAGAGATACTGCAAAGGTACAGGCTACAACCCCAAACCATCCTGGACTTGATCAGGGACCTCCATCCACACCTGGAACACCCAACACCAAGGGCGCACGCCATCCCACCGCATGTGCAGGTGCTGTGCACATCTACATCTGCTTGCCTCTGGGAGCTACCAGAGTGTGATTGCTGCAGTAGGTGGTGTGTCTCAGAGCTGCCTGTCCGGTTTCTTCAGGAAGTTACTTGAGGCAATTATGCAGAGGATGCATCATTACATTCTGTTCCCTGACACACCTGCGGAACTTGCTAAGACCAAAACAGATTTCTATCAACTGGCACACTTCCCTCACGTGATAGGCTGTATAGATGGCACCCACATCCCACTATTCCCATCTGCAGCAACAGAATACATTTACAGGAACCGGAAGTCAACGCACTCAATCAATGTGCAGGTGATATGCAACGCTGGCAACATCATAACCGACATTGTGGCCAAATTCCCAGGGAGTACCCACCACTCCTACATCTCCAGAATAGTGGGATATACACACACCTTGTTGCCAGCGAATTCGGGGATGGATACCTGCTAGGTAAATAACAGTCACACACCCCGATAGTCAATGCAGATGGATCAAACATGAGTATGTGACTAATGTCATTCTCTTTTACACCTAGGTGATAGTGCATATGCTCTGCGGTCCTTTGTGCTCACCCCCTACTTGAATCCATCTACCAGGAGTGAGAGGCGTTACAATGTGGCACACAGAGCAACACGCAGCATTGTGGAACGCACATTTGGACTACTAAAAAGCAGGTTCCGCTGCCTCCATAAGAGTGGAGGTGCACAGCAGTACACTCCAATCATCTGCTGCAAAATAATTGCGACCTGTGCCATGCTGCACAATCTTGCCACCAAGGAAGGCACAGAGGTTGAGATCACACATCATGAGGACATTGATGATGGAACAGAACAGGCAGAGCCCTATGCAGCAGGAGCAGCGCCAGCAACAGATGGTAGACTGAGACGTGCAGAAATCACACGCAGATATTTCTAAGTAAGTAAGGAGACATAGGCATGCTTAGTATTTGAAGTACGTAGTTTAATAGTCACTACAGCACTTCACTGATATCAGACCATGGTAGTACAATATCTCTATTCCACACTGGGTGGCCACAGTTAACCTCACTGTGACCTGTCCTGTGGTTTGAGGGCATTGTCAATGTTTGCGCCCACGCACTACAGTGCGGGATCTACGGGGCTGTGTGTCAACGTGCGCAGTGGTGCCTGGATCAGCAGGTTGGAGCAATGTCAGGAACAGAAGTGCTAGAGCCACTCCTGCTGGTGGAGTCTTCTGTGTCCCCGACACCGGTGTCTCCAGCAGTGGCTGCCTGCTGTGTCAGCAAAACCTCCATGACAGAGGTGACTCTCCCCATCCCCCTCCACAAATCACTGCAGCAGTGCACAATGTTATCCTGCATGGTGACTGAGCGCCGGCATAGCAGGGAGGTTGCAGTGGCAAGCCGGTTCATGGCTTTGGTTTGTTGCCGCATGCAGTGACGATCCCTGCGCCTTTCAGAGTGGTCACTCTCTAGTTTTTCACAGAGGGCACTCATGCACTGTGACATTTCCCTCATCCCCTCTGCCATGGAGTTAATTCCTTGTGCCATGGAGCCAATCCCCCTGTCAATGTTAGACATCCTGCTGTTTAATATGCGCACCTGTCTATGCACCGCTAAAATTCCCTTTGCCTGCAGGCGCTGGACCTTCACCATGGTGGCCTCAAGACCACAGAAGACCCCCTCTCCATCTTGGCCTTCGCCTCTCTCCCGTGCCCTGCGGCCTCGGACACCAGCACGCACAGCCCCAGATGAACTCTGTTGCCCAGCGTTGTCAGCCAGAGGTGGAGTACTTGGTATGAAAGCCTCCACATCTTCCTCATCTGAGATTTCAAGGATCCTGAGAGGGGGCACATCATGCCTCCTTGGCCTTCCCAGCACAGAGGACTCCGAGGTTGGTGTTGGGGAAAGTGCAGGTGCTTCCAAACTCTGTGACCCAAAGAGCAGAGGTGACAGTGGCTGTGGTGTGGTTTTGCTCCAGTGCAGTGGCTGCCTGCGCTGTGGTTGAAGTTTCAGGTACAGTGCTTGGTCCTGATCAGTCTGGTGTTTTCTCCCTCATCTCCGTTGCCGATGCCCTCTCCTCCCTTTCCTGCGCAGTACTGGGCAATGACTTTCCTGTGGGCAGATATGGACAATGGGTCAGTGGTGTTGATCACCTGTGTATCATTATTAAATCACATTCATATCACACAATTGCCTAGTCCTCAACTGCTTATGGATGTAGTGTGTGGCATGCCATGCTGGATTCTATGTTGACTGCAATGATGTATGTCCCTATGACTGCCTCTCCCATGATGCATTGGTGTTAAGAACTAAAACCAGTTCTGGGGCAGGGGCCAGGGAATAGGGTGGTAATTCATGTCCGTGCATCTTACCTTGTTTTCTTGCAGCTCTGGCTGAGCTGTCAGCATCCCCAATCCCATGTATGCTTTCAGGCTCCGGGGTGGATTCAACATGCTGCTCCAGGTCAGTCAGTCTTGGTGCACAGCTCCTCCCTCCACCTGTGGCTCCAGCTTCTTTCCTCTGTGTTGCAATTTTCTTTTTGGTGATGATCCGCAGATCATACCACCTTTTTTTGAGGTCATCTATGTCCCTCTGTATGACCTCAATGGCATTGACTTTTGTCTGTATCTCCAGCCAGGTGTTCCGTTTTACAGACTCTGCAACATGCAGAGACTGTTTGCCAAACAGCTGGATGTGGTGTTTCACCACCTCCTCCACCAGCACCTGGAGTTCAGATGGGCTGAATTTCATCTTCCTCTTACGCTCAGCTCCATCCTTCTGGCCTTCCTGGGACTCCATCTTGATGCTCTGCTGTGCTCAGGGCAGCCTGCTCCTCTGTGTTTCCTCCGGCTCTCCAAACAGTTCAGTTGCTCTGCACCTGCATGGGTGTGGCCACCTCCAGGTACTGGGGAGGGATAGTTGCATCTGATTGGATGGTTTCTCTGTTGCTTTGTTGTGGGGTGTGGTGGGTGTTCCTGATTGGTTGACTGGCTCACATGGCTTCTTTTCAAAATTACTGATTCGCCACTTACCGATTCGGAAAATGCCGAATCGGTATTTTCCGAATCGTTATATACCGATTGGGGATTCCGAATGTTACAGAATCGGTCATTTTTACCGTTTTTTTACCTACATCCCATTTTCCGATTCTGAAATACCAATTCGGTATGATTCGGTATTTAAGAATCGGTAAAATGGGATTATCTATATCTGGCCCCTAGTTTGGCCAGACTAGTTGCTAAGTAGTTTGCCGCTGGTGATGCGTCTTTGTTTTTTAACTCAGACCACAAATGCCAATTTAGGGTGCCTGGTTTGGATACCCTTACTTTGTCCCAGAAGATGACTATTGCACCTTTTCCTGCAATGGTCTGTTTTTGAATACCAAGCTCAAGCCTGATTCGTGTTGGTAAACCAAAAATTATTCTATGCACTTTTGCGACCACAGCATCCAAGAGCTTTGAGTCCCTTCCTCTCTGTGCCTCGCTCCCATAGGTTATTGTAGGTAGAAGTTGTGCTTGTATAACTTCAGCGAATGGGGCAAGTGAGCGGCCCGTCATTTTGGAGTTGAGGTTTCTCTTTGAGACAGCTAGGGCTATATTCTTTCTTTTAATTATATCCCTTTGGATTACAAAGTGCCGACCTTTATCGATAATCACCCCCAGGTATTTATACTCTGTAACTGAGTCCATGCGAGTCTTGTCCCAAAACCAGACAGGTGTTTTCTTAATGTTCTTTTTAATTGTCATGGTTTTGGTGTTTTATCCAGGTTGATATTTAAATTGTTTGCCTCCGAGTACTCAAACGTGATATCAAGAAGACGCTGTGAAACCCACCTTTGTTTGGCTAATTAAAACTAAGTCATCAGCATAAAGTAAGCATGGTAGTACTAGGTTCCCAATTTTTAGGGAGTGTGAATTACTGGCATTTAATAGCGGGATCAGATCTGCAAGAAACAGATTGAATAGCATCTGGCCAATAAGCAGCCTTGCTTAAGGCCTTTCATTGTTGGAATTTTCCTCAATAGAGTTGACCTGTCACCCAGCTTTACTTGAACCCAGGTTTTAGTATGCAGATTAATTAACAGATTCAGTAAAGCCTGGGGAATGCCCCAGCCTTCCAGTTTCAACCAAAGTCTATGATGATTTACATGATCGAAAGGCGCCCGGTAATCGAAAAAGCACGAATATAACGGCATGTTTGTAATCTTGGCCTTATCAATTAGCAGAGCCATAGTTATGTTTGTTGTGGTCCCAACAGATTTGGAGAAGCCATTTTGGTTCAGGGGAATAATCAAGTTATCTTCCGCCCAGATTTGCAGTTCGTCCAGCAGAGTGCCGTCAAAGTATTTTGCCTCATTGTCCAAGAGGGCAACTAACCAATAGCTCTTAGGCTGAGTCTTATCACCTGATTTGAAGATTGGCGAGATTATTGAAGTCTGCCAGGATGGAGGGAATAGGCTTGTCAATCTTATTTCCAAAAACAGAGGACTGAGTGCTTTCGCCCAGTATTCTATATCTACTTTGTAAAGCACAGGTGGAATACCGTTGGGTCCCAGTGCCCCTTCTTGCCTTCCCTTCTTGATGTCACTGTTAATTGATTTCATGTAGTAATTTAAGAGTATAACTCCCGGTGATTCTCCTTCATACCATTCCTCTGACATTGCATTTCCCTCGTTGGGTTGATGTTTCAATGTAATAAGCCTCTGTTTTGAATCCATGTTAGTTTCTGTGTGCAACATTGTTTTTTCTTGATGAAAGTGATTTCCAAGGTAAGTGCCCCAATTTTTTTAGGAAATATTTGAAAGCAGACCGTCGTGCATTGGATAGGTGAATCTTTTTATTGTTTCCCCGAATCTCGCACTGTTGTTCATCTTGGATTCCGCATGTAGTTTCGCCCATAGCCCTCATTGTCATGCCTAGCTTTTCACATTGCTCGCTTCAGCTGTATTTTCTGCTGTCGCAATACAGCTAGTTTTGAGATGTTAGCTGGAGACCAGCGCACCTGCCGCAAGGAGTGATTAATACTGTTTTTGAAGGATTTTATCTTGCTCTTTTGCGGTATGGTGAAGTTCGTGTGGCCTCTATAACTCTGCTGTGATTTAGATTTGATTGGGGAGGAGAAAGATGTTGTCAAGGCATCTGTAAAATTTGTCTCTCTCTCTATTTCATTGTCCCCTTCTCATGATTCAAATAGAAGTTTAGCAGCTAGCTTGAAGTTATCATTCGTTGCTTGATTAAATTTTATTTTCCTATAGTTTATTTTAGTAATTGTGCCTGGTTGGCCCTTCCATTTCATTAGTCTTGGCATATTTGTGCAGAGTATAAGCTCCTGGGGCCGGTGATCACTATCAGCTTTATTGCCCATACTAAATGAGAACATTTAATTAAAGAGGGTTAGAAACACAAAGGTATAGTCCAGCGTTGAGTTTTTGATTGATGAGTGATAGGTGAATGCAGGGGGCGTATCACCTGTACTTCTGCCATTCGCTGCTCTGAGTACAAGATGTTCAAGATCCTGTTTAAGGCCATGGCTGATTTTTGAGGGTGCTGCTGATGAATTAGTGCCCTGTGGCGGGATATTCCATAACTGGTTGTGTATAGAAACTTCGTCCGCTTTCGATGGGCCAAGTAGATATAAATTAAAGTCCCCTGTCAGTATCATATCTGGTATACTGACCTTACTCATGCATGACTCTACGAAGTTAACTAGTTGTTTTGCATTGTGACTACCATTAGTCCACACTATACTATGAGGACCGCGTTTTAGTGGGCCCTTGCCTACAACTCCTTATGTGATTGTATAAGCGCTACAAATGCCATTCATGGGGTTCTTCGTTGCTGTTATGTTGTTGCTTAGGTTGGAACTGCATCATAAATGAAAATTGGCGTAGATATTGATATTGTTTATGTGATTTTGGAAGCACAAGAGCAAATTCCTTTACTTGTTTCACAGGTTTCACGTGACGCCGCCCTGCCTCCGGGATGTGGGCCAAACCTGGCTGTGTACCCCCTTTTGGACCTGGCCTACCTGGTCCGTATGTGTACACTGGCTTGATAATTGTATAATTTGTGCCTCTTTACTATCCTCGCCAACAAAAATAACATTTAAAAAAAAAAAACTAGTTGTTTTGCATCGTTGGATTTCCGGTTAGGTTGTATGTGTGTGTTTATTATTACAATATCCTTGTGCCCATTCCCTGATAGCCCCTATGTGGTGGAGATTTTTATAGCGATGGATTCTGGTGTTGTTAAGCCAACTGCATGGACTGAGGATGCGCAGATGTTATTTACGTAGATCACCAGGCCTCCCTGCAGGTGACCAAACCTTGCCCTTTTGAGGGCCGGTGCATAGAAGCGTAGATATCCTTGTAGATATTATAAACATAGTAAAAACACTACATTTGCGACTCTAATGTTAATTAAATTGTCAAATTATTAATTGTGGATCTGCTTTCACGTTAGTGTCTTTAGTCGTTTTAGCACTGACTGTTATCTCTTTGTCTATTCAGACGTTCTCTGCGCTTGTTCAGATATGTGTATATAGGCGGGAAAGTAAAAAGTGGCCACACCTTTTGTCACACCACTAATCTGTTAAGTGGAGGCCAATCTAAGTCACCTCAATTGTTGAAGTATGTCCTGGGGATGAGGAGTTCTTCAATTCTCCTCCGGAGTACACCAGTTGCCTCGCCAATGTTTTCTCATGCATGCTGCTTCAGCGCCTAAAGCTACTGTGATATTCTCTGGTTCCTCATTCCCTTTTTAGAGCTCCTGGGTGTGATCTGCGCTCCCAGGTGTATCACATCTCACCTTCAGCTTCCGTTCCTTCTTATTATAAGGGCTGTGTTTGCGGCATGCTTCAGAACCAGGCGTGTGCAGGAGGGGGAAAATTCCACTCCCAGGGCTTCCGGTCACCTATCTCCTTCTTTATAGGCCCGGCCATCTTGCCTCCACTCCCCTGCCCCACGATCCAACTCAGATTATGATCTTTCCTCTGTTGTGGATCCGATCTGATTGCTACTTCAGGTCCCTTGTCCTCTCATCTTAGTGCGCCTCTGTTTTTGGGAGCAAAGTTGATACCAAAACACTGTCCGCTGGGCAGGTACTTTGGGAGACGCCTCCTACTCTATGCGCATCTTAGTCATGCCCCTGCCTACTTGTTCATTTAATTTTGTCATTGATGATATAATTTGAGACCTCATCAATGATGTAATGAGTAAGGTCATGAGCAGTGCATGGTGAACCTGGAGTTAAACCAAAATAAAAAATGACGTCCTAAATTGCAGTGTTTTTTTGGCTTAGTTTCACATTAATGTTTCTACCATAGAAACCCCGTTTATTGGATTGAGTATAACTTTAGAGCGGTTTGATGAACCTGCATGAAACACATTTTGTAACTTCTCAAATTAATTGGAATTACACAAAACTTGGTATGAAACTAGAACATTATTCAGATGTGTTATGTTACTTGGCTTGGTATAAAACTGTTCAATTGCTTGACACATTATCATTACAAGAAGGTGTAGGGTAGGTTTTCAAGGATTGATCTGAGAAGAACATTTGTAGATCTCAACTGTTAACTGGCGGCCAGCATGAAAACATCAGCTAGCAAACTGTCCTGAGCTTAAAAATTCATAACATTACAGCGCTCAAAAACAAGACGGCGGACTCTCTGTGCCAAATCTGTCCCGTTACTACCAAGCTGTACAACTGCGCTATCTGGTAAAATGGAACTGCCCTCTGACGGAGAAGCACTGGGTCTCTATGGTTCAGACAGTCACAGGGTCACATATATGGAGGGAGGTGTGGCTGCCTCAGCCACATAGAGCGTATGGGCTTTTTTTCTCCCTGGTAATGCGTCCGACATTCAAACCTAGGCTAAGTAGCAATTGCAGCAGAACCTACCACTTTTCCCTCGCCCATGACGCCTCTGTTCGCTAATCAGGATTTCCCCCCATGTGGGTGCCCACTACTAAGCGCTGGATCGCAGGCAGGTATAAGCGCATAGAAAGTCTCTTCGATCACAATGGCCCCATTCTGTTCGACCAATTAAAAACAGATTATGGAATAACAATTGGTAACCAGTTCCAAATAGGGCGCACAGCTAAGAAAAGGGAAAGTAAACAAGATTTAATTTAATTTAATTTTAATTTCTTATATCGCGCTGTACTCAATCCCGTAAGGGTATCTCCGCGCTTTGCCAGCCAGAACATTAACAGAGATAAAGATAAAGATCTTATACGGTGCTCCTAAGGGTGAAGGGTGTGGTTACCAAACGCACCCAATCTAGTCCACATAAGTGGATCCTTTCAAAACATAAGAAGTTCTCCCTGAGCACTCTAACCCAATATATAAACCAAATGTCCTAAAAGTCTATAATTATTCAAAAAGTAGTCCAATCGCAGGAAGTTAGAAACAATCCATGTATTGATCCAATCGAAAATTCCTTATATTCCAGATAATTTTATTTCATCCAATGTTCACTCCAAAGCGGCAGCCAACACGTGTTTCGTCGTGCTATGTAAGGCACATTGACTTCGTCAGGGCTGCAACCCAAACAAACATTACATAAACAAACTGCTATTAACATGAGGGTAATTCTATCAAAAGTACACCTCATAATAGAGCACATCTCATACATAAAATAAAAGAATACAAGAATCCCGTGCGAGAAAAGAAGAAAAAGTATAGATCCAAATCCCAAATCACCGAATACGCGGTAAGCATCAGTAACACAGAGCCTCCACCACTCATAATTCCAAGATGAATATATAAATCTAAAAATATCTAAAAAAAGAAAAAGATTTGAGTACGGTTTACAAAAATTCACCTTTCTTGTACCGTCTCAACACATAGGTCCTCCTCAGCTTCTTCGCAAAGAACCAGTAAGCTCTATAACCTAAAATACAGTCAAATTTTATCCTATACACATTACCAACCCCACAATTCCCTATTCTCTATCCCATATGCCAATACTCCATATAAACATCCAATACCAGAAAGTATATATGTACCATATAGTTGGAGTCCATCGCCGTATGTTCACAAACTTAATATCTTCTGTTAGTAAATCCTCTCAATAAGTATCTGTCCTATAAATATAATTAGAAATAACATTCAAACTCTTGTCCCATATGAATTCATGTCACAACGCCATGTAAATGTCCAAAAACAAGTATATATGTACCATATAGTTGTAGTCCGTCGCCATGTAATCACAATCTAAATATCTTGTGTTAATAAATCCTTTTAGTATATATCCTTCCTATAATTGAAATTAGAAATAACGTTTAAACTCCTGTCCCAAAAAGAATTCATATGTGAATCTTTATCACATACGTCTCCTAACTACTCACCCCAGGGACTTCGGCTTCGACACAGTGTCGTACGCCGACGACACTCAAATCCTCATAACCCTTGGCCCTGACCCATCAGAGACAAGAGTGAGATTCAGGAATTGCATGTTAGAGATAAAGGCCTGGATGACCAATAATTTCCTGATGCTGAATGCAGGCAAAACCGAAATAATGCTTTTCGGCGCTGCTAAATCCATCTGGTCTCAGGAGTGGTGGCCACAGGAACTCGGATCTTGCCCATCCCCGAAAAGCTTCGTTCGGAACTTGGGCATCACCCTAGACGACAAGCTGACCATGGCATCCCACATAGACAAAGTAGTCCATACCTGCATAGGCCTAATGAGAAGCCTAAGAAATATACTCAAATGGCTACCCCTGCCTTACCGTAAACCACTGATACAAGGCCTAATCACCAGCCACCTTGATTATGGCAATGCACTTTTGGCAGATGCGAATGAAGGTATACTAACTAAACTGCAGACACTCCAAAATGCAGCAGCTAGACGGACTCTCGACCTGCCCCCACGCACTCCCTCTGCCCCATGCCTGAAGAAATTGCACTGGCTTCCAGTCAGAAAATGCATATGGTTCAAGATGTGCTGCTTAGTGCACAAATCAATATATGGACAGGGCCCCAAATATCTAAAAAACAAACTTAGGGATACTGCCCGGAAAGAACACTGCGCTCTTCAAACAAAAATTTCCTAAAAATACCAAGAGTTCGAACTGTTAGAAATGGAGATAGGAGCTTCTCAAAAGTTGGCCCTACGGATATTTTTAGTGGCAATTTTCTAACCCCATGTGGGATTCTGATATATTACTCTCACCCCATTTGAATACAATAGTGTCTTACATGGCCGTATGAGATTTTCAGACTTTGATGTTTGGTTCATGGAACGGTAAGGGTTCAACCAGTACTGAGAGTATTATGAGGTATGGACGTGGAGATTATGCTAGGGACTTGCTCATATGAATTATTGCTGGTGGTTGATTACCTAATGAATCTGAGAAATCGGAAAGATTCAGGTATTCAAATAATTAAGTGGAGTACCTGTTTTTGTTGAATAATATGGTACTGATAGATATATATGGTTCTAATGTTTATCTCATAAACTAATAAAGCGCGTGGCTGCAGCTTTATGGCGTCTTAAGACTAGGAGATTACCGCATAATGTCTCTAGTAACTATTTTACTTGAAGTAGATATAGAGCATGATTTAGTATATACGGGGGCATGTCATTGCAGTGTTTGGGTAACTTTCACGTGAATAGGATAAAGAGTATGTTTTAACATATTCGGGGGCATGTCACTGCAACGAGGACAGGGTTTATGTACATAATGTTAATATGGCCCCATTACATTTAGGTACCTGTACTCGGATTTGTTGCTAACTGGGGACGAGGAGCTGGAGAAGACATAGTTAGTGAATTTTGGATAACAAGGGTGAGTAGTTAGGAGATGTATGTGATAAAGATTTACATATGAATTCTTTTTGGGACAGGAGTTTAAACGTTATTTCTAATTACAATTATAGGAAGGATATATACTGAAAGGATTTATTAACAGAAGATATTTAGATTGTGATTACACGGCGACGGACTACAACTATATGGTACATATATACTTTTTTTTGGACGTTTACATGGAGTAGTGGCATGAATTCATATGGGATAAGAGTTTAAATGTTATTTCTAATTATAATTATAGGACAGATACTTATTGAGAGGGTTTACTAACAGAAGATATTACGTTTGTTATTATACGGCGATGGACAGCAACTATATGGTACATATATACTTTCTGGTATTGGATGTTTTTATGGAGTATTGGCATATGGGATAGAGAATAGGGAAGTGTGGGGTTGGTAATGTGTATAGAATAAAATTTGACTGTATTTTAGGTTACTGATGCTTACCACGTATTCAGTGATTTGGGATTTGGATCTATACTTTTTCTTCTTTTCTCGCAAGTGGCTGTTCCTCAAGGTTGACGGTCATCGAAAGCTTATCTCAGAGATCTACCTCTCGAAAAAGGGGCAAAATTGTAAATCCCCAGGACAGATCCGTTGGGAAATGGTGTTAAGTCGTACACTTTCAGACAAAGAGTGGAAGGACATTTTCTACAGAACACATCACACGGCACACATCGCAGGACACACTGAAACGGCCCATAAAATCACTTCTTATTGGTACTATACCCCTCTCGCATACAGAAATGGAATGATCAGGGCGACAGACTGTGCTGGTGCGGCTGTGGGAACCCAGGGACACTGATCGAACCTTCTATGGCTTTGTCCGAAGCTCCAGAGATTCTGGGACCACGTCCTGAATGACATAGACAGTGCCTTTGACACGACAATCCCAAGATTCCCTGCCTACATTCTATTGGGGCTCCCTCACGGACTCACGTTTCCACTTCGTTCCGTTAAAAGAAGTCAGATGGCCCTGGCAATAAATGCCGCTATAGAGTGCTGCTGGCTAGCTGGGGTACAGATAAAATTCCGACCACCGACAGTGACTTTATTAACTCTGGTCCCTACTCGGCATGGAACAGCTGTTGATGACGACTGAAGCCGACCCCTCAGCATACATTAAAATTTGGGCCCCTTTTATCTCCATTCTTTCCGCCGAATTCAGGGAGCAGACATGCCCTACTTACCTATGCATCCTGGGATGGCTCCCAGACACTCGTGACGGGGACAAGGCGGTGACGGAGCTGCTGCACAGCCCGGACCAGTAATACATTTCTAGAATACACACCTCTTCTTTCACAGTAGACGGTTCACTCGGAAGAGGCCAGGGTAGTGGGTGTTAGACCTGGCACCATTGGCGTGGGTCTCCCTTCCATTTTTCGCTTTTGTCTCCTCTGTGTTTGCTGGTGTTAGATGTTCTGGCTGCTGTGCCACTGCCATTCAGTGCCACAGCGTGAATGCTCCCTATTGTAAATTGACTGTATTACATTCTATAGTCCTAATTGACCCAAGGAACATGATAGGAAAGTCGAATTTAGTATGCTTGAGCTCACAATATTAAAGCGCCTCTGCTAGTCAAGCTTATTTTTATATTCTGTGGCTGAAAATACCACTTTTTGAAAGTGGGTATTTTCTTGCCTAAACCTTTCAGTGTGCTCTGCAGTTTTGTGTATTGGCTGTCTGGTTTTGGAGGGACAGGGCAGGCTGAAACTGACCTGGATTGAATAGAGAGATCTGCATTTGGGGTATAGGGAGGGGTGACCCTTTGATCTGAGCAGGGCTGTGTCTGGCAAGGTGAATGATGGCTCCACCTTCCACTGTGCGTCTGATGGCAGATCCTCTCTTCCGGAAAGGCAGGATGCAGCCTTGTAAACAAAGTGCTCCAGGACGACAACAAACTGGTTCTGGCTGGGTTCCGTGATTTCTGACTTTTTGAGAACAAAGACTTGTGGGGTATAAAGATCTGTGCTAAAACCCCTACACGGTGTGTTACTTCGGGATGTCAAGACGAACCTCTGTCCGTGTAACGAGAGGGAAAGGACTTTGAAACTTTCATCCATCTTGCTGAAGCAACTACCCAAGGGCCTGATTTGAGCTTGCCTCCTGCTGAAGTCTCAGGGACATTAGATTTCACCAATCAGCCATCCGGATTCCTATTTGAGGGGAATTCTACTCGCAGGTGAGGCCTCTGTTGAGAATTCCAGAGCCTCTGGTTCTACTGCAGGGAACACGGACTGAAAGTCATCATTATCGCTAATGTGGGCCGCAACAGCTGAGGAGCTGTTGTCGCTGAGAGCCCGCATTTGCCTGTGTTGCCAAAGTCATCGTTATCGCTATTGTGGGCCGCCGCAGCTGAGGAGTTGTTGCCGCTGAGTGCCCGCATTTGCCATCCTACGAGAATCATTGCTATCGCTATTGTGGGCCGCCGCAGCTGAGGAGCTGTAGCCGCTGAGTGCCCACATTTGCCATCCTACGAGAATCATCGCTATTGTGTGCCGCTGCAGCTCTAGGAGCTGTGCCACTGAGTGCCCGTATTTGCCACCCTACGAAAATCATGGCTATCACGATTATGGGCCGCTGCAGCTGAGGAGCTGTGCAGCTGAGTGCCCGCATTCGCCATCATACGAGAATCATCGCTATCGCTATTGTGGGCCGATGCGGCAGAGGAGCTGTGCCGCTGAGTGCCCGCACTTGTCCCCACTTCGAGGATCTTGTTATCACCTTGCATGTGCCGCTGGGTGCCCACCTTTGAGCCCTGTCCCTGGATTATTGTGAGTGCACGCCACAGCCCGCTACAGCCAAGAGCTGTGGCCACTGCGAGTCCGCCTGTGATCACCGTGGCTTCCTTGTGAGACTGCGTGCTGTGCCCCTTTAAACCCCAGGTACAATGTGCATCACCAGGTCGCGTGGACCCCGGCCTCGAACTAAGTTCGTACTACACGCTTTTTGAGTGCCTTTATTGCTTTGAAGTTAATCTGTAATTACGTGCATTGTGGCTCCTTGAGCGCTTTTAAGCCTCGTGTTCAGTCTATATAAAGATAACTATTTTTCTATACTTACTTGTGGTGTCCATTTGTAGCGTCCTTCCTGCGTTATTGTGTATTGTTATAAATGCTTCACACACTGCCTCTGAGATAGGCCTGTCTGCTCGTGCTACGTTACCACAGAGTTGAGCAGGGGTTATAAAAAGGTTGCAGCCCCCTTACTCTGACTTGGGAAGAAGGATCCCTATTTGGAGTTTGGCGCCAGCCGCTGCCAACTAGAGAGCCCCATTTCTAACAGGGGGGTAGGGTTGGTTGTTTTTTCTACCTTATTTTTCACTGTGTTTGACTTTTTGTTTTTGTTTTTTGCACACCCACGTGCCTTTATCAGCTGTTTCTAGTACATTCTACCGGAAGAAAGCCCTGGGTGGGCTGACTCCAGATAGTAAGATGCATGCAGGCTATACATGTCTATTTTACACATCCTACCCTGAGACACAGCTGGCTCATTGCGGGTTGTAGGTGGTATGGTGTGTAACTCCTGACCCTAAAGTGGACGCCCACCTTGATTGTAATGGCAGGGCAGGTTGTTCGACGTAGATATTATTGTACTAGACAATCCTACACATTACTCGCTGAGCATGGCATTTTGGCAACGCACTATACTATTGCTTGTACATGATGCACTGAGACAGACTGCTTGGCTGGCCCAGCCGGATTGTTGATTGCATGCTGTTTAACTGTTTCTCAGTTTCTGATTGTCAATAAAAAAGAGATTTGATTATAAAAAGTCATAACATTATTAAAACCCATTGGACCTACTGGGGCGTTTCTTACTGTCCACTGTAGGAGAGTTATCGTTTCTGTCACGAGTAAGCAAGTTACGGATGGGTAGCTAACTAAAATAAGCCATTTTCAGTGTTTTTTGTTTTGAATTCCAAACTATAAAGGAACATTAACTGCATTTTCTAAGTAATTTCAGGGGGTTTTTAAACACATGTTAAGGAGTTGTGGGAAGAAACTGTATGTTCACTTTATTATAGCTTTTGCAGTGAAAACATATGTAGGGCCCTATTATCAAAGCTAAATTTACACATGCGGATCAATTTGTGAAAATGTACTAGTACACTTTCTAGTACCTTTACTAGTTTTGGCTACTCGCCATTTTCCAATGTAAAGTTACTTCATAGTGCAGACTTATCTGTCTCCACACCCTAAGTTTAGGGTACGAGTCTGTATAATAGTAATTTACAACTAGCAGCTTTGTATTTTAAATTCTGCACATTTGATGGCAATCTCCACACCTGGCACGCAAACCTCAACACCCGGGGTGGAGACGTTCACGCTGGCGCTGGAGACCTCGGTATGAAGGGGGGAGAACTCTGAATGGAAAGGAATAAGAGAATGAAGTACGCCTGAACAAAATGATACACACCAGAAACCATTCCATTCTAACAACATAAACACTGCCTACACCATAAGCTCTGCCTTTTTGTCAGCTAGCTCTGGCAGCCACCACATTCTGCCTGAACGATGCAGAAACCATATCTGAAGATAGCCTCTGTAATTAAATGTGTCAAATACACAACAAATAACTAGATGGGCTGCCTCAATTTACCCTCAGTGGGGGACAGAAGGCAGTCTTCTGACAGTAAGTGACAGACTCTATTAATGTACTAAGGGATGAGGTAGGTACAACGGGGGATATAAAAAAAAAGTGGCAAGATGAGAAGAGCTGAGTGAAAGAGAAGTGCTCCAGGACTCCGCTGGTACCAGTGTATTTATGCCTAATATGTCAGCATTTGTTGTCAAGTTTACTTCGAACGCGTAGTTTAGCAAAAACTCTGCCTTCCGCTGCTTAATAATATTAAATAATAATAAATGTAGCTCATAGTGCCCTTAGCTACCTCAGCTAAAGTGTCCCAGCGCAAGAAGCGGAATTAGTGAGGGGCTTTAACACTCATTGAAAAGCCAAGTTTTACGCGCTTTCCTAAAAGCCTGTTATGATTCCAGCATTCAGAGGTGGACAAGCATAGCATTCCGCAGCTTTGCTGTATTAACCACAAAGGATCTGCCACCTTTCCTGGCTTTAAGAAAGCATGGAACCCTCAGCAGTCGCAGGTATTTGCAATATCTGCTTGAGATAACCTGGGCCTGATCGCTAATGGCTCTGTTGTGTGGCGTTTTAGGCTCAGAGTGAATTTCCCAGATTCATGCCCTAATATAGGTACAATTCACATTGTCCTAATATAGGCATAGAAATCTAACCCTTATTTAGGCATAGCCGATGCAAACCAAATACTGGCATGGCTACTTCCACCGGTACCAAAAGTCACAACGATTTCTTGGAAAATCGGCTTAAGCAGTCAGGGAACTTCCCCTTGTTTGAATATTGATTTCTCCAAAAACTCAGTTAGTTTTACAATGAACAACTGTTCCCGAGGGGTTCATGATGACGTTCTTATGCCCGACTTTACGTCAAACTATGGTAGTCCTAAACACATTCAAGGTATAAATATACCTTCACTTGCTGTAGAAAACCACGGATGTTCGGAGCAGTTCGACGATCTACTTGCCCGACGCAGCTCGCTACAGCAAGTGTCGAAGGAAGCCGACTCTCCAGCTGATGCACTGATCAGGAAGCAGCCCTTCTCCTGCCGAGAATCCAGCTCCAGTGTTTCCAAGCTCTCCTTGCGGGGTGTTGGGAAATCGAGTCCTGAGACTGAGATACCAGACCTCCTTCATTCTAACTAAGGTATGGTGCTGATTAGAACCTAGAGAAACCTTGGGTAGATTCTTGGCAAAGAAAAGTAAAACCTATGCTACACAACACTTACTTCTTCCTGCGTACTAGACTTAGGTTAGGTACATTGGGGTAGGCGTATTTTAGAAGCGCCAGTTGAGTATTTTTAGTCTACGTTATTTATGTATGTATTTTTATATGGCTTAGAAACCATACAATGCTCTTACAGTATTATTTCATATTACTGTTTACGCTGTACGCATTATACTTTGCAGTCTGCATAACGATTGTAGCAGTTCACTTCTCTTGCATGAAAAAGAAGACTGTTCAATAAACCTTTTATTGAAAACGCCGGTCTCTCTATTTCTCTGCAATTCTGTAGAAACGAAGCATGCACGATTGACTGAGTGAAATACTTATCTATTGTTTCCGCGACTCTAGAGATATATTTCATATTCTTGGGAAACAAAGTTGTCATGTTTATGCGGTTGTCAGAAACGAATCCCTTCTTGTGAATTCGAGTAAAGTTTATGTGACCTCTGAGTTAGCTGGCACACACACAATAAAGTTTAGTATATTCGATAGAGACCTAGTTGACCTCAGTCCTACGTCAAATCTATAGGATATATTATTCCAATGTGCAGAGCCTATTGGGAATATAGGAACTACACTAAATGGCGCCCAACGTTTGGTAAGGCACTAATTTAACGCTAGATACTAAAGTAACTGAGTCGTGCTTTTCTCAGAGACCCCCTTTTCCCGTAAAATACTCCAATAGACGTCTGGAGTGGGTAAAAGGATAAAATATCCGCCATAGCTGAGTAGGACAAAAATCCTATGTATTAGTTTTTGGTTTGTTCAACGTTGAAGGATACAGTGTTCCAAAATATTGTGCACCTTATCTTTGTTTCCTTGAAACTTGCTCTGCAAAACTTTCAGCCAACGAAATGACTGAAAATGAGGACAACAACTCAAATGGAGCTGTAGCAGATACAGCCATACGAGTTTTAAACTTTACAGGTCTCCAGGAGACAGACGATGATGCTATAATCATCCCAGAAAATTTAAGGAAAGTAATCACTATAAAACTTATAAGAAATGGTCTATCATCAAGAGGTGGTAGGGTAATATTTGTGATAGAGGCACATGAATATCATCAGACAGAGGTATTCTATTCTTGGATTGTTTTCCCTGAAGCAAATCCAGTAACTATAGTGTTTCACTTCTATAAAGAAGAGGAAACTCCAATGGAATATATTCCTTTCGAGGATATTGAAATTCCACTAACTTACCAAGAGCATGCGCTCTGGTTTTAAGGCGCCCTACAACATATAAATCACATAACCAGGCTCAGTCCACTAGGTAGACCAGGAGCGACATGGCCGGTATTAGCCAGCTATACACCACGTCCTGCCATTGAAGAAATGACAAATGAGGAATTATTAGTTCAACTAAAACAACTAATCAATATCCATAGACAATTGGTTCAATATGTCATGCGGACTCTAGCAGTCCAACCTCCTATAAGGATTCCACAACACAGCCCTTACCAGGGGAACACAAATAAAATTACACCACAGACTTTAAATTTAGTCGTTGGTAAACTACCCGCAAAACAGGAACAAATTCCATTCTAGATAGCTCAAAAAAATACTCAAATCGAGGCAGTATTTCCTAATACTACAGCTCATGAGAAACACTTAATTCTAATAATCTGTTTACCGATGGGGATCGCACCACAGCTGGAGGACTGCGACACCTGGGGTACAGTCTTTGCTGCAATCTATACCAAAACACATGGTGTTCCGTCTATGGCGGTAATACCAGACATCCTCAAACAGATTCAAAATTAATTCGGGGCAGAGGCTGCTTTAAATCTAGGTATGAAATTGCTGAACGATTTCCAACAGGTCTCAACAATAATATTAACTAATATTAAAGGTGAAGCAGCATCCGTGGCGATCCGCCAAAAGTTAAGGGAATTTGATGTAACTGGGCAACCACAAGAACTGGCCAGAATAATTGAAAAATCCAATGAGGAACTAGGTAGAGACAGTTTGGGTGGGAAACCAGTTAAACCCCAACTGACTGAAAGTCCTGAAAAGGTCTTTACAAAAAACACTCCGACTACTCCTAAAAAGAAGTGGGAGAACACTAAACAAACTTCTAACGAGAAGCATTCTCAATCCCGAGGTAGGTCTCCTCAAAAGGAGCTCTCTGAAAGGAGGTATACCGCAGGAATAGGGATAATTTGAGAAAACCTGATAGATATCAAGATACTGATACACGTTCCTCTCGTACCTTTCAAACTTCGTCACAGAAATCCGAAAGAAGAGGACGACCAGAACACAAGGAAGAACGCGTGAAGTCCAAAGACGATCAACACGTTCAGAAAAATAAGAAACCTCAATTCACCAAAAAGAAGGTAGCAGGTCTAAAAATCAGACATACCGAGGATCTTGAGGACACAACTCATGAACGGGGCGTGGGCTCAGACAATGTTGGACAGCGCAGCAGAAGTCACCATAGCTCGCAAGACCTTGAAGGATCATCTGGAGACAGTTGACTTGAATGAGTAGATCCAAGTTGAAACTGCAGATACCAGGGTTAGTGTCCCACATAAGTTATATGAAGTAACACTCCGGATGGAGGGGGACATAACTAGAAAAATAAGAGCACTCATTTGGGAGCGACTCTCACAGGGTTATGACATTCTTCTAGCTGACCAAGACTGGCCACCTGAATTTGTCTGGGAGTGCCCACATGACGAAGACATCATTATGCCAGCCTTCTCCAACAATATTCCAATACATTTAAAATATACCTATGCCAGGAAATGGGCAGTGGCCCAGGCTCCTGCACTATACAAAAATCATGTTGGTTGGGAGGAGGATTCTCCTCAGCATAAAATCCAGTTAAAAAATCAACCAACTGCGCAACGCTGGAATTCAGTTTAGCAAGAAGCTAAAAAAACAGGTCAGAGAGATATTAGATCAACTTGAATACCAAGGGGTGATTGAAACATGCACCTCGTCCATGAAAAATCCTTTATTTCCAAACCAGACAATACATATTGTCTAGTATTGGATTACAAACATCTAAACTCTTGTTGCAAAACATTTGCAATACAAAATGCACACAATGCAGCACTAATGAATAACATTGTGCGTAAAAAATATAAAACCACAATAGATATTTCAAACTGTTTCTTCTGTCAAAACATTGCACCAGAAAGTAGGTATTTGAGCGCTTTCTCAATTATGGGGACACAGCCTCCCTTCTGTCGTCTCCCTCAGGGATTCAAGAATAGTCCTGTGTTATTTTCTGCAAGGGTAACAGAGTTACTACAAACGTATGATGATGAAGCATTATCATATGTAGATGACATCTATCTTATAGACGATGACTTGGACAGACACTTGAACAGAGTGAATACCATCATACTTTGATTTGCCTCTGATGGGTATAAATTCAATTTTAAGAAATCAAGAATTGCCCACCTCAACGTCCTTTTTCTAGGATACGAGTTATCAAGTGAAGGCAAAAGCCTGGCAGTCAACTTTTTAGAAAAGTGTGCGCTGCTCCAACCTCCAAAAACGTTGAAAAACGTATAGTTGATTCTAGGTTTCCTAAATTTCGGAAGAACTTACATTCTAAATTAAACAGAAAGGGTTAAACCTCTGCGAATTAATCATACCTGATTTCAAAACTACTAATTGGACTCAAAAACACACAGAAATGTTGAGTTCACTGCAAACAGACATGTTAGCAACAAAACATTTACAAACACGCGTAAATGTACGCAACCTAGTGATCCGAATCATTCCAGGAAGATGCGGATTCACGTACTTAACCTTTAATGAAGGAGAAAAAGTACCAATAGCTTACAAATCACACTTGTACACACAAGCAGAAATGAAATTCACTTCTACAGAAAAAATTCTGACAGCGGTTCAAACTGCAGTAGCAAAAGAGAGAGCCCTCGCATGGGGTAAGCGCATAATGGTTGTTACTCCTGTACCTGCTTTAGAATCAGTGACAAAAGCGAGCATTCCAAATGCAAAAGCTTTAAATCCGAGACGGATTGAATACGTTTTTGACTCCTATTTGAAAACACAAGAATTTCTACAATACGAACAAGAATGTCCTCTGCCTACTGAAATTCTGCCTCTAGAACAGTATGAATGTATAATTTATACTGACGGATCAGCACAGCCCGCTATTGGCGGTAAACAAGCTTATAGTGCTGCGTGCGCGATTGTTAAAGGTCGCTGGCGAGATTGCAAATTCAGACCTATGGTCACTAAAACTCAATCACTAGGAGATGAACTACAAGCATTCAAGATGGCGCTTGAAAATACTGATCGTGAGTTCCCCACACTCATAGTGTGCGACTCCTATTATTGCATCCAATATTACAATGAATACTTGCAGAACTGGATTCAAAACGGTTTCAAAGATGCAAAAGGTGGCACAATCAAGCATAAATTGCTTTGGGAACAAGTAGTTCAGTCACGACAAGAACTACAAAAGACTCACGTGATACATACACTGAGTCATCAACGTGAATGGCGTTCACGTTGCAGGGAATTCATTGACGGATGAAGCCACAAAGGCAGCTGTGCAAACGGCTTCCGTAGCTGCAATCACTCGTTCAAAAACTAAAATAGACAGCGAAATAATGCAAGATGTCAATGCTTCAAGCAAAGACAGTAGTAAAACATTACCAAAAGGCTTTCCACTCAAATACTCATACATAACTGATGCAAATAATGTTTCTTTTGCTCGAATCCCTGGAGTGAGGGATAGAGTAATTCCATACATGGAACATAGATTAGGACTAATCTTAGCAGCACATGAAGGGCTTGCCTCTGCACACGCAGGTGTTTCCGCCACAGTGTCATTATTAAAACAGAGATACTGGTGGCCACACATGAGGAAACAGACTAGAAACTATGTTTTGGAATGTGAAATCTGCCAAAAGATGAAAGTCTCTACTGTGAAACGTCCTGCACAGACGCCCCTGTTAATTTCAGATAAACCATTAGCTTGCGTTTACCTGGACTACTGCGGTCCCTTACAGAGGGATGGCAACTATAAATATATCATGGTCACAGTGGATTTGTGTTCAAGATTCATTTGGATGTGGCTTCAGCGCTTGGCTAACACTCAAATTGTTATAAAAGATTTGCGAGTCTTTATCGGCACATAGTCAGCACGCTACATTCTGACCAGGGTCCTGCGTTTAGCTCAAAAGCATTGGCCATGGCCAATCTGGGCGTTGCATTGCAGTATTCAAGTCCATTCCATACTGAGGGAAATTTGGTAGTGGAGAGAAAAAAACGGGACATAAAGCAACCTATAACAGCTAGGGTATTAGGCTCAGGTGACGGGTGGGTCAAAAATCTAATAATAAATAAAATGATAATTACGTATTTGTATAGCGCACGACTACCCGGAGGCATCTCGCCGCTTGTACGATTACCGCTAAGGAACCCTTCCTGGTGTTTCCCGGTGAAGTGCCCACTCCTGAGAACCCCCAAGGTGAGGCCAGGCATCCTAGCGTTGTTGGGGGCCTTGTGGAGATTAAACAAGCTATTGCGCAGAGTTGCAGAGTGGGACTCATGATTAGAATAGGCACAGAGGCGAGAATTATCAGGTCTGAGGAAATTGAGCCCAAGACCCGCCGAGGTGGGAATTGAACCCTGGTCCCAGACCAGACTTCTGCATCAGGGTCTGCCGCTTTAACCATTGAGCCACACTTCTAATAAGTGTCCAACGTAGTCTTAACAATCTGCGAAGAAGTTCTCTAGGGGGAGTCACTCCATATGAAATCCTTTTTGGAACTAGAATGATTGTGCCGGACCTCGATTGTCACACTTCAGTGGTAGAACAAAAACCCTTTGATATCAAAGATCGTTTGGCTGTTTTGCAAAACTTAAATGAGATAAGAAAAAACAAAGTAACGTGTTCCTGAAGCCAACGACCACTGAAGAGAAACCATCCGTCCCAGCAAGGCCTGTCTGGATTCCACAGACTGGGGATCTAGTCAGAGAAAAGATCGCAGACAAGAAGGAATTTGGGCCTTCTTACAGACAAGCAGTACCTGTCCTAGCAATCCACGGATCCAGAACAGTGATACTTCTGCCCCTTGCTGGTAAAAAGGAGAACAGGTTTGTGTCCATCGACCTGGTCAAACCACATCATGTGGCCGATCATAAGCAGTAGGCCAAGTGGACTCCAAAGATGTAGCAGACGCCCTAATCTGGCTACTATCCAAGAGGTTCAAACTGAGAGACTCATCACCTTTGAGGAATCTGCAGTGCGAAATGAAGGACTATGCAACAAAGCCATGGAACTTGTACCCATTGAGACCCAATTAACAGTTTGTCAAGAAACGCCGGTCTACAATGAAATAGCAACTGACTATACAAATGTAACAAGTGATCAAGTGGTTCCAGCGATTTCAATGAATTCTGATACAATCCCTACATTTGACAGAACTGCCTCTGGCTATTTCATTAACTTTGATATGTTTTCCGAGGATCCCAGTGAACCTGAAACAATGCCAGTAAAAGGAACTTTCAAGAACAAGCTACAGAACTTTTTCATCGCCTGGAAAAGACTTATATGGTTTCACTTTGGATTGTGTTGGGTGTACTTTTTCTTCTACTTTGGTCGACTCTGGTAATAACCTTGGGAATATTGATAAATGGAAGATATGCTAAAAAGGACACAGCAAGTAAGGACATTAACTTACTCCTCAAGCCACACAAATCATCTCATTGTGAACAAAGAGACTTGTCTTCAGTGAACATCACAGCCGTTCCTCTACTTGGTGGTAAAGCTTGGGACAGAACGGATTATGACATCTATGGTCCGGCAGAGCTGTTGAAGATTCTACACCAAATCAAGATTTCCTTGAGTGACCTTGTTTCATCTAGTACCTTTCTTATGATTGGAACTTCGAGACTGATAATAATATGATGTCAGATTTAGAAATGTCTGCAACATTTACAATTCATGAATACTTAGAAGTTTCATCAGATTATGAACAAATGTACTGTTATAATCACTATGGTCATCATTTCTTGCATAAATCTGTAAATCCTAGAAATGTATTAACTTATAATCAATGGGAACATTGTCCTACGCTACCAAAGGGTAGCTCAAAAACATCTTATGACAAATTTCCATACTTTTCAGGTTTTAATGTTTCAAATCCAGAATAATTTTACTTTAAAAATGTTAATAGGACAGGAATGAAAAGTATGTTGACAAATACCAACCAAATTTATTCTGCGGCCTTTTTTGCTCAGCTGTCTACATTAGGTTTTGACTTTTGGAAAGACAACATTGAGACGAAAACTGTCTGAGGCACAAAAGACTGGCAGGTGCAGTGATTGGAAGCACTATTTAGAGCTTGCATCATCCCGGAGCAAATTATGTTTTTGAATGACACTGTCCAACAGACATCTTGTCTTAGCTAAGATCGAAGATTTAAACAATCCGTCCATACCTACACCTACACCTGATAGTAACAACACTACAGAGGGGGTGGTCGATGTACATACTATTTTGCTTCAAAACAGAACAGATACCGATTGGAAAAAATGGGTAATCTGGCCCACGGACACAAACAACTGTCAAAATAGATTCCTGAAAAAGACACAAGGGTTCACATTCACCAGGCCAGATCCAAGATATGTTCAGAGACAGCATCCAGGAATAGTAACATCATACAGTGTAGGGAAACTGTGCCTTGAGTGGCTACAAAAATCGACACTAAAGGAAGTAAAACAACACTTATCTTTACTTAAAGATGGCGTTGATCTGAGGGACTTCTTACAAGGACCTACTAAACCGCGTCATAAAGGTTTTCTATACGCCGGTATCTATGCTATATATAATGAAGCATGGAAGATTACGCAAGCAGAGACTGCAGAACGAATACGAGAAATTGATCGTATTAATTTAGAGAAATCTCTCTCTGTAGTTGACAATGGGTTAAAAAAATCTGTGATCCAGAATATATTCTTTGGACAGCATAGTATCCTCTGCTATAGACATAATGGAACAGGACTTGGTCATGTTGCAACATGGTCAGTCGCAGTTGCGTTCTATAATGCTGTTGGTCTGGACGTTACAAATCTTACGTTCAGGCTATGTGCCTTGGCGTCTAATCAACACCACGCCACTGTTTTCTGAATTTAATCTCACAGATAAACAGATCAAACTGGCACAGAGAGGAGCAGACTATACGGTGCTGGGCATTGAAAAACTGGAAAGATTGCCATTAACTGTTTCTGAGAAACCAGCAACAGAATGGATAATACACGGTACAATCACTCTGCCTGTTACAATTTTCCATTTTCAGTATTGCTTAAAATGTATACCAGCAGGCATATATGAAAGGTTGGATAAAGAATACATCAAGACATCCTGGGATTTACCTTATACACACAGATGTTGGAGTGGGGGGAAAGAAGTGTTTCTTAGTGGTACAAATTGTGAAAACGCACTAAGCGGTTCTCTCCTTTGTCAGGGTATTTATTTACACGGGGCCTGCGATGGTTCCTCAAACAACTTATGCTGCCACCTGCAAGGTTCACCAGCTGCAGTGATTGATCCACTTTTTGGACAACTTTCTAATGGAAGTTACATAATGTTGAATGATCACAGCTGCTGTGGCATGTTGCCAGGAATACCCTATCTCGTAATTGTGTCAGCCAGGGTCACTTGCTGTATGCAAGTATTGTTTCCAAAAACCAAGACAGACCGGGAGTCGCCATTATGGCCTTCACTGAACATCTCTTCTATACGAATTGATACTTTAAGCAGAATGAAAGCCATTTTTTTTACAAAAAACGGTGCCACTGACCTCGGCCAAAGAGACGTATGATCTGCAAGTTGCAAGGACTTCTGCAGAGATACATGCCCTTTTAACCACAAATTGCCCTTTACATTTCTCAGAAATGTTAGGTCGTATCTTAAACATGTCTGATACGAGTGGTATTGTACATGTATTTAAGACAGTGTTTTCGGGACTGTTAGCACCTTTCCAAGCAGTCCTAGGCATATTTCAAAACTTCATGCACTCTGTGTTTGGCTGACTACCTCTCATTTTGGGAATCGTAGCAGGGATACTATTTTTACTCCTTCTGCTCCGATATGGCAAGCCAACTCACCAACGACACCCAGTTCACCTTGGAGAAGACTCTTCTGGCGATGAAGTGTTGTGAGTGCATAATCCAAATTTTGGGGTTAACTGGTTTAAGAGAATTGAATACCACATGGTTTCTGTCATTCAGACCAATTTGGCAAGATTGCATCTTACCTGTTCTGCGATGCCTGCTATGCGGAGAAGAATGCGTGCTAGACATCTGTCTGACACTCCCATCAGTCAGGCCAAAGTATGTTGATACTTTGCTTGGACAAGTGACGGCTCATGCACTGTGTTGTCCCCAACGACTACCAATTCTGATGACAGCTTTCATTGAAATTTCACAGACGCAAAATGCTGACGGTGAGGTACGAGAAGGGACAGGCGCAATTGTAACATCTATTTCGAACATTGCTAATGCGACCGACGCTGGCGGTGATGCTTCACATCTATGTGCGAGGTAATCCAACTTTCACCTACAATGGTAGAGAAATTCTTTACAGACTTAGAAGATTTGATGTTTTCTCCAAACAAGAACACTGACTTTTCATTTGGCACGCAGTGTTCTGAGAGACTCTGAATTCGACCTTCACTTTTCAAACAAGGTTTCTAACTTTGGAACTCTTTTCCCTATGATTAATTTTTCCAAATTTGTATTTTTCATTTTTTGGCCCAAAGTAATTCTATTCATAGAGAACTAGAATTCTTTGAAAATTTCCAAGAGACAATATTTGACCTTGTCTACATTCAAACAGTTTATATATTCTGCCATGAAATGGTCTCGACTTTTTTTCTTCTGTATTTAAGAGCCATTTCATAAATGTATTTTCGTGATTCATTCGGTATAGCATTTCAAAATGTAAAACTATATGCTTTGAATGACACATTGCTTTAAATGCGTACAGCACAAATGCTCTTTTCGTGTACAAACAGTACGAATGCATTTTTTTGTATTTTGCGTGGGTTTTCAACACATCATGTTTAAATAGGTTTTACGTGTTTAGAACTTAGTAATGTCGTACATAAGAAAGTGGAGTGGGTGTTGTATGGCGTTTTAGGCTCTGAGTGAATTTTCCCGATTCATGCCCTTATGTAGGTACAATTCACATTGCCCTAATATAGGCATAGAAATCGAACCCTTATTTAGGCATAGCCCGTGCAAACCAAAAACAGGCATGGCTACTTCCACCTGTACCAAACTTCACAACGATTTCTTGAAAAATCGGCTTAAGCAGTCAGGGAACTTCCCCTTGCTTGAATATTGATTTATCCGAGAACTCAGTTAGTTTTACAATGAACAACTATTCCCAAGGGGTTCATTATGACGTTCTTATGCCCGACTTTACGTCAAACTATGGCATTCCTAAACACCTTCAAGGTATAAATATACCTTCACTTGCTATAGCAAACCACGGTGGTTCATAGTAGTTCGATTATCTACTTGCCCGCCGCAGCTCGCTACAGTAAGTGCCGAAGGAAGCCGACTCTCCAGCTGAGGCACTGATCAGGAAGCGGCCCTTCTCCTGCCGAGAATCCAGCTCCAGTGTTTCCAAGCTCCCCTCGCGGGGTGTTGGGAAATCGAGTACCGAGACTGAAATACCAGACCTCCTTCATTCTAACTAAGGTCTGGAGCTGATTAGAACCTAGGAAAACCTTGGGTAGATTCTTGGCAAAGAAAACTAAAACCTATGCTGCACAATACTTACTTCTTCCTGCGTACTAGACTTAGGTTAGGTACATTGGGGTAGGCGTATTTTAGAAGCGCCAGTTGAGTATTTTTAGTCTATGTTATTTATGTATGTATTTGTATATGGCTTAGAAACCATACAATGCTCTTACAGTATTATTTCATATTACTGTTTACGCTGTACGCATTATACTTTGCAGTCTGCATAACGATTGTAGCAGTTCACTTCTCTTGCATGAGAAAGAAGACTGTTCAATAAACCTTTTATTGAAAACGCCTGTCTCTCTATTTCTCTGCAACTCTGTAGAAACAAAGCATGCATGACTGACTGAGTGAAATACTTATCTATTGTTTCTGCGACTCTAGGGATATATTTCTTATTCTTGGGAAACAAAGTTGTCATGTTTACGCGGTTGTCAGAAACGAATCCCTTCTTCTGAATTCGAGAAAGTTTCTAGTGACCTCCGAGTTAGCTGGCACACACACATTTAAGTTTAGTATATTCGATAGAGACCTAGTTGACCTCAGTCCTATGTCAAATCTATAGGATATATTATTCCAATGCGCAGAGCCTATTGGGAATATAGGAACTACACTACAGCTCTACAGGCCAAAGATAGTGACTTAAACTGAATTCTCCTGATAAAAGGAAACCAGTTGAGTTGTCGCAAATGAGGGGTAATGTGAGGCATTTAGCTGCCTGGTCATCAGACTTTCTCAGGACCGTTCTAATTTCTTACAGAGGCTCTTCTCTGTGCTTAGTTCCCCGGAAAACCAGGGGGCTGAGGGTTTCCATCTGGTAGAAGTAATCGGCCTGGACGGGGGGCGACTGTGTCTAAGACAGACGTGACCCCACGATTACAGCTGGAAGAATCACTGCCTGGGTCGTCAGTCAGCTCAGGTATAGTTTCCTGAAGTGCCGGCCCCATGACCTTTGGGGTGACCTTTCTCCAGTTTCTCCTCCTGTCAGTGATCGTCATGGATTTTGTTGGCCTTGATACCATACTAAAGGTAAATGGTACCTAAAAGTTGTCAGACGCAAAGGTGCCTCCGCTCTGCGGTTTGGGTTGTTTGAGAAAATCAGGTCAAGCATATGGCCTGCCGTATGTGTAGGAGCAGAAACTAATTGCAAGAGATTTGGGGGCAGATGTATCAAGATACCCATTTGCGATCCTCAAATAGCGTTTTTTTGCGAATCCCTATTTGAGAATAGCAAAATGGTATGTATCTGGAAATTCGCTATTTTTTAGCGATTTCTTAAAATTCCTTAATTGCGATTAGCAATTTGCGAATCGCAATTAAGGAATAATTTCCCATTCATTTCTATGGGTCAGGAGGCCCATAGGAAGGAATGGGAAGTTATTCTCAATTTGCGATTCGCAATTTGCTAATCGCAAATTGAGAATAATTTCAAGGGTTCTTAAGGTGTCAAGACTTGCCTAGCCACTAATCAACGTAGTGGGAAAACCTCTAAAATCAGGTCAAGAGATCAGACGCAATGTAAACATACGCGTTTGAAAAGACGTCATGTGGTTCCAGTAATTTTCCTTAAGCGGTGTTTGATTGAACTCCAAAATAGCAGCGGCCACATGGCGGAAGGAACGGGACGCGGCAGAGTGCAAGGTTGCCGGTCTAGTGTTTCTTCGGCCGCAACAGATGCAGCAGGTGAGGCGCGCGTTCTGATAACGAACTGCGCACTTCAACTGGAATCGTCCACGAAGCTAGAGTGAAGTTCCGGAGTTCCGAGTTTTCCTGAGAAACCTTCGATTTCATCTTCCAAAAATATTCAACATTCGCATGCGCAACGAGGGACAAGAAGTAAGAACCTTCAAGCCTCATTATAGACTGTATTGAATCAAATTTTGACGCGCTGGGCGTCCTCAATTTAGGCGTTTACAAGTGACTGAACTCATACGCCGGAAGCTGTTTTTCTTTCCTCATAGTTTACTCATAGCTAGGGTTTGTGTCCCCTTGGAACTTTAAACTTATGTTGTGAACTACGGAAAACTACATTTATGGACTACGTTCACAGAGCACACCTTAACTCTGTCAGGTACACCTTAATATAAGAAAAATCACAGAGTCACGCTAATAGTTCCCATAGAGTATTCTTGATAGCTAATGATACTGTGTTTTACGTAGGTCAATAGAAAAACCTGGTTTCAGTTGAAAATGAGTGAGAGAGAAGCAATTGCATGTGGTCCTTGGGTAAGCGTTTTTGATAGTGTAAAATATGACTTTGAATGTTAAACAAATTGCATGAAATTAAATAGGGTTTCATTGCAGGTGACACCAGAAGACCCAGAAGACCAATTCAACGAGTGTACTCCATCACTCGTGGGCAGTCTCTCTTCTCTTTTGTTATTTTATCCACTTCCCCTTTCCCTTCTGTTTTAGGGGTTACCTTGACATTGCAGTGTCGGGTGGCTTCTGAGGCGGAGGGGCGTTGGGACTAAGCGTCGACTCCTGTGGATCCCGCAGGCCTTCCTGACAGATTGAAGTGCCCTAAATATCCACCTGAGTCGACATGGCCGAGGGGTTAGACTTAAAGGCGTTGGCAGGAATTCTGGAGGGTTTGCAGAATCAGTTAACCCATTCAGTTGAGGAGAATAGAGCCTTAAGAGAGGAGGTTAAACGTTCCCAACAGGAGACTCATCAAATTAAATTAAAAATGGAAGAGTTGTTAGCAGGTGCTACCCCATTGCCTGGAATCCATTCTAGTATGGGTTCAGCTTCAGAAGTAGTCACACAAGTAGTTCATTCAGTAGCCCCTGTAGTGCCATTGGCAAACCCAGAGAGATTTAGTGGGGGACCCACACAAGGCCCAGATTTTTCTCACCCAGTGCTCATTACATTTTCTATGTCGGGCTGTGGTGTTTAAAGAAGATCAAGTTAAGGTTGCTTTCATGCTGTCGTATTTGAGCGGTGAAGCCGCTGCCTGGTCCATGCCTTTGGTCTCCCGCAATGACCCCGCCCTGTATAATTTTGATCTTTTCAAAAAAGAGTTCTTGAGAATCTTTGACAGAAGAACTGCAAATCAAGCTATCGACAACGAACTGTTAGACCTCAAACAAGGGAACCGTGACTTGGTGGCTTATATTGCGCAGTTCAACAAACTGATTGTGGAAACGGATTGGCCAGAAGAAAAGCGCTCAGCAATTTTTTACCGAGGCCTCAAGGACGAGCTGAAAGACGCTTTGGCTCAGATACCGAAACGGCCGCAGGACATATCAGAATTGATTGATTTAGTCCTCCAACTTGACCACCGTCAATTCCAAAGGAGATCCGAGAAAAAGAAGGATTTTAAACCATGCGTTCCTCGTTTAGACCGGATCAAGTCGGAGAGCAACAAGACCGAAGTCAACGGGAGCGAAGAACCTATGCAAATTGGTTCCATAAGGGGGCCTTTGTCTAGAGAAGAGAAGGAGAAGCGGCGTACCAATCAGCTGTGTTTGTATTGTGGTACTTCGGGGCATTTCGTAAAAGAATGCCCGAAAAGGCCAAAGACAAGTCAAGGGGTAAAAGACAGATCCCATCAGTAGAAGGAGTTGCCCTGGTGGGATGTTGCAATGAGTCAACTCAGGAACCGCAACAATTGATTAACACCTCACAGTCGACGGCCCCTCATCTTACAGTTTCCTTCACGGTGAAATTCGGACTCCAAGAAATCCAGGGAGTCTCGGTCATGATCGACTCTGGGGCCACAGGAAACTTTTGTGATTTGCGTTATGCTCAGGAAATTGGAGTCAAAACCATCAAGAAGAGGCATCCTGAAGTAGTAAAAGCTGTAGATGGTACTAACCTCACCTCCGGTCCCATCATTAATGAGACAGAAACTTTGGAATTGGTTGGGTTGCAGGGACACAGTGTATTCATAAGATTCAATCTTATAGACGCCCCACAATTTCAACTCATTTTAGGACTACCATGGTTGTCGGAACACAACCCTTCCATAGATTGGGAACGAAGAACTGTGAAAATGACTTCCGAACATTGCCTGAAGAATTGCTTTTTGAGAATTAAGCCCAAAAGTGAAGACTCGCCAGCTTCTCAGCTCGCTCAACTAGGAAACAGGATTTGTGTCACTATAACTCAGGAAATTCCCCAAGAATATAGTGATCTAGCTAGTGTGTTTGATAAGAAAAATGCTGAGAGACTCCCACCTCATAGAGAATATGACTGTAAAATTGAACTAGAACCCGGGGCTGTGTTACCGTGTAGTCGCATCTATGCGTTAACAGAAGCCGAGAATGTGTACCTGAAGGAAAACTTGGACGAATATTTGAAGATTGGATTTATCCGGCCGTCTCAGTCCCCTGTGTCGTCGTCCCTGTTTTTCCGTCCTAAGAAGGATGGCAGTCTTCGAACCTGCATAGATTACAGAGCGTTAAATCAAGTTACTGTAAAGAACAGGTACCCCCTTCCCCTAATATCTCAGCTGTTGGATCAAGTTAAGGGGGCCAAAATATATACCAAACTTGATCTTAGGGGCGCGTATCATTTGGTAAGTGTGACCGAAGGCGACAAGTGGAAGACGGCCTTCCGGACCAAATACGGCCTGTTCGAGTATCAAGTGATGCCCTACGGATTGAGCAACGCTCCAGCAGCGTTTCAGCACTTCGTTAACGATGTCCTGCGGGAATTCTTGGATCGAGTGACGGTCGTCTACATCGACGACATTTTGATTTTTTCAAATAACGTCCAGGAGCATGTGCAGCACGTACGTGCTGTCCTAAAGAAGTTGCTTGAGAACCATCTCTACGTTAAGTTAGAAAAGTGCTCGTTTCACGCTGATCGCGTGGAATTCCTGGGCTTTGTGTTATCAGCCGACGGTGCGGAAATGGATGACTCTAAAGTTCAAGTCATACAAGAATGGTCTTCTCCAAGAAGTGTAAAAGAAATACAAAGTTTTATTGGGTTTGCTAATTTTTATCGTAGATTTATACCCAATGTTTCAGATAAGGTTTCGCCTATCACTAGACTATTAAAGAAAGGAAAGAAGTTCGAGTGGTCGGAAGAGGCAGAAAAATCGTTTCAGACCCTGAAGAAGGCTTTCATTACAGCTCCAATTTTGAAACACCCCGACTCTGAACAACCATTCTATGTGGAAACCGATGCGTCAGACTTCGCCACAGGAGGCATACTATCTCAAAGAGATAAGTTAACGGGGCAACTCCATCCGGTAGCCTAAAATTGTCAGAGCCAGAATGTAACTATTCCATAGCCGACAAGGAATTGTTAGCAGTGAAAGCAGTGAAAGAAGCTTTCCAGGAATGGCGTCATTATCTGTTGGGGGCCAAACATTGTGTGACTGTATTCACAGATCACCGCAATTTACAGTTTTTGAAGTCCGCTAAAACTCTCACCCCACGACAACTGAGATGGTCCCTGTACTTTTCCGAGTTCGACTTCGTCATCACCTACAAACCGGGATCTCAAAATGGCAAGGCTGACGCTTTATCAAGATTGAATTCTCCAGAAGAAACTAAAACATCACGTCCAGAATTAATCATTCCCATGGAAAAGGTAATAGGAGTCATCCAGCTGGAAGAAATTACTGAAGAAATTTTGAAGAATCACTCCACGGAACTCACCAATTGGTCGGTGTCCGACGACAAGAAAACCTTGATTAATGGCCTTCCCTTTTATGATGGCAAGTTGTACCTACCGTCCAAAGAAATGCAGGAAAAGGTTTTGAAAAGCCTTCATGATGATCGTCTTGCTGGTCATAAGGGGGTCAAAAAGACTCTGGAACTAATAAAACGGCATTTTTGGTGGCCAGGCATGGCAGCTCAGGTGGGACAGTATGTTGCAACCTGTGAAGTGTGTATTAAAGGGAAATCTAATCGAAGTGCTCCTCAGGGGTTATTACAACCTTTGCCTAATGCTCCAGGCCCTTGGCATACGGTGTCGCTAGATTTTTTTTTTTTTTTTGAAAACCTTTATTGGAAAATCAGGATATACATGCGCAAGCCCACAACCACCATGGCCGGCTGCAAAGACAATCAATAAAAACAGGAGAGTAGCATGCAATAGGCAAATAAACTAGCAGGATCCATCAAAATATAGTATACGGACTGTGGGGTATGCGACATAGGATATGTGGTTTTCTTTTTTTTAAATTTAGAAGAAGAGAGGGGGCCGCAACAACCAGGACTACACACCTTACGTAAAGACATAGAAGAAGCAGGGGGGATAAACCCCAGTGATATTCGGTGGTGGGCTATACGTAAAGCAACTCTACAGTCAAGCGGCCGTAGCGTCAGAACCTAAACAGTAGCGACGATATAGAGGGCAACTTTACCAAGTCCGATCCCCGAAAGCCCACCCCTAAAAAGCGAGGAATAGAGAATCATGGAGATGCCAAGTATAGGAAAAGAACAAAGGTGTGAGACCCCGTGACGCCAGCCCCACTAAAGAGGAAGACCCTCCCAAAGCCGGAAAAGAGCGATAGGGACCATAGAACAAAACAAACTAAAAAAACAAACCCCCCCGCACCCACCACCCTGCACCCCTGTAATGGCTACGGCCTAACCCACTAACAGCGTGCCTGTCGCCCCGGAACTGCCCCACAGTAGGGAATTATAAAGAGTGGAGGAGGAGAGGAGCGGACCCGCTCCTGGGCACCCAGTGCCCCCTAGCCGGCAATTGACCATCTCAGAGCAAGGGGCAATCATTGAGCAACGTATACATAGTAAGGAAAACTACTAGCAGTGCGTGAGAATTAACACATCGTAATCAGGATTAATCGCAAGGCAGTACAGTTTACATTCCCAAAGCATTAAAACCCACTATAGTAGCAATAGCATGATGCATTACCCCCTGCAACCAAAAGCCCAAGCAAGAATAGAAGCCAGCCTATAGCAGTCCCTCGGCCCTTCTCGTACGTGAAATTATGAGCACAGTACATGAACCAAGGCAGCAAGAACCAGGTCAGAGTAAAATATTCAGGAACAGAGTCAACTCAGCGCAGCATCATGGAGGTCAACGTGTCGCGCAGCCCTCAAAGTAGTAGCACAGAGGACGGTGACCCGGAGGGGGGATAGTTATCCTTGTCCAGTCTTGCGTGAAATACCAGAGTCAGCGACAGTACCAATCTCCAGAAAGTGCGGCATGTGAAACCAGTCAGTGATACAGCCCTCCCAAACTCCATGGAACAAAGCAATACAGGAGAGCCCCAGTTCAATGTTAAAACACAGCAGGAACAGCGTAAAAGCAGTCAGCAGCAGGTCGTTGGGGAAGGATATTGCAGCCAGATCCAGAATAGCATGTCCAAAACGCCCGGTGCATCCAACCGCATACATATGGTAAATCCGAAGACGCCGTGCTTTCGACCATCCAGCTGCGGTGAAAGGCGCCATCTTGAAACCTCCTGGCGCTGAAGACGGCGTCTCGCTGTACACAAGCGGGCTAGATGAACTCAATGGCTCCATCGCTAGGATCATGGTATCCAACTTGCCCCCCAACAATAGGGCGCCCTGCACCAAGGTGTCACGGAGGGCAGCCAAAGATGCAAGTAGTGCGTCGAGGCGCAAACCAGTTCTGTATGTCCCGTGTGGTGCGGTCTCTTCCACCATAGTAGCACGGGCAAAGCGGGGGCACAGCTGGGCCGATACGGAGCTGGGGCGCGGGCTGGAAGGCGGCGAACAATGTAGTCCCCTCGGCAAGGCCATCAAGAGCAGTTTAAATGTGCCGCTGGAGTTAGTGCAGGTGGAGGGTGGCTCGCATGAAAATAGGGAGCCCGCCGCAACACTCGGAATATTAAGTAAATACCTGTCGGCGGAGTGTACACAATGTTGCACTGTCCGGGGACGCAGGGGCACAGGGAGAGTCCCGATCTTCGCTCAGAGTCAGGAGAATCACCGTCACACGCCCCCTCAGAGCTGATCGATCCCTCCAGGTCAGCAGCGGCCGCTGTTGTTTACTCGGGGTCCAGCCTCGCAAGATGGCCGAGTCCCCGGTCTTAGAGCTGCTGCGGGCCGCTGGAATCGCCGACGTTTTCTCGCCTCCAGAGGCAAGCACGGACCTCGGGATTGCACCCTCGATGGTCGGATACTTTCAGGACTCCGTACCCTCCGTCTTGCCGCGGCGGTGCGCGCAGGATGTACGTTCGTCAGGAGACGATGATCGGAGCCGAGGGACTAGGCGGCCATCGCGGTCGCCGGCTTGGCTCCTCCGGTGTCGCTAGATTTAATCGTAGATCTTCCACCTAGTTTGGGGCATACGGTCATTTTGGTGCTCGTTGATTCCTTTTCAAAGATGGGACACTTCATTCCCCTAAAGGCTGTTCCCACCGCTCCTCAGTTAGTTCAACTGTTTAATCAACACATTGTGCGGGCCCATGGGATTCCACAAATTCTTATATCAGATAGGGGTACGCAATTCATATCTAAGTTTTGGAGAAAATTCATGCATAGTCTTGGAATCGACACACGATACTCGACCAGTTACCACCCAGAAACAGATGGTCAAACGGAGAGAGTCAACCAGGAGCTAGAACAGTATCTTCGGCTCTTTCTGTTGGAACAGGAGGGTAATTGGCTCGAGTTGTTGAGGTCGGCAGAGTTTGCCTATAACAATGCTGTGCATGACTCCACTGGGTATTCCCCGTTCTATCTAAATTCAGGAAGACACCCGAGACTAGTTCTGGGAAAAATGGATACAACAGTGCCAGCAATCACTGAAGTCATAACTGATTTAAGGGTTGCATATGACAAGGCCCAGAAGAATCTAACTAAGGCTAAAGAGTCATACAAAAGACAAGCAGATAAAAAAAGAAGAGCAGGGACAAATTATGAGGTCAATGATGAAGTGTGGTTGTCCACTAAACATTTGAGATTAAAAGGCAACAGGAAGTTTCAACCCTGATATATTGGACCATTTAAAGTGCTAAAAGTCATAAATCCAGTGGTAGTTAAGTTACAACTTCCAAAATCATTAAAAATACATCCAGCCTTTCATGTTTCCCTACTTAAAAAGAATCCAAAAAATGTTAGACTTAAGGTGGCTCCTTCCCCCCTTAGATGTAGAATCTGGAGAAGAGTTTGAGGTTAGCAGGATTCTAGACTCTAAAATTTCCAGAGGGAAGTTACATTACTTGGTTGAATGGAAAGGTTATGGACCTGAGGAGAGATCCTGGGAACCTTCTTCAAATGTACATGCTCCAAGGTTAGTCCAAACCTTCCATAAAATGTACCCTACAAAGCCAAAACTGGGAGGGCCTATTTTGGAGGGAGGTACTGTCAAGACTTGCCTAGCCACTAGTCAACGTAGTGGGAAAACCTCTAAAATCAGGTCAAGAGATCAGACGCAATGTAAACATACGCGTTTGAAAAGACGTCATGTGGTTCCAGTAATTTTCCTTAAGCGGTGTTTGATTGAACTCCAAAATAGCAGCGGCCACATGGCGGAAGGAACGGGACGCGGCAGAGTGCAAGGTTGCCGGTCTAGTGTTTCTTCGGCCGCAACAGATGCAGCAGGTGAGGCGCGCGTTCTGATAACGAACTGCGCACTTCAACTGGAATCGTCCACGAAGCTAGAGTGAAGTTCCGGAGTTCCGAGTTTTCCTGAGAAACCTTCGATTTCATCATCCAAAAATATTCAGCATGCGCAACGAGGGACAAGAAGTAAGAACCTTCAAGCCTCATTATAGACTTTATTGAATCAAATTTTGACGCGCTGGGCGTCCTCAATTTAGGCGTTTACAAGTGACTGAACTCATACGCCGGAAGCTGTTTTTCTTTCCTCATAGTTTACTCATAGCTAGGGTTTGTGTCCCCTTGGAACTTTAAACTTATGTTGTGAACTACGGAAAACTACATTTATGAACTACGTTAACAGAGCACACCTTAACTCTGCCAGGTACACCTTAATATAAGAAAAATCATAGAGTCACGCTAATAGTTCCCATAGAGTATTCTTGATAGCTAATGATACTGTGTTTTACGTAGGTCAATAGAAAAACCTGGTTTCAGTTGAAAATTAGTGAGAGAGAAGCAATTGCCTGTGGTCCTTGGGTAAGCATTTTTGATAGTGTAAAATATGACTTTGAATGTTAAACAAATTGCATGAAATTAAATAGTGTTTCATTGCAGGTGACACCAGAAGACCTAGAAGACCAATTCAACGAGTGTACTCCATCACTCGTGGGCAGTCTCTCTTCTCTTTTGTTATTTTATCCACTTCCCCTTTCCCTTCTGTTTTAGGGGTTACCTTGACATTGCAGTGTCGGGTGGCTTCTGAGGCAGAGGGGCGTTGGGACTAAGCGTCGACTCCTGTGGATCCCGCAGGCCTTCCTGACATAAGGACACCCTAAAGCACCCTTGAAATTTACATGTGTGCGCATATGGCGCACATACATGCCCTAAGGGCATGTATGCGGTACAAAAGGGGGTGGTGATGGACGGAGCATACGAATCAATCAAACACTCACACCCAGTCAAAAGATCTGGGTTTAGTCCATCACCGTTCTTTAGCCCACTCTGCCACCCCAGTTCAGACATGGCTATATGCAAATCAGTCTGACCCTGTGCCTCATGGGAACAGTCCAGCCCGAACCACCAAGCCATGTCTTCCCTGGACCGGAAACAAGCTTCCGAGGACCGGTTTCTGGCATTCCAGCCGTCTTCCGCCCGGCTTGCTTGAATCCAGTGGCAAAGTGAGCAAGGGACTCACGTCTGAGCATTCCCTGCCACACTTATGGCGGCCAAAAGCGGTACAAAAGGTGGTGGTGATGGACGGAGCATCCGAATCAATCAAACACTCACACCCAGTCAAAAGATCTGGGTTTAATCCATCACCGTTCTTTAGCCCACTCTGCCACCCCAGTTCAGACATGGCTATATGCAAATCAGTCTGACCCTGTGCCTCATGGGAACAGTCCAGCCCGAACCGCCAAGCCATGTCTTCCCTGGACCGCAAACAAGCTTCCGAGGACCGGTTTCTGGCATTCCAGCCGTCTTCAGCCCGTCTTCAGCCCGGCTTGCTTGAATCCAGTGGCAAAGTGAGCAAGGGACTCACGTCTGAGCATACCCTGCCACACTTATGGCAGCCAAAAGCGGTACAAAAGGGGGTGGTGATGGACGGAGCATCCTAATCAATCAAACACTCACACCCAGTCAAAAGATCTGGGTTTAATCCATCACCGTTCTTTAACCCACTCTGCCACCCCAGTTCAGATATGGCTATATGCAAATCAATCTGACCCTGTGCCTCATGGGAACAGTCCAGCCCGAACCGCCAAGCCATGTCTTCCCTTGACCAGAAACAAGCTTCCGAGGACCGGTTTCTGGCATTCCAGCCGTCTTCAGCCCGGCTTGCTTGAATTCAGAGGCAAAGTGAGCAAGGGACTCACGTCTGAGCATACCCTGCCACACTTATGGCAGCCAAAAGCGGTACAAAAGGGCATGTATGAGCGCCACATGGCACCTTTACAAATGCAAAAAAGGGCATTTGTAAAAGAATTCGCAAATTACCACCAACTACAAGTTGGTGGTAATTTGCAATTTCTTAAGGGTAAATCGCTAAATTGAAATGCTTGATGCATAGCATTTAAGGAATAGCAATTTGCGATTCCTTAAATGCTAACGCAAAGTTAAGGAATCGCAAATTTTGCGATTCCTTAACTTTGCGAGGAAATTTAAATGATACATCGCATTTCACAATTTTTTTGTCGCAAACGCTGCTATTTTGCGATTCGCAGTGTTTGCGACAAAAAAATCGTTTGATACATCTGCCCTTTAAACTCTCTAATGTTTCCAGGAACAGTGTTGCCTGGAAGCTATTTTTATAATCAGCATGTAGATTGAGAATACCTCTGGTGAGGAATAGTTATCCCTCAGTCATCTTTCTCTCATACCCCACAAGTCCCCATATGGCACCCTTCTGTAATGGTCATCTTGCTGCCCATGTCATACGGTCATGCTTGTGAGTGTTGGCATGGTCTGATTCTCTCTACAAGTATACTTTTTTCCCAACAACAGTCTAATGTGTGGGATGATATTAAAGAAATAGGGGGTATACTCTCCTTGGGATAGCTTTCTCCTTTAAAGAACTCCCTCAAAGACGCATGGTTGGACAACGCTGCAAAATGTTACCAATACATGGCAAAGATGCATCTACATCTTAGAAGTTTGAGGCAAGAGAATGCAAGGCAACATGCCTTGGCAATGAAAATGAAAGAGACAATAAGAAAAACATGGCAATGTCCTTCTTCATGGCCTACACATGCACCAGGTCCTCCAGAGGCATCTCAACTAAGAAGGAACACGCCATATGCCTACCTCACACCTCTACCACAACACCCGCATCATCTCCACCTTCTGAACCTCCACTGCCTCAACCTTCTCTAGCATCAACTCAAACACCACCAACTCAACCATCCAAATGACAAGCACACTCTCAAACAATCTTGCCACCAGTATTGCGTAGGTGGAATATTATGATAACTTTTGCTTTGTGAAATGTCTTAACATTATCCCTAAAACACACATTGAAAACCTTTTGAACAAATGAAATACTGCATACATGTTTTTATTTATCGTTACGACTGTGTTGAATGTTTGACTGTCAATTTGCCTACAAAAGAAGTCATATTTATCTTCTCTTCTTTGATTCCCTTCAAGGTGTACTGCACTTAAAACTATCATTATGACATTGAAAACATCTTCAGAATAATTCAGCATTTCTTTTGCCTATCATACAATACAGTAGCCTGCAAATATGTTAAAAATCAATGAAGACACTGACGATCTAAAAATTTGATTTTTTAAATATACAATTTAAAATTCATTTTTTCCAATATATTATTTTAGGGAAAATTATAAACAGTCCTTGGGAATGGTCAAAATTAAATAAAATACAATCTTTGTTCAGAAGGGATATGCAAACTTGAGAAGGGTGGGCAAATATTAAAAAGACCCCGAAAACATCAAGGGAAGACGTCTATATACAATTTGGACCAATTAAAAAAGTCCTTGAAGGCTGAAGAAAATTCAAGACATGAGAATTCCTAATTTTGTCTAAAAACTCCACATTTTGAATTAAACTATAATAAAGTTATTTCCCCAAGACCCCAAGACCGAGTGAGAGTCAGAGTCATGTTCCTGGTTTGGGGGCAAATGTTCCTGCTCATCCTCCGACCCACTTTTCACCATAACACTAGTAAAGTCCACCTCTGACAAGGATGTTAAATGACTGATCTTGTCAAAACCAACATCCCATTGGGAAAAGAAAATACGGGGTCAGCAGGGTTAACAGGAATGACAAATGAAGTGTGAGACAGGACAGCATGAGGTTGGAGTCAGGATAGACGTTATACCTTTATTTTTGTATGTGTGGTTGCAAGTGTAAGTCTTCTTATAACATTTAACAAGATTAGCTTTTAAAAACATATGTACCAGAATAAAAACGTACCTTGCAATAATAATACACAGAATTTAATAAAAAAAGTGTACACAATTATTGGATCTTCAAAAACAAAAACGATTCCTTTATATTACAATTTATTTTTATATTTAGTGGCTCCATTATTTTCTGTGGGAGCGTGTTGCAGTACCAGTGGCTAACCTTGTATGGTGCTACACTTCAATACTGAGCTGGTGTACATTTACTACAGCTGTGGGTACTTTTTTAGTTGTAGTAACTTTAGAAGTGCAGTTTGTAAATACCAATGGGTTTACTCTTTTATAGATTGGTGTTTGTAGTGGCATGTCCCTCCCGAAACCCCTCCTTACCTTTCCATAAGCACATCTCATTTTGTAGTAGACAATGCCATTTTCCCACCACTCCCCGGTCCTTCTCGCATTACTACTACCAAGTAGTAAACTTGCATCTATGGAGATTTCCCAATAAAAAAATATAGGTACGGTGGATGTGAAAATATTTACCCACAGGTTTGTGAATTACACTTTGTAGTTAGCAAGTAGTTCTACTTTAGTACTATTTTACCTACTACAAAAATGTGGTTTGTGAATTGGGTCATTGATTCTGACAAAATGTAGGTATTGAATATACCACCATCTTCCCCCAGTGTCTGGCATACATTTCAATTAGTTGCATGATATTTGCATTGCTTCATCTGATTCCTCAAAAGAGCTTCTCCTGATATTAAAAGTTGTTAATTGATAACATTTATTGCTACGAAGTGGGCAAGGCCTGGAAAGCCAAGATGGTGGACATGTTTTGAAAATGCTCCCGGTCCACCGCTGCAATCCTATGCAAAAGTATCGGCAAGTGGAACCCATGAACTCTCCCTTTTCGAAAGATTTAGTGGGATGACCCACCTGGTGTGCCACTTGGATGAACTGCTGTGGGGGTAAACAAGCTCTAAGTCGAGAGATGGGGCCTCTGGAGCACAACCCAGCCATGATGCTAGCCGCAATACGGTCGGGATCGGGTCTCTTGGTGAGGGTGAATGCTGGAGCCACCCGCCTCTTGCCTGCGACTCTGCCCTCATTGAATAGGCTGATACCATAGCTGAGCCTGTTTGATTGTCGAGAAGGCTGATGAGACAGTGACACGGTAGTCCGCTGTTAATCCAATTGCATAGAGGACTCTGTTCGAGGGAACCTCTTTCAGTACGGTACCAAGAGCCTACCTACACAACCTCTGCAAGGGGATTCAACGATTGGACCCAAAGTTGTGCTAATCCCAATTAGAGTCATCTAGATAGTGGCTGCCCAAAACCTGTGTGAGATTGAGGATAAATTGTTGCTCTGGCCGCGAAGGGTGAGCGACCTACGGAGCGGGAGCCAGACCAAACTCTGGGCCCCAGAGCAGCCTCTGAACTGTGAGTGTTTTCCGGTCTCTCTTCTTCCCCCATCCCCCAGTACCTCGCAAGACAGATCCCTCCTAGACTACAATCCTCAGGGACAACAGAGAGGTATAAACGAGGTGGAAGGGCTCCCCTGCCCTGCACCGGTGACCTGTGGTGAGTAACGTGAGCAGGCCTTAAACTCGGAGGCCTGTTTGTGGAGAATACTAAAACCTGGAGCTTGGGTTGATTGTCCAGGTGGTAGATGCCCCCACCCAGTCTTGGACGCTGATGATGTAGGTGATGCCGGCCTCTAGGCTAGCCCTGGATGTGAGACCTGGGGAAGGAGCAAGTGGGTCTGATCAATAGTTAAGGGCGCAGATCCTACAGTTATATGTGCCTTTGTTTTGGTGACTTTCAGCCCGCTCTCAACTTCATTTGGAGCTAACCTGTGGAGGCAGAGAATTCCATGCTGCAGCTTAGCCCTCCACATGAAAGATTGATGATAATCAATAAGTCCTAGGAAACCCGTACTGTGCAATAACTGATTCCCACCACTCAGTGATGAAGGGCTGGTCATTAGAGTCATTGCATCATGGGAAAGAAGAGGGCCCAAACCTGCATGCCCAATTAAAGATAGATACATTCACAACTCCCCCTCTGGGACCCACTGGACCTGCCCCTAAACATTCCTTGGGCCAGCAGATGAACACAGCCAGGGACACTGGAACTAGTTTACAAGTGGTTGCCACTTCCCAAACATCCTTAAAAGTACAATTGGGGAAGTATGTGCAGATGTGACTCTCCTTCACCAGGCCCCTAAAAATTAAGCGGACAGGGTTTCTGAGTTAAAGGGCAGAGTCTCTATCCTAGAGGAGGATATGGCAGCACTTTAAACTAATATGTCTGTCTAGAGCTAAAACCCAAGAAGAAAGAATAGAAGACGTCAAAAATAGACAGAGGCACAAAAATCTCAGGTTTGTCATATTTCCCTGAGGCAGTAGAATGGACCACTCCAGACTAATTTCTAGAAAGTTGGATTAACTCCTGGATCCCTGAGGGGAACCTTTTATCTTGGTTTGTGGTTGAGACTGCTCACAAATCATCGGCTTAGAGAACCCCACTTGGCACTCCTCCACAACCTGTGATCACATGTATATTCAACTTCTGAGACATAGATATCATAATTTGTGAAGCACATAAATTGGGAACCTAACCTTCTAGTCTAACTACATCATGATATTCTCAACTATTCCATGCAGGTTTAAAAGCAGAGAAAATTGTTTGACACGGTCAAGCAAAATTCAGTGGCATAAACTTACAGTATTTGCCGTTCTTCCCTGCCAAACTTAAAGTGATCCATAATTAGCAATCCAATTTATTTGAGACCAGAGAAGTGATGTGGGAATGGGAAATAAAACAGAAAGAATATAGACGCCATGTCCCCCACGATAAGACCGGGGGCCAACATGATTAGTTACTTCCGAAAACCGAAGGGCCAAAAACCCAAAAGGGGGACACAACTGCGTACGTCCCGGGGCGATCCAGAGTCTTGCCAGATTCCGCAGAGACGCACCAAAGCTGTAAGGTACTGACTGGGAAGGATTCAATAGATTCAAGAATGAGAGGTTTGGAGGATGACAGACCCTCTGGACATTGGTGTTGGGGGACTCCTTGGGGGGCGAGGAGGGGGGGCAGCAAGATGATGGAACTGATGCTGATCCAGGCTCAAAAAATTGACAGGATTATTGTGAGGATCTTCACTGATCCTACACAGAAATTGAGAATATTTTACTCTGGTTTCAGAATTCTAAAATAGGAGAAGTTCTATATACTAATAATGTCCTTTAGTAGTTGAAAGATTGGTTTGTTTAAAGTGGCTTTGTGGGGTGACAGATTCTTCTGAGTGGGGCGATGATGGGGTAAGTAAATGTGATAATTTATGTGTTGATTTTGAGACATGGGGCCAGATGAACGTACCTTTAGGATAAGAATTCCAAAATACCTATTTTTTCCGAATCACTATTTGGTAATCAGTATTTTAAATGTATGAAATGTTTATTTGTTAATTTGCGGTTCCTAGTGGGTCGCAAATCGACCTACCTCATGAATATTCATGAGGTAGATTGCAATTTGCAACCTGTAAGGAATTTCAGCTATCACAGGGATGGTGGCCTGCATAGGTCGGCAAACCACCATGTCTGTGATGGCTTTATAATTAGGGCTCCCGGTTTTATGGTATTTTTAAAAAAATATTTACGTCTGTATTTATCCATATTTATTTTTTGGTCTTCTTATTGGTATTCATCCATATTTATTTTGTGTTTTGAGAATAAAAGGACCTGCAAAATGGTATATTTCCATCTTCATTTAACTGTTAGACGTGCACTCATACATGGATACTTTCATGTTTTAGCTAATTAAACAGCCACGTTTAACAAAAGACTACACTCACAGGTACATATTAGTGTTATATTACAAATATATGTTAACATATGCCTGTATTTAAGGACATGTCACCAGTTTTTTTTTAACTCTCCATACTGTCTATCTGCTTAGCTTTTGCCTGGAATTCATGAAATAACGCATTGAGAGTCTCACCAGAAGCACCATTTTCTGTATTTTTCTGCATATAAAAATAAATACAGACAGGAAACAAATTGTTTTCTGTCTGTATTCATCTGTAAAAATCATTAAAAACGAAAAACCGGAAGCCTTATTTATAATACAGCAATCTTTGGCTTTTTTTTTAATGCAGCCTAACCTCCTTGAAAGGAAAACGGGATGTGTTTAAAAAGAAAAAAATTCAACTTTAAAGTTTCACTTATGAAGAATAGGCAGTGGGAAATATTTTTAGGGGTAGCGGTCCCAAGGGGGTGGTGAAGTATTCTGTTTTGCAAGAACTGTTTGGAAAACTGACTTTCTTCGTCGCTGATGGTTTGCTGAATTTGAAGAGTTTTACTCAGAAATACGGAGCGTACCTGGGATTTTCTCCTCGTTTCAGTCTTGGGCTGTCGATCTCTGCAGGACGCCGGACGCCGGACACCGGGCGCCGATGCTGGAATTTCTGCCGCTGCTTCTCTCAACCGCGGAGCCTGCACGGTCTGTGGGCGCTATTATTAACAGGTATACGGCGCACCTGGGAGCCGTTCCCTAACCTTGCTGGTAAACTCAGACTTTTTTCCGCAATGCCGCCGAAAGGCTCCCACAGCAAGCCCCGCGGCCAGGAGGAGGGAGCAGCTGAGGCAGTGGAAAGCTCTGCAATGGCTGTACCGGTGAGAGGAAAGAACATTCAGAATGGTAGTAATTCAACTTTAAACAAGCCGGTTGAGTCTGCCCCTGCCCCTGGGACAAAAGTAAAGGGTAATCAGGGCGAGAAGAAAATACCTGCACTCTTTGCTGTTATTAAAGAAAAAGACAAAAGGAAAGATAAAGTAGCGGAGGCTGTAGAGACTACAATTATAATAAAAAATTAGATGGCGGGGGGAGGAGCCTGGCTCGCAGCCATGATGGCCGCCTGACTCCTCGGCTCCGCTGACCCTTTTGCCATTCTCCCGGTTACCGCATCATCCTGTTCCTCATCATCGCACTGCGCTGCATCAGCGGAACCGGGAGGCGCGCCCGGTCATGCCGATGTGCTTCTCTTCTCGATCTTGTCCGTGGAAGCCCCGGACCGCCCTCACCTTCTCTGGACGCCGAGCGGATCAGTCCGTGTCTTTGTTCTTCAGAGGCGACCGGCCCAGCACGTAGAGACGGCGGCCATTACTGGCAGAACGGAGCCGGCTGATGTGTCGTGTCCGCCGCATCAACTTTGCTGCACCTGATTCTGACGCTCCACAGGCTTTGGGCACCGCCGCTATCATAGACACATTGTTCCGATCCTTCAGCCCGGGGACGGCTCACTGCAACATTGTCTCCCCTAGCGCCGAGGTGGGCGCCATCTTCCTGCCTCCCATCGGCTCCTACAAGTGTGTACCCTGGGCTTACCGTTGCGGACGCAGACGTCTGCCAAAGCCACTTCATCATCGCGTAGGGATGGATAACGCTGCCTCTGTGCCCCAGACTGTTTCCACCACGCCACGAATCGACAGGGTGCTCGAAGGATTGCTGAGGGTGATGGCAGCCGGCTATCGGGACAGCCCCGAGTCTGCCCTCTCCAGGTACAGGGAACAGCTGCGCCCTTCTACTCTGAGGCTCCACTGGCGATTGGTGACATATTGGGCGCTCTTAACGCTTTCAGAACTGCCCTGCGTACTGCTGCTTGTAAATTGGGGGCTCGGCTAGACGCTATTCTGCTTGCAACCCCCCTGCTTGACTGTGGAAACCCTCGTGAGCGGGACACTGCGCCACACCCTGTAGCTGACTCCTGTGATTCCTTCGCCACGGTCGTCACTGAACCGCTGTGGCTGCGAGAATTCGGCACTGCTGATGTACTGACAGAAGCACCCTTAATGAGGCCCGAAGTTTCTGGGGCGATGGTCAGGATTGGAAGAAGTCGCTGGACACCACGCTTGGCGGTTTTCTCATGGACTAATGGCGGAACTCATTCCCTCATCCTGAAGCGGTTGCTACTGTCTGGACTAGCTGCCTTTGGTGTACCACTGCCGCGCGTTGGTTCTTCTTCTACTATTGCTGACTACATGGCTATGTTTCGGATGAACTTTGGTGGCCGAGTTCTCATTCTGCTGTGGTCCCCTTGTTTGGTCTCTCCTTCCATGATGTCTATCGTGCAGCTGGACTGCGTCGCTACACCATACCGTAGGGGACAGGGTTGAGTATGTCCCCTCTTGAGTCAGGACTGTCTTTCTTGTATAGCTGGGAAGCTGATGGACTGCCGGGGACGTTGCACATTGGTACTGTATTGGTTGCGGGGTCGAGGTAAGGGCGGCCGGAATAATATTTGCTGGTAGTACTGCATAAACTTGAATGGCCCTCCTCCGGTCTTATGTGAATTCTGTCTTTTTTCTTTTCCCTTTCTCTTTTCTTGCTCTAAATTTCGGGTTTAATGGGCGACCGGCACACTGCTAGGGGGGGGGTAGGCCGTAGCCTCCGCATGAGTGCAGGGTGGGGGGTTAGGATTTTAATTTGTTTAGTTTCAGTTTCTATGGGCCTTGTTTCTCTTTTCTCTCTCGCTTTTCTTTTACTTTCTCTTCTCTTCGGGTTCGTAAAGCTCCTGGGTATAGGGTAGCTTCCATTTTCCGCTGATGGTCCTATGCCTTTGTGGGTTTGGATTTTCCATGTCCGTGGGTCGGGCAACAGCCGGTATGTTTTGTTGGATTGCGCAATCATCCTGATTAGTGCTATTATGTGCTATTTGCTGATTATTTTCTTCCGTATTGTAGCCAACATGCTGTGCTCATTGCTTGTAATGTACTGTTGGTGGATTGTATGCACCTGATCCTTCCCTTTTTATAAAACTTAAAATTTAACCTCATTCCTCCTTCCCGGCCGGTCCCTCCTTTCATATGTTGAGATCTGGACACTAGCTGCTTTTCGTTTTTGGGACCGCTGGGCTGGCCTATCCTTCCTTTTTGTGCTCCCACTTGCTTTCGAGGCCGGCCGGCACGGTTGTAGGCCCGTATCTGTATACTTATGATGCACAATAAAGGTTCCAAAAATTTAAATAAATAAATAAATAAATAATGAGATGGCGCCCTGTGTTGCCTGCGCTCCTGCTGTTGAGGATTTAGCTAATGTTGTCAATGATGTCAACACTGTTAGCATTGTAAATATTGCTTTGTATAACAGGATTAATACGCGGAATTTGGATTTCCCGGCGACCCCTGGACTTACTGCTTTGAATGGTGGTCGGGGTGATAACATTGGTGAGTGTGTAGGACTCTCTCCAGGTGCCGATAGAAACTCAGCGGTGCTAGATGAAAGGAGCACTCACAGCGGTTTGGTTGGGGAGGATCAAGGGCAGTGTACACAACCCCCTGAAGCAGATTCAGGTGACTTCTTCTTTCTTTTGGAGCAGTCTACGTCGTCTTGTGAGGATCTGGCATTTCAATACTCTGCTCAACTTTCTATGGTGGATGGCAGTGATCGCAGTAGCCTATTGCTGGAATATTCCGAAGAGTTAACGGAGGGACAACTTAAAACTGTAAAGAAACTTGATCTGCATGCCACTAAAGATGCTGTGGGGGTGCCCAGGAGTGGACGCCTCACAGGGAAAGCCAGGATGGGTTCCACAGCGGTATTCGTACAAGCGCCTTGAGACCCTTGCGGGTGAGTAGTGCGCTATACAAGTATCAATTTACATTTACATTTAAGGAGCCCAAGGAGCGGTTGAGGGGGAGGGGTTTTCTCTATCAATGATATATCGCTCCATCATGTCTCATCGGGATGAAACGAGAGAGGAAACCCAAAGAGTTCAAAATTCCTGTCGTAAATTACATAACTCAGTAAGATGGCTAGTTAAATCGCATGCTGAGTTTGTGTCTAGATTTAATGAGGCAGAGGCCCGGATATCTACTTTAGAAGAAGAGTTGGCTCAACATAAAGCGGCCACTGATCTAAGCTTGGCTACCAAGGAAGATACCATTTGGAAATTAACTGATATTGAAAACCGGGCACGTCGTAATAACTTGAGGGTACTCCAGGTTCCGGAGGGGAAGGAGGGGCAAGACCCAAGGGGGTTTATTGTTGATTTGTTTAAAAAAGCTTTCCCCGACTTGACCCGGTGGGACTGGGATCGTGAAATTGAACGTGTAATAGGTTTCCTTTTAATATTTGTGTGAGACCTGGTCAGGATTCTAAACCTGGGGCTTTTTTAGTATCATTAAACAGTTTTTTGGCACAAGTTGAAATCTTCTCACTTGCACGGCCTGATAAGAAACGAAAAGGGGGTGATGTTGAATTTTTTGTGCGGCCAGATTTGTGCCAACGCTCTATTGAGCTCCGCTGGCAATTTCGTCAATTGATTCCTGAATTGCAGTCTAAAAGGGCTTCAGTCTATTTAATGTTTCCTGCTAAGCTAAAAGTTGTATTTCATAAGCGTACTCGTTTTTTTACCAGTATCGCCCCCGCTAAAGAATTTCTAAGCTCTATTTAGCTCAGTTATATTGTTCAGACCGATTTATTTATAGGTGGAGATAGGTATTGTGCATACTTGTCTTTTTGTCTCTTTTTGTCTCCAATCCATTTTGTTTTTAAGGTTACTCCTAGTGTAATATGACTCTTCAGGGGTTTTGGCGAGCTTGGATCTACAGAACTATGTGTCCTAAAGCCTCGTTAAAAGGGGGGGTGGACTGGGTTCACTAGGGTAGGAAGGGCTGGGGGGTTAGGTGGGGTAGAGTAACACTTAGGTGGGGTAAAAGGGGGGAAAAATTTACAGCAGCAATTAACAGTTTAAAGACTAAGGAAAAAATAAAGAAGAACATTTTTTTGGTGACAAAGGGTAGATAAATGCTATAAGCTGTTTAAAAGTGTATACATTGGGTTATTTTCTTCAGGCTTAGGATTGCGTGTTGCAGAAGGATGGCCACAATATTATAATGTCACATAAAGGACTACGAATTTGTTCACTAAATGTGTCTGGTCTTATTAATTGGGCACAGCGACAGAGAGTGGCTGCGGAATTGCGACACATTCAGCCAGATGTACTTTGTATCCAGGAGACCCATATACCTTGGGCTAACCGTGACATTTTGAAAGATTTGGGTTTTTAATTAATATCAGCTTCTCAACAAACTGGCATGATTCGAGGTGTTGCTATTTTAGCCAAATTGGATTTGGTTACCACTGGACGTACCCTGGCAGATAAATATGGGTGGTGGGTTATAATTGAATGTCGGTTTGGAGGATGTAAGTTTACGCTCTGCACTATTTAAGGGTCTAATCTTGACGAGCCAGAAATCTGATGTGAGTTAAATATTGAATTGGCCTCTTGGGAACAACCTTTGGTAATTTGTGGCGATATCAATACTAACCTGACTAATTGCGCACTACAGGAGGGCCCCCAGAAATATATAGGTCGAAAACCAAACGTTTTTAAAGCACTTTATAATCTAATGTGTGATCACGGCTTGGTTGATGTTTGGGGCAAATTAAAGCAACTTGATATGGGTTTTACCTTTTATTCCCACCCCCACAAAAAGTTAGATTGGATTATTTTTTTGCCCCCACTTCTCTGTTAACAGATGCTTCTATTCAATTATATCCGAGGATTTCATCGGATCATGCCCCTATTGTTCTAGAATTAGCTATATCCAGGTGGAGGATTTTAATTAAGTCTTTCTCATTTGACCGGAAGCTTTGCTTAAATGAAGAATTTAAGGAATATATGAATTATTGGATGAAGGATTTTTTTACAAATAATAATTTGTCCGCTCACATTACTATTATCTGGGATACCTTCAAGGCTTGTTTTCGGGGGGAAGTTCTTAGTTTTAGCATTCACCAACAAAAGAAACTTAAGTCGGAATTATTTCGGTATTATGAGGCTTTGAGAGAGGCGGAAGGGGCCCAAACTGCAGGGATTGCGACGTCTAAGAATTATGTTTCTGGACTAGAAAATAATGTTGCTAAACATCGTGCAACTGTTTTGGGGTTTTGGAATGTGGAGAATGCTAGAAAATATTTAGTATTTAAACAGCAAAATCATGAATATGGGGAAACTATTGGTAGACGGCTGGCTTTGCAATTTCGTATGAAAGAATCTGCTCGAACTATCCAATCACTGACGGATCAGAGCGGCCTTTCACATTCTGATCCGCAACAGATACTCTCTTTTTTCATGGGTTTTATACTAATCTTTATACGCAGCAGGGAGGAATGGCTGGGGGTCAAAGTGTATTTTTACAGGAGGGATTGGTGCAACTAAACCCTTTGGCTGCGGAGCAACTTGATTCCCCGATATCTATGACCAAACGAGAAAGTGCAGTTAACAGTCTAGCCTTAGGGAAAGCGGCAGGACCTGATTGGATTCCTACTGAGGTCTATAGGCTTTTTTTTTTTTTCATCAAACGAAGGATGAGATGTTGAATGTTTTCCGTGGAGCACAATTAGGGCATCCACCTAGATCTTGGTCAGAAGCCACAATTGTGTTTTTTTGTAAAAAGGGCAAATCACCGGATTAGGTGGGATTATACCGCCCAATTTCGTTATTATTAAATTGCGGTAATAAGATTTATTCTAAAATTCTAGCAAATCGATTATCTAAAGTAATTACCCCATTGGTCTCTTTATACCAACACGGTTTTATTCCACAACTTGGAACTGTCACACATGTGAATAAAGGTATAACATTATTTGATATTGTTTGTACGGAAAAGAGGGATTTAGCTTTGATTTTATTAGATGCAGAGAAAGCGTTTGATGGTGTGGAATGGGATTATTTGTGGCAATTTCTGTATCGGAGTGGTTTTGGTAATACATTTATTACAGCCCTGCAATCCCTGTATAATACCCCCACTGCCAAAATGTCTGCAATGGGTTTTCTATCAGATGCAGTGTCTATTACTCGGGGCACCAGGCAAGGCTGCCCCTGTTCTCCCCTTTTATTTGCCCTTTATATTATTCCTTTTGTTGAACAACTAGCTCATAATGCTTGCATTCCTCCATTTGTGGTTCATGATTACCAATTCTCCGTCTTTGTTTATGCGGACGACATAGCCGTGACCACTGTGGATCCCTATCTTGCGATTCCTGAGATTGAACGGTTAGCAACAGAATTCGGATCAATTTCTGGGTATAAACTTAATGTGTCAAAAACACAAATTTTGTGTTCAGATAATATTGTATGGATAGATGAGCGGGTAGTAAAAGAGGTGACATATTTGGGTATTCAAATACGAACTTCTATGCTTGAAGTGATGGATGTGAATTGGAACTTATTGATACGGAATGTTAAAGATTCATTAGATAGATGGGGGCGTATACATTTTACTTTAATTGGTCATAGCAATATTGTTAAAATGCATATTTTACCTAAGGCTTTATATCTATTTCGCTCATTGCCCTTGGAAGTTACAAATGCCAGATTACAACATCTTCAATCAATTTGTGGAAAGTTTATTTGGAGCACTGGTAGGCCCAGATGTGCGATGCGTTTTGTGATGCTTCCTGTTGAGAGAGGAGGGTTAGCCATACCAGATTTTTTTGTTGTTGTTTTTTTTTGTTTTTTTGTTGTAAGACGTTATTTACATTTGCCAATAGTACATTACATCGTTAAGTAAATCAAAGGTTTGTCGTCTATCACTCATCATCACATCTACAATATTACACAGCAATTCAGCCGACAACCTTCCGGTCCGGCAGCAGATGTTGGCGCAGTACATAAGGCATTCAGAGAATATTTGTCGAGTATGTATCGTCTTACTTTTATATAAGTTCAAACAAAACTTTAGACTCATTAGTATCAGATAGTCACTTATAACCATAACAATGTATCTACAATGTCACTAGCCGGTGCAATGTTTCCAAGCTGCTATCCCATCCCCTCCGAACCCCAGGCCATACAGTACCCCTGGTGCTCGGTTCCCAATCCTTCTCCTATCTCCTCCCTACCTTCCAATGTCTCACTCATCCATCTCTTCCTCATCCCCTGAACTATCTACCTCTTCTTCAGGAAGAGGATCGCATAGGTCCCCTATATATCTGTTCCATGACTGCCAGACCATGTTCCACTTGCGAGGGTTAGCTCTCATTTTATACACTGCACGTTCGATCAACATGAGTCTGTCCATTGTCCTGCACCACAGTGCTAACGTAGGTGTTTCCGCCACTCCCCACCTCTGCGCAATGTCCCGCTTGGCCACCATGGTCCCGTTTGTAACCCATTGCTGCTTCCGATGCGTCAAGTCAGTCCCTTCCCACACATTCAGCAGACACATACGCGGGTCCGGTGCCAGTGAGGTCTCAAGAGCCTGGGAGATGGTGCGCATGACTTGCCGCCAGTAACCCAAGATGGCCGGACACTCCCAAAGTGTGTGCAACAGTGTCCCCTCCTCTCCACACCCTCTAAGACAATACAGGTTTTCTGCCCTGTGCATTTTATGTAAGGTGGTTCTGGTGTAGTATACCCTGTGTAGTATCTTGAATTGTATCAGCCTGAACCGAGCCGAGACGCCCGCCTCTCGTGGTGACGCCATTGCGGCGTTCCAGTCTGTCTCATCCATGGCTCCTAGCTCAGTTTCCCACTTCTCTTTTAATTTGAGCAAAGGGTCCGGTAGATTATTCAGTAATTTACGATAAGTGAGTGAGGTGGCGCCTGTTTGCATAAAGTCTGTGAGCAGGCGGTCCTCCAACAGCGAAGAGACCGGGACATTCGACCCTGGCTCAATAGCTGCCATTAATGCATGCCGTATTTGTATGTATCTGTAGGTTTCAGTGGGGCCTAATGCGTATTGTTGCTGCAGGTGTGAGAAAGGGACCACTCCAGTACTGGTCCATAAGTCTCCTACTGTCGTGATTCCAATGTTGTCCCATTGGGTAAATCCCTTGCTGGATCTAAGACAGCCTAGTTGTTTGGTGTCCCACAACGGTGTAAGCTTAGTTATGACCCCTCTCCATTTAAGTCGCGTCTGCGCCCTGTGCCAGAGTAGCACGGTGTGCTTGGTTGGGCCGATCAGTTTCGCCGTGAGTCCTTGATTGTATAATGGGGCCAGCAAGCTGTGTGTACCTAATTGTGTTCTATCCGCTAAATATGCCGGGTCATTATGCGGGGGGTGGATCCACTGGTTAATGACTTTGAGCTGCGACGCCCAGTAATACAGCTGCATATTTGGCAAAGCTATCCCCCCGTCGTACCACCCACGGTTGAGTTTGGTATGCGCTATTCTGGGTGGGCGTTCTCCCCATAACAGATCTGTCATCACCGCTGTCACTTTCCGGAAATAGGAAGGCGGTATCAGGACTGGGGTATTCTCCAATACATATAATAGGCGTGGTAACACCATCATTTTAAATAACGCTGCTCGTCCCAACAGCATAAGAGGTAGAGCTTTCCAGTGTCTCACGTCCGCCCTCAGGCGAGTGAGTGGCGGCAGTAAGTTCTGATCATAGAACACAACCGCATCACGAGCGACGTGTATACCCAGATACTTAAATGAGGTGTCGGCTATCATCAGTGGGCAGTTATCAGGGAGATTTGGTGCAGGACCTTTCAGTACATAAATGACTGATTTTGTCCAGTTGATTGTGTATCCGGAGTTTGGACCATGTGCGTCACATACTACCAGCAACTTCGGAATGCCTGCCTCAGGGTCGGATAGATAGATTAGCATGTCGTCAGCATACAGGGAAACTCTATCCTCCCAGTTGTCTCCCCATTGCAGTCCTTTTAATAATGGGGTAGTCCTAATGACAGTAGCCAGTGGTTCCAGGACCAGCGCGAATAGTAGGGGGGAGAGTGGGCACCCTTGTCGTGTCCCCCTAGCCAAAGGGATTTCTCGGGAGATGTGACCATTGGTTGCTACATGCGCCACAGGATTCGTGTATAACAGTGTGATCCAGGAAATAAATTTGGGGCCAAAGCCCATACGGGTTAACACTGCGAACAGGAACTGCCATTCCACCATGTCAAACGCGATTCTGGCATCCAATGATAGTATGGCCGCCGGTTCCGTCAACAGGGGGGCTCGCGCCATTGCTCCGTGCACACGTCGGAGGTTCAACGCCGTGCTTCTATGTTGCATGAAGCCTGACTGGTCCGGGTGAATTAGGTGTGTCAGGTGCGGAGTCAGTCTGTTTGCTAACAATTTCGCCAAAATGTTTGCTTCGGCGTTAAGAAGTGAAATCGGGCGGTATGACGCGCAATCTATGGGTGGTTTACCTGGTTTCGGGATGGCCACTATGGTCGCCATCCGTTGATCCAGGGGCAAAGTCCCCCCCTCCCGACACTCCGTGTACATGGCCAACAGAGGTGAGCTCAGGGTGTCTGCCATAGTCTGGAACCACTCAATCGGGATCCCGTTGGGGCCCAGCGCTTTGCCTGTGTGCAGCGCATTAAGTGCCGTGTGGAGTTCCTCAGGGCTCCTCGCTAAGTCCGACACTTTTTAATATCTATGTGTCGGACTTGGCGAGGGTGATCAAGTCATTTGGTATTGGATTAACCTCATATGCCGATGACACCCAGCTAGTCCTGGCGATCCACAAAATGGAGCAGCGTTGCATTTAGAGCCCCCATGTGCTAGTCACACTGCCTCCTAGCTCTCAGATCAGAACACAGTGAGACAGTAGGTGTAATAAGCACTCAGCCACTACGGTCAATTCCCATCATCGTATAACGATGATCAAATTGCATTTGGGAGAGCGCATGATCTTGTAATTTATGGAAGACAATCCAGGGCCACACAGAACTTAAGCCCTCAGCCATACCAGGGAGACTTGTGACGTGTTTCCTACACAAAAAGTATGGTGTGTGTCAGAATGGTTAAATGGAGAACAGCTTGTCACATAGATCCAGCGAGTGAGTTTTCATCCGGCTAGTGTGCAGTGCGTGATGAGGAATTGTCCTGCACGCTTGCAGCGCTTTGTCTCATTCCCCGGCAGTACCTGCTAGCATGTCTAGCCCCTGTCAGATGTAGTGTCCGGCAGTCTGCAGTGCACAGATGCGGGAGTTGTTGAGGAGTCTTTCTGCACATGCGCAGCGCATGACAAGAAGCCGCCATGGGCGCGTGGGACTTGTTGAGGAGTCTTTCTGCACATGTGCAGCACATGACAAGAAGCCGCCATGCACGCGTGTAGTGCCTGTTAATGAGCCAAGCATACATAGACACAGCGAGTGAAAAAGCACGACCAAAAAAGTAAGTTAAAGCACGTTAGGAACACTGATAGAAAAAAAAGAATAAAAGTGAAAGCTCATAAAAAAAAGCAGAAATAGTAAAGTTAGTTAATGCGCACAAAAGTGAAATCTCCTTAAAAAAAACAGATGGCCCAAGTTAGTTAAAGCAAATGACAGTGAAAGCTCTTTAAAAAACAAGCCGCGCCAGAGAAATGAAAGGCGTGTCAGCCTTTGTTGAAGAAAAACGAGGTAATACCAAAAAAAGTGCTTAGCGGCTAATTACGAGACACTGTCTCCCACCGCAAATAAAAGAGCCAATCCCGGTAGGCGGGACCAGAAGCAGACAGGGTGGCAACCCTCAGTGTAATGATTGCCTCCGTTGCAATTATTACACTGTGTTTTGCATAACACAGTGCCGCATCTGTGAGGAGTGAGGAGGACTTTGCAAACCTACTTGTTATTTTCAGGGAGGGAAATACTGCCACTGCTTGCCGCACTCGCTTCGCGGGTGCTGCTTCGTTGTAAGGAGCAAGGAGATAGCTCCTACCTGGGGTCACACTGTTGCCTGCGACCTGGGGCGGTTTAGCCTGGAAAGAAACCACAATGAACGCTAGCAGGGACTCGATCTACCAGGAGTCCCTGCTTCACTAAGCACACCTGGCCCTGCGTTCTGCCGCCAGCCACGCCCACAGGACATTCCACCTACTTTAAAACTCTTTGGCGCAACAACTCCCTGGGTGCCGCATCTGTGAGGAGGACTTTGCAAACCTACTTGTTATTTCCGGGGAGAGAATTACTGCCACTGCTTGCCGCACTCGCTTTGCGGGTGCCGCTTCGTTGTAAGGAGCAAGGATAGAGCTCCTACCTGGGGTCACGCTGTTGCCTGCGACCTGGGGCGGTTTAGTCTGGAAAGAAACTGCATTGAACGCTAGCAGGGACTCGATCTACGAGGAGTCCCTGCTTCACTAAGCACACCTGGTCCTGCGTTCTGCCGCCATGCACGCCTACAGGATATTCCACGCGATATATAATAAGCGCAGGCACCCGCTGCGCGGGAGTGTGCTGGAGCGTCCCGGGAGAAGTCCGGGACAAGGGCGGGACCATCTGTGGCCGTCCGAGGCCCAACGAGGCTGGGCTGGGCCCCTTCTCTGACCTTTGTGGTTCCACTTGTTTGATTAGTAGTTGCTCTTATTCTACACACAGCGGGGGTCATGACTACCAAGTTAAATGGCACATGGTTGAAACCAGGGGTTGGGGGAAGCTTTGCTGGCACTATGGATGCGTTTTTGGTTAGAGCAGGAAATATGCTCCGGCAGGAAATAGTGCTAACTGAGAAAAGGCTCTCATTAGGAGTCTATGCCGCCCAAAAAAGATCTTCTATGAGCAATATTCAACACGCTAAGTCCCCTGATATTATGGCCCTACCTTTAATTAATGTAGACACTTTAGATCATTTACAGGGTGCCACGGGAGATACAATTCTAAGTCCAATTACTGAGGTGAGGGCTGGGCTAAATCAATCATTAGTCGAATGTATTACTGATGTGGTAAAAACTGTTTCTCTGTCTGCTCAAGATACAAGTGTTATACCCCCAAATCCCCTCACTGTGCACAGTAACATTGATGAGAATCCCTTTGAAACCAACACACATGTAAACTTTAACGTAAGGGAAGCCTGTGACTCTCAATCCACCAGGCCAAAAAGGCCAGCCAGTGAAAGCATTGGAGTAAATGGTAGCCGGGTCGAGCCCTTAGCGAAACGCACAAGGGTTGGCCCGGCAACGCGGTCACAAATTAAGAATAAAGGGATAAGCGAAGCCCCAAACACTAAAAAGTCAAGTATTTTTTATGTAAGGGACGAAAGCGAGGAAGCTGCTACTGCTTTAGTAAACCAAGGTGATCCGGGGGGCTCCCAGGCTTTCTGGGTACGCATGGAGTCCCTAATATCATCCTCTCTCGCTCCTTTTTGGTCTAAGCTAGAGGTTTTGGAGAATAAGATTAGCAGCCGGGCCAAAGACACTACAAAAGGAGATATCATACATCAAGTAAACCCCAGGGGAGTAGCTATAGCCTCCATTGCTATAGGGAATTTAGAGTCAGGCGGGACTGGGGGCATGCAGGGTAATTTTACGACTTTAAACGCTTTGATTACTGGGTATGATAGAGAAGTTGCCCCAAAACCACTAGTGCCAGACAGGAGTGTGTCCCCCAATAGCCAGACACGAGCAGTTAGCCAATCACAGCGGAATACAGCCCAAAAAAGCAATTTCAAGCATGCAGGGGCGAACCAAGCGCAAGCCGTGAGTAACTCAACTGGAATAAAAAATGTGTCCAGACCAGGGCAAACCAGTGGTCCTGACAATCAAATCCACGGCTGTGGGCTGAAACCAGCTAAAGATGTTATAGATCTACCCCCAGCAGCAGCCCCTCTGGTGGTAGTCTTGGCTGGCGTCCCGCCGTTGAGGGCAGACCAAACAGAGACATGGGCTAAGTTAAAAAATAAAACGGTGGATTGGCTTATTAGGCATAAAGGCTTTAAACCCTTTCTTTCAAACCATATATTGATGGTCCGTAGAGTGGCCTGGCTTGGGAATTCACCTAAGAAAATAAGCGGCAACTGTGTTATTGTTAACTTGGACAGGTGTGATTTTGTTTTAACGATTTTCAAAGCACAGGACTATTCTCTTATCACTACATGTATTGCTGCCCTCCCTTTGGGCTATTTTTATAAACCACAACCAAGATTAGAAGGGGGGATTAATCTACAAACTCCGGTCTCAAACAGATAGGAGGTCTTATCTGGGTTAGAAGATCAAGGCTGACTGCACGTCAGGCATGAGCCTGAAACGCTACAGCCAGTCACTAGACAATTGGTAGGGGGGAGCCTGATGCCTATTATAGCTGACTTTGAGGTAGAACCTACTCTCGAGCCGACCCAACCAAATTTAGTTACTACACTGACCATGGGGGAAAACATATTAGGTCAGGACATAACCATGAATAAGGTAGAGATTCTCTCATGGAACATTGCTGGGTTGCGGTCTAAAAGAGGGGATAAAAATTGGGAAAGCTTTTTATCTACAAGCCACATCATTGCGTTACAGGAAAATTGGGAGGTTAAAGATACCTACTACTTAGACGGTTATCTTACCTTTAATAGGTTTGCTGAACCATCACCAATGGGGAGACCGAGGGGGGGGTCTTTTGTTACTATTTAGCTTAAAATTATTATTAGCCCTGAGCTAGTTGTGACAAATTCTCCACATATCTTAGCTGTTAGGCTGAAGGGCAAAAATAGCCTCCCAGCATTATTAGTGGTGAACATTTATAATTCCTTTACTAGGGCAGACGAATTAGACCATTTGAAAGCACTTTCCTCTTTTTTAGACTATTTTGAAATTAAAAATGATGCCCCTTACCACCTTATAATCCTTGGAGATTTTAATGTTCATGTTTGTCACCTACATTGCATGCAAAGCATGGAATATGAGTCTGCCCCGCATGGTCCTATGCATTTTGAGCATACGAGAAGTGGGTTGCACTTAGAGAGTCTTTTAGCTGCTCACTATTTGTTCTGTCCAGAGCAATCGGGCGTTTTAAACCTGATCCCAACCTACACAGGTCAAGGCCATGACAGTATTATTGATTATATATTAATGTCATTACCTTTAATGGACCTTATTGGCTCATTTGAAGTTAGACAGGTTGGTATGAGTGACCATAACCCCCTAAGGATGGACATTAAAATAGAGGCCCTAAAGCATGACTCACCTCTGGCTCCTATTTTAAATTCTAACAGTTATTAATTGTCAGGGTCGAAGGTTGAGATGGGATGTAATTGCTCCTGCTGATTTTCTTGGTAGCCTGTATAATAGCAACCGTGATGATTTTAGCCTCTGTACTAATTTGGGTGCTGAATCTATAGAAATCTTAGGTGCCTTTGACCGCATTACTAATCAAATAGCGGTCAACTTGACTCGGCGCGGCCAACCAAGGCCAAAGAAGTTTAAAAATTGGTTTTATCAAATGTGCATTACTGCACATAATGCCCTAATGGAGGCCCTGAAGGCCCCTGTAAGGGACGTTATCAGCATTACCGAAGCCAGGAGGAGCTATAAAAACGCAATTAAATCACGGAAAACTGAGCTCAAGGAGATGGATTGGGAAGAGTTAAGTGAGGCCAGTACCGTAAAAAATAGTACCCAGTTCTGGAAATTAATAAATATTCCTGTTTTCCATGAGGCAGATAATACCACCAAGGACTGCCTCATCCCTCCAGAAAGACGGGTGGAACATTTTAGGAGCTTGTATTCTACAAGCGCTCGCCTATTGGCTACTACCCATAGGGATGCTAACCAGGCGCCAAAAATTATTTTCCAGGAGGGGGAAGTCATGGAGTCAATTACATCCACAGCTAAAGGGAAAGCACCGGGCCCGGCCGGGGTACCGGCAGATGTGTACATGGCTGACCCAAGTGTGTGGGCAAAGAACTTAACTCGTGTTTTTAATGCCGCCACCAAGACAGGTTTCCCAGCTACTTGAGGCAAAGCAGTTATAGTCCCAATATATAAAAAGGGTTCAAGAGAAGACCCGGCCTGCTATAGGCCAATCTCACTCCTGGACTCTGCTGCAAAGATAATGGGAAAAGTGGTATTAGTGCGTCTGACAGAATGGCTGGATAAAAACTCCATTATTTCTGATTTGCAGTATGGCTTCAGACAGGGAAAAGTATGGTAGACCAATGCCTGAACCTACATCTAATTATAGGAAAGTACTCGGTCGTAAAGCAGGCTGATATCCATTTAGCCTTTATGGATTTGTCCACTGCTTTCGACCTAGTAAAAAGGCAAAAGTTATGGGCCTCTCTTTTGGACATCGGGCTGGAACTTACTTTAGTATCCTTCCTGGCTGATATACATGAGAATAACACTGCTGCGGTCCGTTATAATGAAAATGGGAGTTTAACTAAAGCATGGCATGTTAAACGTGGAGTAAGGCAAGGATGTATCCTTGCCCCTCTGCTGTTTTCGCTCTATATAAATAACCTGGGAGATGCATTAATATCATCCTGCAAAGATATCCCATGGGTAGGTCCAAAAAAGATCCCAGCATTGTTATACGCAGATGATGCTGTTTTGGTGGCTAGAACAGCAAGAGGGTTGCAATTGCTTTTAGATAGTTTAATTAGTTTTATGGATTCTCTTGATTTCATAATTAATTTTAAGAAGTCCCATTCAATGACGATAGGTGGGAAGCGGGCGAAAAAGGCAAGATTTTTCTGCAAAGGCTTAGAACTGGCTAAAGTACCTACCTTCCCATATTTATGGGATAGTATTTGATGAAAGAAGGTCATGGGTGACGCAGCGTATTTTAAAAAAGAACAGCCTAGCGAGGTCCACGGGGGCTGTCTTGGGTTTGGCTAAGAGTATAGGTTCAAAGCCACTCCCAGCCCTTATGAAAATATATAATGCGAAATGTGTCCCTATGGTGTTATATGGGAGTGAGGTATGGGGTTACACAGATGCCAGTGATATACAAGTAGCAGAAAATATTTTTCTACGAAAATTGCTGTCACTCCCAGCATCTACTGCTAATTTTAATACTCATGAGGACGTGGGTGTAGGCTACATTCAAGATCAGATTGCTGTGGCCCCATTACTAGGTTGGCTTAGAATTTGGGCGCATCAATCGCCCAGCCTAATCAATTGATAATCCAGGACTGTCTGTCCCTAGATAGAGCTCTCGATATACCGTGGCTCAAGTATATTAAAACACAAATGGATATTTTGGGCAGCCCTGACCTGTTTACAAACCCAAGGGCTTTGAGTAAGATGGCTATTAAAGCCATAAAATCTCAGTTTCTACACAGATCTAGGTCTGTAAGGGAAGAAGGGGAGCTGCCTAAACCTTCTGTAAGGTGCTTTGTAATGCGGAGTACAGGAAGAGGAATTCAGTCATACTGGACGTATATAAACAAGCCATTTTATCTGTTTGTATTGACAAGATTCAAGTATAACATGCTCCCCTGGTTATTATCTTCCCCAAAGGGTTTTTCCAAGGAGGGGGTTCTTGGCCCCTGTCCTTGTGATAATTTCTCAGAACAGAACACCTTACATATGATTTTCTTTTGCGATTTTTATGTTTCAATACACAAAAAATTCATATTGCCATTATTAGAGGGTTGTAATTTTGAACAGGTTAGGCCAGCGCTGATATACTTGCAATGTTTGAGGTCCCCGCTGGTATGCTTTGGAGTGGCTAGCTATATCATGGGGGCTATTAGACGAAGAAATAAGATGCAGTTATTGTGATATGAATTTCCCACCTTTGTACATATAGTGACCCTATGAATAAGGAAAAAAAAATGTATGATATGAAATTTTAATATGTCAGGGAATCTTAGGAAGTGTCCTCGATATGTGACAACATCTCTTTTTTAATTAGTTATTTGAACTCCAAGTATTATTCTTGTGGGGCTAGGTTAATTTAAATGGTCTCTCGCGGTTTTCACAAAATATGCATATTTGTATATTTTTAATCGTATTTACCCTATGTATGTAGGGAATTTTAATGCTATGACATTTTTGTGTTGTACTGTGCTTTGACGGTTTTACATTTTTTTTAACCGAATAAAGTTTGTATTGACTTGACTTGACTTGTGTTTTGCATAAACCATGACTCACGACGCGCACAAATCAAAATTGCAGGCGGAGCGGAGACAGAACTTCTGGAACCGTATTGATTCCAAGAAGTCCTTGCATTGGCGAGAGTAGCGCATGCGCTACTAACGCCAGGCGAGACCTAAAGAAAAATTAAACTTTTCAGTTTAATTTTTTAAGAACCTGGGACCAATGCCTGCTCTTAAAAAATATTTTTGCACCCATTCACAAAGGGGAAGGGGGCCCCTGGAGACCCCGGCCCCTTTGTGGGTTGTTACCACCTAATTGATGTAGGTGGTCAACTGCAATTGTTTTGTGACCGCAAATGCGGTCGCAAAACAGTCATAAACAATCATTCAGTGATGTTAGACTCGCTATTAGGAAGGGACGCCCTTGGCACGCCTCTTCCTAATACAGAATCGCAAACCATAGTCTGCGAGTCGCTAATAGGTCAGCGACTCGCAAAATATGGTCTGTCTTTGGGGCAGACCAATTCTGCTGTCGCAAACGGCCCGAATTCCCGTTTGCGCCTGCAAAAAACTGTTGTACATCTGCCCCTAAGAGGTGAAAGTCTCCTGGCAGGAGGGAACACTTCAATCCAATATATTAACTCAACAACAGTAATTCTGAAAAAAATGGTTTATAATAACATTTTATGTTTGCTGGAAAATGTTGTTATTGTAGAGAACTGGAACCTACCATTAGCCATTTAGAGTAGATACAGGGGCACTACTTCTTCATGGCAACTGGTGCGGTTGATATTATTCTGCAAAAGCCACATGCAGAATATCTTACACATAGGAAGCTCTGGTGGATAGATGCTTGGCTTCTATTACAATATCTATTCAATCTTAAGGCAGATTGAAATCTCCATATCATAATGAGTAGGTTCAAGAGCCATGTGGGGTCCAGAATCTAGCCTCAGAACTTGTGAAGGAGAGCCGGTCTGTACATAAGCCTCCTATGTGGTTGCATAGAAGTAAAGCAGGTTGGTAAACCATCATTGCTGGGGCCAGTCCAGAGTTATAAGGAACATCCTGGCCTTGGAGTATGTCAGTTTGATGATGAATGACAGAATTAGGGGTATGGGAGAAAAATCGTACACAAACTTCTCTAACCAGCTGATCACTAAAATGCATTTCTGTGTTCCTGGTTGGTAATACCTTGAGGCATAGTCAGGACTTTTTTTCATTTCCTACCTTCACAGCGAGATTGTTTTGCAGGAAATCCCATCACAGATGATTTTGTGAATGACTGCACCAATTTGATAACTATTTGTGGTTCTCCTGAAGCGCATGCTTAGGGAATCCACCTGCTAAAACATTCTTTCAGATTATCTGGGCTTTAGACTCAGAAATCTGGATCTGGACCCGCCTCGCCTGTATACAGCAGTCATATTGGCTGTCTGGACAAATAGAAAGTAGATTTAAGGATGCTAGAAACGACTTCAGAGCCTGGAGTACCACTCAGATATTTTTTTCTAAGACAACAGTCCGTGAAACCGTGGTTCATGTGGGAACTCCATCGAAAAGGGAAGCATCGATGTCTATCATCAGACGTGGAATATCTTGTTGGAAAGGAACACCCTTTAAAAATTGCCCAATTGGTCCCACCACAGGAAAGATTCGATTTCTGCTGAAGTGAATCTCATGTCATCCTCCTATTTTCCTGAGAATTGCACCACTGATATTCTAGGCATTGCTAAAGAGGTGCTGTATGAAAACAAGCATTTGGGACTAGGAACGTAAACAAAACCTTTGCAGAATGACAACAACCTGGTTATGGGATGACCTTTTTTAGGAGTTAGTGACTTTTGAGACAGATTGAAGATAATCGGTCCTCTACAGGAAACATTCTTGCACTTTAAAAGTCTAGGAAAGTCCCAAGATAATGAATTGATTAAAACGGAGTTGTTGATGACTTGGAATGATTGACGTGTGCCTGTTAGCTGTAAACAACTGGAGAGTCTTCTGGGCAACGTTCAATCCCAGGGGACAAGCCAAAACAGGGCCCACCATTCAACAGTTCCCAATTATTAACCTACAGCTGCATTCCCCAGATCGTATTAAATTTCCCTGAGAACCTTTGAGTCAATTACACCACCTATTCTGCAGACATGCATCAATCTATTCCCTTACGCCAGGGGACTCTGATAGGACGACATGAGTTACTCCATTCCTGGGACTAAGTCCCTGTGATTCACCACCAGCCTTAAGAAACCACATTTAAGAGCATGCCAAGGCAGATCTGTATCATTCAGAACCCCCAAAGTCATTACACAAGTCATGAGAGAGACATCTGAACCCAACATCACAGAGCGCCTCAGCTTGACCTTTCTTCAAAATGCTTGTAGTTCCCTACAACTACTGAGAGAAGGATTGACCCTACCTCCTCACTCGATTTTATATGCATTCTATCCATGACCATTCCAATTGACAATAGTTTGTTGTGGTTATTGTAGACGCAATGCAAGATTTTAAATTGTATGAGCCATAAACTCCCTTTCAAAGCCCCTCTCAGGGCCACCCAATCGATATCTTCCTGCGTTCACCAATCTCCTAACCATCTTGTACTCAGCAGTGCTAAGGAGTTTGGTGTATTATTTATTAACATCATATCCACTACTAAAAATGGCTTTTCTGTACAGATCTTATAACGGAAGCCTTAATTCCAAGGGAGTAGCATCACCAATATACTCACATTCCACAAAACAGGCAGTACAACCACAATTAAAATGGGAAAATATATTTGCCCATTTCCATGGAGGTAAAACTCTAAATGAGGTCTACGAATGGCTTTATCCCCCAGCACCCATTATGTCACTGACTTACTGTTCAATCTCATTTTCTGAAACCATCCAGCCTTCCCATTTCCAGAAATCTCTCCAACTGTCCATAAAGGGATTGTCTGCGTCAGTCTGCTTCTCCAAGCTAACATCCGTTCAGCCAACAACCACTTTGGATTGTCCCTTCTTGAGCCATTTGTTGGTTATTTTAAATTTGACAATAGGTCTGAAATTGTGCTTGGCCTATTTTTTCAAATGAGAAATAACAGGAATAAATTGCTATTTTTTTGGATGATCGAGGAGTCTTGCCACCCTCCTTTTTTTAACAAGGTTGATCAATCAATCGATCAATCAGGATTTATAAAGCGCGGCTAATCACCCAATAGGGTATCCAGGTGCTTGCAGGCCCCCGGAGGCTTATTCAAACAGCCAGGTCTTGAGGGCCATTTGGAATTCCGGAAGTGAGGTGATTGTCCGTAGGTGTGAGGAGAGGCTGTTCCAGGTTTTTGCTGTAATGTGGGAGGAGTAAAGTCTTCCACTTCTGCTTCAGTAGATGCAGGGAGTGTAAGCAAATGAAAGGGAGGCAAAGCGTAGTGTTCTCAATGGTTGGAGGAAATTCAGGCGGTGGTTAATGTAGGCGGGTCCTTGGTTGTGTAGAGCCTTGTGTGCACAGGTCAGCAGCTTGAATTGGCATCTCTTCTGTACTGGGAGCCAGTGGAGTTTCCCGAGGTGGGGTGTGATGTGGGTTTGTCAGGGAAGGGTCTGGTGTGGCCTTCTGTATGGTCTGATGGTCGGAAGTATCTGTAGAAGGTGTGCAGCAATTGCTACGTAGATGGCATTGCCGTAGTCCAGTCGACTGGTTATGAGGGCTTGTGTCACAGTGCATCTCGTGCGTAGGGGTATCCACTTGAAGATCTTACCTAGCATACGCAGAGTGAGGAAGTAGGAGGAGGAGAAGGTTGTTGTCAATGATCATTCTGAGGTTTCTGGCATGGTTGGAGGGAGTGGGTGCCGGTCCTAGATCTGATGGCCACCAGAAATCATGCCATGTGTTGCTGCTGTTGCCACAGATCAGTACTTCTGTCTTGTCTGTGTTCAGCTGCAGGCCGTAGTTCTTCATCCAGTTAGCGGTGTTTGCCTGGAACTTATGTTGAGACTGTGGGATATGACAATGTTGGCTAGTGGAGGTTATATATGTATTGAGGAGTCTGGGGCTGAGGGATAAGCCCTGGGGGACACCGCAGGTGATCTCTTTGGATTCAGAGGTGAAAGGTGGGATGTGGATCATCTGGGTTCTTCCAGTGAGGAAGGGGGGGAGCCATTTGAGGTTGTCCCCTTGGATGCGGATATGGTGGAGTCTTTCGATCAATGTGTTGAAGGCTGGCGAGAGGTCGAGGAGGATCAGACCTGCTTTTTTTACTCCTCAGTCTAGGACGGTTTGGATGTTGTTCGTGGATGCGATCAGGGCGGTTTCCGTGCTGTGATTGCTGCGGAAGCCAGAATGGGAGGGGTTGAGTACTGGTTCTGCTCCAGGTGTGTCATGAATAGATTGTTGATGATCTTTTCCAGTACCTTCGTTAGGAATGGGAATAGTGAGGCAGGAAGTTTTTGAGTTTGCTGTGGTCGGCGGAGAGCTTTTTGAGTAGAGGTCTGACTTTGGCGTGATTCCAGGCCCCGGAAGTTGACCTCCTTTTGACGTTTCTCCTTGTGGTATTGAGTGGACATCTTTGGAGTAACTGAACTGCTGGTGGAGGTTCACCGAACCTGAGACATACCCTTGCTGTATAATAGTCAGCATCCAATCATCTTCTATAAACCTTGATCCACCTTTTGTTTTGCAGCGAAATAAACATGTCGGAACGAAGCGAGGACCCCGGGGGCACTGGAAAGACACGTGCTAGTGTTTTCCTGGTAACGGACTCAGTTTTGGCTCAATGTTCGGCCCGTGATTGGATGGAGGAGGTGGGCAGCACTTTGCGGGTAAAGGAAGTCAGTCAGCGAGATCATCAGCAGTCAGGAGGACGGCGAACAGCGTTGCAGGAGACATGGGGGAGGAGATGATGGATGTGGCACCCAAGGTCAGAGGTTGGGCGAACTATGAGGAGAAGTCGAAGAAAGGGCCTCCAAACGACCAAAAAGTCATGGAGTTTGTTGGCCAAGAAAAAGAGAACCCGAGGGAGGATGTACTGGATGAGGCCGCCAGAACCCCGGACGGAAGTCCGGCCTCAGGTAAGTGTGGTGCACACGCGCGCACGTCCTAGGGGTTGGGTTTGTGCTAGGAATGGTTCTGGGTCAATGGGAGTTCTTTTTCAGTACTGAGAAGGCATGGGACACTGTTGAGTGAGATACTGACACAGGCTAGTGTCAGGTGCTTCCACTAAAAAAGGGAATAATTTAACTTCACGGGTGGTGATCAACAGCACAGTGCATATACAAAGCAACGCCTTACCTAAATATTCACAGAGGTGTTATTTGGTGAAGTGGTTGAAGAATGTTATAGTGCAGACCAATAATGGCCTTCTAATTTGGTTTTTCCAGAAGGTGCTGGGAAGACAGAGAAGGCTGGAAGGAGTTAAAAGACACATTCAGGAGCCCGAGGAGTCTTTCCTGTATTACAGACATTTAATTAAGAGTACTCATACTGTCAAAATAATAAACAATACAAGTGACAACGTACATTGAGTAGCCTACCATTATTTGTCCTATCACAGTGGTGGTGTCAGACGTGGGATTGCGGATCACCGATAGGACAAGGTGATGGCCCAACCATTGACTATGGATGACATGATTAGGAAACTAGCTGACGGCCAGCGTCACCTACAGTTGGTGGTGAAGGGGCAGGCTACCCCTGCGCAAAAGGATCGTGAGACTCTCCATGACTACCTGCAGTCACAGGCAGGTGTTATAGCTAATAACCAAGAAGTACAGGACAGCGCCATACAGGGACTAACTGATACTGCTGCAAATACCAGGGTCCATCCTTATGTCCCTCCCTCAGTATTACGAAGTTTTAGCCAGGAGAGGACCCAGATTTCTTTTATACTCATTTCACATTTAAATGTGTTTTATTGTTGCAAGAATAGTCATTAGAAATGAGATACATCTGATTGTTGCTGACTCGACATCAACATTCGGTGGGCATCAGCTATAAAGCAATTTCTTACTGCAAACAGGAAACCCAACGACCCACTCTCCCTTCCTCACCCCCTGGGGTGCCTATGTCTCATAGACTGGTATTTTCTGTGTCTGTGGCTTTTGGCTCCGTTTTATCTGTTGTGGCTTAGGTATTTGGGTGTTCGGTCAGTCTGAGTAGTCTGAGGTATCGAGGACACTTAAGCTCAGTGAATTCCTGTGTTAAGAGTGGTATGAACGGACATCAGATCTCCCTGAACTAGTCCCCATCCGCCCTAAGAGCTAAAGAGAGCCTCTCCATCCCCAACATGTCTCATATATGGTGTAGCCAGGCTAGTTTTGTTGGTGTCTTATCTGTGCCCCTGTGTTCGCGGGGGTAGTGCGGGCCGGAAAAACAGGCGTGGAGGCCGTATGAGGTGTGCAATGTTTTCAGTGCTTTATTAAAGATAGTACACAAGAAGGGGGAGGGAAAGTAATCAGGCTCCGAAGGGTAGGCTTCCGGGTCTGTCTCTCGGGAAATGGTCTGGACACCACTTGTGATCTGCGGCTTCTTCTTGGTATTTTTCCTCGGGTAGTCCTCGGAGGGCGTGTGGGAAAACACAAAACAAGAGAAAGGAGCCGTTAGTCCTGTCGGACTATATACAAGGAATACCGCTTACCGAAACCAGGGTAGTGCGGGGTCTACAAGAGAGACGGTGAGGAGGGGAGGGATTCAAAGACAGAATAGGAAGGAAGAAGAAAAGGGGGGAACTATCTATTCGTGTGAGGGTAATAGTGCTGGGGATTTACTTCTCTTATAGAGCGTGAGGACCGGGGTAAGGGAAAGGGTAGTGAGACTCTTCTGGGACGTGCTATATGATATTCACAGTGAGTAGTGTGGAACTTTCTATGATGGCTACTATATACAGTGCAACGATCACCTCCCGGCTAACGTGGTTCAGTGTCTGCCCTCAGTGGGTACTCACCGGCTCCGCCGCTCCCCAGCCACCTCCTTTGGACACCACCACTCCTCACTCCACTCCTCCTCTTCCTCACCCTTCTCCACCTCTCCTTCCACCGCTCCTTCGCCTTGGATCTCCTGCAACACCTTCACTCCTCCTGCAGTCCTTCCGTCTTCGTGCTTGGTGCTTCCTGTTTTCAACTGCTGGTGGGATGGACTTCCGGGGTTGCTCTGGTGTCCTTCCGGGACTTCTCCAAAGGGGATTGGCTCCTGGAAAGACAGAAGACAGGGGGGTGGGGTTCTGATTACTACGGATGCTGCAGAGTCCGTGCTAAGGGAATGGTGACAACCGGGACTACGTCGATAGCCAGGGTCAGGTAAGGGGCCCGGATCACATCCCTTTCCCCTCGCTGTCCTTCTTGTACGGGTTGGTGAAGAGGAATAACGGGACAAGAAATCTACGTTCCCTTGTTCTGTCCCTTTCCGGTGTAGAGTCCGAAACCTATAAGGTTGCAATGCCAAGAACCAGCGGAGGACTCTGTCCTTGAGTCCTTTGTTGTGAGCCATCCATTCCAGGGGTGCATGGTCTGTGAACAGGGTAAAGTCGCGGCCCTCTAGATAATAACAAAGACTTTCTATAGCCCATTTGATGGCGAGGGCTTCCTTCTCTATGACTGAGTAATTATTTTCTCGAGGAAACAGCTTCCTGCTGAGGTATATCATCGGTTTTTCGTCACCGTTGGCATCAAGTTGTGAGAGAACTGCTCCTAAGCCCTGGTCGGAGGCATCTGTCTGGAGTACAAAGGGGTGGGAATAATCGGGGCTAGCTAAAACAGGCTTGGAAGTAAGAGACAGTTTGAGTCCATTAAAAGCCTGCCACAGTTGGGGTGTGGGGTTTTTCAGGAATTCCTCTCTTTTTACTGTTTTTCGTAGGAGGTCTGTGAGAGGGGCAGTCTTTTGGGAGAAATTGGGGCTAAATCGCCAATAGTATCCCAAAAGACCCAAGAAAGCGCGGAGGTCCTTTCGGGACTGAGGGAAGGGTAGGGCTTGTATGGCGGTGATTTTGTTGTCTTGAGGGCGGATAACCCCCTCACCCAGGAGGAAACCCAGATACTTTACGGTTTGGGCAGCTAGTGTACTTTTGGCAGGATTGATAGTGAAATGGTAGGAGCCCAGGGATTGTACAACCTAATTTAAATGGGATAAGTGCTGTTCCCATGTGTCGCTGTAGATGACGATGTCATCAAGGTAGACCCCAGCGTATTGAGCATGGGGTCGTAGGACAAAGTTCATAGCCCTTTAGAAAGTTGCTGGAGCCCCATGGAGTCCGAAGGGCAGTACCGTAAATTGGAATGAACCCTCAGGGGTGGAAAAGGCTGTCTTCTTTTTATCCTGTTCCCTTAAAGGGATCTGCCAGTACCCTTTACACAGGTCGAGGGTGGTAATATACTTGGCTTTTCCTATTCTCTCTATCATCTCGTCTACTCGGGGTAGGGGGTACGTATCAAAGTTCGAAATCTTATTTACTTCACGAATATCAATGCAGAAGCGTATTGAGCCGTCCGGTTTTGGAACCAGCACTATGGGAGAATTCCAATTACTAGTGGATGGTTCAATGATCCCCATGTTTAACATCTGTTCTATCTCCTTTTTTATGACGGGCCTACGGGCTTCCGGTATCCAGTAAGGCCGGAGCCGCACGGTTTTCCCAGGGTCAGAATGGCTAGCGTGTTCAATTATGGCGGTACGCCGGGGTAGGACGGAAAAGACATGTTGTAGGGGATGGAGGACCTCTCGGAGGACCTGTTTCTGGGACTCAGTCAGTTATGTATCAAAACAATGGTCAAAATGGTGGGCGGAGGTTAGGGACTCCCCCAACAAAACCGGACGGGGTCCTTCCCAATTTTTATGGTGGTTTATGTGATAGATTTGGGTGGTTCTTCGGATATGATCTAATTCTAGTTTATAGGTAAAAGGTGTTACTTTTTGGACGATGGTGTATGGCCACTGCCATTGTCCCAAAAGTTTTTGGTCGGAGGATGGCATCATTAAGAGTACTAGGTCCCCTACCGAAAAGCTCCTCGGTTTGGTGCCCTTGTCATACTGTCGGTTTTGGGAGGCTTAGGCGTTTTCTAGGTTTTGACGTACAATATTCCGTATTTGTCCCAAATGTGTTTTAAGGTTTTCTATGTATCAGGGCACGAGTCTGGTCCAGTTCTGCCTCCCAAGACTCTTTAGCCATGTCTAATAATGTTCGGGGAGGGTGTCCATAAAGGAGCTCATAGGGAGAGTAACCTGTACTACTCTGTACCTTGCACAGTATAGCAAAGAGGGCTAACGGTAACATGTCCTCCCACCTTTTGGACTCCAGGGCCAGCAACTTCTTTAGGGTCATTTTCAAAGTAGTGTTATAGCGCTCTACCAGCCCGTCCATCTGAGGGTGGTATGCGGACGTACGGATTTGTTTAATCCCCAGTTGTGAACATACTTGCCGCATGAGGGCTGAAACGAAGGGAGTCCCCTGATCTGTTAAGATCTCCCTAGGGAACCCCACTCGGGCAAATATCAAGATCATTGCTTTCGCTATGTTTTGAGTGGTGGGATGGCGTAGGGCTACGGCCTCTGGAAAGCGGGTGGCATAGTCGACAAGGACTAAAGCATATTGACACCCGCTCCGGGAGGGTAGTAGGGGTCCAATAATATCCATTCCCCCTCTGCTAAATGAAACATCAGTGACAGGTAAGGGCTGAAGGGGTACCTTCGGGAGACGGTATCTGCTGTTTCGCTGGCAGACAGGGCATTCACGGCAGTAGGCCCGTATCTGTTGGTAAACCCCAGGCCAATAAAACTTATCTAATATGGCCTGTTCGTTTTTTTCATCGCTAAAGTGTTCTCCTAGCAAATGGCTATGAGCTAGAAACAAGATCTTATCACGAAAGGGGCCAGGAATCAACAATTGGGGTAGTTGGTTGGGTCCGCCTTTTCGGTATAGCAAGCCATTTTTAAAACAAAAATAGGGACCTAGTTGTAAGGGATCCTCGTTTCCTAGGGCTTTCCCCCATGCTTCTTGCAATACGGGTTCCTCTCTCTGGGTAGCTCTGAATTCTCGGTCCGTCTCCCAGGGGTGTTCTTCTGTTCTGACAGGGCAGACCATAACATATCGTCTTTTCTCTTTTCTTCTTTGATTACGGGTCTTCCGTTCTTTGGACGTGGAGCCCTCTGGAGTGTTATCTTGGGAAAAAGGAGCCTCAGTCCACCAGCGGGACAGAGAGCTGGTCGATTCCTTCAGGAGGCTAGGGAGGCCGGGATATTCGCTTCCCAGGATTATCTGCTCTGGTAGCCTGGGAACAAGGCCCACCGTTAGATCAGTCCCTGGGTCAGTTGGGTGCTGAATACGCACTTGAGTGGTTGGGTACTGTTTTGTGTCACTGTGGACGCACTGTATAGCCACAGTACCGGTGAGGGGGCCGACCGGTGTACCAGTATCTTGGGGTCGGAGTACGCTCTGTCGACACCCTGTGTCAGCTGGGGCTAATACCGTCTGTCCGTCCACGGTCACTTTACAGCAATATGGTGGGGGAGTTGTTTTTGGGGTTGTACATACATAGTTCCGTGCGAGGCCCACCTCCATTGGCTCTTTTCTTTGAGGGCACATTCTGGCTATGTGCCCGTACACCCCGCAGTTGTAACACTGTGGACCAGGGTTAGGGGGTCTGACAACAATAGGGGCTGGCAAGAGAGGTATTGGTTCTGGTTTCCGGGGAGTGGGGCCACGATTAGCCTGTTACTCTGTTCCTCTCTGGAGTTCTTTGGCTCGACTGAACGCACTGGCGATGTCAACAGCACTGTCTAAGGTGAGGTGGGCATGTTGCCTTACCCACCTCTGTGTGGGAGGGTGTAGGGAGGCCAGGAATTGTTCCAGGTAGATTTTCGATAATATCTCCTCCTTTGTGGAGCTGGCGGGTTGGAGACATCGGTCTGCCATATCCTTGTTGCAAAATGATAAAGCCCTGGGTGTCTCTTGGGTTCCCTCTTTCGCTTGCCGTAGCCTTATTCTATACGTTTCGTCATCAATGCCTAAACGCTCGAGTATGCACCTTTTGATATCCTCATAAGGGATGGTCCCTTGTACGTATGCTTGCTGGTAGACAGACTGGAGATCGCCCGTCAGGAACGGGCCCAGGTACTGGCCCCAGCGTTCCATAGGCCAGGAGGCAGCCTGAGCCATTAGCTCGAAATTAGTGAATAAATAGTCCGGGTCTTCCCCAGATACGTATTTCTGTAATACGACCGAGGGAAGGGAAGTGACTGGTCTTTGTTGTCCCATAACATCGGTGAGTTTACAGAGGGCCACGTCGTGTGCCTCTCCTTGGCCCTTAATAACATCCTGTAGCTGCCCCCGGTCGTCTTCCGCCACTTTAAGAAACCTTTCCATCATTCTTCCCAATTGTTCCAGTGTTTCCGCCATCTTCGCAAACGCGGCCTCCATGCTTCCGGCAGATCCCACTTCTGACAAAACCTGTGATCGTGGGGGTAGTGCGGGCCGGAAAAACAGGCATGGAGGCCGTATGAGGTGTGCAATGTTATCGGTGCTTTATTAAAGATAGTACACAAGAAGGGGGAGGGAAAGTAAACGGGCTCCGAAGGGTAGGCTTCCGGGTCGGTCTCTCTGGAAATTGTCTGGACACCACTTGTGATCTGCGGCTTCTTCTTGGTATTTTTCCTCGGGTAGTCCTCGGAGGGCGTGTGGGAAAACACAAAACAAGAGAAAGGAGCCGTTAGTCCTGTCGGACTATATACAAGGAGTACTGCTTACCGAAACCAGGGTAGTGCGGGGTCTACAAGAGAGACGGTGAGGAGGGGAAGGGATTCGACGACAGAATGTGAAGGAAGAAGAAAAGGGGGGGAACTATCTATTTGTGTGAGAGTAATAGTGCTGGGGATTTACTGCTCTTATAGAGCGTGAGGACCGGGGTAAGGGAAAGGGAGTGAGACTCTTCTGGGACGTGCTGTACGATATTCACAGTGAGTAGTGTGGAACTTTCTATGATGGCTACTATATACAGTGCGACAATCACCTCCCGTCTAACGTGGTTCAGTGCCTGCCCTCGGGGTAGTGGGTACTCACCGGCTCCGCCGCAACTCTCCTGAGTTGCGGCCGCAACCCAGCCACCTCCTTTTGACACCCCCACTCCTCGCTCCACTCCTCCTCTTCCTCGCCCGTCTCCGCCTCTGCCTCTCCTTCCACCGTTCCTTCGCCTTGTATCTCCTGCAACGCCTTCACTCCTCCTGCAGTCCTTCCGTCTTTGTGCTTGGTGCGTCCTGTTTTCAACTCCTGGTGGGATGGACTTCCGGGGTCGCTCGGGTATCCTTCCGCGAATTCTCCAAAGGGGATTGGCTCCTGGAAAAACAGAGGACAGGGGGGTGGGGTTCTGATTACTACAGATGCTGCAAAGTCCGTGCTCGGGGAATGGTGACAACTGGGACCACGTCGATAGCCAGGGTCAGGTAAGGGGCCCAGATCACAGCCCCATAATGCCAATATGGATTGTTGCGCTGCTCAAAGTGCTATAGTGATGTGTCAACCTCTCAACTATTTGAGAGGTTAAGTAAACAGATTGGGGAGACCCAATATAATATAGGTGGGAAGTCTGGGAAGCTGAGTATCCAGGTAGGAGTTAACCTCAGTGAGGACTTCATCCCAAAAGTGTGTAAGTTTACAGCATTCCCAGAGGATATGAGTTAGTGTCCCGATACATCCCTGCATCTCCATCATGTGTCCTCTCGATGTATTCTATGTATGTGCTCAGTGGTCAAATACCAATATGTTATGATCTTTGTCACTGTCTCTGCACTAGCTGTGTTGAGGGCTGAGTGTCTGGCCCTATAGTGGATATACCTTAATTCCTTCTGAGGCAATTGTCGTCCTATTTCCCGTCCCACCATAGCTGGGCAGTGGACTTTGTTTCTGGTTCAGGGCCCGTCAAAGTTTTATAGAGATCTGAGAACAATCTTTTGTCCGATTCCCTACCCAGGAGCCATCTTTCAAAGTCAGTTAGATGGCGCTGCGCAGCTGTTCTCCTCTCCTGGCCCATTACCCATTGTCTGATTTGGGTGTAGTGGAATCTTTTGCCTTCAGTGTGCAGTCATCCATCAAGATATCAAATGGAATGGGTCCCTCCGCATCAAACACGTGACAAATTGATCTACATTCTGGTTTCTGGCAGGCACTACATGCAGGTCGGTTCAGCCCCGGTGTAAAATCTGGGTTCTCTACTATAGGGGTCAGCGGGGATGGAAAGGAAGTGAGACCTCTCTTCACTCCCACCACATCCCATGTTTTGAGCACGTGATCACCGATAAGTAGAGGCTGGGTGGGCGATTAGCTTTCTTTAGAAAGGGGACATTCCATAAAGATGTGCCTGCCAGAGCCCTGTCCATTAATAGACAGGAATTCTCTGATTTTGGGCAAGACCATTCTACGAGGTATCTAAGTTGGGCCGCTTGGAACTATCCCAGTTCTGTGGGCTAGAGGTAATAGAGTTTTGTATTTTCTTGATTTTGTTCACAAAAAAATCTTCAAAGTTGTCACATAAAGCCAGAGAGTGATGGCAGGTGTTACACAGTCCGGGTTAGATAGTTCCTTCAATCAATCAATCAATCAATCAACCATTTGTAGAGCGCGCTCAAGGCGCTGGGGAGGGGAGGGTGGCCTCTACTGATCGACCAGCCAGGTCTTGAGAAGTCTCCTGAAGGTCAGCAGGTCTTGGGTCTGTCATAGGCTCAGTGGGAGGGTATTCCAGGTCTTGGCGGCGAGGTGGGAGAAGGATCTCCCGCCAGTGGTTGTTCTTCAGATGCGCGGGACGGTGGCGAGTGCGAGGTCGGCGGAGCGGAGCTGGCGGTTAGGGATGTAGAAGGAAAGTCGTCTGTTGAGGTAGGCTGGGCAGGTCTCTTGGAGTGCCTTGTGTGCATGGATGAGGAGCTTGATGGATATCCTCTTCTTGACGGGCAGCCAGTGCAGGTTTCTCAGTTTGGGGGGTGATGTGACCGTGACGTGGGACATCGAGGATCAGTCGTGCCGAGGCGTTTTGGATGTGTTGCAGTCGTTTGATGAGCTTGGTCGGGGCTCCTGCGTAGAGGGCGTTTCCATAGTCGAGTCTGCTGCTGATGAGGGCCTTGGTGACTGTTCTTCTTGTATCTGTCGGGATCCACCTGTAGATCTTGCGGAGCATGCGGAGGGTGTTGAAGCAGGAGGAGGAGACGGCGTTTACTTGCTTGGTCATGGAGACAGCGTTGAGTTGAGGATGATTCCCAGGTTGCGTGCGTGGTCGGTGGGTGTCGGGGCTGCCCCCAGGCCGTCGGCCACCAGGAGTCGTCCCAGGCTGATGGGTTGGAGCCAAGGATAAGGACCTCCGTTTTGTCAGAGTTCAGCTTCAGTCGGCTGATCTTCATCCAGTCGGCGACAGCCTTCAATCCTTCGTCGAGGTTGGCTTTGGCGGTAATGGGGTCCTTGGTGAGGGAGAGGATCAGTTGAGTGTCGTCGGCGTAGGAGATTAGTTTTGTTTTCTGAGCTTAAAACTTTGCTCATGTAAAAAGCTTTTTTTGCCTCTAGAAAGGCTACTTTATAGTCTATCAGAGCATTTACATAAGTTTCCCTTGTTTCTGGTGCGTAAGTTCTCCGCCATTTCCGTTCAGCCTGACAGGTTTTTAACTTAGCTAGTTTCAGCTATTCGGAGAACCACTTGGAAGCCTCATGCTGCCTCAAGCAACTGGCTTTGCTTTATAATTGGGCTTGTATCTCACTCGTCTTTACTTGCCAGTTTGTAATAGCTGTCTCAAACTTGTTAACATTGTCTCTTCCTGGTGGTAGATTAGATGCCAGGGTATTGTGAAAATCAGGCAACTTGATACGATTCCAGTTCCTAGTCAGTAATTTAGGGCCAGCTGAGGGTTTGGCTAATAATAGCCCACAAAGTAAAATGTATTATATAGTGATCTGACCAGATGCACGGCTTGACTGTTAAACTCTGGACTGAGACATTAGCGGTCCACAATTGGTCGAGTGCATGATCTTTATAATGCGTAGGCTTGTGTATGTGTCCTAGATTCAGATTTTTTAGCAAGTCAGTGAGTTCCTTGGAGCCATTGCTCCCCTCTTCCTCATTTACCCAATAATTCTGATCTCCAACTAACAAGATTTTTGCATAATCTATGGTTAAGGGTGCAAGATAATTAGCTAGTTCTTTAGTGAATTCCCCCATTGCAATAGGAGGCCTATAGATCAGAACACACACTACTGTGGACAAGGGAGAGTCCAATTTTAGAGTAAGACTGTCCACCGATGCAACTTCTAGGGGGAAGATGAGGTGAAGGAGAGGTGCTTTTTGACCGCTGCTGCAACACCTCTACCTCTTTTCCCAGTAAGTCTATTGGTCTGTAAGAGAGAACAGTTGCCATGTAACGCTGCCAGTATACCTGGAGTAGATTCTATAGTCAACCAAGTTTCTCTTAGTAATAAAATATCTTGGGTTCGGTGACTAAAAGGTTAAATATTTCTAATTGGTGTTTAACCATAGAGGGTGTGTTTAAATATGCTATATTTAGCTCCTTAAGTGCTGGGTCATATTTCATGGGCATGGCAGGTTCATACTTGTTTAAGGGAGTTTCAGGCTCGAGAGCAATGGGTACCTCTGCTGGTTTGGAATTTAAAAGGCGATGCCTTATTAACCCTTTCGATGCTGATGACGAGCTCAGCTCGTCATCACCAAAAGGTGTCGTGTGCTGATGACGAGCTGAGCTCGTCATGGTGCCACTAAAATGGCATTTTCCAGCACAGGGGGGGAAAACGCCCAGCAGCCATGTGGTTAATTTGTTTTTAACTATAGGGTCAATCTTCAGTTTCGCCTGTGATGCCAAAAGTCCCACTTCATGGGAAGAGTAAATAAAACATTGTGCATAGTGGCTGGCCCCAGGCCCCGTCCGACCGCGGACGGGCACAGTTGGGCTTGCCTTTTGGCACGCCTTCAGCGCGCCAGCTGCACGCCCTCAGCGCGCCAGCTGCACGCCCGCACTACCGTCATGCTTTTGATCCCTGGTGACTTCCTGACTCCGCCCCCTCCCTTCCCTAATGGATTGGCCTTGTCCAATCAACTTCCAGATTCAGGTCGGGAAGGCGGAAGGAGCTGCAGTGTCAATGTTATTTGCCCCGAGGTAAAGAATGCATTTTCAAATTCAAAGCAATTCAACATACAATTTTTTAAAGTAAAGTTACACGATTAAAAGCTTAAATCAAGAGCTAGCGCACTATTGCTCTTTGAGGGATGGAATCTAACGGCGCATCCGCGCTACCGTCATGCTTTTGATCCCTGGTAAATTCCTGACTCTGCCCCCTCCCTTCCTAATTGAATTGGCCCTGTCCAATCAACTTCCAGATTCAGCCCGGGAAGGCGGAAGGAGCTGCAGTGCAAGCGCGATTTGCCCCGAGGTAAAGAATGCAATTCCAAATTCAAAGTAATTCAACAACAATTTTTAAAAGCAAAGTGACCGGATTAAAAGCTTAAATCAAGAGCTAGCGCACTGTTGCACCTCGAGGGATGGCATCTAACCATGTACAGTTGTCATTTTCAATAACACCATTGATATCCTGCATGGTATGCATTTCCCCTTCCTTTGTCATTTACATTGGTTTCTTGTATATAATAATTTTATGTGGCAAAATTCAGAGCTTCCATCGAAGCAAAACACTTGACAGAAATAGCTGCTAGCTGTACTTTCATAAGACTGACAGCATGGACTCCTAACTCCTTGAACACTGGAAGGAAATCTGAACTGCCCGAAAGACACAGAAAGCAGTAACTAAGCAGTAAAATGTTGACAGCAAACACACAGCGGAAACAAATAATAACATCATCCCATCTGAATTGCATATTTTTGTGTGATGGGACTTCTTGTAGTGCACTTAATCCCAACCGGATTAAAACTGCAGACAGGACGAATCATAAAAGATTGAGGCAGTTTTTCGCTTCAAATAAATAAAACTGAGGCATTTCCTTGCTCTGATTTTCTAGTCGTGCTGGTGATGGAGCAAGGTTTCATAGATAAAGAATCTCGCTTGTACTCAATCCTCTCGAAATAACATGAAACAAATTAACCAACATGTTTTGTGAAAACTAATAATTGCAACACACAACATTTTTGTATCTAGGGGAAGCTTGTCTATGTGCTTTACTAACAAGAAATCAGAGTGTCTAAAAATGGCTGCTGAAAACACATAAAATCTTCTGCGCATGCATCTACGTAGTATGACGTCCTTTGCTTTTGGTGGGAATTCTTTGCAGCTGCGCAGTAGTGCCTAAAATGGCCGATTTTAATCTTACATGCTAATGCACATGCACTTGCTTTAACTAAACCTCGCATGTTTAGCTAATCTGCTAATGCAATAGTTAAAGTAAAATAATTGGATTAGAGTAAAAATAAGTGGTATACAGTGCATTCATGTATTTTCGTATTCTAATGTTTTCTTCCTTGACTTTACTATTAGCTCATAATTGGGCCTGAAGGGTGACTGGAATCGCCATTTTGAAAACCTTCTGTGCATGTGCTGGGATCACTGCAAGACCTCGAGCGGTGACATTGAAGGGATGCCAATTCCCATCTTACCAGTGATGCGCCTGAGAACTTTACCTCTAGACTCGGAGAAAGGATGAAGATGTGTACAAATAAAAATTACATTGTATTAAATGTAATATGAGTGTTGCTGGGTGGATTAAACGCTTGGGAAAGTAAATTTAAGGGCGGGAACATCAAACAAATTAAACTAAAAGTGACTTCCTATTAGTATGGGGTGATAGCCTCTCCCTGTCCCACTGACCAATCAAATGAGGGGAGTACACGAATATTGAAAAATTGGGGAGTGGTACATACCCTGGAAAATGGTATAACTACTGTAGGCTTAATCAGTTAGATTGTCCGACTTGTCACAGACCTGTCACTGACCCAACGTATGCTGAAGAAGATCGTGGATGTCGCGGAACTCAGAGGGCTGGTCGAGCACTCTAAAAGAAGATTTGGGAGATTGCTGAAGGAGAAGACTCTGTCCATATAGAAGGGGAACGAGAGTAGCTGCAGAGAAGAGGTTACCTGTCCTGTCCTGCACCTGTCCTGACCTGCTGGCTCCTGATTAGTCGGTAGCCCTTTCTTTCCAGCCCTTGGCCAGGGGCTGGTCCTCAAACCATTCTAGGTAAATAGAAATCTGTGTGGTACGTCCTTGGGCCGTTTCCGTTTCTCACCCTTCCCAGGTACCAATGTCTAGAAATTTTACTAAGTCTCTTAAGATTTTTGCTTTGATCATTACTTTTATCCTTGAGAAGTTAATAACTGAAGTATTGGTATTTGACTCACAAAATATTGCATTGATAACATTTTAAAAGCTCTTCCGAGTCTGTGGTCATTTAAATAAATAAGGGTAAATGTTACTTTTATGCCTATTATTCTAACAACCTGATTCATCGACCAGAGGAAATTAATGTATTACGGTTTGGTAAGAAAAGGGTGTACAGGTAAATCATAACTCAAGTTAGATAAAGTTCTGAACGTCAGCGCAGGTTTGCCAGCTTTTTGTGAGAATGTTTTATGGGCCCAGGTGAGTATGGTATTTTAGAAATAATCCAAGCTGGTAACCTTGTGCCATCAGTATATTTTATTGGTAGCAGAATGATGGTTAGGTTTTAGTTAAGATAGGTAGTTAGTTGTGTATTGATTTTATAATGATTTATGTTTTAACCAAAACCCATTTATATTGTTATATCTTGTCCAGAAATTTCCCAGGGGATATTGAATAGAAGGTGGTAAGTGGAAGCCACACTGCAGTGAGGTTACTGGCCTTGATGATGTAAGTGTAGAGAGTTAGGTAGAACTTGAAGCACTGGTTAGGGACTATTTTCTTGTATAAAAGTGAGAGTGATTGACAACAAAGGAGTTCGCTGGAGAAACTTTGGTCTTATATAACCTAGAAAGGGTAAGTCTAAAGGAGTAGCCGGTTCTTTGATGCTTGAGTGAAAAGAAAGCGGAAGATGTTTTAATCTGTGTGAAGGGTAAACAGATAAGTTTTACTTGCTGTGAAAGAAATTGACTTTTCTTTGAATTTAGTAAATCAGGCACAGTAGCGAATGTTTCTATGTTGTTAATTAATGAAATGTGTAATTAAAATGTAAAGAAATTGAGTTGTCGCATTACCTTGCAAAGGAGGGGTCAGTCGCGGGTGCTGCACGGACATCTCCAAGAGCCGCGCTGGGATTAGTTAAAACATCGGGTGGGTAGCTGAGGTAATATTGTAAAGGAGGGGTGAGTACAGAGAGTGAAACTCAAGTCACAGGAAAGCCGCACAAGCATTGGTTAACGGGTTCTGTAAACCAAATATTGATTGGTCATTAAAATAAAGAGACGCGCTGGTATTGGAGAAACATTTAAGAGAAGTAAACAATTGATTAAATTGCAAAAATAGAATCTTCAGTGCTAAGAGATAGTGGTGATTATATGTGAAATTTCGATCCAACTATAACATGGAATCGTCCAGATAGATTTATAGGTTTTGCCCAGGAGCAGTACATTAGAGGAAGACCAAACATCATGTACTGAGAAAAAGAAAAATGTCAATTATGCAGAAAATTAAGAATTATTTTAAAAAGGATATACCCATTAAAACGAGAGAAGGAATTATTATTCCTCCTCCGAAAATGCCCGCATCATACATGATGATAGAAAGAGGCTACCACACTTGTGTATGGTTAGAAAATTGGATAGAATATACAAAAGATGATAGAATATTGGCATTTTCAGAGTACAGAACATTTAATGGAAGAATTTTGCACAATTTGCGAACTTGCATGAATGAATTCGAACCAAGACCTAGAATAACGCAGTATGAAGCTTTAGAAGAGTGGGAAACTAAGGCTTTTGAGCAAGATAGACCCCGATGTGACAGGAACTTAAGTACATTCTATCCAAGATTTCCCAAGATAAGCAGATGAAACAATGGAGACAGACTATGATCGTGGAAGGATTATATCCTGTATTTACCACAGAAGAACAGACAGGAAGTAAGTGTACAGAGAAAACAAAACATTTAGTGACTGGTAATGGGGATTTTGAAGACGATTATCTTGAAGACCTTTTAATGAAACATCCTCCACCTTATCAGGAAGAGACTAATAGAATTATTCCTAGTACCCTGTTTCTAAAAACACCCTTGGTTCCGCAGATTGTACATGAAACTAACATAGAAAAGGTGATACAAGAAAAGGAAAGAGGAGCAATAAATAAACATAGAAGTGAATTGATCCAGAAAATAACTTCATTGAATACAAGTCCAGAAGCCCTAACGATACCAGTGACTATAGGTCCTGTTGTTCCTTTATATGGAGATAAGCAAACCAGTTCTAAAACTCCCGTTCTGTCTACTCCAATCACGTAACCCAGAAAAGAAAATATGATAGTTGTTGATCAAGCAAGCGAGTGTGAGTCCATAATTTCCCTAATGGATTGAACTATAAGAGAGCCAGGAAAGTCACCCCTGGATGCTCAAGAAAAGTACAGATTGAAACATCTACAGGAACGAAAAGTGCTACTGTAGTAACCACTGAAGAAATAGAAAGGTGGGCACAAGAAATAGAGAAGCCAAAATCACAGCCAAAAGTATTGGACATCTTTAAACTAAGAGTAGAATTGGAAGAAATGATAGCTGGAAACGTAGGATTAGAGAGATTAAATTCTTTCAGCGAAGAGGAGTTGCTATTCATATGCAGAAGCATCACCCGAAATACAAAAATATTTCATGAGAAATTAATGAATTTTGCCTCAGAAATGGGAATTGACATAGGTAAATCTAAAGTATTGCAGAAACCATACAGAGTAGAATTTTCTGACAAAGATTTAGAGAACATGAACGTGTCAGGAAGAAAATGATAGATAAACGAGCTAATGTCATTGTTACAAAAATGGGGAGACTTAGATGGAAATCTAGATGGACAAAGAAGAAGGAAGAAGCACAGGCAAATCGAACGACATCTGAGTATTTAATGAAAGAAACAGAAAGGTTGAAAGGTTGTACGCAATGAGAGAAGTTCCAGGAGGAGGTTATGTACATGTCCCATGGTCCCGACAGGATATTTTATCATTCGCAAATCACTTCCCAAAACTTAGAGAAAAAACTGTAGAATGGTACAGGCAAGTTGAAGGGTTTGTGAAGGTTTTGAAGTACTGCTAAAGGATTTGGATGGCTTTTTTGACATAGTTGTTCCAGCTGATTTAATGACAGAATGTAAAATTTCAGTAGATTGGCCTAATGAAGAGTATAAAAGAGATGCAAAAAGGTTATGAAATAATATCATCAGGTAATAACTTATTTGAAAGGAAAAGTTCCACCAAAAGAGACAGATTGAAAAAAAATAGAACAACCCAAGAAAAAGATGAATCTGTGCATGCATATTATGAACGTCTTTTGCAGGTATTCAAACGGTACAGTGGGTTAGAAAACATTGATAATAAAGACATGACACACTTTGTATATCGTTTTGTGACTTGGTTAAGGACAGATATATCCCAAATGATTAAAGAGCATAAGTTATGTTGGCAAGCAAAGCCTATTGATGGAATCCTCAAGTATGCAAAATACTATGGGGATGAAATAGATAACAGGCAAAAGAAATTAGAAGAAAAAGTAATGGAGGCTCAAGTGAAATTAGCAGAACAACATGAACTCCAGCTAAGTAATCAGGCAAAAAATCAAGGAAAAGGAGAAGGACAATGTGAAGGTAGTGGGGGCAAACCAAGCGGGCAAATGAGTAAAGAAGAGGCAAAGAAAAAGTTTCCCTGTCACGGGTGCGGAAAATTGGGGCATTGGAAAAACGAGTATAAACCTATACAGAATAATAATGTCCAAACTCAAAATTTGAATCCACAGACGCAGAATGCGGTGTCAATGAGGAAACCGCAACAGGTAATACAGCGTCAATTGCCACCTGCCCCTATGCTAGATTGTGTGAGTCAAGCCAAGTACAGTGTGGACACCGGATTTCGGGAGGGAAGTGGTAAGCATTCCTGTATTTGCTGAGTTGGTGGCTGCTGTGAAATCTGTTCGTGGAGAAACGCTGGAAGTCTACTAGAGGCGCCGTCACCCTGCAAGCGCTATTTGGCAGCGCTAGTGACAAACTGCTCGCGTTTCCCGCTCCGCGGGAAACACTCGTGATTGTGGGGGTGAAGGAGGTCAGAGACTAAAAGAAACACCACTGCCCACAAGCCATCTGGGCCTGGAGCACCTCCCTGCCACGCCCCCCTCACCTGGCTTTAATTGTGCTGGAAGACCGCGCATCGCGGGACGCGCGCGGGCGCCGCCGGGCTAAGCCCGGGCAAAGGGCGGGCCCTCTGTGGCCCTCAGTGGCTGAGGTAGGCTGGGCTGGGCCCCGTTACTTTCATTTTTCCGAGTAAATCGTCTTATTAGTGTTTGTGAGGGCGCGTAATCTGTTTTTCTGCTGACCGGCTGTATATTTCTACAATATGACAGCAAAGAAACTACGTTCCGAAAGAATCTTGGGTGGAAGGTCCTGTATAAAAACTAGATCTAACCCCTTAAGGAATAAATATGAAAATAGTGTACAGCTTAAGGGTCAGATGTTGCTGCTGAAAATATGGGAAAAACCAGCGAATAAATCTATGGAAGCTCCAACTAGCACTGACGATGACTTGTTAAATCTGGTGGAATTGCCATTCGCAACAGTGAAGGACATTAAATCTGAGCTAACTACGGATAAAAACTTGACTATCCTCTCTTCAAATACTGAGGCAATCCAACCACTAAGGTCATCCAAAAGTGTTAATTCTGACCCTTCGGAAACTAATTCAAAAATCCCTCAGCTTAATACTCTTAAAGACACAGAAAACGAAGAAATGATTATAAAAGATCTTTCTATTCCGTCCAGTATCGATCTCGAACTCTGTGGTCGCTATATGGACGAGAAAATCCTGCAACAGCCTGAACCCAGTAAAACTCCAATTGGAGCAACACAATCGGGATTATTGCTATATAGTAGCACTCCTTCTATGACATCCAATGACATTCCTTCTTTGCAGAGCGACTTGAAATCTCCGCAACTTAACCTATCAGGGATCTGTTCTCTTACTGCATCTGGATACCCTAAAAATGATAAACCCATTTCAGATTCCCTGATAGCTCTTGAACAATTACTGGCCTCTATACTGTTCTTATTGGGCAAATTCGTTGGGAGTTCCGATTGTATCCTGGACTCGGTTACAGAAATACTGAAAGTATTACTTGCTAAAAATACTGAGACTGGGTCCACCTTCCCCGCTGAAGCGGTAATCCAGAAGGATTTGGTCAGTAATATTCCATTGAGTAAAAATGCACCAATGGGGAAGTTGCTAAAGGTAGACATTCACGAACCCTCTGCGACCCTTCCCTCACTTTCCCCACAACGGAGGAATGAATCAGAACCAACCTTGAAGGAAGAAAGCGTGGCAGAGGTTAACCAAACTGTTGTGAAAGATCTGTTTCCTATTTTTAACCAGGATAAAAAAGACTCTGAAGGAATTGTAATGCCCAAGGGGATAGAAAAAGAAAAAAGCAGAAAGAACAAAGGGAAAAATAGGAAACCTATTCGCAAGCATAAGAAGAAAAGACAGAGACAAATTATTTTTCAAAAGCATATAGACACAGATGCATGTGATGTAAGAGAAATAGCTGATAGATCGCTATTAGTTATTTCCTCTAATGAGGCTATTGTTTGTTCCTCTAACCCTGTTGAAGGTTCACTCGATGTCAGCATTATGAATGGGGGAACACCAAGTTCTAAAGTTGTTGAGATAAACCCCATGGAACCTGTAGAGGAAACTACAAGAAATAAGCCTATTGAAAAAAGGGTACTTAACCCGTTGGTTCCTAATTTTTGTCCCACTGCTGAGGTGACCACGAATATTACTATTGCTCCTAAAATAATTTCTAATCCATGCGTTGATACCTTGACATTGGACTTTCTTCCGTTATTCGACTCTGACCTAAATTTGAATAGGTCTTGGTTGATTAATTCCTTTAAGGATATTGAAAGCTTAAAACTTATTTTGTCAAGTGATATTGACTTAGTTTCTGTAATAAGGTGTGGAAATGAGCAACGAGCACGAGTAAAATTCTGTTCAAAAATTATCGCTAACTTAGTTCTCCAACAAGCGGAAGCATTCCAACGTAGAGGGATTGATGTGTTGCCTTTTATTATTAGTGGAAAGCGTATCTTCCTTAGAGAAGGAGCCGCTAAAATGGGTCTTAGGCAAGAAGACCAGTCCTCCTATAGCAAAGATTTAAAAATCTGTGTATCCAGAGGTAAACGAATGGTTTCTGAGGTGCTCCCCACTTCTGAGACCTTGGATTTGCCTCTAACAGAAGTCAATCAGTTATGGAATTGGCTACCAGGAGTTTTGTCCAATAACACATCGAATAACCCTAGATTGTTTCAACACCTTTAACAGTCAATTAAAAGTTGTATCTTGGAATGCCGCTGGATTATATAATTGTTCTGAGAAATTAGACTTTTTATTTTCTTTGCATGTAGATGTGCTATGTATTCAGGAAACATGGTGTACAAACAGTATAATTGGAGGGAAAGATTATTTTGTCCTTGAGGCAGCTGCTACACATTCAAAAAAAGGCCATGCAAAAGGTGGAATTGCCTGTTTTTTATCAAATTCATTACAATGGCAATATTCCCACTACACGGACATTAGTAATCTATTTCAATCTATAACTATTAATAATATAGAGACTGTAGGAAATCGTTCTTCTCTTGTAATTTTAAATGCATATATTCCTCCAGAAGATTCTTTTAACGTTGTCCTGAAGCGAATGTTTTCCTATGTAAAACAATTATTAGAGCTCGATCACCCCCCCTACATTTTACTTATGGGAGACTTAAATAGCAAAGGTTCTAATTCAAGTATAGATATGTTTAGAAACAAATTTAAGGAAGAAGCTTACAATATACCTCAAGCAATCTTTCCTAGTAATGTAAAAACTAATAAAAGAGGAAAGATATTACTTGAAGAACTTAGCCATTTTGAGGGACTAATTATAAATGGTAGGATGCCTTCTGATATTCCTGCTAAGTTCACACATAGGTCATTCAGGGGTGAATCCATCTTGGATTATGTGGTTACGGACTATGATACGTTTTCCTTCATACAAGACATAATGATCTCTCAGTTTTCCCTAAGCGATCATAATGTGATTAACATAACTGTCTTGTTACAACCTCCAGTCACTGACTCTTGGTCTATAGCCAATAAAGGAGTCTCATTTCATTCTAAGTCTGGAAGGTGTTACTGGGACTCTATCAGTATGAAGGAAGCTCAAAATATTCTTGCTCAAACTATTCTGGAATTAGATGAATGGCAGGGTAGGGAATTCCTATACTTCGAAAACTTCAAGAAGAAGCTTACTATGGTAGCTAAAAAAACAAAAAATTCTAAGAAGTTGTATCCCCCTCCTAGTATACTATTACCTTTAAATAAGGAGATAAATAAACTTGTGAGGCAACAGTACCTTAGTAGAACTAGGGAAAATTAGCAGAAATTAGCCTTACTACGAAGAAGGAGGGTGAGATTGAAAGTAAAATTAAAAAGAGAAAAAGAAGATTCCCTTTGGATTAAGTTAAGAGAAGCATCTGCCTTTAATAATTCCAGAGAATTTTGGTCTATAATAGGAAAGGGATGCGGTGTAAGAACCACCCCTATCCCCATTCCCATTGCAGAAGATGTTTGGCTATTATTCATATCTAGTCTGTACGCATCCAATGGAGTAGAGGGTGACAATGGGGATCTAGCTCAGAATAGTGAGCATAATATAGAGCTCCCAACGGAGAAAACCATAGCTTCTGTGATAAAGAGTATGCGCTCTTCCGGAGCTATGGGTCCGGACGAGTTACCCATGTCACTAATGAAGCAAGATGTCTCCTCCTGGAGTAGGATTCTTCTCCCAGTATTTCATGCATGCCTCCTCTCAAGGTCAGTTCCTGACTCATGGAGGGGAAGCATATTAATTCCCCTATTTAAAAAGGGAGAGCGAGATAATCCAACGAATTATCGTTTAATAGCTCTATTGGACTCAATAGGAAAAGTTTTTGCTAAATATCTTTTAACATTAATTAATGAATGGATAGAATCAAATTGTATATTACCTTTGGAACAAACCAGATTTCGTAAAGAGCATGGTACATTAGATAATTTAACAGCATTACAGGTAATTGTTGACAAATATGTACGTGTTCGAGGTGGTGGAATATACGTGGCATTTATAGACTTCTCCACAGCGTTCGACAAGGTGGACCGTCCAACGCTGTGGAGAAAACTTGCAGCTTTAGGCATGTCAATACAGTTACTTGAACTCGTAAAGTCTCTTCACTCGAACACGTGGTGCAAGGTATTATATGGTGGAGAAAGGGGTCTCTCTCAATCCATACCTTCCCCTAATGGTTTGAAACAAGGGTGTATATTGGCCCCTATATTGTTTTCTTTATATACGGCAGATCTCCCAATTTCCATTTCCACTTGTGACGGGCAAGCCCCGAAAATTGGAGGATCATCTATATCTGTTTTAATGTATGCAGATGATATCCTCATTTTAGATCTAACCCCAAAGGGCTTATCTAACCGTTTACAGGCATTAAACCAATTTGCAGAAGCACATTATATGAAGATTAATGTCTCGAAAAGTAAAATAATATGCATTTTTGGAAAGAAAAAATGTAGATCTGAAAATTATAGTTGGGCAATAGGAAGGCAAAAACTTGAGGTGGTTAAAACCTATACCTTCTTAGGTAAAATCATTTCTGCAAACCTAAGTGAGAAACCTCACATTGAGCACACTGCACGTATGGAAAGGGGCGACCATTCGGTCCCCCCGAACGTATGGTGGAGTACCACGATCCCCCCGGGAAGCCATCTTGGGCGGGAGGCGAGTCTCGGCTGGTATGCCCGAAGCGGCGTAGCCGGGGCGCGCCTTTTTCCCGCCCTAGAGTGGGCTGGCCTAGACACCGACGCGGCCGGCCACGCCCTCGGAGGCAGGCGGGGGCGGGTTTACGCCCGCCCTGAAGACGGATAAAAGGAGCGGAAGCCAAGAAAGCATCCTCTTGTTCCTGTGCTCTGAAGCTGCACCTCCCCGCTGCACGTGAGCTCGAGACGGAACGAAGAGCCAATTTTGAGCGTTGTAATCTTTCTTTTGTCTTACAGATATCCCGTCTGAGAATGCCCAAGAAAGTCGGAAAGCGGGTCGGTACCGAGCAGATGCTCCGCATGCTCATGAAGGAGATAGCCGATCTGAAGAAAAAGGTGGAGGCTAAGGACGGGGCGGGAGGACCGAAACGGCCTTTGCAGGGAGCAGTCCCCGGTGGAAAAAGCAAGAGGCCCAGAAGGGGAGCACTTGGGGGAGACACCCCGGTTCCCGATACCCCACGTGAGGAGCCAATCCCGGTGCCGAAAGAGGGGAATCCAATTCCTGTGGTGGTCACCCCCGTGAACAGGGAGGATATGCCCCCCGAGTTAGCGGCACAATTGGCAGCGTGGTTGGGAAAAGATAGCGAGGGCGCCACGGCTGACGACGCACGGGCAGTAATGAGGCAGCTGCGGGAATCTAGGGAGGCTGCGAAGGCAACATCTTCTGTTCCCCCACAGGTTCCGACGGCTGGAAGTACAGCAGGCCCAAGTTCGGCGACAAGCACGGGGTCTACTTCAGGTAAGCGGCCATTGCCGATTGCGGGGGAGGGGTCTGTACCTTCTCGAAGGGAGAAGATTGCCCAGCATGTCCCACTAGAAATTAAGGAATTGATTTGGGCGGATAAGTATGTAAACATGTTTTCATTGCTGACCGACCATTACGAGATAGAGCATGTGAAGGGCCAAAAGGAGCTCATGCATCCGAGTGTTTGGCGCGCAAAAATGGCCGCCTTTAAGGTTGACGAGAACATTGGTACTTGGGGCAGAGCGTGGGGCATATTTACCTCCATCATGGGCGAGCGCAGGCCCGAGTTGCTGACCGAGTTACCCATTTATCAGTCACGTATTATGGAGTATTTTGTGGCATATGGGGGCAATCAGTGGTTCTGCTATGACAATCTTTTTAGAAAAGCTAAGGAACACAACCCATTGTTGACTTGGGATTGTTACGACTCCGTGTCATGGCAAAAAATGGAGAGTACAGGAATGTTGAAGGTACCATTGGTAGGGAGTAACGGGGGAGAATCTTCCCGCCAAAACTCTGGGACGCCCTTTCGGACGGGTACAGGTAATGAGTACCACTCGAAACCGAGTGGCAACACAGGGAAAAGGGGGATCTGTTGGAATTTTAACAGAGGGAAATGTACGAGGCCCCAGGGGTCATGCAAATTCAGACATGAGTGTGGGGGGTGTGGGCAGCCATCCCATCCTGAGTCCTTGTGCAGAGCCAAAACGGGTGATAACGGTGGTAAGGGAGGCGCCAAACAGGTCTGATATAGTCCGAGGGGCGCCTTTACCTACCCCGATTGATACCATGGCGATGATTCCTTGGCTCAACGAATACCCGGATTATGCTTCCGCTGGGGTGTTGCGAAACGGGTTCTCATATGGTTTCCGCATCCCAGTGGGGGATTTTCAGGGTGTAGCAAACTGTAAGAATCAACTGTCGGTCTTGCAGCACGCGGCGGTGGTACAGGTAAAGATTGGGAAGGAGGTGACTCGAGGTCGCGTTGCCGGTCCATTCGATTTGCCACCGGTTGTTAACTTTGTTTGTTCCCCTCTAGGGGTGGTCCCCAAGAAGGACCCGGGTGAGTTTCGGCTGATACATAACTTGTCAGCCCCACGTGGTCTTTCCGTGAATGACGCGATAGACCCGGAAGTGTGTTCAGTGCGGAATGCATCTTTCGATGAGGCCGTAGCCATGTTGAATCGCCTGGGGCCCGGGGCGCTGATGGCGAAATCAGACATCGAGTCAGCGTTCCGGTTGCTCCCGGTACACCCAGACGATCAGCGTCTTCTTGGTTTTATGTTTCAGGGTCGCTATTACATGGATAGATGTATGCCAATGGGGTGCTCGATTTCATGTGCCTATTTCGAGAAGTTCAGTTGTTTTCTACAGTGGGTATTCACAAGGAAGACAGGTTTTCAACATGTTATGCACTATCTCGATGACTTTCTGTTTTTGGGGGCAGCCGGGGATCCAGAGTGTGGACAGGCTTTACAGGAATTTTGTGTCTTAATGAATCGATTTTGTGTGCCATTGGCGCCAGGTAAGACTGTGGGGCCCTCGACCTTGATCGAGTTTCTGGGGATCGAGCTCGACTCGGTAGAAGGTTGTTTTCGATTACCCAAGGAAAAGGTGTTGAAATTCAGGTTATCCCTTGAGACATGTATTCGTGCAACAAAAGTAAACCTGCATCAATTGCAACAGGTGGTGGGTCAGTTGAATTTTGCCCTAAGAGTGATACCAATGGCGCGCCCCTTTTCCCGCTCGATTGCACAAGCCAGGGTCGGCCTGAAGGATGGACATCACCGCACGAGACTCTCGGCAGAGGTTCGCCAGGACATGCGCATTTGGTTGGCATTTCTGGCGGATTTCAATGGTCGAATTGTCTGGAACAAACCAGCGGTGTCCTCCGAGGAGCTGGGCCTTTGGACAGATTCGGCGGGGAGTATAGGTTTTGGTGCCATATTTGGTACACAATGGTCGGCTCAAAAATGGCCGTCATGGTGGCATGAGTACGGGTTGACGAGTAACATTGCTTTTCTCGAACTTTTTCCTATTTTGTTGGCCCTGAAAACGTGGCCCGGGGGTTTCCGTGATCACTCTGTGGTGTTCTGGTCTGATAACATGACCGTGGTCGAGTGTATCAATAGTCAGGCAGCACGATGCAGATTGATTCTGAGACTGCTCAAGGAGATTGTGTTGTTATGCATGCAACTGAATGTACTGTTTAGGGCAAGACATGTGCCGGGGGTGATGAACCAAGCGGCTGATGCGCTTTCTCGTTTCCGTATGCAGGCCTTCTGGGGTTTTCTGCCCGCAGCGGACCCGGTGGCGGCACCCTTTCCCGAAGCTCTCTGGTCTCTCGGTGCCCCGAACTACAAAACCTCGTGGGAGAGAGTTTAGCACCCAGGACGAGGAAGGCATACGAAGGGGCGTTCCGTTCCTATTGGGCCTTTTTGGGTACTACTAGGGGAGAGTTTTGGGGTCAGGAAGAGTTTGTAGTACAATTTCTGCTCTCTTTACATCAGGCAGGCAAATCAGTAGCTACGGCCCAGAGGCATCGGGCCGCCATTTCCTTTATGGCAAAGGCTCATGGGATCCAGGACCCGACAGCGTCTTTCGTTGTGCAGAAAGCGCTACGTGGGTGGCAACGCCTTGAGGGTCGCAGAGTGGATGAGAGGCACCCGATAGGTCTGGATAGGTTGGCCCTGTTATCCTCCGTACTCCCTGCAGTATGTTCATCCCAGTATGAAACTGTGTTATTCCGAGCCGCATTTGCGCTAGCATTCCATGGGGCTATGCGGGTAAGCGAACTAGTGGCGAAGAACAAGAGGGATACGATGGGGGGATTGTGCCGGGAGCACATTCAGGTCAGGGGGGAGACGATGACGGTCTCATTTGTTAGGTCCAAATCCGATCAAGGTGCAATCGGGGACTGTGTAATCATTCAGAGGATCCCCGGTCTTCCATGTGCCCTGTGGTATGCATAGAGGAATATTTGGCGCAGAGGGTTGCAGCATGGGGGGGGATCTTCTTGAGACACGCTGACGCCACCCCACTGACGAGGTTTCAGTTCCAGAGGGTGCTTGCGATGTCGATTTCGGCCGCGGGCTTGAACCCCGGCGAGTTCGGGACCCATTCCTTTCGGATAGGGGCTGCTACTGAGGCTACAGCCAGGGGTCTGAGTGTGGAACAAGTAAAACGTGTGGGGCGTTGGTCCTCGAACTGTTATAAAAGGTATGTGCGGTTGCACATGTTGTGAAGCTGTAATGATATATTCACGCTTCTTGTTTCTGTTTGGTTTTCAGTTACGCAAGCTTACGAAGCGGGGCGGACTGTACAGTCGACCCGACTCCTGGGGATCAGCGGTCAGAAATCACCGTCTGCGAATAAGGAGGTGTGGGTCGTGGGCCACTCATATGTGAGGCGTGCCGCGGACGTATTCAAAGCAGGTGATATGATTCACGTGGCTGGGGAATACGGGTACAGGGTGTCCTTCTACGGAAAGGGCGGGCTCTGTATTGACCAGTTTCAATTCTTTTTTGAGGGTTTGTTAGAGCGGACAAGGTCACCGCCGTCTATAATCATAGTCCATCTTGGGGGTAACGATCTGGTGGCCACTGGTAGACGACTTCTTCTTGAGGCAATGCTTTCCACGGTAAGTTGGTTGGCAAGGAGAGTTCCAGGGTGCACAATTGCATGGTCCCATATGATCCCACGAAAAGTGTGGCGGGGGGCTATTTCGGTTACTGCATTAAATCATTCAGTAAGGAAGATAAATAACAAAGTGAGTAGATTGTTTCGTTCAAATACACTGCATTCTGTTTCGCATGGTTGTATCAAAGGGGACAGTATGTATTTGGGGGACGGTGTTCATTTGTCCCGGGTGGGGAACGAATTACTCATAGGAGACTTCATAGCATGGTTAAGGAGTTTACAGCATGACCTTTAGGTAGGAGTGTTTTGTGGGGGGTCCGGATAGCCGGTCAACTATCCGGCCTGTGGCGGTAAGGTCATGATCGGTGAGCAGTAATTCGAAGATCCCTATGAGGGGGCGTCACCCATTACGGATGGGAGCGCTCGGGGGAGGTGGCCAATTGGCCCCTCAACGGGGAGGCGGTCCTGTCTAAGGAGAGGCCGCCGGAAGGAAAGGAAAGGTGGTCAAGGCCCCTTCCTGGATAGGAGGGGCTACGGCCCCTCCTGGGGAATTTCCCGGGGCCAGGACATCTGCGACGGCAGATGGGTAAGTTGTGTGGGGTGCGGGAGGGGGTTTACGCTACCTTTTAGACACCTCACACGAGTCCTCGAACGACCGTTAAATGGCGTCGGGTTTATTGGGGCCCCCGTCAAGTACAAAGGGAAATTGGTAGATGCACTTGAGGTACGCCTCTGTGCGGTCGCTCCTCTCACAAGTGAGGGGGGTATTTCTGGTTTAGGGATCTGACACCGGTTACGACCTTGCCGTTGGCCCTTAACGTTAGGATGTACAATTTCAAGTCAAATGTTTTGTAGGATGTTAGTTCGGCTAGGAGAACCTTTGTATTAGAGATCTGTTAAGGTTAGCCAAACATCGTAATGTGGAAATGAAATTGTACATAATATGAAACTGTTATTTTAATGTTTTATTTTTGTTTCATATTTTAATAAATACGGCCGGGAAGGGTAACTCCCTTCCCGCCTTCCAAAAGTTCAAGAACTGTTTCCGGTTTCCCAATTCTTGGGGATGATTGTGTTGAGAGGGGGTGGCGGGTATCTCAGCCATATGGAAAGGGGCGACCATTCGGTCCCCCCGAACGTATGGTGGAGTACCACGATCCCCCCGGGAAGCCATCTTGGGCGGGAGGCGAGTCTCGGCTGGTATGCCCGAAGCGGCGTAGCCGGGGCGCGCCTTTTTCCCGCCCTAGAGTGGGCTGGCCTAGACACCGACGCGGCCGGCCACGCCCTCGGAGGCAGGCGGGGGCGGGTTTACGCCCGCCCTGAAGACGGATAAAAGGAGCGGAAGCCAAGAAAGCATCCTCTTGTTCCTGTGCTCTGAAGCTGCACCTCCCCGCTGCACGTGAGCTCGAGACGGAACGAAGAGCCAATTTTGACCCACCCACCAGCCCCTGAGGACAGCGATTCGTGGTGAATACAGTTGACATAGTATCTTTTTTTGTTTTCTCTGTTTTCTTACAGGTTGTGATGATTGTCGTGAAAGTTCTTAAGATGCAATAAAGATTGGTTATTTCAGTATGTTTTGCAAATAAAGTAATTTGGATTGATCGGTATTTACGCTTGGTAATAAGTGATGTTTGCTTTGTAATCTTAGTAACTTAGGTAGAACTGTCGTATTTATTTTGGTCGGGCGGTAAGGTCATGATCGGTGAGCAGTAATTCGAAGATCCCTATGAGGGGGCGTCACCCATTACGGATGGGAGCGCTCGGGGGAGGTGGCCAATTGGCCCCTCAACGGGGAGGCGGTCCTGTCTAAGGAGAGGCCGCCGGAAGGAAAGGAAAGGTGGTCAAGGCCCCTTCCTGGATAGGAGGGGCTACGGCCCCTCCTGGGGAATTTCCCGGGGCCAGGACATCTGCGACGGCAGATGGGTAAGTTGTGTGGGGTGCGGGAGGGGGTTTACGCTACCTTTTAGACACCTCACACGAGTCCTCGAACGACCGTTAAATGGCGTCGAGTTTATTGGGGCCCCCGTCAAGTACAAAGGGAAATTGGTAGATGCACTTGAGGTACGCCTCTGTGCGGTCGCTCCTCTCACAAGTGAGGGGGGTATTTCTGGTTTAGGGATCTGACACCGGTTACGACCTTGCCGTTGGCCCTTAACGTTAGGATGTACAATTTCAAGTCAAATGTTTTGTAGGATGTTAGTTCGGCTAGGAGAACCTTTGTATTAGAGATCTGTTAAGGTTAGCCAAACATCGTAATGTGGAAATGAAATTGTACATAATATGAAACTGTTATTTTAATGTTTTATTTTTGTTTCATATTTTAATAAATACGGCCGGGAAGGGTAACTCCCTTCCCGCCTTCCAAAAGTTCAAGAACTGTTTCCGGTTTCCCAATTCTTGGGGATGATTGTGTTGAGAGGGGGTGGCGGGTATCTCAGCCATAAAGCATTGGCTCATGGTATGGGGTTAAGTTCCCTATATAGCGCTACAGGGAAGAGACACTTTACACTATTTCTGGAGGTATTTAGAGCAAAGATCCCTGCTACACTACTGTATGGACTAGAATTAGTGGAGTTAAATCATTGGGGATACTTGCAAAAAATAGAAGGAAAGGTACTAAGAAGAATTTCATCTTTAAGTACAGCCTGCTCTGCATCATCATGCAGGTTGGAATTCGGACTCCGAAGTTATTGGGTACAGGGGTTGATTGCCCTCGTAAGGTGGATGGCATGTTTAGCGAGAGGTAAACCGGGTACCTTGAGGGAAGCAATTAAAAATGAACTCCTGGGCAATTTTAACGAGTTTTCTACGCTGGTTAAGAACTTTAGAAAAGCTGTAACTTTGTTAGAGTTAGAAGTAAGCACATTGTTTTTACTTACTCCTATTGAATTAAAGTCTAAATTAAAATGTGCATCGTGGGAACTCAGTTTCAAAATGGATAGGATTGCCATACAAGGGACTAGAGAAAGGCAATCACTATTAAACACTTATACACCAAAATTGGCCCAACAATACCTTACTTGGAATATTCCCCATAGAGTCCGTAGATTATGGTACCTTTTAAGACAAGACCTGCTCCCGCTTAACTACCTCTTTGCAAAATGGTATGGAGTGTCTCCTATATGCAACCTTTGTAATAGTGCTATACAGGATCGTAATCACGTCTTGTTTATTTGTCCCGCATTACGCCCATTGCGTTTTAAGTGGTTAAAACCTATTTGTCTACAATTGGGAATCCTAAATGTTAAAACCTTTTTCCATGCACTTTACTGTCCGCCAAATGAAATGTTCTGTTTTAGAATTTTTAACTTTTTTAAAGGGTTTTTAGATATTTATTAATGTTACATGGAGAAGTGCTAGATGTTTACTGGCCCAGATAATAAGTCGTGTTTCCTTTTGCTCTGTAATATGTTTTTTCTTTTGTAATTATTATTGTATAATTGTACGTGTATTTTATGTGGCCCTCATTTGAGAGCCAAAACATAATAAACTTAAATTTGAAATTTGAAATTTGGCAAGAAAAATTCTGTAACACAACAGTTACTTTTGCAGGACACATTTTTTGACGAAGAGACTTTATGACGGTGCCTGGGAGGGGGGGAAGAGGAATGTGTACTTAGTGCATCCTTGCCAGTAGATCAGTCAGGTCCATATATAGAAGGTAAGGTTGAGAGAAATGACATCACCTTTTTATTGGACACTGGCTCTACCCGTTCTACTATGAGACCAGCAGACATCCAAAACCTACCCCTCTCGGGAGAAGCGATCCAAGTAGTGGGCGTTTCTAATAAACAGATTAGGACCCCTATTACAGAATCAATGGAGGTATGTATTGGCAACTTTAAAGAAATGCACAAGTTCGTAGTCTGCGACTCGAGCCCTGTGAACTTATTAGGAAGGGATTTATTGTGCAAAATGAACTGCACAATATATTGCTCACCGGAGGGTGTGGCAATTCAGACTCCTGATGAAGACGGAGTGTAGAAAATCATGTTAGCTAGAAAGGGAGTGGCAGTTAAAAAGATAACCCCAGATGAGCTACCAGAGGAGGTCCAAAATACTGTAAATCCTGATGTGTGGCATTTTACCGGAAAAGAAGTAGGATTAATGGCAAATGTCGACCCAGTAAAAGTGACTGTAAAAGAAGGTGCAGTCTACCCAAATCCCTGACAGTACAAGATGAGCCCAGAAATAAAAGCAGGTGTTGCAGCAGAAATTGAACGCTTAGTCGAACAAGGCATATTAAAAGAAATAATGAGTAATCATTGTAATTCACCTATAATTGGCATAAAGAAACCAAACGGAAAATATAGGGTGGTCCAAGATATGCGCAAAAAAAAAAATTGTTGTACCATGTTGTCCAATAGTACCGAATCCAGCAGTGATCCTATATCAGATACCATGGAGCGCAGGATGGTTCACTGTAATTGACTTATGCCATGCATTTTTCTCCATTCTATTGCATCCAGACAGTCAGTTTTTATTTTCGTTCAAATTTGAAGAGCATGTTTACGTTTGGAATCGTGTTCCTCAAGGGTTCACAGAAAGTCCATCGATCTTTAATCAGATTTGGAAAACATTTCTTGAATCTCTGGTGCAGTACATTGACGACTTATTAGTCGTGTCTAAAACTCGAAATGATTGTATCATTGGCTCTATTGCATTTTTGAATCACTTAGCTGAAGGTGGACATAACGTGTCACCTGAGAAATTACAATTCTGTACCACTTCGGTCAAATATTTGGGACACCAAACAGAAAGAGGGGTCAGAGGAGTGACTTCAGAAAGAATCAAAATGATTAGAAACATGAAATTACCTAGGACACAGAAAGAAATCAAAATGTTTCTCAGAGTTGTAGGTTATTGCAAGCAGTGGATTGTGGGATTTGCAGTGCTAGCTAAACCATTGATAACATTGACAAAGAAAAGAGCAAGAGATACAGTAGAATGGGATGATGAAAGCATGACAGCCTTTGTGAAATTACGTAACTGTCTGTGGGAAGCACCTGCGTTAGGTATGCCAGATTACTCCAAAGAGTTCGCATTATTCTGTGATGCAAGAGACAACTGTGCTCTCTCAGTCCTAACACATGGCCTAATGCGACGTCCTGTGGCATATTTCTCTGCCACTTTGGACCCAGTGGCATCTGCATTACCAGGGTGCCTAAAACCTGTAGCTGTAGCTTGCATGAGTCTGGAACAAAGTGAATCCATTGTAATGGGACACCCTGTGACAGTGTATGTCCCACATGCAGTCACAGCCACTTCTTTTGGTAAATGCATTGCTTCAATTAATTCTTTGACAAAATGTCCTTTTTTAATAGGGTTCCTGAAGAAGTCATGAAATCCCTTTGCATCCAGAGCTGGCATAAGTCATGCACAACCCTGTAACCATACTGACTATCAGTGTAAATGGTTACTCTCCAATTTTTCCCAATTTTGCAAGCTTTAATTAAAGCTACCAATTTGGCTACTTGTGCAGACTTGACTCCTGGTAAATAGGATGCTTCAACTATTCCAGCCAATGTGCACACAGCGTAAGCAGCACTCCATCCTCCTTCCTCATCCTCCTTCCTCATGACGCATGCACGAGCCATCTACAAACAGCTCATGTTCTGCATTCTTTAAAGGTTCTTCCTGTATGTCTGGTCATGGTTTGGTACTTAATTCAGTAACATCAAGGCATTCATGTTTGACCTCATCTTTTACTTCTCAAAAGGTGAATCAGGCAACAGAGTTGCTGGGTTTAAAACAGTACATCTGACTATCGTTATATTTTCTGCACCTAATATAACTCGCTCATACTTAGTCAGACGACTAGGAGTAAGGTATTGAGTCCAGCGGGGTTGCATTATGGCCCCTTTTCTGTTCAACCTCTATATAAATGATCTAGATAGGGTCTTGGCCGATATAGGGGCAGATTTTCTGTATGTAGGGGGACAGGGTCTCCCCGTCCTACTATCTGCGGACGATGCGCCAATCCCTGCTCAATACCTTTCTAAATTTTATGGGGTCCTGAGATTTGGCTATTAATAACGCCAAATCCTACATACTGCAGGTAGGGACGCGGCTCAAGAAAAAATATCCCTTTAGTGTAGGTCCCAAGAAGGTTCCCCTGACAACTTTTTTTTCGTACTTGGGGGTTTTACTGGATGACCGTCGGAAGTGGGGGCTCCTTATCCAGAAGAAAAAGGGGGAGTTTACAAGGGTAATCGCTGCTATTTTTAACTTTGCTGCAAAGATGGGTAAGCGCCCAATTGCAGCTATGTTCAAAATCTACCAGGCTAAAGGCGTAGCAATCGCTTGCTATGGCAGTGAAATCTGGGGACATCATACCACAGATGTATTGCAGGTGGTCGAGAACAACTTCTTAAAGCGCTTGCTGGGTGTGCCAAGTGGTATATCCAACCTGGTGGTCCACGAGTAACTGGGGGTACCTTTTTTATGTGACACCCTTTCCATGCGCCCCTTAGTGTTCTGGCTTAAGTGTTAGCTGAATAAGGATTTAGCCCTCAGTCAGCAGATTATAACCAATTGTATGAGCCTTGACCACATATCCCGTATACCATGGCTGAAATATATCAGATGTTGTTTTGTAGATCTGAGGTGTCCTGAACTTTTTTTAAAGCCTGACACTATTGTAAAAAAGGATGTGGAGCTTGTAAAGAAATCCTTTAGCTGTATAAGGAAGATAGAAAAGAGATGAGTTGGAAGTGCGAAAACCTAGCGTCTGTAAATTTCTGGCGCTAAAAACCAACTCGTCAATAGAGCCTTATCTCTCTGGGGTCACTCTCCACTTACGAATGGTTTTTATTGTCCAGGTTTCGTCTGAACCTTTTCCATTTGTTACTTGCCGACCCGTTCCAAAAGGCTGCTGCAGAGGACAGGTGTTAGCACCCTGTGGCAGCGACGGCGTGTCCCCACCGGATCTGCTACACTTCATGTTCCTCTGTACATTTTACGAAGTACCCAAGAGATATTTTTTACTTCCCCTTTTAACAAGGCAGAATTTTAACCAGGTTTTCCCCGCGCTTTTGTATCTGCAACTGTGTAAAGCAGATTGTATATTTTTCATCGTGGGCTACCTGAAATCTACGGTGAGAACCAGGGCTTGCCGGGAAACGTAGCTATTTTATTGGTAGAAAGCACCTCTTGTTTTAATGTGTGGTATATATGTCTTTTGACTAATGGATCCATTTTCTATTTTATTACTGATATGAACTGTAATCCCCAAACATAGTCTTTCTATTAGGGATTGTATTATTAACCAGGAATTGGATATTCTGTTCATCACCGAATCCTGGGGTGACGAGGCCTCTGGCCCTGACTTCGTCTCGGCCACCCCCGAAGGCTATTGTGTCGTTAGACAAGATAGAACTTCTGGGCGAGGTGGTGGCTTAGCCATCATCCATAAAGATGCTTATCGGACAAAATTTGAGCATATTCCAACCCCAAACTGCTAAGCTATCGCGTTTGTTATTAATCTCACGCAGAAGCAAGCTTTTAGAGGGACATTGGTCTATAGGCCACCGGGTCCCCGAACAAAATTCTTAGCTGCGCTCGCAGAAATCACTGAAGCGGTCATAGGATCCTTGGATTATACTATCCTTGGAGATTTTAACTTTCCGCTGGAAGATATGGAAATTAAGGACACAGCCCAACTTATTACAGACATGCAAGCAATAGGAATGCAACAGTTGGTAAGGGGTCCCACGCATGAAGCGGGGCATACACTGGATGGTCTGTTTACAAATAATCCAGGCATTGACCTGATAGCAGTACTACCATTGGTATGGTCTGATCACCAAGCCATCATCTTTAGAATTCGAGCAATACAATCTAACCCCCCCTGACCAAAGCCCGGTCATCACTGGGAACACGAGCCTGGAAAAATGCCGATATTCCACATCTCTCAAATCTCCTTAGGACTTCGGTCCCGGAAAGTTCTTGTGATCCTGAAAGTTTGTCCACTAACTTCCAGGGATGGTTACTAAAGGCAGCCAATCAGGTGGCACCTGAGAAATCTTATTGCCCAAATAGAGTTACACCATCGGCCCAGTGGTTTACAGAGGAGTTGCGTCTCCAGCGTCAGTATTGTAGAAGTCTAGAAAGACGCTGGAGAAAGCACTATAGTCCCTCTGCTAAGCAAATTTATAAAGATGCTCTGGCGATCTATAAGAAAGCTATCATCACTCAAAAAAACACATTCTTTACTGGTCAAATTGAACAGGCCCAGAACTCAGCGAGGATGTTATTCCAGGGGGTGAATTCTCTCTCTACTCCTCCCACTGGCCCTGCAACTGAGCATTCTCAGGAATTCTGTAACTCGCTGGCTAATTTTTTCACCACCAAGGTAATGGACATTTATTCCATTTTCCCACAGCTACCGGCGGAAATTAGGACTGATCCATCCTCCCATTTGGCTGTGACCCACCCTTCTTTTTCTGGTTTCAAGCTAGTGACAGAAGATCAGGTCAGCATACTAGCTGCCAAGATCAAATCGGGTTCTCCGCTTGATCCATGCCCTCGTGATATTATGAATCAACTCTACAATACCATCTCTCAGCCGCTCACCACCATTTGTAATGCCATCTTCAAAACAGGCGTCTACCCGGAGATCTGGAAGAAGGCCATCGTCAAACCTTTGCTCAAAAAGCCTTCCTTAGACCCCACTGTTACGGCCAATTATAGACCCATTGCTTGCCTTCCCTTTCCCGCTAAAATCGTAGAGGCCATCATGACCCAGCAGCTCTCAGAGTTCATTGAACAACACGAACTCCTGGATGATACGCAGTTCGGTTTCCGGAGGGGACACGGAACTGAAACAGCGCTGATAAAGGCCTCCGATGAAATTAGAAACATCTTGGATTCGGGAGGAGCAGCAGTGCTCATTTTGTTGGATCTCTCGGCGGCCTTCGACACGGTCGACCATGCTATCTTGGTCGACCGTGTCACAGCCCTGGGGATTAACAATTTGGCCAAAGATCTTATAGCTTCTTTTTTAGCTAACCGCAAACAGGCAGTCAAACTGGGCAATTATTACTCACCGACTTCTAAACTGCCATGCGGGGTCCCCCAAGGATCGTCGTTAAGCCCTGCGCTTTTTAACATTTATGTTGCAGACTTGGCAAGGGTCATAAAATCTCATGGGATGCGCCTAACTACTTACGCTGATGACACCCAACTTGTGTTGGCGGTCCATAAGAACGGCCCAGTGGTAGCAGCTAATTTTCAGGAGGGGATACTGGAGGTACAAGCATGGATGCACAGTAATTGTTTAAAACTGAATGCAGAGAAAACGGAGGTTATGACCTTTGGTAACATCTCTCCAGAATGGTCCCCGATTTGGTGGCCTACTCAGATGGGTCCTCCTCCGGTCCCAGTCGCAAAGGTCAGGAATCTTGGAGTGATCTTTGATAAACATCTGTCCTTCAAACACCATGTAAATAAGGTTGTTTCAGCTGCCTTTTTTACGTTGAAAAAGATAAGAAAGCTGCTACCGTACTTACCAGCATCAGCTGGAAAAACCCTAGTTACCACCTTGGTGTTTTCCAAGCTTGATTACGGAAATGCCCTCTTTCTCAACACTCATAAATATATCTTGAACAAGCTCCAATCTGTTCAAAATATGGCAGCCAGAATCCTTCTCAACATTCCAAGGCGCCAGTCCATCTCGGCAGCTATACGCCATCTTCATTGGCTAAGAGTGGAGAGCAGGATCAAATTTAAGGCCTTATGTATTGCCTACAAGGCCATTCATCATACTGGCCCGAAGTTTTTAAGAGAGGCATTTCAGCTATACACCCCTACAAGGAACCTAAGATCAGCAGCTAGCTGTCTACTATCTGTGCCCCGAACAAGAACCGCCACCTGGGGAGACAGACGATTCTTGGTAGCAACTCCCAGACTGTGGAACTCTCTCCCTTCACATATTAAAACTGCCCCCACTCTTATTTGTTTTCGTAGGGCTTTGAAGACTTGGCTCTTTAACCAATAAGTTTATGTGCTGATTACTGTATCCTAAAGCATCATACTGCGCCTAGACACCCTCGGGTATTAGCTGCGCATTAAAAATTTCATAAATAAATAAATAAATAAATAATTTGCTTAATTTAATCTTTTAAATGATATTTGGATGCTGTATAACTTTTATGGTTTTCTATATGTAAAAACGAATAAAGTTGTTTTTGATTTGATTTGAGTCTGAGTTCGCGTTAGCAAAATCACTGTTGGATCGTACACTGCTGAAGTTTGATCTCAGCCGAGCTGATATTACCACGTCCCAGGAATGCAGAGCAAAAGGTGTACTGCTGGCTCCATTTGTAAACAATAAGACAAGTATGCAGCAGCAAGGCTGCTTTCCACGTCAGAGCAAATATGGGCCTCCTCAGCAAATTAGGCAATTAAGTGTTTAAGTGTGTAGCATTCATAGGATTATGTACGTGCAAGGAAATAGATTCTGTGTTGTGCTCCATCTCTATAAATGATACAGAACATAATGGGTCCCAACGGAATTGCTTCAAGTAAAACAATCAATTGTACCTAAAAGATGTAAATAACACACTTATGAATTAAATGAATTCTCAATTTATATATTACATTTCAATAGTAAGTACATTTATACAATACACTATATTATAGTGGAGTAGACGGGGATGGGGAGGAGGGAGGATCAGGGCTCAGAAACGGGTTTGTTTTTAACGAGAAAGCCATAGAGATTATGTATGTGCAAGGAAACAGATTCTGTGTTGTTCTCCATCTCTATAAATGATACAAGACATAATTGGTCCCAACGGAAAAGCTTCAAGTAAAGCAATCAATTGTACCCAAAATATGTAAATAACACACTTATGAATTAAATGAATTCTCAATTTATATATTACATTTCAATAGTAAGTACATTTATACAATACACTATATTATAATAGAGTGGACGGGGATAAGGAGGCGGGAGGAATAGGGCTCAGAAACAGGTTTGTTTCCAACGAGAGAGCCACAGAGACATACACACACAGAGGCAACATTACAGATGGTAGTGATTAACAAAACCAACCCAATCATAAATTTGTCTAACTATAAACTATCCTACAATGAACACCAGATATTGAGTAAAGGAGTGTTTTTGTTCATACTACCTTACCTAACTCCTTCAATCTCAAAATGAAACTGCACACCTTTTTCAGTAAAATCCGGTTACGGTATTAGTTCATCAAAACATCCACACGTCCATCTTCCTCCAAAACAGGTTTGAGAAATCCATTGACCTTCACAGCCGTGGTACATCTCATGCCCCATAAAATCATTAATATGAACAAATGGTACGAAGGGATGTTATGAGTTTGTTTTCCCAAAAGAAATATGTTAATTATAACATTTCAAAGGGAGAATGGGAAGCACTCAGATCATTGAAGGAGAACAAATATATTGTTATTAGGTCAGCTGACAAGGTGGCGCTCTTGTTATTCAGAACACCACGGATTACAAAATGGAAATTGACACTCAACTCACAAATGGAGTCAGCTATACCAAACTAGTCACAGATCCCACTAATGAGCTTAGCAGACTTATGAAGGAAACAACTGAGTGGGCCTGGATGAAGGTTATCTAACTGAATTAGAATACGAGTTTCTCAATAAGAAGCAACCTTGGCTGCGTACTATCTACTTTCTCCCAAAGATTCATGAAAATCGAATACACCCCAAAAAGTCCCTGTGGGAGGGCGGGCCGGATAAACAGACACGGAGGCTGAATGTACTTTCCAAATGTACGTTTTTTATTATCAGTAACTGGGATATTTGAAGTCACAGATGGTGTTTCTTCTTTCTCTTCTCCATGGTCCGTCTTCGCGGTGCTCGGGTGGGGATTGGATGTTACTCGACCCGGCTCTTCCGTCTCGTTGGTGTTACCCCGGAGGCTCATAAAGGAGGGAGAAAAGGAAGCCGTCAGTTACTGTTTGACTGTGGGGTGGGAATTATGCGCTACCCATCACCACACCAAATGCTGTTGTCTGGACGTTTGAGGGGAATGAACCTCACAGAACTTTCCTAAAACATACTAAATGGGGAGCATCGAAAATAGGACAAAGCTGGGGACGAGTGTTCTATTTGACTCAGAGAGGGAATGGTGATATGTACAGACGAATGGGATCCAAATAGGGGATAGGAAAACAAAGAAGTGCTTCAAAAAGATACTGTGCCAGAACGCAGTTCCCTATTGCTGGTCGTGTTTCCGTACACCTCTACCCCATGCCCACTGTCTCGTCACTCCTCCCGCTGCCCTCGTACCCTCCCTCGCAATCCCCGGAGTCGTGGTCACTCACCGGCTCGGCCGCAACTCAGGCTCTCCAGCCGCCTCCGGTGGACACCATCACTCCTCGCTCCACCGCTTGTCCCCCTCTTCGTCGATTGCCCCGTCACGGTCGCTGTCTTCTCTCTCCGGTTTCTCCTCATTCTGCTCCCAGCTTGCCTCCACTCCGCTGTTGGTCGATGACCCTCCTCCTTCGCGTTGACTCTTTTTCATTGGGCGTGAAGAACTGCTACCGGGGGTAACTCCTCCTACTTCCGTGCTCGGATCTCGGCCTTGCTGTAGGGAAACATGACAGGTGGGTGTGTCTATTCTCCTGAACCTAGCCTCCCGGAAACCGACCCTCGGAGCCTGGTCTTCGATTGAGGGAGCGTTTTTACATGGTGGGTCCGTGAAGGCCGGTAAGTACGGAGTCTCCGTGCTTACTGTCTTACATCCCCTTTTCCTTGCTGTCCTTCCACTAGGGTTTCGTTTCTGGGGAAACCTAGACAGGTAGTCCACATTCCCTTGTTCCGTTCCCTTTCGGTGTTTTTTATGGAATCAGTATGGCTGTAAGGACAGGAACCATCTTAATACTCTTTCGTTGTTGCCCTTGTTTCGTGCTAGCCACTCTAAGGGTGCGTGATCCGTATACAAGGTGAACTCTCTCCCCTCAAGATAATACCGTAAGGGTCTTTGGCCCACTTAATCGCGAGGGCTTCTTTCTCCACTACCGCATAATTGCGTTCTCCAGGGAACAGTTTCCGACTGATGTATAGTATGGGCTTCTCCTCTCTCTGCTCTGTTACCTGTAATGGCACCGTCCCTTGTCCCTGTTCTGAAGCATTGGTCTGGAGGATGAATGGAAGGGAGTAATCAGGACTGACTAGGACAGTATCGGATGTAAGGGGTGTTTTCAGGATCTCAAAGGCTTGTAGAATATCGTGAGAAGGGTGTGTTAACAAAATCTCGGTGTTCACAGGTTTCTGGAGTAGGTCTGTAAGGAGGCTGCTAGTTGTGAAAACCTGTGGATAAAGCTATGATAATAACCACTAAACTTAGTAAAGCTTGGAGGTCTTTTTTTGTCTGTGGTAGGGGAATCTGGGAGATGGCATTAAGTTTGGTGCTCTGGGGTCTTATAACCCCTTCCCCTAACAGATATCCAAGGTAAGGTTGCCAGGTGACTTTTGGCGGGATTTATTTTGAGACCATGTCGTCCTAAAGCCTGTATCACCTGGGACAGATGTATTAGGTGTTGTTCCCAGGTATCGCTGTAGATAATAATATCGTCAATGTACGCCCCGGCATAGCTTTCATAGGGTCGGAGTATTACGTTCATGACTCTTTGAAAGGTTAGCCGGACCCCCGTGTAACCCAAAGGGTAGTACCTTGAATTAATACAACCCATCGGGAGTGGAAAACAAGTTTTTTTCTCTATCTTGTTCTTGCAATGGGATTTGCCAGTACCCTTTACACAGATCAAGGGTACTGATATATTTGGCTCTGCCTATTCTGTCAACCATCTTGTCAACCCTAGGAAAGGGATAGGTGTCAAACTCAAATATTTTATTTACTTCTCTAAAATCGATACTGAAGCATACCGAGCCATCCGGCTTTGGTACAAGAACAATGGGTGAGTTCCATTCATTTACCGATGACTCAATGATATCCATCCGCAACATCTGCTGTACCTCTTCTCTAATGGTATGTCGGCGGGCCTCGGGTATATGGTATGCCTAAGATGCACGTGTTTCCCGGGAGGGGTCTTAACGGCATGCTCAAACAGGGAGGTTCTACCTGGAGAGGTGGAAAAGTTGTCCTGGAGGGGATTTAGGATGTTTGTCAATTCTTGTCTCAAACCAGAAGGAAGAACAGAGTCTATAGATTGGTCAAACAAGGGAGTTTGTGATTCAGCTCTGCTCACAAGCGCCGGTAAGGGCCTCTCCAATTTCTTCAACAAATGAATGTGATAGATCTGGGAGGTCCCCCGAGCTGCGTCCATTTCGATGTGATAGGTCACAGGTGTGACCTTCTTTTTTTGTATAACTCTTTTTATTAAATAAACAAACAAGGCAATAGTAGGCAGTACAGCTGGATACGCGTTCAAGCGGGGGAGGAAGTGCATTACAATTTAATATAAATCATCAGTGCGAAAAAGGGGGGGGAGCAGGGGGGAAACAGCGTCACAACACTTTAGGACCAAACAATACTAGGAATGTCGGATCAGGGGGAAAGAGTTACATCTGGAATATCGGTGAGGGGGGGTGTGCAAACATCACCCCGGTACGAGTTCCACTGGCCCCAAATTTTACCCCACTTCCTCGGTCTGCCGCGCGCCACATAAACCGTTTTCTCCCGAAACATACACCAGTATATATTCTCCTTCCATGCCGAGATAGTGGGCGGCCTCTGAGACCCCCACAACTGCGCTATATCTCTCTTGGCGATCATATTCCCAAGGGTCGCCCACCGAGTCTGCGCCACATCATAATCAGTCGGTTCCCAAACATTCAGCAAACAACGCCTAGCTTCGGGCAGCAGTGGAACACCCGTGACTTCTTCCATCACTGCATGCACTCGATTCCAAAACAATACCACTTCTGGGCACTGCCAAATTATGTGGAGGAAAGTGCCAGTTGAGCCGCATCCACGCTTACACAACCCATCCACAGAGTATCCCATACGAATCAGGCGAGGGCCAGTCACGTAAATCCGATGCAGGATCTTAAGTTGCACAAGTCGGAGACGGGCTGGAATCGCGACATCCTTGGGAGAGGATATCTCAGATTGCCAGTCCTCATCATCCAGCTCTAAACAGTTGCTGGTCCATACCTCTCTGAGGTGTACCAACAGGTCTGTACGATCGTTAATCAATTTCTTATTTATCAGAGAGATAGTACTGTCTGGAACGTATCCGTCAAGCACCCGATCTTCGAGTGGGGATGATTCCGGGATAGCTACACCGGCGGGAAAAACCGAACTCAACGCGTGGCGGATCTGTACATAGCGGAAGAACTCCTTGTCGCTAAGTTCATATTCTACCTTCAACTCCTCAAAGGTCTTAATCCTATCTTTGGTCCAGAGATCCCTAACCTTACTAATACCAATCATATCCCACTTCTCAAAGCCTTTCGTCCTCCACAAGCTGCCCAGTCTTTCAGACACATAGAGCGGAGTCGCCCGGGTCAATCGGTCCGTCCACCCCATTGCCGCATTCGCACACTGCCACACTCGCACTGCTATCTTAGTGGGTCCCGAGAGTTTTCCTCCCACAGATTTGGAGTAAAGCACCCTATTATAATCTCCACCGGGTAGTTGCCACTTATCCATCTCAAACGCAGGGTTTAACGCGGGGCCGTACATTGCATGATTAATTGCTCCCAGCTGGGAGGCCCAATAGTATCGCTTGATATCCGGAAATGCGATACCGCCGTCATACCAGGGAAGCGTCAATTTGGCGAGGGTGATACGCGGACGTCCACCCCATATCAACCGCCTCTGCAGACTCTCCACCTCCCGGAAGTAACTCGCCGGAATGACATCAAACGTGTTCTGAGGCGCGTACAAAAACCGTGGTAAAGACATCATTTTGAAAAGAGCTGCACGCCCGAGGGGGGACAATGGCAGACCACACCAGGCCGCAACGTCAGATTTTAACCGCTGGAGCGGAGGAAGCAAATTACGCTCGTAGCGGACAACGGGGTCTAACGAAATAAAGACCCCCAAATATTTAAATCCCGACTGCGTCACCTGTATGGGGCAGACGCGTGGCTAAGGGGGAGTGTCCCTCGAGAGTACATAAACACAGGACTTTGTCCAATTAATCACAAGGCCGGAGTTCCTCCCGAATGAGTTCAGCACATCAAACAATACTACCAACGACTTCCGAGGCGACGTGAGATACAGCAGGATGTCATCTGCATAGAGTGATATTCGATTCTCAAAATCAGGGGTCCACTGAATACCCTTAAGCGATGGTTCCCATCGCAGCCAAGCCGCCAGGGGTTCCAAAGCGAGGGCGAAAAGAAGTGGGGACAACGGGCACCCCTGTCGCGTGCCCCTCCCCAGAACAAAGGACTTAGAAACCCGACCATTCACCACAATCTGAGCCAGTGGTTCCTCATACAGGAGTTTTACCCAGCCGATGAAACCAGGACGGAAACCGAACTTTGCAAGAATGGGCCAGAGATATGGCCATTCCACTGTATCAAAGGCCATTGTAGCATCCAAGGAAACCAAAATGGCCGGTTCACGCAGCGACGCCGCTTTCGCCAGGATGCCATGTAGGCGCCGCAAGTTCAATGCTGTATTACGATGTGGAATGAAACCAAATTGATCCGGATGGATCAGATCACCGATCACCTTTATCAATCGATTTGCCAATAATTTTGCGAGGATCTTGGGCTCTGCATTCAGGAGCGATATAGGCTTATAGGATGCGCAGCGATCCCGCGGTTTCTCCTCCTTGTGAATCACCACTATGGTCGCAAGTCGCTGATCATGGAGAAGGGAGCCTATGTCTCGCGATTCCAAGAACATATCACGAAGATACGGGCCATTTTGTCAGGACGGAACTTGTAAAGCTCGATGGGGAGACCATTAGGCCCCATAGCTTTTCCGAGCGGACGGAACGAATAGCAATTGCCACCTCATCGTCAGAAAATGCTGCGTCCATCAGATCCCTATCTGGGTCCGATAGGCGAGGCAACGCAATGTCCCTTAACAGCAGATGTGAGTCTTCCTCTGGTCTGTCAGAGACTAGGGAATATACATTTCGAAAATGTTCAGCGAAACACTCCACAATCTCAGCTGGGTCAGTCACACGCACTCCGTCAGCTCTATCAACCACAGGAACCACACGACTCGCCCTTTCCTTTCTATCCAACCAAGCGATCAGCTTTCCAGCCTTATCTCCCACGTCATACAGCTGTCCCTGATGCTCTCTACTCATGGCTCTAGCAGCGTCCGTTACCAGGGCCCAATAATCTAGTTGTTTGAGACTGAGGACATGAACTTTATCATGAGTGACACCCAACTCCAAATCCCCTTCCAACTCAGCTATTTCGGTCTCCAGGCGGACCACTGCCTCATTTTTACTTTTCTTGGCGCCAGCGATTAACAATAGCGCCTGACCATGGATAACCGTCTTGAAAGCCTCCCACAGCGAAACAGAAGAGGACACAGACCCCACATTTTCAGCAAAATAGTTATCCAAAGACTTAACCAACCCTGTCCGGGTTTTGGGGTTACGGAGATGCCAAGGATTGATCAGAGCCACTCGACCCTCAGAACCCATCTTCGTGTCCATCAAAAGCCACAGTGCGGAGTGGTCCGAAATACCCCTGGCCAGATGTCTGACTTCCCTGACCAAAGAGGCCTGTGCTGCTGGTATCAAGACATAGTCAAGCCTAGAGAGACTACCGTGAGCACCAGAGTGAAAGGTGTATTGCGCCTGTACCGGGTGCAGCAGCCTCTAACAATCTACCAGTCCCAACATCTCCAGAAAGCCACTCAACCAAGACTGTGATCTCGTAAGGTCCCTGGGGGGACTGCGGTCCTCCCTACCGGAAACGACAGAATTGAAATCTCTACCCATCACCAGAATGCCTTCAGGGAGCCCCAAACACTACTCTCCCCAGATCAGCAAAGGTCGTAGTCTGCAGACCAGGTGGAACATACACAGAAAGCAGTGAAATCGTTTTCCCCCCCACCTGCCAGTGAGCGCAGCATAGCGTCCCCTATCGTCAAGAATTATGTCGTCCAACTCCAGGGGGAGGGAACTCCTGACTAGGATACCCACCCCACTAGATCCAGTAGTAAATCTAGAGTGTGCAATTAGACGATAACCTCGCCGATTCATAGCATGGCATGCGTTTCCTATCAAATGTGTCTCTTGCAATAACACTACGTCAGGGGAGAGGCGTCTCAATAGCTGCAACACTACTCCACGTTTTATCCTATCCCCCAACCTGTTAACATTCCAACACAATAACTTCAACCCCCTACCCCCCATCCCGAAGTAAGAGCAGAATCCACCCCACAGCGAACACAGAACCAAGATCAGAATGCAAGATAATGCGTTGCCTTGAAACAAAATTAAACACACCCAAACTCCCCCCACCCTCCAACAAATACCCGAAACACATCCCTCCACCATGCACCCCTGCGTTAGACTCAAAAGCCACCCCAACTTGCAGTGTGCCTGTCGCCCTAACATTAAACTAGTCTACAAAAAGAAACCCAGAGGAGGGAGAGTCCCACCCCCCTCGCCACCTCTGGGTATAACACCATAAGTATCGCAAATACAAAAGTCATCAAACCACAGCTGCCAGTTCTGTACACTGTCCGGAAACCAGAAACTACTTCTCATTCTTGTTCCAACGGGCCACCTTCAGCACCTCCAGAATGTTCCGAGCGATCACGCTGTGTAGACAACGTATCCAGCCAGTCACTCACGTTCTCGGGTGGTCAAAGAAGAACGTCCGATCATTGTGTTCAACACGTAGCCGAGCTGGAAAAAGCATCACATATTTCATACCCATGTCTCTCAGTCGCCGCTTCACCCCCTGGAAACCCATCCTTTGTTTCTGAACGAACTGGGTGAAATCTGGGTAGAAGCTCACTGTTGTGTTTTCAAACTTCGTGGGACCACCCACCCGAGATGCCTGCAGGATAGCGTCTCTGAAGTTGAAAATTCTGGCGATTATAGGCCGTGGGGGGGCACCCGGCTTCGGCTTCCCACCCGGTACTCGTGTGCACGTTTCACAGCAAAAAGTTGCTCAGGCCTTTGGGGGCAAGATGGTTTAAGATGAGGTCTTCCACAAGGAGATCCACGGTTGACTCTTCTGATTTTTCAGGGACCCCAATGATACGTACGTTATTGCGTCTTGCCCGACTTTCAAAATCCTCCAGCCGGCGAGCAAAGAGATCATTGGAGGATCGCAATTTGCGAACCTCCGTCTGTAAATCGGACACATCAGTCGTAAGGCTGGAGGTCTTCAAAGTTAGGGATTTGACCTTTTCGTTAGTCTTTGATAAGTCTGCCCTGATCAAATTGACATTGATTGCCACAGTGTCAATCTTTAGAGCCAGTGCCTCATATTGTTGGCCTATGGAGGTCTTCATGCTAGCAATGGCGCCCATGGCATCACGCAGGGTCAAATCATTCACTGCGGCTAAGCCGTCACCCGCATCTTCCGGAGACCTACTCGCACCACCGGGGGACCCATTAGGATGGGTTTAGCGATCCATAATGTTCTATTGAGTAGCACCCCCTCGGAGAATGGTCTTGGTCTGCCGTTTCTCGCTATCGGGTTTGCCCGCCATATTAGATGTTGCGCCCTGAAGGGGCCTTTGAGACCTGGTAAAAATGACTCCTCACAATTCACCCACGGGGATCTCCAAGTGTGAGTCTCAGCAGGATATCACGACTAGGGACACTCGGCAGCTGGCATACGGTGAAGTTGAGGGGTCTGGCTCCCGGTCTGCCAGAGCGATGTTGAGATAGGAAGAGGCAGAAGAACCAAAAACGAAACCGAAAGGTAACTCCAAGGACTTGGGCAGGACCCCTCAGGTCGTTGTTGTTCAACTACCACCTGGGCACCACAGTGACTCGATCCCCGGGCAGTTCCATGGAGCAGGCAGCAAAAGTTCAAAGTATCGTAGTTTCGGTTCCCGGGGTCCAAATCGATTTCTGAAAGCAGCTATTATATCAGCTGGGTTGCGATTTCAATAACCCGTCGTCATAGGATAAAATTCAGGATAGATGCGGGAGGTGGCAAGGGTCTCGGGAGCCCTGTGCTCACGCGACCATCTTGGTTGCGCGCAAAGTTCCTCCGACCAGATGTGACCTTCTTGATCACTGTATAGGGTCTCTGCCATTGCCCCAGTAACTTGTTATCCGAGGAAGCCTTTTTGGGCTACCTGTGCTTCCTCAAGGTTATTCCGGACTATAGTCCGGATTTGCCTCAGGTGTGTGTTTTTAAATTGGACACATAATCTACCAGCGGTTTTGAATCATTTGGATCTGTTTTCCATTTCTCTTGAGCCATATCCAACATGGTGCATGGCTGATGGCCATATAATAAATTGAAAGTGGAATACCCAGTGCTTTTTTGTTCCTTACGCCGAATAGCGAATAGCGCCAAAGGTAACATGTCCCTATTTTCTTGATTCTAGGGCCAGTAGTTTCTTGAGGGTGGTTTTGATGGTGGCATTATATCGCTCGACTAATCCATCCGTCTGAGGATGGTATGCCGCGGTCCGTTTCTGCTTGATTCATAACTGGGCACATACCGGTTTCATTATTCTGGACTCGAATGGAGTCCCCTGATCTGTTAAGATCTTCTTTGGGAAACCCTACCCGTGAAAAGACCATCACCATGGCTTTGGCAATGTTAGGGGCATCCGGACGTCTCAAGGGCATAGCTTCGGGGAAACGGGTGGCATAGTCGACAATAACAAGAACGTAGCGACACCCGCTTCGGGAAGGTAACAAAGGGCCTATAATGTCCATCACTACTCTACAGAAGGGCTCACCAATGATGGAAAGTGGTTGGAGGCGTACATGGGGAGGATGATACCGGCTGTTTTTCTGGCATATAGGGCATTCTCTGCAGTATTTGTTTACTTGTTGGTATATGCCAGGCCAGTAGAAACATTCTGTGAACTGCTTTTTAGTGTTTTCGGTTCCAAAGTGTCTTCCTAAGAGGTGGCTGTGGGCTAGATATAAAACCTTCTCTCAGAACAGCCCGGGACCAATAATTGTTTTTTTTGGATGGGACTCCCTTTCCTATATAACAACCCATGGTTAATAAAGAAATAGGGACCTACTTGGAGAGGATCTTCATTTGCTAGGGCCTTGCCCAGGCTTCTCGTAGGACGGGATCCTCCCTTTGAGCTGCATGAAAGCTTCTGTAGGTTTCGCAATGATTTTCATCCTGAAGAACAGGTAAGACGGCTGCGTTCTCCCCTTTTTCTGCCCTCCTTTGTTTTCTGCTTTTTTGGGTTTTTGAGGGTGGCCAGTCCTGGTCCTCTTCCTTGGCAAAAGGTGCTGTGGTCCACCACTCTTCTTCCTTCATTGGGGTGTCTTTAACAGCTGCGATAAGTTCGGGTAATCATTCCCAAGGATGACTTGTTCAGGCAAACAGGGAATGAGTTCCATCTTCAGAGAGGTCCCAGGGTAATGTGGGTGTTGTATCTGTACTCATGTAGTGGGATATGGCTTCATATCACCTTGGACACAGCATATGGCCTCGGTCCCGTTGATAGGATCGACCCCCGGTCCCAGGTCCTGGGGTCTGACTACACTTTGGTGGCAGCCTGTATCGGCCAATGCAGGAACCGGCTGTCCGTTCAAGGTCACTCTACAACAATAGGGAGGTGGTCATTTTTCGGCGGGAGAACAGTAGTAGTTTTGGGCCATCCCTATTTCCATCGGCTCTTCCTTTTGGGGAAAGAACCGGGCGATGTGTCCTATTCTTCCACAGTTCATTGAGGTCCAACGGGAGGGGGTCGTAACATCGGGGTTCTGGGTATGGTGGTGACAGGTTCGGGTTTCTTTACGATGAGAGGACGGGGTGGTCGATGTATTCCCGCAAACCTGGATCTCCCGGGTGGTTCTTCCTGCCCTTTTTGGATTTCTTGGGTTCTGCGGTACGCACTGGCTATTTCTACTGCCGTTTCCAGGGTGAGATGGGCCTGTTGTCGGACCCACAGCTGAATGGGTGGGTGAAGTGAGGATATTTATTGTTCCAAGTATATTTTGGACATAATCCCATCCTTATCGGTAGTGGCAGGCTTTAACCAGCAATTGGCCATGTCCTTTACCCAAAAATACAGGGCTCGAGGTGTCTCATGGGGTTCCTCTGTTATTTGATGTAGCTTCATCCTGCACGTCTCATCATCAACTCCCAAGCGCCATGGTGCCATGATGCATTGCTTGATGTCGGTATAGGGAACCACTTCTTGTGCCGTTGCGGCTTGGTAGTCTGCCTGTAAGTCCCCCGGACAGAAGGGGACCCAGGTACTGTTCCCATTTGACTGCTGGCCAGGAGGCGCGGTGGCCAATTGCTTGAAATTGTTGAAAAAATAATCTGGGTCTTCGCCACTCACGTACCGTTGTAGGACTACAGAGGGAAGAGTAATAGGCCCCCTCTGATGTCCAAGGACCTCAGTGATTTTACCCATAGCAGCCCCATGCAATTGACTCTGTCCCGTGAGTACTTGCTGCAACTTGCCCTGATCTTCTTCCACTACAGTCAGGAAGCATTCCATTACTTTTCCCAGATGTTCCTGGTTTTCTGCCATTTTGGCGAGAGCAGCCTCCATGTCTCCGGCAAATCCCTCTTCTGACACCACTTGTGGGAGGGCGGGCCGGATAAACAAACGCAGAGGCTGAATGTACTTTCCAAATGTATGTTTCTTATTATCAGTAACTGGGATATTTGAGGTCACGGATGGTGTTTCTTCTTTCTCTTCTCCTTGGTCCGTCTTCGCGGTGCTCGGGTGGGGATTGGATGTTACTCGACCCGGTTCTTCCGTCTCGTTGGTGTTACCCCGGAGGCTCATAAAGAATTGAGAAAAGGAAGCAGTCAGTTAATGTTTGACTGTGGGTGGGAATTATGCGCTACCCATCACCACACCAGAACTGCTGTTGTATGGACGTTTAATGGGAATCAACCTCACAGGACTTTCCTAAAACAAACTAAATGGGGATGATGCAATGTAATGACACTAAGCGCAATTGTATTTCTGTTGTTTCGATAAAGTTTAGAATTTTTGTGTAAAACTATCTATCCCAGAATGCCACTTAAAGGCAGACATGGGAGAGTATAAATATAGAAATTGATGAAGGACTTACCGACCGTGATAAAAGCCTAGAGTGGATGAAACGCGTTAGTGGTGTAAAAAAGCTTAATAAATACGCTTAAAAACCATCCAGGAGTGCTGCATTCTTTGTGTGGAAATAAAAAAAAAATATATATATATATATATATATATATATATATATATATATAAATATAACCAACTGGCGGTCCCCAGTAGGTAGTTATAGTTACAACCTAGTTAAAGCATTCTTTGATTTGCTTATAACTTTGGCGTCGTTTGACGAATCTTTCTGAAATTCTCTAAAAAAAAAAAGTCTATCCATGTCAGCTCCCATCCTAAAAGTTGGGGGGGGGGGGGATTCTTCAAGCGGGGCCTGAGAAAAAAGGGGGGTCCCAAAACTCATTTTCCCTATGTTAATTTCCATAGGAAATTTTGTGACGAGCTACAGCCTGAACTACTGAATGGAATTACCCCAAATTTGGCACGTGGGTAGTACGTGGGTGAGAAAGCGACCTTTTTTTTAAATGATGTAAATCCGTTCAGTAGTTGCTGAGAAATTAGAAAAATAAAACTTTTGATATCTGGGCGGAGCCTAAGTCCTGTGCAAGAGCTTCACTGTGATTGGCTGCCAACACTCCAAACCAGGAAGTGTTGGCAGCCATCTTGTGGCTTGGTAGAAGCAAGTCGCTAGAAAACAGAGAAACAAAGGTATAAAACAAGAGAAGGGGGCAGGGTAGAAACACCCTGACCCCCTAGGCCTGCTCAGGGGGTCCCAGAAGGACCCCCAGGACCCCAAAAATATTTTTTTTCCTTTACATTTCACAGGTTAGCACAGTGGTGCAAGGAGGGGGCAGGGCCTGACATAGCAAGAGTGCAAACGCACCCCCTGGCACATTGTAAATTAGGGGATTAAGTTCCCTTCAATCCTGAAGGTCCCTGGGGGCCAACTAGCACACCAGCTATCTCCAGTATGCGCCAGGGAACTGCGTTGCAGACAGGTGTTTAAAGGCCATGCCCCTTTTTACACCTCTCTGCAACGCAGCTCTGTGGCGCTTACTGGAGGTACTTGGTGGGCTAGTTGGCCCCCAGGGACCATCAGGACCCAAGGAGAATTAATCCCCCACCTTAGAACGCGCCAGGGGGTGCGTTTACACAGTGGTGAAGGGAAGGGGCCGGGCCTGACATAGCAAGTGTGCAAACACACCCCCTGGCACATTGTAAATTGGGGGATTAAGTCCCCTTCAATCCTGAAGGTCCCTGGGGGCCAACTAGCCCACCAGGTACCTCCAGTATGTGCCAGGGAGCTGCGTTGAGGATAGGTGTTCAGAGGCCACGTCCTTTTTTACACCTCTCTGCAACGCAGCTCTGTGGCGCTTACTGGAGGTACCTGGTGGGATAGTTGGCCCCTAGGGACCATCAGGACTCAAGGGGAATTAATCCCCCAACTTAGAACGTGCCAGGGGGTGCATTTGCACTGTGGTGAAGGGAGGGGGTGAGGCCTGACATAGCAAGTGTGCAAACGCATCCCCTAGCACATTGTAAATTGGGGGATTGAGTCCCCATCAATCCTGAGGGTCCCTGGGGGCGAACAAGCCCACCAGGTACTACCAGTATGCGCCAGGGAGCTGCGTTTCAGACAGGTGTTCAGAGGCCACGCCCTTTTTTACACCTCTCTGCAACGCAGCTGTGTGGCGCTTGCTGGAGGTAGCTGGTGGGCTAGTTGGCCCCCAGGGACCTTCATGACTCAAGGGGATTTAATCCCCCATTTACAACGCTCAGGGGGCGCGTTTGCACATTAGTGCAGGGAGAGGGCGTGGCCTGATGTGACAATTGTGCAAACGTGTGGCGCGTGTTAAATTGGGGGATTAAGTCCCCTTGAAACCTGAGGGTCCCTGGGGGCCAACTAGCCCACCAGGTACCTCCAGTAAGCGCCAGGGAGCTGTGTTGCAGGGAGGTGGTCCAAGGCCTCACATTAGCACAGTGGTGCAGGGAGGGCCGGGGCCTGACATAGCAAGTGTGCAAACGCACCTCTAGGCACATTGCAAATTGGGTGATTAAGTCTACCTTCAATCTTGAGGGTCCCTGGGGGCCAACTAGCCCACCAGCTACCTCCAGTATGCGCCAGGGAACTGCGTTGCAGACAGGTACTCAGAGGCCATGCCCCTTTTTACACCTCTCTACAACGCAGATCTGTGGCTCTTACTGGAGGTACTTGGTGGGCTAGTTAGCCCCCAGGGACCATCAGGACTCAAGGGGAATTAATCCCCCACCTTAGAACGCGCCAGGGGGTGCGTTTACAAAGTGGTGAAGGGAGGGGGCCGGGCCTGACATAGCAAGTGTGCAACTACACCCCCTGGCACATTGTAAATTGGGGGATTAAGTCCATATCAATCCTGAGGGTCCCCGAGGGTGAACTAGCCCACCCGGTACTTCCAGAATGCGCCAGGGAGCTGTGTTGCAGTCAGGTGTTCAGAGGCCACGCCCCTTTTACACCTTTCTGCAACGCAGCTCTGTGGCGCTTACTGGAGGTAGCTGGTGGGCTAGTTGGCCCCCAGGGACCTTCAAGACTCAAGGGGATTTAATCCCCCAATTTATAACTCTTCAAGGGGCGCGTTTGCACAGTGGTGCAGGGAGAGAGCGTGGCCTGATGTAACAAGTGTGCAAACCTGTGGTACATGTTAAGTTGGGGGATATGTCTCCTTGAAACCTGAGGGTCCCTGGGGGCCAACTAGCCAACCAGGTACCTCCAGTAAGCGCCAGGGAATTGTGCTGCAGAGAGATGATCTAAGGCCTCTCCTTAGCACTGTGGTGCAGGCAGGGGGCGGGGCCTGACATAGCAAGTGTGCAAACGCACCCCGTGGCACATTGTAAATTGGGGGATTAAGTCTGCTTCAATCCTGAGGGTCCCTGGAGGCCAGCTAGTCCACCAGGTACCTCCAGTATGCACCAGGGAGCTGCGTTGCAGAGAAATGTTTAGGTGCCTCGCCCCTTTTTACACCTCTCTGCAATGCAGCTCTGTGGCACTTACTGGAGGTAACTGGTGGGCTAGTTGGCCCCCAGGGACCATCAGGACTCAAGGGCAATTAATACCCCAACTTAGAACACGTCACGGGGCGCGTTTGCTCAGTGGTGAAGGGAGGGGGCGGGCCTGATAAAGCAAGTGTGCTAACGCACCCCCTGGCACATAAATTGGGGGATTAAGTCCCCATCAATCCTGAGGGTCCCTGGGGGCGAACTAGCCCACTAGGTACTTCCAGTATGTGCCAGGGAGCTGCGTTTCAGACAGGTTTTCCGAAGCCACGCCCCTTTTTACACATCGCTGCAACGCTGCTCTGTGGTGATTACTGGAGGTAGCTGGTGGGCTAGTTGGCCCTCAGAGACCCTCAGGACTCCAGGGTATTTAATCCCCCAATGTACAACGCTCCAGGAGGTGCGTTTGCACAGTGGCACGTGTTAAGTAGGGGGATTAAGTCGCCTTGAAACCTGAGGGTCCCTGGGGGCCAACTAGCCCACCAGGTACCTCCAGTAAGCGCCAGGGAGTTGTGTTGCAGAAAGATAGTCCAAGGCCTCACCTTAGCACAGTGGTGCAGTGAGGGGGCGGGGCCTGACATAGCAAGTGTGCAAACGCACCCCATGGCACATTGTAAATTGGGGGATTAAGCCCCCTTCAATCCTGAGGATCCATGGGGACAACTAGCCCACCAGGTACCTCCAGTAAGCACCAAAGAGCTGTGTTGCAGAGAGGTGGTCTTAGGCCACGCCCACTTTTTACACCACTGTGCAAAGCAGCTCTGTGGCACTTTCTGGAGGTAGCAGGTGGGCTAGTTGGCCCCCAGGGACCCTCAGGACTCGTGGGGACTTAATCCATTAATTTACAATGCACCACAGGGCGCGTTTGCACAGTGGTGCAGGGAGGGGGCGAGGCCTGATATGACAAGTGTGCAAACGCGCCCTTTTGCACATTTTAAGTTGGGGGATTAAATCTCCTTGAATCCTGAGGGTCCCTTGGGGCCAACTAGCCCACCAGGTACTTCCAGTATGCTCCAGGTAGCTGCGTTGCAGAGAGGTGTTCAGAGGCCACGCCCATTTTTACACCTCTCTGCAAAGCAGCTCTGTGGCACTAACTGGAGGTAGCTGGTGGGCTAGTTGGCCCCCAGGGACCCTTAGGAATCAAGGGGGATGTAATGCCCCAATTTACAACGCTTCAGGGGGCGCGTTTGCACAGTGGTGCAGGGAGAGGGCGTGGCCTGATGTGTCAAGTGTGCAAACGCGCCCTGTGGCACGTTTCAAGTTGGAGAATTAGGTCCCAATGAATCCTGAGGGTCCCTGGGGACCAACTAGCCCACCAGGTATCTCCAGTATGCGCCAGGGAGCTGTGTTGCAGATAGGTGTTCAGAGTTCACGCCCCTTTTTACACCTCTCTGCAACGCAGCTCTGTGGCGCTTACTGGAGGTACCTGGTGGGCTAGTTGGCCCCCACTGCAACACAGCTCCCTGGCGCATACTGGAGATACCTGGTGGGCTAGTTGGCCCCCAGGGACCATCAGGACTCAAGGGGAGTTAATGCCCCAACTTAGAACACGCCAGGGGGCGCTTTTGCACAATGATGAAGGGAGGAGGAGGAGCCTGACATAGCAAGTGTGCAAATGCACCCCCTGGCACATTGTAAATTGGGGGATTAAGCCCCATCAATCCGGAGGGTCCCTGGGGGCGAACTAGCCCACCAGGTACTTCCATTATGCGCCAGAGAGCTGTGTTGCAGACAGGTGTTCAGCGGCCACGCCCCTTTTTACACCTTTCTTCAACGCAGCTCTGTGGCGATTACTGGAGGTAGCTGGTGGGCTAGTTGGCCTCCAGGGACCCTCAGGACTCAAGGGGACCAAAGGAGGCCCCTTGCGGGACCTAAGTTGGTAGAATTCATTCCCCTTGAATCCGGAGGGTCCCTGGGGGCCAACTAGCGCTGAGGTTTAGGTGAATACCCACTTCAAGAAGCAGTATTTTCCAGGCCTGGCACCCTTTACAACGTTACTGGGGCATGTGATCTATGTTGTACACCATTTTTACTGTACATTACTAGACCTTGTCTGTTTTATCTCAATCTAAGCCTCTGGTCCTGACATAGAATCAAAATGTTTAAAGCATTTGCGTCAAGCATTTTCAATTCTGTTAAGGACAAGGAGTCAAGGATTATCCCACATGCATGGTCTACATTGCAATGTACAATATTACTCTGTTTGTATTGTTCCCTCCCTTTAAATAGAATATGTGGTATAGGTTGGAGGTAACTTCCCTTCCTTTTTGTACTGCAGGTGCGAGTCCCAAGTTGAATTTCCAGTTTTCTTGGTTTGGCAACATCACCCTCAAGTTGTATGACAGCTGTTCGTCCAGTTCGGGTCGGCCCTGGTTCCAGGTTCCAGGAAGCATTTGGCCATGTCTGGCGTAACAAGTGGTTCCTGGACATTTGGTGTTGGTGGAACCTTTTTTGTTTTTCACAAAGAAAGAGGGGGAGTCATTCTGGGTGGCTTCTGATATAAGGTGTGGTGTGCCCTGATTTGTTAATGGGAAGTATAAATTGTTTATTTTCTGTTTTACTGTTTTAATTGGCTGCTGAAAAAAATCTGTAAAGTTCGACAAGCATAATCCTTGCATCAACGTACTTAATAGAGTTGAAAATTCTTCAGACAAATACATGCAAAATCTTTCATTTTTCCATCCAATATACAGCTTGGTGACTTTAATGAGAGAAATTGTATTGAAGAGCTCAACAGTTCAGTTTGTTTCTCAGGGGTACAATAATTAACAACGCTCCTACTTTACTATATTTTACAATCCATCTATTAATTTATTATATGATTCACAAACATTTACAGAACACATTTGCACACAATTCACAAGGTGTTCATTCCAAGCAAAGGGATTGAGAGAGAGTACACTGAAGCAGCATGCAGAATGGTCAAAATAAGTTAGTCAGACGGTGGTGCCCCTTGGGATTTGGTGACTTTTTATTCATAGCAAAGCATTCGAGTGTAATGTGAATAGCTTCTTTAAAAGTATTTTAAGCACCTTTAATTTAGTCTATTTATAAAGCGAATTTTGGCCCATTCGGGTGTCCTGGCGCTATGGACAGCCACTATAGGAAAACTTTTAAATGACCTGAAAGAAAGTTAACCCTGCTAATGCCTTGTCTCTTACACTGAGACTGAAGAGAAGGTAAATTGGAGTACAATGGAATACAGTGTCAAAGGTCACCAATATGTCTATAACGATCCCTCCCTACAGACCCGTCCTAATCTGATTGCCCTCAGCTTATCAAGTATGGTGAATACAAGCACTACATTTCCATGAATCGGTCTGAATCTGACCTGATGAAGGCCCAGACCATAATTAATGAAGAAAGCAGCCTGTACATTTATTTTTCCACTGCGTCGGCAGTGAATGGAAGTAGAGAAACAGGCCGGTAGCTGGTTCGTACTGATGGGTCTGGTAAATATGTTTTTTATGTAGGTCTTCTTGTACGCGTTTCCATAAAGATGGAACTGTTGTAGAATCAAAAGATTCAATCAAAAAGATATGTGAAAGCAGCTCAAAACTTCAACTGCAAGCCACAGAATAGGTGCAGGGCATTGATCTGAAAGAGATCCGGACCTCAGTGAGTACCAAAAAGACGAGATGACATCCAGTGAGGTAGCCAAGAATTCATGCAAAGTATCAGAGGCAATGAAGAAAGTGTGAAGCAGAGCAAGTGATCACGGTACATGGAGCCACAAAGCATCTCTGTCTAAAGTAGCATGGTGGGGAAAACAAACAACTGACTGGAATGAATGAGGGCCTTAACAATGCCAGGGTCTGGGATTAATTTAACTATTCAACCGAACGCTGTTTTGTTTTACACGGGGAGGAAATTGTAGAAGATGTAAAGGAAGCCTGAATAATAATAATTAAAAAAAACTTTGCAAAGTCACTGTACAAAGTTTTAGACAGGATGATGAAGGAGGGCCAACTTGAAGGGTTCAAAAGTTCTTTGAGTATACTTTTCATTGTGTGTGTAGAGACAGGAGAGGAAAATGATTGCGTTAATTTGATTTTTAGAAACTTGAAACTTGGGAAAATAAGCTTTCTTGAAGGACTACAAGTAATCACAAGGCCGACTCAATTCAAAGGATTTACATGCTCATTTGACCTTGGCCAGAATCTGCGGAAACCAAGGAGATGAGGTGCAGCCCCAGGCATTTATCTAAATTCTGAAACATTCAAAATGTATTTCCAGTAGCAATTGTTAATTCTAGCCTACTGGTGAGAGATAGAGGAATTAGTTACTGTGTTTTACTTCGTAGGAGTTAGAATTCCCCAAAAATAAAAAATAAACTGAAAAGTGGGGGGTCTGTGCTATTTAGAGTGCGAGTGGATTGAGAATGAAAACAAGGAAGTAGACAATTAAATTATGCAAATATCCTGCAGTATGAGCAGGAGATTTCACTCAGTTAGCCCAATAGTAAGACCTGACACAACTAGGATTGTAAATGGGTTTTGAAATCCTCCTCCCAGATATAAGCAAGAAAAGATCTAAGTCCGCATCCAGACCAGGAAGGTACAAAAGCAATACAAATGTACAAGGGAGAGAGTACAGGATTATGAAAAAGCAAATAATAGTCCTGCCTGTGAAAAGTGTTGAAGGAAAAACAACGGGAAAGAACTTATGATAAGATCGCAAACTCTCATCCACTTTCGTACTTGCACTCTATAGGAGAGATATGGTCAAGAGATAGGCCAGCAAGGGCTATGTGTGCGAGTAAGAGTCTTGCATCAAGTTTCAATAAGGAAGATATTTCAACAGGGAAGTGTGTACAACACTGTTTATCAGCAATTCATTCTAAGACGTCATACTTGTGCTCTGCCAGGGATCACACACTCAGGAGTGCAGTGCAAACAAGGTTAGGGTCTGAGTATACTGCATGACCTTTGCATAATTTAGACTCAGAAGCTTCTCCTTACAGTAAGTAATCCAAGGGGAAGGGATACATTCTGGTAGAAATCTGGATCCAAATGGCTGCCTGCCTGCACCAGTCAGAGCTGGAAAGCAGCTGAGCATGCTGCATTAGCTGCATAAGGCCATCCAGCACACCATAACATGTAAAGGACGAATGACAGTAAGACCAAACTGGAGTCCAAAGTATCTACTCTGCTTTCAGGACTCCTTCTGAAAGTGGAGAAACGGAGTAAGAAAAACAAACTTAAAAAAGAGGATTCAAAATGAGACTAATAAAAAACAAAGTGGCATAAAAACAACCTACGAGGATTACAAATTACTAAACAGAAGATGCTAAAGATTTTGTTTACCAGAAATTAAAGACGCTTTTAAAACAGTTGTTAGGGCTCGCTGTATCTCTGAGGTAGTGGGGGTACGTAAAGTGCTTTTGGCAGAGGTATGGGAAGAGGACCAGCGCCTTCGGGAGGTGGAGCGGGATCAGCCTGGGAGATCAGATAAGCAAGGGGAGCTCTTGGAAGCAAAGGAGGCGGTAGCGGCGCAATTAGAGCGACTACACTGTTTTGATTTTGAGGCATATACTATGCGTGCTCATGCAGAAAGGGACAAATCTGGGGCTCTCTTAGCATGGCTAGCTAACCCGTCACGAAGAGGCTCAATGACCCTGGAGCTCTGAGACCACCATGGAGTGGCTTGTTGCACTCAACAGCGTATAAATGAGGTATTTCTTGAGTATTATACATACTTGGATAAGAGTAAATCGACCCTAACCGAGAACGAATTGCATAGGTTTACACACAAAGTCAGACTGCCGCGTTTGGACAGAGACCAGGCGGATTCGTTAGAGAGGGATATTAAGATCGGAGAGATGAAGGGGGCTATTAAGCATATGGCGTGATACAAGACACTGGGGACAAATGGGCTCCCAAAAGAATTCTACCTAACCTACACTGAACAATTGGCACCTAGATTAGTAACGCTATATAACGAAGCAAAGCGGTTAGGCCAGCTCCCCGCATCAACGCGAGAGGCCGTTTTCATCCATGTCCTTAAACCCGGGAAATCACCTTGGGCCAGATCTGCGTATCACCCACTATCCATGCCTAACACCAATTACAAGATATTGAGGAGTATTTTAGCCACAGGACTCTTTCCTTACATGTCGACCATAGTGCAATCTGGGTTCATCACAACCAGAAACACGGCTCTTAATGTTTGGCGCTTATTGCAGATCTTAGAAGCAGACTCCTACCTGAAGGACACAGCCACTGTTTTTGCAGTTGACATCGAAAAAGAATTCGATAGACTTGAATGGCCTACTTGACTGGGTGAGAGCTTTCTGCTTAATTCAGAGACTCTGTCCCTCACCACCCCTTGTTGTAAAATTTTTTGTCCACCCTAAGCGTGGAAGGGTATTCTCAGATGTGAGACCCTTGCTCATTGCACCATCAGGATTCAAGCAAACCGGGCCGAAGACGGCTGTAATGCCAGAAACCGGTCCCCGGGAGCTTGTTTCCTTCCCAGTGTAAGAATTGGCTTTTGTAGTTTGGTTTGCCCTGTTCCCATCATGCACTGGGACAGGAACAGACTAATTTGCATACAGCCAGGTTCTGAAACTGGGATGGTGCAGTGAGCTAAAAAACGGTGTTGGATCTAGCCCTGATCTCTTGACTGGGTGAGAGCTTTCTGCTTAATTCAGAGACTCTGTCCCTCACCACCCCTTGTTGTAAATATTTTTGTCCACCCTAAGCGTGGAAGGGTATTCTCAGATGTGAGACCCTTGCTCATTGCACCATCAGGATTCAAGCAAACCGGGCCGAAGACGGCTGTAATGCCAGAAACCGGTCCCCGGGAGCTTGTTTCCTTCCCAGTGTAAGAATTGGCTTTTGTAGTTTGGTTTGCCCTGTTCCCATCATGCACTGGGACAGGAACAGACTAATTTGCATACAGCCAGGTTCTGAAACTGGGATGGTGCAGTGAGCTAAAAAACGGTGTTGGATCTAGCCCTGATCTCTTGACTGGGTGAGAGCTTTCTGCTTAATTCAGAGACTCTGTCCCTCACCACCCCTTGTTGTAAATATTTTTGTCCACCCTAAGCGTGGAAGGGCATTCTCAGATGTGAGACCCTTGCTCATTGCACCATCAGGATTCAAGCAAACCGGGCCGAAGACGGCTGTAATGCCAGAAACCGGTCCCCGGGAGCTTGTTTCCTTCCCAGTGTAAGAATTGGCTTTTGTAGTTTGGTTTGCCCTGTTCCCATCATGCACTGGGACAGGAACAGACTAATTTGCATACAGCCAGGTTCTGAAACTGGGATGGTGCAGTGAGCTAAAAAACGGTGTTGGATCTAGCCCTGATCTCTTGACTGGGTGAGAGCTTTCTGCTTAATTCAGAGACTCTGTCCCTCACCACCCCTTGTTGTAAATATTTTTGTCCACCCTAAGCGTGGAAGGGTATTCTCAGATGTGAGACCCTTGCTCATTGCACCATCAGGATTCAAGCAAACCGGGCCGAAGACGGCTGTAATGCCAGAAACCGGTCCCCGGGAGCTTGTTTCCTTCCCAGTGTAAGAATTGGCTTTTGTAGTTTGGTTTGCCCTGTTCCCATCATGCACTGGGACAGGAACAGACTAATTTGCATACAGCCAGGTTCTGAAACTGGGATGGTGCAGTGAGCTAAAAAACGGTGTTGGATCTAGCCCTGATCTCTTGACTGGGTGAGAGCTTTCTGCTTAATTCAGAGACTCTGTCCCTCACCACCCCTTGTTGTAAATATTTTTGTCCACCCTAAGCGTGGAAGGGCATTCTCAGATGTGAGACCCTTGCTCATTGCACCATCAGGATTCAAGCAAACCGGGCCGAAGACGGCTGTAATGCCAGAAACCGGTCCCCGGGAGCTTGTTTCCTTCCCAGTGTAAGAATTGGCTTTTGTAGTTTGGTTTGCCCTGTTCCCATCATGCACTGGGACAGGAACAGACTAATTTGCATACAGCCAGGTTCTGAAACTGGGATGGTGCAGTGAGCTAAAAAACGGTGTTGGATCTAGCCCTGATCTCTTGACTGGGTGAGAGCTTTCTGCTTAATTCAGAGACTCTGTCCCTCACCACCCCTTGTTGTAAATATTTTTGTCCACCCTAAGCGTGGAAGGGTATTCTCAGATGTGAGACCCTTGCTCATTGCACCATCAGGATTCAAGCAAACCGGGCCGAAGACGGCTGTAATGCCAGAAACCGGTCCCCGGGAGCTTGTTTCCTTCCCAGTGTAAGAATTGGCTTTTGTAGTTTGGTTTGCCCTGTTCCCATCATGCACTGGGACAGGAACAGACTAATTTGCATACAGCCAGGTTCTGAAACTGGGATGGTGCAGTGAGCTAAAAAACGGTGTTGGATCTAGCCCTGATCTCTTGACTGGGTGAGAGCTTTCTGCTTAATTCAGAGACTCTGTCCCTCACCACCCCTTGTTGTAAATATATATAACGAAGCAAAGCGGTTAGGCCAGCTCCCCGCATCAACGCGAGAGGCCGTTTTCATCCATGTCCTTAAACCCGGGAAATCACCTTGGGCCAGATCTGCGTATCACCCACTATCCATGCCTAACACCAATTACAAGATATTGAGGAGTATTTTAGCCACAGGACTCTTTCCTTACATGTCGACCATAGTGCAATCTGGGTTCATCACAACCAGAAACACGGCTCTTAATGTTTGGCGCTTATTGCAGATCTTAGAAGCAGACTCCTACCTGAAGGACACAGCCACTGTTTTTGCAGTTGACATCGAAAAAGAATTCGATAGACTTGAATGGCCTACTTGACTGGGTGAGAGCTTTCTGCTTAATTCAGAGACTCTGTCCCTCACCACCCCTTGTTGTAAAATTTTTTGTCCACCCTAAGCGTGGAAGGGTATTCTCAGATGTGAGACCCTTGCTCATTGCACCATCAGGATTCAAGCAAACCGGGCCGAAGACGGCTGTAATGCCAGAAACCGGTCCCCGGGAGCTTGTTTCCTTCCCAGTGTAAGAATTGGCTTTTGTAGTTTGGTTTGCCCTGTTCCCATCATGCACTGGGACAGGAACAGACTAATTTGCATACAGCCAGGTTCTGAAACTGGGATGGTGCAGTGAGCTAAAAAACGGTGTTGGATCTAGCCCTGATCTCTTGACTGGGTGAGAGCTTTCTGCTTAATTCAGAGACTCTGTCCCTCACCACCCCTTGTTGTAAATATTTTTGTCCACCCTAAGCGTGGAAGGGTATTCTCAGATGTGAGACCCTTGCTCATTGCACCATCAGGATTCAAGCAAACCGGGCCGAAGACGGCTGTAATGCCAGAAACCGGTCCCCGGGAGCTTGTTTCCTTCCCAGTGTAAGAATTGGCTTTTGTAGTTTGGTTTGCCCTGTTCCCATCATGCACTGGGACAGGAACAGACTAATTTGCATACAGCCAGGTTCTGAAACTGGGATGGTGCAGTGAGCTAAAAAACGGTGTTGGATCTAGCCCTGATCTCTTGACTGGGTGAGAGCTTTCTGCTTAATTCAGAGACTCTGTCCCTCACCACCCCTTGTTGTAAATATTTTTGTCCACCCTAAGCGTGGAAGGGCATTCTCAGATGTGAGACCCTTGCTCATTGCACCATCAGGATTCAAGCAAACCGGGCCGAAGACGGCTGTAATGCCAGAAACCGGTCCCCGGGAGCTTGTTTCCTTCCCAGTGTAAGAATTGGCTTTTGTAGTTTGGTTTGCCCTGTTCCCATCATGCACTGGGACAGGAACAGACTAATTTGCATACAGCCAGGTTCTGAAACTGGGATGGTGCAGTGAGCTAAAAAACGGTGTTGGATCTAGCCCTGATCTCTTGACTGGGTGAGAGCTTTCTGCTTAATTCAGAGACTCTGTCCCTCACCACCCCTTGTTGTAAATATTTTTGTCCACCCTAAGCGTGGAAGGGTATTCTCAGATGTGAGACCCTTGCTCATTGCACCATCAGGATTCAAGCAAACCGGGCCGAAGACGGCTGTAATGCCAGAAACCGGTCCCCGGGAGCTTGTTTCCTTCCCAGTGTAAGAATTGGCTTTTGTAGTTTGGTTTGCCCTGTTCCCATCATGCACTGGGACAGGAACAGACTAATTTGCATACAGCCAGGTTCTGAAACTGGGATGGTGCAGTGAGCTAAAAAACGGTGTTGGATCTAGCCCTGATCTCTTGACTGGGTGAGAGCTTTCTGCTTAATTCAGAGACTCTGTCCCTCACCACCCCTTGTTGTAAATATTTTTGTCCACCCTAAGCGTGGAAGGGTATTCTCAGATGTGAGACCCTTGCTCATTGCACCATCAGGATTCAAGCAAACCGGGCCGAAGACGGCTGTAATGCCAGAAACCGGTCCCCGGGAGCTTGTTTCCTTCCCAGTGTAAGAATTGGCTTTTGTAGTTTGGTTTGCCCTGTTCCCATCATGCACTGGGACAGGAACAGACTAATTTGCATACAGCCAGGTTCTGAAACTGGGATGGTGCAGTGAGCTAAAAAACGGTGTTGGATCTAGCCCTGATCTCTTGACTGGGTGAGAGCTTTCTGCTTAATTCAGAGACTCTGTCCCTCACCACCCCTTGTTGTAAATATTTTTGTCCACCCTAAGCGTGGAAGGGTATTCTCAGATGTGAGACCCTTGCTCATTGCACCATCAGGATTCAAGCAAACCGGGCCGAAGACGGCTGTAATGCCAGAAACCGGTCCCCGGGAGCTTGTTTCCTTCCCAGTGTAAGAATTGGCTTTTGTAGTTTGGTTTGCCCTGTTCCCATCATGCACTGGGACAGGAACAGACTAATTTGCATACAGCCAGGTTCTGAAACTGGGATGGTGCAGTGAGCTAAAAAACGGTGTTGGATCTAGCCCTGATCTCTTGACTGGGTGAGAGCTTTCTGCTTAATTCAGAGACTCTGTCCCTCACCACCCCTTGTTGTAAATATATATAACGAAGCAAAGCGGTTAGGCCAGCTCCCCGCATCAACGCGAGAGGCCGTTTTCATCCATGTCCTTAAACCCGGGAAATCACCTTGGGCCAGATCTGCGTATCACCCACTATCCATGCCTAACACCAATTACAAGATATTGAGGAGTATTTTAGCCACAGGACTCTTTCCTTACATGTCGACCATAGTGCAATCTGGGTTCATCACAACCAGAAACACGGCTCTTAATGTTTGGCGCTTATTGCAGATCTTAGAAGCAGACTCCTACCTGAAGGACACAGCCACTGTTTTTGCAGTTGACATCGAAAAAGAATTCGATAGACTTGAATGGCCTACTTGTTCCACGTAATATATCAATTTGGGCTCGGGATACATTAATAAAGTGGACGGTCTTATTATAAAAGCACTCTACGGCACAGGGTTAAAACGGGTGGATTGATTTCTGATACTTGTGACGAAACTCAGGGCACGAGACAGGGTTGCACGTTGTCCCCCCTCTTGTTTGCGTTGGCGGTGGAACCGCTAGCGGCCAAGGCCAAGACACGGCAACATTACCAAGGCCTACACGTGAATGGGCAAATTCACCATATAGCCCTGTATGCAGACGATGTGTTAATGTTTCTGGCGAATTTGAGAGAGGCGCTCCGAGGGGCGAAGGAATTGCTTCATGAGCTTGGCACGGTGGCAGGACTTCGAGTGATTTGGGCAAAGTCCTGCTTGTTCCCGACCATTGGAGATAAAGATGGACAGAAAGATACCGCCGGGGTGAAATGGGAGTATAGATGTCTGCCATATTTAGGTACAAGGGTATATCATGCACAGGGAGGTCTGTTTGAGGACAATATCGGTAGAGCGATCAGAGGTCTGACAGGTAGTTTTGATTTCTGGGGGACGCTCCCACTATCAGTGGCTGGGTGAGTGGCCTTGCTTAAAATGGTGGCCCTCCCGAGACTATTGCACTATTTCGGGACCCTGCCTATTTGGATCCCGGCGTGATTTTTTAGCGTTGGCTCTTTTGATGCGCTCACGATCAGAGGGGGAGTGGGCAGTTCCTGGTTTCGAGGCTTATTACCTAGCAGCCCAATTACAATGGCTCACACAAAACAATGCAGCTAGAATGCGAGGGAAAGAAGAGCTGAGGGACAGAGCCCCAGCGCTGAGAGTGCTCTCCCAAATTGTGCTGAACCTTCCCATCCTCGCTGGCGACCTCCCAGGGGACCTCAAAACAGCAAGGCAGTGTTGGAAAAGGAGCTCGAAAAGGGCGAGGATTACAGTTCCGTATGCGCCTGACATCCCATTATCCATGTGTGAGGCGTTACCCCATGGAGGTACCTGGAGGGGACTAGCAGGTTGGAAAGAGAAACGTCTGTCTACTGTCGGAGATTTATATGACAATGGCACTATGCTTCCCTTTAACAACTTACAGGAGCGATTTGACCTGCGGGGGGACTTCTTATTACATGCTGCACTTACCGTGGCTATTTGTAAACATTGCAGGGAGGGCCTTGTTGAACCAAAAACGTCACTGGGGGGGTCAATACATAGTGACAGCGCCGGGAACCTTTAAGGCGGTCACGTGCCTGTATAGACGTATGACATAGGAGTTGCTATTACGCCTGAATGCACTGTGGCACAAATGGGAGGAGGATGTGGGGGCGGAGATCCCGGAAAAGGTCTGGGCTGATATAGTGGAAAGAGCATGGAAGAGCACCAGGAATGCCCGTTTTCAATTAGAGCACTTTTACATATTACATAGAGCCTACCTTACCCCAGCGAAAATGAATAAATACTTTGACACTAGCTCAAATGAATGTTTGCGCTGCCATGGGGAAGGGGCAGACTTCCATCACATGTTCTGGGGGTGCCCGCTCTTAGATACTTATTGGTCCGAATTAGTGACTTTACTAAACAACATCACTGATAGGGAATTGGAACCGGCTATAGGGCAGTGTATGTTGCATTGGTTTCCCCATATGGCCAAAAACAAGATTACTAGCAGATTCCTAGACATGGGTCTTTTATTGGCTAAACCGGAAATCACTATCCATTAGAAATGGGCGGAGTGTGACGGAGTAGTGCGGATGCAGTTGGCGAAGAAGGCGGTAGTGAAAAGGTACTAGAAGCGGCAAAGGCATGGGAAACATTAGTAGTGCTCCTTAAGATACCAGACACTGACAGCGACGAAGATCCTGTGATTGCCGCACCAGTGGTAGTGGATTAGGACGATTGCACTTGAGTGTGTCCTGTCAGGATACCCCTATAAATATCATGTAACATGATTATGCAACTGCTGTGCGTTAACCATTACACTGCTATCCTTGATATGTTAGTGAAGCTCAAGTACAGTAGACCCAATCTGCAGTACCTATGGAGAGTTGGGAGTGACATGCCTGGGGGGAGGGATGGGTGGGGGGAGGTTAGGGAGTTTAGATTAGAGTTAGGATTTGAAGAAAGACTGAAATGAGTGCCATGCAATTGCAACACAATGTGGGATGTGTTCTTTTCACCTTTCTCCTTTTGTTTTGGAGGGCGGGAGAGAGAGCTAATACAGTGCAAGGAAGATTTCATATAACTGTGCATTCTATGATTGTATCATTGCCTCCCATTGGTATGTATCTTCTTACGAAACTTTACACAGCGTGTGTTTGTGCAGACAAGAAAACCTTAATAAATTTTGTTAAAAAAAAAATGAGGCACACAAGTCTCAGTTTGGAACGCCTCCCTTTTCAAGCCTCATTTCTAAAGCGCAAGTTTAGATAACTCACCCTAGAGAAATGGATACAATGATCGATCTACGGGTGTACTCTGTTCTTCCTACTGTGTCACAAACCCCGAAATGCCTAACTCAGACAGCCATCTTCCTTTCCTATTGGCCAATCTCTGCTCAATCTCAGCATGCACCATTTATATGTACATCAAGTTGCCCTCAACTATACACCATGTAAATGGTGCTTTTGACACACAAAGCTCCCCTGGCTGTTACTGGGAGTTAGGCTGCATCCACATATTGCACACATTTCGCTATTGATTTTAATAGAATATTACTGAAAATTACCGATTTATTTGCATTCGTTTTTTTACTTGCTATTGTAGTCTGTGCACTATTAGTACATCTGTACATTGTTTTCTGTGTGGCTACCTGCTACCTGAGGGCCGATTTAGGGCTCCGGTTGGCTGTAGGCTTACCTCCCCAGCGCGATCTCTGCAAGCGCCATCTTGGGGGAATTCTGCCACTTAGCGCTCTAGTGCTCGGGCGATTCCAGGCCCTCGCGCTATAAATTGCTTCGCTCATTTGGCGCTCTTCTTGACACACAAAGCTCCCCTGGCTGTTACTGGGAGTTAGGCTGCATCCACATATTGCACACATTTCGCTATTGATTTTAATAGAATATTACTGAAAATTACCGATTTATTTGCGTTCGTTTTTTAACTTGCTATTGTAGTCTGTGCACTATTAGTACATCTGTACATTGTTTTCTGTGTGGCTACCTGCTACCTGAGGGCCGATTTAGGGCTCCGGTTGGCTGTAGGCTTACCTCCCCAGCGCGATCTCTGTAAGCGCCATCTTGGGGGAATTCTGTCACTTAGCGCTCTAGTGCTCGGGCAATTCCAGGCCCACGCGCTTCATAAATGGCAGTTCATGTCCGTCCGCGCAGCGGGCGCGCCAATGGCGCGCCAGAGGCAAGCCCGTCTGGGCCCGTCCGGGCCAGGACGGACCTAGGGCCAGGGATGCTGTCCGTGTCAGGTCACCACGGGGATAAATACTCAAAGGAGGATCTTATTCTCCTCCGACCGGTTGACTCGCGATACTGCTCGCACGAAGTGAGATCAGATGACTTATTCATGCCGTGTGAATTCTGCCACAGTAGGGGCCAGGGCATTACAATAGGAGTTCACGCGGGGGTCCCGCTGGCTATGGCACTATTTAACTGCAGATCCCTGCCCAAACATCCTCTACAGATCCACCATGTAATCCAGGATAACAACTTGGACATTCTGTTTCTCACTGAAACGTGGTTATCTGTCAACTCTGATTTCGATATTGTTAACGCCCTTCAGGATGGCTATCTTATCCAATGCCTCCATAGATCGCAAGGGAGGGGGGGTTAGCCATAATCTACAGGGATAAATTCACGTGTAGGACAGATAAGGGTCTCATTCTGGATGCCGAGAGTCTTCATTTTAGGATACAACTTTCCCCCAACAACTCGCTCTCAGGCATGCTAGTTTACCGCCCTCCGGGCGGAATAAAGCAATTTACTAGCTCCCTTCTCGACACCATGTTGGCGTTGGCAGCCTCTTCTTCAAACTTCTTGCTGCTGGGAGACCTGAATCTCCATTTTGATACTCAAGATGATAAAGTGGCTTCAGACCTGAGATCTGAGCTCAGGGCGGGCAACCTCGTGTTGCACAACTCCGAGCCTACCCACGTAAAAGGCCATCTGTTGGATCCAGTCTTTTCTAACATCTCCCAACTTAGGTCTTTACCCCCTCTCCCCCTCCCCTGGTCAGACCATTTCCTGATCCCTTTCGAGCTTAATCACACCATAGAACCTAGAACTCCACCCGCAACGCCCTCACGCACCCCTCAAAGGCTATGGTCTCAACTGTCAATGAAGGACCTAACCACAGCACTTGAACATACGGTCCCCACACCTGAAGTCGATCCTCTGGAGGTCGATGTTAACCTCCATAGCTGGATATGCTCTGCCTTATGCCGTTCTGCCCACGAAAATGGTGAATAAAAAGAACGGTGGCCTTAAGTCCTCCTGGTACACGCCTGAACTGAGGATGATGAGGAAAAAGTGCAAAAAACTCGAGCGAGAATGGCGTAAGAACTGGGCGTCTAATACCAGATCAGATTACCGCGAAGCTATGAGATCCTATAAGGCGGCTCGCAATCTGACTAAAGCTGCCTTCCTAGAGGAAAGAATAAAAACCTCTTCTAATTCCTCGAGGGAGACATATAAGATTGTTAAGGAGCTGCTTAAAGTCCCCACTCCACCTGTATAACAAGATGGGAGCAAAGACAAATGTAACCAACTGGCCCATTACTTTGACACCAAGATTCGTAATATTCTAGCCAGTCTTCCCCAGAGTGCCCCCAGGCTGGATAAAGTTGAGCCAGACACCGCTCCAGACAGGGTAGTGTTGGACAGCTTCACACCTATCTCGAGGGAGGTTTTCTGTGCCGAGCTGTCCGCCCTTAAGAGCGGCTCTCCTCTTGATCCCATGCCTATCCATGTTCTCAAGCGGTTTACTGACACCATTGCCGCCCCCGCAACGGCCCTGTTAAATGCCTCTTTCAACCAGGGCGTAGTACCACCTAGCTGGAAGCAGGCGATGGTAAAGGCGCTATTAAAAAAACCAGGCCTCGATACCGCGGACCTGTCAAACTTTCGTCCCATCTCTTTACTGCCGTGCCTCAGCAAGATCGCTGAGAAATGCGTCAACCGGCAGCTATCCCTTTACCTTGAGTCCAATGACCTGCTGCGACGGTCTCAAACAGGCTTTCGTCCCGGGCAGGGAACTGACTCGGCCCTAATCGCCATGGTGGAGGAGGCCAGATGCATCTTAGATTCAGGAGGATCCGCGGCTGTGGTCCTCCTGGATCTAAGCGCTGCATTCGATACTGTGGACCATCGTATCCTGATTCAACGTCTGGCCGGGATGGGAGTGAGGGACGTGGCTCTCAAGTGGCTCACCTCATATCTGAGCGGGCGGGTCTATCAGGTCTGCGAAGGCAACACTAGATCTGAGCCTATCCCCCTTCAGTGTGGAGTCCCGCAGGGCTCATTTTTGAGCCCTACGCTTTTTAACGTTTACATGGCCCCACTGGAGGAGGTGGTTTTACCCTTCGGGGTGAAAATAGTGACCTACGCAGACGACACACAACTGGTCGTCTCGCGGTCTCTCTCAGAAAGTCATGGTGAAAAGTTTGCCTCCTGTTTATCAGGCATTATGTCCTGGATGTCAGGCTCCCGACTAAAACTTAATGGCACCAAGACGGAGCTGATGCTCCTGGGCAATTCGGTTACCTCTCTCCCAAAAACCATGTGGCCCCCCTGTCTGGGAGACCACCCTCCCCTAAGGATGCAATAAAAATCCTGGGGGTCTGGTTCGAGCCGGAGCTGTCAATGGGAACACAGGCCAAAAGGGTTGCTGGGACCTGTTATGGCCTGCTCTGATCAGTGCGGAAAATTCTTCCGCTACTCCCGCCCAACTCCAGGAAACTTCTGGTGCAGGGGCTTATTCTATCTAGGCTAGATTATAGCAACGCCCTATTCCTGGCGGCCCCAGAGTCAACCCTGAATACGCTCCAAAGAGTCCAGAATGCGGCTGCCAGGCTGCTCACCGGATCGGCAAAAAGATCTTCTGCCAAACCTGCCCTTAAGGCCCTTCACTGGCTGCCGATCCGAGCGAGAGGGAAGTTCAAGTCCCTCTGCATTGTGTTCAGATCACTTCAGGGCGTTGGCCCCCCTATCCTGAGGGACTTGCTCCGCCCTTACAAGTCGTGGCGCTCCCTTCGGTCCGACCATGGCAATCTGATGACAATCCCGAGATCGAAGAGGACACAGTCTGGTGGCCGCCGGTTTTCCGTTAATGCCGGTCAGCTGTGGAATGCCCTCCCAGTTGCGATTCGGAAGGAACCTAGTCTGGGGAAATTTCGGAAAGCCCTGAAAACCCACTTATTCCCTCTTGACGTCTGACTTTTTGGTGCACGCTGCTGGTAGCTTTGTGTTTCATTTAGCGCTGGGACTCTCTAGGGCAGCCATGCGCTCTACAAATCAATTTTCATTTCATTTCATTCATTCATTTCATTTCATTTCACCATGTTTCCACACCTCCTCACCATTTCATAAGTCTGCATGGCGAGCTGCACTTTATCATCGCTGTATTCTTTGCACTTGCTGTACGCATTCTGGATACGCTGCAGATAATCAACCCGTTGTTCTGGAGATAGGCTGCGCACATTAGCAATGTACTCTGCTGCCAGGCAGTCAATCTCTTTCTTTTTATCTGAAGAAAAGAGAAAATAGCATAAAGTTAGCTGTTTGACACTTTTGCCAAAGCACACAATGAAAATAGTCATGTACACAAAGTAAAGTCCTACGCAGAGACATTAACTGTAGTCACAAAGGACAGGACAGACAGGATATGAAATATGCATGAAAACATGAAAGAAGCAAATGCCTGATTGCAAAGTATATTTATGATCTTTAATTTGTGCGATAGTCAATAATTAAGAATAATGATTTTCCAAACAAAGTGCCTAGAGAATCTGAATTTCATTAAAGACACGGAGCTAGCATTATGCATTAATCTTTTAATGCCACTCCATGCAGCACTTAAAAGAACATATTACATCATAAAACATTAACAATCCAAAACTAGAACCATCCTCCACATATAAATAGTCCCGTCACAGAATCATCTTCCTCTATGATATGCAAAACCTCGTTCCTTCCTCTTGTTTTGCCAATGCGAATGATCTTCTTGCACTCTTCCAGTTCTCACATGAGTATTCATCCACCATACACCGATTTATTAATTGTTTTCAGAAACAAGAAAAAGTTTTAAATATACTCCCAAAATACAAAGTAACCAAAGCTATCTTTAGATCTCTTTTTCTACTTTGTTTTTTTTATAAATGTAATTTTTTTTCACTCACAAATTAACATATATTACTCACATAAAACCAGAGAGAGTAGGGGAGGATAATACTAACCTCCATGTCTTTAATTTCTTTAAGATTCTCTAGGCACTTTATTTGGAGAATCGCTATTTCATCACAAGGCAGGAGGTTATCATTATGCAGGTTGGTATCCCACTAATACCACACTTGCCATGTTGCCAATTGGCATACAATAATGTTTTGCAAACACGGAAGCATTTGACCAATCAGCCGCTCTCATAATGTCTTTCACTCTCCCACCTATGCAAAAAGCTTTGTTTGGCATTGCACCTCTCATTAAATGAGCTTTACGGGGTGTGGCTTGGGCGCCGATGGCGATGGTCGCCTGAGAGCTCGGCTCCGGGACTAAGCCCGAAATTATCCTGAACATCGGAGGCTGCGGGGCACCCCAGACCCCGTATTCGGTTGAGCGAGGCGACGACACCCTGCCGAGGGCCCTGGTGGAGTTTGGACGGAGGTGGCTTTGAAGAAATGCCGAAGTTTGCGGAGTGGCGGAGTGCGACCCAATATGGCGCCCGGACCCCTTTGTCCCCTTGATCGATCCTACGGAGTTGAGGAGGTCTCGCGGATGGCGCCCGGCACCCGGCTTCACCAGCCTCAGTGGTTTTAGACATTGGACATTGGCTGGTTCGGACCCTCTACAGCGGGACCATACTCGATTGGACGACCGGGCGGGTGCCCACGCGTTAGAGGGCGCCGGGCACGGGTGCCCTCAGTTCCAGGCGGTGGTCTGCACCGCGACTCCGCAACTAGCTGCGAGTTCCTGGCCACCCCAACTACATGGATGGCGCGACACTCGGGCGCCACAGGACAACCGGGGGAGTTGGTGGCCCTTGCCCCGGAGCTATAGTGGGTGAATGGGCCTGCCCGACTCGGAGACGGGTGTCTCCGCCCCCTTATCGGTGCCCTCGGACGCCGTGGCGGTGGCGTGAGCCGAAACGGCGGAGTCTCCACAGGCTCTGGAGAAGGAGATCGCCCATTCCGGACTTGAGGGCGAAATCCCAGGAAAGTCGTGCTGGACACTTGCACACGGAGACGCCTACTCCGGGACCTTTGCGGAGAGCCCCTGGCAGCATGGGGAAACCTAAAGGAGCCAAGGGATCCAGCCAGGCCACCTCGGACTCTGAGGCCCAGGACAAGGAAGAGCATGGAGATCCTAAACGACCTGGTGGCGCACCACTCCAGCAACAATTCGACCGTGTATTGGAAGCCATAGAGGCAACTCGGTCGGCTCTACAACAGGACATTGCCCAGGTGGCGACTGGCCTGGGCCTCCTTAGGGCAGACCATGGTAAACTCTCAGACCGGGTCAAGGAGGTGGAGAGCACGGTGAAGACTATCGAACCGGCGCAGAGAACCCTGGCTGCGACGATAAAGGATGCCATGTCCCGAATCGAGACCCTCGAACGGAGGGCGGAGGATGCGGAAGGCCGAAACAGGAGGAATAACATTCGGGTAGTGGGCCTGCCGGAAAAGGTCGAGGAAGGCGATATGGTGCGCTATTTGGAGACCTGGCTCCGAGACACGGTGGTCCCGGAGGGCCTGTCCTCCTTTTACACTCTAGAACGGGCCCACAGAGTTCCAGCGCGGCCCCCACAGCTGGGACGAGCCCCAAGGCCGGTGGTGGCGCGGTTGCTACATTTCCGGGACAGAGACCTGATCCTAAATGCCGCCAGACACAATGGCCCGTTCCAGGTTGCAAACAGTCAGGTGAATATCTTCCCTGACTATACCTACGAGACGCAGCGCAAGCGGTTCTCCTTCCTGGCGGTTAAGCGTGAACTCAGGAGTGAGGGCATCCAATATTCACTCCTATTTCCCGCGAGGCTCCGAGTCATTGTCGACAACAAAACCCAGTTCTTCGACACCCCGGAGGAGGTCTGTGCCTGGCTCGAACTGTACCGAACGGGGAAGGATGGTTATAACGCCTCGACCCATCAGGCGGAGGAGCCGGAACAAAGGAGGCGCTCTAAAAGGGTCAGGAACCGCCGCGGCCGCACGGGAGGGCCCTCGACAGCGGAGACATCATCTGAGCGGAGGGGAGTGTTGGAAGTTCTATCGGAACTGTCGGGAGCAAGGGGCGAAGACATCGAAGAGGTGGAAGAAAACCCGGGTGCTCAGGGGGCACCATCGGACTCGGAAGACTCAGTGGCAGACAGTACCCACACACCGGTGATCACACCGAAATCGGTGGAGGACCTTTTGGACGGACAAGGGTAATGGGATAGGTTGCCTTGTTTTGGGTGGGGGCCCGACAGGGGGGAGGCGGCTGCCGTTCTTTATTGCTGACAATGGGAGAGGGAGGGTTGGGAGGCTTCTGCTCTTGCCCCGAAAGTTTTTGACACAGGGGGGGGCTTATTATAGTCCTGGTGGCCTGGGCGACGAGGGCCCACTGCCTCCGCTCAGCCCGCACCTGGCCCATAAGGCCTTCCTACGGTGGCGACCGTAGGACTAGTGGGGTTTTTGGGGTTGTTCTCCGTAGAAGTTTGGATGGGATCTAGATGGTGCAGTTTGGGTCCTGTTCTGGGGTGGTTGGGAGGGGGTTTTGTTGGTTTTTGGGGGGTTTGGTTCTGGTTGGGGAAAATGGCCGCCGTCAGCGCTGGGAGGATTGATGTCTTTTCTTTGTGGGGACCCGGACGGGGAGACTGTGCAAGAACACTCTGGGACAATGGCTGATGTTGCTAACTTGAAATGTATTACTTGGAACGTGAGGGGGCTTCACACTATGTCCAGGCGTCACAGGGTCCACGCTTATTTAGTGCGTAGGGGAGTGCAAATGGCGCTGCTGCAGGAAACGCATCTGAACAAGGCGGAAGGGGCGGCGCTTCAGCGTAGGTGGCGAGGGCAGGTCTTTTCCACGGCGTACTCTGCTTATGCCAGGGGGGCGCTAATATGGATCAGGGCAGGAGTCCCCTTCCAGGTCACGAGGACAGTGTTGGACCCAGAGGGGCGTTTCGTGGCCATATCAGGCACGCTGGGAGGGAGGGACTTGAATGTTTGCTGTGTGTATGCCCCTAATGTGGACCAGACTGCCTTCCTTTCCGGGTTATCGGGCTCGTTGGCTCACTTTTTCGCCGGTCCCCTCCTGCTGGGGGGAGACTTTAACTCCGTAGTAGATGTAGACATAGACCGCTCGCATCCCCCGCTCCCCGATTCCCCGGTCCGGCGGACGGCTAAGGGCCGTCAAGATTGGCAGACCCGCTGGGGTTTGACGGATATCTGGAGGGCGCATCACCCCGCGTCTAGAGATTATTCGTACTTTTCGAGCCTTCATGAGCTGCATGTCAGACTGGATGGCTTTCTTGGTTCGTCCGAATTAGTCTCGGCAGCGGTCCGATCGGAGTATTTATCGCGGACCATCTCGGACCATAACCCCCTCCTGCTGGACATTCGCTGGTTCCCTGGGACGCCGGCGGTACCCACCTGGAAGATGCGCCCCGAGATCCTCGAGGACAGTGTCTTCAAGGCAGACCTAGGGGAGAGAATCACGGATTATTTTGCATCCAACGGCGGCTCCGCGAGTACTAGGGCGTTCGAATGGGACGCTTTCAAGGTGGTGGTGAGGGGGTACTGTATCTCTAAGAAGGTGGGCATGCGGCGTGTTATCCTGGCTGATCTAGACGCAGCGGACCGAACGCTCCGCGAGCTCGAAATTAGCCGACCCGGACACCCGGAATTACAAACACAAACGGTAGAGGCGAGGGAGAAGGTGGCGGTGGAGGTCGAACGGCTCCGCTGTTTCGATTATAAGGCCTACACGGTCCGATCTATAGCGGAGGGCGACAGATCGAGCGCGTTACTGGCGTGGTTGGCCAACCCTACGGGCCAGTCCCAAACGACGACTAGGATGCGTAGGGCGGATGGGACCGAGGTGTGCACCCAACCGGAGATTCTTAATTGCTTCCGGCATTATTACGAATGTTTATACCGCAGTCGCTCCGCGCGTGACCCAGACCGGCTTGATAACTATCTTAGCCCGCTGGAACTCCGCACAGTGGAACAAGAAGTGGCAGACACCCTGGGATCAGACATCGGCTTGGGGGAGATCCGCGGGGCCATCAAACGGATGGCGAGGAACAAGACCCCGGGCCTAGATGGCCTGCCGGTGGAGTTCTATGCAGCTTATGCTGACCTCCTGGCCCCCCGTTTACTGGTGGTCTACAGGGAGGCGAAGAGGCTGGGTCGCCTCCCCGGCTCGATGTGTGAGGCGTTGGTGGTTCCTCTCCTCAAGCCAGGCCGAGACTCGTCTGACCCGGGGTCCTACCGTCCCCTCTCAATGCTGACGGTGGACTACAAAATATTGAGCAGCATCTTGGCCTCGAGGCTGTTAGGACATATGAGCTCCCTAGTGCACGAGGACCAAGCCGGTTTCATCCCACGGCGAAATACGACCATGAACATCCAAAGGTTGTTTCGCTTGCTTGGAGAACCATTCGTGGATGCCCCGTCCCCGGTAGTTTTGTCGGTGGACCTGGAGAAGGCTTTTGATAGCCTGGAGTGGGACTACTTAAGCGCGGTATTGCGGAAATTCGGCCTCGGGGAGGGATTTATCAAATGGACAGCAGTTCTCTACGCTTCCGCTTCAGCCAGGGTTAGATCGGGCCCTTTGATTTCATCGCGATATCCGGTGGAGCGTGGCACGCGGCAAGGGTGCTCCTTATCCCCGCTTCTTTTTGCACTAGCGGTGGAGCCACTAGCGATGCATCTTCGCTCGGGAGCCCACTATACGGGCTTATGGACAGCGGCGGGCCCACATTACGTCTCGCTCTATGCGGACGACCTGTTGCTCTTTCTGGAGGATCCGGTCGACGCATTACGGGGAGCGGAATTAGCGCTTACGGAGTTCGGAGACGTCTCAGGCCTACAAGTGAACTGGTCTAAGACCTGCCTCTTCCCGATGCGTAGGGGTGTCCCCACTCCGGCGCTAAGTAAGGAGATCAGATGGGAACCCGACTGCTTTAAATACCTTGGGGTATTTGTGTACCACGACCAGCCCGACCTCCTAGACGGAAACATTGCCCGTTGCATACGGGCACTCCGAGGCAGCATGGACTTCTGGGCCACGCTGCCGCTTTCCGTGGCAGGACGCATCGCCCTGCTCAAAATGGTGGCGCTCCCCCGATTATTGTATTACTTTCGGACTTTGCCGATCTGGGTCCCGCCGGCTACGTTTCGCCGCTTGCGTTCTATGGTGGTCGGGTTCCTTTGGGGCACGGGCCGGCGGCGGGTGGCCCTCAATACCCTGATGAGGCCGAAGGACGAGGGGGGGCTCGCTGTGCCGGACTTCGAGAAGTATTACCTAGCGGCGCAGCTCCAGACATACACCCAGGAGATAGCCAGGGAGTTCAGAGGCCCGGAAGACGGTAGAGGGACGGGTATGGCCAGGCACGTCCTCTCCTTTATCGCGCTGCGACAGCGTTTAGTCCTTCGGGACCTGTCGATGGAGGAGCGGACTATCCGACTCTGTTGGAATCGGGCTCATAACAGAGGTCACCTGCGGACCCCATATGCACCCGAAATTCCATTGGGGATGCTGACGGCCCTCCCCCACGGAGGAGACTGGTCGCGACTGGCGGACTGGGAGGATTCGGGTTTACAGCTCGTCGGGGACCTGTATGAGGACGGAGTGCTCCTGTCCTTTCAGGATCTCATTGACCGCTTTGGGATCCCCCGGGGCGACTTCCTGCTGCACTCGGCCATTGTGCGAGTGATCCAGGCGCACTGGCAAAACGGACTAGAGGAACCTCAATTGTCCCAGGTGTGCCAGTATGTAATGATGTCGGCGGGCACAGTGAAGGCGGTCACTTGCCTTTACGGCAGGCTGATTACCGAGGGGTTGGTCCCTCTCGCCACACTGAAGTCCCGCTGGGAAGAGGACATCGGTAGGGAGATCCCGGAGACGGCCTGGTCCCAGCTGGTGAGGCGAGCATGGAAGGGTACACGTAGCGCCCGTTTCCAACTGGTCCACTATTATGTTCTCCATAGGGCGTACCTGACCCCGGTTAAGATCAGGCGTTATTTTGCCACGGCTTCGGCGGAATGCCCTAGGTGCCCGGCTCAGGAGGCGGACCTCCTACACATGCTATGGGCCTGTCCAGGATTGACGTCCTACTGGCAGGAGGTGGCGGCGACTTTGGAAGAGGTGACGGGGAGGCACTTATCGTTCGATGCGGCGGTAGGGCTATTGCACTGGTTCCCCCATACCCCCCGGAATAAAATCACCAGTAAATTTATCGACCTGGGGCTCCTACTTGCTAAGCGAGAGGTGACCAGGAACTGGAAGGCACGTGCTGGTCCTACGGGCAGCAGATGGCACGGTGAACTTTTGAAATGGGCGGCGGGTGAGAGCGCGCTGCGATATCAGTTGGCTTGGAGGCAAAGCAATGAGAAGGCGCAGGAGGCCGCGTTAGAATGGGAAACGCTGGTGCAGGCCCTCAGGGATTATTGTGCCCCCAGCGACTCCGAAAGCGAAGAAGCAACTAGACCCGAGTCCCGTTAGACACTAGCATTAACAGCACTATTACCTTCCCCGTGGGTCAAGCAGTGGATCCTAAAGTGATAAGCTCCCTGGCGCTGATGGTGGGGGGGGGGGGGAGGGGGGAGTTTCACAATGACTGGAAGTTTGAGGGGGGGGTATCTTTTTGGGGGTTGGGGTTTGTTTAGAAAAGCAGATGACGGACAGTGTGTTATCCGGACCAGCTCCCGCATCCTACTGACCCCAGCTACATTCGCCGCCCAACCCCAGGGATATGGGCTGCTTGGCTGTATAGCAATGCAATGGAAGGGGGTCGGTGGGCTATATCTTGTAAAAGTTGGCTATAATATGATGCTGGTCGTTACTGTATTGTTGTACTGATTCCTGCAATAAAAATATATTTAAAAAAAAAAAAAAAAAAAATTAAATGAGCTTTACATTTTTTCAAACTCGACACCTGCCTGTTGCGTAGTACATATTACCGCTCTTGCAATAGTAGCTGTACTCACAGCCTTGAATGGCTTCATAAAAGAAATCACTGATTGGTTCACTCCATCTGGATGATACTCCCCTATTCGTGGATGATACGCTTTCATACAATCTACCAGACACAGCTTCGTACATGCTTCAAACTTTGAATAATAATCTCTGAAATTGTTTAAGTTTCTTTTGTAATATCAAATGTCACCCCAAAGGGGTCATAAACCGGTTACTTATCTCCAAAGCTATCACAGCTGAAACTCTGTGACAAGAAACCAAACATAACAAAGATTCTAACTTCATAGTTTATCTTTTCAACTTCAAATACCTATTACTTGGCCATAAGGTCAACAAGGTAAAACCATATTGGCATCCCACAAGACCTCATATCTCGCCCTAGGAGGTCTCCGCAATCTGATATTTTTTAGGACCCTACAAATCAACACATTCTTACCCACACTCCTGCCATCAGCCTGACTGTATCCGGCAGACACTGCTGATCTGTAGCAATTTATTGATTTTTCGAATTGTTCCACTAGAAAGTTAACCACCTCTACTGTAGGTGCCTCTATGGGATCCAAACTCCTTTCCAAGCACCAAGGTATCCATAATTTCAAAATTCCTTTGTACCTATAGCGAGTACCTGGCGCCCAAGATTCCTCGGGTAATTCCTACGCCTTTTCTGAAAGTCCTGACACGCTTGAAGATCTTCTGATATTTTCCAGACAAGAAGCTTCCAAGCTACTGTCTGAACCAAAGGTTGTTCCTCAACATCTACGTCTTTCAACAGACCCTCCATCGCAGGATGATAAAAAAAGGTATTTCACATGCGAATTTCAAAAGCATTGGATTCCACGTCTGCAACTCCCAAAATGAAGTTACCAGCACTAGAACACATTCCTCTTGCCTCACTTTCTGCAGGACCCTATGAATAATAAAGGGGTGAAACATGTTTATTCCCGTCAAACTCTGTAGAAAGGCATCCACTGCTAGGGCCCCTGGATCCGACTTCCAGCTGTAATAATTCTTTACCTGAAATGACAACCTGCTTGCAAAAATATCCATTCCCAGAGGACTCCACAGCCAACCTATCTTCTTGAAGTACTCCTGATTCACCTTCTGATCGCTGTAATCCTTCAAAAACCTTGAATTACAATCAGCAGATACATTTTGTTTCCCAGGCAAATATTCGGCAATGAAAGAGATTGTGTTCTCTAAACAAAATATTTATAACCAACAAGGATGTCCACGGGTCTAATAATAGAAAAAGAGAGAGACTACCTCAGTGACAACTATTTCTAGCAATATTTCTTTCAAGTATAAGAAATCAGTAACATCCTTGAAATTAAGGAAAACCCATCAGTAACCACTCGATACCACCCTGGTCATCATCTGGGACCCCTTATGATGTTACCATCGTGTGGCAGGCATGTTTATACAGTGGACCTGATGACAGTGTCCTATATCAACTAATATCACACTAGATGTACTTTCAAATGTATTGCTGGTGGTGAGGAGTGATGGGAAAAGAAATTGCAGTGCATCAAAATAAATTATAAGCAAAAGGTGATTTAAAATTGGGTAGATGAGAGAGACTGTACTTTATTATTTCACTCAAATGCCCAAGATTAAAAACAGAGCAACGTAGGGCAGTTCTCATAAATATCTGCCCAGGTTAGTGTTCTTATGTCGACATGTTTCAGCAATAATAATGGCCTTCTTTGCCCTTGCCTTCCTGTGGACCTTGTGAAATATAATTGCTACTGCAATGTGCGACAAACACAAAGATGTGAATAATAAAGTGAAAAAATGAAAAAATATCACCTGAATTAGAGGGTGTATATCAGTATCCTTCTGCTTGTGGGTTATTAGACCACTAGAATAGATATAAAGTTAACTGTTACTCTTTTGTAGATAATCTGTCAGAGAGGTAGAAAGTTTGAATATAGGTGTCTCAAACAGTAAACATCACAAAAAGGCAGTAATGCCTTGTATTTACGTATCTCATCATAAATTATTACGTCAAATCCATTGTGTAATAACCTTTACATCAATATGTTGATATCCCCGCTTACCTAATTTGCAGGAGGATCAGGCCTCACCTCACCTGGCTGCGGCTCAGGGAGAGGAAGCACCGCTCTATAAAAATCAAGGAAAACGACACATAAGACAAAATCAAATGTCCGGTTGTCCCCGATAAGCTTAAATAGGTCCAGAGGTACAATTCTCACAAAATGCCTTGTCAAAAATTGTTAGGGATAACTCAGTGGTCAGACCGTATCCCCATATTTAATTTAATACAGTTGTTTCATCCTGCTTGACCCAATAACATAAGATCATATAATCAAAATGGTGAATGGACACTTGTAACCATGTTACAAACAGATTTGATGGATCACCCTCATAAACGCTATGTTACTCGTGCAGTTTATATCGTTTTTCCGCCCCACATATGCGTTATGGCATTATCATTGGGTGTTCCAAATTTGTGCTATATGCCAGCCTCAAGCCTGAGGCAATCTCTGGTGTAGCGTGGTAGTGTCCAGAGATAAATAAGGGAGGGCCCCCAGTGAAAATGGAAAAAATTCACTAAAACAAACTCTCATCTGGTTGAGTTTTTAATTGTCCGGTTGGGAGTTTCATAATTTAAAAACAAGGGGTATAATGGGAGATCATGTTAATGAATATCTTTATATCACTTCAGAGAGAGGCGACATGTTTCTGTCCCATCTTGCCCAGCCGGGGCTGAGGGACATTCGTCAGGACAAAACACACAGATAGAAAAATGTTAACAAAAAAATATGTTAATATTTACACACAATTCGTGTGATATATAGTGACTATGTAATCCATATAAGCTTGTTGCACCTGTAATAGAGGAAACACAAAAAATACTGTGGGGGTACGGTATAGCACTCTTCAAATTTGCTTATTTAGCTCTCATTCGATATACTCAATTAGACATATATAACGACATGCCTTATTATTGCATTCATATGGATTGCAAATTATTGGGAAAGAAACAATCATGTTATGGTATAGGGGAAGCTTCACTTTGGATTGACTTATGGGCTTATTTCTCTGATAAGGGAAAATGAACTATCCATACATTTTAGCTCACTCTTTTTTGCTCACTACGTTTTAAAATGTACTGATCGCTTTAAGTTAATAACCGTGTAGTGGTTACTGTGTCGCTACATAGAGTACGCTCTGAAGCGATCTCCTAATATCATTCAGTGCCAGGTAATAATGTATCTCTAATTCACTGATACAATACTGTTCGAATTAATGCGTAGTTGCCCTATATCATTAAATCAGTGAAAGAGTCTAAAAACCATAAAGAAGTTCAATTACCTGCTACGGAAATGACCTTTATTTCACAGGAGCGTAGGGTTTTCTGTTCCTGAGCTAGAACATAAAGGTAATTGGGAAAGCGCTTTTAAACCTTACCGTATTCTTCCTGGAAGGTCTAAGTTTAGAGTACACTGATGTTAATCTCACCCACACTTGGAAATATTCCGGCTTTAGTGCTCGCTCTGCTCCCGGTTACGGAGATACGTTTCTGGCTTGTTTTTCAACATGTCGTTGGTGTTTGGAAATAGAAACAGGACTACGGGGCATTTGTAAAGTTTTGTATTAATACTTCGTATTCCAGTATGTAGTTAATAATAGCGTTTTTTTCGTATTTTACAGAGAGAAGCGCCATTAATATGTGTTTATATCAGTTACTTTTCAAAATCGAATTTTGGGGAAAAAATTATTCCATAATGCAAATCGATTGTATAATAAAATACATGATATTCCTTAATATTTTTCTAATGTCACGATGTTCTATAGTGTTTATCGTATATTGTAAGTGAGATTATTTAGACAGTAGTGTTCTAAGGGAGTAGAGCTAGAAACAGGACTATGGTCCGGTAATGTGGGATTTTGATGTATTCATCTAAATTAGGTTTTATAACAGACACATATCTTACAATGAAGAAAACAAGTTCATAGTTAGTAATAGAAATAAAAGGATTTGTTCCGAATTTTGATATGTTGGAATTGTTAACAAATATGGAATGAAGATCTATCAAAACCAGATTCCTGACAAAGATAGTGGGATATATGATATTTTTACAGTATACCCCTAATATCTCTAAAGTTTGCATGTAGGCAACATCAGTATCAATGTTCTTAGGGAGCTAGAAAGAGGATTATGGGTATGGAGCGTCGACAATCTAGTCTGAATTAAAAACTTTTTTTAATTATGATGTTCTGAAGACAATTCTTTGTCTAAATGCTGAGAGTGTGTTTGAACTCCTGCTTTTCTAGCATGTGATGTTTTCTAATTGGTTTAGCATTATGTAGTTGTCATCCTCGTCTTGTATGGAACTGAGGAAAGAAAGTCTAACAATATAGGTCTAATGGTGCATTGTTATAAAGTTTCATAAAAACAGCCAGGAGGACTGATGTATCAGATGTCAACTGTTGTGCTGGATGTAATTTAGATATATTGTTGACTAATGGCTCTCATGTTGGTTATCATTCATTTTGTGCGACTCATCTTTTTAGGCAAATTGATGCCAAGGTCTATTGTCATTGAGTCCATTTTGATATGTGTTCAGTCTGTCAACCCACCTCTGCTCCTTTTCAAATAGTATTTTTTCAGCATTTGATGTCTTTTCATGGAGCATTTCTAGGACTGTCCATCTTAATTCTTCTGGTTTGTGGCCATGTTCAATGAAATGAGAACACCAACGGCATGTTGAAAAACAAGCCGGAAACGTATCTCCGTAACCGGGACCAGAGCGAGCACTAAAGCCGGAATATTTCCAAGTGCGGGTAAGATTAACATCAGTCTACTCTAAACTTAGACCTTCCAGGAAGAATACGGTAAGGTTTAAACACGCTTTCCCAATTACCTTTATGTTTTAGCTCAGGAACAGAAAACCCTACGCTCCTGTGAAATAAAGGTCATTTCCGTAGCAGGTAATTGAACTTCTGTATGGTTTTTAGACTCTTTCACCGATTTAACAATATAGGGCAACTACGCATTAATTCGAACAGTATTGTATCAGTGAATTAGAGATACATTATTACCTGGCACTGAATGATATTAGGAGATCTCTTCAGAGCGTACTCGATGTAGCGACACAGTAACCACTACACGTTATCAACTTACAGCGATCAGTAAATTTTAAAACGTAGTGAGCAAAAAAGAGTGAGCTAAAATGTATGGATAGTTAATTTTCCCTTATCAGAGAAATAAGCCCATAAGTCAATCCAAAGTGAAGCTTCCCCTATACCATAACATGATTGTTTCTTTCCTAATAATTTGCAATCCATATGAATGCAATAATAAGGCATGTAGTTATATATCTCTAATTGAGTATATCGAATGAGAGCTAAATAAGCAAATTTGAAGAGTGCTATACCGTACCCCCACACTATTTTTTGAGTTTTCTCTATTACAGGTGCAACAAGCCTATATGGATACAGAGTGATTACATAGTCACTATATATCACACAAATTGTGTGTAAATATTAACATATTATTTTGTTAACATTTTTCTATCTGTGTGTTTTGTCCTGACGAATGTCCCTCAGACCCGGCTGGGCAAGATGGGACAGAAACATGTCGACTCTCTCTGAAGTGATATAAAGAGATTCATTTATACCCCTTGTTTTTAAATTATGAAAACTCGCACCTGACAATTAAAAACTCAACCAGGTAATAGTTTGTTTGAGTGAATTGTTTCCATTTTCACACATAGCGCCATCTTGGGTGTGGATGGTGCCGATTCTTAGCGCTAATAGGCAGGCGTAACGCTCTAGTCGCCAGTAGGACGCTAGGCGGGTATATAACTGAGTCATGCTGACGCGCAGCGGATACGTGCTGCGGGGACGCCAGACTGACGCCGGAGTTACGCCAGAGTTCAGCCCGTCTGCGCCCGTCCGCGCTGAGGACGGGCTGCAGGACGGGCTGGACCCCGGGACTCCCGCTCTATCTCTCTCCTCTATCCGGGATGACTTGTTTCGTACATTGCTGTCTCTGAGACCCCCTCTGCATCTCTGTCATCATCGGCTCATACCGGATGTATTGCATAAGGCGCGGTCGTGCCCCTTCTGTAAATTATCTTTGAATTTCTCCAGTCAGGCAGTTAGGAATCCTCCTCCCCCTGTGGCTGGTAGGCTCATCTCCCAACCCAAACAGGGCTTTTTGATCAATGCACGATCCTTGATCAAACACGGGATAGAATTTAATGACTTTGTTAACATGAGGCAACCTGACTGGGTTTTTGTCACCGAGACATGGGCCTCTGACTCCTCTGGTCACGACCTTCTTCTGGCCATACCTGAAGGTTATACCTTCCTGAGGTTAGATAGAGAACGTTGCAGAGGTGGTGGACTGGCTATTCTCTTTAAATCCACACTCTCTTGCACCATCAAACCCTTATCGGTTCCTACGGACCCATTCGAGGCCTTATATTTCTGTATTGTACATGCTCCATCGAGTTCCTTTTCTGGAATTCTACTATACAGACCCCCTGGTTCCAGAGTTAATTTCTGCCCAGAACTCTTTAGAATTTTGGAACCCTACTTTGGTAGATCTCATCTTACCATCTTGGGCGATATTAATTTTCATTTAGAGGATAGGACCTCGAAAGACACCTCCTCTTTGCTCAATTCGTTGGAGGCCTGCGACTTTGTCCAAAGAGTTTTACATCCGACCCACAAGGCGGGGCACACCCTTGATGGGATTTTCTCTAATGACTCCAGATTAACTGTCGGCACGCCGGTACCGATAATCTGGTCTGACCATCTAGCAGTCCCACTGTCCCTGGACATCCCTTGCTCTGATGTTGATTTGGGCACTGGCAAAAAATGCTTCAAAAGGAGTTTCAGAAACTTTACAAATGAGGCTCTGGCCCCCTTCATCCATAATACTAACATCACATCCCAGCGGGTGGTGAATGAGTCGGCTCAAGAACTTACTGATGCTATCTCCAGAGCCGCAGATGAACTAGCCCCCCCTCTCTGAAATCTGTAGCTCGAAAGAAGCCAACTGCCCCTTGGTTCACAACTGCCCTGAGGCTTCTTAGACAAAAATGCAGACAGAAGGAACGAGGATGGCGCAAATCCTGGGATCCCAAAGATCGAGAAGTCTATAAGAGCCAGTTACGAGAATACAAAAGTAGAGTGATAAAGGAAAAACAGGACTACTTTACCAACTTAACCTGTTCTCTAACATCTTCTAAAGAGCTCTTTAAAATTGTGGACTCACTGTGCTCTCTCCAGGCACCAGATCCCGTGGTTGCCTCACAGGAGCTATGTAACAACATATCAGACTTCTTCTATAATAAAATAGATGATATCTATATAGCTCTACAATCACAGAGGAAATCTCTGAGTGCTGAGGACCTCTCTCGAATCAAACTGCTTGAGTCTTGGAATATAGATGCCCCCCAGTCCCTCAATCATTTTCCTGCTCTTTCCTGGGAGGGACTCAATCTCCTTTTGGACAAAACGAAATCGTCTTCCCCACTTGACCCAGTCCCTTTGAAATTACTAAAGGACTGTAGGGATATCATTCTTCCTCCGATGCTGGAAGTAATGAATGGAGCCTTGGAACAAGGTACTTTTTCACTAGTCTGGAAGAAAGCTATTGTAAAGCCTCTTCTGAAAAAGTCCACCTTAGACCCCGGCATATTGAAGAACTTCAGACCCATATCTCTCCTGCCGGCCCCTGCCAAGATGTTGGAGACTCATTTGAACTTTCATCTCTCCAACTTCCTCGATGCTTCAGGCTTCTTGGATGGGTCCCAACATGGCTTTAGAAAGCTGCATAGCACAGAGTCTGCTTTGACTAAAGTCATGGATAACATCCGCAGGAAAGTCGATCTGGGTCAAACCACCGTGCTGGTACTGCTGGACCTTACAGCAGCATTCGATACCCTGTCTCCCCTTACTTTAACATCTAGGTTAAGGGAGGCAGGGGTAGAAGGACCAGCCCTCAGTCTCCTGAGCTCCTTCCTACATCAACGTGAGCAGCGTGTCATGCTAGGAGAGTACCTCTCCCCTGCTAAGTCTTTGCAATGTGGGGTGCCACAGGGGTCGGCACTGAGTCCGACCCTGTTTAATATCTACGTGGCCCCCCTTGCAAGACTAGTAAGATCTCAGGGGATGGAGGTAGTGTTGTATGCCGACGACACGCAGATTATGGTATCCCTGACCCACTCTGTGAATCTAGCCGCGTCAAACTTTAGGTCCTGCATGCAACTTGTTGCAGAGTGGATGATTTCCAACTCCCTAAAGTTGAACGGGGACAAGACAGAGGTCCTGGTCTTCGGCAAAGACCAGGGCATGTGGTCAGGTGAGTGGTGGCCCCCATCTTTAGGCATCTGCCCCATACCCACACAATCTGCCAGGAACCTTGGTGTCATTTTTGACACCCAGCTCTCTATGGAGCTCCAGGTCAATAGAACGGTGGCTACCTGTTGGGGCGTCATCAGGACTCTGAAAAGGATCGTCCACTATCTTTCCCCACAGGCACGGAAGCAGGTTGTGATCGCTCTTGTTGGCTCAAGGCTTGATTACTGTAATTCACTTTACGCCGGGGCCAACAAGGGCCTTCTGCAGCGCCTGCAGGTCATACAAAATGCGGCAGCGCGTTTTGCTCTTGCCCTTCCTTGGCTGTCATCTATGACCTTGGCGAGGAAGAATCTCCATTGGCTTCCTATTCCCTCAAGGATCATGTTCAAACTTCTCTGTTTAACATACAAGGCTTTAATTGCAGGACCGGCTGATGCCCTTGGATCCCTACTCACTAGGTATGTCCCGAACAGATGCCTACGCTCCAGTGAGCTTAACCAACTGGTAATCCCTCGAGCCAAGAAGGCCAGTTGGGGGAGTAAAGCCTTTTCCATTCTGGCACCCCAGATGTGGAATACACTCCCCCTTGAGATCAAGTCATTGCCTTCACTTGACCTCTTTAGGAAATCACTGAAAACCTGGCTTTTCATTAAAGCATACCAGTAAGCTCTGTTTCTGATTACTGACAGCTAGTTATTTGAGTTAGGCGCCTTGACGCCCATTGGGCATAGTTGCGCATTACAAATGCCATTTCATTCACTGGGGGCCCTCCCTTTTCATCTCTGGACACTACCACGCTACACCAGAGATTGCCTCAGGCTTGAGGCTGGCATAGAGCACAAATTTGGAACACCCAATGATAATGCCATAACGCATATGTGGGGCGGAAAAACGATATAAACCGCAGGAGTAACATAGCGTTTATGAGGGTGATCCATCAAATCTGTTTGTAACTTGGTTACAAGGGGCCATTCACCATTTTGATTATATGTATTGCAAGGGGGAATTGAATGTATAATTGAATCCCTCCTCCCTACTTTGATTGTTATTACCAATAACATAAGAGGCATAAAACCCACACAAGTTAGTTTGCAGCCCCCTCGAATGGTTCACAAATGGGTAAGTATGTTTTTATCGTGCAAATTGCCATATTCTATATTATTTGCAGCGCCACTTTCTCTTTCAGCATCTCAAAGCTGTGACTCTGTGTTTGTGGTAAAGCGTTCAGGTCAGTTGAGGTGATAGGCGTTTTGAAAAAGGCGGAACTCCCGGCAAAAGAAAGTCGGTGGTTCAAGAAGTGCTTCCCGATTATTATTAACTGCACGTTTGAGAGAACTGCGTATTAATTTCCTAGGGTACTTCCTACCACTCAGTTGATTGGAGAGAAGACCAGAATGTGTTTTGAATCCATCTCTGGTGGAACATTTCCTTTGGACCCTCAAAAATTGCCCATAAGGGAGATTGTCGCTTATGGTCTTGGGATGATAGCTATCATAGCGTAGCAATGAGTCCCGGTACATGGGTTTCTTGTAGAGTTCGGACTGGAGGCCTGTGGGTGTTGCTAAGATCAATAGATCCAAAAAAGCTAGCTGTTTCTTATCGAACTCAATAGTAAAACGTAGGAAATCATTTCTACCGTACCTTTTTCCACTACATATTTGAGCATGTGTAAATATTGCAACTTTCCTAATATATCTTTCTTAGGATGTGGTCAAGCAGTTAGTTAAAAGCACCATATGTTGCAGAAAACAAGCAACACGACTGACCAGTCACTTCTTAGAGGCCAAATACAACCCGACTGACTTTAAATGGACAGTCTTAGAACAGCCATTCATCCCAGACCACGTGACTGACATTTCAAAATATTTACTGTTAAGAGAACAAAAGTGGGTGTTCAGGCTGGGTTGTAACAAGACTGGCTTAAATGACGAAATTCCATGGACAACATTGTGACCATGTGATATATGAAGTTCCGATTATTGGATTTCCAGCATTCACAGTATCATAGGAGTTGACTTATATTCTATGCGGTCTACATTGCTCCTGTACTAATGGTCTAGTTCACTTACAACACTATATAGAGTGCGATCGCACTCATACCGGCACTTGTTAAGTGAGTGTCCATTCTAAGACTATCTGTCTATAAAGGAACCAGGTCGCCTTATATTTTAGGGTTCGTTCAATGCATTAAGATCAATAAAGTTTTTGTTTTGTGTGTGGCCTCACGTAACTGAAACTGATACGCCCCGTGGTTCTTTGAAAACACATTAGAACTTACATTTGAGAACTACGCGCATACCCTATTTATTTATAGCGCCTGTTGAATTAACAGACCCCTTTTTCCACTACATATTTGAGCATGTGTAAATATTGCAACTTTCCTAATATATCTTTCTTAGGATGTGGTCAAGCAGTTAGTTAATTAAAAACGTTTCGCTATATAGTCCCAAGTCCTGCCGCCATAAACCTTAAAATCATATCATGATTCTCCGCACGCGATATGACCAGACTATGTTTCCCAGAATACCAGGGGGCATCACATGTTTTCAACACGTGATGCGGAACTGTGATTCAGGAAATGGCGGGGATAAAAATGCACTCGCGAACACTGCCCGGTACCTCCCCAGTCGGCTTGGTAGCCGGCCAGAAGTACCGACGGATAGGTAAGGGGCAGGGACACAGGTACTCTTAGCTTTCGTTAAGGGTTACTGTTACTCTTACTTTTGACCGCACTGCGAAGGGCCACAGATGCGGGGTCTGTGCGGTCTATTATTGCAGGCCGTACTGAGTAGTACTTTCTTTTGCCTGGAGTTCCGCCTTTTTTCAAAACGCCTATCACTATAGACTATGACACCAGATATAGAGTGTTAGCGACAGACCTGAACGCTTTACCACAAACACACAGCTTTGAGATGCTGAAAGAGAAAGTGGCGCTGCAAAGAATATAGAATATGGCAATTCGCACGATAAAAACATACTTAACCATTTGTAAACCATTCAAGGGGGCTGCGAACTAACTTGTGTGGGTTTAATACCTCTTATGTTATTGGGTCAAGCAGGGTAAAACAACTGTATTAAATTAAATATGGGGATACGGACTTACCACTGAGTTATCCCTAACAATATTTGACAAGGCATTTTGTGAGAATTGTACGTCTGGACCTGTTTAAGTTTATCGGGGACAACAGGACATTTGATTTTGTCTTATGTGTTGTTTTCCCTGATTTTTATAGAGCGGTGCTTCCTCTCCATGAGCCGCAGCCAGGTGAGGTGAGGCCTGATCCTCCTGCAAAATAGGTAAGCGGAGATATCAACACATTGATGTAAAGGTTATTACACAATGGATTTGACTTAATAATTTACGATGAGAAAGGTAAACACAAGGCATTTCTGCCTTTTTGTGATGTTTATTGTTTGAGACACCTATATTCAAAGTTTCTACCTCTCTGACAGATTATCTACAAAAGAGTAACAGTTAACGTTATATCTATTCTAGTGGTCTAATAACCCACAAGCAGAAGGATACTGATATACACCCTCTAATTCAGGTGATATTTTTTCATTTTTTCACGTTATTATTCACATCTTTGTGTTTGTCACACATTGCAGTAGCAATTATATTTCACAAGGTCCTGAGGAAGGCAAGGACAAAAAGGTCCATTATTATTGCTGAAACATGTCGACCTAAGAACACTAACCTGGGCAGATATTTATTAGAACTGCCCTATGTTGCTCTGTTTTTAATCTTGGGCATTTGAGTGAAATAATAAAATACAGTCTCTCTCATCTACCCAATTTTAAATCACCTTTTGCTTATAATTTATTTTGATGCACTGCAATTTCTTTTCCCATCACTCCTCTCCACCAGTAATACATCTGGAAGTGCATCTAGTGTGACATTAGTTGATATAGGACACGGTCATCAGGTCCACTGTATCAACATGCCTGCCACACGATGGTAACCTCATAAGGAGTCCCAGATGATGACCAGGGCGGTATCGAGTGGTGACTGATGGGTCTTCCTTAATTTCAAGGATGTTATTGATTTCTTATACTTGCAAGAAATATTGCTAGAAATAGATGTTACTGAGGTAGTCTCTCTCTTTTTCTATTATTAGACCCGTGGACATCCTTGTTGCTTATAAGTTAAGTAGTAGTAGTAAAAGCTTTTATTCGACATTTTTGTCATAAAGCCACACACATATAATACACATACTTATCGTTAAAAGAAAATTTGTTACAATTAATAAACTTTACAAACATTCATATTGTGCAAAAGAACGCTGGTCGGTCAAAATGCAATTCTGGGCAAGTTCATTAGTCGTGAGTTTTAAGGGGAATATACATACCAGGGTTTTTTTCCTTTTTTTACTAGACCAATTCAATTTTTAAGAACAGTTATATACAATTGTAATTATAAATAGTTAAAAAGCCAGATGATAAAAACAATTAATCCTACAATGACATTCCAAGCTTCTTTCTAATTATACAAACACCATGAAGAAACCTACTCAGACCAAATACTATTAGCCTACTGTTCGAGAATCTGAATATACGTTCTGCCTCTTTGTATGAACGTGTCCCCAGATTTTTGCACAGAGGTATGATCCATTTTTTTCGAGATGAAACATACAGTGGACAAAAAAAGAGGATATGAGCCTCATCTTCTTTCAGTTTTAAGTCGCAAAAAGTACAATAAGGATCTTTACTTACGCCTCCCCACCGGCAGGAATTTGATTTAATCTGTAAAACCCCGTATCTGAATTTGAGGAAGACAGATTTAGCCAGGGGTGGCTCTATTTCGTCCATAAAGGGTTCAAATGAGGGGTGATCCTTAAATTGCAAAAATGTGGACGTTAATTGTCCGGTGGCACGTTCATATACATGATTGTTCACATAGTTCCAGTAGGCAGATTTTACTTGGGTCTTACAGCTATTAGGCAAAGTAATAGATACAGCTGGTGTTTCCCAGAAATGTGATAGGCCTATTTCTGTAAACCAGTAAGATACATGTCTCAGCCACTTAATTGTATTGAATGAATCCAACTCCCTGATTTCCAGTAAGCCTGCTCTATAGTTTGCTAGTTCCGGGGTAGACCATAATCGCACCCAGTAGAGCAATGGTCGCAACTGGCATAAAAATTTGGTGCGCTTTACATCAATATCTAGGTAGACCGACACTAAAGGTGTTCTTAGGGGCAATCTTAATAAGCGTCTGAAAAACTTGTTTTCTTCAACGTCAAATGTTTTTTTGGAGTGAGGCCCCCAAATCTCGGCCCCATACAAGGCAGCGGATTGGGCTTTTGCTTTGAACACGTCAATCGCAGGAGTAATAGCTTTAGATGTGCTCCCACCATGAATCTTTAAGATGGGCAGTGAATTCTGTGTAAGTGTTAACCTGCTTTTGTCGAGTTGGTTGGCCCAAGACATTCTACTATCCAGCCTAATGCCCAGATAGTCAAATGAGTCCACATACTCGAGTTTATTATTATTTAGGGCCAGATTCTTCTTAAAAGATTTGGAGGGATTAATTGCCATATATTTAGTTTTGGATGAATTAATTTCTAGCCCCTTCATTACACAATAGCTGTTAAATTTGTTTATTAAGTTTTGCAGGCCTTTGGGATTTTGGGATATAAGGATGGTGTCATCCGCGAATAGTAGTGCTGTGACTGCCTCGTTGCACAATTTGGGTGAATCATGGTTGCATTGAGCTAAGTAGTGGGGAATATCATTTACAAACAATGAGAAGAGGGTTGGGGCTAGAACGCACCCTTGTCTCACCCCTCTTTTCACTGGAATGGGACGGGTAAGTTCTCCATTTCTACCCCACCTTACTTTGGCAAAGTTGTCTGTATGCAGTTTTATGAGATTACCCAACAAATCGTCCGGGACACCCATCTTCTTTAAACATTCCCATAATAAGTGGCGGGGAACAAGATTGAACGCTGAGGGTAGGTCCATAAATGCAACGTATATGCTACTCTTCTTGATATTAACATATTTCCAGCATATACACATAAATCTGTACACTTGGTCCACAGTGCTAGTCTTGGATCTGAACCCTGCTTGGTATTTGGAGAGGATTTCAGAGTCATCAATCCATATTAAAAGCCGATTTAAAATGTGTCGGGCAAAAATTTTCTGTAAAATATCGATTAAACTAATCGGTCTGTAATTCCCTGGGTTGTAGCGATCCCCTTTTTTAAAGATGATTATTATTTCTGCCCCTTTCCACGTTTCAGGGATCGGGGTACCCAGTAAAATTGAATTGCACAAATAATTTATATACGGGCACCATACCTCAATATTATGGGTGAATAAATCACCAGGTAGTTTATCCGGACCTGGAGCTTTTCCTGCCTTTACTGCTTTTATTGCACAGAGAGTTTCATTGATGCTAAATTGCACAGGATTAATGCACTGGGTGGAAAACCCGAGGTCATTATATTCACCGGGGGACCCTGCTTGATCATACAAACCCACAAAATGGTCAAACCAAACCTTTTCGTCCAGAAAGAAATCCCTATTGGAACAGCCTTTTTTGTTGTTTTTGGCTATTAAATTCCAGAAAGTGCATTGATCATGTCTCCTAGCGGCACTCAAAAGGTCTTCCCAGATTCGATCGTCCCATTCCCTTTTTGCATTAAGCGTAAGGATTTTGTAAGCTTTCCTACACTCTCTAACCCTCAACTGGTCTTTAGATTTCACGGCAGTAATTAAGTTGGATTTTGCTAGATGGCACTGTTTGTTGTACCAAGGCGTTTCTAGTTCCAGATGCCTGTTTACATTGACTTTTTTAGTTGTACAACTTTTGCTCAGGAGGGGAGTTAGTGATTCCACTAGGTGGTAATGCATTTCCAAAACCTCGTGGGATCCCAGCCTTAGATTTGCATATTGGGGGACGATATCTGAGAAAATGTTATAAATTCCCATGAGTGTCTCTTCTTTTAATAGAATGTGGGGCCATTTAATTGCCTTCCTGTTGTTAGAGACAACAACCTCAGCTACCCCGCTCTCACTTTCCGTCCCGCAATCTTGAGCCAAAAATGGGTCAGATAGTAATCCTAACTGTAAAGGAAAGTGGTCACTCTCTGGTCTGTTCACGACCTTAAAGGCCAACAGTAGATACCAGAGGTTTGTTGAAATTAACATGAAGTCGATCAGGGATTTTGACAAACCTTTACAAAAGGTGAAATTGGCCGGTTTATCTGGGTCTAATCGACCGTTACATGCCAGCAATCCATGAGATACTGTCAGTTCGTAAATTTGCATAGCAGCCACTGAACATTTTACATGCTTTACATTATCTAAGGGGGGGATGTCAAGCGCTCTATCTTCATTTTCCAATAGTTTTTCGAGCCCCATTATGGGCTCGAACTGGCAGTTGAAGTCCCCACCTATATATATTTTAGAATCCGGCTCTATGTTGACTAAATAAGAACTGAGTTGTTCAATAACCATTGATGCCTTGTTTTGTGGGGAGGGTCTATTATAGACATTTATCATATGAACATCTCCCACATTTCTCGTGGTTAACTTAACACCGAGTAAATCGTTAGAAGCAAAATACAGAGATGATACAACAACATCCAGAGAGATACTTGTCCATATTATTAGACCCCCGGAGGGTCTACCTCTTAGTGATGGAGTTGCCCCCTTGAAAAACGTTTTGAAACCAAGTCTATGTATAATATTAATAGCCCATGTTTCCTGCAAAAGTATGATGTCATGCTCCTCAATAAAGGAGCTCCAATTTCTGTTGCACAGGTTTCTGGACAACCCTGCGATGTTCCATGACAAGATCTTTAAGTCACGCTTTGGCTTGCAGGGTTCTTGGCTGATTGGTTCTTGGTCAAATGAGTGGCTTGAAATGGTGGGATATCCCTCATTGGGAACCTCCGGGTTTGTCGATACAGGTACCTGATTCCAATGAACTTGGTTGTGCAAGGGACGTGAAGAGGAGCCATAAGCCTCAGTGCTGCCTTCAGCAGTTACGGCTGGCCCTTGTTGGTCGATTAAGGTACTTCTGAATATTTTCCTTGTTTGCTGTAACTTGTAGTGTTCATTCCCCACCTGCTGATCCTTATCTAATGGGTGAGCAGGCAGACTTTTGGGTGCATCCTCTTTATTTGTTTGTCAGTAACCCCACCATGACCAGTTCTTGTCCGATCCTGCAATTAACGGTGGTATTCTTTCAAGTGGTGTCGGGGGGTCAAAAAAGGAATATTTGTTGGCCATCAAGCCTTGTTGTAGTGGTACTCTGCTATCTTGTTCCCCTTGCATTGGGTAGAAATAACTAAGGTCGCAGGTCCCAATTCCTCGGTTGTTGCTTCGTGGCTTTTGGCTGTATACAAGTTGGGCAACAGAAGGATCTTTAAAGTTCACCAGGATGCAATCCCCTTCAATGTCTTTTGATCTTGTTCCCACCCAACTGACTCTTCGGACATGGATGACCTGGCAGTTTACTCTATAGGGTAGAGGTCTATTTTCTTTTAGCCAATATAAAGTCTTGTTTTTTAACTCGTCATAAGACTCCCTTTTATTGGGTTTCAGTGGTGGGACCCCAGTGAGAACTACCACGTACGGTTGGCACCCTGGTGGAAGGTGTGCATTGTGGACCCTTTTGGGCATCTGCGAGACAATGCTACAGTCAGATGTTTGGGCATTGGAGTTGTTGCTAGTGGCTGTAGATTGCATTCCATTTGTTGGTTTAGTGGGTGCCTTAGTTTCTAGGGTGGTAGTCTTTGATGTTTGTTTTGTTTTGCGTGGAGCCGGCTTTGGTGGATCAGCCAGTTTCGGTCTATCACTGGTCGTTGGATTTTTCCGGGACTCCGTACTCTGTCCTCCCTGCACAGTATTTGACCTGCTCGAGGCCACTGCCCTTTTTGAATTCACTGCCCTGTCTTTCATAGCTGGACAAGGTTGTTGAGCTGGTCTAGGTGACATTGGACTTTTCTCCGATCTTACAGTTTCTTGATCTATCTTTGAGTGAAGTTTTACCAGTGTTTTTAGGGCAAAAAAGTTATCCAGAGTTATTTGTTCAAATTTGTCCAAGCTGTCTATTAACCCTTCCAGTTTTTCTGTTACTGGCTGCAATAATGATGTCATGAGGGAAAGGATCTGTTCCATCAGCTTTCCTGGTGCCGGTGTATCTACAGAATTGTCAGCTGACTCGATAGTCACAACTGTATCAACAGGATCTTTTAATTGATTACACTCCAGGAGTTCTCTGTGATCATTCCCGTTGTTCGTAAGTTCATTTGCTACTGTTTTACTCTGGGCACCCGCATTCATGTAGTTCTTACGTATTCTTTTTAAGGCTTTTAATCTATAGGCTTTACGTGGGGTGACCGGTCTTTTCCGTTTAACAGCTGCCCGCCCTGTCGTCTTGGGAGGTGACTTGAGGGTGTGGACTGAAGGAGCATCATGTATCATTACTAGAGGCAAGGACGGTGGTACTAAGGTTATAGTGTTTTTGATTTGGGCGTTCGTTGGAGTTATTTTTAGGGGTGCCTGGTCAGATGTTATTTCGTAAAAGTCACTGGTTGTGTATCGCTAGGGATGATGACAATGTTTGATTCAGCTGGTATGAGGCTATTTGAGGGCGATTTGGCCTGTGCGAGAGACCCCATAGAGGATCGTTTGTGTGCCAGGTATTCCCGTGACAGTCTGCGTTCAGCTAGTATAATCTCCTTTTCTACCACTGACACCGCACGGGTTATAAAATTGTCCATAGTCCCTAACGTGGTGTTTCCCCCTCTTCGTGAGCATCTGCCTGAGCGTGTAGCCATAGGGGAAAATGTAGACATGTGCAGCAACTTTGCGCAGTTTAATGTGTGGTTTAAGCACTTTTCACAATAATCAGTGGGCTTACCGAAGTTGTTAGAGGGCTGGCCCGACCCGGCCCTTGCTGGCCCCGGACGGCCACAGACGGCCCGCCCTTTGCCCGGGCTTCGCCCAGCGTCCCGCTTGCGTCCCGCAAGACGGGCTCTCGATGATGTAGGCGAGGCAGTGATGGGCGGGGCACTCAGGGGGGCGCTGACCAGATGTCAGGTGGTCACGCAGGGACTCCTGGGATAGTGAGTCCCTGCCGCGCTGCCCCTGCAGCCTCCTCCGATGTTTTCTCCCACAGTGCGGTCACGGCAAGCAGGCAGGATCCGCGCTAGTTGCAGTTGGTGGGTCCACCCACAAAGGCGAAGCGGCTCCCGCGCAGCGGGAGCGGCGAGCAGTCAATTTCAGGATCCAAGGGACAGGACGAAGTTCCGCAGCGTCTCTGGCTCGTTAATGGGACACACAAGGCAGGTGAGTCCGCTTCCTTTTACCGGTCTGCCGGTGGTGGGCGGGGCACTCAGGGGGGCGCTGACCAGATGTCAGGTGGTCACGCAGGGACTCCTGGGATAGTGAGTCCCTGCCGCGCTACCCCTGCAGCCTCCTCCGATGTTTTCTCCCACAGTGCGGTCACGGCAAGCAGGCAGGATCCGCGCTAGTTGCAGTTGGTGGGTCCACCCACAAAGGCGAAGCGGCTCCCGCGCAGCGGGAGCGGCGAGCAGTCAATTTCAGGATCCGAGGGACAGGACGAAGTTCCGCAGCGTCTCTGGCTCGTTAATGGGACACCATAAGTTAAGTGATTGGGGGTTGTGTCCACACCAGGTCTTAAAACATCCCCTAGGACCCCTCTCTATCGTATTGTTCTTTGTTCTTGTGCAGCTGAGGCTGCGGGTCCATGCTTTACAGACCACTAATAACAGGTAGTTATTGACCTTACTAATAGCTAGGTCAAGCTCAACTTTTTTGGCTTTGCAGGTTCCGGACGTGCATTCTCCTATCCAAATTAGATATTGTTAACAGATTCTTTCTGACCCTTGATAATGGCAGAGAACCGAGGGCTAGCGTTTAACGATGATGATTTGCAATCCATACTCTCCATCCATCCCAGTATACTGGACACTATACCGATGGTTATTAGCTGCAGTGAAGATGAGTGGGGTAAGGTCATGGGGTTGAAAAAAATCACATTCAAGAACAGCAATCCATGTTGGGCGCCATTATGGCCGAATATCTTCGGGGCTATTACGCCCCTACTGGATTAATAGTTACAAATACACCTAGACTATTTCTCACTGATAAACAATTTCTCAAGGATTGGTCTCTTATAGCTTGTCGCTGTTCAAGGGATTGGCTGATTTTAATTATTAAAACTGCCAAGAGAGTAGCAGATACTATTCTTATTGAGATGCAAACACTTGAATCTCAAATCAAAACGACCATCACCGCCACTCTGTTCAGAAACAGCCAAGAAGAGACCAATAAAAATAATATAGAGTTGGGGGGCGGAGCTTGCTCGAGACCAAGATGGACACTTGAGTCTCGAGCTCCGTAATGCCAACAAAATATCCTGCAAAATCCTAAGTCCTGGAGAAGCTGGGGACGCCCCTTTGCAGCTACGAAGGTAAGTAAAGATCCTGGGCCCCTCCAATAGCACAGCGGAGCGGGGAGCTGGCGGCTGTGCCCGGCTAGAAGAGAGGCTTCCTGGAGTGCGGCTGGGCCGTGAAGCACCATCCTCGATTTGGCTGCCCGCCCTGCGACGTCGCCCTGCGTGCGGCAGAGCCCCTCTCAGAGCGCCGAACGGCGCGGAGATCCTCGGCGGAGCTGCGTGGTGCGGCTGACCCTGATACTGAGCCACCACACTGTGCACCCTGCGTCACCTACACTAAGGCCCCGACGGCGGCGTTGATTTGCTGAGAGCAGCGGCGTGACGAGAAGAGAGACACGGTGACCGCGGGAATGGTGCGGCAACCCAAGGGGCCTACTGGAGTGTTAGGACCCCCACAGAAGTGGAACCTGGGCCGCAGGCAGGGGCCCTGTTGCCTCCCACGAGATAGCGTGGCGGTGCGGAGAGCCCCCCCCCAGATTTGGAGCTGGAGCGGTATCATAGGCACTGTGGCTGAGGAGGTGCAATGAATACTGGGACTTTGCTGCCTGCTGCCCCGGGGAAGCCCCATATCGAGCAAATAGTGTGAACAAACGACACGTGTGTGCTGCTCTGGGAACCACGTGGCGCATTGGCAACCATAGGAGCTGAGTGGAACTGCAGCTTGTGGAGTGGAGGCCTGTGTGTCTGGCACGGACTGTGGTGCTGGGCGACTCGGCAGGAGAGAGACAGTACTCAATTTGATCTGCGCTCTTTCTTGGGGAGTGCTGAGTTTCTGTGCCAGAGGCTGCAGCGGTGGCTCAGTTTGGTGGCCCAACAGTCTCTGGAGTAGTTGGTGGGGAGCGGAAAACGTCCCGGCCTGGACAACAGACGCGGGGCATGATGGGGAAAACGGACCGCGGTCAATCCAAGCTACCATTCGCGCAGAAGAGCGCTAAAATGCAGGACAAGCCATCTGTGGAGGGTAGCAGGTCCTCCTCCCCTGTGGAACAAGAGCAAGACATCAAAATCCTCCTAAGATCCATGGAGAAGGGGCTACAGGATGGTATTTCGTCGCTGGGAGCTAATACGGACGAGCTATCGTACAGGCTGGACAGAATGGGCAAACGTATAGATAAACACGCGGAACGCCTCGACATGTCGGAGAGACGCATTACTGAGGTGGAGGAGGCGCAAACCACCATCGATGCTGGCCATAAGCAACTGGGGAAGGTGATTCAGCTACTCCAAGATAAGACCGAGGATTTAGAGGCGCGTTCTCGGCGCTGTAACGTACGTGTCAGGATCTTCCGGGTTTGCGCCTGCATTGACATTGCTTGTGAGGGCAAGTACGAGGAAGAACATAAAAAACGGTAGGGGAGTAATGACTACAACTCCCAGACTCCCCGGTGACGGGAAGTATTAGAGCATCTCAGACACGCTTCCTGTTGCGTGTAATTCGTTGGTTCCCGGCTTCTCCCGGAGGTGGGTTGGAGACGCTGCACGCCGCCTTATTCGGCAGTCTTGTTCTGAAGCGAAGCCGGATTTCTTTTGTGTCCCGAGATCCAGGTAGGATCAGGATTGCGGGGAGTCACTCGCTATCGGGCGGGGTGTTTTTGACTACGCCGTGGTTTTGATCATCAGACATCTAAAGAGCGGAGAGTGGTGGTTAACAGCCACGCGTTGCCGTTCTCTCGTTCCAGGAGTTAGCAAACTTCTTTGAGGGCTTTGAGGGATTTCCTGCCCTTTGTTACTTATAGGATAAGGCTACTTTGGTACACAGTACGCGGAGTGCGGTGGTGGTCGAAACTACGCGCTACCGTGTGCTGCTGATCATCACGTATTTACTTTCCTGGCTGAATTTCGAGCTGAGAGGTTTTCACACTTTTGCAACTATCAGTGACTGTTGTTGGACATATACATTCATGGAAGGGTTGCAGTCTATGTTCTTAACCCGATGACTAACAGAGCGGAGTGTAGTGGTTCTTGCTTCCCACGCACTGCCGTTTCTGATAATAAGGAAGCCTTGCTTTATTTCTGCAATCCTAGAGGATCTTTATTTCTTTATCTAACCAGCAGGGAGCTGTGCACTAACAGAATCCAGTTATCAGCCTCTCTTGCCTGCTGTCATGGTATGCAGAACACAGGGGTTTGCTTTCTGTGGTATATATGTTCATGAGAGTATGCATGTTCTTGACCTGTGTTTGTGTCCCGATAGGCTTCATGAGGTGACAGGAGGTGATTGAGGAAACGTATTGCCAGAATCGTTTTGCTTTCATACAGGTACACAGCTGTTCTTTAGCGAGATCATATGAGAGTAACCTGTTGTCATTGGTGTATTTATAAGTGTATGTTTTGTCGTTTCAGGTATATCCCTTCCCTGCTGGCCCTTCCCTTTCCCTTCCCTGGTCTTTTTATCCCTCACCTAATGGCTCGAATCCTCTGTGTATTTGTACAAGAGGATTGGTGACGTTTGGAGGTGGACCCTTATAAGCATCAATCGGATTCCGTGGAGCAGGACTGGACAGAATTACACGCCCACGAATACCGCTTTACCCGATCAGGTTGTGCTTATAATGGCTACTCTGGAGGACGTACTCCAGGCCTTAGTGTTGGTCAGCAAGAGTTAGCGGCCTCCAAAACAGAGGCGGCAACTTTGAGGGATAAGGTAGACAGGCTAAGCAGAAACCCCTTTGATGCATCGCCTTCACAGGTACAAGTCACTGTTCCACCACCCATTCCATTGGCTAGTCCAGAGCGTTACTCTGGTTATCCGACCAAGACGCAGGTATTTTTGACTCAGATCATGCTTCATTTCTCATGCAAACCGGCCTCTTTTCCAAATCATCACTCAAGGGTGGTTTTTGCCACTTCGTATTTGATCGGGGTTGCTGCCAATTGGGCGGTGCCTCTGGTGCGAAACAATGACGCCATTTTATCGGATTGGACAGCCTTCCGTGCTGAGTTTGAAAGGGTTTTTGATCGACGCGCCACTACTTTTAGCGCAGACAGGGAATTGCTCACCCTTAGACAGGGTAGGAGGGATTTAGTGTCATACCTGACTGATTTCAATAGGTTAGTGGCAGAGACATCATGGCCGGAGGAAAAGAGGATGTCGCTTTTCTATCAAGGGTTGAGGGACGGACTAAAAGACATCATTGCCCAGATAGACCCTCAACCTGTTACTTGCACTGATATGATCAATCTAACCTTGCGATTCGATGGTAGACTAAGCGAAAGAGGAGGAGAAAGGAAACGGTGGGAGAGGGTTTCTTTTGGGTCTGAAGCTAGTCCTCGGAGAACCCTGCCTTCCTCAGAAACAAGCTCGGAACCCATCGAGATTGGTGCCGTAAGAGCACCCTTGTCCAGAGAAGAAAAAGAGAACCGTAGAGCTCTGGGGTTATGTCTATACTGTGGAAAAAAGGGGCATTATGTTAAAGAGTGCCCCACTAAACCAAAAGCGTCAGAGGTATGGAACAGAAGCAAAAGAGTAGCGGTCTCTGTTGTGGGTACATCCGAGGCAGTGACAGAGAGGTCTCAGGAACAACAAAAGGTGTCCCTACCCGTAAAGATTCCTTCGTTAACAGTCTTGGCCTTACAGGATACCGAGACGCATATTGTTCTCCCGATAAGCTTAGAGAGTCATCTACAGATACATCAGGTCAAGGTCATGATCGACTCAGGGGCCACGGGAAACTTTATAGACAGCGGTTTGGTATCCTCCTTGTCCTTAGATAGAGTAACTAGAAGAACACCCGAGGAAGTCTTGGCTGTAGACGGGAAACCTCTGATTTCTGGCCTCATTACTGAACAGAAGGACGTGTTGGTGTTGACATTTAAGGGATCAGAGGGACGCATAGAGAGGAACTAACACTAAACATTATAGAAGCCCCACAATACGAGGTCATTCTGGGGATGCCTTGGTTAAGTAACCATAACCCATTGATCGATTGGAAAACCAAAGAGGTCTGGTTCTTGTCTGAGGAATGCAAGAAGCATCTGAACACTTCCAGTACTCAGCAAGCAACTGCCTTATTCCTCCCTGTAGTAGTTGCTACTGCAGCTGAGAAAAGGGGTTTCTTGCCCTCTGAATACAAGCGTTTCGAGGATGTCTATAGCGAAAGTCAGGCAGAACAGTTGCCCCACACCGGTTATATGATTGCCGCATAGATCTAGTGGAGGGAGCTACACTGCCATCTTGTCGAGTTTATGCACTGTCGGTACCTGAGACTGCACATCTAAAAGAATACCTTGACCACTATATTGAAATTGGGTTCATCAGACCCTCCAGATCCCCCGCAGCCTCTCCTTTGTTTTTTATCAAAAAAGCAAATGGAGAATTGAGAGCCTGTGTGGACTACCGAGTACTGAATAAGAACACGGTAAGAAACAGATACCCTTTACCACTCATTTCCGTCCTGCTGGACCAAGTGAAGGATGCCCAGATATACACCCGCTTGGATTTGAGAGGTGCGTACCATTTGGTGCGTGTCAGAGAGGGGGACGAGTGGAAAACTGCCTTCAAGACTCGTTACGGATTATATGAATATACTGTTATGCCGTTTGGGCTGTGTAACGCGCCGGCAGCATTTCAGTATTTTCTTAACGATGTCTTGAAGGAGTTTGTGGATATATGTGCGGTCGTCTATATAGACGATATTCTCATTTACTCAGACAGAACCGAGATTCACAGACACCATGTCTCCCAGGTTCTACAGAAGTTGGGGGAAAACAAACTCTATTGCAAGCTGGCTGAGTAAGTGCGAATTCAGTGTGACGGAGGTGGAATTTCTGGGGGTGGTTCTGAGTCCTACTGGGTTGCAAATGTCTGAGACCAAGGTTCAGGCGGTCCAAGAGGGTGCCGCTCGTGCTGAGGTTTTCCTGCGAGAACTTTGCCCTTTGCTACAGGAGTAGCCATACAGTTATCCTGCCATTCTTGACTCCGGCGTGAGGAGGAAACCACCGGCGAGGCCGCAGAGGAGGTGAGAGGCGCGGCCCCGGGACTATGGACCAGCATTCCACACCATCAGCTGTGTCCTCTTCCCGCGTGAGCCGCGCCCCCTCCCAGTGCTACGCCCCCACCAAAGCGCTCTTCACCTCTCGCGGCCCGCGCTTCACGGGGGCCGCTCGTGCTGAGGTTTTCCTGCGAGAACTTTGCCCTTTGCTACAGGAGTAGCCATACAGTTATCCTGCCATTCTTGACTCCGGCGTGAGGAGGAAACCACCGACGAGGCCGCAGAGGAGATGAGAGGCGCGGCCCCGGGACTGCGAGGACCAGCATTCCACACCATCAGCTGTGTCCTCTTCCCGCGTGAGCCGCGCCCCCTCCCAGTGCCATGCCCCCTCTTACCCAACAGGAACTTAAGCAATTCCACTAACGCGCAACCCGGGACGCGCGCGGGTCGTAGCCCGGGGCGAAGCCCGGGCAAAGGGCGGGCCCGTTTAAGCCCGTTCAAGCCTGTGCAAGCCTGGTCTGGGCCTACCCCCTTTTCACTTTGTTTTTTCGATATCCCTTCTACATCCTGGTAGCTGTTCTTCAGTTATTTCCTTCATCTCCGCCTGCCAACGTGCTACTCTAGCGATACCATGTCCAAAAGGGGATTGGTGACGGTACAACGCGTACCGTCACAACGCGTGCTGTTACAACGCGTCCCTTACAACGCAAGTCGTTACCACGACTTGCGTTGGGGGCGCGGATATCGAATAGTATAATTTACTATTCTAACACCAGTCCCCGCGGACACTAGGGAAGGTGTTGGAATAGTAAATTTACTATTTTTAATCTTCTAGCGCCCTCCAGCGCAAGTCGTGGTAACGACTTGCGTTGTTACGGACGCGTCGTAACAGCACCGCGTTGAAACATCCGCGTTGTAACGGATGTTTCCCCCACAAGGGGTAGCAGGAGCAAGACGGCCCAGGGCTTGGGCCAGGTCACCGGTCCAATTGACCAATTCATCACCAAAGCTAATGATGCAATCAATCAGGGGATTGTACTTCTAGAAAGACGCGTTTCGCAGGACCTTGCTGCGGCGCGAAGATCTTCAATGGGCCTTCTGGCTCTAGCTACAACACCTATTCAGTCAGGAACAAATGCCCCATTATTGCATGAAGCTCGTGTAGACATACATACCATTCCAATGAGTGTTGATTTATCCGCTACTTGTCTCTCTCTGGGCGAAGTCACCATGGAAGACCTGGAGAAAACACCGATCATGGTGATAAGCCCCACTCAATTGGTCCCGCAAACCTTGGTAGACCCGCAAACCTTAGTAGATCCCCCGATTATAATAGACAAGGGGACAAGGGAGGGAGCAATCCCTAAACAAAATGGCACCAGGCCAATAGTTAAAAATAAACAACACTGCCCTCCAAAGCATAAAAGATCTAGAAAATCTCCCCGTACCTCCCCCAAAAATAATTCTACAAACTCCCTACCTGCAAATATTGACGAACTCCCTGCAGCAGCTGCATTTTCGGACGCTGTCGAGAGGGGGTCCGCTGCTGGTAACAAAAACCACTTTGAACTAAATGCGCAAGTGTTGGCCACTATTAAGGATCTTATAAAGACCCAATTAATACCAATTGAACGATCCTTAATCAACATCGAGAAACAAATCGCCAGGCTTATTAAACTTTCAAGTCACCCAAAACCTATTAGCAGCACTCTAGCTCCTCCAGCCCCCACTAAAGTAAACAACACCAAGGCAGCAACCGCACAGAAATCTGCACCTCCACCGCTAACATCGAAAACCCCCACGATCCCTACCAACTTGCAAGAGAATCCAAAAGAGACCAAGGATACTACCCAGCAAGCACAGGGGAAGACGGGAATACCCGCCGACCTTCAAAAAACCAAACCCAAGCCTTTCCCCCCCAAAACCCTAGACTTCCAGCAGGGTGGAGATACAGCCAAAAAACCAGCAAGACCTAAGAGGCCTATCCACCTCCCCCCAGAGGCAAGCCCCTATACTGTGATCCTCACGGGGGTCCCAGAATTAGAGGAAAATATGAGAGAATCTACCTGGTCTTTAACGAACAAAGTAATGCAATGGCTTAACATCAATAGACCCCTTCCTTCAAACTGCAATAGTAGATTCTTCATGGTACGTAAGGTCCCTTGGATTGGGGATACAGGAAAAAGAACACAGGGGGACTGCATCATCATCAACTTTGATGATCCAGAGACAGTAAGATATATATGTTCTTGGACAACTTTGGAGAAAAAGGGAGGTATAGATGCTAATCGTCTGTCCTTTTTTTACCCTCCGAGGTTTCCTTATGAGCAAGATCACCCTTTTAGTTGGAATCAATCCCCTGGGTGGAGCTGGTCCCAAGTAGATACACGCAGTAGAGGAAGGGAACGGGAACCTTACCCTTGAAATCCTAGAAGAGAGCAACCTTATATAGAGGGTTGGAGAGGGGCACCGACCAGTAATTACTTTTCAGTCCTAGAAATGGTTGATTGACCATCAAGTAACCAAATATCTTCTAAGAACGAGACAAAAATTCCTCTGCCATCTGCAAGCCCAGGGTTATCCCTAAGCCAAGCCAGCAAACGTTCTGCAGAATTTTCCACTGTGGGCCCTCCTAACATGTCCATTTCTGGGTGCACGAATGTTCTATCTGATGGATCTCCAGCCCTCCCTCAGAACTTAGTCCCTGGTCAAACTCATTCCAATTCTCCATTGAACGTTTGTTTACCAGACTGCCATTTTGTTGATTTTCTGACCGTCCCTGACCCTCCCTGAACCTCGCTCCCGCCTCCCTGCTGCCCCTCCCACGCTCCGCCCCCTCCACTATCCACATATGACAAATGCATCAGCGCGCAGCGTTCTCGCGCAGCGTTCCACGCCCCATGCGCGCCGAAGATGCGCCAAAGGTAAGCCCGTCTACGCCCGTCCGCGCCTGGACCGCGCCCAGCGCCAAACCCCCTGGTCCTTGCAAAACACACCCCACCCGCTTTACTTATGACGCCTCCACCCTCCTAGCCCTAAACCCCGGCAGACAGCCCAACTGCGCCCAAGCCGCTTCTGGACACACCCATGGACCCTTCTCTTGCAACTCCTGTAAGTATGACGGCACCAAGACCAACTCCTCATCCACGAACACCAAACAGAGATCTGACACCAACCACCTAAAATGCATCCTGCTCAACACCCGCTCGGTCCACAGACACGCCATCGACCTTTGGAATCTACTAGACACCATCTCTCCGGACGTCGCCTTCCTAACAGAAACATGGATGAACGCCTCCTCAGCCCCAGACATCACCATTGCCATCCCGGAAGGCTACAAGATCATCCGAAAAGACCGCAACAAGCAAACAGGAGGAGGCATCGCTATTGTCCATAAGAATTCCATTCGCATCTCAACCAGCTCAGACGTCGACTTCGCTAGCGCCGAACACCTTCACTTCCAGATCCACACCGACCCCAAGACCACACTCAGAGGCACACTCCTCTACAGGCCACCAGGACCCCGGGCACAATTCAGTGAAGACATCACTGACTTCATCACCCCACACGCCCTCCCCTCCGAGGAATACATTCTACTGGGAGACCTCAATTTTTACCTGGAAAAGAACAACGACAGCAACGCCAACACCCTTCTAGACAATCTCGCCAACCTCGGACTCAAACAACTTGTCAATACCCCCACTCACAACGCAGGTCACACACTCGACCCTATCTTCACCTCCAGCAAACATATCTCCTTCAGTCACACCACAGTTCTCCATTGGACGGACCACAGCTGCGTTCACTTTGTCTACAAAAAGACTACAGCCCACAACCATCCTCAACCTACTCTGCGAAGAAACTGGAACAAAATCACCATCGACCAGATCTCCTCATCGCTGCTTCAAAACCCCCCTGCCTACTCTTCGAACCCCAACGAAGCAGCCATTAACCTCACTCTATGGCTAACCAACAGCGCCGACAACCTAGCACCTTTGAAAAAACTTCAATTCAAACTAGGCAGCAAAAACGCCCCCTGGTTCAACGATGATCTTAAGAACTCCAAGAAACTCTGTCGCTCCTTTGAGAAGACCTGGAAAAAAGACCCAAACACCAGCACAAGGGACGCCTTCAAAAACGCCACCCGCATACACCACCAACTGATCCGGACTGCCAAGAAAGCCGCATTCAAGGACCGACTAGACAACAACGCCCACAACAGCAAGGAATTATTCAACATCGTCAAAGAGTTTACCAACCCCACTGCCAACTCCAACGACGTCACCCCATCTCAAACCCTCTGCGACTCCCTAGCTTCGTTCTTCCACAACAAAATCGCAGACATCCACAACAGCTTCGACAACCAACCCGGAGTCCAACCCACACAAACTTCGGCTGCTCCTCCACCCCCCTTGAACACCCTTAATGACTGGAACCCAATCTCCACTGAGGACACCATCCGCCTGATGAACTCCATCCACTCTGGATCACCTACCGACCCATGCCCTCACCACATTTTCAACAAAGCGGACCTCATCATAGCACCACACCTCCGAAACGTCATCAACTGCTCCTTCAACTCCGCCACCTTCCCGGAAAGCTGGAAACACGCCGAACTCAGCGCCCTTCTGAAAAAACCCACAGCGGACCCCACCGAACTCAAAAACTACCGCCCCATCTCGCTCCTTCCATTCCCGGCCAAAGTCATCGAGAAAGCCGTCAACAACCAGCTCGCCGCCTTCCTCGAAACCAACAAATCCCTCGACTCCTCACAGTCCGGCTTCCGAGCCAAACACAGTACTGAGACCGCCCTCATCGCAGCAACAGACGACATTCGAACTCTACTAGACAATGGAGACACAGTTGCCCTCATCCTCCTCGACCTCTCCGCAGCCTTCGACACAGTCTGTCATAGCACCCTCCTACAACGCATCAGAAACATCGGAATCCAAGGAAAAGCACTGGAATGGATCACCTCGTTCCTTGCCGGAAGAACCCAGAGAGTCCGCCTCCCACCATTCAAGTCAGAGGCCACTGAAGTCATTTGTGGCGTACCACAAGGATCTTCACTCAGCCCCACCCTCTTCAACGTATACATGAGCCCCCTCGCGGACATAGTACGCCAACACAACCTCAACATCATCTCCTACGCGGATGACACTCAACTAATCCTCTCGCTCACCAAAGACCCCAACACCGTCAAAACCAACCTACATGAAGGAATGAAAGAAGTAGCTGAGTGGATGAAGCACAGCCGTCTGAAACTGAACTCAGACAAAACAGAAGTGCTTATCTTAGGTACCTCCCCCTCCGCCTGGGACGACTCTTGGTGGCCAGAGGCCCTTGGAAAAGCACCCATCCCGACAGACCACAAGCGTAACCTGGGCGTCATCCTGGACTCCTCACTCTCGATGACCAGACAAGTCAACGCCATTTCATCCTCTTGTTTCAACATTCTTCGAATGCTCAAAAAAACATTTCGCTGGATGAAATGAAATGAAATGAAATGAAATGAAAAGAGATTTGTAAAGCGCATGGCTGCCCTTGAGCGTCCCAGCGCTGAAACAAAACACAGGACCACCACCCAAACACAACAGAAGCAAAGCCTAACGGGGGAAGAGATAAGTTTTCAATGCCTTGCGGAAACGCACTAGATTGGGTTCTTTCCGCAGGGCCGTCGGCAGAGCATTCCATAGTTGGCCTGCATTAATAGAGAACCGGCGACCGCCGGACTTCACCTTTTTGGCTCTGGGTATCACCACAAAGTTACCATCATCCGAGCGAAGGGCTCGCGTAGGTTTGTAAGGGCGCACCAGGTCTCTAAGGATTGGAGGGCCTAATCCTTGCAAAGCTTTGAACACGATGCAAAGGGATTTAAATTTTATGCGAGCTCGGATTGGAAGCCAATGCAAGGCCTTGAGAGCAGGCTTAGCTGATGATCTTTTGGCGGTACCAGTGAGCATTCTGGCAGCCGCATTCTGAGCTCTTTGGAGCACATTCAGGGTGGATTCTGGTGAGCCAAGGAATAAGGCATTGCTATAATCCAGCCTTGACATGACTAATCCTTGAACCAGAAGTTTCCGGGAGTTTTCCGGGAGTAGCGGGAGGATCTTCCGTACTGACCTGAGCAGTCCATAGCAGGTCCCTGCCACTCGTTTAGCTTGAGTGGTCATTGACAGTTCAGGTTCAAGCCAAACCCCCAAACTTTTTATTGCTTCTTTGGGAACTGGGGGGGCACCTAGACTGTCCGGCCACATGGATTTGGGGAGTGTTGAACATAGATTGCCAAGAAGCATCAGCTCCGTTTTCGTCCCATTTAGTTTGAGCCGGGACTCCGACATCCATGACATGATGTTAACAAGACATGATGCGAACTTTTCCCCTTGGCTTTCCGAGAAGGACAGCGAGACGATCAATTGAGTGTCGTCTGCGTAGGTTGCGATTTTCACCCCGAAGGGTGAAACCACCTCCTCCAGTGGGGCCATGTAGATGTTAAAAAGCGTAGGGCTCAGTGAGGAGCCCTGCGGTACTCCACACTGAAGGGGGGTAGGCAGAGATCGAAGATTGCCTTCGCAGACCTGGTAAGTCCGGCCACTCAAGTACGACGCGAGCCATTTGAGGGCCGACCCTCTCACTCCAATCTTCCCCAAACGGTTGATCAGGATATTATGATCAACCGTATCAAATGCAGCGCTTAGATCCAGGAGGACCACCGCAGCGGATCCTCCCGAATCCAAGATGCATCTGCCTTCCTCCACCATTGAAATCAAGGCCGAATCGGTTCCCTGGCCAGGCCGAAAGCCCGTCTGAGTGCGACCCAGTAGATCATTAGATTCCAGGAAATGCGAAAGGTGGCGGTTGGCAAACTTCTCGGCGATCTTATTCAGCCCGGGCAGAAGCGAGATGGGACGGTAATTCGCCAAATCGGCCGGATCAAGGCCTGGCTTTTTCAGAAGGGCCTTGACAATGGCTTGCTTCCAGCTAGGTGGGACAATGCCGTGGGTGAATGAGGCATTCAGCAGGTCGATAGCTGGGCCTGCAATGATGTTCGTAAATTGCTTGAGGATCCGAATGGGCATGGGGTCCGAAGGGGAGCCGCTCTTCAGGGCTGAAAGCTCCTCACAAAAAGCCTCCTTTGAGATGGAGGGGAAGCTATCAAACACCTTTTCAGCCTCTGGGGCTGCTTTGTCTACCCTACCTGTACTCAGAGGAAGGCTGGCTAAGATGTTCTGTATTTTGACATCCCCACCGAAACCAGAAAAACGGTCACCCACGCATTGGTTACTAGCCGCCTGGACTACGGTAACACCCTATACGCCGGAACCACCGCAAAACTCCAGAAAAAACTCCAACGCATCCAGAATGCATCAGCCAGACTCATACTAGACATCCCGCGTAAAGACCACATTTCTGGTCACCTGAAAAACCTTCACTGGCTTCCCGTCAATAAGAGGATAACATTCCGCCTCCTAACCCACGCACACAAAGCACTTTACGAACTTGGACCCGAATGCCTCAACACACGACTTTCATTCTACACCCCCTCCCGCCAGCTACGCTCTTCCAACCAAGCCCTTGCTGCTGTCCCTCGCATTAACAAATCCACCATGGGAGGAAGATCCTTCTCATACCTGGCAGCTAAAACCTGGAACTCACTTCCCATTCACCTCCGCCTCACTCAGAACCACCTAGCATTCAGAAAGCTACTTAAAACCTGGATATTCGACAAATAATTCCCCACCCTTCCTCAAGCGCCTTGAGACCCTCTGGTTATGTAGTGCACTATATAAATTACCGACTTGACTTGACTTGACAATTCTGATCCAAATCAAAACATGTCCCTTTTAACTTGGAACATCGCTGGTCTCTCTAAAAAAGCAAGCGACCCAATCTTCCTGAATTTTATAAACACCTTTGATATAATAGCGCTGCAGGAATGTTGGGATCTGACACCTACCAATCTAGATGGCTTTAGCACACACTTTACTCCAGCCATTCAGTCCAGTAAAGGCAGACCTTCGGGAGGACTTTGTCTATATGTCTCAAATAGGTTCAATGTAACTCTAGAAAGTGTAGAGCTCTCTTCATCTGAACTCAGCACCAACAAAATTGGTCTCTCCCTACAGGCTTTTCGACTGACTGGGAAAGAGGTTGTTAGTTCCCTCATTATCAACTTATATAACAATGTATCGAGGGATGACCAACTCCAATTTACAGAGTATCTGTTTAAACTTTTAAAGAAGGGAATGGGAGGGGTCGGATCGGATAGACGTATAGTGATTCTAGGAGAATTTAATTGCCATCTATGCCCATACAGCGGAACAAGGGTCTGTGATTTAAGAGCCCCCAATGGCGACTATATCACCCACTTCGAACACACAACTGTTGGGAATCAATTGAACAACCTACTACATGAGTGGGATTTGGGCTTCTTTAATGATCTAACTGTGCCCTCGACTGACTTTTTACCTACATTTCACGGAAGGGGGTCGTTTACGACAATAGACTTCATCCTGATGTCCAATAGCCACCATGGCGACGCCCTAGAAGCTAGGAGAGAAGACTTAGTTATGAGCGACCACTATCCGATTAGTGCCAAAATATATACTCCCTCCAGTGGGAATACATCTGGGGGCATAACAGAAAATCTTTATTCACTATCCATATCCTTATCATCGAGAAACGGATACATCATAAAATGGGCTAAAGTTGACACAATTAAGTTCCTGGAAAAACTGATAATGTCTGACCCTGATCTATTTCAGACCTGTCTTGAACACCCTCCTAACCCACGAGCAATCATACTTGCCTTTGACCAAATTGCTATACAAATTAGGAAAAATCTAACCAGAAAACATAAAGAAAGTACTGTGACCAAGAGCCCAGGCTGGTTTGACCACGAATGTTCAAAAACACATAACATCCTAAAGGTTATAATTAAAAAATCTCCTAAAAACTTATTGGAAATAAGATCTGCTCGTGCTGCTTACAGACAGGCAATCAAAAACAGGAAAAGGGAACTGAAAAATGCCGCCTGGGAGGCATTGATAAAAGCAAGCACCCTAAGGGACAATACGGCCTTTTGGAGGGAGGTCAACGCCCCCTTTTTTAAGGATAGGACGTCTGACCTCATAGAAATCGCCATCACGGAGGAAGCCTGGACAAACTATTTCACAGAACTGTATAAACTAGATGAGCAGATTGAACCACCCAACCTTGAAATACCGCCAGTGGAGAGACACGACTCATACAGAAGCCAGACAGAGTCTTTTCCACTTCTCACCCATTTTAACTATCCAGATGTGGAATTGGCCATACTTGAAAGCTCCAATGCTAAAGCTCCAGGTCCGGACGGAATTCCCATTGACTTATTCAAAGACAATATTCAACTCTGGGCACCAATCTTCACAAACGTTCTTAATTCTTATGCTCTCGAAGGTTTCCCTGTAACATGGCAAGAGGCAATAATAATACCCATCTTTAAAAAAGGTGAAAGAATGGACCCAAAATGCTATAGACCGATTTCTTTACTGGACTCTATGATGAAGGTGGATGGGAGAGTCTTGTTGAACCAACTACAAGCATGGGCCCAGGAAAATGACGTTTTGTCCAAATTTCAATATGGTTTTGTTTCTGGCCTTGGGACAGTGGAGCAATGCCTTAATCTAGCCCTGATCTCTGACAAATATTTAATGGCGAAGAAGAGCAATACATATATGACCTTCGTAGACTTAAGCTCTGCTTTTGACTGTCTAAACCATAGCATACTTTGGTCTACCCTCACAGACCTGGGAGTCGATCCAAATACACTTGCCTTTATAATGGAACTGTATCGAGGAGCCGGGGCCAAGGTCCGTTATGGAAAGGACGGAACCTGTACACAAAAATTTCCCGTCAGGCAGGGTTGCATCCTCGCCCCTTTTTTTTTTTTTGTCAAAAGTGTATTTATTGATTTCAGAACCAGAGATAATAACAATAAGAAGACACAGGCGATAGATATCAATCAGTCCCACCCAGGGGACTCCGAGGACGCCCTCCCAAAAGCCCACGGGAATACAATATGCAAAAGCTGCAAAGTCAATGCAAGATCAAAGTCCCTTCGTAACAGTGGATCAATCGAGGCCAATTCCCGGTCCCACCAGTTGCCAAATCGCTACAAGAAGCAGTAGTCCATCAGACCGAGCTCCCAGCCCGGTAAGCATCTGCCCCGGAGTCCCCCATAATCCACCTCCAGCAGCTGAATAGTGTCACACAGGAAAAAAAAAAAAAGTCAACAGTCCCCAACTAGACCCCCCCTCCGCCCCACCCCTCCCCGTGGTGGCGACCAACCACACAATCGTACCAGGATGCACACACCTCGCCAATCAGATCTGAAATAGATGTAGCGCTCTCAACGCTGAAGGACATACTGCCGACGGAAGGCCTCGTGAAAGAAACCGGACCATGTGCCCCCATTTAAACAGGAAGTTCTTAAAGTTACCTAGAAATATATCAGACACCCTCTCCAGACTCAGTAAGCGCCACAACCGCGCATGCCACAAGGAGGTCGCCGTCTCTTCCACGCCGCCGCCAGTGTCAATTTAGCCGCCCCCAGACAAACCCAAATAATCCGTTTGTCAGCTCTAGTTTGGTGCTCCAACATCGGATCACGAAGTCCCAACAGGACATAGTCCATGGACTCCGGAATCGGATACCCCACCACCTCTTTAATGTGGGCTAGTATCTCCGCCCAGAAAGGCTTAATGGCTGGACAGTCCCACCATATATGGCGGAAATCTCCCAAGAGGCCGCAGCCCCGCCAGCACCTGTCCGAGGACGATGGGAATATGCGATGTAACTTGGACGGATAGAGGTACCAGTCATACATAAGTTTCAGATGGGCCTCCCTAAGATCCACCGAATGGTTATGGGCATTGATATCTTGCCATAACCCCGCCCATTCGCCGTTCGAGATGTCCCTTCCAAGGCAAGTCTCCCAGTGCTCCATATAACGGGGCCTTGGGAATATGACAGTGTCCAGGAGTAATCTATACAAGAAGGAGATCGTCCCCTTCATACCAGAAGTACGTACAATAAATGCCTCGAAGGGCGTCGGCTGCCTCGTGGCCACCTCCCGCACCTCCGGCGAAGTAGCCCAGTGCATGAGCTGAATATGACGGAACCGTTCAGTGGGTGGGACACCATAGTCCCTCATGCAGTTGTGGAAGGTAAGGGGCTCCGCCCCATGGAACAGATGAGTGAGCACTCTACAGCCCCCTTCGCTCCAAATTGTAAACGGTCCATATCGCACCGCAGGCGGAAAGGACGGATTCCTGTGTATTGGGGTAAACGGTGACGGAAAGGTGGTCCAGCGGTCATCGCAACTGACCATGTCCCAGACTTTCATGACAGTGCTAGTGGGAGTGCATATATAGGCATTCTTAGGGCGATCAGCTTTAGGCTTCCATGCCAAGTCCCAAATGGACCTTCCAGCCACACTACGTTCCATATGTAGCCAATGCTTCTCCGAGAGAGGCTGCGACCATTCTACCAGTACCCTCAATTGCGCAGCCTTATAATATAATTGCATGTCGGGGAAACCCACTCCCCCCTCCCCCCGCGGCTGTCAAAGTACAGCATATGAAAGCCGCGCCCGGCCTCCCTGCCACACAAATTTCAACATCATTGTCTTTAAGCGTCGGAAGAAATCCAGATCCACAGGTATGGGCAGAGCTTGGAAAAGGTACAGGAATTTGGGCAGCAGTACCATCTTGATCGCGTTAATACGGCCGAGCCAAGAAATGAATTTCGGTTTCCATTTTTCCAGCTCCCCACGGACCGCCGCCAACGCAGGGGGGAAGTTAGCTGCGAACAGCCCACCCAGGGTGGGGGTTAATCTAATACCAAGAGACAGCAAAGAGGAAGAGGACCACGAGAGGGACGTAAGTGTTCGCACATGGTCTACTTCGGCCGGTGGAAGAGTCAGATTCAAAATGTACGACTTATCCATGTTAACTTTAAACCCCGCAACCTCCTCGTACTCAGAGAGGACCGCGTGAACATGAGGTAGCGAGCGGGCCGGGTCTCCTAACGACAGGAGAACATCATCTGCGAACAGTGAAATCTTATGTTGTTCGCCGGTGAAAGGAAGGCAGACGATCTGTTCCCTCTCCCTAATAGCAAGGGCCAGGGGTTCTATGCTGAGAGCAAAGAGAAGCGGGGAAAGAGGGCACCCCTGCCGCGTGCCGCGAGAATGGGGAAAGCAGGCAGATCTATGCCCGTTGACCATCACCCTAGACACAGGTCGATCATAATTAGCCCGGATCATCGTCATGAATTGAGGGGAGAACCCAAAAGCCTCCAGCGTTAAGTTCAAGAACCCCCAATCCACCCGATCGAAGGCTTTCTCCGCGTCCAGACCTACCAATACGGCAGGAATGCGGAACCGGTCGGCCTTTTCGATCAAATGCATCACCCGGCGCAGATTGTCATGGGTTTGCCGCCCCTTAATAAACCCAGATTGGTCCGGGTGGATAATGGCCGGCATCAGATCCTGGAGCCGTTTTGCAAGAATCGAAGAGTACAGTTTGGCATCCAGGTTAAGGAGTGCAATCGGACGGTAGGAGGTGCACTGGGTGGGATCCTTCCCCGGTTTGGGGAGGATGGTGACCAAAGCCTCGGCCATCGATCCCGAGGTCCGCCCCTCAACCGCCATGGCGTTGAAGAGGATGACCAAAAAAATCACAGAGGTCTCCCGCAAACGACTTGTAAAACGAGGCCGGGTACCCGTCAGGGCCTGGGGCCTTGTGGAGTTTCAGAGCTTTGATAGCGTCCAGCACCTCCTCCCTCGAGATAGGAGCCGAGAGAAGCTCATTCCACTCCCTGGAGACCTGAGGTATAGGGAGGTCAGCCAGGAAAGCAGATTGAGCAGCTCGATCCAGGGCCTCTCCTCTATACAGATCAGCATAGAAGCGGCCAAAGATAGCAGCTTTGTCCACATCCCTATGTTGGTCCTTACCTGCCCCATCCTTAACCCCCCCTACATACTCACGCTCCCGTTTATCTCGAAGCTGTCTCGCTAAGTGTTTCCCCACCTTGTTCCCCAGCGAGTAAGAAGTCCTCCGCAGCCGCAGGAGTGTGAATTCAGCCCTGTTATTATAGTGAGCCCGGAGCTTCCCCCGGACCGCAGTCAAAGGCCGCAGGGTCACCCGGGATGGGTTAGCTTTATGAGCCTGTTCCAGCCCTGCTAGTTCAGACTCTAGAGCCTCACGTTCTTTCCTCCTCTGCCTATTAAGATTGGCATTAAGGCTCAGGCAGGTACCCCGCAGCGAGGCCTTACAGGCATCCCAAGTGGTATACACCGAGGTGTCCGAAGGCGGGTTCAGCTCCAGGAAGTCCCGGATAGCCTTCCTCAGATCCCTACACGCAACATCATCCCGAGTCAGTGCCTCAGGGAAATACCATTTCTTCCACCCGTCACCCCCCATCGACCACTGCAACCCCAGCACAACCAAGCTGTGGTCCGACACTGAAAGTGGGAAGATGCTGGAAACCTGGGTGTCCCCCCGCAGAGCCTGGCTTATAAAAATATGATCAAGTCGGTAGTAAGTCAAATGAACATGAGAGAAATAGGTGTAGTCCCTAGACTGAGGATACATGAAACGCCAACTATCTATCAGCCCCAGTTCCCCCACCCGCCGCTGCGTCTCAGAGGAAAAGACCCCAGCCCCCGACCTTTGCGTGCACGAGCTATCCAGCGCTTTGTCCCACACCATATTGAAGTCCCCCAATAGGAACAGCTGGCCCTCCGCGAACCCCCCCACCTTCTCCAACAGTGTCTGCAGGAAGCCGTTCTGTGAAGCATTGGGCCCATACACCACCACAAAGGTGCACATACGTCCAGACAGCAACCCCTTCACCATCAGCCATCGCCCCTCCTTATCACCATTCACCCCCATCGGTTGGAAGTGGAGGGACGCCCGAAACAAAAGGGCCACCCCCCTGTGCTTAGTGGAAGCGGACGCCCTGTATATAAGAGGAAAGTGTCGGTGCCTAAGCCTGAGCTCGTCTTTCCTGGCCAGGTGAGTCTCCTGAAGACCCACCACATCTAGGTGATGGTCCGCTAGATACTTCCACACCTTCTGCCGCTTCTGTGGGGAATTAAGCCCCTTCACGTTCCAGGTGCCTATACTAATGATCATGACCAATCAGGAAACAGCCCCCGCTCCATGATAGGGACAGCCAGGGACGGGGATCTCCTACCTCCCCTCCCGCGGACCCAGCCAACCCCCCTCCGTCACCCCCACCCCCGTCCCCAACCACCCCTCGCACCCCTCCCCACACTACTAGCACGCCTTCCTCAATTAAGAGCACACCAAGCACAACCCCTGAAAACTGAGCCATAGGAGTAAGATGCAGATCAGAACCCCACCCCCCCTCGCAGCATCCCCCACACACATCCAACGGTCGCCACCACTGGACCCCCGTCCCCCCCCTGAAGCCCCAACACCCCCATCGCGTTCCCCAGCCCCAGAACCCCCCTCCAGACCCCCCCCAAAAACAGAGAAACAACAAAACACAACTCAAGGCACTGAACCTGAACCTTGTAGTCATCAGTTCCAGCAGGCCACAGTTCGGAAGTCCCTCACTGGACTGGAATCGGGGCCGGGGTATCAACCCGGTGACCCCCATGTCCAAAGTCCGGGGTGTCTCCTCCAGAAGTACAATCGAACCCCGGGGACCTCAGGGCAAGAGCCCCTCCGACGCCAGGCAATGGAACCGGGGTCATGCCGCCCCAGAGCTCGTTTGGGAATCCGCCATAGTGACCGAGGCCACCGAAGCCACCGCGGCCCCTCTCTCCTGCTCCCTAGTCGTAGGATCCGGTCGCCGCCGGATCCTCTGGTGAAGGGCCCACTCTGTGCCAGGAAGAAGACAGACGCCGCCTCCTTGATGGCGAGCCGCGGGGCTCCTGAGAAGGGTCCGTGTCCTCGATGCCCAGAAGATCCTTCGCCGCCTGCAGGGAGTTGATCTGCCTCAGCCTATTGTCCCAACGAAATATAATCCGGAAAGGATGGCCCCACGAGTAGGAGACCCCGCGTTCCCGGAGGAAGGCGGTCACAGGCCGGAAGTCCCTCCGCTTCTGCAAGGTCGTCGCCCCCAGGTCCTGGTATAGCTGCGGGCGGTGGTCTCTAAATTGCAAGGAGGAGATGGTTCTAGCTTTCCTCAGAATCCTCTCCTTCAGCTGAAAGTCATGCACACAGACGAGGATATCCGGGGGCGGACCCCCCCCCCCGCCTGGGCAACCCCACTCTATGCACTCTGTCCATCTGAATGTCACGCACCTCTTCATCCTCCAGAATCTGCAGAAACAGGGCCTGGACGTACCCACGCAGGTCCCCCGCCTCGCCGTACCACGGCACCGCTTTGATACGAATGTTATTTCTCCTAGAGCGGTTCTCCAAGTCCTCCGCGTGGGTTTGCAGGTCTAAATTCTGCTCTGTGAGGCGGATGATGTCCTGTTGGAGCTGGTGTACATCATTCGCCACGCTCAGATCGTGGTCCTCCAGCGTCGCCACCCTTTCACCAATCCCATCCACGTCTCTCCTCACCTCCCGGAGGTCCGAGGCCAGCTGCGTACGGAGTTCGGAGATGTCATCTTTAATAGAGGCGAAGAGCTCCGTCATGAATGCCTTAGTGGCCGGTGCTTCGTCGTCCGACTGCTTTGAGGATCCACTAGGACCTGGCGAGGCCGGCTGTTGCGACGATTTAGAGGCACCATCTTTCAACATTTTCCCCCTACGCTGCGAGGAGGACATGGCGGCTGCACTCGGCCGCGAGGAACTGCCGCACTCCTGACACAAGACTCCGAAGCGGCCGTAACTGGGGGACTGTACACCAGGCACCAGGCAAAGCGAGTCTACTTCCCAGCTTGTCCCTTCAGTGACGCGGCCTCACCCTCCCCAGGGCGACCACGGGCCGGCCAGCGCAGCGAGCACCCGAGGACCTCACCAAACCCAGAAGCACACAAGGGTCGGCAAGGCCCCCTCCACGAAATCGGCGCCCAGCCCGCAGGATGCTCGTGAGGGCTTTAGGGCCAGTTCCCCAGCTAGCAGCCAATTCCAGGGGCAGGCAGGGCCGGTCCGCCGACTGCTGCGGAGCAAGGCCCCTCCAAAATGGCGCCACAGGTGCGTCCGGCGATGGCGTCCCCCTCCCTGGCGGGCGGCAGTGTCCAGTTCACTCGGTCCGGCCTCCGTGCCTCCCCCGTACCAGTTCCACCGCCTCTCAAGGGAGCCAATGCTCAAGTCCAAAAATGCAGGATTGCTAACAAAGTCCCCTGGGAGCAGCAGGTCAGATCTGCAGCAAATCCGAGGGCAGGGCCCACCACCAGGACAGTCCAGCAGAGGTAGCGTCCCGCCCTACCGCCACCGCAGGCACTGCTCACCCTCCGTCTGGCCCCACTCACCCTGCGTATCGCGGCACGGGAGCAGCGTCCCCAAGGCCTCCCAGCCAGTATGTCTCCGCTGGGCCCGGCCCATGTGGGCTCCGCTTCACCCTGCAGCCTCGGCCAGAATCGCCGACTCCGTCCTTTGAACCGCCCCGCTGTCCGTTCCCCTGCAGGCCAGGCACTCCTACTGTCCCCACTGGCCGCAGTGTGGGCAATCAGCTCTCAGCGGTCCCCCGCCGTCCAAGCGCCGTCTAGCTCGGCCCCGGCACCCGATCACTCAAGGCCGCTGCCGCCCAGGCCTCAGCCCGGCTCCACTCCTGCCGGCTCCGGCGGGCTCCCAGGCACCCCCGACCAGTACAGCCGATTCCTCTTCAGGATCACTCCCGTTGGCAGTATTTCCGCCGGCGAAGCCCGCACTCCGCTCCCGCTAGGATCGACGCGGGTTCACCAGGTACCGGCGTCCTCCTCTGAGACCAGGGACCGCTCCGCCCCGGGCCGGCCCCTCGGACACGCAAGTCCGCTGCTGCGCAGGCCGCGACTCGGCTCCTCACTGCCGGTCGCTACAGGCTCCGATTCCCCACGCAGACGGCACCGGAGCACTCCACCAGGGATCAGCAGCCCCTGCCGTCAAAGTGATTCCGGGCAGCACTCCCGGGACCCCGCTATCCGGTGCTATGTTGGTTCGGCGTCGGAGAGGCTCTAAGAAGCGTCCTACTCTGACGCCATCTTGGCCACGCCCCCGCCCCTTTTCTTTTTAATCTTTATATCAACAGTGTTGCTGATTGTCTGGCCAAGTTGGACGTCGACTATGCTAAAATAAATGGCCATGCAGTCTCAATCCTCTTATACGCGGACGACGCTGTCATTATGTCCAGGACCCAACTAGGATTAAAAAAAGCGTTGACAGCCTTTTCTACATTCATGGGCTCGAGAGGCCTTAAGATTAACGTGAGTAAAACTTTCACTATGTGCTGTAGCAACAAAAAGAACATTTCATGTAACACCTTTATAAATGAAACAAAGATAAGCCTTACGAAAACCTTTAGCTATTTGGGTGTACATTTTAACAACAAAGGGTCATGGAATACAGCCATTCATACTTGCAACCTGGCTTTCATCAGACGAATTGGAGCCCTAAAGAAATTTTCAACAAAACTAGGTGGGAAACCGGTTGGGATTTTGCTGGACATTTATGCAGCCAAATGCGTTTCCACAGCAACATATGGTGCTGGAATCTGGGGCGTGGCGGACTGCCGAGAGATACAAACCAGCGAGAACGCATTCCTGAGATATCTGCTGGGTGTCCCTCGCTCCATCTCTACCACAGTCTGCCACAACGAGCTTGCCCGGGCACACATTTCTGACATAATCAAGTCCACACCAATTCTGCTATGGCACAAAATATGGTCCTCGGAAAAGACAGTCCTGAATCGAGATGTGATCAAGGACTGTATGGCTTTAACAGACTCAAGGAAAATACCCTGGCTTGTCTATGTCAAGAAATTTCTAACATCACTGGGTCTAGCTGATCTGTATGATAATCCTACCTCGTGTCTAACAATCTCGAAAAAGGACCTCAAGGCCCGTTGTCTAGGCCTGCTCGAGGATAGGCGTTCCTACCTTGAAGGAAACAAATCAACGATTGTCCACCATAAACTTTTACTCCATGATGCAGGCATTCCCCTTTATCTTTCCCCGACTCTTTCGACCTACACGAGAATGCTGTTAACAAGGATGAAGACGGACTGTTTATACCGTCTGTTAACATTTCCCACCATAAACGATTGGTCTGCTGACTTGGTGGTTTGTCCCTGCGACAACGTTTCTAAGCAGTCCAACATACACGTTGTTTTGTTCTGCAAATTCTATGACTGGGGAAGAAAGAAACATCTACTCCCACTCCTGAAGTTATGGGGCATAAGACAATGCAGGCCAGCCTTATTCAAACTTTACATGCTTGAGGATGAACTCACGATTACTGCAGCTGCCAGTTTCTTGAAATTTGTAGTAAGGTGCAGAGCGTCCATGAATTGATTTATTTCTGATAGTTACTTCTGATCAGTACAAAGTTTCTCGTAACTTATCCTTTTTATGTCTTATACCTGAGTTTTGAACTCACTTTTATGCTGTATTAAATTGTGCTTTTATGATTTTCTTGTGCAAAAATCGAATAAAGCTATTTTGAATTTGAATTTGAGTGGCCGATTCTTTCCAGTGTAAAAGACGTCCAGATTTTCTTGGGATTCGCGAACTATTACCGTAGGTTTATTTCGCAGTTCTCACAGGTAGCGTCACCTCTGTCTAAACTACTCAGAAAAGTTGTTTCTTTTCTTTGGTCTGATGAAGCGGAAAAAGCTTTTGCGACTCTGAAAGAAGCTTTTACCACTGCCCCAATATTGGCCCATCCTAAACCGGAATATCCTTTCATAGTGAAAGCGGATGCTTCGGATGCAGCGATAGGGGCTATCTTGTCACAGGGGAACCAGTCCACAGGGCAACTACACCCAGTAGCCTATATGTCCAAGAAATTAAGCACGGCAGAGAAGAACTATGCTGTAGCCGAAAAAGAGCTGTTCGCAATAAAGAAAGCCTTCCAGGAACGGCGTCAACAGCTGTGGGGGGCGGCGTTCCCGGTCACCGTGTTCTCAGATCATAGGAATCTCCAATTCATGAAAACAGCACTGAACCTCACGCAGAGACAGATGAGGTGGATGTTATTCTTCTCGGAATACGACTTCGTAATCACTTACAGGCCTGGGGTAGAGAACAGGAAGGCAGATACCCTGTCCAGGCAGGATCATGCTGACAACGCACTTGGGGAAAATTCCCTAGAGTCAATCATAGATCCAGGAAAGGTGGTTTGCGCTGTTCAGGCAAACACCTTCTTGGATTCAGTTTGTCAATCGAAGATTCAAGATGCATGGGTGAAGTGGGCCATTAGGGGAAGTGGTCGCACGTTGAAACAAGGGCTGCCTTTTCAGGATGGTAAACTATACCTACCCAGTCTAGCTTTAAGAAAGAAGGCGTTTGAATGGTGCCTCGATACCTTGTTGGCAGGTCACTCAGGTGTGAGCAAAACTATTCATTTGTTGCAACGCCACTTCTGGTGGGAAACCATCAAGGGAGATGTAACCACATGGGTAGGATCATGCGAAGAGTGTGCCCGAGCCAAGAATGAGACAGGGAAAAGGAAGGGGCTGCTGATGCCTCTACCCACACCGAAAAGGCCTTGGCAAACCATCAGCATTGATTTTGTTACAGGACTACCCCCAGATCAAGGTAAAACAGCTATCATGGTGGTTATTGACAGTCTCACCAAAATGGGACACTTCATTCCCTGTGTGAATCTCCCTACTGCAGGACAAACAGCACAGTTGTTGTTGAGTAACGTCATTCGTTTGCATGGGGTGCACGAAGTTATAGTCTCGGATAGGGGCCCACAATTCATCGCCAGGTTCTGGAAGGCCTGGTGCCAGGCCATGCAGATCCAGTCTTCTCTATCCACTAGTTTCCACCCTCAGACTGATGGACAAACAGAGAGACTAAATCAGACCTTGAAAAAATACCTTAGGTGCTATGCTGCTGAAGCTCAGGATTCATGGGTCTCTTTGTTGTGGATGGCCGAGGTGGCATACAATAACGCCTGGCACAGTTCTCTGGGGGTGTCTCCTTTTTGCGCCACCTACGGTTTTGACGCCCGAATACTTCCTATCAGCATTCCAGAGGGGGTAGCGGATCAACCTACAGTGTTGGGGCAGATACGTAACTTACAATCGGTGCACAAAAAGATCAGGGCTCATCTGCAGAAAGCAAAGATTGAGTATAAAAGAAGTGAGGACAAACATCGGAGAGCGGGTCCATCCTATGAAGTAGGGGATAAAGTATGGCTTTCCACCAGGAACATCCGTTTCAAATTGCGCAGTATCCCCCAGATACATTGGTCCTTATGTCATCCTAAAACAGATCAATCCGGTGGCTTACAAGTTGAAACTGCCAGGTACGCTTAGGATACATCCAGTGTTCCATTGCAACTTATTGAAACCTGCTTTTGGTGCCAGGAGGCGTGCACCTCCTCCTGTGCTTTGTGATGATGGTTTTGAATATGTGGTACGGAGTATCAAGGACTCCAAATACAGGATGGGTGTGTTGTGGTATCTGGTTTCCTGGAAGGGGTACTCGGCCGAGGACGATTCATGGGAACCTGTGCAATCCATGCCCCTGAAGCTGTCCGTTCCTTTCATCGTAGGTTCCCTCTACGGCCTGGCCCTGGAAGGCGCTAGGGGGAGGGACATACTGTCAGGGACATAATGTCAATGCGCCTGCATTGACATTGCTTGTGGGGGCAAGTACGAGGAAGAACATAAAAAACGGTACGGAGTAATGACTACACCTCCCAGACTCCCCGGAGACGGGAAGTATTAGAGCATCTCAGACACGCTTCCTGTTGCGTGTAATTCGTTGGTTCCCGGCTTCTCCCGGAGGTGGGTTGGAGACGCTGCACGCCGCCTTATTCGGCGGTCTTGTTCTGAAGCGAAGGCGGATTTCTTTTGTGTCCCGAGATCTAGGTAGGATCAGGATAGCGGGGAGTCACTCGCTATCGGGCGGGCTGTTTTTGACTACGCCGTGGTTTTGATCATCAGACATCTAAAGAGCGGAGCGCGGTGGTTAACAGCCACGCGTTGCCGTTCTCTTGTTCCAGGAGTTAGCTAACTTCTGTGAGGGCTTTGAGGGATTTCCTGCCCTTTGTTACTTATAGAATTAGGCTACTTTGGTACACAGTATGCGGAGTGCGGTGGTGGTCGAAACTACGCGCAACCGTGTGCTGCTGATCTCACGTATTTACTTTCCTGGCTGAATTTCGAGCTGAGAGGTTTTCACACTTTTGGAACTATCAGTGACTGTTGTTGGACATATACATTCATGGAAGGGTTGCAGTCTATGTTCTTAACCTTATGACTAACAGAGCGGAGTGTAGTGGTTCTTGCTTCCCACGCACTGCATTTTCTGATAATAAGGAAGCCTTGCTTTATTTCTGCAATCCTAGAGGATCTTTATTTCTTTATCTAACCAGCAGGTAGCTGTGCACTAACAGAATCCAGTTATCAGCCTCTCTTGCCTGCTGTCATGGTATGCAGAACACAGGGGTTTGCTTTCTGTGGTATATATGTTCATGAGAGTATGCATGTTCTTGACCTGTGTTTGTGTCCCGATAGGCTTCATGAGGTGACAGGAGGTGATTGAGGAAACGTATTGCCAGAATCGTTTTGCTTTCATACCACAAGGTACACAGCTGTTCTTTAGCGAGATCATATGAGAGTAGCCTGTTGTCATTGGTGTATTTATAAGTGTATGTTTTGTCGTTTCAGGTATATCCCTTCCCTGCTGGCCCTTCCCTTTCCCTTCCCTGTTCTTTATATCCCTCACCTAATGGCTCGAATCCTCTGTGTATTTGTACAAGAGGATTGGTGACGTTTGGAGGTGGACCCTCATAAGCATCAATCGGATTCCGTGGAGCAGGACTGGACAGAATTACACGCCCACGAATACCACTTTACCCGATCCGGTTGCGCTTATAATGGCTACTCTGGAGGACGTACTCCAGGCCTTAGTGTTGGTTCACAAGGGGAGCTAGGCCCAAAAGGAGAAGTGAAGAGGCTGGGCCTTAGTATATGAAAACATCAAAAGTTGCCCCACACCTACATTTACATCCACATTTATGGAAAGTTGAACACGCTGAATGTCGTTATCAACTGGGTATTTTTATTTATACCAAAATAATTTTTTAGATTGAACTCTGTTTTCTGTTTGTCAGAAACAAAACATTAAAAACAGACAAAGACATTTGTACATTGTGAATTTCAACCAAGGTCTATTAACTTTTCTGTACAACAAAATGTCACAAACTGAATATCATCATTAATCTCGAAATGAAAAGCAATGTGGCACAGACAGTAACATTAAACATGTATAACATTAAATGATACACTCAATTCGAATAAATGAAAAAAATGATTGAAGCACAAAAAGGTAGAGAAAAGAAGGGAAAATTAGAAAAGGAGCAAACAATGAATTTGAGATTCTTTAACAGCCAGCTAGTGCTGGTGTATGAGTACTCCTTTCTAATTGGCCGACGCGTTTCGAATCCAGGTACTTGTTTTCCGGATTCTCATCAGGGCACAATTATTCTGTCTGTAAGAAGTAGAAGGAGGAAAACTACTTTAAATATTTTGGTGGAACAAGGCAGGACTCCCTACATTGTGACACTCAGCGAAGGGACCTACCATTTCACAATGGAACGAATTCAAAAGAGATTGTCGGTGCAGAATCGGGATGCTTGTGGAATAGTCCAAGGGCCGGGGCCACCTAAAACACGATGAGTGTACATTAGCACAGTTCCATCATGTTACTGCGCTAGTGTGCGGTCATGTCAAAATGAGTAAAAAACTGAATGAAAACATACCGTCAGCTGTTTCTTTACGTGAAGCTGGCGGCTGCCTTTTGTGTAGAAAAAGAGTTGTTTTGCGGGCTTTCAGTGGAGTTGTGGCCCGTGGCGCTGTGTGCAGAAAAATAATTGTTGGTATGAGGAAGCTGGGGTTGTTAATGGCCATTGTGAGCTAAACTGGGTGGCAGGGGAACGTACCTTCTTTTAGCCAGAGTCGGTGCCGAGAAGTCTCATGTTTTCCGTTAGTTTGTGGATCACGGCGTGTTAATCTAAGCCGTGCTCCGTAACCGCTGTTGGCAAGCGGAAAAAGATTAATTAGTTTAAAGCGTTGGCCGCGAGTAAAACGAAGACCGACAATGAAAGTAACACGGGAGCGTCGCTTACCTCCGTGTAGCCCGGTCAGAGCCTACAGCGTTCTGCGTGATTCCAAAGATGGACGCTGCATGTGTTGCCATAGGGATAAGCCCTCAGCTATGTACTAAGCCTTATGGGACTTGTAGTTTTACGCTAATCTGTACTGGTGTAATGCAGTGGCCGAAAGTTTTTATTGTGCTTGTTAAGTGAAAGAGTGGCTCCCTACATTTGTTGTATGAGGAGAAATTGAGACGTGACCAGGACAATTATGTGGCACCAAGACACTATTGGGTCAAAGTCTCGCGACTTCCGACAAACTGTTAAGGCCCTTCTGCACACTGTTAAATTTGAGGATAAGATAGGCTTCCTTTTTAAGGAGCATTCTGTCCAAGTCTGCATTGTTATGTGATGGATGTAATGTATGTAGTACCGTCTATCTGAGGTCATTGACATCATGGTTGGCATTCAAAAAATGTTCAACCATGGGGGCAGTCATGATTTTGTTTTTAATCCGGGACCGGTGTTGGCAAATACGTGTGTTGACTTGTTGCCTTGTTTTGCCAATGTAGATTTGGTCGCAGGGGCATTGAACCAGGTAGACCACATTCTTGGTCTAACAGTTCGAAAATTCTGTATGTTTCCATCTGGTGGCCCCATGCTGGAACTCGTCGCCCTCGATTGTGTTAGGGCACACGACGCAGGTCCCACACTTGTGACCTGTGATCGGTTTGAGGTTCCACTGGGTCAGTAGGTCGCTTTTCTTTTTCGGTAATGACACGTCTGCCCTCATGATTTGCTGTCCTATGTTTTGGTTTTTCTTATAAGCGAACAGTGGGCGTGCAAGTGAGCATTCTAGATTCGCCAGCAAATGCCAATTGTTCAACACAGTTTTCCTCAATTTGTGCGTGTCTGGTCCAAAAGTGGTGACGCAGACTAACCTGTTAAGTGCAGGTTTGGGCCGTACTTGTAAGAGGGTTTCACGAGGGGTGAAGCGAGCTCTTTTGGAAGAGTGCTTCAGCAGTTTCTTTGGGTACCCCCTTTCTTGCATTTCCTGACAAAACGTCTCCGCATGGGACGTGAAGTCTTCCAAGTGAGAGCAGTTTCTCCTAATGCGCAAAAGTTGCCCATATGGGAGATTAGATTTCAAGTTTCTTGGGTGGGCACTCTTATGGTGCAAAATGGTGTTTCTGTCAGTGTCCTTTTTGTAAAGGGATGATTTGAGTACCCCGTTGATGTTTGCTATTTCAACATCAAGGAAGGTCATCCTTTCATTGCTCTGTGCGATCGAGAATTTAATGTCGCCGTGCCTGTTGTTGAGCCAGTCGTGGAACGCTCCCACATGAGTCTGGCTCCCCTGCCACAGGAGCCAGACATCATCTATATAGCGGAACCACTGCAGGATATGCTGTTTGAAAGGGTTGTTGTTGTCAACAAATTTTTGTTCATACTGTGCCATATACAATACGGCCATTTCAGGGGCATAAGGGCACCCCATCGCGGTGCCCTAAACCTGCATGAAAAATTCCCCATTGAATGAAAAGTAGTTCTTTTTTAAGGCAATTTCAGCCAGTCTCAAGATAAAGGTCGTGGGTACTTGATGTGGCCTTTCTCTAAGATTCAGGTAGATTTCCATCACCTCTAATGCTTCTTCCTGGGGGATTTGCGTGTAGAGGGAGGTAACATCCATTGTTACCATCAATTGGGTCTCTGGATCAAATTCAGTGTCTTCTACCTTAAGTAGAAAGTCAGTGGTATCGCGCAAGTAAGATTTGACCGAGGTTAGAAAAGGTTTCAAAAAGAAATCCACGTACTGAGAAAGGGGTTCGAGGCAAGAATCACATCCAGAGACGATTGGACGTCCTGGGGGGTCTTGAAGGCTAAAGGTAGAGGACTGGAGTTCTGGGGTACTTTTTGGATAGGTATTCATATTCCTGTCTGCTTGTCTTTTGACTTGGACTTTTGGTGTAGAGCGACCTCCACCCGCATGTGGTGACACTGAGTGCGGGGGAGTTGGTTGGGAGGGGTGGGGGAGGGTGGGTAGGCCTGGGTTTTGGATGCATCGCGACCTAGTTGGGGGTGGTCCGCTGTGGGTGGGGCGGGTGTTGGGGTTTGTTTTTTTTTTCTTGGTTTACGTTTTTTGATGCCAGACATTGCCTAATGGATGCCAATTTTTTTTTCCAGGGAACAGTCTGGTCCACCATGGTTCAATGTAAATGGCGCTTGATGGCTTGGATGTAGACAATAGGCGTGCTGCGCTTAGTGCACTGACGTGGAATGTCCGAGGGCTGAATGATTTTAGGAAACTACGTAAAGTTCAGAACGATTTACAAAGACACCACATTGACTTGGCGCTGTTGCAAGAGACACATTTGCCTGAGAATAGCCCACGGTTGCAGGCTAGAAGCCTGAAGGGACAGAATAATGCAACAGGCTTCACAACCCATGCAGGGGGTACTGACCTGGGTGAACCCAAAATCGGAATGTACTCTTAGAATGTTCTGTGCTGACCCAGGGGGCCGATATGTCATGTCACAATTCATGGGCAGGGGGATGGAACTCCTAGTGGTTAATGTATACGGCCCTAACTTTGACTGTCCTGAATTCTTCAAGCAGCTGGCGGCGGCGGGGCGGGACTTTCCTAGTCTTAGTGTTCTATGGGGCGGGGACTTCAATATGGCTAGATGCCTGGAGCTGGACAGGTCGAGTGGCCCGGACAGGCGACAAGCTAAAGCGGCCAGGGAGCTTGACAGGTTACTAATTAGCGAGGACCTCATGGATGTGTGGCATACTCTACAGCCGGGAAAGGGGGGATTCACGCACTACTCTGCCTTCCATAACATTCACACGCGCATCGATTACTGGCTGGCTTCCCCTAGTGCGCAACTGCCGGGTGCTCCCCCGAACTATCTCCGATAATTCCACTATACTCCTGACAATCACAACTCTGCAGAAAGTAATCCCGCCGTTCACGTGGAGATTCCCACTCTATTCACTACAAGACACCCAATTTAGAGAGGAACTCCATAAAGCGATAGAGACATACTTCGCAGTTAATATAGGGTCCGTTGATAGTTTCACTACGGTTTGGGAAGCATTTAAGGTGCATATTAGAGGGCTGACCATCAGTAAACACTCAGGGGTGCTCCGATCTATCAGACATCGCTTGGCACACCTGGAGAGGCAGGTGGAGGACTGTGAGAGGCGACTACTAGGCTGTGACACTGACGACACCCGAGAGGAAGTTAGGGGGCTAGTGGCGGAGTATCAGGCGGAGGCGGACGCAGAAATGAATCACCTATGGAAATACGCGTCGGCCAGAGTATATGGGGAGCGAGATCGTCCGGGCTCGGTGCTAGCCAATCCGGTGAAACAACAGAGGCGGAAAATAACGGTTACTGCCATTAAGTCGAAGGAGGGAGATCTACTCACGGACGAGGAGGAGATAGTTTCCAGATTTAGGAACTACTACTCAGAGCTCTATGATTCTAGGGGGACGGGCAGTGGGGTAGATATTCTGGATTACTTGGAGCACATTAAGCTCCCGTTCTTATCAGATGCCCATAGAGAATTCTTGATGCTACCCATAGAACATGACGAGATTCGAGAGGCCTTAGGTGGGATGAAGTCAGGTAGTGCACCGGGGTCTGATGGGCTCACAGTGGGCTTTTACAAGGCATTTCTGGACTTGCTGATGCCCCACCTCTCAACCTTATTTGCCGATATGAGAGAGTCGGGTGGCATGCCGGCCTCTATGAGAGAGGCATTGATTGTGGCCATCCCGAAACCGGAGAAACCCCCTGAGGAATGTAGCTCCTACAGACTGCTGTCGCTCTTGAATGTTGACACTAAAATGTATGCGAAAATCCTTGCGACCAGGTTGGCTTTGCTGACTCCGGAGTTAGTGGCGCCAGAACAGGCGGGATTTGTGACGGGTAGGAACATTACGTATAATTTAAGGACGGTGTTTGGTGCTTTACAGCACACCTGTTTTTAGATATGGAGAAGGCATTTGATTCGGTGGAGTGGCCTTTTATGAGAGCGGTTCTTAGGAGACTGGGACTGGGTCCGGGGTTCCTGCAGATGCTGGCTGCCTTGTACTCTGACCCGACGGCCCGTATCCGACTAGGGAACCGTGTGACAGATTCGATTACTATCCGGAGGGGCACTCGCCAGGAGTTTCCCTTGTCGCCCACGCTATATGCGCTTGTTGCAGAACTATTGGCTTGTGCGATGAGGGAATACCAAGCCACCAAGGGCTGAGCTTTCCTACTTACCGCTTCATTATTTCGACCTACGTGGATGATACCCTTCTCTATGTCCGGGAGCCAGAACAAAACCTTCTCTATGTCCGGGAGCCAGAACAAAACCTGGAGCCACTCTTGCGGGAGGTGGTGCGCTTTTGGGCCCTCTCGGGGTTAACGGTCAATTGGAACAAATCCATTGCGTTACCACTGACCGCGGCCGCAGAGCAGTATGAGATGGAGTACCCCTTGAGGTGGACCACTGACTCTGTACGTTATCTGGGTATACAGCTACACAGGGACCCGGAGGTGGTTATGCGTGAGAACTACAGCACTGCCATAGCACGACTAGAGGACAATGTGAACGTTTGGGTGGGTCTTCCTCTCTCTTTGGTGGGTAGCATATCGATCATGAAAATGATAGTACTGCCTAGATTGTTGTTTTTATTCCTGAACATTCCTATGATCTTGCTGAAATGCTTTTTTAGTCGCCTTAAATCTTTGATGATAAAGCTGACGTAGGCTGGGAAGCAAGCTAGGGTGCAGTGGAACGTTTTGGTTCTAACATACCATCTTGGAGGTCTGAGGGCGCCAGACTTTGAGCTATATTTCCGAGTGGCGCAGGCAGCGCATGTACACAGTTGGATACATGACAGGAAAAAGGCGCCGTTTGTACAGCTTGAGAGGCTTTATGCTGCACTGAGGCCACTGCCAGCTATAATAATTGAACTAGCGGATAGAAGAACAGGATTATTAGACTCTTTAAACTCCCCCAGGCATGCGTGGCAAGTGATGCTGCATTATTATGCTGGGGCGCTTTTGTACTCCCCGCTGCTGCCCATTGACTGGATGGCTTGGCTCTCTCCGTGCACTGACAAAGGGGTGATCAAGGCCCTGAACGACCTGGGCATAATTACGGCGGGTGACATGTTTGCGGGGGGCGCTGAAATCATTAGAGGACGCCATGGCACCAGAGGCTACACCCACAGGGCTCCCAATTTCACAGAGTTAGAGAGGCTTGGCGGGAGCAACTTGGAGATGACTTAATGGAACCCACAGAATTGTTAGAACTCACGCATGTGATTAAAACAACCTCACCGAAGAAAATAGTCTCTGCCCTTTATAGGATGGCCCTCAATGGTAGAGCGACGGGGTATAGTAAGGCACGCCTCGAGTGGCAACGAGACTTGGAGACCGCACTGGACGACGACATGTGGAGTTACCGTTGCACCAATACACTGCGTATTTTCTTAAATGGTAGACACCGATTAATACATTTTAAATTTATCAATAGAGTTTATCACACTCCGGGACGTTTGTGCAGATTTGGTCTGCGCGTCGATGTGAATTGTGATAGATGGGGGGCTGGAGACGCAGGGTTCTTACACCTAGCCTGGGAGTGCCCGGGGGTGCAACAATACTGGGGTAAAGTGTTCCGTACTATAGGGAAAATTGTAGATGACGAGACTCCCCCAACACCCGCCCTTGCTCTGCTGGGATACTCGAAGGGTCTGCCGAAAGCACAGAGACGCTTGGTGGATATGGGGCTGCTGTTGGCAAAATGGAGACTGTTTGTGATCAATGTAAGGAGAAGGAAAATTTCTGATCCATCCAATTTCCTTGGGTTAACATTTAATTATCAAAAGGGGGTGGATCACTTGTCCTGCTGAACCCGGATTATTCGGTATTCGTTGCGTCCCTTGGTAAAAGAACCCTCATGCACTCGAGTTGTTCAACGTGGGGTAGCGGTATATCTTGATTCTCCGCTAGAGCACTCGGGTATCTGCATAATCATAGGGTTTTTTTATATGCAGCCTCCACCAGGAGGTTTTAATCCAAGGTTGTGCAGTAGTGTCCAGTGATAAGTGGAAGTGATGATTGTTAAAATAACTCGAATGCCAGGAGACATTTTTATTAGTCTGGATGCGAGTTAGAGGTGTTGAAAAACTTCTTGGTATGCGCAATGAGAATATTAGGATTCTCTACGCTACCGGTCTTCGTGATTTTAAAATGGTCAACATGTTTCAGCCCTTTCGTCAATTAGTCAATGGGCTTTCTTCAGGACCAGGGTGTACTTGTAGGAAGAGGATAACTTTATCCCTTCTCATTCGGAGTCAATCTTTTTAAGCCTATAAAAAACAGAGGTGTTACCTTGGGGAAGGTCAAAGGGACGTCTTAACGTTGTGTGAATACATTACATATGTGAATGTTTAAAAACGTTGCACAGTCTGCCAAAAATGGCTTGCCACCACTCCTACTTCAGGTAACCACATACTCTTACCTAGCAAACTTCAATTGAATAGTTTATTCTCTTTTTTAATTGACCATTTGCAATTTTAGAATTGCATGCATTAGAATTCTAACATTCATAAGTTCTTACTTCCCCTAATGTTGCAGTTTAAAGCACAAATTGTATCTTAACAGGTGTGGTTATTTCAATATTCATGTTCACACTACTTTAGTAAATTCTCAAACAGGCACATATTTTTCTAACGCTGTGTAACAACCTTGCCGAATCATTCCCATTATTGGCATGTATGCCACGTGTAAAAGGCAAACAGGTATGTTTTTTGAAAAAATCTAACAATGGCTGCTCTATATCACACTGAACCTGTCTAACGGCTAAATGATACTTGTCAAAATCATTTGTTTGTTAGTGGGAACACGGTATGTGTCTTTATGAGTGCCCTCCCAGTTTGTAAGAATTCGGGTAACCAGGATATTGTTGGTTGTGCTCATACAGACGCGTTATTTTGAAAGCTGTGCTCGTTTCTATTGAATGCCCTCCCAATTTGTAAAAAGTAGAATGGTCAGGATATAGTAGGCTGTGCTAATACGGGCACGTTGTTTAAGAGATAAACGCTGTGCTCGTTTAGATTACACCTACCTCCTCACGTATTAATACGTGTTTCCTCGGGTGCCCAAGGAGCCTCTCTGACGGCCTCTTTCTAAAATAGAAGAGGAGGACGGTAAAGAATTATAAACATAAACTAATTTAGTACTTATCTCTGGACAGAAGTCTTTTCAGCTTGTTTTTACCTCTCGGTCCGTCACGCGCTGCTTGTGCTGACTCTGCCAGATGGGACCCGGTATGGTATCCCGATCGGGCGATGATTTTATTACTTCCTAGAGTGTTAATAGGGATAGGGAACAGACTTACATGTTTGTATTAATCTTGATAAAGAGGAAAGACTCTCGTAATTGCGAAACTCTTATCGCAAAAAGTATCTAATTTTATACCTATAACGATAGTAAAACGGAGACTGGCCATGTGCTGGATGAGGGGCCCTCTCCCCAAGATAGAGCACTGGGACGGGGATTTGACTTACTGCTGCACAAAGTCTGAGAATTACAGTGACCTTTTACCACTGAAAAGCAGGCCCAAGAACTTTTGGGGGTTATACCTCGATTACAAAAGGCGCCTAGCAGCGATAACGGGGGAGGAGGAAGAGAGTGTTGATACCCCTTTGGCCCCTGCAGAGGCATGAATCCGAGGCCTCCTATTGGTAAATAGGCTATTTGGCTCTAAGGGGTTGTATAGTATGGTGCCACAGACACACAGCTTATATAGCAGCAAGCAGGGCCTCGTTTGTTGTTTGTTGTGTATGATTGTTTAAAAAATGTGACAACAAGTTAATGTTTGCCTTGTGCCTCTGGTTGGGGAGAGCAGCATTGACTCGCAATATACGCCGCCCAACCTCCGGGTTGTGGGCTGAAAGGCTGTGTATTTCCAGTGAGAAGCGGGCTTGCTGTGCCCAGGGTGCGGCGCGACTCTCTTTGATTGTATGCAATATTCCTGTCACGGTTTAAAATTAAATAAAATAAAAATTAAGAAAATAATAAAGAGTTCAAAGATTCCATCTTACTTACAAAAATAGGGAAATTCAAAAAAGATTTAGCCAAGTTTTCCCATGTCTGAATCTACCTTTATACTAGCGACTATTATGTGCCACTAGAATTGAATAGGAAGGGTTGTAAATTTGGTTCAACGTATGGTACTATTAGCTCTGACGAAGCTTCTAGTGACTCTGAGGCATCAACAAGAAGTAGTACAGGAAACAGAGGACGAGGAAGGGGCAGTAACCAACCAAAGTGGAGAGGGGGTAACCAGAGTCCATTCCAACAATGGTGGGCACCCAATCAATGGAATTTCGGTGGACCTAACTTTGCACCACAAATGGGTGCATTTCCTCCACCACAGTTCCCGGGGAATTTTAACAACCAACCTTTTTAGGGTTTGGCCGGGGACGCTCCAGAGGCAGGAGATGGAACCGTCAGGCTCAAGTACACCGGAGCCCTCTGCCACCACAGAGGAGTATAAGGAGCGACAAGAAGAAGTCCCAGGGTCAACCGGGAACCAGTGCAGAGACAGGCTTATAATGAACCTGAGCTCCAAATCTCTAACATCCACAGAAGAGTCAGCTCTTAATAGAGACCTGGGTTTCGTACCAACTTTTAAAGGTGATCCATTTCAAACTCACATGGAAATGGAGAATTTTTTGAGAAAAATAAGATTGCATTTCTTCTTCACTAAAGCACTAGAGATGACAATGATTCAATGGACATGAATACAGGACTAAAAAAACAATCCTCCTTTAATCCACCGACTCACGAAATACGGGCGAAAGTTCTGACATTCGAACAGGCAGTGGAGAAAGACGTCGCTATATTATTTCAGAAAGAGCATACTGCCTTTTGTAATCTAACCAAGATTTAACAACAACCGCTCCGTAATTTGACATCTGATGAAGATCTTACCATAAAGCCAGCCGATAAAGGCGGTGCTATAATCTTGCTAGATACGAGCACATACCGTGCAGAATGCCTCAGACAACTAAACGACAAAAAAGCCTACCATCCACTGCAAATGGATCCGACAGCCAGAATTAAAACAACTATTTCTAACATGGTAGAAGAGGCATTGGTAGAAGGTTAGTTTACTAGGAGTGAGGCACAGTTTCTCTGTACCGAACATCCGGTTATGCCCGATTTTTACATTCTACCAAAGGTGCATAAAATACAGAGACCACCTCCGGGACGCCCAATTATATCAGGTATAGGATCCATTTTGGAACCGCTGTCTACTTTTGTGGACCTTTTTTTAAGCCTGATGGTCAAAGAGATGCCCACTTTTTTGCAAGATACTGGGGACGTTTTACGTCTTTTACCAGAGATTGATTTTAATATAACAGACTACCTGGTTTCATTATATGTTGAATCTTTATACACATCGATCCCTCAAGATGATACCTTGGAAACTATCACTACTCTACTGATGGAGAGGGACCTTGATTCCATCACCCCAGTCAGTTTTATCATGGCATGTGCCACCCTTGCCATGAAAGAAAACTTCTTCCGATTCGAAGACACGGTATTCCTACAAACCTCCAGCACGAGCATGGGGAGTGTTTTTTCTCCTAGCATAGCGAACCTATATGTTCATAGCTTTGAGCAAGAACACATCCTGACAACATCAAATCCCTTTCGTGACCTAGTCCGCGTGTGGAAACGCTATATCGATGACATTTTTGTCATATGGCGTGGGAACACAGAAGATCTACAGAGTTTTCTCAACTGGCTTAACGGTAGGAATGATTTCCTACGTTTTTCTATCGAGTTCGATTAGAAACAGCTAGCTTTTTTGGATCTATTGATCTTAGCAACACCCACAGGTCTCCAGTCCGAACTCTACAAGAAACCCATGTCCCGGAACTCATCGCTACGTCCCTAAGGGACAATCTCCCTTATGGGCAATTTTTGAGGGTCCAAAGGAACTGTTCCACCTTCCACCAGAGATGGATTCAAAACACATTCTGCTCTACTCTCCAATCAACTGAGTGGTAGGAAGTACCCTAGGAAATTAATACGCCGTTGTCTCAAACGTGCAGTTAATAATAATAATCAGGAAGCACTTCTTGAACCACCGACACCCAAACAAAGTCTGCAAAGATTGACGTTCGTCAACACCTACAGTACCATGTCCAACAGTATTCAGAAAATAATAAGAAAACATTGGTCCATACTGAATACAGGTGAAGAATCTATACAACCGCCGTTATATGCATTCAAACGAGGACCAAACTTAAGGGATCAACTGGTCCACACGAGGCCAAAAACTGTAATACAACATCAAGTTGGAACCCTGTGGGATCTGCCTGCAGTACAGGGCCACCATCCTTGCGGCACCTGTGCAGCATGTCCACAAACCAGTAGATCACTCACAATTGATATTGATACTGATCGACCATGACAACAAAAAAGATTTACAAACTGCAACAGTTAGAAATTGATTTATATGATTACCTGTCCCTGCCAACTAAGATACGTTTCAACAACACCACTGGGTTTCGGCTCCCAACAGTAAGGCAGAGCCTTTAGTAACTAAATAACAAAATAAATGCCAATACTGCAAATACTTTTCTTTCTTATTGACCAACCACTAATTGACGGAAAACAAAAAGTGATGTAGACTGTTTTTTTGTCTGATTTAATCAAATTGAAATTATTATTTATTCAAAATAACACATCATTCACTGAATTTTTTGTACTTTTTTCATTTTACACAAAATTGCGGCATTAAAAACACATATAATGTGGGGGCGTGGCTTAGCGGGCGATCATGGCGGACGTGGCTTCTTAGAGCTCCCGCCGGCCCGAAGATTATCCTACCAATTCTCCTGGCCCCCGGACCCGGAAAGCATTTCAAAGGTGGGGCACAGGTAGCGGACGACTCAGGGTGCATTCCGGTGCCGGGACTGGCGAGCCGGGACCCTTCCTGGTGGTGCAGTGAGCTGGAGCGGCGGGCGGCCTAGTGCCGGTCAGCAAAGCCGGGGCCTCGATTTTGGCGCACCCGGATCGGGGTGCTCGTCCTGGGGTCCGAGGCGCCGCTTTTCGTGCCACGATCCGGCGCAGCCTGCAGCGGGCGGGCCATCACGGGCTCCCCTGCCCTTCCACACAGAGCAAGTGAGGAGAACTGGTGCTGAGGAGTGCCTCGGCGACGCTGCGGCCTACCTGGCCTTGGAGGAGCCGGGGCCTCGAGTTTGGCGGCCCCTGCCCGGAATCGCCTACACAGATCCTTAGCCCGGAGGTGCAGGCGCCTGGGAGCCCCGGGGACCGAGGGGCCAGTGGCGAGCCTTACCTGGTCGGCTGTCTTCCCCACTCCGGGGATCGCCGGAGCTGTGGAGCCCGGGGGCCTGGACTGCAGTGGCCCGTGCCGCATTGGGGGTGCCCGGCGTGGACCTGGTGCCGACCCGCAGTGAGACCCGACGAACCGTGAGTGTTGCCCCCCCCCCCCCACATATGGCGCTGGGGTGATTGCTGAGCGACGCTGTGCCGGGGGGGTCGTTGGGGGCCTGGCCCAGACTGCCGGACCTGGGGGATTCCCTGGCAGCCGCTGGGACACACGAGGTACACCAAAGTAAGCTGGCATAGAGGGGAAGGTGCCCCGGGAGAGGTCTACACGCGCTGGGACCTGGCCTGCGGGGGTCGGTGGAGTCGAGTCTGGGGAACACCCCCCCCCCCCTTTTTTTTTTATCATCTGGAGTGTACGGCGGCCGGGGGCGTGAGGAGGCCATTGCCTGTGAGGGTGCCCTGCCCTTGATAACTGTTGGAGTGAAGGTTGCCCCGCCGTCAGCGGCCGCCGGCGCTTTTGGGGACAGCTTAGCCGGGATCAGCCTTCGCCATGACCAGAGGGGGTGGTGGGCCCGCTAAGCAGGGGCCCATCAACAAATTCACGGAGCCACACAGCGGCCCCGGAGCGCAGGGAGGCCAGGGACCGGGGCCAGACAACGCGGCGCTGATGGCAGCTATCACCCAGTCGAGAGACATGCTGGATGCTAAGATTGGGGCTGTTGGGGCCGATGTGACACTCCTGAGGCAGGACCTGCGCAACGCAGTGGCGCGCATAACGGAGGCAGAGTCCAGGATCTCAGTAGTGGAGGATGATGTTGGGACCCTGAAGAAGAAAATGGCGGCGATGGAGAGTATCCAGAAGGGTCTAGCACTTAGAGTGGAGGATGCCGAAGGGCGGGCGCGCAGGAACAACCTTCGCTTTGTGGGTTTTCCGGAGGATTGTGAGAAGGGGGACATGGGACGCTTCCTTTCTCGATGGCTGGAGAGCTGGCTCCCTCCGGATACCCTGTCCAGATGTTTCGTGGTCGAACGCGCGCACCGGGCCCTGATGCAGAAACCGCCGACAGGTGAACGACCCAGGCCAGTGATCGCCAGGATTCTGAACTTTCACGATCGAGACGTTATATTGCGTGAGGCGAGGGCCAAGGACTCTCTTTCATTTGAATCCCACAAGATCATGATCTTCCCCGACTACACCAAGATGGTGCAGCAACAGAGACACTCCTTCCTAGCCGCCAAGGCTAAGCTTCGGGGCCTAAAGATACAGTACTCCTTACTCTATCCGGCCCGCTTGCGGGTGATCTTCCAGTCTAAAACTCACTTCTTTGAGACGCCGGAAGAAGTTTTCAGGTGGACAGATGAGACAGTGAGGGTCAGGCCGCACCCCCAACCGGGCCTCGATCCAGGCCACACGAGTGATTCATCACAAACCCAGGGTGACCACCAGGACCGTAGCCGGAAGAGTAGGAAGTGCAGGTCCAGGCGCCGCAACGCCTCCAACACTGGGCGCAGCACCGCGGAGCCAGCTGATCCGGACAATTCGGGGGGTAGTGGATGAGGTGCAATGGGTGGTCCTGACCGCCTGCAGATACCAGCCGCTCCAGCGGTGGAAGTGGCTCCACCGGTGCCCTGCATACCTGAGGACTGCATCATGTGCTAACTGTTACGTTTTCTAACTGTCCCACAACAGGTTCAGACTTGGGGACGGGTTCGGGGTGCTCCGATACAGGGGCTGCTAGCCTCCTGCATAGTGGGGAGTAGATAAGGGGAGGGGGGAAGCTATAGAGTGAAGGGGTGTTCGGGATCCATTGGTATGGTAGGCTTTGGGCGCTCTGTTTTGGGCCCGAAGCCGCCCATATCGCGACAGGTACTTCAATGTTTGGTGAGGTATAGGGGGGGGAGGGGGGCAGTTGGGGAGATTGGCTGGGGGACAGGTTGGGGTTGGGGTAGGGGTAGTGGGGGGGGTAGGGGAGGGTGGCGCAGTGTCTGCATTACTTAGGCTACTTGCTTGTGTGTGTGTGTGGCTCCGAGAGCCCGGGTCCTTACATCTCCTCCCCATTGACTATGGTTGATCACCAACGGTTAGGCCTGCCGAGGGCAAAATTGCGAGTGGTGAGCTGGAATGTCCGGGGGATGCTGGATAAAATTAAGCGAGGGGCGGTGCTGCAGCTGGGGAAGAGGGAGGGGGCGGATGTACTCCTCCTCCAGGAGACGCACCTTCAGGGCACCAAGACCCTCAGTTTACAGAGATATGGATATCAACAGGTGTTTCATGCCGGGTTTGCAAGGGGATCCCGGGGGGTGGCGGTCCTGATACACCGAAGGCTCTCATATGTACACGAAACACATTGGGTCGATGCACATGGTAGATACGTGTTTGTTAAAGGAATGATTGGGAATGAGCCAATGGTCTTTGGTAGTGTGTATGCCCCGCCCCCGCTACAGGATGCCCTTGTTGAGAAGTTGTTCGAAGTGTGGATCGATATCCCGGATGTTTTGGCGATTGTGGGAGGAGACTGGAATGATGTGATGGATGGGCGGATGGATCGCTACAGGCCCGGTAGGGAACCCCAGACAGCGGCGCCGACAAGGCTTCATGGCCTGGCACAGGGCATGGGCTGGACCGATACATGGCGCTACCAGCATCCATTGAGCCGAGAATACTCCTATGTGTCGGCTGTGCACAAGTCCTTCTCTAGGCTTGACTACCTGTTCGTACCGACTCCTTGGCTGTCGAGGGTCGCTGCCACGGCCGTACTCCCCCGTGGCGTCTCGGACCACTCCCCCGTGTCCCTTGACCTGCTGCTGGACAGGAGGCGACAGCCCTTTCGCTGGCGCCAATCCGCGTGGCACCTACAGCAGGATGGATACCGCACACGCTTGCGCGAGTCTATCTCCGCTTATTGGACAGAGAATGGCGGACCAGAGGTCGACGCCGTCACCCAGTGGGAGGCGATGAAGTCGGTGCTCAGGGGGGTAGACATTGCCTGGTGTGCGGAGGCCCGAAGGACCCATCTGCGCGAGGTGGATGAGGCGGCGGGGCGGGTTCGGGACCTGGAGAGGGACTGTACCGTGAGTGACACGGACGAGGCGGTGGGGCCGCTCCTGCAGGCACAGCAGTTGTACTCCTCCCTGCTACACAATGAGGCGCGCCAGCTTTGGCTGGCCACTCAGAGCAGGATCTATCAATGGGGAGACAAATCCAGTACCATGCTGTATAGACTTTGCCAGCACACCTTTCGGCCCCAGGCTCTGCCGGGCATTTGGGATGACCAAGGTGTCCAGTTGGCGGCCCCTGAAGCCATAGCTGCCAGCTTCGCGAGGTATTATGCCGATCTTTATGCCCCCCGTGAGGTCCTCCCTGCGGAGGATATAGACAAATTTTTGACGGATATCCCGCCGCGCGCACTCCCAGAGGAGGCCAGGGATCGGCTAGACCTTCCCCTTTCTTTGGAGGAACTGGGCACGGCCCTTGGGGAACTGAACACCGGCAAGGCCCCGGGACCGAACGGGTTTCCATGCGAGTTTATGAAGACCTTTCACATCCAGCTGGAGGGGCGCTAATAGTTGGCACTGGAGGCGGCCAGGGAGAGTGGACACCTACCGGCGGATTGGCGACACGCCGAAATTGTTGTTTTCTGTAAGCCAGGGAGGCCCCCGGAACAGCATTCTTGATACAGGCCGATTTCCCTCTTAAATTTCGAGGCGAAAATATTGGCCAAGGCCTTGGCCAATCGCCTTCTCCCATACATCACTGACTTAGTGCACCCTGATCAGGCAGGGTTCATGCCCCATAGAGCAACTCGGCACAACATTCGCCGGGCGCAGGTGGTGGTGGAGACAGCCCGGGCAGCCGGGATCCCAACGGCGCTCCTCCTGGCAGATATTGACCGAGCCTTTGACTCTCTCAGCTGGGTGTACCTTAGGGCCCTTCTGTCCCGCCTCAATCTCGGGCCGGTCTTCCTCTCGTACTTGAGCTTGCTCTATACGGACCTGACCGCGTCGGTGCGGGTGGCGGGAGCGGCGTCCGAGTCCTTCCCCATCAGACGGGGCACCAGGCAGGGATGCCCTCTCTCCCCCTACCTCTTCGCCTTGGCCATGGAGCCTCTGGCGGCGTGGGTGAGAATGGATGCGCAACTCCGGGGACTGGAATGGGACATGGGCCCCTCTGACCGTATTGCGCTCTACGCCGACGATGTCCTGTTCTTCCTCACGGACCTCAATAGGTCTGGACCCAGGGTCCTGGAGATAATGAAAATCTTCGGAGAGATTTCAGGATTGCATCTGAATGTGCGGAAGTCCAAGCTGTGGGTTCTGGGCGGCGGGGAGGGACCGGGCGATTGGGCCTTGACACTGCAGAGCGCGACGGGTGGCCTCAAGTACCTTGGTATCTTTCTTACTGATGCTCCGGACTTGGCGTGGGAGCGCAATGTGGGGCCTGTGTGGGACAAGGTGCGTTCGGACATAAAAACCTGGTCCAGAATGCCGCTGAACATATATGGCCGGTCGGCGATCTTTAAAATGGTGGCCCTGCCGCGCCTTCTATATCAGTTGCAGAACCACCCATACCCCATTGCACCGCAGTGGTTTCGCCAAGTGAACGCCGCTCTAAGTCAGTTCCTTTGGGCTGGGGGAGTAGCGAGAGTGGCCCTCCGCACCTGCTTTCTTTCTACGTACTGCGGGGGCCTGGCCACCTCAGATATTTTATCTTAGTATCAGGCGGCACACTTGCTGGTGCTCAACGACTGGTGGTATGGGGATCGGGGTGACCCGACTTATGCCCTGGAGCGGTACCTGATGGACCCTGACACGATCCACACCATTCTATATTCGGCGGCGATCAGGAAACGGCTCCCCATGGTCACTCAGGTGGTCTTCCGGGTGTGGCGCGCCGCCTTGCGCCGTATGGGATGGTGGAACAGATTGACGAGGGAGACCCCGCTGTGGCAGAACGGCCGTCTCCCGGCACTGGCGTCCATGCAGGGATTCAGGGGCTGGGATGATATCGGTATCTCCACGCTCGGCTGTGTCGTGAGGGGCACCACCCTTAAGTCTTTCCAGATGTTGAGGGAGGAATATGACATGCCCAAAACTCAATTCTTTAAATATTTACAACTACGTCATGCACTAACTCCCTCTCTGGTGGGCTTGGAATCTCTGCCCGAGTTTAGCCCCCTGGAGGCCAAGGTGTTCATGGGGGAACTAGAGGAGAAAAAGATCTCCAATATATACCAAACTCTGGTCACGCACTGCTCCTCCTCTCTTGATGGATTGCGTACTGCGTGGGAGAGAGATCTTGGTGCGTTCGAAGAAGAGGACTGGAGAGAGGCCCTGGAGGCCCCTAAGGGGGAGGCCATTGCGATGCGCCTCCGCTTTATTCAGTTTAAATACTTACACAGGGCCTACTTTACCAGAGAGCGGTTGTGGAAGGCAGGTTTGATTGCCTCCCCTGAATGCTTGAGATGTGGCCGGGAGGTTGGAACGTTTGTCCATACTGTGTGGTCGTGTGCGAACTTGGCCAGGTACTGGGTGGGGGTCTGGGACTGTTTGGCTGAGGTTCTGGGCTGGGACCTTCCCCGATCACCGCAACTAGGCTTGCTTCACGTTATGGAACAGGTGGGAGGAAACATATACAAGCGTCACTTACTGGTCCTAGGCCTCACCGTAGCCAAGCGGGATATAGCCAGGGCCTGGAAGGACCCCAGGGCCCCTTTGTTGGAGGTTTGGAGACGGGGATTGGACTTTTGCATGGGACTTGAGCGCCCGATCTTTGAGGCCAGGGGATGCCCTCGGAAGCATTTTAAGATATGGAAAAGATGGGCGGACTACAGGGGACTGTGGCTGGAACCACCGATGGCCCAGGACACTGGGGAAGACCTTTAACTGCTGTACCCTGGGCGACAGGGAGTACACACACTGGCTCTTATTATACTCTATGCCTTGAGATTAGCAGACACTGGGTGGGGGGCGGGGTTGGGTCAGGGGAGTTAGGGATTTGGGAGTTGGGGGGTTGGGTGTTTAATGCAATAATGCTTGTACTGAATGCATACCCTTTATTCTACATGCCTATGCTCATTGGTCCTGCGTTGTGTTGCGGGACAATGTCCTTATGCTCTGTGTAATATCAGTACTTGAAATAAAACTTTGTTCTGAAAAAAAAAACACATATAATGTACAAATTCAAAAACATCCAATGCACTCTCACACATTCCACTGTCCGGATTTTCTCACCTTCACTCGCACCCACTCTACACATTCACCATACACTACAACCAAAATATTCACAATGATCTGAATTTTTCACAATTCTTATTTACAATGCCATAGAACATTATATTACATCGATTTGTATCATTGCAATTATTTTGAAGGCTCCTATTAATACACTCTTATGGCTGGAAAAACGGTTCTACGCGTTTCGAACTCAAGGTGGATTATTGAGTTCTCAATAGGACCAAATTAAACAAGCTGTCTTTACTTGTTGGAGACCAGAATAAATCCGTCGCAGAACAATGTGGCTCGTGGAATCAGGGTCAGTGTATTTGTGTATAAGGATATTTGGGGTCATGTATGCTTAAGAAATCACCCGATGGTGGCGTCTTTTGATTTCTGAGTGCACTCGCAGTTCAAGACAGGGTGTATACGGACACGAATGAGCCTCGAGTGATTGGATCGGATACGGCGGTCCCGCCATACAAGCAGTGAGTCCAAGCGCAAGGGACCAGTGGGCTTAGTAGCCGGCCAGAAGTACCGACGGATAGGTAAGGAGCAGGGACACGGGTACTCTTAGCTTTCATTAAGGGTTACTGTTACTCTTACTTTTGACCGCACTACGAAGGGCCACAGAGGCGGGGTCTGTGCGGTCTATTATTGCAGGCCGCACTGAATAGTACTTTATTTTGCCGGGAGTTCCGCTTTTTTCAAAATGCCTATCACCATAGACTATGACACCAGATATAGAGTGTTAGCGACAGACCTGAAACCTTTACCACAAACACAGAGTCACAGCTTTGAGATGCTGAAAGAGAAAGAATCTTTGATCTGTCCCCTTCTCCTCTCTCGGTCTCTAACTTCCAGTCAACTATGACATTCATCAGGGACTGGATGAACCACAACCACCTTAAGCTGAACCCGGATAAAACCGAGCTGGTTCTCACTGGTGGTTCGCCCAGTCCCTGGAACTCTCTCTTCTGGCCCCCCTCTCTTGGTTCTGAACCGACCCCCTCCACCACGGTCAAAACACTTGGTGTTAAAATAAACAACCAGCTCACCCTCCATTCACAAATTAGTTCCGTGGTGTCCTCCTGCTTCCTCTCTCTCCGCACTATCCGCACTGTCTCCCGCTTCTTTTCCCCCCAGGCACTTAAGATCATCATGGCCGCACTAGTGATATCGAAACTGGACTACGCAAACGCTCTTTACCACGGTATCCCCGCGTACAGTTTGCCTAGACTCCAGACTATCCAGAACCAAGCAGCCCGGCTGGTGTACGGCCTCCCTCGTTATCACCATTCCACCCCTCTTCTCAGGGAGCTTCATTGGCTCCCTATAAAGGAACGTGCCCTCTTCAAGATCGGCTGCATGGTCTTCCAGGCCCGCCAGGGCACTGCCCCCGCCTTCATCTCCTCATTAATCAAGACTTATGTACCTGCAAGAGAACTTCGGTCTTCCTCCAAGTCCCTCCTCCAGATCCCTCGCTTCACTCGCAAAAAGTGGGGCGGGGCCAATTTCTCCACCCTGGCTCCAACTTTCTGGAATTCACTTCCTGACCACCTCCGCTCTGCCACTCAGTATCTCCCCTTTCGCAGAGATCTGAAAACGTTCCTCTTCAGCCAGGCCTTCCCCACTTAAACTCCCTCAATATCCCCTTCATCTTTTCCTGGTCTTTTCCCCCTCAGTTGCTGATCCCCCTAGCGCCAAGAAACCGCAAGGTGTACGCTGCGCTCTAGAAATATTTTAAATTAGAAATTAGAAAGTGGCGCTGCAAAGAATATAGAATATGGCAATTTGCACGATAAAAACATACTTAACCATTTGTAAACCATTTGAGGAGGCTGCGAACAGGATGAAACAACTGTATTAAATTAAATTTGGGGATACGGTCTGACCACTGAGTTATCCCTAACAATATTTGACAAGGCATTTTGTGAGAATTGAACGTCTGAACCGGTTTAAGCTTATCGGGGACAACAGACATTTGATTTTGTCTTATGTGTCGTTTTCCCTGATTTTTATAGAGCAGTGCTTCCTCTCCCTGAGTCTCTCTCATCTACCCAATTTTAAATCACCTTTTGCTTATAATTTATTTTGATGCACTGCAATTTATTTTCCCATCACTCCTCTCCACCAGTAATACATCTGGAAGTACATCTAGTGTGACATTAGTTGATATAGGAGAAACAGTGTAATCCCTATGCACTCAGTATTCAAAGTTTATCTAAAAGTTCCACAAGATAGTGGTGGCGCGTGAACGTCACATGTAGTCTGACCGTGCCTTATATCAACAAGATAGTGGTGGGGATAGAATCAACGATCCTCAAGTTTACGCGCTCAGTTATACATGAAACAGTTGTGCTTCTTCACAGATTTTTCTTTAATTATATGTTTTTTACAACCAATTCTTCATTCATTGGTACATCCGATTATTTCATACTCGTTTCTTTGCGAACATAATGTACTCCTTATGTCGCCATTTTAACAGTTAACTTGCATTTGTAATCACCCAATGCATTTCGGGTCATAAACCTCGACCCTTCGTCAGGGGTCTGTGGACAAGGGATAAGACAGGACCAACATTAGTTGCTACCACAACTGTCATAATTTATAGGCAAGATAATTGACACAGAATATGAAACGGAGAAACAGAAACGTAGAGAAAGTTTTGAGCAGAGTCTAGAGGGTGGGGAGGTAGATTCGTGAATTACTAAGCTGACAGCGGTGCATGACAAGTAGAAGTGTAACTCCAGATGGACATAGCAAGAAACCCAGTGCTCTTTACAAATTAACATTACGAGTGTGTACACCAAAGTCCCAAGCGTTAATGTCACGAAAACTTACGAGAAAGCGGCAAACGCCGTCACCTCGATCCAGTCGCGGTATGCCTCGGTGTGGAGCAGTATGTGCGGAGAGCGTTTAAAACAGGGTCATGTGATCGGAAGAGCAACCAATACGAGAACGGAAAAGAGAAAGCCCAATAGGAAAGAAGTATAGAAAAACGGGTACAGCAAAAAGACTCCGATCATGTGATGTGAGTGTTTAGGCTTCATTAAGGAAGCGGGTGGCAAACGTAAACATAAATATCAAAAACACGATAATAGATTATGCAACAATTGTGAAAATAAAACATATCACGAATTGAACGGACCGAATAGGTCAAAAACAACAATGCTGATAGTCATTTTAAAGAAAACATGAATGTTCCACACGGTCATTCATCCCAAAAGGATGTGTCGAGTTCAGTTTTTTAATCCAGTGGAATTCTGATCGTAATCTTTGTTTCAGTGGATCCACGTCAGGGCGTTGTGGGAGAATTTCCAGAACCGTAAATTTAAGTTGGGATATCTGGTGTCTAGCTTCATTCCAGTGGTTAGCTAGGGATGATTTCATGTTTGACTGACGGATATTGCTTTTATGTTCAGTGATGCGTATTTTTATTTTTCGTTCGGTTTGGCCAACATAAACTTTCCCACAAGGCCATTTAATGGCGTAAATGCAGTTGGTAGTGTCGCAGGTGCTTGTGTGTTTAAGTTCAATAGGATAGCCTTTAGTTGGATGAGTGAAAGTTTTTCCTAACATTACATTATTGCAATGAATGCAATTCAGGCACTTGAGCATTCCTTTCCAATTGGCATTGACTTTCTTGCGTGTTTTGAGAAGTTCTTTTAAATTCTTTGATCTCTGGAACGCAAATGTGACCTTGTCACTGTATAGATCTTTAAGGTCAGGTTCAGATTGAATTAGGTGCCAATGTTTGTTGACAATTCCCTTGATTTTATTGGATTCCGTGGAATATTTAAGTACACACACTGTCTTTTTCTCATCAGTTTTTACTTGAGCTTGTAGTAGTGCATTCCGTTCCAATTTGTTTACTTTTTCCAAAGCTTTGGATATTATGTTTTCCGGATATCCTCTTTCTTGATATCTCATCGCTTGGTCATTCAGGGCAATCTGTAAATCAGTGTCACGAGATGTGATGCGTTTCAACCTGATGAATTGCGACGTAGGCAGGTGTTTCTTCAAAGAATCTGGGTGGAAACTCTGAAAAAGCAAGCTGGTGTTTTTATCGGTTGGCTTTTTGAAGACTTTAGTGCTGATGGTGTTGTTGTTTACCATTACTTGTACATCCAAAAATGAAATAGATTCTTTCTCAATGTTATGAGTGAATTTAATACGTGCGTTCTTAGTGTTGAGAGTGTGAATGTTCAACTCTAATCGTTCTTTTGAGCCTTGCCATATGACAAAAATGTCATCAATGTAACGTTTAAAAATTGTTAGTCCATCCATCCAGTCAGGATTTTGTAGAATATGATCAGTTTCAAATTTCTGCATAAAAATATTCGCATATGAGGGGGCCCCCCCAAAACCCATGGATGTACCGTTACATTGGTTAAAAAATTGTCCTTGCCATTCAAAGTAACTGTGATATAGAGCGAATTGCATGAGTTCTAAAATGAACACTCTTTGGGATTCTTCTAAATCACTATTCAATAGGCTCCATTCTAGAGCTTCAATGCCCTCATTGTGAGGGATGGATGTATATAGAGCCGTGACGTCAATAGTGCACAACCAATATGAAAAATCTTTTTGTAGTGATACTGAGCTCAGTAGGTTTAGGAAAGTTGTGGTGTCCTTGATGTAAGTGTCACTTTTCTGAACGATAGGTTGTAGAAATTTGTCAATGAATTTACCAATTGGTTCTGAGATTGACCCACAGGCGGAGACGATGGGTCTGAAAGGCGGATTCACTGGGTCTTTGTGGATTTTCGGCAACATGTATAGTTGCGGTCTCCTTGGAAATTTCATCATGAAATATGTATGGGTTTTTTTATTGATCCAATTCATGGTTAAGGCTTGATCAATTATGTTTTGTAGAGTTTGTTGGTATTCTCTAGTGGGATCACTCTCGAGTGGGAGATAGATGTCTTGATTGTTAACGTGTAGATTCACACTATTGATATAGAAAGACGTGTCCATTACAATTAGTGCTCCTCCCTTGTCTGCTTTCTGAAAGGTTAACTTCTCTTCCAGACTTAGGTTTTTTAAGGTGTTCCATTCTTTTGGTGACAAATTTGATTTCTTGGGTTTATTGAATGGTATCTTTTGAACTTCAGTGGTCACGGACCTTTCAAAGGCGTCAATGGTTTTGTGTGAAAACGGTGCACAGAAGGAACTTTGAGGTCTAAAATCTTTATCCCACGTGTCAATGGGTTGTGGTTCTTGCATGTCTTTGAAGAAATACCTCAGTTTAAGATTTCTGAAAAATTTGAACAGAGCAATTTCTGTTTCTGCTGCATTTGACCTGTAGGTGGGTACGAAGGTGGTACCTTTGTTCAAGAGATTAGTTTGTGCCTTGGTTAGTTGTTTCGAAGAGATGTTGATAATTAAGTTGTTTTCGACAGCTGGCTCCGTGTCCTTTTGGCTATTTCCTCCTCGGTTTCTTTTACTCCTTCTTGTGGTGGGGCGTTTGCTGCCGGGCTCACATCTAAAAAAGCCGGTTGGTTTTGACCTGTTTTGCTAGTGGACGGTTTTGTGGATTTATCCGTTGTACCTACAGGTGGTCTGGTTTGTGAAATTTCAGAATCTGAAACGACGCTTTCTTGAGACGAAGTGGTGGCTGTTTTTTGAGTTGATTGTTGAGGTTGCCATTTTTTCTGATTATATATCTCAGCCCACGTGTATACCTCTTCCAATTTATAATCTAACGTGTCTCGTCGATATTTCCTCACTTTTCTTTCATTGACCTCTTTTGCGTAACGTTCTAGTTTACTATTGATGTCTTCTAGGGTTTTGTCTAGGTCTGGAATTGCATTCATTTGTGTCTTTAGTGCGTTTCTTGCTATGTCCATCTGGAGTTACACTTCTACTTGTCATGCACCGCTGTCAGCTTAGTAATTCACGAATCTACCTCCCCACCCTCTAGACTCTGCTCAAAACTTTCTCTACGTTTCTGTTTCTCCGTTTCATATTCTGTGTCAATTATCTTGCCTATAAATTATGACAGTTGTGGTAGCAACTAATGTTGGTCCTGTCTTATCCCTTGTCCACAGACCCCTGACGAAGGGTCGAGGTTTATGACCCGAAATGCATTGGGTGATTACAAATGCAAGTTAACTGTTAAAATGGCGACATAAGGAGTACATTATGTTCGCAAAGAAACGAGTATGAAATAATCGGATGTACCAATGAATGAAGAATTGGTTGTAAAAAACATATAATTAAAGAAAAATCTGTGAAGAAGCACAACTGTTTCATGTATAACTGAGCGCGTAAACTTGAGGATCGTTGATTCTATCCCCACCACTATCTTGTTGATATAAGGCACGGTCAGACTACGTGTGACGTTCACGCGCCACCACTATCTTGTGGAACTTTTAGATAAACTTTGAATACTGAGTGCATAGGGATTACACTGTTTCTCATTGATTCTATAAGTCTACCCTATCCCTTTTGCACCACCTGCACAAAATGCAACTCGACGATATAGCGTTACTTACCACCAACAAAGCAGAGACTCTTGTATACACGGCGGAAGCCGCGAAGGAAATTTATGGGTTAATTCAGGAGACCATCAAATTTGCTCCACATAAAACCACAACAGCCCAACTGCTCAAACAATTTGAATATATCAGTAAGAAGGAAATTAATCAAAGGTTGCACGCAACCACCCTCATTCACTATCACAAGAACCAAAGAATACCGCGAGGACTCAGAATAGCTCTCAAACCAATGCTGTGCAAAAATAACAAGAAATTCATCGAAAAATGGTACCAAATTTTAAACAAATGTTCACTAGATCTAATTCTATTAATTGTGGAGGAACTCTCAAAAGCACTAACAGAAATCGAGGAAGAGATCAACGCACTAAAGACACAAATGAATGCAATTCCAGACCTAGACAAAACCCTAGAAGACATCAATAGTAAACTAGAACGTTACGCAAAAGAGGTCAATGAAAGAAAAGTGAGGAAATATCGACGAGACACGTTAGATTATAAATTGGAAGAGGTATACACGTGGGCTGAGATATATAATCAGAAAAAATGGCAACCTCAACAATCAACTCAAAAAACAGCCACCACTTCGTCTCAAGAAAGCGTCGTTTCAGATTCTGAAATTTCACAAACCAGACCACCTGTAGGTACAACGGATAAATCCACAAAACCGTCCACTAGCAAAACAGGTCAAAACCAACCGGCTTTTTTAGATGTGAGCCCGGCAGCAAACGCCCCACCACAAGAAGGAGTAAAAGAAACCGAGGAGGAAATAGCCAAAAGGACACGGAGCCAGCTGTCGAAAACAACTTAATTATCAACATCTCTTCGAAACAACTAACCAAGGCACAAACTAATCTCTTGAACAAAGGTACCACCTTCGTACCCACCTACAGGTCAAATGCAGCAGAAACAGAAATTGCTCTGTTCAAATTTTTCAGAAATCTTAAACTGAGGTATTTCTTCAAAGACATGCAAGAACCACAACCCATTGACACGTGGGATAAAGATTTTAGACCTCAAAGTTCCTTCTGTGCACCGTTTTCACACAAAACCATTGACGCCTTTGAAAGGTCCGTGACCACTGAAGTTCAAAAGATACCATTCAATAAACCCAAGAAATCAAATTTGTCACCAAAAGAATGGAACACCTTAAAAAACCTAAGTCTGGAAGAGAAGTTAACCTTTCAGAAAGCAGACAAGGGAGGAGCACTAATTGTAATGGACACGTCTTTCTATATCAATAGTGTGAATCTACACGTTAACAATCAAGACATCTATCTCCCACTCGAGAGTGATCCCACTAGAGAATACCAACAAACTCTACAAAACATAATTGATCAAGCCTTAACCATGAATTGGATCAATAAAAAAACCCATACATATTTCATGATGAAATTTCCAAGGAGACCGCAACTATACATGTTGCCGAAAATCCACAAAGACCCAGTGAATCCGCCTTTCAGACCCATCGTCTCCGCCTGTGGGTCAATCTCAGAACCAATTGGTAAATTCATTGACAAATTTCTACAACCTATCGTTCAGAAAAGTGACACTTACATCAAGGACACCACAACTTTCCTAAACCTACTGAGCTCAGTATCACTACAAAAAGATTTTTCATATTGGTTGTGCACTATTGACGTCACGGCTCTATATACATCCATCCCTCACAATGAGGGCATTGAAGCTCTAGAATGGAGCCTATTGAATAGTGATTTAGAAGAATCCCAAAGAGTGTTCATTTTAGAACTCATGCAATTCGCTCTATATCACAGTTACTTTGAATGGCAAGGACAATTTTTTAACCAATGTAACGGTACATCCATGGGTTTTGGGGGGGCCCCCTCATATGCGAATATTTTTATGCAGAAATTTGAAACTGATCATATTCTACAAAATCCTGACTGGATGGATGGACTAACAATTTTTAAACGTTACATTGATGACATTTTTGTCATATGGCAAGGCTCAAAAGAACGATTAGAGTTGAACATTCACACTCTCAACACTAAGAACGCACGTATTAAATTCACTCATAACATTGAGAAAGAATCTATTTCATTTTTGGATGTACAAGTAATGGTAAACAACAACACCATCAGCACTAAAGTCTTCAAAAAGCCAACCGATAAAAACACCAGCTTGCTTTTTCAGAGTTTCCACCCAGATTCTTTGAAGAAACACCTGCCTACGTCGCAATTCATCAGGTTGAAACGCATCACATCTCGTGACACTGATTTACAGATTGCCCTGAATGACCAAGCGATGAGATATCAAGAAAGAGGATATCCGGAAAACATAATATCCAAAGCTTTGGAAAAAGTAAACAAATTGGAACGGAATGCACTACTACAAGCTCAAGTAAAAACTGATGAGAAAAAGACAGTGTGTGTACTTAAATATTCCACGGAATCCAATAAAATCAAGGGAATTGTCAACAAACATTGGCACCTAATTCAATCTGAACCTGACCTTAAAGATCTATACAGTGACAAGGTCACATTTGCGTTCCAGAGATCAAAGAATTTAAAAGAACTTCTCAAAACACGCAAGAAAGTCAATGCCAATTGGAAAGGAATGCTCAAGTGCCTGAATTGCATTCATTGCAATAATGTAATGTTAGGAAAAACTTTCACTCATCCAACTAAAGGCTATCCTATTGAACTTAAACACACAAGCACCTGCGACACTACCAACTGCATTTACGCCATTAAATGCCCTTGTGGGAAAGTTTATGTTGGCCAAACCGAACGAAAAATAAAAATACGCATCACTGAACATAAAAGCAATATCCGTCAGTCAAACATGAAATCATCCCTAGCTAACCACTGGAATGAAGCTAGACACCAGATATCCCAACTTAAATTTACGGTTCTGGAAATTCTCCCACAACGCCCTGACGTGGATCCACTGAAACAAAGATTACGATCAGAATTCCACTGGATTAAAAAACTGAACTCGACACATCCTTTTGGGATGAATGACCGTGTGGAACATTCATGTTTTCTTTAAAATGACTATCAGCATTGTTGTTTTTGACCTATTCGGTCCGTTCAATTCGTGATATGTTTTATTTTCACAATTGTTGCATAATCTATTATCGTGTTTTTGATATTTATGTTTACGTTTGCCACCCGCTTCCTTAATGAAGCCTAAACACTCACATCACATGATCGGAGTCTTTTTGCTGTACCCGTTTTTCTATACTTCTTTCCTATTGGGCTTTCTCTTTTCCGTTCTCGTATTGGTTGCTCTTCCGATCACATGACCCTGTTTTAAACGCTCTCCGCACATACTGCTCCACACCGAGGCATACCGCGACTGGATCGAGGTGACGGCGTTTGCCGCTTTCTCGTAAGTTTTCGTGACATTAACGCTTGGGACTTTGGTGTACACACTCGTAATGTTAATTTGTAAAGAGCACTGGGTTTCTTGCTATGTCCATCTGGAGTTACACTTCTACTTGTCATGCACCGCTGTCAGCTTAGTAATTCACGAATCTACCTCCCCACCCTCTAGACTCTGCTCAAAACTTTCTCTACGTTTCTGTTTCTCCGTTTCATATTCTGTGTCAATTATCTTGCCTATAAATTATGACAGTTGTGGTAGCAACTAATGTTGGTCCTGTCTTATCCCTTGTCCACAGACCCCTGACGAAGGGTCGAGGTTTATGACCCGAAATGCATTGGGTGATTACAAATGCAAGTTAACTGTTAAAATGGCGACATAAGGAGTACATTATGTTCGCAAAGAAACGAGTATGAAATAATCGGATGTACCAATGAATGAAGAATTGGTTGTAAAAAACATATAATTAAAGAAAAATCTGTGAAGAAGCACAACTGTTTCATGTATAACTGAGCGCGTAAACTTGAGGATCGTTGATTCTATCCCCACCACTATCTTATTAGTTGATATAGGACACGGTCATCAGGTCCACTGTATCAACATGCCTGCCACACGATGGTAACATCATAAGGAGTCCCAGATGATGACCAGGGCGGTGTGGAGTGGTGACTGATGGGTTTTCCTTAACTTCAAGGATGTTACTGATTTCTTATACTTGCAAGAAATATTGCTAGAAATAGATTTCACTGAGGTAGTCTCTCTCTTTTTCTATTATTAGACCCGTGGACATCCTTGTTGGTTATAAGTTAAGTGATTGGGGGTTGTGTCCACGGCAGGTCTTAAAACATCCCTTAGGACCCCTCTCTATCGTATTGTTCTTTGCTCTAAACAAAATAGCCAAAGCTATTTTGCCATCTTCAACAGTCCATGGGATCTTGTGCCCCTTTAATCGATTCATACAGGGCACTGCACAAACATTGTCTATTTTCAACAAAACTGCGCAGCCTTCCAAAGTTTCTCTCAAAACTCAAGAGAGCACAGAGTCCTTCTGTTAATTCTAAACACTTTATGTGTTGCTCTCTCTCCATGTTTGATCACAATCCTTGGCAAAGTTGCTATCCTTGGATTGGAAAAGTGAGGTTCTGAAGAAAGTGGAGGAGTACAGAATGTCTCCTCATGGTACCACAGGAAAAAGCCAGTTTATATTATTCCGTGGAAGAGAACCCAACACATTTGTAGAACCTTCTTGGGTCAACAAATATGAGTTAGCCAAGAAAGCCTCTGAAAGGAAAAGTTATTTTGATACAAAGAATGATGTAAAAAACTGTGGTGAAGGTTGGTGATTGGCTCATGATTAAACGGCCTGGTCTGGGTGGTAATTGTATTGTATTGTATTGTATGTTGGATTTATATAGCGCTTATCATCCAGGGGTCTCTAAGCGCTTGCCTTGGGAACCCGTCCTGGCTTTTCCCTGTGAGATAGCCCCTACAGGGCATCCCCAAGGTGAAAGCCAGGCAACCCGCTGCGGGGGGCTGTTGTGGAGATTAAGCAAGCTTAATGCCCAGAGTTGCAGAGTGTGAACTCATGATTAGGTCAGGCACCGAAGCGAGAATTATCGAGTCCGTGGACATTTGAGCTCAAGACCCTGCCGCGTCGGGAATTGAACCCTGGTCCCGAGTCTGACCTCTGCTTCAGGGTCTGCCTGCTCTAACCAGTGAGCCACACTGTCTTTCTAAATTCATTAAGCCGGGAAGCAGCCCCCTTGGGCCTCTCACCGGTCGTCTTAACTCTGACTCTCCCAGGCGGCTCCCCGGGGCGACGGTCCTGGTGTCTTAACCGCACCATCCTCACATTTGAGACCAATATCACCGAATTGCGGGACACTATTAAAGCATACCTGGAACTGAACAATGAGGGCACAGTTGAGGTGGACACCCTATGGGATGTCCTGAAAGCAGTCGCCCTTGGGCGCAGTATTGCTATTGGGGCGAGCCACAACAAGGACCGAAGAGAGAAGAGGGGGGAGCTGTAGGCCCAAATTCGGGAACAGGAGGGGGTTTACCACCGTACTGGGGCAGTCCAGATGCGGCAACTGCTCACGCAAGCGAGGAAGCAACTACAGGCTGTAGATCTAGATCGTACCGAGTATGTCCTACTCCGCACCAAACAATACTATCAAGAGGGGGGGGACAAAGCCGGGAGACTCCTGGCGCATGCTCTTCGAGCTGAAACGGCTTCACGTCGGGTTGCGGAACTCACAAATGCCAGGGATGTGACCTTGAAAGCGCACCGGGACATTGCATTTGGATTCAAGGCCTTCTATAGAGCTTTATACTCGGCCGAACAACTGGACCAACGGTCACCGGGATCCGGATGGGGGACAGGGAGCATAGGATTTCCCTGTATGCGGATAATGTGCTCCTTTTCCTCTCAAACCCGCTGTCCTCTCTTCCACCCCTGCTGGCAGAGGTGGACGCCTTCAGTGCCGTGTCGCGGTTCAAAATAAACCTGCAGAAGTCACAGGCGTTGGGTCTTACGATCCCGGCATCCGACCGCCACCAAATGTCGCAACTCTTCCCTTTCTCCTGTGCGGCGAGCGATATCACGTACTAGGAACTTCAGATCTTTGCAACCACTGCAAAGACAGCCCAGGTCAACTACTCTGAAGCGCTGGCCAAGACCATAAGGACCTAAATACCTGGAAGAAATATGCACTCTCATGGTTGGGCAAGATAGCTGCGGTCAAGATGACCATCTTGCCGCGCCTGTTGTATATAATGCAAACGCTTCCCCTAAGTCCACCACCTACAGTATTGGTCCACCTGCAACTACTAATTAATGGCTTAATCTGGGGAGGGAAGAAGCCGTGCATGGCTCGACATCTCACGTACCTGCGACAGGAGAACAGAGGTCTTGGGGTACCCCACCTGAGTCGGTATTACGAAGCGGCGCAGCTGCGCTGGATGGTGGAATGGTACCAATTAGAGTCTGAAAAGCACTAGTGCTTTATGGACTGGGGGGTGGGAGGGATTCACATATGGAAGGTTCCATGGCTCCAGCGGTGATACCGCCCACTGTGCGCATATCTGTCCCCGGTCTTGCGCGCAACCATGACGGTGTGGGATAGTCTACAGGAAAGATGCCAGCTTTCTACGACCATTTCGCCTTTGACCCCCTTTATAGGGAACCCAGACTTTCCCCAGCTCACACCGGGAACACCTCCTTCAAATGGCAGGAGATAACTGTAAACATATTGGAGATCTTTTCGACTTACAGGGCATTATGGACTTCACCCAACTCGTCTCACACTACGGAATCCCCAAGGAGGCGTACTGGCAGTATTTAGCACTGCGCCACTGGGTCACGCAGCCTCAGGTACGTCGGCATGCAAGCGGTCTCCTTATGAAATTTGAGATTTGGTTTACCACCCGCACTTCCAATAAACGTCTCCTATCGGACATTTATAATTTTCCCAACAAGGCTAAGAACCCCTCTAAGTCCCCAGCTCAGCGTAGGTGGGAGTCAGAACTGGAAAGGGAATTCTCCCCAAAAGAATGGGCGGACATTTTAGACAGGGCTCGAGCATCTTCATGCAGCACCTCAGGGAAAGAGATGCTCCTGAAAATTAAGCATTACTGGTATTGTACCCCAGCATGGGTTGCTAAATGGAGGCCCCGCTGCAGCGATCTTTGTTGGCACAGCTGAGGCCGGGTGGGCACTTTATCACATATCCTTTGGCATTGCCCCAATATACAGCCATTCTGGGACTCCATCTTGCCCGTAGTCGATCACATGTACCAAACTGAACTCCCAAGATTCCCCAGTTACATTCTTTTGGGACTTCCTAATCCCCTAACATACCCTCTCCGTTCCTGCAGAGGTAGGGCGATCACCTTGGCGCTGGGAGTGGCCAAGCAAGTTATCCTGACGAGGTGGGGCACGGATGCCATCCCAACCAAGCTGGACTGGCTACACAGACTGTGGTAGGTGGTCGGGATGGAACAGATCACAGCTGGGCTTCACCGCTCATTCCCTAAGTTTGACAAAACCTGGGGGCCCACTGTAGCGTACCTCTCCTCAGAGTTTGTTGAGCTCACATGCAATTGATATCTCAGGGTTTTGCGGTTCCCCACATCCCTCCAGGCGGCCTTACCCTCTTCCCTGAGGGGAACTCGGCCTTAACCTCCTGCCTGACCTCACTCTGAGCAAGGGGTGGCTCTCCATTTTCTTGCTTCCCTACCGATCTTTCTCCATTCCCCACTTTCTCTGTTTCCTCACGACTCTCTCTTTGTTTCCTTCCCCCATTTATTTCTGTGTTTGTTTCAATAAAACCTGATACATTGGCAAGTTCCCCGCCGGCCTGTGGTTGTAGGCGGGTGCATTGTTATCTTTCATGACCAAATTCAATAAAATGATTTAAACCAAAAATTCATTAAGCCTCTTATGGTCATCAAAGTTTTCAAGATTGCTGTAAAAACTCTGGATCATCGCATTTGCAATCTAAACAAAGTTTGGTGGTTAAGGGAAAAATGGATGAGAAGTGTAATTCAAATTTAGACAATACTATTTCTACTCCTGTTAGTCCCTTTATAAAAATGGATAAAAATACTAATGTATTGAGAAACACTTGTTGATCTTCCAGGACAATCAAACATCCTGGTTATCTTAATGATTAGGTATAACTTACTTTATGGATATATAAGTTATTGGTTAAGGAAGGGAGGAGTGTGGAGTGTCTCTTTAGATGACATCTGTATAGTTTAGAATGACTTTATGTCATGTTTTCATTTTAGTAGGCTGTACTTATGTCATCATGGAATCTTATGCATGTCATTTAGAACTTGTTTTGACTTGAGCGGTGTCAGTTGATGCTGTAACCAGTATCCTGTTGGATGGGATCTTCTTATGGAAATAAACCTACTTTAACAGCCTTCCTGTGTCCAGTCTCATACATCTGGAATGCTTCACATTATCCAAAGTACAACAGCTCTTTGGCTCCAACCTCTCAATAAGTTGAGATCTAAAGGAGAGCCTCTAATGTATGCTTCCTTGTTCATATCAATTATTCGCGCTAGAGGACCACCCACATCCCGGAGCCTATCCTGACAATGATTTAAGGACCTCTCTAGTCCTTTTCAGGGGTCTCTGCCGATCTTAAAAAGAAAGGTGATCAGCTCGGGATCCAAGTTAGGGATGAGGTAGACCTTATCATTGATAACAGGTCTTGAGCACTCTGCTTTCAACAGATTCCTAACTTCCTTCTCAAGTGGGTTTCTAATCCACTTTTTGATAAACTTGCTCACATTCTCCAAGTACTACCACTTTGCACCCTAGAGTGCTCTATATAATGGGGATATAACATTCCTTCCCCAAAGGAATTTTTAACACTATCATTCGATGTGGAAGGGATTAAATCTTAGGCAAAGAGGTTAACGCCCTCATCATCCTCCTGCTGGATGTCTAAAACATATTCACTGACAAATTTGTCGTCATCTTTCAGATATTCACTATCCAAAAACTCATCGTCCTGAGTCTCAATCTGATGCGTGCCTCTTAGGACACCCTTTTCTTATGTGCCACATAGGACAGCTTTCTCTCTAGAGTGCATGCTGCTTGGGGCACCTCTCTCTTTATAGGTGCTAAGACCCACCACTCTTTTTAAGGGTATATGCCCTCTTACAATGTGCGCAGTCTTCCTTTTCCTTTTACCTTTCTTCTCACCATTATCTCCCTCTGATAAGGTTCAATATTCATTATCTGACCCCCTTTTATTTCTTATTTTCTCTGTGACCTTGTCAACAGTCTCTTGAACACAACTTCTAATTTCGTGTTGAATGAATTTCTTTATAATTGTTTCTTTAATGTTCCCTTCAGAGATTTCAGGCAAATCTTTTACTTTCTCTGCCATACGAGAGTAATCACCTTACTATCAGCGATATAAAAGTAATAATATTTGTGTATGATCTTAATCTCCTTTTCCCTACCCAAACTATAACTCTTCTGACCTATAGAGCCCTCCTACCATTGTTTCTCCTCGAACGGCATACTTCCAAAAAACTGCAGCGGTTGTTTATATTTTTATCATTGGGCCAAGCCCAAAGCAAGATGGGCGCCAAATCTTGTGTTATTTCAGGACCCTGTAGCCAATTGCATTCCTCTAAGTAATAGAGCCTTGCCACAGCATCAGGACAGTTGACTAGTGTGCTGCAGAGTTCTGGAAACACAGCCTTTATGTGCAGTGGAGGCATAAGACTCTAATTTTGGACTAAGATTGCCCGAAGGCACACCTTTCTGCCAGGCCGGTTGGGCGCGTTGAGGGTACGCCGCAACACACAACACTGGAGACGTAATCGATAACACAGGGCTAGTGACCCAGACTTTGTCCCTTCTGCTTTCAGGTTCTTCACATCTCCGATCCACCCTTGGATCCACCCGGACACTTTTCCTCTGGTCGCCTGCAGCACTTCTTCACAGATCTCCATTGAAATCGACGACGAAACCCGACACGCAAAGACACCTATGCACCCGGCTTCCCTGGGCGATGTAACAAGAGTACTCCGGCGCTCCCATGGGTATTGACTCTACAAGTGTCCTAGTCTAAAAGGGTTCCATCGCAGTTCACCTAGTTGTACCCTTAATCTTTAAAATTGTAACTTGTTCTTTCTACATAGAAAGTCAATGGTAACCCGCGGCTGCGTTTAGACACTGCACGCGCCTCCTGTGGGCCTCCTACATCCTATCCTTTGGTGGTTGTAGGCAGCCCCAGCGATTCCACAGGCCCTAGGCCTGCTTTCTATTCCTCATGTGGTTCTTATACCACTATTTTAATATATGGTTTGTGAGGCCCCTAGGGCATAACATATACTGTGCAACTTATCGTATGCTAATTAAGTTCCTTGTATTGTACTTTTACCTCTGACCCCATAAAAAGTCCAGAGGGGTTGTGTTTAGAATAAATACATATATATTTGATATATACCTTGTGTAGTGTGCTTTCATTTGGTACTCAAGAGATTATAAATGGTAAAACAACTTGCTTAACTCGCCTCAAAGTCTTAGCCTGAAGGCTGCTCCCCACAGCTACCACTAGGATAGCTTTCTATAAGGTTGACTTTACAACCACCATCAATAAGGGTCGTTTGGACTGGTGCAAGGTGGCCACTAGAATAGTGGACATCATATACCAGACCAACTTCTCACACCGAAAACTGGCAGCAGCTGTATATTCCTTTTTGCCACAGGTAATCTTCTGCATTCTTAACAGCTCTAAAGATGAACAGAGAGAACAGTAAACTGTAAAAAAAGAAATATTTGATACAGACCTCAACTGAGATCAACAAATACAAAGTAAGAATAATTTTAGATACTCATAAAAATGCTTAGCTAAAACACTTTTGCTTTTTAGGCTCACTACAAGATGGTACAGTAGCGATGTTCAACCACCTACTCAAACAGCATTAGAATGAATTTGATACGGTAAAATCCTCGGATTGTACTTATTGTTTAAAACAGCTTCAAGAAGCTTTTTAAGAACTTAAACAGATTATGACAAACATATTCATTAACCGGAAAGTTACACAATGTAATTAAATCTTGAGCAGAGAAAGCGTTATACTTTAATTGAATTGGGATTATATAACGTCGGCGGGCCTTAACTATGCTCTCATTAGAGCAGATTAATAAAACGTGGAGCAAATCTTGTTGGCCACCTTTGCAAAATTCATATAAACCTTTAGGATTATTAGTTCCATCCCAGCTAGCTAAAAAAGTGGCTAAAGGGAGTATACCCAAGCGTAAAAGTAAAATACATCGCCTTACGCCGTGCTTAAATTGAAAATGAGCTACGAGTATAAGCGTACAAAGCTTTGATGTTGAATGATGGGAAAACTGGATGCCCTTGCTGAGACGCCGGTTCTTTCTGCAGTGAGTCAAACCTCACATCTAATGCAGGTTTCCTTCTCCTAACAAGTGCAAAGAATCAAAGCAGTCAAGGTAAAGCATACACAGAAGTAAGCAAAGAACTAAGTAATGTTTAACATTGCATATGTTCATATCCCTTAAAAAAAGTCAAGCATTGCCCTTTCGTTATTTCCCTTGCACCTAGACAGCATGTGCAACTCTAGAAATCACACACTGAGATAATGTATCATATGACTTGCTGCAAAGCCATGCAGGCAGACACTGAAAGACGGTAACCTAAATTACCAAATTTACTAACCACATTTTAGTTACCAGAAATAAAGACATATATTCCTAATAAAAATGTGCATGTATGTATTTATATTAGGTGTGTGTGTGTATATATATATATATATATTTTTTTTTTTTTGCAAAAACAGTGCACCGCACTCAGGAACTGTGATAACTCCGTTTATTTGGCAAACTCCACAGCAAGTTTAGTTGTCACACCGACGCGTTTTGGGCACACGCCCTTTTTCACGGTAGGTGGCACTACTTTTTACTCTGCTTAAAAAGGCTTTGCATTAGAAATCCTTTCCTTGGATTTCTGGGATTTGTAGTCAATATATATGCATACAGTGAAATTACACCTTTCTGTGACAGTTCTATATCTCAGTATTAGGATACATTTTCTGACACGTTTTTTCTGCAATTGCACTCATTATTTGTTAATCTGCATATACTTTAAAGGTATAGTACCTATTAAAACAGTATTAAAATTTGCATTAGTACAGTTGCATTGTTTACCTATTTGCCACATTTCATCATGTAAAATAGAACATTATCCGTATTTCAAGGTATAGTACCTATGGTTATCTTTCATGTATCCTTATACATGTGGCCCTTTCCACTTAGAAAGGTGTCATCTCACTGTATGCATATATATTGACTACAAATCCCAGAAATCCAAGGAAAGGGTTTCTAATGCAAAGCCTTTTTAAGCAGAGTAAAAAGTAGTGCCACCTACCGTGAGAAAGGGCGTGTGCCCAAAACGCGTCGGTGTGACAGACTAAACTTGCTGTGGAGTTTGCCAAATAAACTGAGTTATCACAGTTCCTGAGTGCGGCGCACTGTTTTTGCAAAAAAAGGTTACTGGACCTATGGTTGGTCCCTCGCACGCACCCGCCGAAGAGCGCTCTAGCTTCAACCGCCATTGTTTTCAATATATATATATATATATATATATATATATATATATATATAGCCGAGTGAGAGGAGGGATAATAAACCTTTTTTTCCTTGCAATATTATATAGCGCAAACTCGACAACATGGCATGAGCACAATTTACATTACAGAAGAACTCATTCATTTGTGGTAGGCACGGGGAGACAAAGCGATTTGCCTGGAATCACAGAATGTTGAGCTGATGCCGAGATTCGAACGTAGCTCCCCAGCTCTAAAGTTCGCAATTCTAGAACTTGTGGCGGGAGGTGTGTCTAAAAGTGTATGTCGCTGCTGGCCATCAATGAGAGAGACCTGTGCATTTTTCAAATGGGTGGTGCAAAATTATGAGTATGTTGCTGGAGATGTGGGCCTCTGTGCCACCAATGTACTTACCGGGGAAGGGTAAACACCCATTATTCCGCAACTTTCTTTCCGCATACCATCACTCTGCATACTTTCATTACGAAGGTACCATGACTCCGCAATGCCATTATAACGCATGGCATTACATTTCATATGCTTTTACCACGCATACATTTACAACGAAATTCGTTGTAAATGCATGAATGGTAAAAGCATGTTTTTTTAAAAAAAATGTTTGGATAAGGTAAGTATGGGTATAGGGGTATATGTTTTGGGGTACTGAGGTATATGTTTTGGGGTGTTTGGGTATTTTAAGGGTTCAGATATAGTTTTGGGTTATGGGGTACAGGGGTATTTTTAGGGTTCAGGGGTAGGTTTGGGTTTTGGGGTACAGGGGTATTTTTAGGGTTCAGGGGTAGGTTTGGGTTTTGGGGTACAGGGGTATTTTAAGGGTTCATGGCTAGGTTTGCGGTTTGGGGTACAGGGTTATTTTTAGGGTTCAGGGCTAGGTTTGGGTTTTGGGGTATTTTAGCGTTCAGGGGTAGGTTTGGGGGTACAGGGTACAGGGTTATTTTTAGGGTTCAGGGCTAGGTTTGGGTTTTGGGGATCAGGGGTATTTTTAGTGTTCAGGGGTAGGTTTGGGGTACAGGGGTATTTTAAGGGTTCAGAGCTAGATTTGGGTTTTGGGGTACAGGGGTATTTTAGGGTTCAGGGGTAGGTTTGGGTTTTGGGGTACAGGGGTGTTTTTAGGGTTATGGGGTAGGTTTGGGTTTTGAGGTACAGGGGTATTTATAGGGTTCAGGGCTAGGTTTGGGGTACAGTGGTGTTTTTAGGGTTTAGGGATAGGTTTGGGTTTTGGGGTACAGGGTATATTTATAGGGTTAAGATGGGTTAGTGTTTAAGGGTGTTGGGGTATTTTAAGGAGTAAGGGTGGGTTATGATTATGGGGTGCAGGGGTATTTAAAGGGAGCAGGGTGGTATTAGCACACGATATGAGACATGGCATGAAGGGCGGACTGTACCACACGCCCCCAGCATTTGTCACACCTACAGCACAACGCAGACACGCCCACAAGGGACTAATTTGCTGGCACGGTTCTTTTACCTATTAAATGTATATGGTGGGCGTCTGTGCCTATGTCCTTCAGCTGCAACTGCCCTTTCCAACGCTGTATTGGGTGTTGTGATTGGTGCTGTGGTTCCTGAGATTACCCGCCTCAAAGGTTTGGACTCTCTCTTTATTATATTAATATGGATATATATAAATGCATCAGGGACAAAATAATGCCAGCACTTTTGAAATTCAATAAAGCTGCTTGATTCCAAATCGTGGCGTGTGCGGCTCAATTCCTCTGTCTGAGAGGGTTTGATATATATATATATATATATATATATATATATATATATATATATATATATATATATATATATATATATTACCTACTGGCGGTCGCCAGTAGGTAGTTATAGTTAGGATTTTTTTCAATGTTAAATCTCAAAATTCTATTTGGAATAACTTTGGCGCCGGTTGACGAATCTGCCTGAAAATTTCCTGAAAATGGCCTCGCGGCGTTCCGGTCCTTCCCTGAAAGTTTGGGGGGGATACGTCAAGCGGGGGGCGAGATAAAAGGGGGGTCCCAAAACGCGTTTTCCCCATGTTAATTTCCATAGGGCGGTCGATTTCACTTTTAGCCCGAACGGCTGAATGGATTTCCACCAAACTTGGCAAAATTGTAGGGACTGGTAGCCCGATGTGCCTTTGCTATGTCTCAAGATATGTGCTCCAGTGGATTTTGAGTAATTAAGGTTAAAAAAAATATATATATCTGTAGCCGCGCTCCGGTGCGCGCACCAGGGAGCGCTCCGGGCGCGTGACGCGAGGTGCGCATGGAAAGCTGATTGGCTCTCGGGTGTCTGTAAACATTCGAAACAGTCCAGAGCGGCCGCCATCTTGTGTCTCGGTAAAATCGAGACATAAGAGGTGGCTAAAACAAAGAGGGAACTGACCATAAGGCGTCAGGGATAGACCCCTTTGACCCCCTAGGTTTGATGTGGGGGCTATAAAAGGGCCCCGCGGGGCATTTAAAATAATTTTTTTTTTTTCGTTTTGCGCGGGGGAAGCGCCCGGTACGCGCACCAGGTAGCGCACCGGGGAGCGTAAAATGAGGGAAAAAGATGACAGAGTTGTAAAAAAAATGAAGTTTTTATTTAGAAATTGGAGGTAGTTCTAAAAAGAACTTTTTTTTTTCTTCTTTTTGTTGTTTTATATTTTTTTTGTGTTTTTTGAACTTTTTGAACTTTTTTTGGCTTTTCAAAACAGTTTTATATTTTTTTTGTATTTTTTTAGGGGGAGAAACAAAAAAAGGGAATTGAAACTGGCTCAACTGGAGCAAAAAAACAAAAAACCCAAAAAATTACTTCTTTTTGGGGCACTTGTGATTATCACCTGCAAGGACGATGAGCTTAACGCTTTTTTCGCCATAGGCGATAAGCTTGCCACATGCAGAACAAGTGATTTTAAAATCTGCAAATCTCGGCTGAATGCAAGGCATCACCTCGGATGTTTCTGGTTCTGATGAGGTGGGTTGGTTTCTTTGGGAGGGGGTCCTTGATGACTGGGGGAGGTTACTGGCCAGTTCCCTGAACTCTGCACGAGAGTAGTTGTTTGGGTGCTTTCTGGTCATGTGCCGAATCATGGTATAGTTACCAAAAGAATATTTTTTGTTTGGGTTGCCCCGTGAAAGTTCATCATTGCAGATGAGGCAAGTCACCTTGGGCGCATTCACCTTTTTTTTCCCCTCTGGGATTGAAAAAAACTGCCATACAATGTGTGGTTTGGGTTTGTAAGGTGTATTTTCTTCTGGCAGCCATCTTCTTCTCCCCTCCTCCTCTTCCTCTTCCTCCTCCTCCTGTTCTTGACCACCAATATAATTTGGAGCTGGTCCTCTTGGTGGTTGTGGTGGTGGTGGTGGGGCAGATGCACCAGCTGATGCTACTACTGAAGCCATTATTTGGAGCAAAAAAGTAGAGAGAGCAACAAACAGGTCTTCCTCAGTCAAAGGACAAAGTCAGAATAAGGAAAAAAGGTGGGGTCTTTCATCATTTAGAAAAAAAAAACTGTCCTGAACCAATGAGAAGTGTTATTTTCAGGTCACAAGACCAGGGGCTTCATCATTATGAAACTAAAACTGTTATGAACCAATGAAAAGTGTTATTTTCTGCTCACATGACCCGACGCGCTGACGCTACGCGCACGGGGCGCGCCCGGGGGCGCGCAGCGTAAGCGCGTCGGAAGTTTACGTTGTGCGATCGTATTCGCTCGAGTACTTCCGGGTGCGCTTACGCCGTGCGTATCACGCGGTCGCGGCTACGCGATACGTCACGATCATGTTTTCGTTTGCGATATTGGCGCTCACGGGACGCTCCCCGGAGCGCGCCCGGGGGCGCTTTTCAGAAATACGCTTTTCGGGGCGCACTCCGGGGCGCGCTCCGGGAGCGCTCCCCCAAAAAATAAAAAAATAAAAATGGGATAATTGTAGGGACAGGTAGTCCTATTCTGAAGTGGTTTGTAAAAAAATTAACTTTAGAAAAATATGTATTGTGCAACATTGGGCTTAATATATGTTAGAGCCAAAATGTAGCCCAAATGTAGCCCAAAGTAGCCCAATGTAGCCCAAAGATGGCCACCAGAGACCAAAAATTGTAAATGTAGCCCAAATTTCAACTAGATGTAGCCCAACTGTAGCCCAATGACAGAATGTACCAGAGTGTTAAAAAGAACAACTAGAGTGCTAACAGTCTTATTTATAAAGTGAAACTTATAGTTAGGAATTAGCATTAACAAAACCTATGAAATTCACTGAAAAAACCATAGGTTTCACACCAGTTATAGTTAGGAATTAGCATTTAAAAAACCTATGAAATTCACTGAAAAAACCATAGGTTTCACACCGGTTATAGTTAGGAATTAGCATTTAAAAAACCTATTAAATTCACTGAAAAAACCATAGGTTTCACACCAGTTATAGTTAGCTGGAAATTTTACTGATATAAAACCATTGAAATTCCCACGTTATAGTTAGTCGGACTCACTATAACTTGCGCGTGCAATGCACTGCTGATGACATCACATATTACATCACTCATGACATGGTGAGTGACATCACTCATGACATCACTGATGACACCATCCTTGTGACACAGTGACAGACCTCCTCTCAGTGTAAAGTAACCCTTGAGACACATATTCAAAAATAGAAACTGAAATTTTAAAAAAATGGACATACCTATATCAGTTACAACAAGCAATTCTGTACTTCCACTATCTATATACACATCCACTCATTCACCAACAGTTCTATATAGTCACTCATACATATACTCACTCATCATATGAAGAGATACACCTATACATCCTGTTACACACCGACATTCATCCAAAAGTTACTCACACACATATTCACACGTGCAAATAAACTATTGAACAACCATTTATTTGAATATAGAGTTATACACACACTTCCACCTTACTTCTATTGAAAATTACACATATTTATTCTCTTAAACAATCACTTATAGAAACACATACTTATTTAAACAGGAACTCTTACAATCTCTTACTCTCACATATACTCACTTATATACATCAATATTCATATATACTAGATTAAAACATATGTAGTTACTGATAAAGACACTAGTGAGACAGTCATTCACTCACTAACAAACACATATAGACACTCATCCACCCATACAGTCCTGTACATATGCTGTCTTCAAAACACATACAAACAAAGAGTCAGTCACTCATGCATCTATGTGCTAAGTAATACCCCCACCAAACCATATAGACACTCAAACTGATACTAATAAAAATATCAAATAACCCATATACATACGCATGTAGCTACTTATCAACACATGTAGCCACTTATACACAAAGTGAAACACTAATATATGTATTTAAATATTTAAACATAACTCACTAATATTTATTTTTCAGAAAGACACATATTCACTGGATGGTGTCATCAGTGATGTCATGAGTGATGTCACTCACCATGTCATGAGTGATGTAATATGTGATGTCATCAGCAGTGCATTGCACGCGCAAGTTATAGTGAGTCCGACTAACTATAACGTGGGAATTTCAATGGTTTTATATCAGTAAAATTTCCAGCTAACTATAACTGGTGTGAAACCTATGGTTTTTTCAGTGAATTTAATAGGTTTTTTAAATGCTAATTCCTAACTATAACCGGTGTGAAACCTATGGTTTTTTCAGTGAATTTCATAGGTTTTTTAAATGCTAATTCCTAACTATAACTGGTGTGAAACCTATGGTTTTTTCAGTGAATATATATATATATATATATATATATATATATATATATTTTCCACCAAAGGCCCAAGCATTTCGAAGGACGCACTCACAGCCAATGCGAACCAAGGTTCATAAACAAAGAATCAACCGGCAATGATATTTCCAGGATTTATTGTCGATGATTTGTAATGCTGTGACGCGTTTCGAGGCACCAGCCTCTTCATCTGGCAGCTGGGAAAATGTGGCATGGATTTCCATGGATGCGCCCTCGTGCATTCTGGGATATAATGTCCTGTTGGAAAAGTTAATATCGCCCTTAGTAGGTTCCATGCCACATCTTTATATATAATCACCACATTTATACAATGTACCTTAAGTAGGCCCCTTCGTATCAGCCAGTTGATATATTTCATGCAAAAGCTGTGCTGGCCGCATCCTTCACTACAGGACTGCCGTGTTGTTTATTTTCCACCAAAGGCCCAAGCATTTCGAAGGACGCACTCACAGCCAATGCGAACCAAGGTTCATAAACAAAGTTAATATCGCCCTTACATTGTATAAATGTGGTGATTATATATAAAGATGTGGCATGGAACCTACTAAGGGCAATATTAACTTTTCCAACAGGACATTATAATAATAATAATAATAATAATAATCCACATTTGTAAAGCGCACAATCACCCGTAAGGGTCTCTAGGCGCTGGGGGCCGTCGGGAAGATTAAGCAAGCTATTGCCCAGAGTCACATGGTGCTGGGCTAATCTGCCGCCGGCCCTGGGGATCGAACCGTGATCCCCAGATTCCGGAGTCAGTCACCCTGGCCGCGGCGCCACACCTCTCCCTATCCCAGAATGCACGAGGGTGCATCCATGGAAATCCATGCCACATTTTCCCAGCTGCCAGATGAAGAGGCTGGTGCCTCGAAACGCGCCGCAGCATTACAAATCATCGACAATAAATCCTGGAAATATCATTGCCGGTTGATTCTTTGTTTATGAACCTTGGTTCGCATTGGCTGTGAGTGAGTCCTTCGAAATGCTTGGGCCTTTGGTGGAAAATAAACAACACAGCAGTCCTGTCGTGGAAGGATGCACCACTTTCAAACTGTGAGAAGGGCTGTGCAGTAACAGAACTGTGTCATAACTGCGGCCAGCACAGCTTTTGCATGAAATATATCAACTGGCTGATACAAAGGGGCCTACTTAAGGTACATTGTATAAATGTGGTGATTATATATAAAGATGTGGCATGGAACCTACTAAGGGCGATATTAACTTTTCCAACAGGACATTATATCCCAGAATGCACGAGGGCGCATCCATGGAAATCCATGCCACATTTTCCCCTCTGCCAGATGAAGAGGCTGGTGCCTCGAAACGCGTCGCAGCATTACAAATCATCGACAATAAATCCTGGAAATATCATTGCCGGTTGATTCTTTGTTTATGAACCTTGGTTCGCATTGGCTGTGAGTGCGTCCTTCGAAATGCTTGGGCCTTTGGTGGAAAATAAACAACACGGCAGTCCTGTCGTGGAAGGATGCACCACTTTCAAACTGTGAGAAGGGCTGCGCAGTAACAGAACTGTGTCATAACTGCGGCCAGCACAGCTTTTGCATGAAATATATCAACTGGCTGATACGAAGGGGCCTACTTAAGGTACATTGTATAAATGTGGTGATTATATATAAAGATGTGGCATGGAACCTACTAAGGGCGAAATTAACTTTTCCAACAGGACATTATATCCCAGAATGCACGAGGGCGCATCCATAGAAATCCATGCCACATTTTCCCAGCTGCCAGATGAAGAGGCTGGTGCCTCGAAACGCGTCGCAGCATTACAAATCATCGACAATAAATCCTGGAAATATCATTGCCGGTTGATTCTTTGTTTATGAACCTTGGTTAGCATTGGCTGTAAGTACGTCCTTAGAAATGCTTGGGCCTTTGGTGGAAAATATATATATATATATCCCCAACCAAACTACCATTCTGACGAAAAGCAGTACGCCTGACCAGACTTCAGGTAAAGACTTGCACTTTAATTAAAACAGCTGAGTGAAATCCTGACGCGTTTCGGGGCTTTGCATAGCCCCTTCCTCATAGGATACGAAGTGCACTGTAATGCTTGTCATGGCGCCAGCTGAATGCACTTAATTTAAATGTTCCCAGTGGACATCCCGAGTGAGCACAAAATGTCAAGCATGCTGGTACCTGTAGTTCAGCGCTGTTTCTCCACAGTGGGATCAGTGCAATTTCGAAGTTATTAACAATGTTTTCAAGCCCCAGTGGGCCGATAATCATGAAGCTGTTATTCTTTTTTCAATGTCGGAAAGTGCTTGAAACCCTTTAGTCCATTGATGAAAGGCAAATGCATTTCACCTTTCCCTTGCCTCGCCGAGTTCACAAACAATCTCCTGGCTGGAAACTCCGTGCCAGGAACTGAAATGAACACTGCTGGCGGGCCCCGCTCCTTTTAACATCACTCCAGCCTCCATTTGTCCGCAGGGAGCAGGCACCTCTTCCAGGGCGGTCAGGGAGCAGGGGGCGGACAACCTCCTTATATCTCCAACCAAACTCCCATTCTGACGAAAAGAAGTACGCCTGACCAGACTTCAGGTAAAGACTTGCACTTTAATTAAAACAGCTGAGTGAAATCCTGTCGCGCGCAGTGTTTCGCGACGTTCTTCGAGCCGCTGACAGCACCCGCCCATGAGTGCACAGGATTTTCGAAGAGAAAGGAGCGGCGAACTCACTGTTTCCTGTGCACCGCCTAACCGCCAGCAGGAAGGTCTATTGCTGAACGGCCCACGCCCACTTCGGAAAGTACGAGCTGATACCCGGAGGACACCGGCGCGTCTTGGGTTCTCATCTGGAGTCGATCGGAACACCGAGGAGGGTAAGCGGACCATCGCTTGACTTAATTTTCCTGCCAAACTCGTTGGGATCACATAACGAGGGAGCGGACATCTAGGCAGGGCGCCAGGGGGTGTCACCTTTCCACTGAGCTACTACAAGCCAAGCCCGTTAACTAATGCGCCTGCACTTTACTGAGTAAAAGAGCGCTATTGCAACCGGCGAAATGTTCTCAGAGACTGAACGCCGCACGGCGGCAAAAGACATATTTAAACACCGTGACAGACGTGAGAGGGCCAGTGAAAATGTGCCAGTGGCAGATCCACAGAATGCAAAAATAAAAGAAATGATGATAAAGCTGGAAAGGCTGCATGAACGTGAGACACGCAAATGGTGGGAAGCCACAAGCCTCACCAGCTACGTGGAGGTAAAAAGAGTACCACGTGGTCTAAGGGTTGACACTGTGTCATCATACGAGAACCCCGACCCTCAGCTGCTCACAGACTGGGAGTTGCATACAACTGCCTATACGGAAGGGACCCTCAAGATATTAATTAAATATGCTTGGAGTGACCGCGAAAAGGCACTGGAAGAAATAAAGAACTTAGAGGAGGAACTGGAGAAGGAATCGGACAAAGAGCTTGTGCTCCAGCTCAAAACCGATATGAAATCCCGCCTCACCAAATACGAACAAAAAATTCGTACTAGAAAACAAGAGAAATACGAAAGGGATGAGGATGACTACCAACAGGGTCGCATCTTAACGTATGCAAGGAAGTATGACGCATCACGCCAAGCACTCCAATCCAGAACCACCCCAACACCTGAAATTCTCACATCTGAATCCGAAGTGACGGAGAACGAATCCGGAGATGAGCAACAGAATATGAGGGTACCAGCTAAGACACGACAAAGTTCACGACCAAATGACGCCCATGATAGCGAAAAGACCCCTTTTCACCAGGAATACGATGTCATCAAGGGGACCTGGCTACGAGGCGGCAAGACAAAACCACCGGACATGGCAGAACAACAACAAACAACAAAAAAACGAGGCGGACAAGGAGAGCAGGTGGCGGCAAGCGGCGGCGGAAAGGGAAGAGGCAGAGCGAAGCCCAACAACTGGGGCAATCGGACCCTTGGCAACAAAAAGTGATTTCGGCATTAGAAACCACAAGTCAAAATCTAACGGTGGTCAATCTAACTGAAAGAACCTTAACAGACACTGAAACAAACCTACTCAGCCTTGGACTCACCTTCTGCCCCAGCACCCCACTGGAATATACCCAAACGAGAATAGACCTCTTCAGATTTACACGCAAGCTCAAGCTGCATAAATATTTCAAACTACGACCTCACCTAAAAGAAAGTGGAGAGAAAGGCATTAGAGCAACAGCTACAGATGCCCTTACGGGCAGAGAAATCGAAGCTCTGGAAACCCTCGAGGAATTGCGGGAAGAAAATCCCATACAGAATCCATCTGGAACCCTCAACAGAGGACAAAGAGCTTTAGCCCTGAGCATTGAGCAAGATTGTGAAGAGAGTGGATATAAACCTCCATCAATATTCATCCCACAGATGCCTTGGGATGCAATCGACGCCTTTTCCGAAGCCATGACCCAATAACTCATGCAGTACAGGAAAGCAAATCATCCGATAAAGTATAACATCACAGAGCAACAAAAACTGGCTCTACACGACCTCATGAAGGATGATAAAATTATAATCAAACCTTCGGACAAAGGGGGGAACGTGGTACTACTTACTAGAGAATACTACATATATGATTTACAAAAGGGGGTGGTGATGAACAGAGTGTCTGAATTGAGCAGACCACTCTTACCCAGTCCAAAGATCAGGGCTTGATCCATCACCGTTATTTATCTCACTGCCCCATCCCAGCTCAGAACCTGGCTATATGCAAATCAGTCTGTCCCTGGCCCAGTGCATCATGGGAACAGGGCAGACTAAACTACCAAGCCAATTCTTTACCAGAAAGGAGACAAGCTACCGGGGACCGGTTTCTGGCATTTGATGCCAGAAACCGGTCCCCGGGAGCTTGTTTCCTTCCCAGTGTAAGAATTGGCTTTTGTAGTTTGGTTTGCCCTGTTCCCATCATGCACTGGGACAGGAACAGACTAATTTGCATACAGCCGGGTTCTGAAACTGGGATGGTGCAGTGAGCTAAAAAACGGTGTTGGATCTAGCCCTGATCTCTTGACTGGGTGAGAGCTTTCTGCTTAATTCAGAGACTCTGTCCCTCACCACCCCTTGTTGTAAATATTTTTGTCCACCCTAAGCGTGGAAGGGTATTCTCAGATGTGAGACCCTTGCTCATTGCACCATCAGGATTCAAGCAAACCGGGCCGAAGACGGCTGTAATGCCAGAAACCGGTCCCCGGGAGCTTGTTTCCTTCCCAGTGTAAGAATTGGCTTTTGTAGTTTGGTTTGCCCTGTTCCCATCATGCACTGGGACAGGAACAGACTAATTTGCATACAGCCGGGTTCTGAAACTGGGATGGTGCAGTGAGCTAAAAAACGGTGTTGGATCTAGCCCTGATCTCTTGACTGGGTGAGAGCTTTCTGCTTAATTCAGAGACTCTGTCGCTCACCACCCCTTGTTGTACATATATGAAGCACTACGCCAGCTCTCAGACACAAAGTTCTACGTCAAATGTACCAATGATGTATATTTAGAAAGTATCCGGAGTTATGATAAACTGATAGGGAAATGGCATAATTGTAACATGCTTAGCAAAGATGAATTTCTCTTTCTCCGGACCAGCCAACCTCTTACACCAACATTTTACCACCTGCCAAAACTACATAAGGATAGTCTACACCCACCGGGCCGTCCGATTGTGTCATCGATTGGCAGTCTCACTGAAAACATGTCCCGTTTTATTGATAAATTTCTATTCCCCCTGGTACTCACTTTGCCTTCGTATATACGGGATACCAAGGACTTCTTAAACAAAATACGGAATGTGAAATGGGACAACGACTGCCAACTCATTGTGTTAGACATTACAAGCCTGTACACAGTCATTGACTATCAACAAGGCCTAAAAGCTATCCAGCACTTTCTGAACCTGAGACAATTGAGATTCACTACACACAATACTATGATCCTCGAGTTCACTGAATTTTGTTTGAACAATAATATCTTTTTATTCGAGGACCAATTGTTCAGACAAGTGTCCGGAACGGCGTTGGGTACCTGCTTCGCTCCCAGTTATGCGAATCTTTTCGTTGGCTGGTGGGAGGAGCAGGTACCCAGGAGCTGCATGGTAGATGGATCAGAAGGAAAGACGGAGGGCTGGTTCAGGTACATTGACGACCTGTTTATTGTCTGGCGGGCTCATCAGAAACAGCACAGGCCTTTATCAACCAATTGAATGAGAATGTTTATAACTTCCACTTTTCAGGGACGGTAAGTCCGGTTACCGCAGACTATCTGGACCTAAAAGTGTTTTCTGAGGATCAGCAGATTCACACAGCTCTACACAGAAAAACTACTGCTGGCAATTCTACCCTCTTTGCCAGCAGTAGTCATCCCCCACAACTTATTAAGAGCATTTCGTACGGAGAGTTACTTCGACTCCGTAGGAATTGTTCAAGATTAGAGGACTTTGATGTGGCAGCAATTGAATGTGTGAATCGATTTAAGGCCAGGGGATACGGAGAGGCTCTTTTAAAAAACACCTTGAACAAAGTAAGGGCTATCCCTAGAGACTCCTTGCTGACAACCAAACCCATCCCAGAGAAACCAACTGATGGTAAAGGCAAGTTCAGATTAATAACCCCTTTCTCTGCTGGAGCCAATGATTTAAGATCTATGCTCCGTAAGAACTGGCACATTCTCAAAACGGATAATATCCTCAAAGATAACCTACCCGCTCATCCCCTCATAACCTTTAACAAAACTAGATCTCTAAGAGATTATCTAGTTACCAGCCATCTAGAGAAACCACTGCCTAAAAGTAACACCTTAAAAACTATGAGTGGATTTTTTCCATGTGGAAAATGCAAAGCGTGCGCTGGAAGTAAAAGGGTCCTCTCTATAGACATTCCTGACACTGGCAAGAAACTGCAAATAAAACAGTTCATTACATGCAGCACACCTCTAGCAGTCTACTGTTTGACTTGCCCATGTGGCCTCCGCTACATAGGGAGCACTATCAACATGCTCAAGCTACGGATCTTAGAACACCTCAGGGCGATCGATAAAGCCGATCAACCCTACCCAGTTGCTCGGCACTTCGCCGAGAAACACAACAGGGACCGTAGCCAGCTGCAATATTTTGGTCTTGATACTATCAAGAATAATGCCAGGGGAGGTGACCGTCTGCGACGATTACGCAGACTTGAATCACGCTACATTATAGACCTTTCCACAAAATGGCCGAAAGGGATGAATAGTGGGGAAGAAATGGTTTTCCATTTAGGTAAATAAGGGTGCTGTGAACATTGTAGCTAATTGTATTCTGTATTTGCTGATATCTTGTGGATAACGGTATGAACAACATGTTTCTGTGCGTTAATAATGATGGCTGACCTAAATGAACTTTGAAACTGATCCTTCAGTGTTACACACACAGAATGAGACTCATGGTTCATATACACATTCTTTCAACTAGACTCATCTATAGGTTCAAAGGGCTCTTTGATTCCTAACAACATATGTTGTATGAAAAGTAACTAGAAAGGATGTACCCATGGCACTTTTTCACGTTTTCTTTCTGCACCTTCAAGTCTCTATACGATGTATGATATTTTTACATTTATTGATTTTGACAATGTACATAATTCTGTGCATAGGTTGTTAGAAGGGTCACCTCTCTTTATTTTAGAGGACTGTTGCCGATCCAGGGCTATATCTAACAGTGTATATGTATCACAACTAATCTGTATATACCTCCCACTTGAGCACGCTTACCTATTTGTAGGTGTAATAATGCTTAGTATATTCACCATGATCACTGGTAATGCAGGGTGTATTGCACAGTTACAAGATGGCGCGCGCTAAGGTTGGGAGAGCTCTAGTCCTCTGTCGATGCTGACTTAGAGGTGTAACCTTTGTACATTGTTAACATTTATAAACGTACCGGTTGAATGTGTGAACACACACACTGACGAAGGCTAAGTGCCGAAACGCGTCTGTGGCTAGCCTGTAGTCAATAAAACTACTTCGTGGCAAAAGGTACCCCCCGAGTGCTGTCGTTTCTTCCCTTGTGGATTCGCATGGTTGTGACGAGCGCAATATATATATATATATATATATATATATATATATATATATATATATATATATATATATATATATATATATATATATATATATATATATATATATATATAATAATGTTCTGATTTTCTCAGCAACTACTGAACGGATTTACACCATTTTAAAAAAAGGTCTTTTTCTGAACCAAGGGCTACCTTTTTGCCAACTGTGATGTAATTTCATTCATCAGTTTGGGCTGTAGCCGTGTCTAAAGTTTCCCATGGGAATTAACATGGAGAAAAAACGTTTTGGGAGCCCCCTTTTTTCTCGGCCCCCGGTTGCCGAATCACCCGAAACTTTCAAGATAGAAGCTGCCAATAGGTAATATTATATATATATATATATATATATATATATATATATATATATATATATATATATATATATATATATATATATGTATGTATGTATGTATGTGACATGCCAGTGCTTTTAGAATACGTAATAAAACCTGCCAGTTTCATCGTGATGTGTGCGGCTCATTCCTTCTCGGCGAGAGGGGTTTGTTTCATGTTGTACGGCTTGGTCCTGCCGGGAGCGACGCACCACCAGCCTCAAAGTGCACCATCACTGCCTGAAAACGGACCCCTTGTGGAGTATCTGCGAAAGCAACAAAGACAGCGGAGCTACCAAAGACGGTACCTTGGTTTTGGGCCCCAGCAAGCTCTAAAGTTAGTTTGCAAGGGGATCACAATAAAAAACCTTCATTAAAATAAGCTGAATGCACCTGTTGTGAAAAACAAAAAAAGCTGAATGAATTTTAAGCATCATCCATTGGAGGGAAATAATTGTTGGGACTGTGATCGAATTACGAGAACCACAATGCCAGAAGTGAAGTCTACTGTGATGTCCACCAGGGGGCAAACACTCTAAATGCAGCAATTGGGTTTCGTTCGGTTTCAGCCTCTTGGATGCTCCTGGCTGTGACATGCCAGTGCTTTTAGAATACATAATAAAACCTGCCGATTTCATCGTGATGTGTGCGGCTCATTCCTTCCTTGGTAAGAGGGGTTTGTTTCATGTTGTACGGCTTGGTCCTGCCGGGAGCGACACACCACCAGCCTAAAAGTGCGCCATCACTGCCTGAAAACTGACCCCTTGTCGAGTATCTGCGTAAGCAACAAAGACAGCGGCGCTACCAAGGACGGGACCTTTGGTTTTGAGCCCCAGCAAACTCTAAAGTTAGTTTGCAAGGGGATCACAAAGAAAAACTTTCATTAAAATAAGCGGAATGAATTTTAAGCATCACCCACCTAGGGAAATAGTTGTTGGGACTGTGATCGAACTACGGGAACCACAATGCCAGAAGTGAAGTCTACTGTGACGCCCACCAGGGGGCAAACACTCTAAATGCAGCAATTGGGTTTCATCGGTTTCAGCCTGTTGGATGCTCCTGGCTCCCCCTTTGAAAAAGGTTTGTGTAAACCGAACTGCATCAGGGACTGTGACATGCCAGCATACATGCCAACATTTCAGAAGAGCAAAGTGGGAGCTTTTTATGAAAAAAATCGGGAGAATGGGGCCGTGAATCGGGTTATACTGTCATGTATGGGCTTTGGAAGTGTGCTACTGCAAGGTCGGACATTTGAAGAAACACAAATGCACGTTTTAATCTTACCTTTCAGAAGGATGGAGCGCAGTGGCAGGCAGAGAGAGGGTGATGCAAGTGTTGAACACTGGCCTGGCAGGTTGCTGGCAGTGCATTCAACCCCCCCCGCCCCTGAAACAGCTTCCTGGGCACATACACGGCGCCCCCAGTACTTAACAGGTCTTTAAAAGACCATGCGCTTGTTAATGGGGCTTTGTTGGCTTTCACCCCTTCCAGAGCCCCTGCATCGCAACTCTGACTATTGCTGGAAGAATAGCACATTACACAATACCACGCCCTGTCAGCTGAAACCTGCCAGTTTCATTGTGATGTGGGCGGCTCATTCCTTCTCGCTGAGAGGGGTTTGTTTCATGTTGTACGGCTTAGTCCTGCCATGGAGCGACGCAGATTCGGTAACAAGCTACCAAATCGTAATTTGGTGTTTGTACATTTAGAAGAGCATTTTTATGGTCAGGAATGGTCCGTTTCTGCAAATTGGCCATTTGCGACCCCAGAAAAACATTGCACATCTGGCCCTTTGTGCTTGTGAATGGGCAGCCACATCCAGAAACACCATCCATACATACAGCTGCAGATAACCTGTAATTGGATGTGGCGGCCACAGGCACAGCTCCAATATATAAGCAGGGTAAATTCAGAAAAAGTACTGTGGCAGTGGTGGGGTAAGCTTCTGTTTTGAACAACCCTCGAGCTGTCTTCAGAGGAGCAAATCTCTGTAGCTTTGTATTTAAAAAAAAAAACATTGGGAGGCGTGGCCAAGATGGAGGCTTAGACGGTCGCAGGTCCCGTGAGCTTCCCGTCCCGCCAGTGCCTAAGGCCGATTGTAAGCGCAGTGTCCCTCCCCCCCCAGGGATGACACAGAGACCGAGAGGACAGCTGAGACAGGGGGGACGCGGCGATACCGGAATGCGAGTGTTCCGGCGCCTCTAGCGAGCACAGCAGCCCGCCAGTCCAGACCGCGCAGTGAACATCGGAGACGCACGACCCCCGAGGCGGCAACGGCACTCCATCGCCGCGAGCGCCCGAGGCACGCTGAAAGAAGCGCCAGGGACAGTGGGCCGAGAGAAGCTCCGGTGCCCCCACGGAGAAGAGCGGGAGGGCTTCAGATTGCAGACCGGGAGACGAGCACCCTTCCCCCGGGCTTGAAGCGGTGAACGGGCCACTCTAGCCCTGGGTCGAGAGGCCTACGCCGCAGGTGGCCCTCCCCCTGCCGGCTCCGCCACAGAGTGCGACGCCCAGCACGGCACGGCGATCGGAAGTTGCCGGAGAGGAGGTGAGGAGCGGAAGGGGTACCGGAGTGAGGGAGGAGGCCCAGGACCCAGCAAGCAGGGCCAGCTAGCGGGGAAGGCACAGAGCAGGCCCAGGAGCGTGTCCGAGAGGGCCCGAGACCGCGGCGGCCTCGGACAGCAAGGCGACAGTGCTGGGGGCCTCACGAACATTTCGCCGGCAACCAACGACATCAGGCATCGCAGGGGTCTGGGGGGACCCCGGTCACACCTACACCGGCGCATCAGGACCCCCAGACACGTCAAACGGCACCATTGTTGAAGGGTCGGTACTGAGCAGGCCCAGGGGTGAGCCTGAGAAGGTCCGGAGCCCGCGATAGACTCGAACAGACAGGCATCTTCGCCAGGGGCCTCATAAACATTTACTGGGCAGCCACTGACCAGGCAAGGAAAAGACCCCATCACTCCATAGCAAGGGCACCGGACCCTCGGACGCGTCAAGAGGCGCCATCTCGAAGAGACAGTACGGAGCAGGCCCAGGGGAGGGCCCGGGAGTCCTAGGCCAGGGGCAGACCACAACACCCAGGACACGGCGCGGGGAACCCCCGCGCGTCTTTGACTGGCACCCATCGAGTCCAGGCAGCGCAGGGGCCTGAGGGGCCACGGCCACCCCGGGACAGCAGAGAGCAGCGTAAGTGGAGGCCGCAAGGGCACAGCGAGCTAGGTGGCCGGCGAGATTTGGGGAAGCCAGTCTTGCGGAATCCCATCCACTAGGGCCCGGCTAGAAGGTTCGAGCAGCGATCCCGGCAGGCCTCAGTGGGCGGCAGGCGCAGGTCGGTCCCGGACGGAGGGGCAAGCGGGGGAGGGGGCTGCAATGGGAGTCCCTGTGCCGGAGAAGCGAAGAGGCCCCCCGTGCCGCCGGACAAGGGAATGAGACCGAGGACAACGCCGGTTCATAGGAGAGACCCGGGCACGCCAGGGCTGAAGCACAGAACGGACCAGAGACGTCGGGGAGCACAAAATGGCGGGCCTACGGAAGAAAGGGCATTGCACCCTCCCCGAGATACTCGCCAAAGGCCCGGTGAAATCCGACAAAGGGCCGCCGTCGCCCGGGGTCGCAAAACCACACACTGACCCCACAGGAGACGAGGTGCCCATTGCCAAGTCCTTTCTGGAGTCCTTGTTTAACTCCCTCCGAGAAGATTTTCAGACGCTGAAGCATGAAGTGGTCGGGGAAGTGGACGGCCTAGGAGAGCGCGTGGTCGCTATCGAAGAAGCCGATCAGGCCAGGAGCGAAGAGATCGAGCAACTACAACAAGAAGTCATACGTTTCAAGGACCAGCAACTAGACCTACAGGCACACGCAGAGGACTTGGAAAACCGGTCCCGTCGGAACAATACAGGGGTCAGGGGAGTCCCTCTCAAAGAGGAGGGGGCAGACATCACTGGTTACCTACAGGCCCTGTTCCGGGACGTCCTGGGGGAACCGGCAGACTTCGAGATTAGAATCGATAGGGCCCACAGAGTGGATCTCCCGAGACGATCTCCTGCCCCCCCCCCCAGACATTCTGGCCTTCCTACCAGACTTCCCGCTCAAAGAACGGATTTTCAGAGAAGCTCGGTGGAAACAGCCCCTTCACTTCCGAAGCCATCCTGTAGCCCTTTACCAAGACCTCTCAGCTATCACCCTACAAAAGCGGAAAGCATTTAAGGTGGCCATGGACTTCCTGCGCAAGAAGAAGATCCCCTACTCCTGGGGCCACCCTTTCCACCTGATATTTAAATGGAACGGGCCCTACAGCAGCTGAGATCGCTTCAGGACAACTGTGCTCTACTCGATATAGAACAGCCGGAGGAGCTCGCACCAACGACATCGTCACAGGGCCCATCTAGGGGAGGCTGGCGGAGAGTCGGCCGAAGACATTCCCCCGTAGTGCATGCGAAGCCGGAGGCCCACATCATCTCACAGGAAAGGGCCACCACCATCCTGGAGGTTGCCAGAGAAACGTCGTCCTCTGAATGAGTTTGTACTGAGGGGGGGATATCTTAGCATAATTGCATACTAGGCCTGGGGGGACGGGCGGGGGGCCACGGAGGCCGCCACTGGAGATTGCTCCACCAGGTACTATTACCACAGCCCTGCACTCGATAGGCAGGACTGGGACACTGACTATTTGTCGAAGTTTGGGAGGTGGGGTAGGGGTTGGGGGTTGGTGAAGGGACACTTAGGATTAGGGAGGGGGCTAGGGGGGCAGGAGTTGGGGCTCGGGGGAGGAGATGGAGGGGGCGGGCGCCGGTGTGTTCCATCCAACAGTGGCAAGGACGGGGCACCGAGAGACAGCGACTACTCAGGGCACCGTGCGACACGAGTTAAATACACCCATGGCTGAGGCGACACTTCAAGTTATCACCTTAAATGTAAAAGGGCTTCATAACCCCATCAAAAGGAGGGCGGTCCTATCCTATTTGGAGAACTCAGGAGCAGCCATATGCTTGTTACAAGAGACACATTTACTCTCCAAGGACTGGCACCGCATGAGGTCTAGAGCTTTCCCACAGTAATACTTTTCCTCCACCACAGAGAAAAAAGCCGGGGTCGCTCTGCTCTTAGCACGACACTTCAGGGGCCGGGTGGGAGACAAGATCGCAGACACCAAGGGCAGACTCCTAGCGTACAATGTCCTAATAGGGAAGTTGTCGATAACTATAGGGTCACTATACGCTCCCAATACCAAACAGGAAGCCTTTCTCACAGGGGCTCTGGCAGATGTTATAACGTCAAACACGAGGTACAAGCTGGTGGGAGGCGATATCAACTTGGTTATGGACTCCGAGAAGGACAGGTGGGGACGGCGGTTTGGCTTTACAGGGGTGATTTCCAAGGAGAGGGGACAATGGCTGGCCAGCAGGGGGTTCCTAGATTTATGGAGGGGAACCCACCCCAACACCCCGGGATACACCTTTTACTCACATGTACACCACACATACGCCCGGATCGATCATTTCTTTGGGTCTACTGACCTGGCCCCCATGGTCAAAGATATCGAGGTTACCCCAGCAGCACTTTCTGACCATGATGCAGTTAAGATTCAACTGGAAGTCCCACGCGTAAAGACACGTAAAGGCAGATGGCGCCCAAGGGAAAACCTACTCCAACGTAAAGGGGTCACACAGCAGCTCACCAAATGCATCACAAACTACTTGCGCATAAACGACAATGAGGAGGTTGCAATGACAGCGGTCTGGGGGGCACTCAAGGCGTTGGTACGAGGGGAATTGATCGCGATAGCTGCGGCACAAACCTGGGAACGTAAAGACAGACGTCAGGCGCTATCCGAGCAGGTGCTGGAGCTTGAACGGGTCCACAGTCGGACAGGGGCCCCCAGAATATGGCGCAAGCTCAAAGCGGCCAGGACCCAACTCGCGAGCCTCGACCTCGCGGAACATATTATGTGGGCGGTGACAAAACTGGGTGTTTGCTGGCTAGCAAGCTCAAAGCCAAGGTCCTCCGCTCCAAAATCTCCGTTACCCAGGGCGACGGAGGTCAGGCGGTCCAGGAGGACGATCAAATAGCAGATGCATTTCGAGCATTTTACGCCTACTTATACCCGGCAGGTTCGACCCTGGATATAAGGGCCGGGGAAGCATACCTCGAAGAGGCATCGGTCACGGCCCTAAACGAGGCCAACGCACGGTCTTTAGACGCCCCGATACGATTAGCGGAAGTAATCTCCGCGATCGCACGCCTCAAACCGCTGAAAGCACCGGGCCCAGACGGCTTCTCAGCGAAGTTTTACCAAACATTTTGCCCCCTCCTAGCCCCAGTACTTGTCAGACTGTTCAATTCCTTCTAGGGACTTGGTTCCATTCCCCAAGACATGTTAGAAGCGGACGTTATCGTTCTGACGAAACCGGGCAAGGACGTGACTCAATGCGCGGCCTACCGACCGATTTCACTGCTCAACTTGGACCTCAAACTGTTCACTGGAATTTTGGCCGCGAGGCTGGGCCCCTGCCTACCGGGCATCATAGAGCCTGACCAAGCAGGTTTTATACCTAACAGACAATGTGCTAATAATACCAAACGCTTGCTACATGTGATTGACAAAGCCCACTTCAACGACTCGGACGCGGCCCTTCTGTCGGTCGACGCCGAAAAAACGTTCAACAGGGTGGACTGGAGGTACTTAGATGGGACGTTGGTGAGGTTCGGCATAGGAGAGCGGTTCCGTGCATGGGTCGCTAGTTGTTATGCAGCCCCCCGGGCAACTATCCGGGTTAACAGAGTAGGATTGCGACCCTTTGACATCCAACGCGGTACCAGACAGGGGTGCCCACTTTCCCTGCTCTTATTCGCCCTTTACATAGAGCCATTCGCGCAACGCATAAGGGACAACCCGTCTATCACCGGCATCAGCTTCGGGGGGAACAACAGACCATAAGTCTACACGCGGATGACATCCTGGCGGCCGTGGAAGATCCCGCGAAATTGATCCCTGCTTTCCAGTAGGAAATGGCGACTTTCGGGAGGGTTTCTGGCTTTAAAATGAATGTCGGGAAGTCTGTGATCCTGCCCTTGGGGCGTAACGCTCGTACAACCAACAGAGGCCTGCTGCAAATAGGGGGGCTTTCCTCCGGCATGTCTCTGCCCTACGTGGGAATTACCCTGACACCCAATACTGCCCAAACGGTTGAACACAACTACACAAAGCTCCTTGCTCAAGTACAGGGGGACCTACAGAGGTGGCGACAACAACCACTTTCTTGGCTAGGGCGCGCAGCATCAATTAAAATGTCCCTGCTGCCTAAAGTGCTGCATCTCTTCCAAACTATCCCGGTCACACCACCTATAGGGATGATTAAGAAAATACAGGATGCAATCAGACAGTTTGTCTGGGCTGGGAAACGCCCCAGACTACGCCGGGACCTGGCTAGGCGGACCCCTGCGGAAGGCGGCCTAGGCATTCCTGACCTCCAGAGGTACTTCCAGGCGGCACAGCTTCGATATCTCTTAGAATGGTCCCGTCCGGAATCCGAAAAACACTGGTTATTCCAGGACGGGCAATGGCCCGCACGTCTCTGTGGAAGGTCCCTTTCCTGAAACGACCGAACAGACCGGCGTACATTAAATAATCACCTATCACCCGCACGCTGCTCCAGGTGTGGGATGCGGTGGCAGTCTCTAGGGGCCTCACTACATTCCCGTCACCGATGACACCACTGCTGGATAACCCAGCCTTTCCGCCAGGGATGGCCCCCGGATCATTTCCTCAATGGCGACAATCGGACTGCAGGTCGGCCGGTCACCTTTTTGACATGGAGGGCTTCATGCAACTAAACACCACACAGGAGATGTACAATGTGGAACAACCACAGCGGTTCCAATACTTCCAGTTCCGGCACTGGCTCACGGGCAGGGACACGCTACCACAAGTCAGCCGGCACCTCACTGTGTACGAGAAATGGCTCGTCACGAAGAACACCGACAAACGAGCGATCACGGAGCTATATAAAATGCTTGCCCCCCCCCACTTACCCATCGCTCCGCGGCTCAGAGACGATGGGAGCAGGAGTTGGGACGCTCATTCACAGATAAGGAATGGCAGGATATTTATTACAGAGCCCACCACACAGCCAGGAACGTAGCCACCAGGGAATCGGCCGTTAAGATAGCATACAATTGGCACTTAACACCGGCACGGCTCCATCAGGGCAATCCGTGCCGCGATTCTACATGCTGGAGGGGGTGCGGTCAAACGGGGACCATGACACACCTTTTGTGGGAATGCGCAGAGGTACAAGAGTACTGGGATGGAGTGCTTCACGACATAGACCAGCACTTTGAAACAGAGATCCCCCGCTTTCCCGCCTACACGATACTGGGCCTCCCCAACAAACTCACGTTCCCACTCGAATCATTACGAGGGAGGCAAATGGGGCTGGCAGTAGGGGCGTCGACGCAACATATCCTTTCGCTATGGGGCAATACGAGAAAACCCACACATACAGGATGGCTCCACAGACTTTGGTACATTATGGGCATGGAACGGATTCAGGCCTCCCTTACGCAATCGACGGACTCCTTCAGTGACACATGGCAACCACTGATCTCTCTGTTGACCCAGGAGTTCAATGAGCTGACATGTCCGAAATATCTCAGGGTACTTCGCCTTGTTGATGACTTCCATAAGCCGCCGGATGCCAAAGGTTGACGCCCACGACACCACACTTGAACAACACCATACAGAGGAAATGAGGAACACACCGAGGGGAGGGGAACTGGGAGGGTGGGGAACGGGGGGAAGGGAGAGGGGGGACTGGGGACAGTTGGGTTTTGGGGTTGTTAACTGCATCTTTAAGAAACATAATGCCCACACCAGCTCGCATGGACACATTGAACCACCCCTGGAACGAGGCGAAAGGGGGAGGTCAGCGCGGGAGTTAACTCACGATGTTGCAATTGTCCAATTGTATTATGTGCAATGCCAATGAAAATAATAAAACAAATTTGATCCAAAAAAACCAAAACATTTCTCAATTCCTTTACAGAAGCTCTGGCCTATTTGTAGGTTTCAGTGAAAAGTTTTCATTTGATCTGGAGATCCACCTACTCTAAAGTAGAATTTTAGATGCAAATACAGAGACGATTACTCAAAATGTGTTAATATAACACCTACTCAAATCTCACGGGCTAAACAATCTTTGCACTCCGACATATGGCGTAACATACCTTCCGTTCTCTGATCCAAGTCACTCATCAGCTGGAAATTCCTTTGCAGCTCACATGGTAAGTTTTCTATGCCTGAAACATCAAGTAGGGTCCTTTGTTAGTTCGTTCATAAACTTTCCACCACACACACAAATACTACACAAAATGAACCATCAACAGATATAGCTATATTAGTGGAACATAACCTAAAAGTAGGCATACTTGGTTAACCTTAACCATTTATATTTCTATTGCAACACCACCAGCAAAACGTGTTATTTTACACTCTTCCTTACACACCTACTCTAGGCCTTTTCAATTCAGCTGTATTTTTGACTCATCATTCATCAAAAGGAAGTTCAAAGATCCACCCACTGGTTCTGCTACTCATCGCCAATGCACCTTCAATCATTTCATGACTTTTTTGCCCACAACACCACAATCCTATAAATATGCTTCACATAGTGCATTATCCACCACTAAGGTATCTCATCACATGCCCGCAGGCAAATACAACTTTGTAATCATTCAGACCCGCAAATCAAACACATTCTTATATTTCCAAATCCCATCCACAAGACTAACATTATTGCCGTTCTGAGGGTTTTTTACAGCAATAAAGCACAACCAATAAACACTGGTTCTCTTCATTGTCTGAACACCCTTTATCAGTATACCTTTGCAGAGCAAACACTTATCAGTTTATTTTCCCAAAATGTAATCTCAGACTGCTTAGCTTGCTCACAACATTGTATATGAATGTTCCAGAGACAATGATGAAATGCAAACAGAACACATGCATACATTTTTTCTTGAAAACAGTGTAAAAATCAAGTATTTTGGATTTCCAATATTGTTCATGTTTTAGGACGTTCTATGTATTTCAAGTGTCAGAATCAAAACCCTATACTTGTAAACCTGTTCCTGTTTCCATGAGATAGGACTCTCGTGCATGCAAATAATCTAATCTAACTAAAAAAAACTAAGCAGGTTTATTAATACATTGTGTGCATTCTATCATCAAACTCTCTTATTAATTAAAAAAATCTGACAATTTTCAGAAAAGTCACATATGCATAGTTTTCTAAGGGTTGAGGTGTGAGGGTGTACTGTCACTTTATGTGAAGGTTAATGCTTGGCATTGGGAGTAACCTGAGAGGTATGCCATGCAGTGTCTTTAGATCTCTTGTGATTCATGCCCTCCTCCTCACTGCTGTTTCTTTTCTTTATACAGGAAATGTGGCAAACTACAGTCCGCCGTACTATGCCGGTGTCCCAAAGGTTTTTGGGGAATTGTATTCTAAAAATGATTGGGATTTTAAGTGCAAATCAGGATATTTCCTACCCCAAAGTTACATGTGTTCTTCGTAACTAAAAGTCTGGACTCTACCTTGCTCGTCTGTAAATAGCTTTAAAGAAGATAAGACGCTTATTTGAAATAACAGGGGTAAAGAAGATGTACTCACATTGCCACAGGAAGGAACGCATGGATTCCTTAATTTACCAAGAACAGTTGTGGAAAATTGTGCTATATCACACAGTCAACCAAAATGTATATTCACTGAAAGTGCCCATCTTCCTGGATCAACCATCAAAAAGACCATTCATCAATGACAACTTAACAAATGAGGGGCATTTTCAATCAATACATAGTCCTCCAAATCAAGATTGCTTTTGTTAACAATGTCTTAGTGATTAGTTTTACACTTCTTATAATCCACTTGCTTCTGTACTCCAGAGAATTCTAATGTTCGATAAAATTATTATTTATTGTTTCATCCCCAGAACATCAAAATCCAGCCATGGTTCATTCCATAAATAGGAACTTCTTCAGTCCTTCACGGCTATTACATCGGAAAATAATCCATATTAAAAAAAAAAAAACGATGACTATACAAAAAGGAAGACGTCTTTAGAAACTAGCCTTCAAAAAGGACTTGTTTTTACACACAAAGGTGTTGAGAAGATAAACCAAACCAATAAGTCAAACAGATGGAAGAACGTTCATGTGATCATTTGAATTTATTGTTCACGAAGATGTAAAGGATGCAGATTGCACATTGCAGTTCAGGATCAGGTTGTGTTTTCGCTGCAAAGGCATTTTTAGATTTGTCTATAACTTGACATGTATGTCGACGCACTTACAAGAAACTAAGGGGCTCATTAGGATGGCGGACGGAAGTGCGACCGCCGTCCTGGAGTAGGCGGAAAATGCCATTTCCGTGTCCGCCTGCCGCGGTCACTCCGTCCGCCATATTAGGATTGTAAAAACTGTCAAAAGTCTGTGCGCGACGGAAGAGCACGCACCGCAGCCGAAATACACCCGACCCCGCGGCGGACATAACAAATCCAGAGACACCGCCGTACGGACTGATGTCACCGACCGTCCCCCAAATCACGATGGCGGAAAACACACATAAAACCGCTGCGGAAAAACAACCTGCCTGAACACGGGGGATTCCCCACAGCGAAGAAACCACACATTGCAGAGATACCCACCACAAGCTGCTCGCCGTCAAGGATCCAGCGCTACACGCATTTCCGATACTCTTCGCGCTCCACCACCTGCAAGTCATGGACCATCATCGACGACGACGCAGGTACGCAACACACCATTTGCTGTCGGAAGGGGAGTACCTGCCAGGGCCGTGACGTTGGGAAGGGGAGTGTCATGTTTGAGAAACCACATTAGATCGCAAAAAGATATCCACAATTGAAGTACACAAGCAGGCGTGACAACGACAAACCAATACACATGATTGACTTGCTTTATTAAACATAATTAGGGTACAATCTCTGAGCATGCAAAAGCATGGGCACCGGGTACAACAGAGCAGGTACATCAGAGGCAGCACATGAGAGGGGCTAAGTGCATCAACAGTCCATTGCACAGAACAGGTACATCAGAGGCAGCACATGAGAGGGCAGAATGGAGTATCAGACCAGCAACAGGGCATTGTGGCCAACATAGCAGGTACATCAGAGGCAGCACATGAGAAGGGCTAAGTGCATCAACAGTCCATTGCACAGAACAGGTACATCAGAGGCAGCACATGAGAGGGCAGAATGCAGTATCAGAACAGCAACAGGGCATTGTGGCCAACACAGCAGGTACATCAGAGGCAGCACATGAGAGGGGCTAGGTGCATCAACAGTCCATTGCACAGAACAGGTACATCAGAGGCAGCACATGAGAGGGCAGAATGCAGTATCAGAACAGCAACAGGGCATTGTGGCCAACACAGCAGGTACATCAGAGGCAGCACATGAGAGGGGCTAGGTGCATCAACAGTCCATTGCACAGAACAGGTACATCAGAGGCTGCACATGAGAGGGGGTAAGTGCATCAACAGTCCATTGCACAGAACAGGTACATCAGAGGCAGCACATGAGAGGGCAGAATGCAGTATCAGAACAGCAACAGGGCATTGTGGCCAACACAGCAGGTACATCAGAGGCAGCACATGAGAGGGGCGAAGTGCATCAACAGTCCATTGCACAGAACAGGTACATCAAAGGCTGCACATGAGTGGGGCTAAGTGCATCCACAGTCCATTGCACAGAACAGGTACATCAGAGGCAGCACATGAGAGGGCAGAATGCAGTATCAGAACAGCAACAGGGCATTGTGGCCAACACAGCAGGTACATCAGAGGCAGCACATGAGAGGGGCTAAGTGCATCAACAGTCAATTGCACAGAACAGGTACATCATAGGCTGCACATGAGAGGGGCTAGGTGCATCAACAGTCCGTTGAACAGAACAGGTACATCACTGGCAGCACATGGGAGGGGCTAGGTGTATCAACAGTTCATTGCACAGAGCAGGTACATCAGAGGCAGCACATGAGAAGGGCTAAGTGCATCAACAGTCCATTGCACAGAACAGGTACATCAGAGGCAGCACATGAGAGGGCAGAATGCAGTATCAGACCAGCAACAGGGCATTGTGGCCAACATAGCAGGTACATCAGAGGCAGCACATGAGAGGGGCTAAGTGCATCAACAGTCCATTGCACAGAACAGGTACATCAGAGGCTGCACATGAGAGGGGGTAAGTGCATCAACAGTCCATTGCACAGAACAGGTACATCAGAGGCAGCACATGAGAGGGCAGAATGCAGTATCAGAACAGCAACAGGGCATTGTGGCCAACACAGCAGGTACATCAGAGGCAGCACATGAGAGTGGCGAAGTGCATCAACAGTCCATTGCACAGAACAGGTACATCAAAGGCTGCACATGAGTGGGGCTAAGTGCATCCACAGTCCATTGCACAGAACAGGTACATCAGAGGCAGCACATGAGAGGGCAGAATGCAGTATCAGAACAGCAACAGGGCATTGTGGCCAACACAGCAGGTACATCAGAGGCAGCACATGAGAGGGGCTAAGTGCATCAACAGTCAATTGCACAGAACAGGTACATCATAGGCTGCACATGAGAGGGGCTAGGTGCATCAACAGTCCGTTGAACAGAACAGGAACATCACTGGCAGCACATGAGAGGGGCTAGGTGTATCAACAGTCCATTGCACAGAACAGGTACATCAGAGGCAGCACATGAGAGGGGCTAAGTGCATCAACAGTCCATTGCACAGAACAGGTACATCAGAGGCAGCACATGAGAGGGCAGAACGCAGTATCAGAACAGCAACAGGGCATTGTGGCCAACACAGCAGGTACATCAGAGGCAGCACATGAGAGGGCAGAATGCAGTATCAGAACAGCAACAGGGCATTGTGGCCAACACCGCAGGTACATCAGAGGCAGCACATGAGGGGCTAAGTGCAACAACAGTCCATTGCACAGAACAGGTACATCAGAGGCAGCACATGAGAGGGCAGAATGCAGTATCAGAACAGCAACAGGACATTGTGGCCAACAGAGCAGGTACATCAGAGGCAGCACATTAGAGGGCAGAATGCAGTATCAGAACAGCAACAGGGTATTGTGGCCAACACAGCAGGTACATCAGAGGCAGCACATGAGAAAGGCTAAGTGCATCAACAGTCCATTGCACAGAACAGGTACATCAGAGGCTGCACGTGAGAGGGGCTAGGTGCATCAACAGTCCATTGCACAGAACAGGTACATCACTGGCAGCACATGAGAGGGGCTAGGTGCATCAACAGTCCATTGCACAGAACAGGTACATCAGAGGCAGCACATGAGAGGGCAGAATGCAGTATCAGAACAGCAACAGGGCATTGTGGCCAACACAGCAGGTACATCAGAGGCAGCACATGAGAGGGGCTAAGTTCATCAACAGTCCATTGCACAGAACAGGTACATCAGAGGCTGCACATGAGAGGGGATAGATGCATCAACAGTCCATTGCACAGAACAGGTATATCACTGGCAGCACACGAGAGGGGCTAGGTGCATCAACAGTCCATTGCACAGAACAGGTACATCAGAGGCAGCACATGAGAGGGGCTAAGTGCATCAACAGTCCATTGCACAGAACAGGTACATCAGAGGCAGCACATGAGAGGACAGAATGCAGTATCAGAACAGCAACAGGGCATTGTGGCCAACATAGCAGGTACATCAGAGGCAGCACATGAGAGGGCAGAATGCAGTATCAGAACAGCAACAGGGCATTGTGGCCAACACAGCAGGTACATCAGAGGCAGCACAAGTACGTGGTTAAAGGTATCCGTCCCAAGGACAACAACAATGCAAGGCTGGTTACAATGGACAATCTACACACCAAGTCAAATGACATGTGAGTGAAGGGAAATACACCTCACATCACGGAAGCTGGTGGACTGCCTGAACTACTTGCCTCTGACAACCTGCTAGCACCAGAAACTGGAGTGTGAGACACAGCCACAGCTCTAGTGACTGACACATGAGCCATCAACCCAGACACACTACCAGCACCAGAAACAGGAGTGTGACACACAGCCACAGATGTAGTGACTGACACATGAGCCCTCAATCCAGACACACTGCCAGCTACGAAACAGGAGTGTGAGACACAGCCACAGCTCTAGTGACTGATACATGAGCCATCGACCCAGACACACTGCCAGCACCAGAAACAGGAGTGTGAGACACAGCCACAGCTCTAGTGACTGACACATGAGCCATAGACCCAGACACACTGCCAGCACCAGAAACAGGAGAGGGCACAACTGAGACAGTGCCACTACATGATGCATGACAGCAAACAACAGACACAGAGCCACTATCAGACAACTGAGAGTGAACCTCTGATGCGCCACTGGGAACACCGGAAAGATGAGCCACAGGGCTGGATGGGCCAGGAGGCAGGGTGGCTCTGGGAGCTGGGGATAGCTGTACTGGAGCGACATCGGGTGGTCAGGTGTCAATGGTGTGTGTCTACGTTTCTTAGGAATATGTGAGGGCACCCTGGACATGACAGGACTGGCAAGTGGTGCGGACTCAAATGAAATATCACCCACCAAAGGTGGAGCATCTGCTGCTGGGGGTCTGCTCTCTGGGGCCGTGTTAGACCCTGCTTGTTGTTTGCTGTGTGCCAGCCTTCTGGCCTCTGCATCATGTGTAATGGGGGATGCAACAACAGGGTACTCCTTCCTCTGCTTCTGAAGGGCCTGGATGGGAGTGGAGGTATGGGGGAACTCCACCGCGGAGACATCTGTTTTCCGTTCCTTCGACAACATCAGCCTCAGTGCAGCCAGGGGTGATGTATGCCTGTCCTTGATGGAGCTAGTGTCTATGGGAGAAGCCTTGTCCCTTGGATGTGCCTTGGCCGTAAGAGGAATCTTGTTTCTGGACTTTCCCTGTTCCCTGGACGGTGCCCTGTCCCTGGCTGCAGACTTGTCCTTTGTAGTGTACCTGGCTCTAGAAGCGACCTTGTCCCTGGGAGTGTCCCTGCTCTTGGGAGTCGCCCCTTCCTTAGTAGTGTCCTTGTCCTTGGGAGTGTTCCTGCTCTTTTGAGGTGGCTTTGCCTTTGTAGTGTCCTTGTCCCTGCTCTTGGGAGTCACCCCTTCCTTAGTATTGTCCTTGTCCTTGGGAGTGTCCCTGCTCTTTTGAGGTGGCTTTGCCTTTGTAGTGTCCTTGTCCCTGCTCTTGGGAGTCGCCCCTTCCTTAGTAGTGTCCTTGTCCTTGGGAGTGTTCCTGCTCTTTTGAGGTGGCTTTGCCTTTGTAGTGTCCTTGTCCCTGCTCTTGGGAGTCGCCCCTTCCTTAGTATTGTCCTTGGGAGTGTCCCTGCTCTTTTGAGGTGCCTTTGCCTTTGTAGTGTCCTTGTCCCTGCTCTTGGGAGTCGCCCCTTCCTTAGTAGTGTCCTTGTCCTTGGGAGTGTCCCTGCTCTTTTGAGGTGGCTTTGCCTTTGTAGTGTCCTTGTCCAAGGGAGTGTCCCTGGACTTGGGAGTTTCCCTTGCCTTGGGAGTACCTTTTGTGTGGGATGCCTGTGTAGCATGTGAAGCCATTTCCCCCCCAACACCCCTTGGGGATCCTGTGTGTGAACTCCAGTGTATCTCACTTCGTCTTTGGTAACAGATTTTCCTGTCCTAGGGGATGGTGTCTGTGCCCAAAGTGCCCTGCCGTGCTGCCTGTGGCTGCTTCTAGTGCAATAACCTGTAAAAGAGTCCTGGTCAGAAAATTCACTCCCCGAGACATCAAGTGGTGTAGATGGGAGAACAGAAGTAGCACCCTGTCTATGAGACTGTACAATGGCAGAAGACACAGTGTTTGCCAATGACTGAACTGTTCCGTGTAGACCAGCAACATCGCCATGCATCCCTTCCATGAATGCCACCACCTGCCCCAACTTCCTATCGTGGTCTTGTAATGCATTGATCATGTTGGTCTGCCCCACACACAGCTGTCGCAGCAGATCAACAGCCCCAGCACAAAGTGTACTTTGGGTCACCGGGGCAGGGGCAGCGGTGCCTGCACCGAAGGCCACTCTGCTCCCCCTACTTCTGCGTGCACGAGCAGTACTTGGTGCAGTTGGCGACAGTGTGGGACCTGTGTGCTGTGTCCTGACCGAAGGTGTTGATTGCCCACTCCCTGTCTGTGACAACAGTGCTGACTCACCAACACTGTCGGAAGATGAGGACGATGGTGTTTCGACATGCGAGTCCTCAGGGACGGTCCTGTCCCCCTCTGCGGGGCTGCCCTCTTCTGTGTCAGTCTACGTGTGTGTGATGTCTGATCCGGATGCATTGCCACCACTCATCTCCGTCGTCTGTGGGTCAGTGCCCTCTGCCAAAGCTGAAATAGAGAGAAAAGAGGTGTAAGTAAGTGCCACGCTCACGTACTGAAGGACAACAAATCTCTAATTTCATTTCAGACAAAGAACATGTAGCACCCATCCTGCACACGTCCCACCCCTACCAGTCATCCTCACATCAAAGAACCGGTGGTGGCCGTGAAACATGTACATCATACGAACAGGGCAAGTGCCTGTAGATCTGCACACATGTCATGCCATGGGACCACAGACCTCTACGGCATGTCCTTGAACCCTCAACTACTAAGCAAGTGGCCTGTCAACCTGGCGGACATGGATGCCAATGCACACTCCGCTAATGGCACCAACATGGTATTTCTGCAAAACATACGCACAACGGATGTCACTACTGTGTCTGAGCACCAATACATGCATTGCACTCCCAAGTAACATACACATACAGTCTGCTTACCGCTAGTTTGCTGTTGATCCCCACTCAGCCGGGCGGACAGGTCAGGATGCGTCACAGCAATGATACGGTGCATAAGAGGGGTCATGGTGCGTCGGGCCAGACGTGAAGATCTTGGAATCATCCCCAGTGTCATCTCCGCAACATTCTTGCTAAGCCTGGATATGTCGTCCCAGCGCTTGTGGCAGTGTGTGTGTTGTCTATTGCACACCCCCACTGCCCGTACATCACATGCTATGGTCCTCCACACGGCCTTGCGAAGGTTCAGCTTTACCTACCATGATGGGAGACAAGAGGGTAACGTAAGTGGACAGTATGACATGCACATACTTCGTAGAAACACGTATCCACATGCAGCCATGCTCTGCACAACACATGTGAAGGTCCCACAGCACACCGCCAGGCTTGCAGAAGACAGGAGCCACTGACCACCTCATGGCCAACAGCATGTACACCACTGCACTTACCACCTGTCCGGGTGCACCGTAGAGCTGTTCGTAGTGGCTGAGCACACCGGCCACAAGAACATCTAGTTCCGCTGCGGTGAACGGACGAGACCGGATCTCTCTCACTCTCTGCATGGCAAGGTCCTGGACTGTGGCACTACAGCAGCAGTTGTTGGTCAGCTCAGCAGCAGCAGGTCGAGGTGATGGTCACAGGCAGCAGTTGTGGGTCAGCTCAGCAGCAGCAGGTCGAGGTGATGGTCACAGGCAGCAGTCGTGGGTCAGCTCAGCAGCAGCAGGTCGAGGTGATGGTCACAGGCAGTAGTCGTGGGTCAGCTCAGCAGCAGCAGGTCGAGGTGATGGTCACAGGCAGCAGTTGTGGGTCAGCTCAGCAGCAGCAGGTCGAGGTGATGGTCAAAGGCAGCAGTCGTGGGTCAGCTCAGCAGCAGCAGGTCGAGGTGATGGTCACAGGCAGCAGTGGCACTAAGCAGTGAATGTGTGCTTGTGAAAATCACACATATATAGGGCCCTGAGCCCATGTCAGTGGCACACGTCGGCAGCAATTGGTTCCCCCTGGATGCCTCTTTCAAAAAGAGCCAATGACTGGCCCTGGTGTGGCGGTGCACGGCTTCCGCTATTTTCGATTGCGCATACCCGCCCCGCGTTACCTCTTCCCATTGGCTACATGTGCACGGACCGTCATGGTCACACATCGGCAACCGCATGCGCACGCTTCCGCGACGGTGCATCTTTTGAAAATATACAATCAGTGGCGCCGCCATGGCGGTGCACGCATTCCGCGGGGGAGGTGCAGGCCAACACATACTTGTGATAATGAAATTCGAAATGGCAGTTCATGACCCCCCTTACAGTCACATTGCATCATCCACCGTAGAACGGCCATGCCAGGCCGGTTACCCACCGCCGTGGCAGGCCAGTCACCAACCGCCGGTCCAGCTCGGTCACCCACCGGCGTGCCGGGCCGGTCACCCACCGCCGTGGCAGGCCAGTCACCCACCGCCGTGGCAGGCCAGTCACCCACCGGCGTGCCAGGCCGGTCAACACCCGGCGGTGGGTGACCGGCCTGGAACGCCGGTGGGTGACTGGCCTGCCACGGCGGTGGGTGACCGGCCTGGCATGCCGGTGGGTGACCGGCCTGGCACGCCGGTGGGTGACCGGCCTGCCACAGCGGTGGGTGACCGGCCTGGCATGCCGGTGGGTGACTGGCCTGCCACGGCGGTGGGTGACCGGCATGGCTTGCCGGTGGGTGACCGGCCTGGCACGCAGGTGGGTGACTGGCCTGCCACGGCGGTGGGTGACTGGCCTGGCACGCCGATGGGTGACTGGCCTGCCACAGCGGTGGGTGACCGGCATGGCTCAGCGGTGGGTGACCGGCCTGGCACAGCGGTGGGTGACCGGCCTGGCATGCCGGTGGGTGACTGGCCTGCCACGGCGGTGGGTGACTGGCCTGCCACGGCGGTGGGTGACTGGCCTGCCACGCCGGTGGGTGACTGGCCTGCCACGGCGGTGGGTGACCGGCATGGCTCGCCGGTGGGTGACCGGCCTGGCACGCCGGTGGGTGACTGGTCTGCCACGACGGTGGGTGACCGGCCTGGCACGCCGGTGGGTGACTGGCGTGCCACGGCAGTGGGTGACCGGCATCGCTCGCCGGTGGGTGACCGGCCTGGCACGCCGGTGGGTGACTGGCCTGCCACGGCGGAGGGTGACCGGCATGGCTCGCCGGTGGGTGACCGGCCTGGCACGCCGGTGGGTGACTGGCCTGCCACATCGGTGGGTGACCGGCCTGGCATGCCGGTGGGTGACTGGCCTGCCACGGCGGTGGGTGACCAGCATGGCTCGCCGGTGGGTGACCGGCCTGGCACGCCGGTGGGTGACTGGCCTGCCACGGCGGTGGGTGACTGGCCTGGCACGCCGGTGGGTGACTGGCCTGCCACGGGGTGGGTGACCGGCCTGGCATGCCGGTGGGTGACTGGCCTGGCACGGCCGTTCTACGGTGGATGATGCAATGTGACTGTAAGGGGGATCATGAACTGCAATTTCGAATTTCATAATCACAAGTATGTGTTGGCCTGCACCTCCCCCGCGGAATGCGTGCACCGCCATGGCAGCGCCACTGATTGTATATTTTCAAAAGATGCACTGTCGCGGAAGCGCGCGCATGCGGTTGCCGATGTGTGACCTTGACGGTCCGTGCACATGTAGCCAATGGGAAGAGGTAACGCGGGGCGCGTAAGCGCAATCGAAAATAGCGAAAGCCGTGCACCGCCATGGCGACGCCACTGATTGTATATTTACAAATGCTGCACCGTCGCGGAAGTCCACACATGCGTAATGAGGGGTGTGACCGTGATGGTACTTGGCCAAACAGCATATGTCATGCAGTATATCATGGACAACGTTCATCTACTGTGTAGGTGGAAGCCGTCCACACATGGCATACGTACACACACTACATGTCTCCGCACTGTAATGCTGATAGTTGTACATGTGTGTTAGGACATGTACCCACTGCTGCAAGAATTAGGATGTGCAGTCAATGGCCCGTGGCCAAGTGTGTATTTCGCATCCTCTTTTATTCATGTGTGTACATACTGTTGGACTTGCCAGTGGTTAACTATGGCCATTGATGTGCACCCAATTTGCTACACATGTGTATGTCGACGTGTTGACGATTATTTTTTTCCTTACACACGTTTCAACTGATACACATCTACACAGTACATCAAGGCTGTCTGGCCACATTCAGAATCTGTTGTCAGTGTGTGGAAGTAACAATGGTGGGGGTACACATGCATTCTGTGTATGCGTATTTGTGTTGCCTCTTGTGTGACCATGCATGTCATGTGAGGATGCTCTCCATTGTAGGTGTGGTCATTGGTGCATGAAGACACGGAGTGTGTGTTGCATTATCGTATTGTGTGTGCAAGTGTGTCTGTGATGACGCTTGTCCACATTTGGGTCCTTAGGCATGTCTTGTTGGCAGTTCTTTTGACATGTGAGTATGTTACATTGTACATGTTTGCACACATCATGTTGTTAGTGGCTGCACATTGTTTTTATGCTAATCTGTATTGTATGTAATTTCAGACATGTCACACATATGATTATTGTCGACAACATTTCTCATTTTAATTGTGTTGGCCTACATGTGATAGAGTTGCACAGCTATGCGTTGTTGGTAAATTGACATCTACTACATCTACTCCCACACAGGAGGGCTCCAAATGTGCATCGCCCATACACTGTGCTGGAGGACATGGTTGACGAGGAGGTGATCAGAAAATTCCAGCTTGATCGACGTAGATTGCTGGAGCTTGTAGACCAATTGTCTCCTCATCTGCAGCCACGAAGAACATATCCTGGTTCCATTACACCCACAGCAAAGGTGATGGCGGCACTTCACTTCTTTGCAACTGGCACCTTCCAGTTCACAGTTGGACATGCCGGGGGGATGTCACAATCTATGTTCAGCATGGTACTGCGGGATGTTCTCAAAGCCATGATGATGTACAAGGATGATTACATCCATTTCCACGGGCGGCAGAGTTGGCAGCAGTCAAAGCAGACTTCTATGCACTGGGCCAGATACCACACGTAGTGGGTTCTATTGATGGCACCCATATCGGTCTCATTCCACCCCGGGCACGTGAGCCTGTATATCGCAATCGGAAGCAATTTCATGCGATCAACGTGCAGGTGGTGTGCCTGGCCGACAACATTATATCCATGTGTGTGCCAGATTTCCAGGCTCCGCACAGGACTCCCACATCATGCGGAGCAGCATTGTCCCCCAACTGATGGCAAATCTGCGTCCAGAACGTGTGTGGCTTGTTGGTGAGTATGCTGTGGGGACAGTTGTGTTTTCTGTGTGGCATGGGGTACCCACCAATCCTGGTTGTGATATTTGTGTCTGTCATCCCCCCACATAGGCGACTCTGCGTACCCAAACCGGCCGTGGCTGCTGAGTCCCATACGTAATCCAACTACAGCTGGTGAAATGCGATACAATGATGCCCATGGAAGGACACGTAGAGTGGTGGAACGTACTTTTGGACTGCTAAAGTCTAGGTTTCGCTGCCTGGATAAAACCGGAGGGGCCCTGCCTTACTCACCAGGCAAAGTATGCAGGATCGTGATTGCCTGCTGCATGATCCACAACCTGGCCTTGCGCAATGACATTGAACTGATCTTGGACCCTGAAGACCAACAAGTTCCTCGGCCTCCCATCCCACCCATGTCGACTGATGAGGATAGTGGTGAGGAAGAAGGTGTGGACCAGAGGCGTCAGCTCATTGATCGCTATTTACCTTGAATGTGAGTAACTACCTCTTGTGCAGGTTGACAATGCGTAATGTATGTTTGCTGGTGGAGTGTGGATGTGGTGTTTCTATGCAGGCTGTTCTGGTATGTTATGTTTGCATGTGTGTGTGGTATTTTTTGTGTACATGCAAAGCTGCATGATGTGTGTCCTCTGACCCACACAATTGGTGATGAGTGTGGTTTGTGGGATGTTGCAGTACAGTGTGTTGTGATGGGTGTGAATCAGTTTCCTGACGTGTGTTTGTTGTCTCTCATTTTCCCTAGGTCACTCCCACGGAGGCATGATTCTCCCCGACATAGATCCCTGCACCTGGTAACGTCTGATTCTAAGACAATCATGTGATTAAAACATGGAGACAACACATCAGTGAGTGTTTACGTGAAATTTATTTCCAGGTTGTGAATTGATGTTGGTGGATATTTACAAGTAAGTGTTGGGTGGGGGAGTGTGAGTTGAAGGTCATGGTAGATGTAAAGACCGTGGGGACACCACATTGGATGATGTCCAGCTAGTCCATCAGACGTGTGCCAATACTTGGCATTGTGGGACAGGATAGTTGGCGGGTGAATGGCAGGCTCAGGCAAGGTTAAAGTCATTGGCGGCCCCTCTTGGAGCGGGTAGATGGTGCATCCCCACTGCTCTCACCTACTTCCAGCCTCGGACGGCCCCTCCGTCTTGGAGCCGGAGCGGAGACAGCTGGGAGGGGCAGGTTGGTCAGGGGCCACATCCGTGTCCATGGGCTCAGGTGGCGGTGGCAGTGGTGACCGTGGCGGCTGGGCACTTGGGTGAGGGGGGGGGTGGTGTGGTGCAGGATAATCAGTCCCTCCACAGTGCTGTTTGCTGGCCCATATGGCCCACTATTTGCCCTATGTGGCTATCAATGGACCGCAACAGATTACTGTTCTCTACTGAGTCTTGGTGGGCATGATCAGCCTGTGTCTGCCCCCGCTCATAGGAGGCCTGGACTCTGGCTAGGGCTTCCAGTGTTTCTGCGCCAGGATGGGGTGGGTGTCCTTCCCCACCTCGCCGGTGAGAAGCTCTCCTGGTTGTGAGATGTGCCCTCAGCTCTGTCCTTTCCCGTCCACTCTCCCTGCTTGGCTGGGATGTAGATGGTAGAAAAACAACAGGTGTGTGGAGGGTCGGGGGGAATGTTTAACGACCTTCCTGCTCGCTCCCCTATACCAAGATACAAAACACACAGAAGAGCAGGCCAGGTCTGTAGACGGTGTGTAACTGCAGAGGCAACCATGAGGCACTGATGGTGAGTGCATAAGACAAAGGATTGCAAAGTTGTAAAGGCTGTTAGTCACAAAAGGCTGAAGAAATTCCCATCAGACCACCCATGTGGTGGATTTCACGTCACGTGGGAATTACTGATCTTCCCTCCCAAATCTGACCATATAGTGTCGATGCGGGAAAGGTTGTCAGTGACATAGTCTTAATGTGACACCCTGAAGTAGTGTGAATGAAAAAAGTGCAGTGCTCAAAAAAATATGTGATAGATAAAATTGACTACCAAGACTCCGAGGAGCATTGCAAAAGAAGTCCAAGTGTCAAAAAATTAAAAACACGCCGAGTAGTAATACTACTCTTGGGCGCTATGTAGGTGTGGTCGACATGTTTCAGCTATTGAGGGCATCTAGCCAGCTTTCTTCAGGACCTATGGTAAAACTTAGGCTACTGCAACTACATATAGTGTATTTCATTGTAGAACAACAAAATTGTACTGATACAAGGTTACATATAAACCAGGAACAAGAATACTTAAATGTCCACTGGAGGAAAAGAAAATGTCTTCTTCCTATCAAGAGACAAAAACAGAAAGACAATGTGTCAAACAATACCACTGTCGAACACACCCACCTACGTACACACACAGACACCGTGCAGACACACCTGCAGGAATAATTTGCATTCTGCATTCTGAAAAGCATATTAGCTTGATCACATTGAGGCATTTCCTCTAAGTGATACTCACCCAGCTTTGTGTGGGTGATGGCCTCACCTCACCCGGCAACCGCTCGGGAGTATAAGGCCCCGCTCTATGGTGTAGAAATAAAAGGAACAGTGAGCACACAACTTCCCTGTACCTTACCCAATGGTTCTACACATTTAATCCAACAGACGTGTGGTAGCTAGCAAAACGTCAAACCCATCACTGATCACCACAACGATTCACAAGGGGTAAACAGGAATCGCATAGCTTGCGATCCTAAACATGCCCCAGTCACTGACACTACTGTGTGTCACTCAATGTCTATGTGAGAGATAATAATGTACATTTTAAATCTCTACCCAGAAGCTTGCCTTAAAAGCCAGATGTATTTTCAAAGAGGAGGAGTACACTAATGACCTAATAGAGGCTATAGCGCTTATGCGATGGTGGGGGGTTAATGGAGCAGCCCACACGGTGGCTGCCCAAGTCACCCAAGTTCAAAGACTCCCCCACTGTGTAAGAATATTAAAGTGAAGGCTATTTCTAGTACTTCAGATTGGAGAGGGGTTACAACTCGGGATAATGCAGATTACTTCTGAGCTGGCTCCCTCTACTCAAAATGGACAGGGCAGTTTCAAAGACCGGTCCTTAGAAAGATAGAGTATCGGTGCTACCCGACTCACCTGTCCGTCGGTGCCTACGCTTCTGACACGAGCGGAAGTGGAGGTAAAACTGCTACCGCCCCTCCTCTCTAAATAGAAAAATCTACCGTGAAGTGCTTAATCCGCGTGATCGCGAAGATGCGCGTGAGGAAAGGAACTACTTTCTGGTGCATGCGCATAGGATGTAGAGCGCTACTGTTTGCTTACGCGCATGCTTGTGGAGTACCGAGCACTGCGTCTTAACGCATGCGCAGTGACCCGGCGTCAACAAACAGCGGACCCGCCGCCAGACAACACTTTGGCAATCACCATGGCAGCTGATGAGAGGGTAGAACCACGACATCCCATATATCGATAGTATTCCTGTGCTAAGTCAGTATTCTGATCTCATACCTTCACGGAAGGCACTGTTTACCCTGGTCACGGACCGAAGGGACTTAAAACACCGGGTTATCGTGATTGAGATCCTGATGTTAGACGGAGATAGACGTGAACCTCCATCACTTAAATAGAAAGTAGTGACCTCTGCATTAGATGTATTTCTCCTAGATAGAGGGCTACATCAAACATGGGGAAGAGGGGGGGATATTAAAGTGCATGATACACGGTGGAACATACCTTCTAGGTTCTACACTTATCGGTAGGCAGACGGCCAGTGTCTGAGGTAGGGACAGGATTATGGGTTTAATAAAGGGACATGCACTCCTTCTTAGCTACTGTGTGTTCACCAAGTGACAGGACCTCATTGAGGGAATGTCTGTGGTTCGTCAGTAATGAAAAGTGGGTCTGTTGATCTATGGGTGTCAGTGGGGGTGGACGGAAGCAGCAATCACAAATATGTTGGATGAGCTATGTGGAGCAAACTTGACTGCGTTTGCGTCCTAATCAAAAACGACCCGCAACTGAAAAGCTGCACTAAATACTAGAAAAACAACAGGTGTGTGGAGGGTCGGGGGGAATGTTTAACGACCTTCCTGCTCGCTCCCCTATACCAAGATACAAAACACACAGAAGAGCAGGCCAGGTCTGTAGACGGTGTGTAACTGCAGAGGCAACCATGAGGCACTGATGGTGAGTGCATAAGACAAAGGATTGCAAAGTTGTAAAGGCTGTTAGTCACAAAAGGCTGAAGAAATTCCCATCAGACCACCCATGTGGTGGATTTCACGTCACGTGGGAATTACTGATCTTCCCTCCCAAATCTGACCATATAGTGTCGATGCGGGAAAGGTTGTCAGTGACATAGTCTTAATGTGACACCCTGAAGTAGTGTGAATGAAAAAAGTGCAGTGCTCAAAAAAATATGTGATAGATAAAATTGACTACCAAGACTCCGAGGAGCATTGCAAAAGAAGTCCAAGTGTCAAAAAATTAAAAACACGCCGAGTAGTAATACTACTCTTGGGCGCTATGTAGGTGTGGTCGACATGTTTCAGCTATTGAGGGCATCTAGCCAGCTTTCTTCAGGACCTATGGTAAAACTTAGGCTACTGCAACTACATATAGTGTATTTCATTGTAGAACAACAAAATTGTACTGATACAAGGTTACATATAAACCAGGAACAAGAATACTTAAATGTCCACTGGAGGAAAAGAAAATGTCTTCTTCCTATCAAGAGACAAAAACAGAAAGACAATGTGTCAAACAATACCACTGTCGAACACACCCACCTACGTACACACACAGACACCGTGCAGACACACCTGCAGGAATAATTTGCATTCTGCATTCTGAAAAGCATATTAGCTTGATCACATTGAGGCATTTCCTCTAAGTGATACTCACCCAGCTTTGTGTGGGTGATGGCCTCACCTCACCCGGCAACCGCTCGGGAGTATAAGGCCCCGCTCTATAGTGTAGAAATAAAAGGAACAGTGAGCACACAACTTCCCTGTACCTTACCCAATGGTTCTACACATTTAATCCAACAGACGTGTGGTAGCTAGCAAAACGTCAAACCCATCACTGATCACCACAACGATTCACAAGGGGTAAACAGGAATCGCATAGCTTGCGATCCTAAACATGCCCCAGTCACTGACACTACTGTGTGTCACTCAATGTCTATGTGAGAGATAATAATGTACATTTTAAATCTCTACCCAGAAGCTTGCCTTAAAAGCCAGATGTATTTTCAAAGAGGAGGAGTACACTAATGACCTAATAGAGGCTATAGCGCTTATGCGATGGTGGGGGGTTAATGGAGCAGCCCACACGGTGGCTGCCCAAGTCACCCAAGTTCAAAGACTGGGTGGTCTGATGGGAATTTCTTCAGCCTTTTGTGACTAACAGCCTTTACAACTTTGCAATCCTTTGTCTTATGCACTCACCATCAGTGCCTCATGGTTGCCTCTGCAGTTACACACCGTCTACAGACCTGGCCTGCTCTTCTGTGTGTTTTGTATCTTGGGATGTAGATGGCCCTGCGCCGTGCGATGGGTCAGGCAGGGTAGCACAGGCAGGAGTGGTGGTACTGGTGGTGGTGGAGGTGGTGGTGGTGGTGGTGGCTGCACACCTCACTATGGCAGGTGTTGCTGGAGTGACACAGGCCAAGGTTGTGGAGGCAGGGATGTCCTGTGAGCCTGATGGCCCTGGGAGTCTGCTTGGGCCCGCTTCGTCCTCTGCACGAGCTGGCAATGGGATCGTCCCCAGAGTCTGTGCTGTGAGTGGGGCGACTGTTGCAGGCGGTTGCTGGTTTCGCCAGTCAAGTTGCGATCACCTGAGGGACACGATTTTCATGATCAATGCTGTGGAAATGACATGTTTTTTGTGCCGACACTACATATCACTGACCTCTCACTCACCCCACCACCCTCCCTGTGGACATGGGGGCCTGTTGGGAGTCGTAGTGCTGGTCTCTCACACACCCCACCCACCACCTCCCTCCCTGTGGACATGGGGACCTGTTGGGAGTCGTAGTGCTGGTCTCTCACACTCCCCACCCACCTCTCACACACACCCCACCACCCTCCCTGTGGACATGGGGGCTTGTTGGGAGTCGTAGTGCTGGTCTCTCACACACCCCACCCACCACCACCCTCCCTGTGGACATGGGGGCCTGTTGGGAGTCACAGTGCTGGTCTCTCACTCACCTCACCCACCTCTCAACACACCCCACCACCCTCCCTGAGGACATGGGGGCCTGTTGGGAGTCGTAGTGCTTGTCTCTCACACACCCCACCCACCACCACCCTCCCTGTGGACATGGGGGCCTGTTGGCAGTTGTAGTGCTGGGTGGTTTCACTACATGCATGGCTGGGAAGGTATGAGGCAACATTTGTGTTTGGTCATGGTGGGTGCATTTGGGCACAGACCTTCACATTTTGGTGAGTAAGTGGCCCACATGCATGGATTGGGGCCTGGGAGATGTGTCTTCTCAGTTGTGTAAGGCAGACCATGTTGGTGTGATAGTGGTGCTTGGTTTATACTTACCAGCCTCTTCTCCCTCTTCGATTCCTTCCAGGCTCTCTGGGTGCAGTATGGCCAGCACCTTTTCCTCCCATTCTGCATACGGTATGGGCTCCGGGGGTGTGCCGCCGCCAGTGTGGTGTGCCCGCAAGTGGTTTTTTGCCCGGATGCCTTTGACCCTTGTCTTGAGGTCGTGCCACCGCCTCTGGATGTCGTGCTTTGTTTGTGGCACGGTCCCTGACGCATTCACTCGGTTGACTATCCTGTCCCACATGTGGTTTTTGATTGCCACGGTGGTCTGCTGGACTAGTGTGCCGAAAAGGTGGGGTTCGACACGGATGATTTCATCCACCATGACCTTCAACTCTGTGTCAGTGAATTTTTGATTTTTCTTTGGTGCCATGGTGTGTGATGTTCAAAGTGTGGGTGGAGTGGGTTGGGATGTGCAGGTGTGCGGTGTGTAGGAATGGTGTGGTGGGCGTTTGTGTGGTGGGTGTGTTTGTGTGCAGGTTGTATGTGTAAATTTTGTGTCTGCTGTTCTTGGTATTCAGCCTCTTGCTTGCAGCTATGCTGTGATGCAAAGGATTGTGGTAGTGGGTGGGAATCATTTTATACTCTGCGTCGTGGGTGTGTCCCAATGGTTGTTGCCAGTCAGGTGCTAGGTGGGTGTGTTGACTTGTGTGGATTTTTAGGTGCTTGGGGGGTGTTATTGTGGATGGTGATTGGTGTGGGGGTTTCAGGTGGGTGGGTGTCCTGTTTAGTGTGTTTTGTATTTACTTCCGTCAGCCATTTTGGAATTGGTTTGACGGTAGGGATAGTGTTCGTGTTGTCCTTCCGCTGGGATGCCCCGTTTATCGTTGCATTGTTTCCGCTGCGGTCATGGATGGAGGTGAGTTCCGTAGGGCTGGCGGCGTTATCCTAATCGCGGGCACGGAGCCTCCGCAGGTATTGCGGTGGCTGTGCCTGTTCCCGCGGTCATGTTCGTCCGCGGCGGACGGTGTTTCTTTGGTTCCGTCCGCTTGCGGCGGTCTCTGGTGTACTCCGTCCGCCGCGGACGGAGTTTGATGTGGTCCATCCGCCGTGGTCGGAGCTTCGTGACATTATTATCCTAATCGCACCGGCGGTTTATCCGCGGAGCTGTCGGGAGTATCTTGGCCGCGTCCTTGGCGGACGGAACCCGTTTCCGTCCGCGATCCTAATCGGCTCCTACGTTTCAGCATGCACGTTTTGTAATGATCCATCCTCAGCGAAAAAGTGTTAAGGGGGCACGGTGAAAAAGAAGCAATTTCCCATTTTAGGTCCCAAAGAAAATTTTGCACACATTTACAGCCCAAACAGCTGACCAGATTCCTACCAAACATGGCACTAAAGTTGAACTTAACTCACAAAGCCTGCTTTTGTTTGATATAAAGGGCCAGTTTTTTGCATGGGCAAACGGGTTTGCCAAGCCGTTTGCACATGCAAAAACCAATAGGGGTATGTTCTATTCCAAAATAGCGAGTCGCTATTAGGAAGGGGCGTTCCCTTCCTAATAGCGAGCGCAACCCCATGTAAAATTGTTGCGGAGTGCATTTTACCACTTCAACCCTTTTCACCCCTTTAACCAGAACACCAAACCAAGCTTCCAAAACATAACCCTCCAATGGCCCGCGACCAGGGTCCCCATGCTATGCCCTAAAAGAAAGACTATCATCCACCACACTCAGGACATCCAGCAACTTGGCTCGTGAAAGTGGTCAGTCCTGGGTCCGACCCTCCTCACCCCCACCCCCAGATAACAAAAACCAAAATATTTTTTATAACAACCACAGTATCAAACCCACCCCACCAATGACGGAACAAGATGTATAACCTATTATACTCAAGAGGAACGCCCAACAATCTCTGAAAACAAATTTTGCCAATATTTGGAATCTTTTCAATAACCAGTCCATAGGCAGAAAACTGTTATTCCAAAATAAATGTTCTTCTTTAATTCAACAAAATCACAGTTCTTTTCAACAAGTTCTTGTTCAACAAGGCCTTTTCTTCTTTTACTTTAAAAGTCACAGTTCATTTCCACATATATTTTAGACCAGCACATTCACAAATTCAAATCAGCCGACGCGTTTCGTCCTATGCGGACATCATCAGGGCTGAAAAAAATAATAAGACAAAACATATCAACTAATTGCCGTCTTTTTGCCAGATTGACAAAGTTCAAAGAAAACCGATCCACAACAATTTATTCATTGAACATTTAAGATCCCCCTTTAAAGGTTCAATATTTCTTGCAAATTCCCACATTCTCATTCTACCTGCCTATATCTATTCTAGAAAGAGATGAATCAACCCTTTATCATGAAAGCAGAGGACAAAAGCATAAACATTTTTATCCCTTTCAATAGCCCTGTTCACATACCTCCAGTAGTTGATATCTAATACTGTGTTCTTAATCCACTGTGACATTACTTTCAGTATTCCTTTGATGCCAATAGGTTACTTCTAGGTTTGGTGTAGAGATGGGGTTTGTTCCCGGAGATGCCAGTGTCTCACAATAGTTTTATGGAAAAACTTTTGCCATACAAATAATTCCACCACACAAGCGTTAATGAGGGACTTTGGTGGAGCTGCTCGATAGATCTCCTGCCGTAGGATAACATTTCCGACATATATAAGAATGGCCCGGGGATACCTGAAGGACCTACCCTTATTGTGATGCCTAAATGGAATACAATGTACCTTCTCAATCACACTGTCCATGTTCCAGTCACTCAATCTAGTAAAAGATTCTCGAAACAGGCGGACAGAATACCCCCTGGGATCATCCCCTTCTGGGGTCGTCCGGAAGATTAGATAGATAGATAGATAGATAGATAGATAGATAGATAGATAGATAGATAGATAGATAGATAGATAGATAGATAGATAGATAGATAGATAGATAGATAGATAGATAGATGGATGCCGGGTCTGGTGGCTCAATGGATGAATGCGTCCGCTGCAGGGGCCTGTGTTCAACCTCATAAACACCGTTTTTTTTTTTGCTCTAGCCCGCCTCCCCCCCACTGACCCCGCTCCCACCGGTGAGGCCCTCTGACACAAACCACACCGTAAATTTGGCTCCCGAGAGAAATATCATCCTGGACTGACTGCACTTGGGGCTTTGTCGGGTGGGTCCAGAGGATGTGCCCCCAAAACTACCCTCCTACCTCAGATGGAATTTGCAGCCGTAAAAAACAAGAACGGCTTAGTAGGCACACAGACTAATGCATGGTCGGGGAACTCTTCTTTGCAGGCAAGTGGAGACGGTCCGGAAGAGGACGACCAATCAGACAGACAGCAGCTCAAAGAAAATGCGGAACAGAAAGGAGGAAGTTGTCATGCGGAGACCGGAAGGCGGAACTTGGTTGAGTTGCGGAACGCCGAGGAGGAAGGACCAGAACAGAAGCTGCAAGAGGACGCGGAAGCTGGTGAAGTTCAGGATAGCGAGGACGAAGAAGATGAGGAGTGGACAGAAGAGTGGTGGATACCCCCCTGGAAGGACGAGAAGGCTGCTGCAACTCCGGAGAGTTGTGGCTTGGATGGTGAGTGACATCGTAAACGTGCAGGGCTAGGGGGGAAAGAAGTTGTGGGAACCGGGAAGGAGTCGGAGGGAGTGGGGCAGGTAAAGAGGGAGTGGGACAGCGGGGGCCTCCCTATTTGCTATCGGCACTTGTGGGTGTAACCTTGGGAACAGAATTACTGAGCGTATTGTCACTCACTTCAGCCACACTATTGAAGTATACCTCCCTCATATCTCTCACCTTATTGGGACGTGCATATCTTCCTTCCTCATCTCTACCCTTGCTGGGACGTGCGTATCTTCCTCACTCATCTCTCTCCTTATTAGGATGTGCCTAACTTTCTCAAGACTAATAAAACCTGTAAAGGAACTGGTTATTGAGATTAAGAACTCGAGCCATTTAAAGACGGGCCCCATCACGGGCACTGCATATTTCTCAAACCTTCTTTTCACATCTGGTGTGGTGGTGGTCCCTCATCCATATTCTCTCAATCAGCCAAAACTCTGTGTGGCTACTTACCGTACTTTTCATTATTTTCTAGCTTCCTGGGGAACAGCTGGCTATTCAGTGAAGCCCCACCAATCAAGAACAAGGAAGGAAGAACCTGGGGGACGACGCCCAATAACCAGATTCCAGCTCAGACGGCTGTTCTTGTGATAATAACAGTAATAAACCCTAATCATTGACACAACCAATCAAGCCTCCAAGTTTCTATTTCTGCCCATCCCTCCCACAGGCTTCCCTAAAAATATGTTACACTTAGCACACCCAACACTGCCTTTAATGTGGCCCCCCCTTTTACCCGAGAAGAGCTTAACCGAACAAAAGCAACCGACTGCCCCAGAATTGACTAATTACAACTTACAGAAGCAAATTGGCCCAGAACCCATCAACCACATCTTTCAGAAGCCAATAGAGGACAGGGTTGCTGATTATGCTGTAGGAAATGATATCAATACCACCAACTGCACCATGGTTGAGGATATCGAGCCTCATGATACCCCTGCCTCTCATGATCAATTACAGCCCATGGGCCTGAGCAAGCTCAAATTAGCATCATGGAATGTGACTGGGGTAAGAAGGAAGCTACATCTACCACAATCGACTGAGTTCACAAACTCGCATGACATTTATATATTTCAGGGAACCTGGAGTTTAGAACCAATATAAGTCTCAGGCTTCGTGGCCCTCAACAAGCCAGCAGCGGCTTTAAAACAGGGCCACCCGTCTGGAGGCTTGCTAATCCTAATTAGTATTGCATTGAATTGCCATATTAAAGAGCTTCCCACCAAGAGTTCTGACATCCTTCTGGTTAGGTTAAGGGGCAAATCAGGCAAGAGCATAGACATCTTTGACATCTATGTGAGAGGCACAAGAGGTGGCAAATCATCCATTCTGCAAACTGTAGACGATCTTCTGGGCACAAGGTGGGCCACCCACCCGCTAATTATAGGGGGTGATTCTAATGTATCCTTTGAGCCTCTTGATAGGGAAGACATCACAATGTCACTGAGGAGGACAAATTGTGGTCAGTTCAACTTCTTGACCTCCCTCCCATAAAGAAGTGGTCCTACCCTGACCTGCAAATGAATGCACTGATCTTAGAATATAGGTTGCGGGCCATGAACGGGAGAAAATACTCAGACAAAGGAGGGGGCTCCACTTTCATTGGCCCTTCTGGTGCAAGCCGCATAGATTACATCCTTGTGGATCTCGTGATCGCCATGTTTTCTTTGTCTGCCCGGCACACTCAAAACAAGGGCAAAAAAGCCTAACTTCCATCTGTAAGCAGCTTGGAACCCGCGACTCCAGAACAGCTCTGTGCATACTAAAATCCGACACCAGGCTTTTTTGCCCTTGTTTTGAGTGTGCCGGGCAGACAAAGAAAACATGGCGATCACGAGATCCACAAGGATGTAATCTATGCGGCTTGCACCAGAAGGGCCAATGAAAGTGGAGCCCCCTCCTTAGCTGGAGCATTTGCGCGCCTAATAAAAACTACATAACATAACATAACATAACAGTACATCATTAGTGGGCGCCACTGCGAAGTTCCTGGGCCATAACTGGGGCCTAAGAAGGAAGGCCATGAGCTAAATCCCGAGGTTACCCTAATAAGCGCTGGCTTTAATGATGGAGTCACTGAGTTTAAACACAAGAGGCATATTAGTATTGAGTGAATCACTGACCATTGATTTTAGGATATTTTATGGCTTATTATGTATAATTATAATAGATTATTTGCACTACTATTCAGCAAATTAGTTCTAATCAGTCTGTTTTATTTATGTATTAAGCATTCTGAATGGACCTTCTGGCGATAGTATAGTGATCATTGCACTGCTTTTTAAGCCGATTCTAAAATGATGAACTATTGTGGATTTTTTGGGAACTTCTGATGGGTTTTTATTATCTTAGAGTTTTTTTGGTAGCATGTATCTATTTTGTACTTTTATGGTCTGATGACCCAATAAAGTTTATTGAATTTGATATGTGTGTGTTTATAGAAGTATATATTTCTATATATGTGGTATTAAATATTAATGGAATACATTTAGGGCCTTATTTCAATGTCGGTCAGAAAGCCGACCGACATGGAAGGTTTACATTTCAACCACCAAATTACAATGTTGGCAGTCGGAGTGTAAACTGGCCAGGGAAACCGAATCGCTTCCGACTGGCTCAAGAAGCCTGCAGGCCAGTCGAAAACCGATCATAATCCCTTAAGGATGGTTTTTCCACCATCTAGATGTTGCTGTCCGTTTCAGACAGCTTTTCCATGTCAACCTTACCAACGTGGAAAGGATGCCGAAAAGTGACTTTGGGGGACCCCTGGTTCTACGGCTGTGGCACTGGGGGGCACCTATGGTGCCCCCCTTTACATCCCTGCACCGTGTGGCAGGGATGTTCAAAAACGTCCATTGTACAATGGGAGCTTGTGCTGCAGGAAGTTCCAGACCGCAGCACAATCTCCAATTGTAAAATTGAAGTTTGCGACAGCACTATGTGTGGCTGCATCCTAATTGTGCTGTTAGGACCGCCGACCAGAGGTCGGTAAGTTCTGCAGCGATGTCGGTCGGGACATCGAAATGAGGCCCTTAATTTTCATCAAATTAACATTATATATTAAGATATTAACATTTACTACTTTAAACTCAATTTATATATTTTTTTTAAGTTATTTTTTGTCTATGTTTGGATGATATTAGTGTCAACGAGATGTTCCCTCCAATATTTTTAAACTTAAGGATCACAATATCATGGTAAACTATATTTTTGACACAATGTTTGTGACACTGACATTTTTTTACTACAATATTGTGTTAGTGATCCAGTCCCCACAGCAGAGTGACTTTTAACTTGAACTACAGTAAGGGCCACTGGAATTATGCTGCAGGAGAGGTCTAAATTATGCAGCAGGGTTGAGTAAATAACGCAGCAAGAAAAGGCAAATTATGTGGCATAATGCAGCACATTTTGTAACAGTATTACTTCAGTTTCTTGTTATTTTTAGGTCTCGTCTACGCAGCGCTATTGCGCTGTATAGGAGACCTTTAGCCGTCGTACAGCTCTTTTTCCAAGCACATACTCGTGCTTGTGGCGGCATACAGCTTGCGGGAGTGCGCAGCGGCGCGCCACAAGCACAAGTGTGTGCTTTGAAAAAGAGAAAACAGCTGCTGCTTAGCTCGCGCAAGTGCACTCCCCCCACCCCTCCCATTTGTTTACTTCTTGTAGGCACAAGCCCGCCCAGCTGCAAGTGTCTCCTTTGTGTGCGCGGCCAACTTCAATGAAATTCCAGAAATGCCTGTGGTCGCTACTCACTATTCCACATAAACACTCGTCTTCCCACATGATGGATCTGTGCAGAAGCAGTTTCTGAGAAGGCAGATGCTTTGAATAGAGACTGCTCACAAATTAGCTCAATTGCAGCAAACGGGTTTCGAGACTGATCTGTACAGCAGAGCTCGGGAGGTGTGCCTTGGACACCTTCCATGTTTTTAATTTTTATAAATTCTGTATAGACGCCTATTCTTACATTTTTATTATGAGTTTTAGGAGCATGAAATAATGCATGAACTGTGATATGAACTACATTCTGCAATAAATATCAAATTGTATTTTCATATAAACATGCGTTATGCATATGCTTCAACCTCTATTCCAATATTACTCCATGAAACAGATTGCATTCTAAGGTATGACTACAAGGACATTTTAATGACAGAAACGTTTTGGAACATGGATTATTTTTGTGGTCATGGTTGCAGGGTACATAAATGCTATGTTCTGCTCGCTTCCCTGGTGTAACGTAATTTGACCAGTTATAAATGGTTTCTATTGAATCCAGGGAATAGCATGTGGTGCTTTGGATATACAATGACCTGCGCTGATGAAATGTCCAGGTGGCGCCAGCTGCATCCTGGAATAAACTGCTAATGCCCATTGTTTTGCTTGGTATTTATTCACATTTTTGGTGGGTGCTTGAATTCTAATTTCCAAACTCCACATGCCACAAGGGAGTCCAGCAGAACTCATTAGCAACTGGTCAAATGTAATTTTAATCCACCTGCCCTGTGGAACATGCTAGCAGTACATTGTAGACAGAAAGAAGCATTCCTTTTAGACAGTCACAGTCCAAACTACTCTCGTTCACCTCACTCTTCCTTGACCATAGCCTAAAATCACCAAAGTCTGACTGCACAGTGTAAGCATTTTTATTATCTCTGATACAGCATCTTACAGCCTTCCTCGTCTCCCTTGACTGTTATAGGTTTAGCCAGGGCTTTAAGTGGGATGAAAAAAACAGGTGGGTGGCTCTCTAAGGGGCGTGGTCAATGTGATTAGGGCCTGGCTTAAAAAGTACGCTAAAAATCTGTGTTTGCAAACAAAACAGGTGATGGACCGAATGTGGATCAATGTCACACATTCACCCCAGTCAAAAGATCTGGGCCCAAATCCATCGTTATTTTGCACTCCACACCACCCTGGGTTAGACAATGGCGATATGCAAATCAGCTCTGACCCTGTTGCCCCATGGGAACAGTCCAGTCCGAACTACAAAAGCCATGTCCTTCCCAGAACGGAATCAAGCATCCGAGGACCGGACCGGTTTCGAGGTAACACCTCTCATCAGCCCAGCTTGCTTGACTCCAAGTGGTGTGGAGTGCCTGGAACCCACGTCTGGGCATCCCCAGCGCACTTAGGGCGGCAATTGCAAACAAAACAGGTGATGGACCTAATGTGGATCAATGTCACACATTCACCCCAGTCAAAAGATCTGGGCCCAAATCCATCGTTTTTTTGCACTCCACACCACCCTGGGTTAGACAATGGCGATATGCAAATCAGCTCTGACCCTGTTGCCCCATGGGAACAGTCCAGTCCGAACTACAAAAGCCATGTCCTTCCCAGAACGGAATCAAGCATCCGAGGACCGGACCGGTTTCGGGGTAACACCTCTCATCAGCCCGGCTAGCTTGACTCCAAGTGGTGTGGAGTGCCTGGGACCCACGTCTGGGCATCCCCAGCGCACTTAGGGCGGCAATTGCAAACAAAACAGGTGATGGACCGAATGTGGATCAATGTCACACATTCACCCCAGTCAAAAGATCTGGGCCCAAATCCATAGTTTTTTTGCACTCCACACCACCCTGGGTTAGACAATGGCGATATGCAAATCAGCTCTGACCCTGTTGGCCCTTGGGAACAGTCCAGTCCGAACTACAAAAGCCATGTCCTTCCCAGAACGGAATCAAGCATCCGAGGACCGGACCGGTTTCGAGGTAACACCTCTCATCAGCCAGTCTAGCTTGACTCCAAGTGGTGTGGAGTGCCTGGGACCCACGTCTGGGCATCCCCAGCGCACTTAGGGCGGCAATTGCAAACAAAACAGGTGATGGACCGAATGTGGATCAATGTCACACATTCACCCCAGTCAAAAGACCGGACCGGTTGTTTGCAATTGCCGCCATAAGTGCGCTGGGGATGCCCAGACGTGGGTCCCAGGCACTCCACACCACTTGGAGTCAAGCTAGCCGGGCTGATGAGAGGTGTTACCTCGAAACCGGTCCGGTCCTCGGATGCTTGATTCCGTTCTGGGAAGGACATGGCTTTTGTAGTTCGGACTGGACTGTTCCCATGGGGCACAGGGTCAGAGCTGATTTGCATATCGCCATTGTCAAACCCAGGGTGGTGTGGAGTGCAAAAAAACGATGGATTTGGGCCCAGATCTTTTGACTGGGGGGGAATGTGTGACATTGATCCACATTCGGTCCATCACCTGTTTTGTTTGCAAAAATCTGTGTTTAGCAGAGCGTGCCGCCCGAGAGGTGATTTGCTGCTTCTGTCATTGCATCCAGATAAATAATACAAAAATAACATTACACATACAACAAGCCAATTCTATTGGCTTTGTCAATGGTTGTTAGTTGCATAACATAAATAAGCAACAATCATGGCTTGGTAGCATAGCATATTGAAAATGCTTCAATTCTGAAATGATGAGACAGTACAAGAACTAAAACGACTCTCTTTGAAGTCACATCAAAGGCTTTAAGAAGGGGAACTGCTGCAGAGTTGAGCTTTCTTTTTTTCATCCTGAGTGTGAGAGCAAAATGTAGAGCCCAATAGGGACCCGTCTCAGCACTTGCTTTTTAGAATTGCCGGTGCTGAGCACCAGCAGGACCCAGCCCACTTAAAGCCCTGGGTTTAGCAAAAAAGAGGGTCCCTGATGCTTGTAAGTGCACACATCAACTAAATTCAGTACCGCGGAGGTAAACATTACTATTAGTAAGGGCAAACTGTGGACCATTGTGAATGGTACCTAGGAGCCTCGCTCTAACAACCACCCGTACAAATAGGCGCAACAAATGCATAAGTAAACAGGGGTGCAGCTATATTGGTGCCACCTTTGCAATGTCACTGTGGCCCAAGGGTATTAGGGGCCCTCAGTACACCAATCATGAAGGAATCTCACTACCTAATGATGAGGAAGGAAGTCATTTTTTTTGCTTGCCTGGTACCCTTGGCACGCCATGCAAGTAAGGAAAATATAATGATGTGCCAATGACTGGCGCGGATCCAAGCAATGGTCAAGAAGGAAAAGTGAAAGAAATATAAACATGTATCCAAACAAGAGATAATGCTTTCGGAAAGAAACTTCTTCTCTGATAAGACTACATTTTGGCGCATTGCATTTAGCGCAAGCCTTTTTGCGCGAGCCCTCACGCGCACAGGCAGACAGAGGTTCCACTGTCATACACGTCAAGAAGCCGGAGTCCGAGTTTGAATGAATGCCGCTGCTGGGCTGCCGGGGCTGTGGTCACTCGGAGGATGCCGAGCTAAGACGTGACGGCCAAGCCAAATCAAAACAGACCTCGGTGGACATCATGGCATAACAGTGTTGACTGACGCCAAAACAAACTTTGTCAGATCAGTTTTTCAGAACGGTTTGCCAGCTTTTGGCATATGCGAAATGCATTAACCCATAAGTAAATACATGTAAATGTAAATCCAGTACTTGTATAGCGCACAAATCATCCCCGAAGGGGTATCTCTGCGCTGGGGGCCGTTGGAAAGATTAAGCGAGCTATTGCCCAGAGTCGCATGGTGCTGGGCAGACCCCTGCCGCCGGAGCCAGGGATCGAACCATGATCCCCAGCGTCCAGCATCAGTCTCCCTGGCCGCGGCCCCAAACCTCTCCCCTTGCAGTAGAAATAGAAAATACTGATGGGTTAAACAGCATGCATTTCACAATGAAGCGATATTCCAAAACGGATAGCATTCCATGTTATATGCATACAATAAATGCTTTTCTCCAGTGCAGCTGCAAACGCATGAATGGCTTCTACTTGTAACAAGGATTGACATAGCCAATAGGTCACGCCTTTGGGACCTTATAAGTGTTTAGCTATGCAACACTGGATGTTGTTGCACCAAGAATACTGTGCTGGATAACTAAACACTTATAAGGTCCCAAAGGTGAGACCTGTTGGCTATGAAAATGCATGTTAAACTTGGCAACACTGTCTGGGCATTGGTTGTACACCATTAGTACCAATTTAACACCCAAAATTTAGCAATAAACAAAAGAAAGTTGTCCATTCCAGCTTTACAAGGGGCCTTCCAACACGCTGCAGCATGTCACTGCTTTGTAAGTAACTTTTGAACCATTTGAGCTATAAATAAAAAAAAATTGGAAGCCTCTGCGGATTATGCTGTAGATGATGGATTATGTGGCAAATGTAGAACTATACGAAAATCACAGCGGCCACACAATCGCATCATTCCAGCGGCCCTGACTATAGTACATTTCAGATGATTTCTGTGAATAAAAGGCAGACATCCCCCATGTCGCTCAGGCCAGTGGACAATAAGTGCACTATAACCTGGGACTGCTAATTCCTCGAGCATGTCTGGCAAATAATCTCAATGCCAAGTTTTGGTAATGCAATGGACATCTAAAATGAGTTCTACTATTGGATCATCAGTGGCAAAATTATTTTTGCTACTGACTGGACGTGGATTAGGTCTCCCTGCAGGTGATAAATAACTTAGAGACAGAAGTACGACCATATTTTGTGGTCGCAAATGAGAAATCAGCCCGTTTGCGACCGCAAGATCGGTCAGCCCCATGTACAAACCCTATTTTGCGAGTCGGTAACCTATTACCCCCGGGGGACCCCTTCCCCTTTGCGAGTGTGTGGGAAAATATTTTTTAAGAGCAGGCAGCTGTTCCACGGACCACTGCCTACTTTTAGAAAATGAAACAGAAAGGATTCATTTTTCTTTTTTAAAAGCATCCCGTTCTCCTTTGAGGAAAACGGGCTGCATTTATAAAACTAAAAAACTGCTTTATTTAAAAAATAAAAAACAGTCACAGACATGGATGGAATGGATGGAAATTGCACCTGATTCATGAATATTAATTAGGCAAGCAATTTGTGACCCCATTAGGAATCACTAACAGTGTCTGAGACACTGTTTGAGACAGTGTTGTAAATTACATTTTGCGAGTCGCAAATTGCGAGTCCCAAAAGCGACTCAATTTTCGACTCACAATTTGTATGGGTCGTAGATCTGGCCCTTAGTTGAAAGGTTGCAGGGGGGTTTCAATAAACAGACCTGTTTCCGTTAAAGATTGCAGCATATCAGACTTTAGCCTCCTTTCTCTCCAATCGCACTCAAACGGTACAACTGGGTAATTTCAGCTCTGCCCGAATGATACTTCCCTGCGGCGTCCCCCAAGGCTCATCCCTAAGTCCAACGCTATTTAATGTCTACATGACAGATCTAGCAAGGGTCATCAAGGACTTTGGGATGAGCCTAACATCTTACGCGGACGACACCCAGTTGATTTTAGCAATAAAAAATAACGGAGATTAAATTGCGGCTAATTTCCATCATGGTATGGTAACCATCAGCAACTGGATGACAACCAACTGTCTCAAGTTAAATTCTAATAAAACGGAAGTGATGATACTTGAAAACCTCTCCCCTCACTGGCCAAGCACATGGTGGCCCACTGAACTAGCGCCGAGAAGTGTGGCTCAATGGTTAGAGCGGCAGACCCTGATGCAGAGGTCTAGCCCGGGACCAGGGTTCAATTCCCCGCCTCGGCGGGTCTTGGGCTCAAAATTCCACGGACCTGATAATTCTCGCCTCGGTGCCTATTCCAATCATAGAGTCACACTCTGCAAATCTGGGCAATAGCTTGCTTAATCTCCACAACGGCCCCCACAACGCTAAGGATGCCTGGCCTTCACCCTGGGGGTGCCGAGGAGTGAACGCCTCACAGGGAAAGCCAGGACGGGTTCCACAGCGGTATTCGTACAAGCGCCTTGAGACCCTTGCGGGTGAGTAGTCCGCTATACAAGTATCAATTTTACATTTACACCAGTTACTAAAGTAAAAAATCTGGGAATACTGCTAGATGACAAACTAACATTTGCTGCACATGCAAATTCCGTTGTGTCTACCGTATTCTACAAGCTTAAGTCCATTAAGAAAATCCTTCCGTTTCTTCCTCCCAACTCAGGAAAAACCCTGGTCACTGCTTTTGTCATGTCATCCCTTGATTATTGTAACGGACTTTTCATCAATGCCCAACAGAAAGTCATTCATAAGTTACAATCTGTACAAAATGCAGACGCAAGAATGCTTTCGGGTACTCCAAAATTCAAACCCATCACCCAAGTGATCAAAAACTATTACTGGTTAGCAGTGAAGAATCGAATTAAATTCAAGGCACTCTGCATAGCCTATAAAGCCTCCCGCAAATTAGGGCCACACTTTCTCAAAAACTCCCTAGCATTCTATGCCCCCAACAGAGCACTACGCTCTATGAATGCCTTGCTAATGACCATGCCCCGGACTAAAACAGCCTCATGGGGTGACCGTCGTTTCACCATCGCCACAGCAAAACTGTGGAACCCGCTTGACATAGACATCAGATCCTGCCCCACACTTACAGTTTTCAGAAGAAAAATAAAAACCTGGTTATTTAACCAATAATCCTCCCTACCTTCTCTTTGAGCTGCCTCCGTTCACAGCGCCGAGACGCCCTTGGGCATTTTTGTTTGCGCTTAATAAATTTCATAAATAAATAAATAAATAAATAGCCAGTAAACAGGAGAAAATAAATAAAGGTCATATCCACTATACTGAAAACAGAGCATACCTACACTATGATCTTAACACCTTGGCTGCAGCGGCTATTCCCCTTCTGTGCTGGGGGCGCGCACAGCGCCCCCATGCTCATGACGAGCTCAGCTCCTCATGAGCCACGGTGCTCCGGTGCTCATGACGAGCTGAGCTGGTCACGACCACGCCCGTTGAATGGAACACGCAGCACAGCATCGGAATTAGCCCAGCGTGCGAGCGTTCCACGGGCCATGACGAGCTCAGCTCGTCATGAGCATCGGAGCACCGTGGCTCTTGAGCTCGTCATGGGCATGGGAGGGGTTAAACTGGCAGTAGGTCTGGGTACAGAGCACACACAGGCTGGGCTTTCTTGTGCCTTTGTTCTCCTGCTGTGCTAAACTTAAAATTGAGAGGACCCTGCCGGTCTCCACAAGGACAGACAAGAAAGAAAAATAAGTACTGGCAAAGCCAAAAGGTCTTACCTTTGGGACCTGTTGACTTTGCCATTGGCTTCTTGCAATGTTATAAAGCATCCCCAATGCTGTACTGCATGGCTAAAGTTAATAAACTTTAAAAAAGGTGCTATGAAGTAGCATTTGCATCATTCTGTAGACGCATGCACCAGGTGTATGCATGCCTACAAAATGACAAGAGCGTTTTTAACTCAAGTGTTGCTAGGAGTAAGCAACACAGAGGGCTGGGTTGGTGGGGGAAGTAAAGGCTGAGAGGAGGGCGAAGTGGGTGGAAGCAACACGGAAGGAAGGGTAGGGAATGAGAAGCAGAAGGCGAGAAAGGAACGTGAAGAAGGCTATTGAGAAGCACATGGGCGTGCAAGTAACTGGGGTAATACATGGGTCGGGAGGCGAAGCAAGGGTGAGAAAGGAGGGCACAGTTAGGGGAAGGCAACATGAAGAGGGGTGAGAAGGAGAAGCAACATGTGATAGACCAACGTGTAGTGAGGGAGGAAGAAGTACACTGATGAGATAGAGAGCAACACAGAGCGCTGAGAGGATGAAGAGAGGCAAATATAGGGTGTCAGCTAGAACACAAATGCACTTTTGTGGATTTCTTGAGACAAACGTAAAACAGAGGCCTAAAAGTGAGCAGTGGAAGGACACGAGAGACAATACTCCAGAGGTGGAACACGCACAGGATGAACAAGGCAAGCCATCAAATAGATATAAACGAATTAGAGTGATAGGAAAATCTACAAATGGTAAACTATGTGCAGTCTCCAAACCACTGCATGTTCTTGTAAATCCACAATATGTCTCTTAGAGACAGGGAACGCACTCATTAGTAGGCTCAATCTAAAAAGTATTCCCCAATACATGGAGAGCAGTTGCGGGCTAAAATGCACAACCCCATTTTATTCATGTAAAAAGTATGCTCAATATATGCCACTGAGCTGTTGAACACAACTATTTGAGAGATTTCAGTCCATTATGTTGTTCTTTGGGTGTATATAGGGCACAAACACCCAAAAAGAGCAGTAACCAACACACCTTCAACCTCCGGACACCATCACCTGATTTATTTTAATATAGGAAGATGGTGAAATGACATAAGGCATCAGAAGGGTATTGACGCAACTAGACATATTTTCTGTAATCACTCTTTTTCCACTTAGCCTGCCTCGTAGTTCGTTAGATAAGAAATACATGGAGAGAATCCTAGTTCTTCTGAAGCTAGCTCATCAGATAATGAAGAACCTACAATATCAAAAGGAAATCTCCTGGAACTAAAAGTAATTCTTCCCCCAGTGTGAATTAGCATAATCACAATTTTTACCCTTTGTCTATACCTTCCTACTGTGGTAAAATCTTTCTATACCGGGCAACAACTGACAGTTTTCTTTGGTGGTTTCCATTGGGAAACTAATTTTCACTACTGTGCAAATACAGCAGCAGTGCAAGCTTTCCCATAAGAGAACACGTAGACTGTGCAGCTTTCTTATTCGATATGCTGGTTTTATTTTTAATCCCAAAAATTCAAATGCTGAAAAACTCGCTCTACAAGTTATGTTATGTTATATTAATTTGTACAACGCAATAATCACCTGAAAGGGTATCCAGGCACTTGGGCAGGTGAGGACGGTGTTAGGGATAGCACACACATCACTTGTGATGGACAGCAAGGACCCCACGTGAGAGCACCCCCACCCCCCTGCGAGTGTCAAAAGGCCACCCTTGTCCCTGTGGTGAGCAGCGGGCCCACTGTGGTGGGCAGCACATACCAGCCCTCACGCATGAAGGACAGCAGGTGTTCCACTCCTGCCTCCTCTGTACTGTCCCCTCAACTGTGCAGCTCGTCATGCTCACTGAAGAGGGCCCGCTGGCGGGATGGGCAGGGCTGCCTGTGCTGTGCAGCAGCACCTCTCACTGTGTGACCAGCGGTGGCCCCTCTTGTCAGCAGCAAGAATAAAGGCCCATCCACATGCGCGCACAATCACCCCTCTCCCAATAGGGTGCATTCGCCACAACAATGGCGCTATGCCTGATCCCTAGGTAGATCGACTTTTAATGAGCTGTCCCTGCCTGGTGCATTCCAGCGTGGCCTCTGATTCAAGACCTGGAATGGCGGGCTGAACAGATTTCATTCTGCCATGCGTGCACTGTAGAACTGATGGGAGTCCAGGATACCTAAACAGCTAGAGGGGGGTTGAAACAGCATCTGGGAAAGAGGAGACAGGTTAGTCAGCACTTTTTAGGTCGAGCCTGGCGTAAGCAGCGCGAAAGTGCTGTCGCCAGCGAGCTCTATTGTTAGGGACTTGCCTTGGAAGTGGGACAGGAGATGGGCACACACAGAGCTTCCGACGATTTCAGCAGGTGTACGCGCACATACAGCCACGCGGCGTGCACATCTCCTGTCCAGGCAACGCAGCTGCAGTGTAAGTGCGGCAAGAAACACACACACACGCACCAGATGCCCCCAGCCATGCACCAGTACTTGTCTCTCTCAACAACAGAGACACACACACACCAGACGCCCCCTGCCGCTTTCCCTCCCTCCGGTGTTTCAGGCCACGCTCTCACCTAAGTGCCCTTCTTGAGCTGGGTCCGTAGCCCACGCGCTGCGACTCAGCCCGCTCTCACCTGCCTCACCGAGTTGTATGCTTCCTGTTTTTTTGTTGTTTTTTTTTTGCTTTAGGCGCTTTGGTGGCCCCCTCCCTGGGCAGCACAAGCCGGCAACACTTAGTCAGGCGCTGCCACGGTCACGAGCTGCAGGTCACGCCGATGTGCACGCAAACGCCATGCCTACAACTCGCGGGTGCTCTTTCACTTTCCCTCGCTTTCATCCCTCCCCCCTCCCCTCCCAGTCGGCTCCACGGAGAAAGCTTTTTCTTTTTACAATAGCGATCTCACGTTCGCTTTCAGTGCCCCGTGTTTCTTTACCATTTGCTGTGTCTGTGTGTGCCCAATTTGTAGCTTTCAAAATCGTGGTTTCTGATGACAGGATAATGCTACGGGTGTTGCTGTAAAACTGAGGGCGGTGGTCGAGCTCGCGATTTTACTTGTGTTAGGCTGCTTTTGAAAGGTCGGTTGCATCCTTTTGATGCTGATCCATTCCGGGGGCTGTGCGGCAGTGCAGAGTGTTTCCACTTTGGCTGCCTTGTGATGAGTCAGGCGCTGCCTTTTCATGGTGGCCCGCGGGACCCCTGGTGTATTAATTTACTGCAATGCCTCCTGGCTGTTAGCGGGCTCTTCATCCTGGAATATTAATGGCCACTTGTCCCTCCTGAGAGGTGCGCGTGGAAGAGGTCCCCAGGGAGAGCAGCAATCCCCCTTCTGAATTTGACTCTAATTATTTCTCTTCAAGAGCACAGCGAATTTTGGTAATGACTCCTCAACAAGCAGGGGGGCGTGGCTAAGCACGCAATGGCGACGGACGCTCTTGGGTAGAGCTCCGCTACAGGCTCCCCTTCCCTGAGCCAATTATCCGGCAATTTCGGACAAGGCCGCCCGAAACCCCGAGCGGACCCCCCCGGAACCCGCCACGGCACGTCTGGAGGACTTTTAAACTCGAGCTCCGGCGGGGCCGACCCCGACCTCTCGCACAGCCCTCTTGCGGGACAGAGCGCTCCCGGGCCGGCGGCGCATCCACGGCAGTCCGGGGCTTGGGCCCAGAAGACAGGCCCGACGGCCCGCCCTCACTGAGCTGCCCGGGCCTCCCGGGCTACACGCTGCCTTGCCGGGCAGGCCCGCTAGTGGTCCGGAGGACACCCAGCACAGCCACAGGTCGCCAGGGACGAGCCCGGGCGAGGGGAAGTGCAGGACCCCCCCGTTCGCGCCGTGGCCCCCGCACAAGACCAGCCCAGGCCAAAGAGAGGCACGACGGGGCGGAGAACGACCCGGAAAGGACACAGGCGACGGCGGTTGCACTGACGACGGACTGCCCCCCCCCGAGGGACCTTACAGCAGCCGGCGCCGCCCGGGGCGCACACCACGCTGAAGCGGGCACCGAGGGGCCGGCAGGAGGCAGCGGCCCCCCGAGCCAGGCACTGAGGGCCTGGGACTCTGGCCGAAGGGCAACGCGCCGCCGGAGATAGAACGGCCGCCCCCCCCGCCCCGCCTTGCAGACACGCGGAGGGGCGCCCCTGCAGACCCCCCCCCCACAAGTGGAGGTGAGAGCGGCGGGAGAAAAAAATGGGGCATGAGTGAGGACGAGACCAGGCACCGACTGACCTGCCCGGTCCTCATGGGCGCCTCGGCCACAGCAACAACCGGGCCGGTGAGGCGCAGCTGTGGGACGGCAGGGCGAAACACTCACTGAAGGACTCCCCCCCCCCCCCAGGGGGCAACAACAGCGGCCTAACCCGAGGGACCAGCCAGCACTCGCGGAGCCCCATCCCAGGAACGCAGCACTAAAGGGGACATCATCACTGGAGCGGCACCAGGGACTGACCCTGCAAGACGGGCGCCACCCGCACATGTCCGGGGGGGTGCGGACCCGCACTGGGACTGGTGGGGCCCCGCCGAGGGGGAAGACGGGCAGACAGATACACAAAATGGCCGCCGAGCAACTGGCTGCGAGGCTTGACAACGTGCTGGCAGCGGTGGAACGAATGGAGCAGTCCCTCCAGCAAACTAGAACCTCCCTGGAGTCCAAAATTGATGGGGTCGCAGTGGACCTGACCCTCCTGCGTGATGACCACAGAAAGCTGTCCGACCGAACCAAGACCCTGGAAGGCGCAGTGAAGGAGATCGAGCCCAAGGTCACTCAGACAGACAGGCAGGTGCAGGACCTCCTGAACAGAGTGGAGTTCCTGGAGGACAGGGCTGAGGACGCGGAAGGGAGGGCGAGGCGCAACAACATTAGACTTGTGGGGGTTCCTGAAAAATGGGAGGGGGCCCGCCCGGCCGAACATGTGGAGGACTGGCTGCGGACACTTTTGCCCGAAGGCTCGCTGTCACCGCAATTCGTCGTGGAGCGCGCACACCGGGTGCCAACGAGGCCCTATACCACCGGCGCCAACCCAAGGCCGTTGCTCTTCAGGATACTGAACTATAGAGACAGAGACACGGTGCTGCGAGAGGCGCGGCGATTGGGCGAGGTACGCATAGACAACGCGTCGGTCATGTTCTTCCCCGATTACACCATCCAGGTACAGCGCCAGAGGCACGACTTCATGGAAGTGAAGAGGAGACTACGCACTGCGGGCCTCAAGTACTCCCTACTATTCCCTGCCAAGCTGAGAGTGGTGGCGGGAGACAGCACTTACTTCTTCAACACACCCGAGGAGGCCAGCGAGTGGCTGGACGGGGGCACAGACGCGGCACCGAAACACTCCCGCGGAGGCGAGGCGAGGACCAGGCCGCGAGGACCGCGGCGACGCCGCAGACACAGGACCCAACAGTCCCAGCACGCGGAGGAGGGGGCGGGACACTTCCCTACACCGGACCAGATGCTCCAAGAACAACGCGACGCATTGCAGAAGGTTTCCCAGATAAGCAATTCACTCTCCCATGAGACGACCCAGGAGGACGGCCAACAGCCGGTACCTAGCGACGACGACGAGGCCATATACGGGATCCCGAACTCACAGATCTCGGTGGAAATGCCCATCGTCACGCCACAAACCTCAGACCTGATTCACTGATCCTACAGGAGGTGTCTGCAATGGCCTTGCCACAACGAGGGAGGGCAGGCAGTGGCAGACTGGACGATGATGCGCAATCGGCGCCAGCCACTGTTGGGGCCACCTACCCCCCCCCCCCTCCCCCCCCTGCCAGCTGACCGAACTGTGGACACCTGGAACAGTGAGTACTGCCCTTATGGCACTAGTGGTAAGCAGGGAGGGCACTGAAGGGGTGGACCTTTGGCACGCATCTGCGCCTGGCCGCGCACAGGATGGGTCACTTGGAACACTGGACCGTAGTGGGTGGCCACTAACGTCCTGTATTGAATGGCTCAGGGTAGCGACCTGCTTCCCCTAACTGACTAAATATCCGTCTCGCTGAACTTGTGCTTAGCACGCACTGCCCCTTAACTATGTAAGAATGTTCCTCTCTCTTGAGAGCATGGACGGTGGCACGTTCTGCCACTGCCCTTTTGGTATTTTTGCGGGGATTGCCCGCTGTTGGTTGTTGTTCTTTATGGTTTTTATTCCTTGTCCTAATGTTTTCCCAAACTTTGTTGAGTGTGCTGTGGGAGGTGGGAATGGAGGAGATGGGAGGGCCGCTGCCGGGGCCTCTGGTGGCGCCGCTACTACTGGGAGGGTCAGGGAGGACTGTGTATTGCTAAAATGTCTGCCATAAAAATATGCACATGGAACATTAGGGGTATGCACACACCCGCGCGCAGGTATCAAATCTACTCCTACTTGAAGAGGCAGAACGTGCAGGTCGCGCTCTTGCAGGAAACACACCTGAGCGGGGCGGAGGTGACAGCGCTGAGGCGGAGATGGAGGGGACAACTGTATGCCACTGCCTACTCCTCATACGCCCGCGGAGCGCTGCTGTGGGTAAAACCGGGAACCCCCTTCGTGATGTCAGAGGTTCACATAGACGCGGAGGGGAGGTATGTCTTGGTGAAGGGTCGCATAGACGGGCAACCAGTGGTCCTGGCGTCCATTTACGCTCCAAACACGGATCAGGGCACCTTCCTGGCGCGCATCTCAGAGACAATAGCACCCTGGCACGGCGTCCCATGGATCCTGGGAGGCGACTACAACACAGTACTAGACCCAGTGCTGGACCGCTCGGCCCCGCCAAGGCCAGAGGCGTCATCCCAGGGGGCCACGAGGGCACTTACACAGTGGGCGACACAGTGGGATCTGAAAGATGCATGGCGTGCGCACAATCCGGACACTAGGGTGTACTCATATTTCTCGGGAGCACATACGTTACACGTTCGCCTCGACAGATACATGGTATCAACGGAACTGTTGCCCCATATCACTGACTCTCAATACCTGGGTAGGACACATTCGGACCACAACCCCCATACACTGCACATGGCCTGGGAACACCCGCGCCCACCAATTCCCACGTGGCGATTGCAACCTGCATTACTGCTGGATGGCCCCTTTAGAGACTCCCTGCAGGCCTGCGTAGCGCAATACTTTGCTGACAATTCAGATACAGCATCCTCCCTGAGAATAGAGTGGGACGCATTCAAGGTGGTGGTACGAGGGCATTGTTTGAGCACTCAGGGGAGCATACGGTGGAAGCTGGAGGAGGACTTGCGCAGGGTGGAAGCGGACCTGCTCGGCGGGGAGCAAGAGGCGGTGGGAGGTGCGGGTGACCGGCTGCAGGCGACCCGGGCGGAGCACGAAGAGCTACTGGAACGGCTGCGGCACGTCAACTTCGCGGCACATTCGGCGCGAGTGCACCAACACAGTGACAAGCCCGGTAGACTATTGGCCTGGTTAGTCCGGCAGGAGGAGCGCACGGAGCCCATCTCCGCCATCCGCACGGCTGAGGGAGAGCTAGTGTACACCCAAACCAGGATACACCACGCGTTTGTGGGCCACTATCGGGCCCTATACAAATCGCAACTGAGAGTACCCGCGGCCCACATAGCAGAATACCTGGCGGACATCCCGCTGCCCTCCCTCATAGGCTCGCAGCAAGACGCCCTGGGGGCGCCACTCTCCCCGGAAGAAATACGCGAGGCCATTTTCGCTCTGTCCAACGGCAAATCCCCTGGCCCGGATGGACTACCCGCCGAATTCTTTAAGGCGTGTTCAGACACGCTAGTTCCGGAGTTGCTCAAATTGTACAACACTGCCATGGAGGAATCAGCACTCCCAGACTCGCTTAACGAGGCAAACCTGGTCTCGCTGCTGAAGCCGGGCAGGGATGGCGCACTCGTGGGGTCCTATAGGCCGTTGGCCATGCTGAATACTGATTACAAAATCTTCACCTCTCTCCTGGCCCGCCGCCTGGCCCTAGAGGCACCAACTCTGGTACATGCCGATCAAAACGGCTTCATGCCGGCGCGGAGCACGTCTCGTAACCTACGCCGCCTCTTCCGGGTTCAGGAAGCGGCTCTGACAAATTGGCCTAGATCGGGGTGCCTGGTCTTGGACCTGGAGAAGGCCTTCGATTCAGTAGAATGGCCATACCTGGGAGCAGTGCTGGACAGGCTTGCAGTGGGAGATGCATTTGCTGACATGGTCGGACTGATCTACCAGAGACCCAGTGTCCGGGTGAGGACGGGTGGGCTGCTGTCGGAGAAGATCGGGGTGCGCAGGGGCACCAGGCAAGGCTGCCCCTTGTCGCCCCTCCTCTTCTCCCTAGCCATTGAACCGCTGGCGGCTCTGCTACGGGACAAAGGAGCGGAGTGGGGGATCCCACTGGCTGACGGAACGCACATAATCTCACTCTACGCAGACCTGCTGCTTTATGTGCGGGACCTCACCGCGGTGCCTGCCGAGCTATCGGACATCTTTCAGACCTTCGCAGAGGTCTCGGGCCTCAGGGTCAACTGGGCCAAGTCCGGGGTATACTCGTTCAGCCGCGATCAGGAGGAATGCGATGTGCATCTTGGAGGGGCCAGGCTCGCTTGGTACCCGACTACGTTTAAATACCTAGGGCTTCACATCTATAGAGACCCACAGGACGTACTAGAGGGCAACCTGGTGCGCGCCATCTCCTCTCTGCGAGCCCAGATGTCCTTCTGGAAAACCCTGCCGCTGAACGTGCCCAGCCGAATAGCTCTTTCTAAAATGATAGTGCTCCCTAGGCTGCTATATCACTTCGCGAATATCCCCACGTATGTCCCCGCGCGGATATTCCGCGACCTGGAATCAATGCTTCGCGGTTTGATCTGGAACGCGGGACGACCTCGAGTGGCGCTGGCTAAACTGTACTCCCCGACCGCGGAGGGAGGATTGGCCGTCCCCAACATGGAGTTGTACTACCTGGCCGCACAGCTCCAATGGGTGACGTACTGGCTCAGTGACACGCACCTGGATGATACGGCCACTGCGGACTACCAGTGGACTCACCCCCAGACCTGCGCCCTGTTTCACCCATTGACCAAGGGACCCCGTCCTCTGCCCCTGCATATGGCCGTGGCCCGCAAATGTTTCCTCCGCAGCCTGAAGCTGACACACACTACCAGACCATATGCTCCAGCCCTCCCACTGTTGGGCACCCCCCGGAGGAGCGGGATGGTTACGCAGCGGAATCTGGACCACTGGATCACGGCCGGTGTAGAGACCATGGGTGACCTGTATGCCGACGGGGCCCTGCTCCCGTTTGCGGAATTATCTGACACTACGGGACTCCCGGCCGGGCAGTTCCTACTCCATGCGTCGGTACTGCGGGCATACACTGACTCCTGGGGTGACATCCAGGATGAGCCGCCAATGCACCACCTGATCCAATATCTGCATGTAATGGGCAGAGGCTCGCACATCACGCATTGGTTAGCACAGGCGCTTCTCATCCACACGCAACAACCCACACAGCAGATTAGGGCAAAATGGGCGGCGCACCGAGGGAGGGATTGGACGGATAAGGAGTGGAACCTAGTACTAGCTAGCCCCGTGAACGTCCCCCGCAATTCCCGCTTCCGTATCATCCAACTGTACATATTGCACCAGGCGTACCTAACGCCGGATAGGATAAACAGATACTTCGCGATTGACACGGCCGTTTGTCCCAGATGTGACCTGCTGGGCGCAGATATCCTGCACATGCTTTGGCACTGCCCAACCCTGACCGCGTACTGGGGGGAGGTGATCTCACTCCTGAACCACAGCACGGGCCCGGGTCTGCCGGACACGTGGGAGGCGTGCATTCTCGGACTCTATAAAAGAACCAAGCTGAACAAAACACAGGCACGATTCTGGGATCTGGGCCTCATCACTGCCAAACGACTGCTTACACGGCACTGGAAACGGCGGGAACCGCCTACCCCGAAACACTGGTTTACATCCTTTACAAACTGGGCCAGGGCGGAAGGCACGGCGCTCCACCGGGAAGAAATAGCGGGCCTGCGGCAGTTCCCGATAGCACAGCTCTGGGACGGTATCCTGGGGTCCCTGCAGGGGGAGGGCACTATCAGAGGACTCACGTAGAATAAGCGACACCGGAGGTGGGTCACAGAGGCTAATGCTCTATCACAGGAGTCACCGCATGCGGCCCCCCCCCCCCCCCGGCACAGACAAGAATCGACCAGCGCGTAGGCCTCAGACACGACCCGACGCCCACACGGGTGCCCACCAGCGGCCATTGCCCAGCAGCGCGCCCCAAGCACAGAGTTACTGGCATCGCCCCCGCAAGCACACTCCACCCCCCCCCCCCCCCCACCCACTTACATGTATAGGTTTATATGTTTACAGTATCGGACCCCTGCTCACGGACGGTGGCCTCTCCAACCCCCCATGTTGAGGTGGGTAGAAGCCACCGGTGGCGCTCCAGACGGTGACTGCAGGCATAGACGCCGATTGCTACACCGACAGCGAGGCTACACCACCTGACTGTCACATGCTCCACTAACAAGGCCGGCGACCGGCGAAACACCACGGCCCACAGGGTCTGTCTCACTCTCAGTTCGAGCACGCTTGCGCGTACACACCTCTGACCATCAGTTGTACTGTAACAGCATCGGCAAGCAACACACCGCTTAGAGGTGGCTCCTACTAACACCGTGCAAATGGGACGGACTTCAAGTGGTGAAGCCGCGATAGGTACATTGAGACATACTGATACGAATTGTTTTGTTTAGTTTGCCGATTTCAAGGCTCAGTTCTAGAAAAAATGAAAAATAAGACGTCATTTATGGACTTTTCCTTTCTTGTCTTATGGTAATGTGACTATCTTATCTACGTCCTAGTGCACCGGGGACACAAGGGGCGCAATGACACGCCCACTTATGCTGACCTACAACCTTACGATTCACCGTTCATTTGCAGCCGGCCCGCAGGGTTGTAGGCTTTGCTATTTGTACTGCACCTTTGAACATTAATAAACGTCTTAAAAAAAAAAAAAAAAAAAAAAGACTCCTCAACAAGCAGTGGAAAGCGCCACACCGGGCACCCTTCCCTTCATGTATAGCTAGGTGTGTTTAAAGGCACGCGCAGGGGGTTGTGGGTTCTTCTTTGTGTTGCGACGTTCTGTCTGTCCAGCGGTAACACTGTGGGGTGGGGCTTTGTGCCGGCAGTCTGCTTTTGTCTTTGATGTGTGTGCATCTTGAAGACTGTATGTCAATGTTGTCTAGTGCCAACGTCTGCGTGTCTGTCCTGATTAACACTACTGTTTTGTAGTTGTAGCTTTGTGCTAGTCTTACGTGTCAGTGTTTAGCAGTGGGTAAAATAACTACCTCCGCAAACACGGTTGTGGGCCGAGAAGCTATAGTTGGTGGGGGGGCGGGCCTGTGTATATTGATTAGTATGCGTATGTGCATTTGTGAGTCATTCCAGAGGATTTTGCTGTCTATTTCTCTTGTTTAAATTGGTCACATTTTGAGATAACCCACTTACTCAGATGTCTGTTTTTCACAAAGATCTTTATTGGTACCAGCTAACTAAAAGGGGCGATAGAAAGACTGCATAGGTGCCAAACACGATTGCAAGGTTTGGGAAGCTCCTAGTTCATTGTATGACAAATGTGTTTACCAAGTTGTAATTCAGATTTTAAATCCCAGCACAAGTGGAAATGGGAGTGACTCGTTCCTCGCTTCGGCAGCTGTGACCTGACAAGCGCTTATCCCTCCCTCTAATGGCAATTTCATTCTCTTATACTCACTATTGATTCCCTGCAGTGCAGTTAGTAAATCAGTCTTTCATTGATTCCTTCAGTGCCTGCGCCCATGCACCACCCTGAGCCATAAAGCAGCCTCTTTCATTACGAGAGGTGTTCCTTTAAGTTTAAAGGGTGTTCTGCATTCGCCCGAAAAATATTTTCAGGAGTGATACTAAGTGGTCGCGTAGCAGCTTCTCTAGTACTATTTCCTCCTCATACCCTCTTTCCGTGGAGAAAATGAGCCAAGACAGTCTCTCCTTCCAAGCAAGGAGTTTGAAAGGTTCTCTCGGTGTGAAGGGCCAGCATTGCTCCTGCCCTGAGGAACTAATGTCTTGTCTCTCTTGTGTTAGTTTGAGGGGAGAAGAGGGTGCAGAGTCAGAAGTCAAGGCATGAGTGCAGCCTGTCAAACTAAGCTGCTAGTTTTCAGTGGTATTTTGGGAAATTATCTTGAACCGTTCAGAACTATTATTTTGGGTAAATAAGGAGCATGAGTTGTTTTTGTTAACTGCTAGGAGTTATACGACTAATGACATAGCAGTATGACAAGTTTGGAAGATCTTTTTATGTTTGCATTTCTGCGCCTGTAATCTACAGCATGCCAACTTATGTTATGTCATGTTATTTTATCAGTGTTTGTGTAGCGCTTTCCTGTCGTGTGCAAGGCCTCACACCACACTACTCAAGAAAAAGACCAGTGACGAGTTGCTTGTTATTGATGAGCTAGCTGCTTGAATGCTAAATGGCAACGAATCCCTTGTTTTTTTCTTTTTGCAGTTTTTCAAAGTACGAACCCGGCTCAAGGGCAGTGGAGCGCTTCACACGAGCATGAGTTACATTACACAAGGCTAGATTCTTTTTTAGGCACAGGGGAGTAAGTGATTTGACCAAAATCACAGGATGTGGAGGCGATACCGGGGCTCAGACTCTAGTTCCAAAGTCGGCAGTTCTGGCCATAACAGCACACGCTCTAAAGTAACAAGCATTTCCAATGCAATAGGTCTTGCATTATTAAAGTTTGTTGTTGCATTATTATTAGCAAAGCCAATAGCTCAAACTTTAATAATGCGAGACATGTTGCATTGCAAATGCTTGTAAAATCTGCAAGTGAGGACGTTTCTGTGGACCATGTGTCCAATAATGTGCATTGGAGCACTGTTCTGCTCTGTAATATAATTCTAAATCAGGGGCACTAAGGCCTCCCATGGAATATGGCAGCATGAGTGTGTCCCATTTAACCCTAGGATGCTTTCCATCCCAAGCAAGTTTTATTAGTAATGTACGGAGTCTTAAACATGTGTTGCGGTTAGCATCATGAGATATTTAGGAACAAAAATAAAAATCTAGGGAGTATTATCATTTTGATTAGGGAGATGTGTCCTATTAACGACAAAGGAAGACGTATCCACCGATTTATATCATCCTCGAGCCTGGAAACTGCTTTCCCAGAATTCAGGCCAATTTCGAATTCATATGGATCTGGAACCCCAAGTAACGTACCAGGTCAGAAGCCCATTGCAGTGGGTGGCCCAGTTCGATTGGCGTCATGGACGGAGTTAAGGGGAAGATAATGGACGTGACCCAATTCATCTGAAGATCAGATATTTCCCCAAAACGCATCATCTCACTAAGTATCGGGCTTAGGTTAGACTCTGGATTACGGACATACAAAAGTGTGTCATCTGCATATGCAGATACTATGAGATTATAGTGAGGGAAGGGGATGTCCCTGTGCCCATGACACTTTCCTCATGCACATGCTAATGGCTCTGCCACAATAGCATATAACAGCCGAAATAGCGGGCATCCCTTCTGAGTACCTCTCGATATTACGATGGGTGACGTAATCTCATCCCCCACTCTAACCCTAGCAACTGGTTTGTTATACAGGACTGACACCAATCTGAGAAAAACCTCCCCCATCCCAATCCATCTCAATACAGTTATCATGAAGGCCCATTCCACTGAATCGAAAGCCTTCTCTGCGTCCAAGAAGACCGCAGCCGCTTTGACATCAGGCTTTACATGCTGTATGGCTCCAAAAAGAGTCCTGACATTATATGACAAAGTGCGCCCCGGGACAAAACCTGCCTGCTCCGGCCCGACCAGGATCGGGACCAGCTGAGCCAGTCTGTTTGCTAACATTTTCGCAAACATTTTTGTGTCCACATTTAAAAGTGACAGTGGCCTATGGGACGAACATTCACTTGGGGACATCCTTGGTTTCAGCAGTGTCACTATCTAGGCTTCCATCATTGAGGGGGGCAGGGCATATCCCCTCTTTCCACCATCTCTTCAAACAGATTGATCAAGTGCAGAATGAGAAGTTCTTTATATGTTTTATTAAAGGTCACTGTGAGACCGTCCTGCCCCAGAGCGCTACCATCACGCATGGAGCTCACAGCAATGCATATTTCTTAGCATCCAGCGGGCCTCTGTGTGCTCCCTAGTAAGCCATATATTGTATTCAATGCCCATGCCAACAACTGTACATCGGCCAAACCACGCAACAGATAAAGACCAGGATTTCGCAACATAGGAGCAGAATTCGCTGTAAGGTGTTATCTGCACCCCTAGTGGAACATTATGTGGAAAAGGGACACTCAGAAAACGATTTACGCTGGCAGGTCGTTGACCAGCTCTTGCCCAATGCGAGAGGGGGCAATCAACAGACAACCTTGAACCGACTTGAGTGTAAATGGATTTTCCTGTGTAAAAGTATTGAGAAAGGACTCAACACTCTTGATGAATGGAACAGTTGTGGCTAACTCAAGCTTATAATTCTTAGAACTATTGCCACCAGTGACCTTCATGCAGTATAATGGCTGGAAATGTCTTGGCAGTTCAAAGACAAAAACATGACTTTTGCTCATTGTATTATTGAAATGTTATTGTGAATTGTATTATAATGAGATTTGCATGCGCTTAACATTTCCACCCAAAGTTTATACCTAATTTGCGCAACTATTACACTTCCCCGCCAGGCATCCGCGTAGTGTAATCCCTAGGCACATGCGTGCAACAAAAACCTGCTTGCGCATGCGCCAACTAAACAACCAGGAAGTAAATAGTGTTGCGCGATCGAACGCCGCAGCAGCGAAGTAGCGAGGCAGGGCTAACAGAGCCCCGTACCACGGAGATTAAGTGAGTACCCGCGCCGGTTTTAAGAATGCTCCTACTCCAGGCATAATTCAATAGTTATGCGGTAGTATCAAGTCCCTAATGCTACCTTCGCCCCCTTTTTCCTCAGTTCCTGCCGGGACGTCTGGACAGCCTTTATCTTCGGGTAATGTTCATGCACTGGCTATTACTTACAAGCATGTCCCACATTTAACCTTGCGTTAAAATCACTTTCCTTATGCTATTTCAGATCCAATCCGGCTCACATTTATTATTTACCTTCTGCCACCAATAACAGAATTTTATTGGTAAATACCCTACTACTTATTGCTTCTTTTCCAATAATTTCGACTAAGTTCTAATTTTTGGCTTATCTTGTTCACAGGAAATGTTGAAAACTTTATAACTAGACCAAACCTCACCCTGAATTAGTGTCTCTAGCTTTGCCAAGAATACGCAGAGTAAGTTTCCCACCATAATGTGATATAATCCAAATCTTCGCAGGGATAACTATATGCCTAACCCCTCCCCCCCCCCTTTTTCCAGGCAGTTGGATTTATTCACAACAGCCTACTGAACTTTTATCTTCAATACCTGATGGAAAAGAATCCAACCATCCTTGCAAAGTAAGCGTGCAGTCACCCCTTAAAAATGCGCGTAAATAACCAATTTTTAAGGAATTCTCCCCTCAAAAAAGCGCGTTTAATTCACGGTTGCCCATTTCAAATAATTTTATAGAAATGTGCATGAATTATATGCCACTGGGAGCACCACACCACTTTGTTTAGAAAGTCTTTGTAAGGCCATAGTATTAAATCTGCTTTACTTCATCATTTTTTCAGGAAAGCTCACGTCCTGATGATGATCTAAAATTGTTTAGATCGAAACGCCGTCGACCCATTCGAGGAAACTCCCCTACCTTACTGTATATATTTTTGGGGGAATACCCTTGTTTGTGACACTTTGTATATAGTTTTTAAAAAAATTTCACTCAGTCACTTTAAGCACCATGTCACATGTGTGAGCACCTGAAAAACATAATTGTAAAAACATAAATAAAGTTTTCTATATGTATGCTACCTTACAAAACTTTCTCCCAGGATTAATTTGAGTACTATAGTTATACTTCACTTTACGAGGACCTTTTGAGGCCACCCAAAACCATTGTTTTTCTTATCCCTAGTAAGCCATGGCATTTGTATCTGCTCTAAATAGTTTTAACCCCTTGCGTGCGGCGCAAATTCCCCACCCATGCTGACTCCGCCTTGCGCGGGCGGAGTCATGACGGAACGGTTCCGTCATCAGCACAGCTCAACCGATGCTGATGACGGAACCGTTCTGTCATCAGCATGGAAGGGGTTAAGTGACTGCGTCATCTGCTGCTACTTTGGAACAATAGAGATATGAATAATAGCTGCTAAATAGGTTAGCCATCTCTGTTGGGTTTTGCAGCAGGCCACCATTTTCATCCTGCAAATCAACCACCTCTCCGCACTCTCTGTTGCGGCATAGCAAGGCAGCAAGGACTAAGCCCGGCCGTTTACCTTCCCTGTAAGTTTTGGGAGTAGCATATTTCCCCATATGTTTCACCTCGCTATCTGCTACCTCATGATTTTCCTCAAGTGTTTTCTTAAGCTCTTCTGAGGTCTTGACATCACCCCCTCGTAGCAGAGACTTCTCTGAACTAATCAATTGTCCCTCTAGTGCCGACAGTCTGTTTCTTATTGAGCGAAGAACACCTGCGTGCTTGGAGTCCCCAACCCCTAATTAACAACTTAAAGATTTCCCAGACTGTAGTGAAGAGTAAAACTGTACCAATGCTTGTTTTTAAAAAATCCACTATGGCAGCATCTACTTCTGACCTGAATACTTAATCTAGGAGGGAATACAGGGGAAACCTTCACGTGAAGGGGAATGATCAGAAAAAGAGACAGGAGTGGTGTGCAAGCGCTCACTTGAGGAAGAAGCGATCTGCAGATTAGCCAATAATCAATTCTAGTGTTGATGTCATGAGAGGAAGAGTAATGGGTGAACCCCCCCTACATCCGGAGATCTCTTTCGCTAGACATCAAAAAGATCCAACTGAGTGGCGATATCATGTATTGCTCTAGCCACAGCCGGCAGGCAATGGTGAGGTCCTCTGGAGCAATCTAGCTCCGGATCCAGTACACAGTTAAGGACGCCCCTACCTTCCATATTTGTGGAATTAAGGTGTCCCTCAGCATGAGTGCGAGTAGTGCGTAATAGAACTGTGGGCCATCATAGTTGGGCCATAAATGTTGACAATATATACATCCACCCCTACTATTGGCACCTGGAGAGCACATATCTACCATTTGGGTCTGTATCTAGGGAATCAAGCTTAATACCAGATTTTGGATTGATCCATGTAAGAACCCCCCCTAGCATGAGAGGTGAACCCTGCTGCCTGGAACTGACCCAGGAATTTTTATGCATGAGCATTGTGCTATCTGGAGGCAAGTGTGTCTCTTGTAGTAACAACACGTCTACCTTGTATCGCTTAAGATAAGCTAATATTTTGCACTGCTTCCGGAAATCGTTGAGGCCTCTAATGTTCCAGGTCAAGAACCAGATTCTGTTCATATGACCATTCTGTTCGTAAGACCATGTGTCAATCCTTGTGGAGTCATGCATACCTTGCTACAATAATTGGCGACAGCCCTGACAGGTGCATCAATCTCAGTGCCTGAGTCTTCTACATGTTTTGTAAACCAAAATTATAACCAGCCACACTATGCAATCCCCAACTTAGCACAGACGCTTCACTCTCCCTCCCACAACTAAACAATATACTGATCAATACCTTAACAACAAAAAGCAAATAAAGGCATCTTGCCATACTGTGGGTAACACAAAGGGGAGGATGTTACTGGTGAATACACTTAGTCCTCCGGTGAGATCTTACTGTCCGCCCACTTTATATATTCCATCCGAGAAAAGGTGTCTCAGTGCATTAGTCTTTTAGGTAGTTAACAGTTCATATCCAGAGACAGCTACGTGTAGAATGAGATTGATCTGTCGAGCAACGGCCTGGGCATTAATATGGACATTCAATACCAAAACTAACAAGAACCTTATAGCCGATACATGCTCAAGAAGGCAATCTCCCTGACATACTTGAAATTAATACATCACTCCCCTGATCCCCTCCCGCAGCTTCGGGCAAAGTGGGATAGTGACTTACAAGAGCTAGACGAAGAAGAGTGGGTAGAGGCGCTGGCGTCCCCACGGGAGAGAGCAATATTCTAAGTTGAAGTTGGTGCAGCTGAAAATACTTTAAAAAAAATGTTTTATTATTTTATTTTTGGCATAATATGAAAGGAAAGAACAAAATGATTTACAATCAAGTTGGCAGTAACTTCGACAGACACATCATAGTGAAGCAGTTATACATTGCAGATGATGCATAGTATTCTCGACCATTATCATTGCCCCACCTTTAACATCAGTGGGAATTTACAACATAGTCATATGTCTGTACTGATGGTGGCTCCTCCATATCGTCTCCGAGCAGCCCCCTCAGGGCAAGCCGCACCCTGTGAAATTGGAACCTAGCAAGAGGATGGGCACTTGGATCATCTTCCGTGGCTACCTCGTCCCACGTTTGAGCCTTGCCGTTAAGAAACAGATCCCCCATGGTGGTTAATTTTAATTTTGCCAGTGCCGATATAACACCTTTGTCTCTGCATGGACCCATTCACGAGCACCATTCTAGCTTAGCCCCTGATGCATACAGTAGCAAACAGGCTTGAGCGTCCATAAGGTGATGCCAAGCGTGAGTGACCTCGTTAAGGGAATCTAACAGGCCCGTGCGTCTGTCTCTGGGGCGTGCCATAAGTGCCGATAATGGCGTTCGGTCAGCGACTATTCCCTCGATAAGTAAAGGGGGGCATTAGCAGGACCGTGCATTCAGCCTCCGTTTGAGCATCTTCAATTTCAGACACACACCTTTCAGCCCTGTCCAGGCATTCAGCATTCTTGTCAATCCGCTCCGTCAAGCGGTTCATGGGGTAGGACAAGGAATCTATCTTCCCATCTATTGTAATGAGGCTTTTTTCCATGGCCATCAACATTTGACATAAATCTTCCCCTAGTTCTTCAACTGCGTCTGTCTGCTCTGGCGCGGCTGATTCAGCCCCTTCATCTCTGTTCCTTATTTTGCGCTGTTTGAACCGTAGTTTGGGTTGTGATTTGTCAACTTTCCCCAAAGCTGCGCATCTCACCGCACTCCTGGCTCTCTTCACCAACCCAGGGACTCTGTTGGCTCCACGCACAGCCTGTATTGCCGTTCGTTGGACCTGCGATGGGCAAGCCCAGCACAAAGGGGGTAGCTTGGCTCAAGTGTCAAGGCAAGTGAAGGCTATCGTGTTAAGCCGGCTTTGACCCAATAATATCTCCTTGTACAACCACCAAAAAGAAGGACACCACACCACTGTTGTAGAAAAATACGATTCCTTTATGAAAAAATTCTCTGTTGTGAAGGGGGATCAATTAGGAAAGCACATACACATTTCTTTTGGCCACAATCTGCTGGGTTCCAATTTCAAGTTAAATACAATAAATAAGCTCAGGAATAAATATCTTCAATAAATAGAATAAATATCAGGAATAAATATCATCAATAAATAGAATAAATATCAGGAATAAATATCAGGAATAAATATCATCAATAAATAGAATAAATATCAGGAATAAATATCATCAATAAATAGAATAAATATTGCTTTTTGTTTAGCAGAATAAATACTGGTTCATTTAAATAAACAAACACATGTTCATTCTGGTATCGCTGCCACCAATTAAATACTTCAGGAACATTAACTTGCAATACGTTTCAGGATGGAAAGATTACTCTTACAGTTTATGATGACTTCACTGTTAATGAATACAGGCTTCTCTGGGCACAAAAGAGTGTTGGGACTCTTTAAGAATCACTCGGGGAATATGCGCGTGTATCTACAAAGCAAGGAAACACAGTGAACACTTCATTTACACTCGGCTGCCCCCGGGTTGAGTTCTCTGTTTGCCGGTGGGGTCTAAGCGCGCCTACGGGCTTTGTTACCGCTAGCACTCAGGCGGCACCAGTTCAAAGTCTTTAGACTGACGAACGGGGCTGCCGAAGAGGTCAGACAATCTTCGCGCTCAGTCAAATAAATGCTGGTTCACAGTTCCTTTATATCACCGCTTCCCACCTGAAGAAACGGGCCCACCTCACATCGGCTGCAATCGAAAAGCGATTCAGTCGGGTTCAGCACTTCTCTCGCCAGCGACGGGTTCTCAGGGGCTTCACGGACCTCCCTCCAACTTCCTCAAACAGGGATGGTTCCCGCCCACAGCTACAGCCGCCGATTCACTGGGGAGGGGCAGAGACAGTAGTCCCGCCCAACGAAGGCCGGCCTTTCCCCGCCCCGGCGCACCACCTCACCTCAGTCTGCGCAGGAAGCACTCTACGCCGGTGGAGCTCGGAGACGTCCAAGCTCCTCGCTGGAGGCGCCTGTCACAAAAGGGGCACAGAGGGCGGTCGCGGCGAACTTGCTCTCGCCTCGCGACCCGAGTCTGTCGTAATTCACCACCGGGGGGGCGGGACAGGCACACGAAAACGGCCACAGTCTCTTGGGGGTGACGAGGCACCCGCTGGGCAGGCGCTGTAGGCGCGAGGTCAACGCACACACAACTGACTGGAACGCCAGTCAGGATCCACGCCAGTGACCCTTGCTCGCTCTACTGCCCGCGCTACCAGCCGCCTCAGGGGTCAACAGGGCAGATGTCAATCTGGTGTCAAGTCTGGAATCTCCTTCTTCACCTAGATCTGGAACATCATTATCCTATCTAGTCTTCTGGTCATCTAAAATGGCCGCCAGGGACTGGACCTTATATAGCCAGTGCCCTGAGGTGCTGGCTCGTGCCAGTAGGTTCTAGAACCTTCCTTGGGCTAGGCCAATGACATGGCACTTCAGAGAGGTATTTGGGACCCTAACAGCCACCATACTGGGGTTCTAGAGTAGCCATTTTGTGTACCTGAGGAAAATAAAGTAATTCCTGTCAGGAATGCGCACCAAGCAAAAGGGCGCCAAAACCTTGAAAGGTCAAGGTTCATGGAGACTCCAAGGGGAGTCACTCACATGAGGAAAAGGGACGGCCACCATTTTGAGGTCATTCATACAGGTTGCCAATCCCAGTCTATAATGTCACAGGTTTCGCCAGGTGCCTTGTAAATAGGTGCCAAAAACCTTGTGAACAACTGAACGTCAAGGAACATCTAGCCCCATGAAACAGCACACAAAAGGTCCTGGTAGACAAAGAAAAGCGACAAATTTTGGGAGGTACAGGGGAACAAAATAAATCATAGTGGTGAGGGGACTCTCAGAAGCAGACGGGTCTAACACTGTTGCAGTCAGAAACAGAGTTCGAGCAAGTGCCACGAGGAATATCTACCATTCAGTGTCCATAAACAGTTATTGGAAGAAGGACCTCGGAAACAGCACTCCTCTCTGCAGTATCTATACTTTTTTCAGGTGGTATTAGGCTTTCATGGCCAGGGAGCAGTGACTAGGCCCCACTATATGTTTCTGTGCTGTTAGACAGCTTCCACTTCCTAAGGCTGTATCTCCGCTACCTCTACTGTTGTGTTGCATTCAGGCTCACTCAGCGGATCTTCGGGACTCCCCAGCTATCTGAGGCAGCTGGTTACTGTACGCAGTGCTACTCTACATGTCCTAGCACACCCTCTACCCGCCCTCCATGAGCCGTGGCACACAGTACTATTCCGTGCTACAGCAGCCCCCTGGGCAGCCGCTCGGTGCAAGCATTGGGCTAACAGCCCAAGTTAGCGGTCCAGTATCAATGCACATCTCCAACCAGGCCAGGCTGCAGCATTGCTCAGTCTCTAAGTGGCCATACCTCACCCTGTGCTTTCTCTTGTGGGTGTGCTTGGCCGCGGTGCCCCTGAGCACCAGAGGGTGCCGTTCCGCAATCCCTGCTAAGCCAGTAATTACGAGAAGCCCCACCGGCCGTACACATCCACACGTCTGACCCAGCCGCCGATCTCCAACCGCCCAGTCAGCTACCAGCTGGGTCCGGGTCACAAGGATATCCACGTCAGCAGGGCTCACCTCGGCAACGTGTCACAACCGATCCGAACTGCTCCACACAGTCAGGCCGCACTGAGATCCTCCGCGATTCAGCCCACCAACAGCTTGTTTGAGCCCAGAGAAAACATCACCGCAGAGTGCCTCTCAAGACAAGTAGGTTCGTATTGTGCCAGGCATCTTCTCCCTCGGATGCAGCCAAAACCTTTAGGATATTTTAGGCAGTTCACAGAGCTTGCTGAGGCTGCGGCAATCTTGAGGCCAAAAAGCATGACCAACACACAGAAGAAGCTCCCTAATACTTAGTATTGTAAACAAAACAAGCATTTGCAATGCAATAGGCCCCACATTCATAAGAGTTTGAGTTTTTCACATTAAAAATGATAATGCCTTTCATTTCTGTGTTTTGAAAATCTGCAAGTTGTGGCTTACGAGAAGCAATGCTTGCAGTAACTGTGCCTCTTTTACTGCCAGCCTTGATTCTCGTAAGCAAGGACTACAAGTACAAAGTGCCGTGTTTACGCATCGTTTGCAGGTTTTCAAAACAGTTGGGTCAGAAAAACAAAAAGGATGTCCCCACGTTTTCAACGTCCATTAACAATAATAAAAAAAAAACTGTGTTCAGACTTTCAGACTTAATTTCATAGTTGTGAAGTTTCCCAGGTCCATGTGTGATGTTCCAGTTCATTTTTTTCCTTTGATTTTGGGACATGTAGTCCTGTTTTAGAATTGTATAAACAAAACTACAAATCCCAGAAGTCAAAGAAAAAACCTGGAATGGATGGGGAGAAGATGTGGCCTTAACCGGCCAGAGCTGTCGACTTTGGAGCTGGGAAACCAGGTTTGAGCCTCTGTTTTGGCTCAGCATCTTGTGATTCTGGGCAAATCACTTAATCTCTCTATGCCAACCCAAAAAGCACCAAGCATTGGCATAGCCAAAAGGTCTCGCCTTTGGGACTTTATAAGTGTTTAACCATAGCTATTGTCTCTGCCAGTGTCTTTAAGCTATGTTGTAGAGCAGTGTGGCTGCTGTGCAGCATGTTGAAAAGTTATAATAGCGCCGAGACGCCCACGGGTATTCGCCGCGCTCTACAAATGTCAATAAATAAATAAATAAATAAATAAATAATAAAAAAGTGTTATAAGCAATTTTGTTACCTTATATATAACCAAGAAGACATTATGAATAACTGAATGACCCTATTAAAAAAATGTAATATAAAAATATCTTCTAGTTTTTTGTCCTTGCAACGATGGCAACTTCTTCCTGCCTGTTATAATGCTGGTTTGTTATAGTTTGTTATTGTTGTGGGGGAGCATAAACAATGGGAGGGTGGAATTTGGGAAATAGTAACAGATTTACAACACTGGCAGCAGATTGACACTAGGAGAGAACCAATAGATGCCAGACTCTGAAGGCAGACTGAAGTGATGCTGAGGTGGTGGTGTGGTGGTGCGGAGTTGATGCTCCGGTGGTGCTGAATGATACTCAGGTGTTTCTGTGTGATGCTGTGCTGGTGCGGAGGTGATGTGAAGTGATACTGAGGTGGTGCTCAGCTATGCTGTGGTGCTGAGTCAATCTGAAGTGGTGTTCAGGTGGTGCAGAGCTGGTGCTCAGGAGGTCTGAGCAATGCGGAGATGGTGCTGTGCTGAAGTGGTGTCGCATTGGTTAAGAATTGCTGCTGAGGTGGAGCTGCGCTGGTGTTGGTGCACTAATGCAGAGGTTGTGCAGTGCTTATATGGAGCTGTGACCAAGCTAGTTCTGTGCTCATGTTGAGGTGGGGCTGCACTAGTGCTAAGGGGGTGCTGCACTACTGCTGAGGGGTGCTGACCTGGTGGGGGTGCACTGATGAGGAGGCGCTGCTGTGCTGATTCTGAGGTGGTGCTGTGCTGATGGTGAGGTGCGCCGAGTGATGCTGTGGTCGTGCCGAGTCAGGCTGGCGTTGAGGTCCTGTGCTGGTGCTTAGGTGGCACTGAATGATTCTGAGGTGGTGGTGAGTGCTGCTGAGGTGGTGCTAGTGAGGTGGTGCTGTGCCATTGTGATGCTGTGCTGATGCGGAAGTGGTGCTGCATTGGGCTGAGGTGCTGATGAGGGGGAGCTGTGTTGGTGCTGGGATGGGGCTATGCTGGTGGTGGTGCAGTGATGCAGAGGTGGTGCTGTGCTGATTTTGAGATGATGCTGTGGTGGTGTTGAGGTGGTGCAGCGCTGGTGCTGAGGTGGTGCTGCACCGGTTCTGTGCTGGTGCTGCACTAGTGCTGCTCTGGTGCTGAGGTGGTGCACTGTGTTGATGCTGAGATGGTGCTGTGCAGATGCTAAGATGGAGCTGTGGTGGTGGTGGTGTCCCGATGCTGAGGCACTGCTGAGTGATGCTGAGGTGGTGGTGGTGGTGGTGCGCTGGTGCTCAATGGGTGCTGAGTTGGTGCTGTGCTGAGGTGCAGATGCAGAGGTGGTGCTGAACTGATGCTAAAGTGGTGCTGCATTAGTGCTGAAGTGATGCTGCATTGGTGCTGAGATGGGGTTGCACTGGTGGTGGTGCACTGATGTGGAGGTGGTGCTGTGTTGATGCTGATATGGTGCTGTGCTAATGCTGAGGTAGTGCTGTTCAGCTGATGCTGAGTGATACTGAGGTGGTGCCGAGTGATACTTCAGTGGTGCTGAGTGATACTGAGGTAGTGGTGAGTGATACAGAGGTAGTGGTGAGTGATACAGAGGTAGTGGCGAGTGATGCTGAGGTAGTGGCGAGTGATGCTGAGGTAGTGGTGAGTGATGCTGAGGTAGTGGCGAGTGATGCTGAGGTAGTGCTGAGTGATGCTGGTGGTCAGGTGGTGCTGAGCTAGTGCTGTGCTGATGCTGACATGGTGATGCGTTAGTGCTAAATTGCTGCTGAGGTGGGACTGCGCTGGTGGTGGTGCACTGCTGCAGAGAGGGTGTTATGCTGAGGTGGTGTTGTGTTGTGTTGATGCGGAGATGGTGCGATGTTGGTGCTGAGGTGGTGCTTAACTGGCGCAGAGTTGGTGTTGCACTGGTGGTGGTGCACTTATGCTGAGATGGTGCTGTGCTGGTGCTGAGTAATACTGTGGTGGTGGTGTCCTTGTGCAGAAGTGGTGCTTAACGATACTGAGGTGGTGCTGAGTGATGCTAATGTGGTGTTGAGTGATGCTTTGATGGTGCTCAGGTGTTTCTGTCTGTTGCTCAGGTAGTGCTGAGTGATGCTGCGCTGGTGCTGTGCTAATGCAACAGTACAAGGCGAAGTCTGAAAAGGTAGAAAGCTGGAACCATAGGGGATAGAAAAGATAGCGGGAGATGACAGGGAGTGCAAACTAAGAGAGAAATGATAGAAAGAAAAATAGGAGGGCAGAGGGGCAAGGAAGCGTTAAGAAATAGATGCAAGGTGATGAAAGGAGAGAAGCAAGTTAGACAGAACAAGAAATGAGCGAGGAAGAGTGACGGGAAGAGACTGAAATACAAATATATAGGAAGCAGAATGAGGAGAGAAAGGGAAACGAAGGGAGAAAATTCAACTCCCAATGTATTTCTACAGCTGGCCTGTGTGACAGGATGATACAAGGTGTAAGAAAGACAGCTAAAAGGGATAGCTCATAGCGTCTGTGGGGCAGGTCTTTGTTCCAATTTATTGTATTGTGCCAGGGAGAAGACCCAGCATTACATACTTCCCATGTTGATGCATGCATTGGCAGAGTCAATAGGTCTGGCTTTAAAGTGCTGCACCCTGCACAAACTCAGATATACCATCCTCTCTTCACTTTCGTGTCCACCACATAGGCACTCCATACACTGACATTGCTGACCACTCATGCTACACTCGCATAGGCACAACTCACTCTATAAGCTCACAGACAGACACCAACCCTGCACTCTCACAAACAGCTCTCCCTGTAACCCTCCTTTACACATGACTAACACAGACACTGACTGGGGAAGCATGGCGGAGGCTGCTGTGTTGGAACTGGGGGGCTACGGGAAAGGTGGGGGACAATGGAGGAACAGCATGAAAGGAGAGGGGGTCAGCCAAGCGCCCAAAATAAAAGCAGAGAGGCTGCAAGGGCAGCATTAAGTGTGCTCAGCGCAGGGAGTGTCTGAAGGTAGATGGAAAGCAGGGGCACCATGAAGGAGGTCCGAAGGACACCAGCACACCAGGTATGAGGGGGCCCAGTGAGCATTTAGAAGCGCACCTGGGGGGAGAAATGGGGCAACGCGAAGGTAGGTGAAAAAACGATACTCCTTTGCCAACAGATTATGCAATAATTGCCACATATTCTTCCAACTCCCGCAATAGATGCAGTTTTAATGTTCCAAATCTTAATGCAAATCAAATTACAGCTATATTCACTGTATAGTTTACTGGTTCGGTGGAGGGTTTAGATTTAAGATAGGAAGAAAGTGGCGCTCAAGAAAGTACGCAATGGAGTTTAAGATGTGAACAATAAATACGGTGCTGATAGGTCAGGGGAAACAAACCCAAACAAAAAAAAACCTACAAGTGTGTAGGTCAGTACCCACACTGTAAATTAGAACCAAGTCCTGTGAAATATACATATGAGCTCTGCGAAACTTGATATAAAAAAATCATCATAAAGATACTCCTGATGTCGAACTTCATAATTTCTGCACAGAAAGTACTTTGAATAGTGGTTTTTACACTAAAACCAATACCCTAAACGTGTGCACAGGACTTGGTTCTAACTCACTGTATAGTTCATCCTTCCTTCCTGACCCTAGACACTGGTGCACAATGCAGCAATGCGGAAGCAGGAGCTTCCCTAACCATATTTGAAAGTGATATCTTGAATTAAAATGCCTGGTGTTGCAGAGCTTCGAAGCGGCAAACGTGCAGCAGAGAAGACCTAAAAACCATCTTAACATTATTAATTCTTGAATAAAAGAGATGCACCCGAGATCACAGAGGGTGTCACTTTTGCACTAATGACCCATATAAGCAACAGACTATTTGTAGCGGTTACTACCTTTCGAGAAGATACATTTCCTTTAATGTACCAGCCTTGTGGAGATCCCGCTCCCAGTAAATAGTAGCAAGATTATATTTTTTTGCACCTTGACAGCAGCAGTAACTACTCCTGAGAAGAGAGTGAGGACGCCCGCATTGCCCTATATTTGCTGAAGCTGGCGACTCTGTATGAAACAGGAACCAAACAACTGCAGAAACAAATGGTTTTGAAGCAAGCATGCCTTTAAACCATTTGTTTTGCAGTGTATGCTGGTAAAGCCCTACAAGCAGGAAACGTGGCCAGCCCGGCCCCCAGTAATAAAACCGGCCCCCACCAGCTGCAAAAAAGGCCTCCACCATGCCAGCCCATGGGTAAATCGCCATTCCAGACCTGCTAGAAACCCATAAACAGTCGTCCAACCCTGTCCAGCTGCTTGCCACTTTCAGGAGCCAGAGAAGAGCTGAAGAGGGTGGGCCGTGGGATCTACCCAAAAAAGGGAGGAGGAGGGTGGGGGAGGGGAGGGGGGGGGGTAAATGCAGACACTCTAACATTCTGCTAAAAATGCTGCTTTTCTTTGACCAAGGGCACAAGTTCTTTGCTTTTGTATGCTATATGGTTAACATTCGCAGAAAGACATGCTGTGCTGCTAAATGCAGAAAAAACAAGCTTATTATAGTTCACACATACAGGTTTGGTATAGTCTAATTACAGCCACACTTTCCACAGCAGCTCCATTTAAATTTTTTTTATTCGAAATTACAGAAATTCAGAGCAGCTAAATCAACAATGCTGTGTACACAAGACATATGTAAATGAACGTGCAGGATACAGATAAAATGGCATGTATTCAAAAAGGCAATAGGGAGGTATCCTTGAAGACGATGTCACAAACAAGTGGGTCGTAAGGAGATGGATAACTAAAAGGGTCAGAAGAGAAAGAGAGGATAGATATAGATAGGGAAGAGAAGAAAGAGAGTAGAGAGGGGAGAGGAAGGAAAGGCTGTAAAAGATGGGAGGTGTTGCACCATGATATGGTTGCTCAGTTCTGACACTGCCCGTTTAGGCCGGGGTTTATGCGCGACAAATGGTGGAGTTGGGAACCGGGAGTTGTTGGGGGCTTTGGGGAATGACAGGATCACGGCGGTTTGTGGGATTTAAAGAAGATATCCAGTGAGTTCCATAGTTTTCTATGTGAGGACCGCCATGAGGTGTTTTGAAGAGTGATGTTGTCTGCCCCTCGGAGGTTAATCACCCAGTTTAGCCAGCAGGCGTAGCTAGCTCGTTTGGTGTCTTTCCAGTTGTTTAGGATGACCTCAACAGCCGCCGTAAGAAGAAGGTCAAGAAGGGCCCTGTCCTGCTCAGATAGTTGGGTTTCCTTAATAAAGCCAAAAACGAGGTAGGGAAGCTCCTTGGTAGGAGAAATGTTAAATACTTTGTGTATGAAATAAATACTTTGTCCCAATAGGCTGCGACGCAGTTGCATTGACGGATGAGATGGTCTAGATCTCCCTCAGCCCGCTTGCAATTCCAACAGAAAGCGTCAGGGCAGAGTTTGTGGGCATACAAATGAGCAGGCGTCCAGAAGACTCTGTGCATGAGCCAGAACTTGGTTTGCGATAACGTAGGGCTTATTTTGTGGCTCATACAAGATCTCCACATCGTGGACCACTCCGGTTCAGAGATGGTAAAAGAGGCAAGGGATGATCAAAACAGCGTAGATTTTATATTTAATTTGGAGGACTGAGGGCCCAACAATTTATGTAACCGAGAGACTTGGTGGCCTATTCTATTTAGTGTGGATGGAAATGATAGAAGAGCCGGTGGTGTGGGGGATAATCCCGCCTTTGTAATAGCCGTTTTTATGTTTAAGAATATATAAAAGTCGGAAGCATTAATCCCAAATTTTGATTGGACCTCTGTAAAGGAAAGAGGGTAAGCACCATCGTAAAGTTAGTGAGGAAAAAGAATACCCCTTTTTATCCAGGATACGTTGTACAATGGTTTGCCTTTGTATGTAATTATGGGGTTCTTCCAGATCGATTCCCATCTAGACTTCTTTATTGTCGTGTCAAGCAGTTTGTCAACTTTGAGTAAGGCTAGCTTGGTGTTCTTAAACTTGGGTTTTGAGCATATGATCTGGTTCGTTTTCATTGATAAGATCGAGATGGGGTGAATGCCTCCCAGGAGAGCTTTTTCTATATCTAACCACACGGGCGAGTAGTCTACGGGGGGAGACAGCCAATAGGAGCCTTGTTTAGCTAGGAAGGCTACTTGATACCTCTTCTTAAAGTCGGGGAGATTTACCTCACCTAAGGATTTATCTAGTCTTAGTTTCTGGAGACTAATGCATGCTTTTTTCGCTTTCCAGATAAAGTTATTGAGAGATTTGTCTAATTTATTGTGGAACTCTTGGGATAGCAGTAGGGGAAGCATGGTTACCAGGTAGTTTACTAGCGGCGTGATCATCATCTTGATCGTCTCTAGTCTACCCCACCAAGTGATGAAGCGAGGTGACCAGCTATCTAAATGCTTTTTTATTTTTTCCAGAGTCGTGGACTCCTTGTGTTGTAGGGTCTCAATAATAGAACTGCCAAATTCTATACCCAAATATTTGATGAATTTGTTCTGCCAGACCAGACCTGAGTTGCCTAAAATGTCTTTGTTAGTGAAGATGTTGAGAGGTTTAACTTCCGATTTGTCGGGGTTCAACTTGTAACCTGAGTGTTTTGAGTAGGATTCTATAGAGTTCATCAGAGCCGCTATAGAGGTATCTGAACGTTCAGTGATAATCAGTATGTCGTTGGCGTAGGCCGCTAGCTTTACATTCTTATTGCCAAAAGTAATCCCACTGATGTTGCTGTTTTGTTGTTTGTCACGAAGTAGTGGTTCCAAAGCCAGGAGGAAGAGAGCAGGAGATAAGGGACATCCCTGTCTAGTCCCCTGTTCAAGGTGGAATGGTTCAGACAGGGTGTTATTTATGGCAATCATAGCGGATGGACAGGCATATAGAGCCATAACCATATCAGTAAAGGCGTCACCCAGGTTGAATGCGTGCATACATTGGCGCAGAAAGGGCCATGACACCCTATTGAATGCCTTTTCCACGTCAAGGGTTATTGCTACTGCGGGGGCATCTGATATTTTCGCTTTCTCTAGCACATGACACAGGAGTCTAGTGTTGTCGTTAGAAAGTCGGTGTTTTAGGAAACCCACCTGTGAGTTGTTGATTAGTGTTGGGAGGACAGAGTTTAGTCTGTTGGCTAAAGACTTTGCATAAACCTTGCAATCCAAATTTGTGAGGAATATCAGTCTATAATTTTTTGGATGAAGTGGATCCTTTCCATCTTTAGGTATAACTATAATTGTTGCCTCACTCATTGTGGGGGTGATTCTGTTTTGTAGTGAGAAGGATTGGAATAATTTGAGGAGTTGGGGTTTAAGATGGTCCTCAAAAGTCTTATAAAAATTGGCCGTGAAGCCATCCGGCCCTGGTGCTTTGTTGCTTTTTAGTATTTTGATGGCGGCTGAAATTTCCTTAAGTGTGAATGGAGCCCCTAATTTGTTCTTGTCTGCGTCAGACAAACTTGGTAGCTGTATTGAGTTTAAATATTTATTGCACTCGTCTAAGTTGAATTGATTTTTGCTTTTATATAAGTCTTCGTAGAAGGACTGAAATGTATGGAGAATATCTTTCTGTTTGGGGTGAGTGGTATTTGTCTGGTCCTTAATAGATGTTATGTGGAATTGTTTCCTCTTATGTTTAAGATAGGACGCGGGGAGTTTCCCTGCCTTGTTGCCTTCGCAGAGCTTTAGCGCCTTGAATCTATTAATCCAAACCCATGCACGTTTACTTAGGATAGCGTTATATTTATGTTTCAAGTTGGTCAGACGGTCCAGAGTCATCTTGTTATTCAGATCAGAAGAGTGTTGCGTTTCCAGTTGTTTGATTTATTTTTCCAATTAGTCTAATTCGGAATTTAAATCTTTGTTCATTCGAGCCCTGATTCCTATTAGGGTACCCCTTAATGTGGCCTTGAATGCGTCCCAAATTAAGGCGGGATCCGCTTCTGGTTGAGCGTTTATCTCAAAGTATTCTCGTATGGCTGACTATATAAGTTTCTTATTCTCCAGTACCAACAAGATCTCTTCATTAAGACGTCTTCGTCTTGGGGGGATAAGAGAGTGTGAGCCCGCTAGTTTCATATGAATGCATGCATGGTCCGACACAACAATAGGGGCTATATTGGTTTCATCGATAAGGTGTGTGTAGGAGTCACATATCAATAAATAATCAATTCTCGAGTAAGAATTGTGTGGTGGGGAGTAGAAGGTGTAGTCTCGTCCGTCCGGATGTTGGAGACGCCCCGAATCAAGCAGGTGGAATTTAGCACACAAACGAGTCAAAGCCTCATGCGAGCGTGAGGGCTGATATACACATTTAGATTGTCTGTCCAGTAGGGGTTCAAGCGGGAGGTTGAAGTCCCCACCCACTATCAGAAGCTCATCTTGGGGAATGTTTTCAAGTTCTTTCGAGACGTATTCCCAGAATTGAGGGAGATCGGCGTTGGGACCATAGATATTCGCCACACAAACATGGTCCTAATCTCTTTGGAGATGAGCAATGCTTAGTCTGCCCTCAGAGTCCACTGAGTGGGAAACCAAAGCTAACTTTGATTTTTTAGCGATCAAAGTGATCACTCCTCTTTTCTTTTGCACCGCCGGGGAACAGAGTGTGTGGGAGATCTAGTGTTGCTTAAGGTACTCCGCATCATCTAGAGCCAGTTTAGTCTCCTGCATGAGGACTATATCGCCTTTAGTTTTAGCCAAGTAGTCTAAAATCTTCTTGCGTTTAACTGGGTGATTAAGCCCCTTAGCGTTCAGCGAGACTACATTTAGTGGTGCAGCTAAATTCTTATCTGTAGCCATAGATGTGGATTGAATTCAATGTCGCAAGGCGTCAATACAAACCGGTGGGTGTGTAATTGGTATCGTCTCGTGTAGGTATCGACAGTCTGAGGAAATTGAGTCAACTGGTTTGCTTGGGTCCTCACAGGAATGGCCTTTCTGCTAGACGCCATGGCAGTTATCAGTGCATGTAGAAAATGAGATTGCGTGTGAGGCACGTATCGTGGTGTCATAGAGTATATGATAAGCGAAGGTAAAGATAGAAAGGATAAGAGCACAGGAAGAAAGAATAGAAGACAATAGGTCATAGAAGAAGCAAGGTACACAGCAAAAACAATACTGAAACATCCGTGTTTACCCCCCGCCACCCTCCCTCCTGCACATCCCCCCACCGAACTTCCCCGGCCCCCCATTCCTCAAGCCCCACCCCCCTCCCTGAAACTCAAACTTAAGAGCTGCGACGGCAGTGCTGTCTACGCTTACACAGGGATCGACATATCTAACTGATATCGTAAGCAGCGTGACCGTTACAGCCTCTTATAGTAATGTCCACTGGAGGTAGTAACATTGTAACAACATACTAAATCTTTGTACTATCTTAGTACTAAATGTTTGTAACATCATACTAAATCTTAGAAAAACGTAACATTCCTAACTTTTTCGGAGAATGAGAAACACGCATTCTCCCTGAAGAACTGTGGGGGTGCTACGTGTTGGCGTCTCCCCCAATTTAATTAATACATCTGTTACAGCTAGTGCATCTATGAGTTAACCAATGCCGTCCTTGAGGTGGTAGAGACTGGAGAACATGTACAAGTTGTTCTGTCCATAGCATTTGACCTTACATAGGCTACAAGGGCATAATAAACACATCTTTAGGTAAACATATTAGGCTTTGTTATATCAAAAGGAATACCATGTAATACTGTCTTGAGCTATACAACCCCTTGGACTGTATATTGGGTTGTGGCGCAGTTCCCCTAAATGGGGACCATATAGAGTGAACAGCTGGATCCTTCGGCAACAGTTTGTCCAAACGTGTCCAAAATCGACTCCCTACAGCTTGGTGAGACAGTCCCTAGTTTTTACGCCTTGTAATGGCTGGCTGGCAAAGCTGAGCCCAGGCTAATAGGGCTATACCCAGTATGTAGCCGAACTGTACACACTTTACAATGCCTAGTTTAGGAATACCTGTTCAGTAGTTCGTGATCGGCGTTCCCCTTGCAGCGGTAGCAGTGGAGCACCAACGGTATAACCATAGAAGCGGACTGGGATGGTTGAATGAGTTTTGAAGGTAGGTAACTCAATATCTATTATTGGCTACCCTTGTCGTGGGATTCCGGTTTTCTTTTGTAGGAAGGGCTCCCGGACAGGTCCATTTCTTGTTGTGGTGAGTCGCTTAGGTAGCATGCCAAGTCGTGTGGGTTGGTGAAGAAATGTGCCCGGCCGTGGTCCATGATCCTGAACTTTGAAGGGCCAGCAAAAGAAAATTGGATGTCTCTCGCCCGTAGTTTCTCTCGAAGTGACAGGAAACCCTTCCGTACTTCCACTGTCTCCCTGGAGTAATCCTGGGTAAATATAATGCGGTTTCCTTCCCACACTATGTGTTGGTTCTTTCTGGCGAATTGAAGGATTGCTTCCGTGTGCTGGTACCGGAGTACCGAGTACTGCCCGGTTACTCACCGGTAATATCCATTACTCAGAGTCCTGGTCTCCCCGTCCCATTCCTTACAAGTGAGCAGCTAGTCTGCTCCACAGAACCCCTAGCCTAGCTGAGCTGTTTGCACTTCCCCCAATATGGCGTCACCAATCCGGTGAGGATAAAGGGGGAAGTGCGCCATAGAACATCCTGAGAATACCAAAGAAAACCAGATCACCCAAAGAAAACCCAAACCAGGTAGGGAGGGGGCTCAGGAATGGGACGGGGAGAGCAGGACTCGGAGTAATTGATATTACTGGTGAGTAACCGGGCATTACCTCCTCGTCCTGTCTCCCCGTCCCATTCCTTACAAGTACGCCCATACCCAAGCACACGGTGATTGGGAAACAAAAGAACGGGGGAAGCCCACGGGGCAGCATCGCAAAAGACCCTCAACAAGGCCCCCATGAACATGGCCCAGGAGGACGACACGCTCAGAGTCGACCGACCCTGAACAGAAGAAGGCAGAGGAAAGTGGGCAGAGTCGTAAGCAGAAACCAAAGCACCCCTGACCCACCGAGACAAAGTGGACAAGGAAGGACGAAGCCCCAGCCCCGAGAGGCCATAGGTGACGAACAGGGAATCAACCTTCCTGAAGCCAGCCATAGGCTCCAAGCAGAAGCGGAGAGCCCGCAGCACATCCAATGAATGGAGGAGCACCTCCTCATGAGAGGCAGGAGCAGGAAAAAACACCAGGAGAACTATATCCTCCTGACAGCGAAAGGAAGACACCACCTTAGGAAGAAAGAACTGACTCGGACGGAGAATGACCTTATCATCGCAAAAGCGCAAGAAGGGAGGGGAAGCCATCAGCGACCCAATCTCACCAACCCTCCACCCAGAAGTAATGGCCATCAGGAAAATAACCTTAGCAGAAAGGAATTTCAGGGCCACGGCATCCAAAGGCTCGAAAGGAGGACCCGTCAAAGCCCGGAGAACCAAGGGAAGATCCCATGGAGGCACCGGAGAACGAGAGACAGGACGCTGAAGCAAGAAACTCCGCAGAAGGCGAGCCACCAACGGGGATACAGAGGAAACAGAAGAACCCCGGAAAGCAAGAATGGCAGCCCACTGGGCCCGAAGGGAAGAAACCGCAAGCCCCAAGACGAAACCATCCTGCAAGAAGTCCAAAACCTCCACGGCCTCACAGGAGGCAGAAGAGAGACCCCTCACAAGACACCAGTAGGAGAAATTCTTCCAGTGACGGCCATACGACTTCAAGGTGGAAGTACGCCCAGAAAGCTGGAGACAACGGGCAACCTCAACCGAGCAACCCAGACCCAGCAAACTTAACCTTTCAAGTGCCAAACCCCCAGCCGGAGGCGACGCAGGGAGGCAACCCCGAGAAGAGGAGCCCGCAGCAGGGAGGGAGACAGGGGAAACCTCCAATGAGGGCAAACCGAGAAGGCCAGCAGAAGGGGAAACCAAGACTGCCGAGACCATTCCGGAACCACCAGGAGAACCACCGCCCGATCCCAACGAATCATCCGGAGGACCCTCGGAATTAAGGCAAACGGAGGGAAGGCAAACAGCAGACCCCTCGACCAAGGAATCGAGAAAGCATTGGTAGCCCTTGCCAACGGAGAGGGAACCATGAAGCAAAACTGAGGAAGAAGGGCGGACACCTCCGAGGCAAACAGATCCAGCCAAGGAAGGCGGAACCGGAGGACAAACAGGTCGAACAGATCCGGGGACACCGAGGAGGGGAACACCCAGCTCAAAGAATCCGCAGGCCCATTCTCCTTCCCCGGAAGATAGACCGCCGTCAGAGACAAGAGACCCGACTCGGCCCAAAGGCCGATCTTCCAGGACAGGAGAAACAGAGCACGACACATGCCCCCCTGGTGATTCACATAAGAACAAACCACCTGATTGTCCGTCTGCACAGAGACCGCCCGGCCCCGAAGGAGAGGAGCCAACCAAAGAGGAGCCAACCAAACCGCCCCAACGCCTTCCAGTCCGAGGACCGGAGGGACTCGAAACAGGACCACCGACCCTGAGCCACGGAGGCACCCAGAACGGCACCCCACTCCAAAGCACAGGCATCCGCGGACAACACGACCACAGACTGAGGAGGAAGGAGATCGAACCCCCGGGAAAGAGAGAGGGGACAACCACCACCGGAGATCCATCCGAATACCCGGAGTGACAGGGATCAGAGTCTCGCAGTCCAAGGAGGCAGGAACCCAAGACAAGAGAGCCCCCAGGAACTAAAGGGACCGGGAGGGCACCAGGGAGGACATCCTGCGGTAGAGAAGGAACCCAAAGGAACCCAGCAGAAGACACACCCGATCCACAACCGACAGAGCCAGTGAAAAAGAAGGAGAGACAAACAACCAGCCATCCAGGCATGGAAATACCAGCAAACCCCTGGAATGAAGGAAACCCACCAGAGGGGCCAAGAGCCCGGTGAACACCCCAGGCGCCAAAGAAAGGCCGAAAAGGAGCACCCAGAACCGACAGTGTAGGGCCCCCACAGCAAATCGGAGAAAACGGCGGACTTCCGGGTGGACAGGAACGCACAAACACGCATCCATCAGATCCAGGGATGCCAGGAAGCCCCCCGGCAGGACCAGAGGCAGGATGGACTGGGAGCGTCACCATCCCGAACGGACGGTGGACAACGAAGCGATCGACCCGCTTCAGATCCAAAACAGGACGAAGATCCAAAGGGTCTTCCATGGAGACTAGAACGAGAATTGAACAGCAACCCCTGCCCCACTCCAGAGGAGGAACCACCACAATATCCCTCTTCTCCAACAGGAGCCGCACACCTGACAAGAAAGCATCTCGACACAGAGGAAGATGGGGCAGGGGAGTCTGAACAAAACCCGGAGGACTGAAACAGTCTGAACCGCCCAGGCATCCGGAATCGACAACCACTGGGTGCGGAAGGACTGGAGGCGACCACCAACCGGCAAAGACAGACAGCCACTGGGAAGAGGAGGTGGTGGAGGTGGCAACACCGGCAGAGGCCCGGGGCTTGGCACTTCCAGGGGCCCCTGCTTGACCATACCCCAAGCAGAGGACCGAACACCGCGGAACCATCAATGGGCAACTTAAGGAGGACCGATTCCCGGGAAGAGTCTGCTATCCAGGAACGCATCCAAAGACGACGACGGGCAGCAATGGAAGCACCAGAAGCAGCCGCCGCTGCCCCCAAAATCAACCCATCAGAGACAAAGAGGCGAGGCAACCTCGCCGTCGTACAGCAGAACCGAGGGAACGGAAAAACTCAAGGAGCAACTGAACAATAAAGACAGAAAACGCAGTCGCCCGGACAGAAAAATTAGAAGCAGCATAGGAACGCTACACCGCCCCCTCAACACGCTTATCCACAGCGTCCACAGGAATGGTGTCCACATAAACGACCAAACCCCAAGAGGAAAGGCCAGCCATCAAATGCCAGCTGTCAAAGCCTGAGGGAACTCAGTAGCAAAACCCTCAAGAGGGTAACGCCTGTACAGGAAATGAGAAAAAGCAGACACGTCCACCTTCTACCAATCGTGAGACAGCACATTGCGTACCGCCCAGTGCAAAGGAAAGGAGCCTTCAGGTCCGTGGAACATTTAAGCCCAAGACCCGCCGAGGCGGGGAATAGAACCCTGGTCCCGGGCTAGACCTCTGCATCAGGGTCTGCCACTCTAACCATTGAGGTAGGAGGAGAGAATTCCAAATTGGACCGCACATGGGTGAGCAGTCCAGCGAGCTCAGCACCCTGAACAAATCGACCACGCACACCCTCATCATCATCAGGACCACTGTTAGAAGCAAGGAACCTCTCAACTGCGTTGAAATACAGGATTGAACCAGGGACCTTAAGACCTCCAGTCTAACGCTCTCCCAACTGTCATCTCCAAAGAGACACAAGGCACCATGGAAGGAGGCCCAGCCGCGTCCCTAGCCAGGAAAGCAGCAGCCACAGCCTCATCAAAAATGAGGCGCAGGGCAACAAGAGGGGCAGCAGAGGAAGAAGCCTCGGAATCCATGCCAGCAACCAGCTGAGTCCAAAAAAACAATAACAGGCAGAAACAAGGACAAAAACCAGCCAGGAAGGACCCCAAATAAAGGACACGAAGTCCCGAGGACACGAAGTCCCATGAGAGCTGTAAAAGTGGGCTGGTACACAAGACACAGGCAGCAACCAAATTGACCCCAAAAGCATCGTGTAAACACGAGCGCCGCGCCTCCACACACCGAAAACCCCGGCCCGCTAAAGCAGGGCACATGGGGAATCCAGAAAAACACCCAGAAACGGCTGCTGAAGCTAGCCGAGCAACCAGGTAAGAGCGGACAAAGTAAAACAGCCGCTAACGCGAACCGCGTGAGAAAAAGCAGAACACCGGCAGAGGCAGCGCGGGGGGAACAAACAGCAAGAAACAAGGGGCGGCCGCTAAAGCAGGCTGCCCAACAAGAAGTAAAAACAAACAGGAACTCACCAGAAGACGAGGTAAACTCCTAACAGCACAGCACAGCCAACAGGATCTTGGTGCAGAAAAAAAAAAGAACAGGATGTTCTATGACGCACTTCCCCCTTTATCCTCACCGGATTGGTGGCGCCATATTGGGGGAAGTGCAAACAGCTCAGCTAGGCTAGGGGTTCTGTGGAGCAGACTAGCTGCTCACTTGTAAGGAATGGGAAGGGGAGACAGGACGAGGGGGTAATGAGTACTGAGTAGCAGCTCCAAACGGCGATTTGCAGAGTGAGCATGTTCTCGTAGAGGAACATACACTTGAATTTACTTTCGATGATAAGTAAAATTGTGCTTTTAAAATGCTAAACATACCCATGCTGATTAAATAGAAGGCCTATTTTCAATTGCGCTCAAAATCGAAATGCAGGGGGGTGCAGCTGAGCAACCAGAGAGCCTTCCCATGCCTGTTTACAGATAGTCAGAGCTCAGAGCACTGAAACAAATCATAAATGCAAGCTGCTATTGTGCTGAGCAGGAACCCAAGGAAAAAAACAGTCTACCGAAGAAACAATCAAAGGGGCTGGTCTCAGGGAGAATGGGGTCATGAAAACAAAGATTGGGGCGATTGGAACACTCGTGGCAGGAGGGCCCAACATCTATCATACAGGGAACCATGGGGTGGAATACCAACTTTTAACAGCTATGGCTGTTTAGAGATGGTTGACTGACCACCATCACAGAAGTATGTTATTACCCCCCCCTGTCTGACCACAGAGTTCTGCTTAATAAACCACCCATGAATCCCGACAAGATCAATTTTATGAAGGTCCCTTCTACAATAATTAAACGGCCACACGAGCCAACTGAGACGACAAAAACCCAAATAACGACAGAATGGGTACACGATCAGCAACCCCCTCCTAAGGTTCCTATTTGCCCACCTTCTCCCATTTTAACTGGCTCAGAGCCGCAGAAAAGGGTTTCAAATCTGGCACCAGAACCACAATCGATCCATCCTGAAGAAAACATCGCTCAAAGCATGACATTTACTGCAACTGATGCCAACTCTGACAAAAGGCTGTTACTATTTTGGAACGTGGCCGGGCTAGCCACAAAATACACCGAAAAAAGCTTTCTTAGCTTGGTAAACTCAAGCGACATAATCTGCCTCCAAGAAACTTGGCTTAACGACCCAATCCATCTTCTGGGATATAAAACATATTTTTCTCAAGCAATAAGATCCAACTCAGGCAGAAGCAAGGGAGGCCTAACAATCTATATTTCCAACCTCTGGCCATGTCGTGAGATAACCTCTGTGATATCAGACGAAACTTTTCAGATTATTAACATAAGAGGAACCAGACAAGAGGTTTACACCATCATTAACTTCTATAATAACAAGAATACAACAGCACTGACTAAGACCCTAAATGAAATTTTTCATCTAACAGACAATCTCAAAACAAAATTTGCAAAGGATTTCCACACAGTAATCTGGGGAGGAGATTTCAACCTTCAACTGTGCAATAGAAGTGACACCCCTATCTGCGGGATTACAGATGAAGAAGGAAACTGTCTAACCCACTTTAATCACATCACAGAGGGCAACAACATACAGGCCACGATGACTGGGTTAGATATAGGGTTCGCCAACATGATAAAAATGCCCAAAACCGAATTCACTCCAACCTTTCATGGTAGAGGCTTCGAAACCCTAATAAACTATATATTAGTATCTACAAATAAAGCAGAAAACATCAAGTCTTTTGAAGTGCTTGACAACGCACTTAGCGACCATTCACCTATTAGAATGACGTTTCAGGAGCCTAAACATCATAATAAGCGAGACAGGGCGCACCCTAGCCTGCTACATCAGCAAGTACTAACACTGGACAGAACAAATGGCTACACCTTAAAGTGGGGCAAAATAGATCAGGAAACAATAAACACAAGAATAATTAAAACTTGTAGAAATGAAATAGATAGATGTTTAGATCCCTTTACAACTTCAACTGAAATCCTGACTAACTATACTGACATCGTGGAAAACATAAGAAAAGAATTAACTAAGCCCTTTACCCAAAACAGGACTACAAGAAAGGGTTGGTTCTCAACAGAATGTACTAAAGCCTATTCCAACCTAAAGAAGGCCCTAGCCAAAAAACCGAGAGACAGAGAAGTGACCAAGTTAAGGAAGGCATATACTCTTGCAACTCGTAAAAGAAAAAAGGAATTGCCAGCAAAGCTATGGACTGAATTACAGAAAAGCAGTGCTAAAAAAGATAGCGCCGCTTTCTGGCAGATAGTAAAATCTCCCTTCCTAACAGAAAAGAACGATGATGCCCCCTCACTAGATGTTGCTATAAACGCAGAGGAATGGGTGCAACACTTTTCAGGGGCTTTTGGCGTGGACAAACTCGTACATTCAGATCATCCGGATCCCCTTTCACCGGTGAAATATCCACTAGCCATTCATTTCACAATGAATGAAATAATGAAGGCCATAAAATTGCAAAAACTGGAAAAGCTCCTGGCCCAGACTCGGTCCCTATGGACTTTTACAAATACACACCTGACCTTTGGGGCCCACTGCTCACTAAAGTCTTAAACGCGGCGAAGGAGATCGGTCTCCCCGAATCCTGGTCCACTTCGATACTCGTCCCCATCTTTAAGAAGGGTAACAGAGATAGTCCCTCTTGCTATCGCCCCATTTCCCTCTTGGATTCAATCGGAAAAATGGCAGGTCGAATACTTCTTGACAGTCTTCAGGGGTGGTCGACAGAACACGGGAAAATTTCTGACCTACAGTATGGGTTCAGGACGGGACTGAGTACAGTCGACCAGGTTCTAAACTTAACATTATTGGCCGGAAAGTATGTAGATGCAAAAAGATCTTCCCTACACATGGTTTATGTCGACCTCACATCAGCGTTCGACTGCGTTGAACATTCGAAGCTATGGACAATAATGCTGCAAATGGGGATTGACCCACCAATAGTTGATTTTCTCTGTGAACTATACACCGGAGCCACAGGAAAGGTGAGATTTGGGACTGGTGGCCAACTAACTGACAGTTTCTCAATACAGAAGGGGGTCAGACAGGGTTGCGTGCTGGCCCCTTTCCTATTCACGCTCTACACCAACCGGCTAGAGGATGCAATGTTAAAGGGCGCAAAAGACTTCCCAGCAGTCGGTCGTCGGCAAATTCCAGCACTATTATATGCCGACGACGCGGTAATCCTCGCCCGAACCCCAGTCCAGCTCCAACGGGCAATGAACAACTATTGCTCCTTCATGACCAGCTTGAGCCTAAAAGTCAACATAAAGAAAACTTACGTGATGCACGCTGGCACAAGGGGGAAAAAAACAATAAAAATTTACGTGAACAATTTACCCCTTGAAAGAACGGCCACGTATCCATACTTAGGTACCACCATCGATGAGTCTTTCAAATGGAAGGAAGCCATTAATTCGCGCAAATTGGCCTTTATAAGAACTGTCGGCGCACTAAAGGCCTTCTCTCTCCGGCTCGGTAAAAGACCCCCGACCGAGATGATTAAAATATACAATGCCAAATGCCTCAGTACAGCAACTTTTGGCGCTGGGGTCTGGGGAGGGGCAAATGTAGACCAGCTCCAAAAAGTCGAAAACTCTTTTCTAAGATTTTTACTAGCCGTACCGAAAAGTACTACCACATATGGGTGTCATCTTGAACTCGGCGTGGATTACATCTCTGATATTATCAAAATCCAACCGATTATGCTGTGGCGTAGAATCTGGGCAACGGACCAATGTCAGCTTACAAGAACAATAGTCCTGGACTGTATGAAACTTGAAAACACAAAAAAGATCAGCTGGTTGGTCTATGTAAAAAAATTCCTTACAGACATTGGACTCGTAAGATTCTTCATTGATCCTCCTTCGATAACAGACATATCAAAGAAAGAACTAAAAACACTCTGTATGTCACATCTATCTCAACTGCGGATGCTGAGTGAAATAGGGAAGCCTTCTATTCAGCAATGTTTATTAATTCAATCTGTCCCCACTATGCAACCATATCTTCAGTTTAACCTAACTCAATATGAAAGATACCTTCTCACACGTTTCAGGTTTAATTTATATCACTATACGGTTTTGTTTCCCAACCAAAATGACTGGTCACACAATGCCTCTGCCCCTGTGACTCAATTTCATCACAGTCCACAATCCATGTTCTCTTTTTTTGTAAATTCTATACACCATCCCGCAGGAAGTGGATCATACTGCTGCTAATGGTTCTAAAGATCCGCAGATGTCGTCCGGCCTATTTGGCCTTACAGTTTTTGGATAATAACTTGATGGCAAAATCTATCGCACAGTTCCTCAAATTGTGTGTCAGGCACCGAACGAACCTTTGAACAGTGACTGAATACTGTAGGCTGATGAAAAATCTTTCACCGAAATAGAAAACGTGTGTGAATTTTTAATTTAACTTTTAATATGTTTTTTATGTACTTTTATGGCTTTCAAAAAATGGAAACCGAATAAAGATGTTTTGATTTGAGTACTGAGTAGCAGCTCCAAACGGCGATTTGCAGAGTGAGCATGTTCTCGTAGAGGAACATACACTTGAATTTACTTTCGATGAAAAGTAAAATGTAAAAATTGTGCTTTTAAAATGCCCATGCCGATTAAATAGAAGGCCTATTTTCAATTGCGCTCAAAATCGAAATGCAGGGGGTGCAGCTGAGCAACCAGAGAGCCTTCCCATGCCTGTTTACAGATAGTCAGAGCTAAGAGCACTGAAACAAATCATAAATGCAAGCTGCTATCGTGCTGAGCAGGAACCCAATGAAAAAAAACAGTCTACCGAAGAACATATATACAATCAAAGCATAATGATATCATACTTAAAAAACAAATAGAAAGAAGGTGGCTTTAAACCCACGAGAGAAGTTACCGCAAGTCTTACAATGCCTGGCCTCAAATGAATGTGTCCTTGTGTAACATATATTATTATAAATCTGCAAATGAAAATGGAGCAACACGTCTCACAAAAGACTTGGGAAACTTTTCAAAGCTCATTACTACCTATGAAATAGTGTGGATTGCAAATATCTTTTGAAAAAGAATGCAATTTCCGAGTGCATCAATTTCCCTCCCCTGTCAAATACAGAAAATGTTTGTATCATAATCGAGATGTGTACTGGGTGTTGCCCATAACTTGAATATTTCAAAAGACCTATCAAACGATACTGTCAGTCGATGCATAGCCCCACCCCTTAAAGCATTTGAATCTACTCTGCCTGACACCCCTCCCCCACCCACGATGCCACACCCACATGATATCGTAAATGAAACGTAGACACGCATGGCGCGATACTGTGACGAGTGTCCGTAAAACGCATGCGCGGCTCTAGATGAGGAAATCCAGGCCTAATAGTGATGACGCACAATAAAAGCTGGACCGCATGATGTACGGAGTAACTGCAGAGCTAGGCTAAGTGAACCACTACGCAGTTTGCTAAACACGAGTCGCACCATGCCTAAAATAGTAACGCTTGAGTGGTCTGTCTGGCAAGCCCTAGACACCCATTCACGTAAACACAAAACCCGCCGCCGTAGCTAGGGCACTTACTGTCCAGGTAGTGTTCCAGGTACATAGCTGTCGCCATGTCGTGTACCGCGCCCTTTTGCTTCCCCTGCTGTCAAGACACTTTTTCATATTCATGAGCTGCCGGCCACCGGTTGGTAGATAGAGGCAGTGACGTAACGTATAGCAATGACTTCATTGCTAGCCACGCATCGGTTGGGAAGGGTGGAGTGACCCTGTGAACTGTTAGTCACCTTTAGCATGGACACTAAAGAAAGACTTCAGGCGCGCCGGCAACGCGTGAGCTGCCATACTACAATGGGACATGCTTCTTATGATCATTTACACGGTCATGTAACGGAATGGCCATCTTGGTTCTGGATACAACTTCCTGAAATGTGATTCTGGCAGAATTTGTGCATTGCAGACCATTAACGAATGTAACTAGGCTGTGCTATACAGGGCGCGTTGTAGCTTCGTATATTCTATCCCTAGCAAGTCAGGCTTCTTCCAGTTACACTGCTGATTCATGGAAAAAATAACTCAACCATGCTCATTTGATGGAAGGGTAGGTAACTTTCCATTTGCACTACACAGGACATTTCGCACGACCATAAACACAAAGGGGTGGGGTGCTTTTTTTTGTTTCATTCCAAATCTCCATCTTTAAATGAAGGATATAACCTAAACGTTAATTGAGTTTATTAATTGAAATTAGTATAGTGAAATATGGAAGTAATTTGAGGGGCAGATATTAGTCAGTTATTTGGAGTGAGAAGGATAGCGAGGGGATAGAAATGGGGAAAAGGTTTGAATTTATATAGTACTTGTTACCCCCTGATAGGGTGTTGAAGCGCTTTTTTGGCGAGTAGCACACTACTCCGGAACCCATAAAGGATTAGTGTTGAAAATTATTATAGTGAAATATGAAAGTAATTTGAGTGGTGGATATGTTACTCAGTATTTGGATAGAGAAGGGTAGCTAAGGGATAGAAGAGGGGAAACGGTTTGCAATTATGTAGTGCTTGCTACCCCTGATGAGGTGTTGAAGTGCTTTTTTGGCGAGTAGCACGCTACTTTGGAACCCATAACGAATTAGTGGTGAATTAGTATAGTGAAATATGAAATTTGAGAAGTGGCCATGTTGGTCTGGTATTTTGATTGGAAGGGATAGAAGAGTTAAGGATTTAGACTTTTTTTGTTTGTTTTGAAGGTCATAGCAGTAGGAGGAGGCTTGGGATGAGAGAAAAAAGAGATGTGGTGGGGAGGAGTTGAGAAAGGCTTCCTTTGGGGGATCGGTATAGTAAAAGAGGTGTCAGATGATGGAAGGAGGGGGAGAGTCTAGAGAGGGTTATTTTGGGGATCATAGTATGGTATGGGTTTGGGATAAATGAGAGATCAGCCTCTACAGACCCCAGACTGGAGGCTCATATGCACCAACAATCTGGACCGGCATCCAAATATTCATAAGGCTGTGCTCACACAATTAATAGACCCTTCAAATTACAGACACATACATGGCAACACTTTAGAAGAGGAAAGTAGGACATTTAAAGAAAATAGAGATGTGTTTCCCCCATTGAAACAGAGGCAATTTCAGGCAGGATCAACAGCCAAAATAGAACCATTTTTGGCTAGAAAAATTGTGAGTCTCCTGCCTGAATCAGGTCTATTGGCATGTATGCAGATACTCTGAACCTGAAAATGAATAACGGTGGGCATACAGGGACAAAATTCACAGTGGGGAATGCCAACTTATATTGAGAATTTGTGACTATAAAGGTGAACACCTCTTTAGAATGGAGGTAATTTATTTAGGATGTATTTGAATGTATAGTGACCCGAGCTTTGGGTGGGATGGTGTCATGCATGTGTATGTTAGTGAAGTATTGTTGATTTTTTGGAAAATGCAATAAAGGTTATTTGAGAGAAAAAATACTGTTGGAGTTATAAATTCTTTACCACCTCCTGGAGTAAGCTTTCATCACTTGCTATTTCAACGTTTGAGCAATACGTCTAAAAAATGAACAACTTTTGTATCAAAATGGAATAAAATAGTCTGAAACACCAGTTGCAAATATCAGTATGTACCAGACATAACACCCAATAACCATATGCTACCACTGAACCTAGTGGGTATGTTTTATCAACTGAACTAGGATACTTGACATCCAATCTAAGCCTTACCTCTTCCCCCTAAATGTGCTGGTAATAAACACTGTTCTAAACCTGGGTAGGGCCACAGCACAGTAATATTTCACTGGCATGGGCAGTCTCTTGCCATCATAATATGCCACCCCAAATGTATTCTATTGGACCAGTTGGAAACGCAGAACCAAGAACCATGATTTTTAATACTGGCATTCAATTGTGCCAAATTGTGTGATCTGTTCTTGGGCAATCACTTTTGATCTTATTCATCTGGTCCCTTTTTGTCAAGATTGAGAGTATTTAGCATCAATACAAAAAATGCAAGTAAGCCTACGATACAAAAATAGACTGGATATTATGTGCAGGAGAGAAGTCCCCAGACTCATGGTATATTTACCCAAACACAATATGGTGGTAAATATATAACCTTTGCAGCAAGTAGCAGTGTGCTGTCATCTCAGAACTACAGTTAAAAAAACTGTTTGATCCTGGGCACATCATACTCTACATAACGCTCGTTTGTGTTTCCTGTCTTGAACTGCTCACTCAGAGCAGCAGTGGGCATGACGGGCATAGGAAGGTCATAGTTACTTTTCTAACTCCAGTCCTAGAATATTTGGGGAAAGAGCAACCTTCTCCCAAATATTACAAAAAGCTTATTTATAATTGTAACCGCAGGCCTGGAATATTTTGGGGAACGTTATAAATTTCCTAAGTATTTTCAGGAAGGGCTGAACAGTATAATTTTGAACTGAAGAAAGTGCTGCCCGAAGGCGCAGAGCAAGGCAACAAAATAGGGCTACCCTACATGAGCCTCTGTGTCCACTTAGTAACGTCAGCACTTGGCTTAATGGAAGAAATATGCATCAAGTCATAGTCTCAGAACAGGTCCAAGCATGGTAATTATTATCAAAATGAGCTATTTTTTAGGTGGAGCCTAGACAGCACTTACACTGTCGCTTAGTGTCCTGTTGTATATGGTTTGTGGAGTTAAACTCTGCCCATTGCTTGCCATTTCTTTTTATTTGTCTATTAAAGCGTCCTTTAGAAATCCTTACTTGCTACTTGGCAATCCTTCCTCTTTTCATCCTTTGTTTTCCGCTTTCCTGCCATTCAGCACCAGCCAAGTACTGTCTCCTTGTGCTTTCAGTGTGCTCCTCTGTGGACTACTTTGTTTTTTCTTGCCTGCTTGTCACTTGGGGAGATTTAGAGTGCAGGTTTGCTGGGGTGTTCTCACCACCCCGATCCATCCATCCCAGTGTCCACTGCAGCCTCTTTCCTCCCACTGCACATGGCTCCTCTACACCGTGCAGGGCACGCGCTCAAGCATCCCAGTTCATTAATCTCCCTGCCCGCCCGTCGATGTTAGTCCCTTCTTCCCTGACCCTGCTTTAACCAACCACACAACTGTGTAGCACTCTCTAATGTGAGTCTGGAGCTCATACAAAATACATGACAGCATGGGAAAAATGGACATGTTATGTCTCTGCAGACTCTCAGCTGATTTACATTTTTAGGGCTTGCCTGCTGATGCGCTTCTGCGCATTGCTGGCGAAGCTCTATTATGGCTTATCGAGACTTTAACTACTGGTGATTCACTGGCGATTCCTTGCAGTGCATGTGCTTTTAGGTTATTGCGCAAGCGCAAGCCCTAAAAAGCGCGTGCACAATGCCACCAGCCGCCTGCCTGCCTGCCTCGCATTACCACATGAAAGGCAGCCCATCTCCCTCCCACAGCTTCTCTAATTATTCACGGCCGGCCTGCCGGCCATACTTTCAGTTTCACCTCCCCCCATGGCCGTGTCTCCTTAGCGTTTCACACGATTTTGGTTTTATAAAAGAAGCTGCTTTTCACTTGTTATCCCTTTAGTAGTTCTCTTGTTGTTCTATAATGGCTTATTTTCGTTTTTTTCTGTATTTGACAATAAACGCAGACAGGAATCCCGATTGTTTGCGGTGTGTTTAGACCCCACCTCAACTGAGCCACAGAGTCCCCTCTGCTGTAGGCCATGTACTAAGATAACACCTCCAGCCCGTCTGCAATCTGACTCATGACCCTGAGAAGTCCGAGCCCGTCGGTGGCAACAGCTTCCTCCACTGCACTTCCCTACGCCAACCACCCTCTGTTCAGCACCGCCTTGTGATGACTCTACCCTTCGACCTGTGCCTCTGGTGCATCTAGTCCACACTGCCTTGTTTCCTTTCTTATCCGCTGCCATCACCCTCCAGAAACTCCTTGCACAGCTTACGGCTCACAGAGAGCTGAGCCTGTCCTCTGGGTGAACTGTGACTGGTGTGTCTGTCCCCGACTCCCGCGCCATTCAATCCAGCCGTAATCTTTCCCTTTGTGGGGGTACACATGATGCCAAAACACTTGAATAAATGAATTTGTATCCTTAACATGACATGTCAGGTTCCTTGTCCGCCAGCACCAGGATACCAGTATTGGTGACAATCGTTCTTTATAAATGTCATAAATAAATAAAATAACAGTCTATCATGTATAGCAGTTCATGAGGAGACCCATGGCTGAATGCTGTTCTAGAGGAAGGGTCACAATGACTTCAGTGTCATGGGGAGCAGCAGCCTTTGATGTGCCGGCCGGCCATGCAGTGAGGAGAAATGCCATCTGTTGCTTTGCGCTCGGCCTCAGGCCGGCATTTCTCCTCCCCTAATTATTCAAAGGCTGCTGCTCCCCATGCGTCTCGTCATCACCCTTCCTCCCTTGTTTACATCTCTCCTTCCGCTAACACGCTGTTCTCTCCCGAATCCTCCCTTCCCTCACAACCCATTACTTGTTCATTACATTTCTTGTTTAATATTCTAAAGCACTTACTTCTGCCCAGATGCATAAATGTAAAAATGGTCATGTATTTCTACGCCCTCCTCTAACGTGTGTTGTATGCTGCACTAAAGAAATATTTAGCAGGGTTTGCAGTTTCAGCACTCTTATTTTGTTTGGCTGATTTGAGCACGACTGTCTATATGCACTTAGATGCAAAATATCACCTAATTTCATTGCACAATACATGTTGCTGATACTTTTAATATATAAACTACATTGTGCTTGATTTCTTTTTAATAGATTCGTATTATATTTTGTGAAACTGACACTCTGCAAAAAAGGTGCGATAGACTATTTTATAAAATCGAGCTCCTGACATTTGCTCGTAGCTCTGTAAGTGGTTGTAGTTCTTGGGCATTCCAGCCAGTTCCCACCAGTGCGCTGTGCTCTGGGTTCAAGGCGCTGTGTTTGGCTCGTGCCTTCGCTGGACACAGTCTCAGGCTTGGGGGCGATTGTGTTTCTTAATTTGCCGTGATTTCGAGATATACCTTTGTGCCAGTGCATCCCGCCAGCCTCTTTGTCGAGGAACTAGTAGACCGCGATGGACAGGGCTGACCTTTTTGCAAACCATAGATGTAAATATGGTCATGTACTTCTACGTGTGTAGTATGCTGCGCTAAAGAAACATTTAGCAGTGTTTACAGTTTCAGGACTCTTATTTTGTTTATTCAGTTCAAAGGGCATTCTAAATGTAGTGCTTAATGGCTGGTAGATTTCAAGATACATTTATTTTTCACTTGTCTTGAAAAGTTGAAGTGCATAAAAAAGTATGGAAAGTGTAATCCTGAGTGACATTGGATCTGGTTCAGTGAGTGTGGGAATTGGGTCAACAACATGGCTAAAAAGAATGAAATATTCAGTAACTTTTTTTGGGTCTTTTTATTCCAGTAACTGCATATAAAATAACGCATGCACCTTAAATAAAAAATAAGTTCAAGGTCAATTAAGCAGTGGAAAATGCTCTCTTACACTATGAAATTTCAACATGTTATTTCGATGGTGCTGATGTCGGCCCAGACTCCATCCCTCGCCCACACTCCATCCCTCGTCCACACTCCATCCCTCGTTTTCCCTCCCACCCTTCCTTTGATGTCCGCGCGTCCTCTCATCTGAGAAGGGTATTCTCAGATGTGAGACCCTTGCTCATTGCACCATCAGGATTCAAGCAAACCGGGCCGAAGACGGCTGTAATGCCAGAAACCGGTCCCCGGGAGCTTGTTTCCTTCCCAGTGTAAGAATTGGCTTTTGTAGTTTGGTTTGCCCTATTCCCATCATGCCCTGGGACAGGAACAGACTAATCTGCATACAGCCAGGTTCTGAAACTGGGATGGTGCAGTGAGCTAAAAAACGGTGTTGGATCTAGCCCTGATCTCTTGACTGGGTGAGAGCTTTCTGCTTAATTCAGAGACTCTGTCCCTCACCACCCCTTGTTGTAAATATATTTTTGTCCACCCTAAGCGTGGAAGGGTATTCTCAGATGTGAGACCCTTGCTCATTGCACCATCAGGATTCAAGCAAACCGGGCCGAAGACGGCTGTAATGCCAGAAACCGGTCCCCGGGAGCTTGTTTCCTTCCCAGTGTAAGAATTGGCTTTTGTAGTTTGGTTTGCCCTGTTCCCATCATGCACTGGGACAGGAACAGACTAATCTGCATACAGCCAGGTTCTGAAACTGGGATGGTGCAGTCAGCTAAAAAACGGTGTTGGATCTAGCCCTGATCTCTTGACTGGGTGAGAGCTTTCTGCTTAATTCAGAGACTCTGTCCCTCACCACCCCTTGTTGTAAATATTTTTGTCCACCCTAAGCGTGGAAGGGTATTCTCAGATGTGAGACCCTTGCTCATTGCACCATCAGGATTCAAGCAAACCGGGCCGAAGACGGCTGTAATGCCAGAAACCGGTCCCCGGGAGCTTGTTTCCTTCCCAGTGTAAGAATTGGCTTTTGTAGTTTGGTTTGCCCTGTTCCCATCATGCACTGGGACAGGAACAGACTAATTTGCATACAGCCAGGTTCTGAAACTGGGATGGTGCAGTGAGCTAAAAAACGGTGTTGGATCTAGCCCTGATCTCTTGACTGGGTGAGAGCTTTCTGCTTAATTCAGAGACTCTGTCCCTCACCACCCCTTGTTGTAAATATTTTTGTCCACCCTAAGCGTGGAAGGGTATTCTCAGATGTGAGACCCTTGCTCATTGCACCATCAGGATTCAAGCAAACCGGGCCGAAAACGGCTGTAATGCCAGAAACCGGTCCCCGGGAGCTTGTTTCCTTCCCAGTGTAAGAATTGGCTTTTGTAGTTTGGTTTGCCCTGTTCCCATCATGCACTGGGACAGGAACAGACTAATTTGCATACAGCCAGGTTCTGAAACTGGGATGGTGCAGTGAGCTAAAAAACGGTGTTGGATCTAGCCCTGATCTCTTGACTGGGTGAGAGCTTTCTGCTTAATTCAGAGACTCTGTCCCTCACCACCCCTTGTTGTAAATATTTTTGTCCACCCTAAGCGTGGAAGGGTATTCTCAGATGTGAGACCCTTGCTCATTGCACCATCAGGATTCAAGCAAACCGGGCCGAAGACGGCTGTAATGCCAGAAACCGGTCCCCGGAAGCTTGTTTCCTTCCCAGTGTAAGAATTGGCTTTTGTAGTTTGGTTTGCCCTGTTCCCATCATGCACTGGGACAGGAACAGACTAATTTGCATACAGCCAGGTTCTGAAACTGGGATGGTGCAGTGAGCTAAAAAACGGTGTTGGATCTAGCCCTGATCTCTTGACTGGGTGAGAGCTTTCTGCTTAATTCAGAGACTCTGTCCCTCACCACCCCTTGTTGTAAATACAGTATAAAATTATAGTCAAGGCAGATAATGTAAATTTACAATAAGCAATATAGAATAGCTGGGTTGAATAATCCTCTCCTCCGTGTCCTTAATATAATTGAAAATTCTTGTCATGTGTGTTTGCTAATTTTTAATTCCTTGTCAGGACTGGAGGCTCCGATTATGCTTGTTTAAAGCTGCGCCACCACAACAGATGCAATATCCACAATAGGTTTATAGTAAAAAGACTTCAACATAGAGTCAGATGACCAATCAGCTGCATTCATAATATCAGATAAACTGACACCCATAGAAAAAGCTTTAGAAGCCATAGCCCCAGGAGCTGAATGTGCACCAAATTTTGAAACATTTATTCCTGCCTCCCCCATGAGCCAACGCACCCATCTGGATAAGGTAGCTGGGGTCACTGGGCGAAACGGTTTCTGTAGAGCAATTAATAACTGACCACTCATTTCATGTCTAAATTCAGCAATACTTGCCTCATAATCCCCGATACATTGTACCACACGTAGTTTAGGATTATTAGGAAAAACCGGATAGGTAACAGAAGCGGTATTACACTTAGTACGTCTGGTGATAACAAAAGTAACACCCTCTGGTGAAAACCTATGACCTGCTAGATCCAGCGTTCGAATATCGAAACCCGTTTACAAGACACTAAACAAAGTAGCATAGTCAATTTTGCAGAAAGTTGCTTACGGGATAGATATTTATTGGAGGGCCATGCTTCCAAGAATGCCAAAACAGTTGACACATCCCATAACTCAGAATATTTAGGAGATGGGGGTTTTACCAACCGGATACCCCTGAGCAGTTTGCATATTAAAGGATGTTCACCAGTTGGTTTGCCCTCGATCACCACATGACCTGCAGAGACGACAGACCGGAAATTATTGACAGTCTATAGGCGAGACCGGAAGAGGCAATGGACGCAAGAAAATTCACCATCAAGGAGACATCCGCTTTAGCGGGATCCACCTCCCGTTGAGAGCACCCACTACACCATTGTTTTCAGGCTGAAGAATAACGCTTGTGTGTGTTGGGAGACCAAGCCTCGCTGATAAATCTGGTAGCATCTCGCGAAAAGCCTTGGATTTGCCAGCGATCCCCGAAACCCGCCAAGCAACCAGAAAGACTTGTCCTGATGCTATCAAAGGATGCAGCGTTTTCAGAAGATTCAGCAACAGTTTCCACTGCTGGGGCAGGAGTAGCGGTACTGCACAAAGCATCTCCAGAAGAACCGGGAACCATGCCTGAGCCCTCCAAAGAAGAGTGATCAGATTCAATTCCGACTGATAACGTTTGTTTCTGGCTAGAACCCTGGGAATCATCACAAAAGGTGGAAAGGCATAACAGAGTTGTCGGCCAATCCTGCAGAAAAGCATCCGTGGCCAGGGCCTCCGGATCCGGATGCCAGCTGAAAAACGCTGGAATTTGCCTGTTGAGGCGAGAGGCAAATAGGTAGATCTGACAAGGACCCCACAGCAGATTCAACGACTGGAACACTTGAGGATGGAGTCTCCAGTCACTGAAATCTCGGAGATGACGAGAGTGCCAATCAGCAATCTGATTGTTGCACCGCAGAACATATTCCGCTACCACCAATATCTTGTTTTGAAGGCAAAAGTACCAGAAATCCTTGGCAATTTCCGCTACAATCTGGGACCTTGTGCCCCCCAACTTGTTCACATAAGGAACCGCTGACACATTGTCCATGCAGAAGAGAATGCAGCAATTTGTCTTGCGGGGAGACAGGCAGCGAATCACAAATGAACCCGCCAGAAGTTCCAGGCAATTGGTGTGTAAATTCAATTCCTCCTGTGACCAGCAGACGCCTGTAGATATCTGACCGGAACGGGCTCCCCAACCCCACCGACTGATATTGGATTCTATCACTACCTCTGGATTGGCTCCGAATAGGGCTCATCCATTCCAAGACTCCATGTGTTCTAGCCACCACAACATCTCCCACCTCGCCTCCTCTGAAAGAGGAATCTGATCTGAATACTTGAGGCCTTTCTGGAGACGCCGGATCTTGAGCTGTTGCAGTGCCCGGTAATGAAGGGGATCCGGGAAGATCGCTTGGATGGAGGAAGCTAACAATCCTACGATCCGAGCTACAGATCTCAACGATATAATCTGCTTATGTAAAATCAACCTCAACTCTCTCTTGATCAATCTGATCTTCTGATTGGGAAAGAGGAGTTGGCAAGTGAGGGAGTTGATCAGAAAACATAGGAACTCGATCGATTGAGACGGAATCAAGACCGATTTTTGCAGATTCACATGAAACCAGACACTCTGCAAAAGATCTATGATCCAATCCAAATGAGTTAGTATCAGACGAGGACAAGGAGCCATGATGAGAATGTCATCCAAGTAACTAATGAGATGAACACCCCGGGCTCATAGAGATTCCACTACAGGCCTCAGAGGTTTCGTGAAGCACCAAGGTGCTGACGAGAGGCCGAAGGGAAGGACCTTGTACCTGTACCAGACTCCCTGCCATTGGAATTGAAGAAAACGACGATGAGGTACATAAATGGGCACAGAGAGATATGTATCCTTCAGATCTAGACGGACTATTCAGTCCCCTTCCTGAAGAAGATCGCGAGGAAGATGAATCCCCTCCATCTTGAAGTGTCGATATACGGCCCATCCATTGATCTCCCTGAGATTTAAAACTAGCCTGGATCCACCCCCTTTCTTCTGCACTAGGAAAATGTTGCTGATGAAACCTTGGGGGTGAGGAGACGCCTGGCACTATGGGCCCTTTTTGAAGGAGAGATGTTATTTCGATGGAAATGAAGGTCTTATCTTGAAGAGAAAAAATCATTGGGGTTGGAGGAAGAGTTTGAGTGGGGGAATTGAAGAACTCTATCTTGTAACCCTGCACAGTGTCCAGGATCCATGCATCTTACGAGATCTTTTGCCAATTGTAGAGATTTTTTTTATTCTGCCCCCCGCCCCCAACATCACTTCTGAAAATGAAATCAAGCTTACCTGAAGCTGTGGAATCCTGGTGTCCTCCCTGGCTACCTCCATAATGGCCTTTCCTGAACTTGTTCCTAGCTCTACATGTTGGATTTATTTATTTATGCGTTTTTATATAGCGCGGACTTTACCCGAAGGTGTCAGTGCGCTTCACAAAAGGAACAGAACTGATACAAGAGAAAATTACAAGTGAACAAATTACAAAAGCAAAAGTTACATTACATGAGGCAAAAGTGACAATCGTGAGTGAACAAAATACAAGAGGTAGCAAACGGTGCATTACAGGAGGAAAAAGTGACGTGTGCAGGTTACAAAAGCGTACAAAGTACAAGTAGAGGTATAATACTGCAATAAATTGAGGACACTCAAACACAAGAACAAACGTTACGTAGGCAATGGTGGCACTTGTGCAAGTATCGAAAGCAAACAAAAAGTAAGAGGTAGCAAACAGTGTGTTACAAGAGAAAAGTGACGTGTGCATGTTACAAAAGAGTACCAAACAGAGGTAAAATGGTAGTACTGCAATAAATGGCAGTCTCTCAAACCACAAGAACACACTGGGACGGCACTTCCATAGTCATGGAGAATAGAAATGTTCTATACTAAAATGTCTTCCTTCAGATAATAGAGGGCATGAATTAACTTTGGAAGTGTCTTTGAAGGAGGAGAACTTTGAGGTCAATTTTGAAGTCCTGGGAGGAGGTGGTGGTCCGAAGCTGAGACGGAAGTGAGTTCCATATTGTCACTGCGTTGCCTGAAAAGGATTGGGCCATTGATCTTTCCTTCTTGAAAGTGGGAGGTTCAAGCAGTAGATTTTCCGTATTTCGTGATGGTCTTGAGCCTCCAGAGAGTTTCAGTTTATTCGCCAGATAGCGAGGAGAGGAGGAGTGCAAGGCTTTGTGGGTGATGCAGGCAGTCTTGTAGATAGATCTTGCTTCGATGGTAAGCCAGCGGAGGGTGGATAACATGGGTGTGATGTGGTCGCTTCTTTTGGCCCCATAAATGAAACGAGCTGCTGAATGGAGAACAGACTTAAGGGGGGACAGGTGGGATATGGGGAGGCCAGTAAGAAGAGAATTGCAGTAGTCCAGTCTGGAGACGACCAGCAATTGGACCAGGGTTTTAAGGTCATGCTCCGGGAAGAAGTGACGAATCCCCCAAAGAAGGCGCAGTTGGTATCGAGCAGACTTTGCAATTGAATTAATGTGGGAGAGTAGATTGAGTTTAATGTTGAGTATGACACCAAGGGATTTTGCGCTGTTGACAATGATGGGTTTATTGTTCAGTAGATTCATCTGGTCCATCCATGATTGAACCGGGGGAGGAGAAAGTGAGGAGGAGAGGAGGAGGAATTCCGTTTTGGAGGGATTCAGAATCAGTTGATGTGTTGACATCCAGTTTTGAATGTAGTCCATAGTAGAGCTTAGGACAGAGAGATCGTGAGTGAAGGCAACCTTTAGGTAGATTTGAGTGTCCTCTGCGTAGAGATGATAGTGGACCCCGGATTTACTTAGGAGAGGTCCACTAGAAGGAGGAGGAGGAGTTCTAGCTGGAGTCCTGATATCCTCCACGCTGTGACTGAGAGCCACGTTGGGTGCCTTGTTTGGAACCATGGCGAACGACCGCCCACAATATCATCCGGCCTGGCCAAAAACCGGGCGAAAAGCCCGCTTGAGGGAACCCTGTGCTTTGTCTAGGCCACTAAAAGTGGCGACAATTTTTGTCAGCTCTTAAGAAAAGGCTGACCAAAGAGCAGACCATGAGCTGAAGGACTAAACTCAGATGATGAAAGTGCCGCCAATTTCGGGTCGAGCTTCAAAAGAATAGAGCTACGGCGCTCGCAAGACATAGCGCAATTTGCGTTTCCTAATTGACAGATGGCCCTTTGAGCCCACCCAATCATCTTATCCGGATCAATTGCGGAAGCAGACTCTTTTGCCCGAAAACCCAGGTCCAAGATTTTTGTAAGAGGACCAGTTAAATCCAACAACTTTGTAGTGTAGTTCCTATATTCCCAATAGGCTCTGCGCATTGGAATAACATAAACTGTAGTTTAGACGTAGGACTGAGGTCGACTAGGTGTCTACTGAATATGTTAGACTTAATTAGGTATGCCAGCTAGCTCAGAGGTCACTAGAAACTTTCTCGAATGAATAGGGAGGAGTTAACTTCCCTGATTAGACAAGAAGGGATTAGCTTCTGACAACCGCATAATCATGACAACTTTGCTCCCTCCAGAATAAGGAGTATATCTCCAGAGTCGTGTGAAAACAATAGATATCTATTTCACTCAGTCAATCGTGCATACTTAGTTTCACCAGAGTGCAGAGAAATAGAGAGATGGCCGTTTTCAATAAAAGGTGTAATTTATTGAGCAGTCTTCTTTCTCATGCAAGAGAAGTGAATTGCCATCATTGCAATACTTGTCAAGTAAAGTGCGTACAGTAAAAGGAGTATTATGAAATAATACTGTAAAAGCATTGATATGGTTTCTGAGCCATATGATACTTAAAACGGATAAAATATATACAATTACATACAATGATAAAAGTTGACTAAACGTACTCAACTGGTTCTTCTAAATATGCCTACCCCAGTGTACCTAACCTAAGCCTAGCATGTGGGAAGGAGTAAGGGAGTTGCAGTTTAAGTTAAGTTAGTTTTGCCAAGAATCTGAATCAAGAATTCTCTAAGGATCTAATCAGCTCCGTACCTTGGTTTTAGAATGAAGGAGGTCTTGCATCTCGTTCTCAGGACTCGATCTCCCAGTAACTCGCAAGGGTGACTGGAAACACTGGAGCTGGATTTTCTCGGCAGGAGAAAAGACAGCTTCTTCCTCAGTGCGTCAAATGGGAGGGACGGCTTCCTTCGGCACTCGCATCAGTTGGGCTTAGGGTGAGTAGATAGCCGCTCTGCTCCAAACCACCGTGTCTTGCTTAAGGCAAATGCTGGTATATTTATACTTGGAAGGTGCTGTGTTTGACGTAAGGTTGGACATAAGACGTCAATAAAAGATGTCACTAAGAACTCGCAGTTCTTTCAGGACTCGCATGAGTTCTAGGACAAATCAAAACAAAAGCAGGGGAAATTCCCAGGTTGCTGGAGGTTTGGTATGTTTAAAGAACTCGTTGTACTTTCTAGGAGTCTAAGGAAGTAGCCTTGCCGTATTTGGACTGCATTGGCTATTACTAAATATGGATATGATTCTTATGCCTTTATAAGGATATGATTTGTTATAACCACATAAGGGCATACATCGGGAATATTTAATTAGGGTCCTAGATACATTCACAACACCCACTCCACGTATAATGTCCATCATTACTAAATACTAAGCAATATATAAACATATAAGTGTGCATGTGTTTTTCAGCCCACCCTAAAATACATCAAATGCATTTCAAATGGTATCGATACACGAAAATGAGTATTATACTGTACGCTTTAAGCAGTGGTATCATTCAGATAACATTTTGTACATTTAGAATGTTGACTGAATGAATCACAAAATTTACATTCATGAAATGGCTCTTAATACAGAAAAAAAGTCGAGACCATTTCATCACATATTCATTCAAGATTGTACATGTGCTAGAGGCTGATTTCAAAATATTGTCTCTAGAGTCTCTAAGAATAGAAGTTCTGTTCTCTAAGAATAGTTCTAATTTAAGCAGAGTATCATGTGCCAAAAAAAAAAGTAAATATTTTGGAAATTGGAAAAAATACTTTTGCTTTCATGGGGAAAAATAGTTCCAAATGTTTTCAGCAGTGCTGTTTATAAAAACTGAAGGCCGAATTCTGAGTTCAGGGAATGCTGTGTGCTCGTTATTTCAAATATTATTCTCGTTGTTAGGGGAGAAATTAGTTCAGATAGGCCTGCAAAAAATGTGTCTACAACAGTAGGTGAAAATTGGGCCAACTCAAAAAAGGTGGAAATAGTGCATATGTGCGATGCATTGCCATCATCGATGTCAGGATCAGCAATGTTCACAGAAGGTTTTACCTGTGTGGTGCCGCTTTCATCTCGTACTTCACCGCCACCTAATCGTAATGGTGAAGTCTCAACGAATGCCGTCATCAGAATAGGTAGCCGCTGGGTACAGCACGTTGCATGAGTCGTTACCAGACAAAGCAAAGCATCGATATCCATTGGTACTGCTGATGGTAGTGTAAGACAGACGTCCAACACACATTCTTCTCCGCATAGCAGACATCGAAGCACAGGTAAGATGCAATATTGCCAGATTGGTCTGAATGAAAGAAACCAGGTAGTATACAGAGTTCTTAGCTGGGCCAATCCGAGCACTTTAGTGATACGTTCTCGGTATCGTATTGCTAGGATCGTTTCTTCCATCGTAGCCTGAGTTTTGTCTGTGACTTGGCTTGCCATATCGGAGCAGAAAGAACAAAAATAAAATTCCTGCTACGAGTCCCAAAATAAGAGACAGGCCACCGAAAAGAGAATGCACAAAATTCGGGAAGATGCCCAGAACTGTTTCAAAGGGTGCTAACAGTCCTGAAAAAATTGTCTTAAATACATGTGCGATGCCACTGGTATCTGACATGTTTAAACTTTAGCTTAACATTTCTACGAAATGCACGGGGCAATTTGTCGATAATAGGGTATGTATCTCTGCCGCTGTCCTTGCAACTTGCAGGTCATACATTTCTTTGGACGAGGTTAAAGGCACAGTTGTCTGTATAAGAATAGACTTCATTCTGCTTAAAGTATCAATTCGAATAGAAGAGATATTCACAGAAGGCCATATTGCTGCCTCCATGTCTGGATTGCTGTTTGGATACAATACTTGTATACAACAAATGACCCTCTTCCTGGCATCATGCCACAACAGCTGTGGTCACTTATAACGTAGCTACCGTTAGAAAGTTGCCTGAAAAAGGGCTTTATCTGTGTAGCAGGGGTGCCGTGCAGATGACATGAAAGGTTGTTTGATGAACCTTTGTAGGCTCCATTCAAGTTAATACCTTGACACAGAAGTGTACCGCTTAGTGATTTTTTTACAATTGTTACCACTAAGAAGTACCTCTTTTTTCCCTTCACTATAACATTTGTGTGTAAAAGGTAAATTCCAGGTTGATTTGATGTATCCTTTACCCAACCTTTGATACAGGCCTGCTTGTATATATTTTTGTCAGTATTGAAACTGAAAAGTCGTTATCGGGATTGTAATGGTGCCATGTATTATCCATGTAATTACAGGTCTTTCTGACATTGTCAATGGTAATCTATCTAGTTTTTCAATGCCCAGCACTGTATAGTCTGCTCCTTTTTATGCCAACGAGATTTGTCTATCAGTAAGGTTAAAGATAGAAAATAATGACGTTATGTTGATTAGACGCCATGGCACGGGGCCTGAACGGAGGTTTTGTAATGTCCAGCCTAGCTGTACAATAGAACGCAATTGGGATTGACCATGTTGTAACATTAGCATATCCTGTTCTATAATATCAATAGCAGATGATACAATGCTGTCCAGTGAATAAATTCTGGAGGACAGAGTCGTTAACCCATTGTCCACTACAGAAAGTGATTTTTCCAAATTAATACGATCAATTTCTCGTATTTTTTCTGCAGTTTCAATTTGTGTTACTTTCCAAGCTTCATTGTAAGCTGCGTATATACCGGCGTATATGAAACGTTTTCGACGCTGTGTGCGAGGTCCCATTATGAAATCTCGCAAGTCAGCACCTTCTTTAAGTAAAGTTAAGTGTTGCTTAATTTCGGGTAGTGTGGATTTCTGTAGCCATTCTAGACATAGTTTTCCTACACTGTATGTTGTAATTATCCCTGGATGTTGTCTTTGGGAATAACTTGGGTCTGGCCTATTCTGTTTGAACCCCTGTATTCTGTTCAGGAATCTATCTTGACAGTTATTAGTGTCTGTGGGCCAGATCAACCGTTTGTTCCAATCAGGAAGTGTTCTGTTTTGTTTTAAAATATAGGACACGTCTAACCCCTCATCTGTAGTGGTGTTTCTATCAGGCATAGGCTTTGGTATAGACGGGTTGTTTAAGTCTTTTATCTTGGCTAGACCAAGACAGGTTGTTTGTTGAATGGTGTCATTCAGGAACATCATTTGTTCTGGGATCATTCAGGCTCTAAACAATGATTCTAAACCTTGTACCTGCCACTCTTTTGTACCCCAGATGGTTTTTGTCTCAATGTTGTTTTTCCAAAATTCAAAACCAAATGTAGACATTTTTTCATAGAATTTTTCAGAATAAATCAATTTGGTATTTGTCAACATGTTTTTCATTCCTGTCTTATTTAACATTTTGAAATAAAACGTTTCTGGATTAGTGTAATTAAACCCTGAATAGTATGGAAACTTATCATAAAGTGTTTTTGAACTGCCTTTTGGCGGAGTTGGACAATGTTCCCAGGGATTATAACTGAAAACATTTCTAGGATTAGCCGATTTATGCAGATAATGATGCCCAAAGTGATTGTAGCAATACATTTCCTCATAATTCGATGAACCCTGTAAATAATCATGTTCTGTAAATTTTGCTGACATTTCTAAATCTGACATCATATTATTAATATTTTCAAAGTCCCAATCATCAGAGAAAGTCCTAGGTGATACAAAGTCACTTAAGGAGATCTTGAATTGGTGTAGATATTTCAAGAGCTCAACTGCGCCATAGATTTCATAGTCAGTTTTGTCCCATGCAATACCCCCAGGTATAGGGATGGCTGTGATGTTCACGGATGATAGTTCTCTTTTTTCAATGTGAGAGGATCTGTGTGGTTTCAGGACCAAGTTGACGTTCTGACTTGCTGTGTCCATTGTACTATATTTTCCATCAATAAATGTGCCCAAACTTAAAACTAAGATGAGCCACAGAAGGAGGAAAAGTACACCTAACACAATCCATATTGTAATCCAAGGTGAAGTTAGATATGTTTCTCTGAGTTGATGAAAGAGTTCTGTGATTTTCCTTTTGAATGTTTTTGTTGCTGGCTTGTCTCCATGTTCACTTGGATCATCGGAAAAATCATCAACGTTCATAAAGTAGCCAGATGCAGTTCTGTCAATTGGTGGAATTGCTTCCGGATTTCCATTGATCTTTGGATTTTCTTTTGTTACATTTGTATAGTCCGAGGCTACATCGTTGTAGACAGGTGTTTCTTGACTAACTGTTGCAATTTGGGTTTCAAGAGGCACAAGTTCCATGGCTTTGTTGCATAGTCCTTTTTTATTCACTGAAGGTTTATCAAATGTGATTAGTCTCTCAGTTTGAACCTCTTGGATTGTAGCAAGGTTTGGTCTTCTGCTACTTCTTGGGAGTCCACTGGGCCTACTACTTATTATTGGCCACATGGTTGTGGTTTCACCAGGTCGATTGAAACAACTCGTTTCTCCTTTTTACCAGCAAGGGGCTTGTTCCGCTGACAGCTAAGACAGGTACTGCTTTTCTGTAAGAAGGGCCAAATTCCTTCTTCACCGCGATCTTTTCTCTGACCAGATCCCCAATCTTTGGAATCCAGACAGGTCTTGCTGGGACAGGTGGTTTTTCTTCAGTGGTCGTTGGCTTTAGCTTTTCGTTACTCAGACTTTTTCTTGCTTCATTCAAGTCCTGTAAAACAGCCAAACGATCTTTGATTTCAAAGGTTTTTTTGTTTCACCACTGAAGTTTGACAATCCAGATCCTGAATGATCATTCTAGTACCAAATAAAAGTTCATACGGACTGATACCTCCTAGAGAATTTCTTGGCATGTTATTAAGACTACGTTGGACACTTATTAGATGTTTGACCCACCCGTCACTCGAACCTAATACCCTCGCTGTTATGGATTGCTTTATGTCACTTTTTTTCTCTCCACTACAGCATTTCCCTCGGGGTGGAATGGACTATGCCCATGCTGGCCATGGCCTCCTTGTAAGCCCGAGAGCTAAACGCAGGACCCTGGTCAGAATGTAGCACGCCAATTGCGTATGTGCCGATCAAGACTTGCAAATCTTTTATAACAGTTCTGGCATCAGCCGAGCGCTGGGGCCACATCCATATGAATCTCGTCTTAATAATTATGGGATCGCATTTTTCCGTGTGGATGTCTGCGTGTAGATAGCCTGATGCTGTCTAATAGAGGTGTCTGGGCAGGTGTCTGGTCCGGTTCACAACTGCGATCTCTATTGCAGTCCTGACAATTCATTGCAAAGTTATAAATTTGCACACTCATTCCCGGCCACCAGTATCGTGATTGCAATTCTATTAGAGATTTGAGGATCTCTTAGTGCTTCAGACCCAATCCCATGTGTGCTTCTTGTATCAAGAAGACTCTCCGGTTCGTGTTTGGAATTACTCTATCCCCCACTCCAGGGATTTGAGCAAACGGAACGGAGTTCGCATCAATTATGTATGTATTGCCGAGTGGATAGTTTAGAGGTAACGCTGCATAATTGCCTTCCATTGAAGCTTTTACTGTAAGCAGCGTTTCGCCATCTATTTGTATTTTCGTATGCTTTTTTGTAGCTACGGAAGCAGAGTGATCAGCTGCCGCTGTGGCACTGTCAGCCAATGAATTCCCTGCAACGTGAATGCCATCACGTTGAAGACTCTGCGTATGTACCACGTGAGTCTTTTGTAGTTGTTTCTGCAAAAGAACTACTTGTTCCCATAGTTTTTTATGCTTTATTGTGGCACCTGTCTCATCTTTGTAACCGTTTTTTATCCAGGTCTGCATGGAATTATTGTAAGACCGGACGCAGTAATGCGAATCGCACACTATTAGTGTCGGGAATTCGCGATCGGCATTTTCAAGCGCCATCTTTAGAGATCTTATTTCAGCTCGCTGAGCTGTACAGTTTCTGAGTGATTCAGTTTTAGTGACCATCAGTCTGAATTTACCTAAGCGCCAGCGACCTTTAACAATCGCGCACGCAGCATTGTAAATTTGTTTTTCCACAACGTAGTGTTGTGCAAATCTGTCCGTGTAGATTACACAGGTGTACTGTTCGAGAGGCAGAATTTCGATTGACAGAGGGCATTCATGTTCGTATTCCAGATTTTCTAGTTTTTTCTCCCTCTATATGTAATGTTATTTCGTATAGTTTATGGGGCACCCTCACTCGGGTGTCTGCAGTTTCCACTTGAATGTATTCATTCGTGTCCACTTTCTCCAGAAGATTCATCAGGATCTTGCGAGCTATGGTCACTTCCGCTGCGCTGTCTAGCATTGTCTGGGCCCACTCTCCGTTTTTCAGTTGTGTCCTCAGGATTCTCGGCATGTTTTATTTTAATACTGGCTACCTTCTTTCTGGGAAATTTTAATTTTTTACTTTGATGAGCAGGTTCCTTGTCTTTGGACTTGACGTGCTCTTCTTTATGTTCTGACCGTCCTCTTCTTTCCGATTTCAGGTGGTTTTTCTTCAGTGGTCGTTGGCTTTAGCTTTTCGTTACTCAGACTTTTTCTTGTTTCATTCAAGTCCTGTAAAACAGTCAAACGATCTTTGATATCAAAGGTTTTTTGTTTCACCACTGAAGTTTGATAATCCAGATCCTGAATGATCATTCTAGTACCAAATAAAAGTTTGTACGGACTGATACCTCCTAGAGAATTTCTTGGCATGTTATTAAGACTACGTTGGACACTTATTAGATGTTTGACCCACCCGTCACTCGAACCTAATACCCTCGCTGTTATAGATTGCTTTATGTCACTTTTTTTCTCTCCACTACAGCATTTCCCTCGGGATGGAATGGACTATGCACATGCTGGCCACGGCCTCCTTGTAAGCCCGAGAGCTAAACGCAGGACCCTGGTCAGAATGTAGCACGCCAATTGCGTATGTGCCGATCAAGACTTGCAAACCTTTTATAACAGTTCTGGCATCAGCCGAGCGCTGGGGCCACATCCATATGAATCTCGTCTTAATAATTATGGGATCGCATTTTTCCGTGTGGATGTCTGCGTGTAGATAGCCTGATGCTGTCTAATAGAGGTGTCTGGGCAGGTGTCTGGTCCGGTTCATAACTGCGATCTCTATTGCAGTCCTGACAATTCATTGCAAAGTTATAAATTTGCACACTCATTCCCGGCCACCAGTATCATGATTGCAATTCTATTAGAGATTTGAGGATCTCTTAGTGCCTCAGACCCAATCCCATGTGTGCTTCTTGTATCGAGAAGACTCTCCGGTTCGTGTTTGGAATTACTCTATCCCCCACTCCAGGGATTTGAGCAAACGGAACAGAGTTTGCATCAATTATGTATGTATTGCCGAGTGGATAGTTTAGAGGTAACGCTGCATAATTGCGTTCCATTAAAGCTTTTACTGCAAGCAGCGTTTCGCCATCTATTTGTATTTTCGTACGCTTTTTTGTAGCTACGGAAGCCGAGTGATCAGCTGCCGCTGTGGCTCTGTCAGCCAATGAATTCCCTGCAACGTGAACGCCATCACGTTGAAGACTCTGCGTATGTACCACGTGAGCCTTTTGTAGTTGTTTCTGCAAAAGAACTACTTGTTCCCATAGTTTTTTATGCTTTATTGTGGCACCTGTCTCATCTTTGTAACCGTTTTTTATCCAGGTCTGCATGGAATTATTGTAAGACCGGACGCAGTAATGCGAATCGCACACTATTAGTGTCGGGAATTCGCGATCGGCATTTTCAAGCGCCATCTTTAGAGATCTTATTTCAGCTCGCTGAGCTGTACAGTTTCTGAGTGATTCAGTTTTAGTGACCATCAGTCTGAATTTACCTAAGCGCCAGCGACCTTTAACAATCGCGCACGCAGCATTGTAAATTTGTTTTTCCACAACGTAGTGTTGTGCAATTCTGTCTGTGTAGATTACACAGGTGTACTGTTCGAGAGGCAGAATTTCGATTGACAGAGGGCATTCATGTTCGTATTCCAGATTTTCTAGTTTTTTCTCCCTCTATATGTAATGTTATTTCGTATAGTTTATGGGGCACCCTCACTCGGGAGTCTGCAGTTTCCACTTGAATGTATTCATTTGTGTCCACTGTCTCCATAAGATTCATCAGGATCTTGCGAGCTATGGTCACTTCCGCTGCGCTGTCTAGCATTGTCTGGGCCCACTCTCCGTTTTTCAGTTGTGTCCTCAGGATTCTCAGCATGTTTTATTTTAATACTGGCTACCTTCTTTCTGGGAAATTGTAATTTTTTACTTTGATGAGCAGGTTCCTTGTCTTTGGACTTGACGTGCTCTTCTTTATGTTCTGACCGTCCTCTTCTTTCCGATTTCTTTGAGGAAGTCTGAAAAGATCGAGAGGAACGTGTATCAATATCTTGATATCTATCAGGTTTTCTCAAATTATCCCTATTTCTAAGGTTGTATCTTTTTTCAGAGGGCTCCCGTTGTGGAGACTTACCCCCCCTTCTGGAGATTTCTCTCTTTGTTGGGAAGACCTTCCTCTGGACTGAAACTGTTTTTCTCTGGGAGTGGTTTGTTTATTACCCTTCCACTTCTTCTTTTGAGAATTGAGATTATTTTTAATGAAAGTCTTTTCAGGATTTTCAATTAATTTGGGTTTTACTGGTTTACCACCCAAACTATCTCTACCTAATTCTTCGTAGGATTTTTCAATTATTCTGGCAAGTTCAAAAGGTTGGTCTGCTATATCTGTTTCTTTCAATTTTTGGCGGATCGCCACATATGCTGCTTCTCCTTTTATGTTGGCTAGTAATATAGCTGAGACCTGCTTAAAGTCTTTCAGTAATTTCATACCTAGAGTTAAAGCAGGTTCTGGACCGTATTCATTTTGAATCTGTCTTAGTACGTCTGGTATAACCGCCATAGACGGAACACCATGTGTTTTTGTGTAGATAGAAGCAAAGACTGTGCCCCAAGTGTCACAGTCCTCCACATGTGGTGTGATCCCCATTGGTAGACAGATAGTCAGAATTCTGTGTTTTTCGTGAAGGGTATCAGGAAATACTGCCTCTATTTGAGTGATTTTTTGAGCTAACCAGAATGGAATTTGTTCCCGTTTTGTGGGTGTTTTACCTAGACATGATTGTATATTCTGTGGTGTAATTTTATTTGTGTTCCCCTGTTGAGGGGTGTTTTGTGGAATTTGAATTGCAGGTTGGACTGTTGAAGTCTACATGACATATTGGACCAATTGTCTATGTATTTTAATTAGTTGTTTTAACTGAACTAAAAGTTCTCTGTCTGACATTGTTTCAATGTCGGGGTGTGGTGTGTAGCTGGCTAGAACCGGCCATGTGGCTCCTGGTCTACCTAGTGGACCGAGCCTGGTAATGTGATTTTGATGTTTTAGGGCGCCATTAAACCAGAGCAGGTGCTCTTGGTATGTTAGTGGAATTTCAACTTCCTCGAAAGGAGAGTATTCCTCTGGAGCTTCCGCTATTTTGTAGTAGTGGAACTCATGTGTTACAGCATGTCCTGCTGGAAAATTGATCCAGGAATAGAATACTTCTGTCTGCCGAAATTCATGTGCCTCTACCACAAATACGACCGTACCCCCTCTTGATGTTACTCCATTTTCTATAAGTTTTATAGTTATGGTTTTTCTTATATTGACCGGGATGAATATAGCATCAGGATCGTTATCTCTATTAAACCCTGTAACGTCTGCACCCGGTTGATTCGCATTTACTGCGGCTTCACCGGTTTCGTTGTTGTCGCCGTTAGTTGACATTGTTTAATGAAATTTTGCAGAGCAAGTTTTAAAGAAACAAAGATTAGGTGCACAATATTTTGGAACACTGTATCCTTCAACGTTGACTAAACCAAAACTAATACATAGGAATCTCTTCCTACTAATTTTCGGCGGATATTAACCTTTCACCCACTCCAGACGTCTATTGGAGTTTTTACGGGAAAAGGGGTCTGTGTGAAAAAGCACGTCTGAGTTACTCTAGTATCTTGCGTTAGATTATCGACTTACCAAACGTTGGGCGCCATGTAGTGTAGTTACTATATCCCCAATAGGCTCTGCGCATTAGAATAACATAAACAGTAGTTTAGACGTAGGACTGAGGTCGACTAGGTCTCTACTGAATATGTTAGACTTAATTAGGTATGCCAGCTAGCTCAGAGGTCACTAGAAACTTTCTCGAATGAACAGGGAGGAGTTAACTTCCCTGATTAGACAAGAAGGGATTAGCTTCTGACAACCGCATAAACATGACAACTTTGCTCCCTCCAGAATAAGGAGTATATCTCCAGAGTCGTGTGAAAACAATAGATATCTATTTCACTCAGTCAATCGTACATACTTAGTTTCACCAGAGTGCAGAGAAATAGAGAGACGGGCGTTTTCAATAAAAGGTGTTATTTATTGAGCAGTCTTCTTTCTCATGCAAGAGAAGTGAATTGCCATCATTGCAATACTTGTCATAAAGTAAAGTGCGTACAGTAAAAGGAGTATTATGAAATAATACTGTAAAACCATTTATATGGTTTCTGAGCCATATGATACTTAAAACGGATAAAATATATACAATTACATACAATGATAAAAGTTGACTAAACATACTCAACTGGTGCTTCTAAATACGCCTACCCCAGTGTACCTAACCTAAGCCTAGTACGTGGGAAGGAGTAAGGGAGTTGCAGTCTAAGTTAAGTTAGTTTTGCCAAGAATCTGAATCAAGAATTCTCTAAGGATCTAATCAGCTCCGTACCTTGGTTTTAGAATGAAGGAGGTCTTCTATCTCGTTCTCAGGACTCGATCTCCCAGTAACCCGCAAGGGTGACTGGAAAAACTGGAGCTGGATTTTCTCGGCAGGAGAAAAGACAGCTTCTTCCCCAGTGCGTCAAATGGGAGGGACGGCTTCCTTCGGCACTCGCATCAGCTGGGCTTCGGGTGAGTAGATAGCCGCTCTGCTCCCAACCACTGTGTCTTGCTTAAGGCAAATGCTGGTATATTTTTACTTGGAAGGTGCCGTGTTTGACGTAAGGTTGGACATAAGACGTCAATAAAAGATGTCACTAAGAACTGGCAGTTCTTTCAGGACTCGCATGAGTACTAGGACAAATCAAAACAAAAGCAGGGGAAATTCCCAGGTTTGGTATGTTTAAAGAACTCGTTGTACTTTCTAGGAGTCTAGGGAAGTAGCCTTGATGTATTTGGACTGCTTTGGCTATTACTAAATATGGATATGATTCTTAGGCCTTTATAAGGATATGATTTGTTATAACCACATAAGGGCATAAATCGGGAATATTTAATTAGGGTCCTAGATACATTCACAACAACTTGTCCTGACAAGACCTCCATGCTCGATCGATCCCCTTCTTAGGATCCTTACAGTATTTTTTAAGATAGACGAGCATGGAGGGGTCCACCTCCGAAGTGTCTGCCACCTTGTCAGGCAAATCCAGTCTAGGACATTCAGAACGCAACCGCGTTCTCACTTCCTTATCAAACGCCTGACGAATATGGGATTGCACATATTCAGCAACCTCGGAAGACGGAAGCCATGAAGAGGAACTAGGATGGACAATCTCAGTGGGATCAAAGTTGAGGAGTCTAGGATGGGATGGTGCATTTATATAACGTTTTTTACGTAACTTCTTAGCAGGTGGAGAAGTCTTCCTGCTCTGACGCAGGATTAGAGGAAGTATCACTGTCATCCCCTTGAGATGAACCAGAAGAAGGGACCTCGTTAGAAGAAGAACCATACAAGTGGTAATTAAACAAGGCTTTGGCTAATCTGGGGAAGTCAGACGCGTGAGGATTTTTAACACCTTTCCCACTAGAGGTGGGACGACTGGTGGTAGCAGGAAGCCATGCTCGTTGTAAAGCATAATTGCATTAATGGCGTTTCAAGGGTTCAATAGCCCGGACTAGGGCTTTGTTAACAGACTATTGAACACCCACAGCTAGAGCTTCAACAAGCTCCTGCTCCAGTGACCCAGAGGGTCATTCATCAAAATACTCCTCTTCAAAATAACACTCCGACATGTTGACACAATAGAGTGACACTTATACCCACTGGAGGAGAATATGGCCCACACAGGTGTTATTTGCACTGAAACACTGTAGAAAGCGTAACCTGAAAAAGAACAACAAGTCAGTAGGGGGGAGTGGTGAACCCCAGACAACCCAATGCACGACAGGCACTGAAAAGAATAACTGCGTGCAAATAAAATAAAGCATGGAGGGAGGGCTTGCCAAGAAAGACCACTCTAGGCAATGCCTATGCAACTATTATACAACCCAATTTCTCAATAAGAATGAAAACGGGCGTCAATGGGGTTTGGCTCAGGCAAGTGGGTGTAGAGCAAGTTCAGCGCTGCTCTCGCGCTCCTTCAAACCCGGATTGTGAAAGAAAAAATGGGAAAATGGCCGCCACGCATGCGCGGTACGAGCCGCCTGTAAAACCAAAAAGAGGACTGCGCGTCGAAGCGATGCTCGTCCTCACACCCCTGTACTCCCACTCCACAAACAGAAGGCGTGGGCATCAAACCCGTACCAGGGAGGTTAAGATGCTCCCAAACACTCAGCATGAAAGCAACATTCTCCTGGAAACCGCGCACACACAGGAACAGAAACGCGCTAAAAAGACGGGTCAAATGGAGAAAAAAAATGTGTCCCAAATATTTTGTCTGCCGTGTCCTTAGAAGCGAACCCGCGATCTCTGAAGCTCAAAAGCGACGCTCCATCATCTACGCTAAGTAAGCTGCACTGAAATGTGGAGAGTATAGATTGGAAACTGATACAATGAAACACTGAGCAAGCATTGCAATGCAAAGCCAAGCGCAATAGTAATACAAACGCACTAAGAGATAACAAGGCAACAACATAGGCAATGCGAATAAGCAAGAGACAAAAGCACTTAACTGGCTGTGTAGCAGCAAAGAAAGAGTATATGGTATTCTCTTGTACTCTTTATATAGGGGTTATCTTATGGTTGTCATGTGATACCCAGTGAGTGTTCATGGGTATTGTAGTATTTATTTGTTTTACTTTCATCTTATTGGCTGCTGAGAATTTTCAGTAAAGAAAATGAGAAGCATAATCGGAGCCTCCGGGCCTGACATAGAATAGGTTCTTCCATGCTCACAGGTTGTGCACAAAGCCTTGGGACGACAAGTCCCCCGGAAAGGAGGCCTGCAGCCTCCCTCCCTGCCCTTCTGGCTGCTGCTACGCAGTCCTGCAGCGGTCTTAAACACGCTTCACATTCCCCTCTTCTTTCATAGCCCCAATATCCAATGAAGTCAATTAGCTATTGGCACACAGTTACTTTTACAGAAACGATACAAGTTAATCTTACAGTATCGCTGTCCCTAATTTTCATCACAAATTAAAATCATAGGAGTTTTTCTGATGAAGGTATTAACCCTGCCAAAGCTTTAATGACTGCAGTTCGTGTAACCCTCATTTGGCACCAATAAGAGGGCAACATAATTTTCGCTCGTGCTTTAATTTCTTAAAATACATTGCTTCTCTAAGCCAAAGCCATAATGTAAATCTTGCATAAAAATTACAAATCTCTTTGTAGACATTTCTGTCACTGTGCCTGCGCTGCCGGTTGCATGTTTTCACTTCCATTTTCTTCACTGTTGTGGTATAGAGTGGTGTGGATATTTTCTTCATCCTCTGGTATCTCTTATGGTGGTCTTCTGGCCTAGAATTTCTTCCTGAACGGACGCATTACTTCCAAAAGAAACCCTTAGCATTTGTCCTAGATAACAATTCCTATGCAGGCACACACAAATCAAAGACCTCCCCTTGTATAGTGAGTTACTTCAGAGTTTAAGGTTTCGGACAGGGAGGGCAGCTGTCTTGCTCTGCTCGCTGCTTCTAGTTAAAGGTGCGGCCGAGTTTACTAGGACGCATTGCAGGCAGAAGGCGAAATTCAACTGTAGGGATGGCAACATGAGCTCTGCACAAACCACCCAAGGAGCTATCGCTGAATTAACGCCACTTTATCGCAGCCAAAGTCGTGATAAATTTACCTCCCCCATTCACAAGCTGGTGCTAACAGCCTACAGCACCAGTTTTCCCGCAATAGCAGCCGCAAAAAACATCACCATAGAGGCCCCCAGCAACTATCACTAATGAGATGCAGAGTAGGCGTTCCTGTGCAAAAAGCTGCGACAACACAAAACCTCAAAATTCACAATGACCAGCCAGATTGGCGATAAGGACACAAAACACGTGAAAAGGTGTGTTAGCAGCAGGAATTTAACACCTGCTCTGACCTGGTGTAAAGTCGGACCACAGCCTGCACCACAAAAGGGAGCTCAGCCCACAGCCACACCTGAAGACAAACAGATGCCATGGAGCAACTGAACATGCAGCACGGACACCCAAGAGGGCCACAACACCCCCCAACACCACCCCCAGGACCACCCCTCCCTGGCACCCCCGACCAAAGACATGCCACATCAGCTACACCTAAACATGTATGAAATAATCCGCCGGATGTTGCACAATCACAACTGGTGACATGCATGTGTCGTCACAGAAATGAGCATCACACATTCACTTTCAAAGCAAACAATAAAACTTTATTGAAATTAACACAGAAATGAAGACACATGGCGGCCCCCCTCAGGACAATCCGTAGGTCACAACCTGCAAGACAAAAAATATGATGAGAAGGTGTGTCCTGCGCACATCAAAGGACAGAGAGAGAGCGAAGGAGAGATAGATAAGAAGAGAGGGGTAGACAGAGAGAGAGAGGAAGAGTGGGGTAGAGAGAGAGAGAAGAAGAGAGGGGAGACAGAGAGAGAAGTAGAGAGGGGGAGAGAGCGAGAGAGAGAAGAAGAGAGGAGGGGAGAGAGAGAGAGAGAGAAGAAGGAGGGGAGAAAGAGAGAGAAGAAGAGAGGGGGAGAGAGAGAAGAGAGTGGGAGAGAGAGAGAGAAGAAAAGAGAGAGAGAGAGAGAGAGAGAGAGAGAGTGCCGACCCTGTGCACCCAGGTCACACTGCTCACCTGCTGCCACCGGTGTGTATCCAACCACTTGCGAGTATGTATAGCAGTACACCAGGTCACACATCAGAGTCAGAGCCCAGATACATGTCTGGCACAGACACACACTTGTGCAAGACAACATCACCCGCCCTTGCACACCCAGGCAGAGGCATCCCAGCCCCTCCCGCCGCCCATCGGAGCATGCCTGCCTATGCACACCCGGGCCTCACTGCTCACCTTTCGCCACAGACGTGTAGACAGCAGGTCCCACCATGTGCCGCTGCAAGCCACAAGCCCGCGGACATGGCACCCTCCACATCATGCAGCCACTCTGCGCAGGCCACCAGGTCTCACGTCTCGTGCTGGGTCTTGATTACATCATGGCATAGGACATAACAGGGCACCCGGCAACATGGCAGCCTGCACAGCCGCTCAGCCCAATGGGTGCCACTGACTTTGATCCTGGACGCCAGGCCACGTGGTGGTAGGCCCGCTCAGCCCGCTGGCTCAGCCTACACTGTGGCCCAGCAAGGCACACAAATCCTGAGCAGTCCGTACTGCCGGGACAGGGCATCATCGCAGGCTGCACACCAGCTCAGCAGCTTAAGGTGCCAATGATTCAGTGCACCTAAAGTAACCGTCCCATGGGGGTGTGCCTGTGATGGCCGCAATGCAGGGTATGCCACAAACCCTGTTCAACCCCAGTCAGAGGCCTGTGGCGGGGTGCCTGCGCAGACCGCAATGCAGCGTGTGCCACACACCCTGTTCAACCCCAGTCAGCGTCCCGTGGCGGGGTGCCCGTGCCGGCCGCAATGCAGCATGTGCCACAAACCCTGTTCAAACCCCATTCAGCACCATGAGGTGGTAGGCCCGTACCGGCTTTAAGGCCTCGGGTCCGTCATCCAGTCACCACCGGCAGAGGAGTATGTGACGTCGTCGGCCCCTTATATTTGCGGGGTCACATGGCCTGTGACGCCTGTACCAGATGGGTGTGGCATGCGTGTAAACCTGTCCTCGGGGAGTGGCTGTGACATGATGACAACTAGACCGGTGACCTGTACACCACCAGCGAGTACGCCTGCGATGGGTAGCAATGAGGGCCCCCCGTGGGAGCGTTAGCGGAGTGGTCTGGCCTGTGGTACGCCGGAACAGCGCAGAGATTGCAAAAATGACTCATGGGCACTGGGTGTGGTTCAGTCCATGTCCGGACAAGAATGTGGCTGATGCCTGTGTCCCTGTTGTGGTGTCCACGGGACATGTGAAAAATTTCTATGTAACATCCTCTGACTGGCATCCCACAGGATGAGCTTCGCGGACACAAGGGAAATCACTGCCCCTACATTTATCCACACATACATACATGAATGATGAAAGACACGACACAGCAGTGCGTCACTGAATGTTTATTGCACATCAAGTGCAGTTCTGCAGCTGGAGCAGTACAGGACAATGCCGAACACACTACACAATATGGGCCCAAGGAGGGCCAGCCAGAGTCCATCCGGGGATGACAAGTACTGCGGAAGAGGAGGGGTGCATTCCGCAATCTGGTAGCCATGTCATTGGTCATCAAACAGGATGTGGCAGTCCATGTCATTGTCCAAGGTGAGTACATCTGAGTGAATCGGGGGTCAGTGGAAGGTCATGAGGACGTGTGCGGGACCAAGCAGAAACAGGCCAGGTGGCAGAAATGAATGCTACTGAGTCCTTCTGATCACAGGCACATCCACGTCCTCGGATTTGTGCTCTGCCCCCATCTGTGGGTGTAGCTGTACCGGCTGCGGTACTGTGTGTCACTGACACATCAGGAGCCGGAGGTGGATTGCCGGCCGCACTGTGTGCCACTGACACATGAGGTGCCAGAGTGGTTAGGCCTGCCGCACTGGGAGGCAGAGGCACACCAAGAGGCGGAGATGTGGATGGTGTGGGGGCAGCAGCATTCAACATCGCCACGCCTTGTGGCAGCAATGCCATGATGAGCATCTGCAGGGCATGGTAGATCCCAGCTACATTCCGCTGATGTCCAGTGGTGGCTACCATCCTTTTCGCCTCCATCCGCACCTTATCCTCCATAAGCCTCCGCATGTGTGACAGCTCACGGCTGGTATCGCTGGAGCCACTCTGAGCAGACAGGTGTTCTTCTCTCCGCATCATGACTCCAGCGATGTCAGTCAGGGCTCGTTGGAGACCATGGAGTGGGCCTACACACCCAAAGAGGGTGTCAAGTTTGGTTGCCATAATGCCGAAGCCCAATCGCACCTGCTCTGCCGTCTCCCTCTGGCCCTCCAGCACATGGCGTTGGAAGGCCATGTGTTGTTCCTGAGGCACTTGGGGGAGTGCAGGGGCTGGGGGAGTGCAGGGGCTGGGGGGGCCTCCTGCTGGGTGCTTTGGGTAGTGGGTGGGGTCTCCTTGGTGTAGCTGGGCTGCCCTGATTCTGGAGGTGAGTGGCGGATGAGGTCAATGATGTCTTGGATGATTTGGGTGTCGATGCTGGTATTGTCCTCCTCGTCATCAGTGAAGAGTGGCTGGGACTGCTCTGCAAGAGGTGTTGACGGTGCCCCTGCGATGCGAAGGGGAGATGGGGTATTACAATGTATCCACATGTATATAGCCGCATGGGAAATGTTGACATTCAGACAGCATGGCATTGTACATTGTGACAGTCTGTAGATATGGGCGAGGACCCAGATTCATTGTGGGTGTGCACTGTGCTCTGCTTGATTGTGCATGTGTGCCATTGTGCCCATCTCCACCCATCCCCCCGGTACCTGGTGGACACTCACCCTGTTGCGGTTGTGTTGTGTCCTGTCGAGCAGTGTCCGATCCCCCAACTCTGGCCACAGTCTCCACACTGATGACTGTTGGTACCAGCTCCTCCATGTCATCCAGCTCGCGCTGTGGCACTGGGCCCCCACCTCCAGTCTGCGTTACTGACTTCTGGTTGGCAGAGAGTTTCTCCTTGGTCCTCCGTTTGATGTCATTCCATTGCCTCTTGACCTCGTCCATTGTCCTCTTATGCTTACCGACGGCATTCACCTTGTCCACAATGTCCTGCCAGATTCCATTTTTGGTGCCCAATGACACGTTGGAGTTGACGAACAGTTGTTGATGTTGTTCCACCACCTCCGTGACTACGATCCTGTTCGCATTCATTTCCGCCACCTGCGATGATATCGGAAGCTTCTTCCACTCCAAAATTTCTGACATTCATACTTCCCTTAAATCCCTTAATGTGGAATTGGACGCCAACAGGGCACTCTTGCCCCCTCCCTCGTCTCCTTCCCACAATGAGACCCTGGAATTGGGCTCCCCTCCTAACTTCTCTAGTTTCCCTCGTCTGACGCAGGATGAATTAAACCGCCTTCTTGATGCCACTAAATCATGTTCGCCTCTTGATCCCTGCCCTTTAAAAATCTTGAAGGCATACAAAGAGGCTGTTCTTCCCCCTCTCTTGGAGGTCATGAACAGGGCCATCACTGAGGGGTCTTTTCCAACCCCATGGAAACTGGCAGTCGTTAAGCCTCTTCTAAAGAAGCCCTCCCTAAACCCTGAAGTCTTAAAAAACTTCCGGCCCATATCCTTACTTCCAGCCCCGGCCAAGATACTTGAGGCCCATCTTAATTGTCATTTGACTACATACTTAGAAAAAATGGGCCTCCTGGACATTTCCCAGCATGGGTTCCGTGCTGCTCACAGCACCGAGTCTGCCCTCACTGTCGTGGTCAACAACATCCGCTCTGAGGTGGACAGAAGGCAGACCACTCTATTGGTGCTGCTTGATCTTACAGCAGCATTTGATACCCTGTCCCCTTCAATCCTGGTAGACCGGCTGAAGGGGATAGGGGTGGGGGGGAAGTGCCTTGAATCTCCTATCTTCCTTCCTCCTTCAGAGACAGCAAAAGGTCAAGCTCGGTAGCTTTCTGTCTCCCTCTCAGGCCGTGCAATGTGGGGTTCCTCAGGGCTCCTCCCTGAGCCCTCTGTTATTCAACGTCTATGTAACCCCACTTGCCGAGGTAGTAAGATCATTTGGGTACCAAATACTGTCTTATGCAGACGATACCCAGATTATCGTTTCCACCACCTCACCGACTAAAGAGGCTGCCTCCAAATTTCGAACGTGTATGGAGGCAGTCTCGCAATGGATGGTGCGTAACTACCTAAAGCTCAACGGGGAGAAGACGGAGGTCCTAATCTTTGGAGGAAGCCATAACATCTGGTCGGAAGATTGGTGGCCCCCCTCTTTGGGGGATTGCCCCCAACCGACCAACTCGGCCAGGAACCTTGGCGTTCTTATAGATCCAGCCCTCTCCTTTGACCTTCAGGTTAACAGAACAGTATCAACCTGCTGTAATACCATCCGGATGCTGAAAAAGATCGCCCCTTACTTGTCACCTGACGCCCGCAAGCAGTCAACAGTTGCCCTGGTCTCTTCCAGGCTCGACTATTGCAACGCGCTCTATGGGGGCATAAATAAGAAATCTCTCCATCGCCTCCAGATGGTTCAAAATTCTGCAGCCAGGATGGTCCTGAATCTACCCAGGTTATCATCTGCAACCCAGGCTAGGAAGGATCTCCATTGGCTACCTGTACATGCCAGGATCTCCTTCAAGCTCATCTGTTTGGCTCATAGGGCTGTGTTTGGATCAGGTCCTGAAGGTATAAAGACTCTTGTCAGTCCCTATTCCCCCAAGAGAACCCTCTGTTCGTCCTCAAGAAATCTGCTTGCTGTTCCCAGATTTAAAAAAGCGAAATGGGGAGGAAGAGCCTTCTCTACTTTGGCCCCTAAACTGTGGAACAACCTCCCCCCCCGAACTCTCCAGCCAACCCTCTTTGGTGATTTTTCAGAAGCTCCTGAAGACATGGCTCTTTTCTCAGGCTTATTAACTCATTTTCTTCTTTTTATTTCTTATATCTTTCCGTGTGGACTGCGCCTTGATGCCCCCTGGGTTAAGTTTGCGCAATATAAATAAACTTTCATTCATTCATTCATTCGCCTGCGGACTGAACTTCGTCTTCGTTTTCTTCTTGTCCTTGCCCTTCCCTGTCCCAGAGGTACCGGGCTGGTCGTCCGGGGTGCTTGTGGGGTTGCCCTCGTCCTCTGCGCATGCTCCGGCTGCCTCTGTGGTGCTTGGGTGTTTGTCAGTTTGTGTTTGGGTGTTTTTTCTACTTTCATGGTGATTTTTCCCACCTGCCAAATGTGTGTTGCAGGCCTGGCGCTGAATATCGCGGATTTCCTCATCGCGCTTTGGCCCATCGCAGGTTTTTTTGTGTTGTGGTTTGTGTTTTTGTCTCCATCGCTGTGGTTGTATCGCTGATATTGTCCGCAGTTTCGGCAGACTATCGCATGCTACAGCCGTGTTGTGAATTCCACGTTGTCACAGAGTGGTTTTCCCGCGATGGGCTGCAATGTTGAAAGTTGCCTTACACTACTCCTGCGGTAGTTATCACACGTTCCTGTGAATATACCCCTCAGTGTGTTGTGTCAGATAAATGTTTATTATGCATAACTAATAAAAACCGTTGCATATACATGGCATTATAGACATTCTTAAACATAAATTAGGCAAGGTGTTTAAAAAGAAATGAAATTAAAAAAAATGTGAATTATGAGCCACTAGAATTAAAACTTTACGTTATAAAATGCTTAGGGACTAAGAAAAAGGAGCTACTAAACAGATTCAATTCTTTTTTTGTAGCGGTTCAAAGGACAATTATGGCGGAAAAGTAATCAGTGCTTAGAGTTATTGTTTAAAAAAGTACGAAATAAAGTGCTATATGCCATGCTTATTATAAAATGTAGAGTTCCTAGGCAGCATGAAGGCAGAGTCGTATTATTAATGTATTTTATCAACGTGACCAGAAGATCCAGCTAACTGCTTTCGTTATATGTACCTCCCCTGTAATAAAGACACTTTTTGTACAGTTAAAACTTTTCAATTCAGCCTCAGATGTAAATTTAGGGCAAGAATAAAACATTTAAGAAAGCAGTTTTCCAGCTGAGTGCTACACTAATTAGATTCTACTCAGAGGCAAAGGGTTATTAGTTGGTAGGTATCTATGGTCCGGTGAAAGCTGCGAGGATCTTCTAATTAAAGCGACAGTGCATTCAAATGTAAACATAAGTAGTGCAATTTCGCTATATAAGTTAAACTTTTAAAAACTTGAATTTAAGTAAGTATGGGCGGAAAATTCGTTCCGCTCGTGGAATTTGTGAATTTTAGGCAATTTCGCGATCTGCAAATTTTCAAAATTGCCCAAAATTCCTCAATTCGGGAGTTGGTGGATTTTTTTTTCTTGTTCGCGCTTCAAAAATACAATCTCACGCGCACGGCATTGACTTACCATGATTCTGCGTTTGCTGATGAGTTTTCCTCCCTGTTCGCTTGCGCTGCAAAATTTTGGTAGCTGGCCGAGCGACGCCACCATCGCGAACACGTCATTGCGACCCGAAACAGGAAATTGCGAACGCGAACACGTCATTGCGACCCGAAACAGGAAAAAGGCATCACGAGCAGGCTGGTTAAGTGGAAACAACATGTTCGCAACCGTGGCGACCGAATGCGCAAGTTCTCGTTCCCGAACTGGTAAAAAATCTTACGAACTTGCAAAAAAAAAAATTTGCAAGCTCGTGGAATTTGGCTAATTTTTGCGAATCGCCCTTACGAATTCGCGTATCGCGAATTCGCAAATTCCGCCCATGCTTAAATGTAAGTATGTGCAGAGAGTGTTAATCGCTGGTGCAGGGTTTCTGTGGTTAGTAGTGGCCTGGTCAAATCCATCATGGAGGGGGGATGTCTTGGACAGTTAATCAGATATTACATTTAATCTGCTGACACTGTTTCAGATTGCTCTCCTGTTCTTCCATTGGAAGGTGGCAGTTGAGCCAATCTCCTTTATACTATGTTGAAAAATTTTGTAAAACAGTTTAATATTGTAGCATTTGGGTAAAAACAGGCCAGGACCGCCTGTCTACAAGTTTGAATCCCTTTTTAGTTCAAAAGAGAGTGGAGTATTGAAAGTTGATCTTTCAGTAGGCTTGTGCAGGTACATATTATGTGCGGAAGGTCTTCTCTACCAGTTGCACATAGGTGGCAAGTAGTTACTCCTAGATTCCATTTCCACAGCTGTAAATGAGGAAGGATAGGTAGTATGACCAAGCAGTATTTTAAGAATTTCTTCTTTCCAAATAAGTTAAACCCTGCACTCAAGTACGGTTGTGGTTTAGCGGTGAAATAATTACTAAATACAAACCAGCCATGTGACCTTTTCGTCAGCACAAACTTGTCTTCTATTATTGAGAATATTGCTTTGGTGGCTTTGGAGACTTTTTAAAAAACTTTTTTGGAGCTGGTGTAAGTTGCTGGAATCTCCCAAAGGGTTTTCATGCCTATCTGCGTTAAGGAATCTCGAACGTACATCTTTCTCGGAATGATGGTGTATGGTGTCAAGAACTCCAATTATGGGAAGTGGAAACTTCGTACTGGAAACCACATCACCATAACCAACTAAACTATCATCAGTTGCCTCACCTCTTTCAGCACTGTGCACCTCTTTCAGCACTGTGCAGATCATTAATCGTCCTCAGAAACCTGCTGTAATAACGACAAGCCCTGTGGGAAACGAGAACACAGCTTTGAAAAATATTACAGAAACATACACTTCAATGAGATACATAAGTTCTATTGTAATTGCAAAGACAGTTTTAGGTTGGCAGTACATCACATAATAGAAGCTTTGTCAAAGTTAGTACACAAAATAAAATGAATGGGAAAAACAGCAACGTTAGAGCATTGTTACTATACGTTGAGCACAGGCACTCATTAGGTCTTGCGTGGGCAAGCACGTGCTGGAGATACCTTTTGTTACCTTACAAAATAAACAAGGATTTGCAATGCAATAGGCCTCGCATTAGGAAAGTTTGAGCTATTGGTATTGTAAATGACAATTTTTGTATTTATGTGTTGGTTTTGAAAATAGCGAAATTAATAGCTTTGTCATTTACAATGCCAATAGTTATCACTTTCGCAAATGTGACACCTATAGCATTTGTAATGCAATATGTGTTGTATTTACGTGACTTAGATGTATTGATATTACAAATAACAATGGCTTTTATTTATTTTTAATAATTAATACTTAAATAAAAGGTATTGTAATTTATAATGGCAATAGCTTAAACTTTTGTAAATAACTTTTGTGAAGATTATGTTCAGTGTATTTTATTGTGACGAAAACCCAAGAACAGAAGTGAAATATTAACATCTTTTTGTGACATTTGTAATAAAGCTTGAAACATTGAGAGAACATATTTGAACCAGTTGTTGTTGAATGGTCAATCAATCAATCAATCAATCAAGGCACTTGTAGAGCGCGCTACATACCCGTAGGGTCTCAAGGCGCTGGGGGGGGGGGGGGGGGGGGGGGGTGCCGCTACTGCTCGAACAGCCAGGTCTTCAGCTTCTTCCTGAAGGAGAGGTGGTCTTGGGTCAGGCGCAGGTCGGGAGGGAGGGAGTTCCAGGTCTTGGCGGCCAGGTAGGAGAAGGACCTTCCTCCTGTCGTCGCTCTTCGGATGCGGGGGACGGCGGCGAGGGCGTGGTTGGCTGATCGGAGGTGGCGTTTGGGAGCATGGAAGTTGAGTCGCCTGTTGAGGTAGCTCGGGCCTTGGTCGTGTAGGGCTTTGTGTGCGTGGGTGAGGAGGCGGAAGGTGATTCTTTTGTTGACGGGGAGCCAGTGAAGGTCTCTCAGATGTCCGGAGATGTGGCTGGTTCGTGGGATGTCGAGGATGAGTCTGGCTGAGGCGTTCTGGATCCGCTGGAGTCTCTTCTGGAGCTTGGCGGTGGTGCCGGCGTAGAGGGCGTTGCCGTAGTCCAGTCGGCTGGTGACGAGGGCCTGGGTGACGGTCTTCCTGGTCTCGGTGGGGATCCACCAGAAGATCTTCCGTAGCATGCGTAGGATGTTGAAACACGCTGAGGAGACGTTGTTGACTTGCCTGGTCATGGAGAGGGAGGAGTCCAGGATGAAGCCCAGGTTGCGTGCGTGGTCTGTCGGTTTGGGTGCGGTGCCCAGGGCGGGAGGCCACCAGGAGTCGTCCCAGGCGGAGGGCGAGGAGCCCAGGATGAGGACCTCCGTCTTGTCCGAGTTCAGTTTCAGGCGGCTGGTCGTCATCCACTCGGCCACCTCTTTCATCCCTTCGTGCAGGTTGGCTCTGGCGGCGGCGGGCTCGTTGGTCAGGGAGAGGATCAGCTGGGTGTCGTCGGCGTAGGAGATTATGCTTAGGTTGTGTTTGCGTACGATGGCCGCGAGGGGGCTCATGTAGACGTTGAAGAGGGTGGGGCTCAGCGATGATCCTTGTGGGACGCCGCAGGTGACTTCGGAGGCCTCCGACTTGAACGGTGGTAGGCGGACTCTCTGTGTTCTTCCGTCGAGGAAGGAGATGATCCATTCCAGCGCCTTGTCCTGGATTCCGATGTTGCTGAGGCGCCGTACTAGGGTGCGGTGGCAGACCGTGTCGAATGCCGCGGAGAGGTCTAGGAGGATGAGGGCCACTGTTTCTCCATTGTCCATCAGGGCTCGGATGTCATCGGTGGCGGCGATGAGGGCGGTCTCGGTGCTGTGATTGGCTCGGAAGCCGGACTGTGAGGGGTCGAGGGATCCGTTCGTCTCGAGGAAGGCGGCCATCTGCTTGTTGACGGTCTTCTCGATGACTTTGGCTGGAAACGGGAGGAGCGAGATGGGGCGGTAGTTCTTGAGGTCGGTGGGGTCTGCTGTTGGTTTCTTGAGTAGAGCGCTGAGTTCGGCGTGTTTCCAGCTCTCGGGGAAGATGGTGGTGTCGAAGGATGTGTTGATAATGTCTCGCAAGTGGGGTGCGATGACAGCGTCGGCCTTGTTGAAGACGTGGTGAGGGCAGGGGTCGGTCGGTGATCCGGAGTGGATGGAGTTCATCGTGCGGATGGTGTCTTCGGTGCTGATCGGGGTCCAGGCGTGGAGGGTGGTGGTGGGGGGTGGTTGTTCGGTCATGGTGTGCGTTGGTTGGTTGTTGAAGCTGTTGTGTATGTCCGCGATCTTGTTGTGGAAGTATGAGGCGAGGGAGTTGCAGAGGTCTTGCGATGGGGTGATGTCGTTGTTTCCTGCGCTGGGGTTGGAGAGCTCTTTCACGATGTTGAAGAGTTCCTTGCAGTTGTGTGCGTTGTTGTCCAACCGGTCCTTGAAAGCTGTTTTCTTGGCGGCGCGGATCAGCTGGTGGTGTTTCCGGGTGGCCAGTTTGAAGGAGGTCCTGTTGTCCGGTGTCGGTTCCCTTTTCCAGACTTTCTCGAGGGCTCGGCAGTTTTTCTTGGAGCTCTTGAGTTCGTCGGTGAACCATGGGGCCTTCTTGCTGCCGGGTCTGCTAGGCGGGGTCTTCAGTGGGGCGAGTTCGTCCGCGCAGTTGCTTATCCACTTCGTGAGGTTGTCGGCGGCCTGGCTGGGGTTCGCTGAGCTGGCAGGGGGGTGCAGGCTCAGGGAGGTGGCGAGCTGGTCTGCTGTGATCTTGTTCCAGCTTCTGCGGGCGGCCTGATGCTGGTGGTGGTGGGTCGTCGTTCTCTTGAAGGTGAAGTGGACGCAGCTGTGGTCCGTCCATTGAAGCTCTGTGGCGTGGCTGAAGCTGATGTCTGTGCTGGAAGAGAAGACTGCGTCGAGTGTGTTTCCGGCGAGGTGGGTGGGGGTGGACACCAGTAGCTTGAGTCCGAGGTTGGCGAGGTTGTCGAGCAGGGTGCTGGTGTTGCGGTCGTTGTTGTTCTCCAGATGGAAGTTGAGGTCTCCCAGGAGGATGTAGTCAGCGGAGGGGAGGGCATGCGGGCTAACGAAGTCGGCGATGTCCTCGCTGAATTGAGTGCGAGGTCCCGGAGGTCGGTAGATCAGTGTGCCTCTGAGGGTGGTGTTCGGGTTGGTGTGGATCTGGAAATGCAGGTGTTCGGCGCTGGTCAGGGTGTTGTCGGTGCTGGTCGTGAGACGGATGGTGTTCCTGTGGATGATGGCGATGCCTCCTCCCATCTGGTTGATGTTTCGGTCCCTCCGGACGATCTTGTAGCCCTCTGGGATAGCGATGGCGATGTCGGGAGCTGAAGAGGCGTTCATCCAGGTCTCCGTGAGGAAGGCAACGTCTGGAGCTGTGGTGTCGAGGAGGTTCCAGAGTTCGATGGCGTGTCTGTGGACGGAGCGGGTGTTGAGCAGGATGCACTTGAGGTGGGTGCTGCTGGTGTTCGACTTGGCGGGTGCTGTTGTGAGGGTGGTCCGGATGCAGGAGAACTTGCAGGCGTGGCAGCTGAAAGGTCCGTGGGTGCGTCGTGGAGTGGCTTGGTGGCATTCTGGGGGTCGGCCGGTGTTGAGTGCGATGAGGGTGGCGGCGGAGTACGTCAGGCGGGTAGGTCGGGGTCTTCGGGGGCCAGGGGTCCTGGCGCTGGTCGCGATCCGGTCGCGGACGGGCGTAGACGGGCTTACCTTTGGCGCGCCTTCGGCGCACAATCGGCGCGCCCGCTGCGCGTGACCGCTGCGCGTTCGCACGGTCGCCATTTAAGGCGAAGTGCGCGGGTGGGCGGAGCAGCTGGGAGGCGGGAGCGGGGAGGGCACAGAAGAGAAAAGGGGCGGGGCTAACGGCGTTGGCGGGAAGCGGGAGCGGGGAGGGAGAGCGGAGGGCGGCGAGGTAGGCGGGCACTCAGGAAGGAGACAAGCACCAATACCCAGAAGGAGGGTAAACACAAGGACAACGGCACAATAATACACAGGCACAAATGCAGGTCAAAACGGGGCAAATAAAACAATAACAGCGATCACACAGCAATCAAGCACAAATGTCTGTCAAAAACCGGCAAAACCAGCGGGAGCGCTCAGGCGGCAGCGAGGCCGGCGCTGAGTCAGAAAGCAGGCACAGGGGCACGCAGCAGCTGGTGGCCGTGCGGCGCGGGGGTGTCCCACAAGTGGGTCACACTCACCTGCGTCGCACGGTCGCCATTTAAGGCCAAGTGCGTGGGTGGGCGGAGCAGCTGGGAGGCGGGAGCGGGGAGGGCACAGAAGAGAAAAGGGGCGGGGCTAACGGCGTTGGCGGGAAGCGGGAGCGGGGAGGGAGAGCGGAGGGCGGCGAGGTAGGCGGGCACTCAGGAAGGAGACAAGCACCAATACCCAGAAGGAGGGTAAACACAAGGACAACGGCACAATAATACACAGGCACAAATGCAGGTCAAAACGGGGCAAATAAAACAATAACAGCGATCACACAGCAATCAAGCACAAATGTCTGTCAAAAACCGGCAAAACCAGCGGGAGCACTCAGGCGGCAGCGAGGCCGGCGCTGAGTCAGAAAGCAGGCACAGGGGCACGCAGCAGCTGGTGGCCGTGCGGCGCGGGGGTGTCCCACAAGTGGTTGCACAGATTGATGCTGTGGTGGCGCTGAGTGATGTTGTGGTGGCGACGAGTGATGCTGTGGCGTTCAGTGATTCTGTGGTAGCGCATAGGGATGTTGTGGTGCCCCTGAGTGAAGCTGTGGTGGTGCTGAGTGATTCTGTGGTGATGCGATAGATAGATAGAGTGAGTGCGATAGATAGAGGGAGGGCGATAAATAGAGTGATGGGGATAGATAGATAGATAGATAGATAGATAGATAGATAGATAGATAGATAGATAGATAGATAGATAGATAGATAGATAGAGTGATGGCAATAGAGTTATGTTATGTTATGTTAACGTTTATTTATAAAGCGCGCGGCTACTCCCAGGAGTGTCCCAGCGCTAAAACGACCAAATATCACGTCACATAAAGCACAGCCGATCACCACCAAAGAATCACAGCTGAAAGACCCATGTCTTAAGACTTTTCCTAAAGGAAAGAAGATCCGGACTCTGTCTGATCACAAACGGAAGTCTATTCCACATCCGAGAGGCAATTACATGAAAAGATCTGCCCCCTATCCGAGCATGTGACACTCTAGGAGTGAAGATCAACAGTTGGTTCGAAGATCTCAAAGTGTGCCGTGGGAGATATGGCTGGAATCTGTCTCTAAGATACGGGGCTCCGATCTTTTGGAAAGCCTTAAAAACCAGGACCAAGGCTTTAAACAGAATTCTTTTCTGTACTGGAAGCCAGTGAAGAGAGGACAAGAGCTGGGTCGCATGGGTTCTAGAACCTGTCAAGAAAATGGCTCTAGCTGCCGAGTTCTGAATCACTTGAAGTCGACTCAGAAGATATTCAGGAAGACCAAGATAGAGGGAGTTAACATAGTCCAATCTGGATATTATCAATGCCTGAACCACTGTCTTCCTGTAAGGGATCAAAAGCAATGGCATGAAATATCGCAGCATTTTCAACAGCCCAAAACAAATCTGACAACCAAGTGTACTTGGGTCTTCATAGAAAGGGTGGAATCCAGCTTAACTCCCAAATTTTTCACTGAGGAAACGTCCGACACTGGGGGCGACATATCCCGGGGCCACCATTCATGCCAGATATCCGGAGGTTGAGGTCCAAAGAAAATAATCTCAGACTTCTCGGAATTGCATTTTAAATGGTTATGGCTTAACCAGGAGAAGACGTTGGAGAGGCAGGTGTTAATCAAATTACCATTGAACTCGATTCCATTCTCGCAGATGAACAACAGCTGAGTGTCATCAGCGTATGACACTATTTTTGCACCAAATTTCTCAGCGAGGAGGGCCAGGGGGGCCATGTACAAGTTAAATAGCGTAGGGCTCAAAATAGAGCCTTGAGGCAACCCCACATTCAAGAGGGGAATTTCCGCCATAAAAGGGGGCAACCAGATGGTTTGAGAGCGATTGGCAAGAAAAGATGAAAACCAACTCAACACCGTGCCTCCAATACCGCTATCCCGGAGTCTTTCCAGTAATCTCGGATGAGACACAGTGTAAAAAGCTGCGGACAAATCCAACAGCACCAAAACAGCTCTCCCTCCTCTATCCAATGTAGCTTTAACAGTTTCTGCAACTTCCACTAAGGCCGTTTCAGTACTGAAATTGGTTCTAAAGCCAGATTGGCTAGGGTGTAGCAAATCATTGGTCTCCACATAGTTTGTTAAGACTTTATTAACACATTTTTCCAAAACCTTCAAGAAGAAAGGTAAAAGCGAGATGGGTCTGTAGTTGCATACAGCTTCAGGGTCCGCCGAAGGTTTCTTCAGTAGCGGAAGGATCTTAGCATGTTTCCACCCCATAGGCATTAACCCTACCCGTAGAGAGGTGTTCAAGATCGAATTCACCCAGGGGTTGATCACATCCGCTATCGAGGACAATTCTTTGGCTGGGCAGGGCCAGATTTCAAAGTTTTCATAAACACCAGAGACTGCTCCAAGGTAATCTCTGGAAACTCCCCAAGAGAAGCCCTAGAACTGGGGCAGGCGGCTGAGAGAATACCCTCAGTATCCTCTCGCTCCGGTGATTGGGCTGCAAAAGAGTCCTGAATTGATTTAATTTTTTCATAAAAAAGAGGGCCATGCATTCCGTCCAGTCACTAGTGGGAACAAACGGTTGGCTTGTAGATGCAGGGGAGGTAAAACTCTTTACCACATTAAAGAGAGTTTTACTCTTATTAGCTGCCATATCAATTTTTGTAGACAAAATGTTTTTTTTGCTCACGTATACTCTTGTGATAATTCCTCAGTGCCTGTTTGTAAGTTAGTTTATCTGAGGAATTATAATTCCTCCGCCACTCCCTTTCAAGAAGTTTACAAGCTCTTTTACTCTTCCTTAGGGCCTCAGAAAACCAGGGAGCTGATGCTCGAGTGAGTTTATCAGTCCTCGTACAAACAGGGGCTAGTTCAGTGGCTTGCTGCTGCAGCCAATCCTCAAAAGACTTCACATCCTGTTCCAGGACTCCCCTTAAGGGAATTGGCCTCTGCCGCATCGCACACTGAATGGCTTCAGATGTTATCAGATAGAATCGTCTCGAAGAATGATTCACCATAAATGTCTCCAGGGGTTGGGGTCTGGCACTATCTCTGCAGATTTTAAAATTAATCAGATGATGGTCGGACCAAGTAAAGGCCAAAGGGGCAGCCATATCAATCTGATTAGAAGAGAAAACCTGATCCAGTACGTGACCTTCCTCATGCGTAGGTCCACAATCAAACGGGGTTAAATTAAGGATATCCAGGGATTCAAACAGTCTAAGGGAATCAAGCTCCAAAGATTTATCCATATGGATATTAAAATCTCCCAGGACCATACAATGGCTATATTTGGCTGCGAAGGGAGAGATGGAATGGCTGATAGAGTCCAGGAAGTTCTTAGCCGGGCCAGGGGGGCGATAAATTACTACTCCTGCCAAGGATTGCTGAGCTGAGAGAGTTAAAATGAAACCCAGACTTTCTGCCCCCTCTATCTCCACATTCGCCAGCGGGGTACAGGTAAAGGAACTCCTGTATATAATAGCTATTCCGCCACCTCTCCCCGCCTGGCGATCTTTCCTCAGAATCTGGTAGCCTTGTGGAATAGCATTAGCAATAGTAGGATTAGAAGCCTCCGTTAGCCAGGTTTCTGTGAGGAACAACAGGTCAAGGGGTGAGTCAGTATGAAGATCAAAGATTTCAAATTCATGTTTTTTCAGGGATCGGACATTCAATAGAGCAACCTTCCAGTATTCATCTAAGATCTCATGACCCCTGTCCAAGGTGGCCATAACCCTTTTAACGTACTGCTCCCTTAGAGGGGGCCAGGCTGACCAGGTACAATCTTTACACCTCTCAAAGCCGTTGTTCCCCGGGCTAAGTGAATGGGGTCTACATGCCCCACCCTTATCAAACCCTAACAACAGGTCCCTATCATAGGTAATTACCTTAAGCGGCACCGGTATAAAACTGGCAGCATGGCCGGCTCCGGACCCTTCCGGGACGCTGCCTTCGGCGCGCCAGCGGCACGCCTGCTGAGCGTGTCCGCTGCGCGCTAGCGCCACGTCCCGTTTTAAAAGGGCAAGCATCCAGCCACTAGACCGCGCTAAAGTGGAAAAATGGCGGCTAGCAGTCCTGGAGCTGTAAAAGAACCGGTTTGAGTCCCCCTCCCTCCACAATCAAATTCCCAATTCCCCAATTGCACAATTCCCACACAGCAAATCTAAAATTTAGGCAGACTAAAAGAAGCAGAATTTAAAATGCAGGTCCCTGAATTAGCAGCAATTAATTCGGATCGGTGGCGGCAAGATGTTAGTCAGTGCTCTATGTTGCTTAGACTGGGAGGCTCGCGCCACGTCCCGTTTTAAAGAACCCAGCGTCCAGCCACTAGACCGCGTTGAAGTGGAAAAATGGCGGCTAGCGGTCCTGGAGCTGCAAAAGAGCCGGTTCGAGTCCCCCTCCCTCCACAATCAAACTCCCAATTCCCAGATTGCACAATTCACACACAGCAAATCTAAAAATTAGGCAGACTAAAAGGAGCAGAATTTAAAATGCAGGTCCCTGAATTAGCAGCACTTTATTCGGATCGGTGGCCGCAAGATGTTAGTCAATGCTCTATGTTGCTTAGAGTGAGTGCGATAGATAGACAGATAGATAGAGTGAGGGTGATAGATAGATAGAGTGAGTGCAATAGATAGATAGAGTGAGGGTGATAGATAAATAGATAGATAAATAGAGTGAGGGTGATATATAGATAGAGGGAGGGCGATAGAGAGATAGATAAAGGGAGGGCGATAGATAGAGGGAGGGCGATAGATAGAGTGAGGGCGATAGATAGATAGAGGGAGGGCGATAGATAGATAGAGGGAGGGAGGGTGATAGGTAGATAGATAGATAGATAGATAGATAGATGGATAGATGGATAGATGGATAGATGGATAGATGGATAGATGGATAGATGGATAGATGGATAGATGGATAGATGGATAGATGGATAGATGGATAGATGGATAGATGGATAGATAGATAGATAGATAGATAGATAGATAGATAGATAGATAGATAGATAGATAGATAGATAGATAGATAGATAGATAGATAGATAGATAGAGTGAGGATGATAGATAGCCAGAGTGAGGGCGATAGATAGATAGATTGAGTGAGGGCGATAGATAGATAGAGGGAGGGCGATAGATAGAGGGAGGGAGGGCATTAGGTAGATAGATAGAGTGAGGGAGATAGATAGATAGATAGCTAGATAGATCAATAGATAGATAGATAGATAGATAGATAGATAGATAGATAGATAGATAGATAGATAGATAGATAGATAGATAGATAGATAGATAGATAGATAGATAGATAGATAGAGTGAGGGTGATAGATAGAGTGAGGACGATAGAAAGATAGAGAGATAGAGTGAGGGCGTTAGATAGATAGTGTGAGGGAGATAGATAGATGGAGTGAGGGAGATAGATAGAGTGAGGGCTATAGATAGATAGATAGATAGATAGATAGATAGATAGAGGTGTGTGTGGTTGTGTGTGTAGTTGTATGTGTGTGGTTGGGTGTGTGTGTTTGTGTGTGTGGGGTTGTGTGTGTGTGGTTGTGTGTGTTGTGTTTGGGGTTGTGTGTGTTGAGTTTGGGGTTGTGTGTGGTTGTGTGTGTGGTTGTGGGGTTGTGTGTGTGGTTGTGGGGTTGTGTGTGTGGTTGTGGTTGTGTGTGTGGTTGTGTGTGTGTGGAGGGTTGTGTGTGTAGGGTTGTGTGTGTGTGGGGTTGTATGTGTGTGGGGTTGTATGTGGGGGGTTGTGTGTGTGTGGGGTTGTGTGTGTGGGGGGTTGTGTATGTGGGGTTGTATGTGTGGGGGGTTGTGTGTTGGGTGGTTGTGTGTGTGGGGGGTTGTGTGTGTGGTGGGTTGTGTGTGTGTGTGGGGTTGTGTGTGTGGGGGGTTGTGTGTGTGGGGGGTTGTGTTTGTGGTGAGTTGTGTGTGTGGGGTTGTGTGTTTGTGTGGGGTTGTGTGGAAAGGGTTGTGTGTGGGGTTTGTGTGTGGGGTTTGTGTGGGGGGGTTGTGTGTGGGTGTGTGTGTGGGGGGGGCTGTGTGTTTGGGGTGTGTGTGGGGGGTATGTGTGTGTGGGGGGTGGTTGAGTGGGGGGGTTGAGTGTGTGGGGTTGTGTGTGTGTGGGATTGTGGGGGTGTGTGGAGTTGTGTGTGTGGGGTTGTGTGTGTGTGGTTGTGTGTGTGGGTGTTGTGTGTGTATGGAGGTGTGTGTGGGGGTGTGTGAAGGGAAGTTGTGTGTGTGGGGTTGTGGGGGTGTGTAGGGTTGTGTGTGGGGGTTGTGTGTGTGTGTGTAGGGTTGTGTGTGTGGGAGGGGTTGTGTGTGGGGTTGTGTTTGTGTGTGGGGTTGTATGTGTAGGGGGGTTGTATGTGTAGGGGGGTTGTGTGTGGGGGGTTGTGTGTGTGTGGGGTTGTGTGTGTGGGGGGTTGTGTGTGGGGGGGGTTCTGTGTGGGGGGGTTGTGTGTGTGTGTGTGTGGTGGGGTTGTGTGTGTGTGGGTGTGTGTGTGGGGGGGGTTGTGTGTGGAGTTGTGTGTGGGGTTGTGTGTGTGGGGTTGTGTGTGTGGGGTTGTGTGTGTATGTGTGGGGTTGTGCGTGGGGGGTTGTGTGTGTTTGGGGGGTCTGGGTGTGTGTGTAGGGTTGTCTGTGAGGGGTTGTGTGTGTTGGGGGTTGTGTGTGGGAGGTTGTGTGTGGGGCTGTGTGTGTGTGTGTGTAGGTATGTGTGTGGGGGGGTTGTGTGTGTGGGGGGTTGTGTGTGTGTGGGGTTGTGTGTGTGGGGGGTTTGTGTGTGTGGGGTTGTGTGTGTGGGTTGTGTGTAGGGGGTTGTGTGTGTGGGTGGGTGTGTGTGTGGGGGGGTGGGGGCTGTGGGGGATATGTGTGTGTGGGGGGGGGTTGTGTGTGGGGGGTGTGGACGGTTGTGTGTGTGTGTGTGGAGTTGTGTGTGGGTGGTTGTGTGTGTGGGGTTGTGTGTGTGGTTGTTTTGTGTGTATGGGTGGGGGTGTGTTTATGGGGGGGCTGGGTGTGTGTGTGTGTGGGTTGTGTGTGTGTGTGTAGGGTTGTGTGTGGGGGGATGTGTGTGTGGGGCATGGGGGTGTGTCTGGGGTGTGGGTGTGTGTGGGGGTTGTGTGTGTGTGGGGGGGTTGTGTGGGTGGAGTTGTGTGTGGGGTTGTGTGTCTGGGATTGTGTGTGTGTATGGGGTTGTGTGTGGGGGGTTGTGTGTGTATGGGGTTGTGTGTGTGGGGGGGTTTGTGTGGGGGGTTTGTGTGTGTGGGGGTATTGTGTGTGGGGGGTTGTGTGTGTGGGGGGTTGTGTGTGGGGTTTGTGTGTGTGGGGGGTTGTGTGTGGGGGGTAGTGTGTGAGTGTGTGTGTGTGGTGTGTGTGTGTGTGTGGGGTGTGTGTGTGGGGTTGTGTGTGTGGAGTTGTGTGTGGGGTTGTGTGTGTGTGGGGGTTGTGTGTGTGTGTGGGGTAGTGCGTGTAGGGTTGTGTGGGGGGTTGTGTGGGGTTCTGTGTGTGATTGTGTGTGTGGGGGGTTGTGTGTGTGTGTGGGGTTGTGTGTGTGTGGGGTTGTGTGTGTGTGAGGGGGGTTGTGTGTGGGGGGTTGTGTGTGTGGCAGAGTTAATTACACTCTTTCACATGCTCAAATTCCTCAATTGATAGTTCTGTAGAAAGATGAAAATACATTCTTACAAAAAGCCTCGTTATCAAGAGGAACCTACGAGCAAATCTTGTTTCCAAATACGCAAATAAAAAACAAATCAAGAGTGAAACTATTTAAAGTCGTACAAACAGTTCTGTGACAATTAAGGGAAAAATGGGACTAAGCGGCCCAGCTGACATCTGTCAGCAAAGACTGAAATGGGTATATAGTTGACAAACATAGCTAAAGCCTGCCAGCCCAAAGAATCCGTCTATGTCTATGCCTCCTGAAACAGGATAGGCTCCGATCCAGCCATGGGCTTGTCCTAAGTTTTATTCATTATGCTTCAGCCAGGAAGATAGGTAGACTGAAATCTTTACACACAAACAATGGACTGTGACAGTGCATACAGTCTCCTGAATTGCGGGTGGCAGACAATTTTGAACGCAATATTTTACCACCACCAAACAAAGAAGGAAAAACAGCTATAGCAAATCATTAAATTACTGAACTTCCAACAACCTCACAATATTGCACTACAGCCTATAAAAGCAGTTCCTAGAGAAATGTCCAACTTCTCACCCTTGCTTCCATATACATTGGGTCTACGAAAATCAATTATACCCCTTTTTCTCAAAACCTAATACATTTGCAACACAAACATGTTTGAAAAAAGACCACTTTTCTGCTAATTATTTAAAAAATAATTAAAAGAAAGAAAAGAAATCCAGCCAAAGTGCAGTGAGTCTTGAATTCACATTATAACACGTTATTGGCGTGTCATTTTTTTTTTATTGAAAGTATAAGAAGGTAAAGAAAGGGAAGTAAGGGAAGGACAGAAATACAGTAAATGCAACAAAAGCCCTCGCAGGAGCTCACTCTACATGGCATAGGAGTTCAATATTGCTGAAGAGTGGACAACGCGGCCACCCCAGCCAGGATGATTCTCAAAGTCCGCCAGCTAACGTTGTTGCCCCCAGTGGGGAGTCCATAGAAGGCATCTGTTCACAGTGGCGCCAGGCAAAAGCCGCCCAAACCTGCGGCTCATTCGATCAGTCTAATTTGCGCCTCCTCGTTTCTCGGCCATAAGAAAACAATACTGCAAGGTGAAACACAAAGACCCACCCCCCACAAAGATAGACAAAACAAAACACCCTCCCCCCAAACTCCTGTAACCCTCCAACCCCCCCCCCCCAGTGGTGGCAGCCAAGTAACAGGCACACTTCCGAACAATCTCTCATACTTGGAACAAATGGAGTGCACGTAAAGTGGGCGGGCAGACCACTGACGGTAGACCTTGAGAAAGGAAGCGGACCAGCGGGCCCCATCTGAAGATGAAGTTTTTGAAATCTCCTCTGAAAACATCCGCCATACGTTCCATACTCAGAAGTTTCCACAATCTAGCATACCAGAGGGAAAGTGCAGGGGCCTCCTTCTTTTTCCAAGCCGCCACCAAGGTCAGCTTGGCCGCACCCATGCAGAGCCAAAGGATTTGTTTATCCGCTTTGGTCTGATGCTCCAGGAGCGGATCACGGAGACCCAAGAGAACAAAGCTTATCGAGTCAGGAACCGGGTACCCCAACACATCCTTGATTTGGGACAGTATCTCCTCCCAGTAGGGGCGAATGACAGGGCAGTCCCACCAAATATGGCGGAAATCCCCCAAGAGACCACAACCCCGCCAACATCTATCCGACGTAGAGGGAAAGATCTTTTTCAACCGGGCTGGGTAAAGATACCAGTCCATCATCGTTTTCATGTGGGCCTCCCTAAGGTCAATGGAATGATTAAATCTGTGCAGGTCACGCCAGAGGTGAGTCCACTGCTCATCAGAGATATCCCAAGTGCTCTTCCCACAAACTCTTGTATCTAGGGCGAGGCGAGATAGCCGTGGCCAGCAGAAGGTCATAGAGGAAGGAGATCACCCCTCTCATGGTTGTGGTGCAGGTGATAAAGGATTCGAAATCTGTGGGAGGCCTTGTCGCTGCATCTCACACCTCCGGAGACAATGCCCAGTGTAGCATTTGAGCATGCCGGTAACGCTCGGATGGTAACACCGCATAATCACGCATGCAGTTGTGGAAGGTAAGTGGCTCATAACCGTGAAACAGGTGTGTGAGCGCGTAACATCCCCCCGCTCTCCACCCATCAAATGGGCCCTCCGTGAGAGCCGGTGGAAAGGCCGGGTTAAAATGTATAGGGGTGAAGGGGGACGGGAAGCAAGTCCACCTCTCATCGCTAGAAACCGAGTCCCAGACCTTCAGGGTGGTACTCATAGGCGTGCTAATATAGGCGTTCCGAGGGCGATCCCCCTTCGCCTTCCAGACCAGGTCCCATATCGACCTCCCCGCCACACTCCTATCCATATGCAGCCAGTGCTTCTCCGATTCCATCTGGGTCCACTCAGCCAGCACTCGGAGTTGCGCCGCCTTATAATAGAGATGCATATCTGGGAGGCCTACCCCACCCTTCTTCAAAGGCCGTCGCAGCGTGAGAAAGGAAAGTCTAGCGCGACCCCCCTGCCAGATGTAATGCAGGATCATGGTCTTAACACGCTTAAAAAAGCTCCCATCTAAAGCAATAGGGAGCGCTTGAAACAGGTATAGGAGCTTAGGGAGCATCGTCATTTTAACAGCATGGACGCGGCCCAGCCAAGAAATGAACATGGGCTTCCACCGATTAAGCTCAGTCTGTATCTGGGCCAGCAAAGGTGGGAAGTTGGCCGCATATAGAGTGGTAACAGATGAGGTCAGCCGGACCCCGAGGTATTGTAAAGAGGAGCTAGCCCATGACAGGGGCGTGAGCGGCCGGATACGGTCCACCTCAGCAGATGGTAGCGTGAGGTTAAGGATGTACGATTTGGTAGGGTTGACCCAAAAACCCGCCACAGCTTCAAACTGAGAGAGTACCTCCTGTACCCGCGGAAGGAAGTTTCCCGGGTCCGCTAGTGACAGTAGAACGTCATCAGCAAAAAGGGAGATTTTATGTTGCTCTCCTGAGAAGGGGAGACCACTGATGTCCGGGTCCTCCCGCACCCTAAGGGCTAGGGGCTCAATGCTGAGCGCAAAGAGTAGGGGAGATAGGGGACAGCCCTGCCACGTACCCCGGGAGTGTACAAAGAAGGGTGAAACATGGCCATTAACCATGACCCTTGATCGAGGACTGTGGTAGTTGGCCCGAAGCATATCTATGAATTTGGGGGAAAAGCCAAAGGCTGCCAGCGTACCGAAGAGAAAGGTCCAGTCCACCAGATCGAACGCCTTTTCAGCGTCAAGGCCCACCAAGACCGCCGGGATCTTGAAGCGATTGGCCTTCTCGATCAAGTGAATCAGCCTTCTGGTGTTGTCGTGGGTCTGTCGGCCCTTTATAAATCCCGATTGATCGGGATGGATAAGGGCAGGCATAAGGTCTTGGAGCCGTGCAGCCAAGATGGAGGAGTATAATTTAGCATCCACATTCAGTAGAGCTATGGGCTCGTATGACTCACACTTCGAGGGGTCCTTCCCGGCCTTGGGGATAATCGAGATCATCGCCTCCGCCATGGAGCCCGTAGTCTGGCCCGCCTCCCTCATGCCATTAAAAAGGGTCACCAGGAAGTCCCCCAGCTCAGAGGCAAAGGTCTGATAGAAGGGCGCCGTGAAGCCATCTGGGCCAGGCGCCTTAAGCGGTTTAAGGGACTTAATTGCGGCCAACACCTCCTCCCTAGTAAAGGGGGCCTCCAGAAGGTCATTCCACTCCTTGGAAACCTGCGGAAGCGAATGAGCCCTCAGGTACTCCTCTTGATCCTCCGGCACCAGGCTATCCGCTGAGTACAGGGCGGCATAGAATTGCCGAAGAGTTCCGCCTTGGCCGCGTCTTGATGCTCCAAGGCGCCCGAGGGCGCCCGGATGCCACCCACATATTCTCTCTCACGCTTATCGCGAAGCTGTCGAGCCAGATGTTTCCCCACTTTATTGCCTTGTGCGTATGGAAAGACGACGTAAGCGCAGGAAGGTATACTCCGCCCGATTATTATAGTGGGCCCTGAGTTTACCCCGCACTGCACAAGTGGACGGATTGTCCTTCGAGAAGGATTCTGCTTGTGCGCAGTTTCAAGCGTCGCTAACTCCGCCTCCAGCGCCTCCCTTTCCTCACGCCTAAGTTTGTTCAGGGCGGAGTTCAGCGCAATGCACGTGCCCCGTGTCGTCGCCTTAAAACCGAGGTGTCCCCTTCTTTATTAAACTCAAAGAATTCACCAATGGCCGCCCTGAGTTTAGTGCACGACTCCTGATCATGTGTAAGTGAGACAGGGAAGTACCATTTGCGGTGGGGGGACATCCCCGGAGCCCAAGTCAAGCATACTGCCAAGAGGCTGTGATCTGATACAGAGAGTGGGAATATCCTACTTTCCCGCAAGTCCCCCTGTAATGACTGGTTCAGAAAGATGTGATCGAGACGCGAATACGTGTGGTGAACATGGGAAAAGAACGTGTAGTCTCTAGTGTGTGGGTGGAGGGCGCGCCAGCCATCAATGAGACCCAGACTGTCCATAGCATCCCGCAACTCAGGGGAGAAGAGGCTCGCCTCCGTCCTCTGTTGGTGCGAGCAATCCAGACCTTTGTCCCACACCAAATTGAAGTCCCCCATCACTATCAAAGCACCCTCCCCAAAATCACCCACCTCCCGCATGAAAGCCTCAAGGAACCCATTTTGGCCCGTGTTCGGCGCATAGAGAACCACCCATGTGCAGAGCTTGCCTAGGAGCATCCCCTTCACCATCAGCCATCTACCCTCCTTGTCGCTGCGCACCCCCATGGGTTGAAATTGCAGTGTAGAGCGAAACAGAAGTGCCACCCACCGATGCTTAGTGGCGGCAGAAGACCTGTATATCTTCGGGTATTGCCTATTCTTAAGCCTGGTTTCGTCCCTGCAGGCCAAATGAGTCTCCTGCAGTCCCATCACATCCAATTGATGATCCATAATATATTTCCACACCTTCTGACGCTTTTGGGGGGAATTAAGGCCTTTAACATTCCAGGAACCTATCGTAACAGGCATCATTTAAACATTCCCCTCCCACAACCCGCTCTACATAATGCCCCCCGTAGCGTCATAAACAACCCAACCACACCCGCATTCACATCAGATCCACCGCTACCACCACTGAGCCCAGTCCAAAACAGCCCCCCCCAAACCAAAAGAGCCCCAAGACGTTAAGTAGAAAAAACAGTTCTAGAACCGGAAAGAGAACAAGTACACCAAGAAAAGAAGCAGCCGGACATGACCATAAGGGTCGGGGGTAGAAGACCCGGGTAATGCCCCCCTCGAGTTCAGGGTCGGGGTAACCCTCCAGTGGAGCACGGTCCCTTAATGTACCTGAGGTGATAGAGCCCCTCCGGCCCCACGGGCCACCGTTGGGGGAGCCTAGGCTGCAGAAGAGCTGTCTATCCGGCCCGAATCAGTCACCAAAGCCACCGAGGCAAGGACCTCTCCCCTCTCATTTTGGCTCGCCGAGGGAGTCGGACCCTCCGCCACTCCAAGGCGGCCCACTCTCTGCCATGCCGGGGAACGGGAACGGCGTCGTCTTCTTGGGGAAGCGCTGGCGCCAGCCGACGCGGCCTCCTCTTCCATGCCCAGAAGTTCCCTGGCAGCCGCCAGGGATCGTATTTGCACCAGTCTGTTCTGCCATCTAAAGATGAGCCGAAAGGGGTGGCCCCAGGAGTATGACACCCCGTCGTCCCGCAGGAAAGCTGTTACCGGGCGGAAGTCCTGCCGCTTCTGCAATGTGGAGGCCGCCAAGTCCTGAAAGAGCTGGGGACTATGTCCCCGAAACTGCAGGTTGTTAATATCCCTGGCCTTTCGTAGGATCCTCTCTTTTAATTGAAAGTCGTGGACACAAACTAAGATGTCCGGCGGCGGCGAGCGCGCGCCACGTGGCAGCCCAACTCAATGCACTCTGTCCATGCGGATCTCCGAGAGGTCCGTTTCTGCTAGAATCTGCAGGAAAAGGGCCTGCACATACTCCCGCAAGCTTTCACCTTCTCCTTTCCAGGGTATAGCTCGGATTTGAATGTTATTGCGGCGGGACCGATTTTCCAAATCTTCGCAGTGGGTCTGAAGGTCTAAGTTCTGCTCTTGGAGCCTGAGCATATCCTGCTGTAACTGGTGGAAGTCGTCTGTAAGGCCTAGATCGTGCTCCTCCAGGGTCACCACCCGTTCTCCAATGCCATCCACATCTCGGCGGACGTCGCGCAGATCGGAGGCCAGCTGTGACTTCAGCTCCGTGATGTCGTCCTTAATGGATGCAAAAAGTTCGATCAGGAAGGCCTTTGTGACCGGGCCATCCCCGTCTTCCTTCGCAAGGGATTTGCTGGAGCTGGGGGGCGATACGGATGAACCCTTCCCAGGGCCGTCCTTCCCAGGCCTGTTCATGCGGTTCCTCGTCATCATGATGAGGAGCCTCGGCGAGTCCCCGCGCGCTCCGCGATCACTGGGGCGCCCCGGGATAGCAGGTCACGCTCCCTCGCACCCCCCGGGACCTCCGCTCCGCTGTCACCGGGAGGCCGGAGCTATCAGAGGGCAGCAGTCGCCGTGCACACTCAATGTCCGCTGAGTCGCCCCAGGGCTATAAGGGGTAGGATCGGATCAGCACCTTCACTCCCCCCGTCTCTCTGCGCTGTCCAGCAGCCGCCAGACAGGTCGGCGCCTCCTCGCCACCTCCGTCCAGGCGATGGGAGCCAAGATGAGCCACAGGGGGTTAGAGTAAGTTTGTGACGGCCCCAGTCAGGGGATCCTGCAGTGCGATTACTCCTCTCCGCACGTCGCTATGGCCCAGGGTCGCCCGGGTAATGGCAGCCGATGCTCTCCGTGCGATGCAGTGTAGGCCGCACTAGCGCATGTGCGTCGCCGCCTCAACACCTCGGCCAAGTCCGCCGGTCTTGGTCGTAGCTCGTCGGGAAAAGGCTCAAAAGCATTCGGGGCACCTCAGTAACCCCAATAAAGTGCGGAGAGAGGCTCACAGGCTGCCAAATGGTGTGTGATGTGCACACGCCCGCACAAATGCACTGTAGGCAATCTGCCTGGAAAAGCCTTTGGGAGCATTTTTGAAAGCCCCTACTTTATATCTCGCCAAAGCATTGCTAACGCAATGGCTTAATGCGAGACCTAAAAAACATAAAAAGGGTTTAAAGCCCACTTAATATTTAACATCGGTGGGCTTCACCTGTTCACTACAACATGGCAAAAAAAAAAAAAAGATTGACAAAGCCAATAGATCTTACTTTGGCAAGACCTGTTGGCTTTGCTAATGGTTGCTGGTTATGGCTTGCACTCTTTAGAGAGTGCATGCATCGACCATTCTTCTACTTCGTGCGCCCTTCTCTGCTCACCGTGGTTTCACCAACACTCCCCTCCCACTCTTCCAATGTCTTTCTTACCCACTCCTCCATGTTGCTTTACCTCCCTCGGCCCCTGCACTGTTTTCTTAGGTCTCGGGCCTAGCCTACACTGCTTAAGCAGTGTGGGCATAGCTCAGAGACCTTTTCTCAGGGATTTTGAAAATGGACCTTGGATTCCACAACGCTCGTTCTTGTGGATTCCCAAGGTCCATTCTCATTGGCCTTTGCGTGCGTTTAGTTTTAAAACAGAACACGCAATAGGCCATGGGTAGACGTGTAGCTCCGCCCATGGCCTATTGCTGTCTGTTACGTGCACTCAAGGCCATATATCTTGAATTATCGCGGCCGTGAAGAGAATCGCGAAAGCGATCGCTTGTTATTAAATGTTCGAAACAACGTGGTATGAGTCTGCATTTCCCTTTTTGGCATCTGTGTTTAAGTGGAAACTTCTAACGTTGTACTGCGAGTGATGCTCGTGTCGAGTAAAACATCAGCTTTCCCTGGCAGAGCAAACCTGGCACAGCTCGGGGAACCCGCGCTCCGGCAGGCCGTCTCTACACGCTGTTCCTAACAGTGCTTTTCGGGCGCCATGATGTGTGTGGGGAGGGGGCTGCGAGAGGGGAGAATATGCTATCCAGACTGTTTTTTTAAAGGTACTAAAGTTCTGCAGGGCGAGGGGCCTCAGGAAGTGAGAGTGTGCTTGCTTTTGGAGCAGGGTTGGTTGGGAGGGGTCCGGGGGCATGTTGATTAATATAATAAACAAGTGCTGATGAGGAGGGTGATGGGTGCGTGTGGGGTTGTCAGTGCAGTGACACAACCCTGGGCATGTTTCAGGGCTTAGGGACGAGTTAAGGCAGTGATGGAAGCAGGGGCATGGACTCCCTACCTCCTGGTTGTGAGTGCGGAGTGAGTGCAGAGTGTGAGTGCAGAGTGAGAGTGAGTGTAGAGTGAGTGCAGACAGTGAGTGCAGAGTGAGAGTGAGTGCAGAGTGAGGGCAGAGAGTGAGCGCAGAGTGAGAATGAATGCAGAGTGAGTGCAGAGTGTGAGTGCAGAGTGAGTGCAGAGTGTGTGCAGAGTGAGTACAGAGTGAATGCAGAGTGAGTGCAGAGTGCAGAGTGAGTGCAGAGTGCAGAGTGAGAGTGAGTGCAGGGTGAGTGCAGAGTGTGTGCAGAGTGAATACAGAGTGAGTGCAGAGTGAGTGTAGAGTGCAGAGTGAGTGCATAGTGCAGAGTGAGTGCAGAGTGAGAGTGAGTGCATAGTGAGTGCAGAGTGTGTGACTGCAGTGTGAGTGCAGAGTGAGTGCAGCGTGTGAGTGCAGAGTGAGTGCAGAGTGAGTGCAGAGTGAGAGCAGAGTGAGTGAAGAGTGAGTGTGACTGCAGTGTGAGTGCAGAGGGAATGCAGAGTGTGTGCAGAGTGAGTGCAGAGTGCGAGTGAGTGCAGAGTGAGAGTGAGTGCAGAGTGAGAGTGAGTGCAGAGTGAGTGAAGAGTGCATGCATAGTGAGATTGAGTGCAGAGTGAGTGCAGAGTGAGTGCAAGTGCAGAGTGAGTGAAGAGTGAGTGCAGAGTAAGAGTGAGTGCAGAGTGAGAGTGAGTGTGAGTGCAGAGTGTGTGCAGAGTGAGAGTGAGTGCAGAGTGAAAGTGAGTGCAGAGTGACAGTGAGTGCAGAGTGAGAGTGTGCGCAGAGTGAGTGCAGAGTGTGAGTGCAGAGTGTGAGTGCAGAGTGCAGTGTGAGTGCAGGGTGAGTGCAGGGTGAGTGCAGGGTGAGAGTGAGTGCAGAGTGAGAGTGAGTGCAGAGTAAGAGTGAGTGCAGAGTGAGAGTGAGTGCAGAGTGAGTGCAGAGTGAAGAGTGAGTGCAGAGTGAGTGCAGAGGGAGAGCAGAGTGAGTGCAGTGTGAGTGAGTGCAGAGTGAGAGTGAGTGCAGAGTGAAGAGTGAGAGCAGAGTGAGTGCAGATTGAGAGCAGAGTGAGTGCAGAGTGTGAGTGAGTGCAGAGTGAGTTCAGAGTGAGAGTGGGTGTAGAGTGAGTGCAGAGTGAGTGCAGAGTGAGTGCAGAGTGAGAGTGAGTGCAGAGTGAGTGCTGAGTGTGAGTGCAGAGTGTGAGTGCAGAGTGAGTGCAGAGTGATAGTGAGTGCAGAGTGAGAGTGAGTGCAGAGTGAGAGTGAGTGCAGAGTGAGTGAAGAGTGCATGCAGAGTGTGAGTGAGTGCAAAGTGAGTGCAGTGTGAGTGCAGAGTGTGAGTGCAGAGTTTGAGTGCAGAATGAGTGCAGAGTGTGAGTGCAGAGTGAGAGTGAGTGCAGAGTGTGAGTGCAGAGTGTGAGTGAGTGCAGAGTGAGAGTGAGTATGAGTGAGTGTAGAGTGAGTGCAGAGTGTGTGCAGAGTATGTGCAGAGTGAGAGTGAGTGCAGAGTGAGTGCAGAGTGTGAGTGCAGATTGCAGTGTGAGTGCAGCATGAGTGCAGAGTGAGTGCAGAGTGTGTACAGGATGAGCGCAGAGAGAGTGAGCTCAGAGTGAGAGTGAGTGCAGAGTGAAAAGTGAGTGCAGTGAGTGCAGAGTGAGGCAGAGTGAGTGCAGAGTGTGAGTGGGTGCAGAGTGAGTGCAGAGTAAGTCCAGAGTGAGAGTGAGTGCAGAGTGAGTGCAGAGTGAGTGCAGAGTGAGAGCAGAGTGAGTGCAGAGTGTGAGTGCAGAGTGAGTGCAGAGTGAGTGCAGAGTGAGAATGAGTGCAGAGTGAGAGTGAGTGCAGAGTGAGAGTGAGTGGAGAGTGAGTGCAGAGTGAGAGTGGGTGTGAGTGCAGAGTGAGTGCAGAGTGAAGAGTGAGTGCAGAGCAAGTGCAGAGTGAGTGCAGAGTGAGTGTGAGTGCAGAGTGAGTGCAGAGTGAGTGCAGAGTGAGTGCAGAGTGAGAGTGAGTGCAGAGTGAGAGTGAGTGCAGAGTGAGAGTGAGTGAAGAGTGAGTGCAGATTGAAGAGTGAGTGCAGAGTGAGTGCTGAGTGAGAGTAGAGTGAGTGCAGAGTGAGAGTGAGTATGAATGAGTGTAGAGTGAGTGCAGAGTGTGTGCAGAGTGAGAGTGAGTGCAGAGTGAGTGCAGAGTGTGAGTGCAGATTGCAGTGTGAGTGCAGAGTGAGTGCAGCATGAGTGCAGAGTGAGTACAGGATGAGCGCAGAGAGAGTGAGTTCAGAGTGAGAGTGAGTGCAGAGTGAAAAGTGAGTGCAGTGAGTGCAGAGTGAGAGCAGAGTGAGTGCAGAGTGTGAGTGAGTGCAGAGTGAGTGCAGAGTAAGTGCAGAGTGATAGTGAGTGCAGAGTGTGAGTGAGTGCAGAGTGAGTGCAGAGTGAGAGTGAGTGCAGAGTGAGAGTGAGTGCAGAGTGAGAGTGAGTGGAGAGTGAGTGCAGAGTGAGAGTGAGTGTGAGTGCAGAGTGAGTGCAGAGTGAAGAGTGAGTGCAGAGCGAGTGCAGAGTGAGTGCAGAGTGAGAGTGAGTGCAGAGTGAGAGTGAGTGAAGAGTGAGTGCAGATTGAAGAGTGAGTGCAGAGTGAGTGCTGATTGAGAGCAGAGTGAGTGCAGAGAGTGAGTGCAGAGTGTGAATGAGTGCAGAGTGAGTGCAGAGTGAGTGCAGAGTTAGAGTGAGAGTGAGTGCAGAGTGAGAGTGTTAGAAATGGGATCCCTGGCTGGCCAGGGCTTGCGCCAAAGTCAGTCAGAGACCACCACTCCTAAGTCAGGGCAAGGGAGTTATACGCCAAGATAACCCCTGCTCACCCTCTAGGTAACGTGGCGCGAGCAGCAAGGCTAAACTTGGAGGCTATGTGAGTTAAGTATTTGCGCACGCACCCCAGCAACAACACCCAAGGCCCACCACAAAGGAAACTCCACACAAGTTTATATATAAAAATAACCTTTGTATTATACCAAAACACATTAGATAAAACACACACTTTACAATGTGCCAACAGGCACGGGCCGAATTTACAGGGGATATGTACAAGACAGGGCCACATGGACCACTGTCAGGAATCAGCACTTTTAGAACTTAGCACTAGGTAGAATTAGTACTTAGAACATGGAATATAAATCACTGTAGCACAAAATAGAACACAAAGCACACAACCAGTAACTACTGGTAACCAGGTAAGTACCACCTACGCAACCCTAGCCACCCTAGGAACAGGTCACACAGGGAACCAGGACCTCACTAGCACCACCTGTACTAGCAAGAACAACCACCTAAGTATCACAATACATGTAGGGGTATAAGCACATAACACATGATGCATAACATACATTCAGAGGTGTAAGGAAGGAAAACACATGATGTCTAAAAACATTCAGAGGTGTATCAAAGAACACAATTGCACCAAATCACATAAAAGTCACCACCTGTGACTGTCCCTAGGCCAGCTGGCCTCGCCAGGGCTCGGACGCCCTGTGTCCCAGTGTCAGGGGTGCCTAAACGTGGCAGCTGCCCACGAAGTGCTGGGCAGCTGGGGAAAATGATGGGGCCAACGTGGGAGCTGTTGGACAGGCCACGTGACGGGCTTGCCTCCTCCCCACATGACAGGACCCGGGCCCCGGTCCTCCCGATGTTACCCACAAAAGCAACCCGCACCCCGTCCCATGCGGGACTCCTGCCGCGGACCTCCCTGTATCATGGGGCCGAATTCCTTCCCGCTCCCTCAGCCGGCCCGGCCGCCATCTTGGACTCTGCACCTCGAGGCCGCGTGGCCTCAGATCGACCCTAACCCTGGGCCTGGCCAGGCACCGACATCCCGGCACCACCATCCCCCCAGGAGGTGAACGGCCCACTTGGCAGGTTAATGGGAGAAAGAAGTATCGATGGCTCTCCCCCGCCAGGTGCCGATCGCGCCCAGCTCCCCCGGGCGCTGGCTCCACCCCCCTGCTGGGTGTCTGGACTCCCTCATCCCGGACCTCCCGACCACCAAGTGCGAGAGTCCGGACATCAAAGGGCGCCAGACCTATAACTGGGGCAGCTCCATAGCAGGAAGGCAGTTGTATCCTGGAGTCGAGAGACGCAGTGAAGAACTCATCCTTGACGGACTACTGGCGCTGCCGTAGTCCTGCCTTGCGAACTATCGTCCTGCTTGCTGGCGCTGCCGCAACCTTTCTGCAACCTTCCTCGTCGTCGGGCCCTGCTGGCGTGGCCGCGGACCGTTTGTAACCACCACCTTCATCGGGACCTGCTGGCTCCGCCGCGGACCGTCGCTACCTTCCACCATCCCGGGACCTGCTGGCTCCGCCGCGGCCCGATCATCTAGAACGCCGAGCTCGAGGATTGTGAGCTATTTCATCTACTAGATTGGTAACAAGACTGTCCCGCTACCCTTTTCCCAATCAAGAGACTAGAACCGAGGGGACCCCTGAGTCCAGACCTCCTTGTACCATTCTACCGTACTTAAAGAATTGCTTATAAAGAACGTTGAACCTTATCCTTGTGTGGTGTACATCTGTGGGGGGGAAGTTACTCGTCTGTGCGATCGTTGGAGACGGCTCTCCCCGGAGACCTCTCCCCTTATTCTCGGCCGACTCTCCCGGTCCGTCTAACATTGGTGGCCAGCGGCGCGATCCGAATCAACGCGTAATCGTACAGAGAGTAGCTCACCCCACGACAAAACCACGATGACAACCAAAGAGAGCGGATCCACCGAGAAGTTCCAGATGGAGAAATTGGAAGAGTACAGCCATCGTGAGTTGAAGCAATTCTGCATTGAACTAGGTATCGCTACCACCGGTCTGAGTACTAAGGACGATTTCAAGCACGCCATTGAGTCATGGGCAGAAACCGGGGCCGTCAGACCCCCGGACCAAAACATCACAGCAACAGAGAAAAACGCCACGGCTCCCGAGGAGCGAAGAACGGGTCTTTCGCAAAACGAAATCCAAGAGCGAGAGAAAAACAGACTACATGAACTAGAAATGGCCCGGCTCAAAATTGGATGGCGAACTCAAATTAGCCGAACAAAAACTGAACCTAGAACATCTACGGCTCCGAGAAGAAAGAGAAGAAAAACAGAGACAAAGAGAGCTCGAAGAGAAGAGACTGGCGTATGAACACGAGCGCAACCTAGCAGAGATCGAATTACGTAAGCAGAACAAAGAATTAGGGGTGCCCGAGCAACCGCGCACCCCGGGAGCAACAGAAAAAAAAGTACACATCCCCAAGGATGTCGTGCGAGAATATTTCCGAGATGACGACATACAGCAGTGGTTCAAGGCCTACGAGATCGCTATGACCTCCCACCGGATCGATAGAAGCGACTGGGGAGCCGGTCTTTGGGGGAGGTTCGTCAATGAGGGCCGCGATGCCCTGTTACAGCTCCCCGACCATCTAATGACCTCCTATGACCACATGAAAGCTACCCTCCTCACCCGCTATGGGCTCACACCCGAAATGTACCGCCAGAGGTTCCGAGACTGCACCAGGATCCCGGGTACAACTTGGGTGGAGTACGTGAACTATTTCAGCCGAGCCTTCGAGGGTTGGATCAAGGGGAGCAATGTAACGACCTATGAGCAACTCTTCAATCTCATGGTATGGGAGCATCTATCTAACAACTGCTTCGTCGAGCTCAGGCAGCACCTCCTCGACAGTAAATTGACCGATCCACGACAGCTCGCCGCCGAGGCTGACCGGTGGGAAATCACCCGAGTGGGCCGAAATGGGTCACATGAACAGCACCGGAACCCCCCAGGTCAGCACCGTCCCCGAGGAGGAGGAGGGGGCCAGGGACGAGGAAGAGACCACGCCCCGGCCACTCCCGCTGCCAACGTGCCACCCCCGGCCAACCGGGGCAACACCCCGGCGCGCCCGGGGTACAGAGCCAATGTCACGTGTCACCGATGCCAGCGAGTCGGCCACTACGCAAATGACCCGAATTGTCCACAGAGCCAGACCCCGAGACCCCGCCAGATGGCTGCCGCCGCCCTGGGGGAAGAACAAATCTCCGAAGAACAAGAGGAACGTGAGCAAGAACACCAAGAATGGGAACCAGCCGCCATGGTTCTAGCGTGCCTAGGGGGAAAAGACATGGTCCCGCGGGCCCCCCTACCCGCCAACACCCGGAAGTACAGTCAGTGGGTGAGCATTAATGGACGCCGGGCCGAAGCCCTACGTGACACCGGGGCCAGTGTGACAGCCGTCCGCTGTCACCTGGTGACCCCAGAACAGATCCTGCCGAACGTTCTCTGCCCTGTCCGTTCAGCCGACAATTCGGAGAGTCTCTGTCGGATGGCCTGCGTCCCCTTCGAGTGGGGAGGAGTCTCCGGCATGTTGAAGGTGACGGTCCGAGATGATGCCCCCGTAGACTGCCTCCTGGGAAATGATCTGGAGAGTTCCCCGTGGGCCGCCGTAGAGAGGAGAGAGCACCTGGGGATGTTGGGCCTCCCGGACTGGGCGTGCGTAACCACCCGGTCCATGGCCGCCCGTGCCATCCCCCGACCCGAAGAACCTGAATGGCCGGCACCTTCTCCCCCGGTCGCTCCAGTAGAAGACACCGTCCGTGCCGACCCTCCAGAGCAAACCCCCGAAGGTCTCACCCAGCTCCAGGACCTTCCCGACCTGGCTCAGTGGCGTCAAGAAGGGGGGCCCACCCAAGAACAGTTTTGTCAAGAGCAGAAGACCTGTCCCTCCCTCGAGGGACTCCGCCAACAAGCCCTCGCCCAGAGCGCAGGGGATACCGCCGGAACCCATTGGGTCTATTGGGACAATGACCTGTTGTACAGCGAACAGAGAATCGCGGAGTTAGGGGCCAGTCGAGTGCTAGTGGTGCCCCTCCGCTTCAGAGACTTTTTGCTAAACCTGGCCCACGATGTCCCCCTGGCTGGTCACCTGGGTCAGGACAAAACCTACAGTCGCCTGGTGACCCACTTTTTCTGGCCCAAGATGAGGAACGACGTACTCCAGCACTGCCGGTCTTGCCCCACGTGCCAGGCCAGCGGGAAGAGCGGCCGCACACTTAAAGCACCTCTGCAACCCTTCCCAGTTGTCACCACCCCGTTCGAGAGGGTGGGAATAGACATTGTGGGGCCCCTGGACCCCCGTACAGCACAAGGACATCGGTTCATCCTCGTACTGGTGGACCACGCCACCCGCTACCCCGAGGCTGTTCCCCTGCGAACCATGACAGCCCCGGTGGTTGGCCGGGCCTTGATGGGAATCTTCTCCCGGGTGGGCTTCCCCCGAGAAGTCGTCAGCGACAGAGGCACGAACTTTATTTCAAAATACATGAAATCCCTCTGGCAACAGTGTGGGGTCACCTACCGATTCACGACCCCCTATCACCCTCAAGGAAACGGCCTAGTTGAGCGGTTCAACCGCACGCTCAAAGGGATGATTGGGGGGTTGGAAGAACCCCTCCGTCGCCATTGGGATGTGCTACTGCCGTGCCTCCTCTTTGCCTATCGAGAAGTTCCCCAGAAATCCCTCGGCTTCAGCCCGTTTGAACTCTTATATGGACACCCGGTGCGAGGGCCGCTCAGCCTAGTCAGAGAAGGTTGGGAAATGCCCCCTCTGAAGAACCCTCCAGATGTTTTCAAGTACCTCCTGACCCTACACAACCAGACCAGACGGTTCAGAGAAATGGCTAAAGCGAACTTGGAGGCCAGCCAGGAGGACATGAAAAGGTGGTACGATCAAAATGCCTCCTCCATCGAATTTGAACCCGGCCAACAGGTATGGGTGATGTCTCCCACCGAACCCTGCGCCCTGCAAGACAAATGGACAGGGCCCTTCAAAGTGGTCGAGCGCAAGAGCCCTGTCACCTACCTCATCGATATGGAATCTTCACGGAACCCCCTCCGGGTCCTCCACGCCAATAGACTAAAGCCCCACTTTGTGCGCTCGGAGCTCAGCCTCCTGATGGCAACAGACAGCGGAACCGAAGAGGACTCCGAGCCACTCCCTGATCTCCTACGGACTCGAGAGAAGGACGGCTCCGTGGACGGGGTCCGACTCTCGGAGGCCCTCACCCAGGAACAGCGTCAAGGCTGCCGAGACCTCCTACTGCAGTTTGCCGCTCTGTTCTCCCTCACCCCCGGGGTCACCCCCTGGTGCTCCCACGATGTAGACACGGGAGACAGTCCCCCTGTCCGACATCGGGCCTACCGCGTACCAGATCGGGTACGGGCCTGCATCCAAGAGGAGGTGTCCAAGATGCTCACGCTCGGGGTCATCGAGCCCTCAGACAGCCCCTGGGCCAGCCCAGTGGTACTGGTCCCCAAAGCAGCCGCCCCCGGCGTCACTCCGGAGCTCCGGTTCTGCGTCGACTACCGGGGCCTCAATGCGGTCACCAGAACCGACGCACATCCCATTCCCCGAGCAGATGAACTAATCGACCGTATGGGAGCTGCCCGCTACCTCAGCATCTTCGACCTGACAGCGGGCTACTGGCAGATCGGTCTCACACCCCGAGCCCAAGAGCGATCTGCCTTCTCCACCCCTGATGCCCACTACCACTTCAAGGTCATGCCATTCGGCATGAAGAATGCTCCAGCAACATTCCAGCGGCTAGTAAATCAGGTCCTGGCGGGACTCGAAGAGTTCAGCGCCGCCTATCTGGACGATATCGCTGTGTACAGCCGCCACTGGTCCGACCACCTCAACCACCTCCGAGAGGTTCTGCAGGCCCTCCAACGAGCCGGCCTCACGATCAAGGCCAGCAAGTGTCAAATTGGCCAGGGGTCCGTGACCTACCTCGGGCACCAGGTGGGAAGCGGTCTGGTGGCCCCGCTGCAACTCAAAATCGCTGCCATCCAGTCCTGGCAGCCCCCCATCATCCAGACCGAGGTCCGCGCCATCTTGGGGCTCACAGGCTACTACAGGCGGTTCGTGAGGGACTATGGCAGCATTGTGGGGCCCCTCACGGAGCTCACCTCCAAAAACCACCCAAAGAAGGTCAACTGGACCCCAGACTGTCAAGCGGCCTTCGAGAAGCTGAAGGCCGCTATGTGCACTGCCCCTGTGCTCCAGGCCCCCGACTACAGTCGGGAATTCATCGTCCAAACGAATGCCTCCGACCATGGCATTGGGGCAGTCCTCTCCCAGTTGAACCCCGAAGGACTTGACCAACCAGTGGCCTTCATCAGCAGACGTCTCCTGGCCCGAGAACAACGCTGGAGCACCATCGAGAGGGAGGCCTTCGCCGTAGTGTGGGCCCTCAAGAAGCTCCGGCCCTATCTCTTCGGTACCCACTTCCGGGTGCAAACAGATCATCGGCCCCTGCAGTGGCTAATGCAGATGCGGGGGGAAAACCCAAAACTGTTGCGTTGGTCCATCTCCCTGCAGGGGATGGACTTCACCGTGGAACATCGACCTGGCCAAGACCACGCCAACGCAGATGGCCTGTCAAGATTTTTCCGCCTCGACGAGGAGAGTCCCCAAGAGGATGGGTGACTCTCCCCGCCTTCAGCTGGGGGGGACGCATGTTGGACAGGCCACGTGACGGGCTTGCCTCCTCCCCACATGACAGGACCCGGGCCCCGGTCCTCCCGATGTTACCCACAAAAGCAACCCGCAACCCGTCCCATGCGGGACTCCTGCCGCGGACCTCCCTGTATCATGGGGCCGAATTCCTTCCCGCTCCCTCGGCCGGCCCGGCCGCCATCTTGGACCCTGCACCACGAGGCCGCGTGGCCTCAGATCGAACCTAACCCTGGGCCTGGCCAGGCCCCGACATCCCGGCACCACCATCCCCCCAGGAGGTGAACGGCCCACTTGGCAGGTTAATGGGAGAAAGAAGTATCAATGGCTCTCCCCCGCCAGGTGCTGATCGCGCCCAGCTCCCCCGGGCGCTGGCTCCACCCCCCTGCTGGGTGTCTGGACTCCCTCATCCCGGACCTCCCGACCACCAAGTGCGAGGGTCCGGACATCAAAGGGCGCCAGACCTATAACTGGGGCAGCTCCAGAGCAGGAAGGCAGTTGTATCCTGGAGTTGAGAGACGCATTGAAGAACTCATCCTTGAAGGACTACTGGCGCTGCCGTAGTCCTGCCTTGCGAACTATCGTCCTGCTTGCTGGCGCTGCCGCAACCTTTCTGCAACCTTCCTCGTCGTCGGGACCTGCTGGCGTGGCCGCGGACCGTTTGTAACCCCCACCTTCATCGGGACCTGCTGGCTCCGCCGCGGACCGTCGCTACCTTCCACCATCCCGGGACCTGCTGGCTCCGCCGCGGCCCGATCATCTAGAACGCCGAGCTCGAGGATTGTGAGCTATTTCATCTACTAGATTGGTAACAAGACTGTCCCGCTACCCTTTTCCCAATCAAGAGACTAGAACCGAGGGGACCCCTGAGTCCAGACCTCCTTGTACCATTCCACCGTACTTAAAGAATTGCTTATAAAGAACGTTGAACCTTATCCTTGTGTGGTGTACATCTGTGGGGGGGAAGTTACTCGTCTGTACGATCGTTGGAGACGGCTCTCCCCGGAGACCTCTCCCCTTATTCTCGGCCGACCCTCCCGGTCCGTCTAACAGGAGCCTCGCAGGCTCTGTAGAAATAAAATGTCCCCCTGAGCCTCTCAGGGCTCTAAACAAATGACTGGCCCCTTTGAGCCTCGCTGGGCTCTTCGCAAACAATTGCGGGCTGTGAGCCTCGTGAGCTCTGCACAAAAAATGCCCTCAAGAGCCTCTCAACACACTGTGGGCAAGGTGGGAGCGGCCCCGGTACTGTAGGAGTCCCTCCCGGGGGACTCGCAACTGCAACAAATGCCCCCTGAGCCCCTCGTGGGCTTGAAAAGAAATAGGGCCGGTCGTGGGAGTCCTTCGTGGACTTGAAAAGTAATGCCCCTGAGCAACGTGGGAGCCCCGCTCAGAGGGCTCGAACACCAGATATGCCCCTGGGCCTCTCGGGCTCTCAATTCAAAGAAATGGCGCCACGAGCCTCTCGGGCTCTGAAAACGAATGCGGTGCCTGCCTTGAGCCTCTCGGGGCTCTACGTAAAGAAAATTGCTCCCGTGATGCTAGAGCCTCGTGGGCTCTCAAGAAGAATGTGCCCCGCCGTTGGGGCCCCCCTCTGGGGGCTCGAGAACAAGTGAGGCCCCACGGGTCTCCCAACACTCCGGACCTTGTACTAGAGGGGAGGGGCGGGCACCGGCAATGTGCCCCGACGCCCCCCTCTCTTCACTGGCACCGGGTCTCTGCTCTGGTCGCGCTGTGCTGTGGAGGCGGGGTGGGCTCCCGTCCTCCTTCCGGCTTTGGGCTTCGCTTCTGGCGCCTCTCTGGCTCAGTCTTATGCCGGACTCCTCTGCCCGACACAGGGCTCTTCACTCGAGCCCCGGCCACGCTAGTCTCTCGGCTCCATTTCGGACTTCCGGCCCTGGCCCCTAGAGCTTCCAGGTCGCCGCGAGCAGCGCAGCGGCCCTTCTCAGGCAGGCAGGCGATGACTCAACCGAGGGGTTGGCTCCCTTGAGTTGACCAGCAAACGGGGCAAATCAATGCCGGGTGGGCACCAGCCAAAGCAATCAAGGCGCCCCCAGAGCACAAATAAAGCGCTACCAGTGCTAAAAGGACATGAAAGCGCTCCCAGGCGCCTAGAAGGAAAATAGAGCGCTCTCAAGCGCTATAAGTAAAATAGAGTGCTCCCAGGCGCTGTGAGCACAGGTAAAGCGCTTCCAGGCGCTTCAGAGGCCAAAAAGTCCAGCAACAAGTCTTTGGAATGCAGGCAGGGCAGGGCAGGGGGGGGCAAGGCTGGGCAAGGGGCTGTCGTATTTTGACGATGGCTGGGTTAGCGCTTAGCTTTGCTACACGTTTCTCGCTTAAATTGGCTATACATAGAAACGCCATTTTATATGTAGCGGCGGCCATTTTAGATCATGAGCGGCCTCGTGGCCAGCGTGCCCTTTAGTCCTTTGTCCGTTCCACTGACCACTCGAGTCTGCCCAGCAACAGGCTATTTTTAGTATTGGTCAAGCTCACACATGCGCAGTTCACACTGACCAGTCACTCCTTAGGAATGTGCCGCAAACTGACCAGTGGGTTTGAAACCCTCCAATGAGCTGGCAGTGTTCCAAAACATGCCCTTATATGTACATAATGCTCTGTAACTTTGTGCCGCTTGTTCGTTTTATTACCTGTAGAATTGTATAAAAGAGGGGGTCACACCGATGTTCGGTGTGATACCTCTTGCATTACCGAAGGGTGCTGTATGAGTGTACCACCACCCCATGGGGTCTTAATAAACTTGTTCTTTGACTTTTACAGTTTCCGTGCCAACAGTTCTTCCAATGTATGTGGGTTATCGTCGGAACATGTAGGCCTTGGGAACCCGATACAACAAATTGGCGACCACGAAGGGACTCATCGGCGACTCGGATGCCCGAAGGAGAGGTCGTGACGAAGGTTTGGACACTCGCCATGGACGCGCGCTGCCACTAAGTGACCCGAGTCTTGGCACCCACAGTGTTTTTTTCCTTTCCTTCCGATCTGACCTTCCAGGTGGCGCCGGTCTCCGACTGAGTTTCGATCGTCTGTGTTGCTGGATAAAGTGCCGTTTGGCTGATTCGATTAAAAGACCTTGGCAGTTGGAATCTGGACCTTTGAGACTTTGGGTAAGATTTGTGATCGGTAAGGTAGTCTGCGGACGCTTACTGGAGTTCTATGATTTGTGATCGGTGAGGTAGTCCTCGGACGGTTGCCGAAATTCTGTGACCTATGACTTTGATTTGAGTTAGCTAACATTTGTGAACTTGTGAATTTGTGAATTTGTGAACTTTGAATCTATATGTGTAGTGCACTTCACATAGGCAGGCATGTAGAGATGTTTCTCTAACTTTGTTTTTTTTTCCTCTGAGCGGCACATTTGTGTGAAGTACTGTAAGTGCCATTTTATACGGTGTCACGCTTTCGTGATACTCTTTGAACATGCCTGTTTTCAGCACGCTTCGAGGGATGTGCTGTCTTGGAAATGGTACCACAATTAGGTTAGTGGAATCACAGCCGGCTCCCCCAGAGGGAACACCAAATCGCGAAATGTACATTAAACATGGCCTTCCCCCTATAATGTACAGTAAACTCTGGCATAAGTATACCAAGTCGGATCCTGAATTGCAATGGCCACTACATGGGTCGTTCGATTTGCAAAAAGTTCAGTTTGTGGAGCAATGTCTGTTTCAACGCAGGTCTAGACAAAACATGTTTGATTGTGTGCGAATGTGGGAGAAAGCGGTGCGTGAGCGAATGAAACGTGAAGTTGCCTTGGCGGACAAAGAGCAGCGCAAGGCTGCTCGGGATAAGGCTTTACAGCTTGAGGAAAAAGAGGCTCAGGAGAAAAGAGAGAGGGAGGAACGGGAACGTAAATTGCAAACGACGGGTCAATTCCCTATTCGTCGACCGCTTTATCCTGTCCTTAATAATGAAATTGATGATTTTTCATTGCTAGATCGGTCACCGCCTCCGTATGTTTCGCCGACGGCTCCAGCTGAAGATTCGGGTGATGATGGGCAGGATAAGTCGGAAAAGAAGGGTATAACTGCTCTCAGGTTTACCACGGAGAGGTCTGCGCATTTACGTAGTTGGGCTCGTAAAGTGAATAAGAATTGTGTTTCTCAGGCTGAGGTGGTTGCGGAGAGGAGTAGGTGGACGGATCATGAATTACTGTATTTTCTGTCTAATTTGGCGGATGAAGTTGTTGCCGCGTATCGTCAACTTTCAGATACGTTTGAACCTAAAGCTGTGTCAGTATGTCGTGAGAATTTGGATAAAGGTGTATTTGATCTTGCAGATGTTGATGACCTTTTCAAGCAACTGATCCAGCTGCGAGATGAAACAACCAGATTGCGGGAGGAGCGGAAAAGGAAGCAAAAGGAGTCCGAGTCGGAGAATAGCGAGCAGATTAAGGAGTGTTCTCTCCGGGGTTCAGATAAGAATTCTGCAATGCATGTTATGCCTATGCGTGAAGCTGCGCCTTTGTATGTTCCACCGAAAGGGGAAGGTACAGATGATGATAGAAGGTCAAAAGATGCGAAGGGGTATTTTGTATATAATTGGGTGTATACGCCTTGGAATAGAGCGGATGTTATGGCACTGAAAAATTCTTTACCTGATCTTCGTAAGAATCCGGCAGCATTCTACGAGGGGGTGGAAGGGGCTATTTCATCTTGTGTGATGACTCTGGTTGATATAGATTTGTTCTTTGGGTTAATACTTCCGCCTGATATGTGGAGACAAATTCGTAAGAATAATGATGAAACAGTGCTAGGGGGTACATGGAAAGAGATTAATGAAGCTGATTTAGAAAGGAAACCAGCATGCAAGCCTTGTCAGTTGATTTTAGACCTTCCAGCGGCTATTTTGACTAAATTAAAAACGCTCGTTCCTTCTAAAAAGATCGATTGGACTATGTTAGCTTCGTGCAAACAAAAGCCTGATGAAACGGTTTCAGATTTCTTTACACGCTTCGAGGAGGCATTCCATGATTATAGTGGTCAATCTTTAACAGACGATACGGGTCGGCATTTGTTTGTAGATAAGTATGTGACTAATCTCCTACCGGAGATTGCAAAACGATTGAAAACGAGTGAAAGTTCCTGGGCCACGGCGACCCCTGTGTCTTTGTTAACGATGGCTCAGTATTATGAGCGGCAGGAGATAGAGGCTAAAGAAAGTGTTGATAAGAAAGCGAAAGAATTGAAGACGAAGGTGATGTTGGCACAGGTCCGTGGGACTCAGTATAGAGGGAGTGATAGAGGAAGACGAGGTGGAGGTACTACGTCGTATGGTCGTACGGATATAGCGGAGGATCAGTGTGCCTACTGTAAGGAGTTTGGGCATTGGGCTGATGATTGTCCGGTACTTCGTGAGCAGCGTAGTCAGCGTGGTCGAGGAGGTGGTAGGTCGAGAGGAGGTTATACGGGAGCAAGAGGTGGCGGAAGTGATCGTGGAAGGGTTGAGGGCAGGGGCCGTGGCCAGGATGAACGGAACACGTTTGATAGACGGAATCAATATCAGATATCGGAAGGCGAGAATGTGGAACACCAGGATTATGTACATGCATAGGACTGCGTAGGATGGGGTGCGGAACCAATTGAAGTGCCTGTAGATCAGGAGGGTCCTTATGTAACAGCGGGTATTTTGGGTTCTACTGATCAATTCCTAGTTGACACCGGAGCTACCCGTAGCGCTTTGTCTAAAAGGTTGGTTCCGAGGGCTCCCCTGTCTGGCGAAATGATTACATGTGTAGGGTTTGATGGCACACCCTCCCCTAGCCCATTATCAAAACCCCTAGCGCTTTGTCTCGACAATTTTTTTTAGTTTTGGCCAATTTTTGTTATCGCCCTACACCCCAGATAATATCTTGGGCATTGATTTGCTTAAATATTTTCGAGCAACGATACGGTGCGCTCCGGAGGGAGTGCGTGTCATTCTCAATGACAATTATCCTGACCCAAATAGGTTTTATACTATACAAGACATTTCAGCTTTGGCCTCTCTCCCGCACACGTTATGGGCGACCTCAGACACGGATGTGGGAGAGATGCGTATTCCACCTATTCACATTACTGTTAAGGAAGGAGCTTCTCTGCCACGTGTGCCACAGTATAAGATTTCGAAGGAAGGAGAAATTGCCCTGACACATATTGTCCAAGATCTGATTGCGGCTGGGGTGGTAGAAGAGGTTCCTTACAATGTTTGTAATAGTCCTATTCTGCCGATTCTGAAGAGAGATACTGACGACAAAATTTATCGGTTTATTATTGACTTGAGAGAGATCAACAAAATTGTCGTTCCCCAATACCCGGTGGTGTCCGATATTACAACCTTGCTTACGATGGTACCACCAACGGCTACGACCTTTAGTGTAATTGATTTGAAGAATGCCTTCTTTTCTATTCCTGTCCATCCCGATAGTAGATACCTGTTTGGCTTTACGTTAAATAATAAATCGTATAGATTTTGTCGTGTTCCTCAAGGGTACACTGAGAGCCCGAGTATCTACAGCCAGGCTTTGAAAAGACAGCTTGACTCTTTTGAGTTGCAGTCGGGGGTTGTCCTTATCCAATATGTGGATGACCTCCTGCTTGCCGCTGATTCTTATACACAATGTGAAGAAAGTACGATTGCGCTGCTTTCTTTTCTGGCACAGAATAATCATAAAGTTTCCAAGAAAAAGCTTCAATATTGTAGACCCAAGGTGACCTACCTCGGTCATCTTTTGTCTAAGGAGGGGCGTGCATTGACATCAGATCGAATTCAGGCAATTTTAGACACACCAGTCCCCCGCACACAGAGAGATGTACGTGCCTTCATAGGGTTGACGTCCTTTTGTAGACAATGGATCATGGGTTTTTCACACATTATAAAGCCCTTGCTAGCGTTACTGTCCAAAGCTACACCAATGCCCCTTGAATGGACAGATGAATGTCAGAATGCTTTTGAACAGTTGAGACAGGCCCTTTGTTCTGCACCCGTGTTAGGCACACCAGACTACACGAAACTTTTTACATTGTACGTGCACGAGAATGATGGGTGCGCGTTGTCAGTGTTAGTGCAAATACACGGGGACAAGCAGAGACCATGTGCGTATTTCTCTGCTATTCTTGATCCTGTAGCATGAGGATTGCCTGGGTGTTTCCGAGCGGTAGCAGCAACAGCAGTAGCCATACGGCAGAGTGAGGGAATAGTGTTATCACATAAACTGCTGGTGTTAGTTCCTCACGCAGTAGATGCCCTGCTAAACCAAACAAAAACCCAATATCTCACGAGTGCACGTTTAACAGGATATGAGCTTACACTGTTGGCGCCACATATTACACTGAAAAGATGTGCTACTCTGAACCCTGCCACTTTATTGCCCTATCCGGTCGAGGAGGGTCAGGAAGAAAAACATCACGACTGTGTTTTCCTGACCGAGGAACAGACAAAGGGTCGTATCGATTTACAGGATATGCCACTTCCAGATGTGGATGGGGAACTGTGGGTCGATGGGTCGTGTTTAAGGCTGCCAGATGGCACGACTTCCGCAGCTTATGCGATCACGACACTTAAGACAGTGGTGGAAACAGCTAGAATACCACAGAAATCGGCTCAGGCAGCAGAGCTGATAGCCTTAACAAGAGCCTGCGAATTGAGCGCTGGTTTATGTGTGAACATATACACAGACAGCCGGTATGCCTTCGGAGTAGCGCATGACTTTGGGCTACTCTGGAGAGAACGTGGGTTTCTGACTTCTCATGGAGAACACATTATGCACGGAGAACTGGTGCGTGATCTCCTAAATGCGTTGCTTTGTCCAAAGAAGGTAGCGATCATAAAATGTAGCGTCCACAAGAAGATCACTTATAAAGTGGGTCAGGGAAATGCCTTTGCGGATAGCATAGCAAGACAAACGGCTATGTTTCGAACTGACTCCCCCATGTACGTGACAAAGTCCCAAGCTGAACGATGGAATGATGCTAGAGCTGAGATATTAGATATTCAGAAATCAGCTACTGAAGCTGAACTTGCGGCATGGGCAGCAGATGGGGTGCTAGACGATGAAGGGTGTTGGAGAAGCAAGGACATGGAGAAATGGAAGTTGCCTACAGCTTACTTGCATGTGATGGTCCAAATGGCACATGGGTTGGCACACGTGGGGGCTCTTGCAATCACTCGACTGTTGACACGAGTTTGGGAGCATCCGGAGATTGCTAATACTGCTAAGAGAGTAGTGCAGACCTGCTTGATATGCTTGCAGCACAACCCTGGAAAGGGGACCCATACTCCGAAAGGAGGGTTCATTCCACCTTCTGCACCATTCGAGGTACTCCACATGGATTATATCCAGCTTGAGCGCTGCAATAACCTGAAGTATGTTTTAGTGGTGGTATGTGCTTTTAGCAAATGGGTTGAGGCTTTCCCCACGAAAGACAATACTGCTTTGACAACAGCTAAGGTTTTGCTTAAAGAGTACTTCCCTCGATTTGGAATTTGCAAATATCTGTGGAGCGACAATGGGCCTCATTTTGTCGGGAAAATTGTGGAATATGTGTTGAAGGGGTTAGGGATTCAGCAGAAGTTTCATGCTGTGTTCCACCCTCAATCTGCAGGTCTTGTTGAGCGGTACAATGCCACGTTGAAATTAAAACTGGCCAAGATCGTGGCGTCCACGTCATTAAAATGGCCGGATGCCTTACCGCTAGCATTGCTCTCCCTCAGATCAATACCCCATTCTCGAACGGGCCTCACACCATATGAAGTGGTGTTCGGAAGGCCGATGAATATCTGGGGGGTGCCTAAGCCGCGATTGATACATGATGTGCCTTGTGTAATGATGAATGACTATTTGGCACGATTAACAAATGATTTGCTTTCTATTCATCAACAGGTTCGAGAAGCGCTCCCTGACAACTCTACTGGAGAGGGCCATGATCTTCGTCCTGGGGATTTTGTGATGATTCGGTCGTTTGAGAGGACGAATAGCTTGGAACCGAGGTGGCGTGGCCCCGAGCAAGTCCTCCTCGCTACTCGGACAGCTGTACGAGTGACCAACAGGAAGCGGTGGATACACTCAACCCACTGCCGTCATGTCTCTCCTGATCTGGCAAATCCTGTTGTGTTGACCGATTATAAAGAGATTTTGGAAAAGGAAAAGAGCCCAGCTGTGACGTCGGCCGAAGTTGAGGGAGCCTTCCCGGACCACACTGCTTCTGGACGAGAGCGCTACAATCTACGGCCACGATAAAGAAGAGTTTCTTTTTGTGTTTTTATGACTGGTTGGTTACCGCTCCAGGTTTGTGAAATGGAAACCGGGAATTCCAAGGGGGGGGATCAGTTCTGCCAGTGTAGCGACACCCGTCTTGGCCCGGAGAAGAAAACAACGGCTACCTCGGAGTTCAGCACCATATTTTTATTTTTTTAGGTATACACGCATGTGTATTTGAGACTTTGTGACCAATTTGAACTATTTGAGACTCTGCAAGAACTTTTCTGAACTATGGCATCATCAGCATCACGAGATAAGCGACTCTTGGGTGCCATTCTCTTTGTTTTGACTATTGTAGTGATCGCTGTAATAGCCTGGGTAGTTGAACTTGTGGTACCTGCACGCGAACATTTGCTGCCGACTACCCCGGCCCCATCTGAACATTTTCATTTCACCCTGCCCTATCACGAAGAACGGCACCGACAGACTTATCTGAACAATAGTTTTATTCAGATCCTACATCATACGCACAATATGACAAATACCTCAAATTGCTGGGTGTGTGGGATGTTGCCTGGGCACCAGAAGAAAGGGGGTACTCCACTCATTCCTCTCCCGTTTTCGCATAATGGATCTTGCAATGCATTGTACACTCTCCTCTTTACTTTGAGATGGCCCACAAAAGGGGGAGTGCTTTTCCGTTTGAATAAATTGTGTCACCATGACCGGGATGGGTATCCACAAGCTGAGGGTACTCGATTCGAATGGGAGGAATACCGTCCTGATAATGTGTCTGCTTCACGAATTTACAGCAATCAGCGAAGTATCAATGTATCGAATGCACATGTCATTAATGTTATTGCTACTAAAGCGGATCTATGTATACGCAATAAAGGTGTAATTTCTGTTGGGAAAAGTGAATGCAACACCACACTCACATTTGACAGTCCTAATGGTATATCGTTTGTGACATCCCGCAATACTTACTTCATCTGTGGAACGAAGGGTTATCATCAGCTTCCATTGGGATGGTCAGGCACTTGCTACGTGTCTTTTGTATTACCTCCTGTATTCATTGCCCCACCAATGTATCACAATAACTACATTTTATATCATGACTTTGTTTTAAACCGTGCCAAACGCTCTGTTGTTTTGGATGATATAGATCAAACTGACACTACTTTGCAGCAGTATGTGGACTTTAATTTGGGCCTGTTTTCCTTCGTTGGGGCAGCTTTGAACAGTCGAAAGATCCGACGACTGACCCGTGTTGTTGAGGCTGTGGCTAATGATACTGCAATAGCACTTGGAAATATCACTGAAGAAGTACAGATTTCTAGAATTGTTGCGCTCCAGAACCGGATGGTTCTAGATGTAGTGTTAGCTGACCGTGGGGGGGCATGTAGAATTATCGGAAGTAGCTGCTGTGTCTATATACCTGACAATTCACCATCTGTATACGATGCTATCACAAAGCTACATAAGATAGCCGCTGAAATACATCCGGATAATGGTACTTGGACTCTGTCAGGATGGTTCTGGTCAATACTCACCACCTGGGGATGGAAACTGTTAACGATTCTATGTATCATTGTGGGGATTCTGTTCTTTGTATGCTTATGTATCCAATGTGGCCCAGCTTTATGTTCTATGTGCTTATCAGTCTGTGTACCATCGAGACGAGCTCTTGCTCATGACAAAATGATGCTTCATAAAGAAGTAACACAAATAATGTTAATTGATATAGAAGATGAACACCCTGACTATGTCCACTATGAGGTAGCTTCAGCTAAACGCTAAAAGGGTCGTCTGTCGTATTTTGACGATGGCTGGGTTAGCGCTTAGCTTTGCTACACGTTTCTCGCTTAAATTGGCTATACATAGAAACGCCATTTTATATGTAGCGGCGGCCATTTTAGATCATGAGCGGCCTCGTGGCCAGCGTGCCCTTTAGTCCTTTGTCCGTTCCACTGACCACTCGAGTCTGCCCAGCAACAGGCTATTTTTAGTATTGGTCAAGCTCACACATGCGCAGTTCACACTGACCAGTCACTCCTTAGGAATGTGCCGCAAACTGACCAGTGGGTTTGAAACCCTCCAATGAGCTGGCAGTGTTCCAAAACATGCCCTTATATGTACATAATGCTCTGTAACTTTGTGCCGCTTGTTCGTTTTATTACCTGTAGAATTGTATAAAAGAGGGGGTCACACCGATGTTCGGTGTGATACCTCTTGCATTACCGAAGGGTGCTGTATGAGTGTACCACCACCCCATGGGGTCTTAATAAACTTGTTCTTTGACTTTTACAGTTTCCGTGCCAACAGTTCTTCCAATGTATGTGGGTTATCTTCGGAACATGTAGGCCTTGGGAACCCGATACAACAGGGCCAGCTCACTGGGCCCTCCAGGCAGGAAGGCAGTCCCAAGTGGTGGTTCCTCCTTGCCTCCAGCAGTAGCAGCAGCCCCCCTCAGAAGGATCCTGGAAGAGAACATTTTGTTAGGGGACACAGCCCCTTCTTATACTGTAAATTCCTTTGTCTGTAGGTGCAGGGTGGGGGAGAAACCAGTCGCAGCTGGTTTTGGAGCACCCTTGATGGCTCAACCACCCCTTTCATTCACTAGGGAGGCTAGGGTCTTAGACGCACCACAGGGGGCGGAGCCAGTATTGTGTGGGGAAAGCCCAGCCCCATTCAGAAACCAGGTGCAGCCCCTCCCTCACATCAGCCTGCTAATTTCTCCATTCACCACCGGGGCAGACCCACACAGACTTCCTGGAGCCAGGCTTACCAGCCAGCTCCAGCCAATCACACTCCAGCACTCCCACAGCACACGTACACCCATGTCTAGAAGTGGCACTTGCCTACTAGACACATACACGCCGCACATACCATTGCGCAGCATTCCCTCTCACGACTTTGCACATACCAAACTCGAGCATGCACGCCTCACGCATCAGGAACTACCAGGGACACAGACATTCCCCATGCATTCCTATGGGAGGGCAGGCCAACCTCACTCCACGCACTCAGAGTGTGCACGCACTTTCCACTGGGACACAGTGAAAGTGCGCAGAAACCAAAAATCACTACCACTGGGTCACAAACACAAAGCAAAACGTTTAGGGGTGAACCTGCCAGAAGGGCCAAGTCCAACAGAGAGTGAGTGCAGAGTGAGAGAGTGCAGAGTGAGAGTGAGTGCAGAGTGAGTGCAGAGTGAGAGTGCAGAGTGAGTGCAGTGTGTGAGTGCAGAGTGCAGAGTGTGAGTGCAGTGTGAGTGAAGAGTGAGTGCAGAGTGCAGAGTGAGTGCAGAGTGAGAGTGAGTGAGTGCAGAGTGCAGAGTGAGTGCAGAGTGAGTGCAGAGTGTGAGTGAGTACAGAGTGAGTGCAGAAAGTGAGTGCAATGAGAGCAGAGTGAGTGCAGAGTGAGAGTGAGTGCAGAGTGAGAGTGAGTGCAGAGGGAGAGTGAGAGCAGAGTGAGAGTGAGAGTGAGTGCAGAGTGAGAGTGAGTGTAAAGTGAATGCAGAGCGTGAGTGCAGAATGAGTGCAGAGTGTGAGTGCAGAGTGTGAGTGCAGAGTGAGTGCAGAGTGAGTGCAGGGTGAGTGCAGAGTGAGAGTGAGTGCAGAGTGAGAGTGAGAGTGAGTGCAGTGAGAGCAGAGTGAGTGCAGAGTGAGTGCAGAGTGCAGAGTGAGAGTGAGTGCAGAGTGAGTGCAGAGTGAGAGTGAGTGCAGAGTGAGTGCAGAGTGAGAGTGAGAGTGAGTGCAGAGTGAAGAGTGAGTGAAGAGTGAGTGAAGAGTGAGTGCAGAGTGAGAGCAGACTGAGTGCAGAGTGTGAGTGAGTGCAGAGTGAGTGCAGAGTTAGAGTGAGTGCAGAGTGAAAGTGAGTGCAGAGTGAGAGTGAGTGCAGAGTGAGTGAGAGTGAGTGTGAGTGCAGAGTGAGTGCAGAGTGTGAGTGCAGAGTGTGAGTGCAGAGTGTGAGTGCAGAGTGTGAGTGCAGAGTGTGAGTGCAGAGTGTGAGTGCAGAGTGAGTGCAGAGTGTGAGTGTAGAGTGAGTGCAGAGTGAGAGTGAGTGCAGAGTGAGTGCAGGGTGAGTGCAGAATAAGTGCAGAGTGTGAGTGCAGAGTGAGTGCAGAGTAAGTGCAGAGTGTGAGTGCAGTGAGTGAAGAGTGAGTGCAGAGTGAGTGCAGAGTGATAGTGAGTGCAGTGAGTGCAGAGTTAGTGCAGAGTGAGAGTGAGTGCAGAGTGAGAGTGAGTGCAAAGTGAGTGCAGAGTGAGAGTGAGTGTGAGTGCAGAGTGAGTGCAGAGTGAGTGAGTGTGAGTGCAGAGTGATTGCAGAGTGCATGCAGTGAGTGTGAATGCAGAGTGAGAGCAGAGTGAGTGTGAGAGCAGAGTGAGGGCAGAGTGAGTGTGAGTGCAGAGTGAGAGCAGAGTGAGTGTGAGTGCAGAGTGAGTGCAGAGTGAGAGTGACTGCAGAATGAGAGTGACTGCAGAGTGAGTGCAAAGTGAGAGTGACTGCAGAGTGAGAGCCGAGTGTGAGTGTGTGCAGAATGACTGCAGAGTGAGAGTGAGTGCAGAGTGAGTGCAGAGTGAGAGTGAGTGCAGAGTGAGAGTGAGTGCAGAGTGAGAGTGACTGCATAGTGACTGCAGAGTGACAGTGACTGCAGTGTGTGAGTGTGCAGGGTGAACAGTGTGTGAGTGTGCAGGGTTAACAGTGTGTGAGTGTGCAGGGTGAACAGTGTGTGAGTGTGTAGGGTGAGCAGTGTGTGAGTGTGTAGGGGCAGTGTGTGAGTGTGCAGGGTACGAACACTCAAACTAAGTCCACCACACACACACACATAAGACCACACACATAAGACCACACACACACACCACACACACACACCACTCTCACCACCACACTCTCACCACCACACACCACCACACACTCACCACCACACACGCAACCACACACACAACCACATACACAACCACACACATACCAGCCGTCAGTGCACGCTTTCACCAGGTATAAACACCAACAGCCGTCAGTGCACACTATCACCGGGCACTAACACCACCAGCCGTCAGTGCAGGCTTCCACCAGGCACACAACACCAGACGTCAGTGCACGCTTCCACCAAACAAACACACACCACCAACCATTAGTGCACACTTTCACCAGGCGCACACAACACCAGCCGTCAGTGCATGCTTTCACCAGGCGCACTCATTACCAGCCGTCAGTGCAGGCTTTCACCAGGCACACACACCACCAGCCGTCAGTGCACGCTTTCACCAGGCATACACACCACCAGCCGTCAGTGCAAGCTTCCACCAGGCACGCACACCTCCAACAGGCAGTGCACGCTTCCACCAAGCACACACACCACCAGCCATCAGTGAACAATTTCTACAGGCACACACACCACCAGCCATCAGTGCACACATCAATTGTTAACGCATCCACAATTAACTATTGTAGCAATCGCAGTATGGTGCACTTTACTTTTAGCTTATTTATGTTGGGTATGTTGGCCCAACGAACCATGCACTGTTCACTTGGTGCTATGCACCTAAACTTATTTTACTTGTTCAACAAAACATAAACCTGTTGTGATTTCAGTATCTTCTTTTTTATTTTTTTAAACCTCTTTTATATCTTTTGTCATATGTGTGCTTTACCACATGTTGATCTTTCAATTTTCATTAACAGTCAAAAATAACAGCCAAAATAATCTTAACATTTCTTATTCATGTTTATGATTTACAATGCCATATAATGTACATTTTATGAAAGAGCCCAATGCATTTCGGCACTACCACAGTGCCTTCATCAGGGGAGAACCTGTAAAAATAAACAGAGTAACCTTGTAAGTGATTTTATTGGGTGCCCATGTGTGTTGTTGAGTGTATATTGTAATTGTTTTACCTTGGTATGATGTACTCAATGCTCTAACCTGCGTAAACAAAATTATAATATTTATGAAAACCTGTTTCCCATTTGATCACACATCAATAATCCGTACCAATGTCAAGTCCAACTCATAAGAATCCAAAACAGTCAGCTTACCGCTAATATTGTTGCTGCAACAACTACCTGAGTAATAAACAATAGACATTGATCAAATTTAGTGACCTACTCGTTACTTATGGCAATACTTTACTGCAAACGCTTCAAGAGCGTATGGTAATATGCCTACATGATTCTCCAAAAACTCTGGCTTTCTGTAAAACAAAAACGGACAATACCGCATATTCGGTGTTTAAAATCAAACCTTATGAGCGGCTAATCAGACCTTCCCGTCTTCGGTAATAAGTATCCACATACCTGTTCAGTTCTAATCTCACGCTCTCTCTATGGAGAATAAACAAACAAAAGAAAACCATTCTCAGTATCTTGCCTTACTGTCAGTTACGAGTTCAATGCTATATTGCTCTCAATACCGCTAACTGCCAGCTTACCTGGTACAAAACTCATCCATGCCGCCTTGCTCTGACTCGCTGTTACTCCCAAGTGAAATCATGTCGCTACCCGCGTTCCCGGTTCATTAATGTATTCACCCGCCGGTCAACAACTATCAATGCCACTAAAGACAGACTTCACTATCCCTGACGCCAACTATACGAGCGCCATCTTTGAAAGGCTATCTCCACTCGAGTTATCACCCTCGACAATAAAACTCGTATCAAAACCGATGTTAAATGTATGCTTGAGGTGTGTGAATTGTGTTTGGTGCTACGTTATTTTATGGTGTTTAAGCATAGCGTCAATAATACATGTTAGGAATTGTAATTCAACCTCTTACTGTGTTTCTTCTTGTATCGTCGTTATAGAGAAGACAAAATAGTACAGTCTTTCATTGTCATACTCAATCAATTTACTGTGTTTCATGATTACAACTTCCTTATCTAATAGGATGCATTGTCATAAATATCAATTTTATATTATCCCATTACTTATTGATATTGCTCTATATTGTCACTTGTGCTTGGTATCTACGGCTTGTTCTATGTGCTATGGACAGATTGCTTCAAACCATAATTTTACCATCTAGTCGCATTGATGTGCTAAGGGATCTCCTGTTCCTGGTTTTTTATTCCTCCATACACATATGGTTAGATACAGTGTTGTATATTATCTGGTTGAATTGTTAAATGAGTTGGTGCCTTAATGTCATCTCTTTAGTGTATGTTCTTTGTTGCATACTTATAAGTAGCACAATAGGTCGTATTTATCATTAAGACCACTTGGAATTAATGTATGTAGATGTTTTATCCAGAATAATTCTCGTTGCAATAGTCTTTGTTGGTTGTTTATTCCTTGCTTCAACTGTACTTGTTCAATGATGGTAAATCGTAACTGGGAGATAGTGTGCAGATTGTCCTTCCAATGAACTGCTAAGGGTGATGTCATATTCCGGTTTCGAATTCTGCTCTTGTGTTCTGTGATTCTAACCTTTATTTTGCGTTCCGTCTTACCCACATAAAGTTTGCCGCATGGACACTTTATACCATACACTACGTTTGCTGTGTTGCAGTCACTGTTATGTCTCAAGTTTATGATTTTTCCTACGAAACCAGAATATGACATCACCCTTAGCAGTTCATTGGCAGGACAATCTGCACACTATCTCCCAGTTACGATTTACCATCATTGAACAAGTACAGTTGAAGCAAGGAATAAACAACCAACAAAGACTATTGCAACGAGAATTATTCTGGATAAAACATCTACATACATTAATTCCAAGTGGTCTTAATGATAAATACGACCTATCGTGTTACTTATAAGTATGCAACAAAGAACATACACTAAAGAGATGACATTAAGGCACCAACTCATTTAACAATTCAACCAGATAATATACAACACTGTATCTAACCATATGTGTATGGAGGAATAAAAAACCAGGTGCAGGAGATCCCTTAGCACATCAATGCGACTAGATGGTAAAATTATGGTTTGAGGCAATCTGTCCATAGCACATAGAACAAGCCGTAGATACCAAGCACAAGTGACAATATAGAGCAATATCAATAAGTAATGGGATAATATAAAATTAATATTTATGACAATGCATCCTATTAGATAAGGAAGTTGTAATCATGAAACACAGTAAATTGATTGAGTATGACAATGAAAGACTGTACTATTTTGTCTTCTCTATAACGACGATACAAGAAGAAACACAGTAAGAGGTTGAATTACAATTCCTAACATGTATTATTGACGCTATGCTTAAACACCATAAAATAACGTAGCACCAAACACAATTCACACACCTCAAGCATACATTTACCATCGGTTTTGATACGAGTTTTTATTGTCGAGGGTGATAACTCGAGTGGAGATAGCCTTTCAAAGATGGCGCTCGTATAGTTGGCGTCAGGGATAGTGAAGTCCGTCTTTAGTGGCATTGATAGTTGTTGACCGGTGGGTGAATACATTAATGAACCGGGAACGCGGGTAGCGACATGATTTCACTTGGGAGTAACAGCGAGTCAGAGCAAGGCGGCGTGGATGAGTTTTGTACCAGGTAAGCTGGCAGTTAAGCGGTATTGAGAGCAATATAGCATTGAACTCGTAACTGACAGTAAGGCAAGATACTGAGAATAGTTTTCTTTTGTTTGTTTATTCTCCATAGAGAGAGCGTGAGATTAGAACTGAACAGGTATGTGGATACTTATTACCGAAGACGGGAAGGTCTGATTAGCCACTCATAACGTTTGATTTTAAACACCGAATATGCGGTATTGTCCGTTTTTGTTTTACAGAAAGCCAGAGTTTTTGGAGAATCAGGAAGGCATATTACCATACGCTCTTGAAGCGTTTGCAGTAAAGTATTGCCATAAGTAACGAGTAGGTCACTAAATTTGATCAATGTCTATTGTTTATTACGCAGGTAGTTGTTACAGCAACAATATTAGCGGTAAGCTGACTGTTTTGGATTCTTATGAGTTGGACTTGACATTGGTACTGATTATTGATGTGTGATCAAATGGGAAACAGGTTTTCATAAATATTATAATTTTGTTTACGCAGGTTAGAGCATTGAGTACATCATACCAAGGTAAAACAATTACAATATACACTCAACAACACACATGGGCACCCAATAAAATCACTTACAAGGTTACTCTGTTTATTTTTACAGGTTCGCCCCTGATGAAGGCACTGTGGTAGTGCCGAAATGCATTGGGCTCTTTCATAAAATGTACATTATATGGCATTGTAAATCATAAACATGAATAAGAAATGTTAAGATTATTTTGGCTGTTATTTTTGACTGTTAATGAAAATTGAAAGATCAACATGTGGTAAAGCACACATATGACAAAAGATATAAAAGAGGTTTAAAAAAATAAAAAAGAAGATACTGAAATCACAACAGGTTTATGTTTTGTTGAACAAGTAAAATAAGTTTAGGTGCATAGCACCAAGTGAACAGTGCATGGTTCGTTGGGCCAACATACCCAACATAAATAAGCTATAACCACAAGGGACTGACAAACCCAGTAACCATAGCACCATAGATAAGCATAGAACAATAGGGTGAACGGAGTGCTCCCTTATCCAATAAAATAGCACTTTACTTTTAAACATATTCATCTAAAGCGCAGCATGCCACCATTGCTACAATTCTAATCCAACCCACATAATTCCACTGCACACCACATGCATACACTCCATAACACATGGCTAAAAGAATTTGATTGCCATTTACAATGCCATTAGCTCTAACTCAAATAAATCCGAGACCTTTTGCATTTCCAATGCTTGTTTAATGCACATCACCCTCCCTGTTGTTTCAGCGCTATCCTCCTTGTGGTTACACAAACCCTACCCTCTAACCCTCAATGTCTTTTACACCGTCCTCTCTCGTGTTGCTTCAACCCCCACCTTCTGGGAGAGCAGGTTTCTAGCGAGAAATGAACCGCCAGAACTCATCTGCTTTTAGCGACATGCTCCAGAAGAAAATAAAAGCTGAAAACAGGCTCACTAAATAAATCCAAATGATTAAGCAAACCGCTTTTAAATCACCAGAAGAGCCCACACTGTAACTTCAGAGCGGTGATAAATCCACTGCCCGAAGCATGTCATCTCAATACTGGTATAAACAGCTGCTGGATGGCATTCACATTATCTCCCCTCCCATAAAGCCCACTGCAGTAGATATACTGCCTGCGTTCCGAGGAAACAGCAAATCTAAGCCCTGCAGACATCACTGGACAATATAGCCAACCAATACAGACTGTGCCCCGCACTCAACTGGGCCGTGAAGTAAACAAGCATTGAACGCCCCATAATTCAACACAATGCTACACAATTCAACAACACACAAATCCACACTGCATAATTCCACTACTCACAACAAATTTCACCATCTCATAATTCTATGCCACACAATTACAGATCATTCCACTCCATGCCACATTCTTACCCTACACATACCACTCCATGCAACATAATTCCAATCCACGCAATTCCACTCCACACCATGCCACACCGTGCAACATAATTACAATCCACTTCATACCACATAAATCAAATCACTCCACACATATCCACATAGCAACACTCTACATAAATACACTCCACACCATGTCACATAATTCCACTCAACATAATTTAACTCTGTGCCACACAATTTCACACCACAGAATTCAACCCCACACAATTCCATTCCACACTACATATTTCCAAACTAAACCACATAATTCCACTACCCAACACACAATTCCACTACACACCACATATATCCAATCCATACCATGGAATTCCACATCATGCCACATAATTGACCACACCACATAATTTCACTACATGCCACTCCAAGACACAATGCCACTACACATAATTAGACTGCATGACAATTCCACTCCACATAAGTCCACTATGCTGAATACCACATAATTACTATCCACATAAGGCCACTGCACGCCATGCCACGTAATTCCACTACACATAACTGCACTCAACACCACACAATTTCACAAACAGTTCCACTGCAAACCACGCAATTCCACTCCACATAATTACAATCCCCACAATATAATTCAACATCGTAATTCCACTCCACTACATGGTACTCAATACCACTCCGCCTAAATCCACGCTATACAAGATAATTACACTCCGCACCATGCCACATATTTCAACTCCACACCACATACATCCACTCTAATTCATACTACACAACTAAAGACAACACTGATAACGCCAATAAATGGCAATAACCATAACATTTACAAAAGCCTGAAAGAAATGTAAATTACTGAGGTGCAGTGCTCCCAGATACATTTTCAATGTTGTATTTCAGCTCATGTCTCTGCTCTCCTTTACATAAAAACATGCTGCAACAGAGGAATCTTTATGCTGTTGAGTGAACCAGGTAATGGTGCCTTCAAGGGGTTCTTTTTTGGAATCAATATCATAACAAAATTTAACAAAATAAATTAACTTTAAGCCCCATGCAGTGACTTAATGCAAACAAAAATGTAGAAATGAATTAGTCCATTAATCTATGAGTCGCTCAGCAAGCTGAAATGTATTCAGTAAAGAAAACAATGATACAAAGGTGTACATTTAAAAAAAAAACTTTATAATTAAAGTTATATTATCTAAAAGGGTACAGACTAGAGTTCACAAAATGACAAAAGTAACTGAGATGAACATTTTTCTATCATGAATACTTTTGCCATAACCCATTTCACATGTTGGGAAGGAAACACTGCATAAACTTTACAATGAACTTATCCTAAAACACAAATGACAGAGAAAATGGGTTAGATTGTCAACGCTTCGGCTCATAACACACAATCCCACGCCATATAATTCCTGTTAACTCAATCCCATATTTACTATCCATATAATTCCACTACACATATCCACTCCACACAATACCACCCCTCAAAATTCTACAACTAACAATTCGAATTCCAATCCAACCCACATAATTCCACTACACATACATAATGTATTTTATTAATGGGGGACTGTATTTGATTCTCAATAGACAACCTTAACCATGAAGCTGCATTGTCCAGGACTCTTCCTTTTTTAGAACAGCCCCTGAAATGTACTTCACAGTTCATAAACAATTGAAAAAGTGGGAAAGGATTAGAATTGGGGAACCAAACTGTGGGACTCGAAGTACAGGCAGCAAGATAGAAGCCATAATTGGAGGACGAACCTACAGAATGTGGGACTGTTGGCTACCCATGATGAAGGAGCAGCTTTAGATAATGAAGTATTGTTCCACAGATTTTGTCAGTCATTAATCTACAGTAGTAAGGAGTTATCTACCCATTTTGGAGGCATTTTAATTGTTTTGTCAGTTAACTAATCTCATTTCCTAAATGCCATTGATGTCAGAGGTCGGATGACATCAGTATATGTGACAATATCAAATATGCTAATTAGTTCTTATTGATGGAGTAGTTTCTGTCCTGTAACTCCAGTTCTGTAGTAGGGGTATCTCTGTTATAGTCATAATCTAGTGAATAGTCCCGCCCATGTGCGTGGACCCCGGCAATCAAAAATAATCTCTTAAATTGTCAAAATAATGCAGAAACTGCAAAGACACTTAAGAGAGAATTTAAAGACAAATAATGCAGCCTATATCCACAGGCTACACTGTCCAGTACTTCAACTAGAAATTCCACCAAAAAACACCACATACAACACAGCCTGCCAGTTTCTACCATAGAGAAACTTGCCTCCCCAGTCAAAGACTCTGAAATGATAGAGAGGAAGGTAGGGACAGACAAGCCCCATAGGCTGCCATTATGTGGCTTAAATAGGATACTGTGCCTTTAAGAGAACTTTCCAGAACTTCTCCCAGTATCCCAGAATGCATAGCAGGTCCCTCTACTTTCAGTTCTTTTTGAAGGCGAAGCACGCCAGACCTGTCGCATTCTTGTCATGAAGAAATATCTCCACCGGGGAGGAGGACGGGCGCTTATGACTATAACAGAGATACCCCTACTACAGAACTGGAGTTACAGGACAAAAACTACTCCTTCTGCAGTAGGGGATCTCTGTGTATGGTCATAATCTAGTGAATAGAATGGCAAGCCCATCCCCACACCAAGCGGCGGTGGAGAATAAACACATAACGCCACTACTGTGCGAACAAATTCCGCAGCGAAGCCTGCCCAACCTGAGTGTCTGCCCTGGCGTCAGTATCCAGGCAGTAATGCTTAGCAAAGGTATGAACCGACTTCCAAGTGGCTGCCTTGCAGATTTCAGCAATCGGCACGTTACGGAGCAGAGCCGTCGTGGCAGATTTGCCCCTGGTGGAATGAGCCTTAGGCTTACCTCCTAAGGTCTTATTAGCCTTTTGGTAACACAATTGTATGCAGGACACAATCCACCTAGAGATGGACTGCTTAGAGGTCGCAAGACCCGTCCTGACTGATCCATAATTGATGAACAACTGGTCAGACCTACGAATATCTTTGGTTTTATCCAGATAAAATTTCAACACCCTCCTAACATCCAGGGAATGGAGAGACCTCTCCGCTGGGGATGAAGGGTTCTGAAAAAACGTAGGCAAAGTTATGGTCTGGTTGACATGAAAATCAGAAATAACCTTGGGAAGAAATTTAGGGTGAGTACGCATAACAACCTTAGCAGCATGAAATACAGTATAAGGTTCATTACAACACAACGCCTGAATTTCACTCACCCTGCGGGCCGATGTAATGGCCACGAGGAACGCCGCCTTCCAGGACAGGTGCTGCAATGAAGCCTTATGAATAGGTTCAAAAGGTTCCTTCATCAACCTGGACAGCACCACATTCAATTCCCATGAAGGCGAGGGAAGCCTGACAGGAGGGAATACTTTCTTCAATCCTTCCAGAAAGTCTTTGATCACAGGGATCTGGAAAAAGGAAGTCTGTGAAGGGCATTTCCTGTAGGCAGTCAATGCAGCCAGATGAACCTTAATGGAATGCACATTAAGGCCAGACTGCGCCAAATGTAAAAGGTAAGGAAGGATGACATCTTCCTTACAAGTCGTAGGATCATGGTTCTTAGACTGGCACCAGATACAAAACCTCTTCCACTTGTAAGCATATGAAGTCCGAGTGGAAGGTCTCTTAGACTCCTTCAGTATGTCCATGCAATCATCGGGCAGATTCAGATGGCCATATTGCACTATCTCAGGAGCCATGCCGCCAAACTCAAAGACGAGAGGTTGGGGTGTAACATCCGTCCCCCGAACTTCGTGAGAAGGTCCGGCCTGCACGGCAACCGAATATGAGGAAGGAGAGACCGGTGAAGTAGGTCCGTGAACCACCACTGCCTGGGCCACTCCGGGGCGATGAGTATCATCCGAGCCCTGGACCGGGCCAGCTTGATGAGCACCGCCGGAATCAGGGGAATGGGAGGAAAGGCGTACAGAAAGCTGTTCGTCCAGTTGATCCATAACGCATTCCCCAGCGTCCCTTGCTGGAAGTACCTGGAGGCGAAGTTTCTGCACTTGCTGTTTTCGGCGGTGGCAAACAAATCTACGTCTGGAATTCCCCACCTTGCGAAGACTTCTCCTAGTACTTCGTCGTTTATGACCCATTTGTGGTTTTCCTGAACCAGTCTGCTCAGTGCGTCTGCCTGAACATTCTGCACACCTGGTAGATGGGTGGCCGTTATCGTCGTCCTCTGGCTAGGAACCAGTGCCAGATCGTCTGCGCCTCCTGTGACAGAGTGCGTGATCTCGAGCCCCCCTGCTTGTTGAGGTAATACATTGTGGTGGTATTGTCCGTCTGTACAAGCAGAGAGTTGGTCTGGAAGGACGGAAGAAAGGCCTTCAGTGCCAAGTGAACAGCCCTGAGTTCCAGGAAATTGATGTGATACGTGGCCTCCATCGGCAACCACGTTCCTTGAATCTGTAGAGTCCCGGAGTGCGCTCCCCGTCCCAGGAGAGAAGCATCCATCACGACAGTCTGCGTGGGAATGTCCTTGTGAAAGGGAACCCCCCTGAGGAGATTCTCCGCCGAACACCACCACTTCAGAAACTGAAGCGCATGCAGCGACAGTCGAATCTTGTCGTCCCAAGATCCTTTCCTCTGATCCCACTGGTCCTCCAAGCACTCCTGCAGCGGTCTCATGTGCAGCCGTGCGTGTGGCGTCAGGAAGATACAAGAGGCCATCGATCCCAGTAGAGAAGACACCGTCCTCACTGTTGTAGATGGAGTTGTCATAAGAGCCTGAGCCTTCCGAAGGAGTGATAATCGTCGCTCTTCCGAAGGAGACACGCTTGCTGACAGCGTATTGATGGAGGCTCCCAAGTACTGTATGCATTGGACCGGAGTCGGAACAGACTTGGCCATGTTGATGTGCAGCCCCAGCTTGTTCAAGAGAACGCACGTCTTCTGGAAGTGTGCTCGCGCTTCCGAGAAGGAGGATGCCTTGATCAACCAATCGTCCAAGTACGGGTAGACGAACACCTTGTTCTTCCTCAGGTGTGCGGCTACCACCGCCATGCACTTCGAGAATGTTCTCGGCGCAGACTTCAGCCCGAATGGGAGTACTTATTGATAGTGATTGGTGCCGACTTGGAACCGCAGGAACTTCCGGTGTTTGTGTGCAATGGGCACATGGAAGTAAGCATCCTGTAGGTCTATAGCGCATAGCCAGTCTCCCCGTTGCAACTGAGGGTAAATCTGATGCAACGACAGCATGCAAAACTTTTCCCTGCGAATCCATTTGTTTGCCTGCCGCAAGTCCAGAATGGGCTGAACTCGTTCTTGTCCTTCTTGCGAACCAGAAAGAACCTGGAGTACAGTCCTCTTCCTCTCTGAGACAGAGGTACGTCTTCTATCGCCCTTTTCTTCAACAGGACATCCGCTTCCGCCTGAAGCTCGTGCAGCTGAAACTGCGAGCTGACCGGGGGAATTGCTGGAGGAGGGCTGGTGAACCGCAGACTGTATCCATTGCAAACAATATTCAGCACCCACTTGTCCTGAGTAATTTTTCTCCACTCTGCCAGAAAAAATTGAATGCTTCCCCCTACCGGAGTGGGTAACAGATCCGGGGGAAGTAGGTTCCTAGGGCCTAGACCCAGCCTGGCCCTTGGGCGCTGGGGCCGACTGCTGGCCTCCTCCGCCCTTCTGGCGCTTCTGGAACGGCTTACGGAACTGGTGTTGCTGTTGCGATTGCCCCGAAGCCTGGCCCCGTCCTCGGCCTTGCCCGCCGAACCGCCGTTGGAAAGGGTGGTACGTCTTCTTGGTCTCTTTAGGCTTCTCCAAGCCCACAGCCGTTAGCATCTCGGCCTCCGCCTTCATGCGGGCCATCTCATCGTCCGCATGCTTCCCGAAGAGGGTCTCACCGGAGAATGGTAGGTTGGCCACCCTCTGCTGTGCGTCCGGTTTCAGGGACGTAAGCCGGAGCCATGCGTGGCGTCGTTGGTTGACTCTGTGGCAAAGTCCGTGAGCAGCCAACAGGGAAGAGTCCGCTGCAGCGCTGATAATCTGGTTCGCCACCAGCATCCCCTCACTCAGCACTTCCATGAAGTCCTCACGCTTCTCCCGAGGTAAATGTTCTGCAAACCGCTCGAGGGAGTCCCAGAGGGCGCGGTCGTATCGGCCCAACAGCGCCGTGGCACTCGCAGCTTTCATGGAGGTAGCGGAGGTTCAACAGACTTTCCTCCCCGCCGAATCCATCCACCTGGACTCCTTATCCGGGGGAACCGTGGAGGACGGAGTGGTGGCATGCTGCTTGCGGGCCGCCGTCACAATGACAGAGTCAGGAGGGGGTTCCGTTCTCAGGAAGGCCGGATCCGAATCGAGAGCCCGGTACTTCTTCAGCAACCTCGATGGAGCCGCCCTCGTCACCGCAGGGGTGAGAAACAGGGCCATAGCCGGTTCCTCCAGGCCCGGCACCAGAGGCAGGAGAGGACGAGACAGGTGTTTTTGATGTAAAGTCTCAAAAATGACTGACGTCTTCGGAGTAGGCACCGTCAGGGATATGCCCAACTTCGCAGCGCCCCTTAAAAGGACGTCATGGAACGCCACCAGGTCATCTATCGGGGACACTCTCGTGTCCGGTGACCCTGATAGGGTAGGAGAATAGTCCCTGGTCCCAGAGGACCTCGTGTGTGAGCGAGATTCGCGCCTCCTATGGCGGCGTCTCGACCTCGTGGATAATCTGCGTCGCGATCTCTCCCTTCGCCTAGAGCGAGAGCGAGACCTGCCCGCCCGTGGCCGCTCCGCCGGTTTTCGTGGCGGGGTCTTCCTTGGCTCCTCACGGGGTTTCGGTTTTGGGGTCCCCTTAGGAGGAACAGGCAAAGACGGCAGGGAAGTGGACCTCGGTGGAGGAACCTTCGGCTGCGGGGCGGGCCCATGCGGAGGGACCGGAGGTGGTGGAGGGTCGCCTGAAGGAAGTGGAGGTTTGGGTGGAGGATCCTCCTTAGGAACAGGAGGAGGAGTCGGAGTCCGAGGCCGAGATGGTGTGTACACCTCTGAGTACACCGAGCCCGGTGACCCCTTAGGCGAAGGGTGCGGAGATCCAGCCCCATCAGCAGGTGACCGTTTCCTCTTGCGTCCTCCACTAGAAGCAGCGTGACTTCTGGGACTAGAATCCCTCTTACGCCTTTTTGGAGAGGCTGAACGACTCCTGGACGCCGACCGCTTACTGCTCGACGCAGAGCGTCGCTTTTCTGGCGTCGAACGACGCTTCCTGGACTCCGGCGTCAATCGCCGCCTCCGCGACGTCGACCCTCTCTTCCTCGGCGTCGAGCGTCGACTGCTCGACGTCGACCTCTTCTTCCGCGACGTCGTACGCCGCCTCCGCAACGTCGAGCGTTCCGTCTTCGACGACGAGCGTCGCCGTCTTCTTGATGCTCTCGACGTCGAGGAGCCCCTCGACGTCGACCGGTACTTCGACGGCGATCGACGGTGTCGCCTCGACGGCGATCGACGGTATCGCCTCGACGGCGAGCCTCGATGCTTGTCACTCCGCCTTCGGCGTCGATAGGAAGACCTCGACGTCGACGAAGACGATGACGTCGACGGTGGCTTCGACAGCGACTTCTCCTTGATCTTCGACGTCGAGCCGTCGCGCCGTCTCGACCCGGAGCCCTGGGGAGAAGGGGAGCACACCGCCGTCATCCCTCTCGACGTCGTCGTCAATGCAATCGACGTCGACGGAGACCGGGACCGTTTGCTGGACTTCCTGCCCCTGGGGAGCCCCCCAGAGGCCTCAGCAGAGGCAGAGGGAACCTTCCCAGCCTGCCCAGACCCACCTGCAGACGCCTCTCCTCAAGGCCAGAAAGCCTGATCTTCAGTCTGTCCCTCAGAGTCCGAGCAGAAAACTGCTGGCAGATAACACAATCCTCAGGGACATGATCCTCAGGGAGGCAGACGATGCAGACATCATGGGAATCACTCTTGGCCTTCTTCCTCCCACATGTTGGGCACTTATCAAAAAGGCCAGGCATTTTAGAGCCCTAAAACGCCTAAAACAGCACAAAAACAGAGAAAGAGAACACCAAGAAGTAAACTGAAACACTTTTAGAACTCAAAAAGTGCCAAAATATCTAATAAACCCTTGAAACAAGGGAGAGCTCAATGCCAGGGTCCTGTAAGCAGGAGCCGGAAAAAAGAACTGAAAGTAGAGGGACCTGCTATGCATTCTGGGATACTGGGAGAAGTTCTGGAAAGTTCTCTTAAAGGCACAGTATCCTATTTAAGCCGCATAATGGCAGCCTATGGGGCTTGTCTGTCCCTACCTTCCTCTCTATCATTCCAGAGTCTTTGACTGGGGGAGGCAAGTTTCTCTATGGTAGAAACTGGCAGGCTGTGTTGTATGTGGTGTTTTTTTGGTGGAATTTCTAGTTGCAGTACTGGACAGTGTAGCCTGTGGATATAGGCTGCATTATTTGTCTTTTAATTCTCTCTTAAGTGTCTTTGCAGTTTCTGCATTATTTTGACAACTTAAGAGATTATTTTTGATTGCCGGGGTCCACGCACATGGGCCGGACTATTCACTAGATTATGACTATACACAGAGATCCCCTACTACAGAAATGAATTATCACAACCTGTGATCTCTGGGCAAGTGCAGCATAGGCAGCTGCCCATGTCAACACGCCCGGTGCGGCTCTTCATCTTTTGTAGCACTCTCTTTTGGGTTGTAAGCCCATATCTGGCGCCTCCTCCCCCATATAATGTTGTTTAGACATTATTCTTAGAGAGTTATGTTATATTTTGGGGGCATGGCATGATTTCAAGGGGAGCGTGCTTTGGCAACATTATTGGCCACAAGGTTAGGGGAAGGGCAGTGCTTGTATTAAATACAGGGTAAGCTGTGTGAAGATCAGTGAGTTAATTTAGGACTCTCATTCCTTGGTTTTAACTCCAAGTGGTACCATAGCATTGGCACAGGGGAAGGGCAAGGTGCAGGGGCTGTTCTTTATTTTTAGAAGTCACACAGGGCTTAATTAGGGCAACACATTAATGGCCTGGACAGTGCCACCTACCCATATCCTTTAGGCGGTCGTAGGGAGGGCGCTTCCAAAAGAATACATACCGTTTGAAAATACAAGAGAGCAGTTTTAGCGAGGATGAGTTTAGAGCAGACAGGCCTCGAGAAATCTATTCACCCTTTTGCTATTGCGAGTGATATTTTATCAGTGCAAGCTCTTTTTAGGACCAGTCCCAATCTGGCGAGAGCTTCAGCTGGGGAAAAACAGGTGTTCTGTTAGAAAAAAAACTGATGAGCAAAAAAGACAGCCTCCAAATGTTTATCTGGTCACGTTTGCTCTTCATTCAAATACAAACTGTCAGCTTATGTTTTTCTTATATATTAAGGTTTACTTTTCTTTCTTGGGCAGCAAAGTTAGTTTTGTAAAGTGAACTGTTTGACAGCCGGGCAAGCACACAACATTTAAATAGCTTGTGAATGATATGTACAAATATTTTAACTCATATTATTAGGAAAGCACTTTTTAGAAAGTCTGAAGTGAGATGGAAACTAGTTTCAATAGGATTAAACCAAATCGGCATACTTCACTTTTAAAACATTTACTGAAGCCTGATGTCCACACATTATCATTTGTACCGTATGTAGTAGAATCAGTAAAACTGCATGTCAGTGGGAAAGTTTGTGGCAGACATGCTGAACTCATATTTTACCAAGTGCTCTTCTGTGTCACAATGAAGAACACGCATTTGCAATGCAATAGGTCTCGCATTAGGAAAGTTTGAGCTATTCGTATTGTAAATGAAACATTTTGTATTTATGTGTTGGTTTTGAAAATAGCAAAATTAATAGCATTGTCATTTACAATGCCAATAGTTTTAAGTTTCGCAAACGTGACACCTATAGCATTTGTAATGCAATGTGTGTTGTATTTACTTGGCTCAGATGTATTGATATTACAAATAACAATGGCTTTTAATTTTTTTTAATTAATACTTAAATAAAAGTTATTTTAATTTATAATGGCAATAGCTTAAACTTTTGTAAATAACTTTTGTGAAGATTATGTTCAGTTTATTTTATTGTGACGAAAATCAAAGAACAGAAGTGAAATATTAACATCTTTTTGTGACATTTGGAATACAGCTTGAAACATTGAGAGAACATATTTGAACCAGTTGTTGTTGAATGGTTGCACAGAGTGATGCTGTTGCGTTCAGTGGTGCTGATTGATGCTGTGGCGTTCAGTGGTGCTGATTGATGGTGTGGCGTTCAATGGTGCTGTGGATTTGAGCGGTGCTGAGTGAAGCTGTGGCGTTGAATGGTGCTGTAGCATTGAGTGGTGCCGTGGTGTTGAGTGGTGCTGTGGCGTTGAGTGGTGCTGTGGCGTTGAGGGGTGCTGTGGTGTTGAGGGGTGCCGTGGTGGTGAGGGGTGCTGTGGTGTTGAAGGGTGCTGTGGTGTTCAGTGGTGCTGACTGATGCTGTGGCATTGAGTGATGCTGTGGCATTGAGTGGTGTTGTGGCATTGAGTGGTGTTGTGGCATTGAGTGGTGTTGTGGCGTTGAGTGGTGCTGTGGCGTTCAGTGGTGCTGTCGCATTCAGTGGTGCTGTGGTGTTCAGTGGTGCTGTGGCGTAGAGAGGTGCTGAGTGATGCAGTGGCATTGAGTGGTGCTGTGGTGTTGAGTGGTGCTGAGTGATGCTGTGGTGTTGAGTGATGCTGTGGTGTGGAGTGATGCTGTGGCGTTCAGTGATGCTGTGGCGTAGAGTGGTGCTGAGTGATGCTGTGGCATTGAGTGGTGCTGTGGCATTGAGTGGTGCTGAGTGATGCTGTGGTGTTGAGTGATGCTGTGGTGCTGAGTGATGCTGTGTCGCTGAGTGGTGCTGTGGCGTTGAGTGGTGCTGTGGCGTTGAGTGGTGCTGTTGCGTTGAGTGGTGCTGTGGCGTTCAGTGGTGCTGAGTGATGCAGTGGTGTTGAGTGATGCAGTGGTGTTGAGTGATGCAGTGGTGTTGAGTGATCCAGTGGCGTTGAGTGATGCAGTGGTGTTGAGTGATGCTGTGGCATTGAGTGATGCTGTGGCATTGAGTGATGCTGTGGCGTTCAGTGGTGCTGATTGATGCTGTAGCTTTAAGTGGTGCTGTGGCATTGAGAGGTGCGGAGTGATGCTGTGGCGTTGAGTGGTGCTGTGGCATTGAGTGGTGCTGTGGCGTTGACTGGTGCTGTGGTGTTGAGGGGTGCCATGGCATTGAGGGGTGCCATGGCATTGAGGAGTGCTGTGGCGTTGAGGGGTGCTGTGGTGTTGAGGGGTGCTGTGGTGTTGAGGGGTGCTGTGGTGTTCAGTGGTGCTGACTGATGCTGTGGCATTGAGTGATGCTGCGCAATTGAGTAGTGTTGTGGCGTTGAGTGGTGTTGTGGCGTTGAGTGGTGCTGTGGGGTTGAGTGGTGCTGTGGCGTTGAGTGGTGCTGTGGCGTTCAGTCGTGCTGTGGCGCTCAGTGGTGCTGTGGCATTCAGTGGTGCTGTGGCATTCAGTAGTGCTGAGTGATGCTGTGGCGTTGAGTGATGCTGTGGCGTTGAGTGATTAATTGCAGGTTTATATAGCGCTAGGATCGACTCCCGGAGGAGTATCTCCGCGCTTCGACCGCTGCGAAACCCTTCCTGGCTTCCCTGAGAGATGGTCCCTTAGTGGGTATCTCCAGGGTGAGATCAGGCATCCCCGGCGGTCTGGTGGGGCCGTTAGTGAAGATGAGGCAAGCTAATGCCCAGAGTTGCCGAGTGTGATCGCTGATCAAAGTGGGCACCGAGGCGAGAGAATTATCGAGTCCGCTGACCCTGGTCCAGAAACCTGCCGCGTCGGGAATCGAACCCTGGTCCCGGGCCGTCCTCTGCTCTCGGGTCTGCCGCCTCTAACCAGTGAGCCACACTACTTCACATGTTATGGCATAGAGTGGTGCTGAGTGATGCTGTGGCGTTCAGTGGTGCTGTGGCATTGAGTAGTGCTGAGTGATGCTGTGGTGCTGAGTGATGCTGTGTTGCTGAGTGGTGCTGTAGCGTTGAGTGGTGCTGTGGCATTGAGTGGTGCTGTGGCGTTGAGTGGTGCTGTTGCGTTGAGTGGTGCTGTGGCGTTCAGTGGTGCTGAGTGATGCAGTGGCATTGAGTGATGCAGTGGTGTTGAGTGATGCAGTGGTGTTGAGTGATGCAGTGGCGGTGAGTGATGCTGTGGCGTTGAGTGGTACTGAGTGATGCTGTGGTATTCAGTGGTGCTGATTGATGCTGTATCTTTAAGTGATGCTGTGGCATTGAGTGGTGCTGTGGTGTTGAGTGGTGCTGTGGCGTTGAGTGGTGCTGTGGCATTGAGTGGTGCCGTGGCATTGAGGGGTGCTGTTGCGTTGAGGGGTGCTGTGGCATTGAGGGGTGCTGTGGTGTTCAGTGGTGCTGAGTGATGCTGTGGCATTGAGTGGTGTGGCATTGAGTGGTGTTGTGCCGTTAAGTGGTGCTGTGGCGTTGAGTGGTGCTGTGGTGTTGAGTGGCGCTGTGGCATTGAGTGACGCCACGGCGTTGAGTGGTGCCGTGGCGTTGAGGGGTGCTGTTGCGTTGAGGGGTGCTGTGGTGTTCAGTTGGGCTGAGTGATGCTGTGGCATTGAGAGATGCTGTGGCATTGAGTGGTGTTGTGGTGTTGAGTGGTGTTGTGGCGTTTAGTGGTTCTGTGGCATTGAGTGGTGCTGTGGCGTTCAGTGGTGCTGGGGCGTTCAGTGGTACTGTGGCATTCATTAGTGCTTAGTGATGCTGTGGCGTGAGTGATGCTGTGGCGTTCAGTGATGCGGTTTAGCATTGCTGTTTTTGTTCACTCGCTGCAAGGTGTCCACTTTACTGCATAATCTATGTACACAGTGTAAACGTTAAGATTCAATAGCTCTACCTATTTTGCATACCACAGACCTAGTTCTGAAGAGCAACAGAGAGATTCACAAATAGGTATAACCGATGTAGAAAGTTTTCAAACAAAAGGTGGTATTCACCGACAAGCATGGTTGATAGAGACTGCGAGTGTGAGGGGTTGGGGGGTACTCAACTTTAACTATCAAAAAAGAACTCTCCGCGAACTCGTGTCATATTTCAACACAGCTGACTCACATGTGCACAGTACACCGCACTTAATGCGCAAAATACTGCCACAAAAATGATATGGCCAATGCTTGCATTGATGCCCTCTTCTGTATACATGTCGCAACAATTACCTATGTGCCGCATTAATCTTGCATTACAGCCAAACACACTAGTGCGGAGCCTCCGTGAATCTGCCAGACGCTGGCCTCATCATCATTCCTGACCTTCAGGATGTTCCCTCGTATAACACCCACACGTCTTAACTCCTTGGCTGCTCGGCATTTTCCCCTGCTGTGCTGAGAAATCGAAAATCCCCCTTATCATGACGAGCTGGGCTCGGCATGAGCGTGTGAGCGCCCTGCTTCATGATGAGCCCAGCTCGTCATGAGCCTGGAAGGGGTTAAGGTAAATCCTCTCCATGTAGAGGCACACATATCACCTCCACCCTTTCGGGGCTCACCTGCTGCAGTTGGCTCCAGGCCCTTTGTAGCACCTTTTCGTAGCCCTCCCGGCGCAGCTCGCTGAGGCTCTCATAGTACTCCTCGGGGTCGCTGCTCTCGCTGAACAGCACCCTGGAGAGGATCATCCAACCGCAGGTGTCCAGGCCATGCCCCAGGTAGAGCTGCAGCTGGTGGCAGAGGCCCTCTACGGGCGGTGCCGACGGCTTGGGAGCCCCAAAGAGTACTGTCCACTGTCATTATCCTGCTCACCGTCGCGACGCTTCCATCAACCGCCCTCCTGTACCCACAGCGCTTCCCACCGGGCCTCCGCAGATCACCCCCAGCTGCCCCCGGGTGCGATTGCTCCGCTGGCTCCTCCTCCTGCCCTCTGTCACCAGCATCGGCCTCATTCTGAAAAACGAGGCCTGGAACGCAGGCGAGAGAGGCGGGCTCTGCTTTCATAGGCAGGAAAGTTCCTTGGAGCCTGCGAGGTTCTGAGAGATGCCCGCCTCTGTGGCAGGCTCGCAGTGACGTAGCTCGTCCGGAGCGCGGCACCTTGGAGGTAGAGGGGTGTGGGTAGTGGAGAGCCCAGAAGAAAGCAGGGATTCCGGGAGTGCTGGGGTTCCCATGGGAGAGCTGGCAAAGAGCCCAGTGAGTAGGGGGGAGTGGGTGGTGTGTGTATATGTGTGGCTGTGTGTCTGTGTGCGTGCGCGCTCGCGTCCTGATCCATGGTGACTGAAGAGCATGCCGGAATCGGAGCGCGTGCCCATCTCTTGTCTCCTTGTAAGCAGAGCCGCCCACCATAGGTCTCGCTGCGACAGGGCTTCGCCCTGTATCGCAGGTGTGAGACCTAAGAATGAGACTCGTTGAAATAAAATATTTGCCTAGGATCACACAATTTAAGACAACGTTTATTTGTCAAGCTCATTCGGTCGGCTAAATTATTCAAGGACTGGTGGAGCCTTGCAGCAGGAGCATGAACCACACTGCACTGTTGTTGGGATTTCTGTAGCTTGTCACGGCATTCTTTATAAGAATGTTCCCTGCGTGGAACACATGTTATGATTCTGTTCTCGGCAGTTACTGCCGGGGAGACGCTGTGGCTGGAAGCTCATAAACGCCTCCTACTTACTTCATGTCTGAGCTCCCATCTTTTCATTGGCGACAATCGGTGTTGGACAGGCCACGTGAGGGGCTTGCCTCCTCCCCGCATGACAGGGCCCGAGCCCCGGTCCTCCCGATGTTACCCACAGAAGCAACCCGTCCCAGGCGGGACTCCTGCCCTCGGACATCTCTGTGTCATCTGGTCGAATCCCTTCCAGCTCCCTCGGCCGGCCCGGCCGCCATCTTGGACACTGCACCACGAGGCCGCGTGGCCTCAGATCGACCCTAACCCTGGGCCTGGCCAGGCCCCGACATCCCGGCACCACCATCCACCCAGGAGATGAACGGCCCACTTGACAGGTCAATGGGAGACAGAAGTGTCGATGGCTCTCCCCCGCCAGGTGCCGATCGCACCCAGCTCCCCCGGGCGCTGGCTCCACCCCCCTGCTGGGTGTCTGGACTCCCTCATCCCGGACCCCCCGACCTCCAAGTGCGAGGGTCCGGACATCAAAGGGCGCCAGACCTATAACTGGGGCAGCTCCAGAGCAGGAAGGCAGTTGTATCCTGGAGTCGAGAGACACCGCGACGAACTCATCCCTGACGGACTACTGGCGCTGCCGTAGTCCTGCCTTGCGAACGATTATCCTGCCTGCTGGCGCTGCCGCAACCTTCTGAATCCTTCAACCTCGTCGGGACCTGCTGGCACTGCCGCGGACCGTTGTAACGACCATCTTCACCGGGACCTGCTGGCACCGCCGCGGACCGTCGTCACCTTCGATCATCTCGGGACCTGCTGGCTCCGCCGCGGCCCGACCATCTAGAACGCCGAGCTCGAGGATTGTGAGCTATCCATCGTATCATCCCATCTACCAGATTGGTAACAAGACTGTCCCGCTACCCCCTTCCCATCCAAGAGACTAAGATTCGAGGGGACCCCTGAGTCCAGACCTCCTTGTACCATTCTACCGTACTTAAAGATTGCTTATAAAGAACGTTAAATCTTATCATTGTGTGGTGTACGTCTGTGGGGGGGAAGTTACTTGTCTGTACGATCGCTGGAGACGGCTCTCCCCGGAGACCTCTCCCCTTGTCCTCGGCCGACCTTCCCGGTCCGTCTAACATTGGTGGCCAGCGGCGCGATCCGAATCAACGCATAATCGTACAGAGAGTAGCTCACCCCACGACAAAACCACAATGACAACCAAAGAAAGCGGATCCACCGAGAAATTCCAGATGGAGAAATTGGAAGAATACAGCCATCGTGAGCTGAAACAATTCTGCATTGAATTAGGCATTGCTACCACCGGTCTGAGTACTAAAGACGATTTCAAACACGCCATTGAGTCATGGGCAGAAACCGGGGCCGTCAGACCCCCGGACCAAGATGTTGCAGCATCAGAGAGGAACACCACGGCTCCCGAGGAGCGAAGAACGGGTCTCTCGCAGGAAGAGATCCAAGAGAGAGAAAAAAACAGACTTCATGAGTTAGAAATGGCCCGGCTCAAAATGGAAGGTGAACTCAAATTAGCCGAACAAAAACTGAACCTAGAACATCTGCGGCTCCGAGAAGAACGGGAAGAAAAACAGAGACAGCGAGAACTCGAAGAAAAGAGACTAGCGTATGACCACAAGCGCAAACTAGCAGAAATAGACTTACGAAAGCAGAACAAAGAACTGGGGGTGCCCGAGCAACCGCGCACCCCAGGAGCGACAGAAAAGAAAGTACACATCCCCAAGGATGTCGTTCGAGAGTATTTCCGAGATGACGACATACAACAGTGGTTCAAGGCCTACGAGATCGCCATGACCTCCCACCGGATCGATCGAAGTGACTGGGGAGCCGGTCTATGGGGGAGGTTCGTCAATGAAGGCCGCGATGCCCTGTTACAGCTTCCAGACCATCTGATGACCTCCTATGACCACATGAAGGCTGCCCTCCTCACCCGATATGGACTCACACCCGAAATGTACCGCCAGCGGTTCCAAGACTGCACCCGGATCCCGGGTACAACTTGGGTGGAATATGTAAACTATTTCAGCCGAGCCTTCGAGGGGTGGATCAAGGGAAGCCATGTAACAACATACGAGCAACTGTTTAATCTCATGGTGTGGGAACATCTCTCTAACAACTGCTTCGTCGAGCTCAGGCAGCACCTCCTCGGCAGTAAATTGACGGACCCACGGCAGCTCGCCGCCGAGGCTGACCGGTGGGAGATCACCCGAGTAGGCCGGAGCGGGCCGCACGAACAGCACCGGAACAACCAAGGTCAGCACCGTCCCCGAGGAGGAGGAGGAGGCCAGGGACGGGGAAGAGACACCGCCCCGGCCGCCCCCGCTGCCAACACACCGCCCCCGGCCAACCGGGGCAACCCCCCAGTGCGCCCGGGGTACCAAGATATGTCACGTGTCACCGATGCCAGCGAGTCGGCCACTACGCAAGTGACCCGAACTGTCCACAGTACCAGACTCCGAGACCCCGCCAGGTAGCGGCCGCCGCCCTGGGGGAAGAACAGATCTCCGAAGAACAAGAGGAATGCGAGCAAGAACAACAAGAATGGGAACCGGCCGCCATGGTGCTAGCGTGCCTAGGGGGAAGAGACATGGTCCTGCAGGTTCCCCTACCCGCCAACACCCGAAAATACAGCCAGTGGGTGAACATTAATGGGCGCAGGGCCGAAGCCCTACGTGACACAGGAGCCAGTGTGACGGCCGTCCGCTGTCACCTGGTGACACCAGAACAGATCCTGCCGAACATTCTCTGCCCCGTCCGTTCAGCCGACAATTCGGAAAGTCTCTGTCGAATGGCCTGCGTCCCCTTCGAATGGGGAGGAGTCTCCGGCATGTTGAAGGTGACGGTCCGAGATGACGCCCCCGTGGACTGTCTCCTGGGGAATGATCTTGAGAGTTCCCCGTGGGCCGCCGTAGAGAGAAGAGAGCACCTGGGGATGTTGGGCCTCCCGGACTGGGCGTGCGTAACCACCCGGACCATGGCGGCCCGTACCATCCCCCAACCCGAAGAACCCGAATGGCCAGCATCTCCTCCCCCGGTCGCTCCAGTAGAAGACACCGACCCGACCGATCCCCCAGGGCCAACTCCCGAAGAGCTTGCTCAGCCCCAGGACCTGCCCAGCCTGGCTCAGTGGCGACAGGAAGGGGGGCCCACCCAGGAACAGTTCCGTCAAGAGCAGAAGACCTGTCCCTCCCTCGAGGGACTCCGCCAGCAAGCCCTCGCCCAGAGTGCAGGGGACACCTCCGGGGCCCATTGGATCTATTGGGACAACGACCTGTTGTACAGCGAACAGAGAATCGCGGAGTTAGGGGCCAGTCGAGTACTAGTGGTGCCCCTCCGTTTTAGAGACTTCTTGCTAAACCTGGCCCACGATGTCCCCCTGGCTGGACACCTGGGTCAAGACAAAACCTACAGTCGCCTGGTGACCCACTTTTTCTGGCCCAAGATGAGAAACGACGTCCTTAACCACTGCCGTTCCTGCCCCACGTGCCAGGCCAGCGGGAAGAGCGGCCGCAAACTCAAAGCACCTCTGCAACCCTTCCCAGTTGTCACCACCCCGTTCGAGAGGGTGGGAATAGACATTGTGGGGCCCCTGGACCCCCGTACAGCACAAGGACATCGGTTCATCCTGGTACTGGTGGACCACGCCACCCGCTACCCCGAGGCTGTTCCCCTGCGAACTGTGACAGCCCCGGTGGTCGGCCGGGCCTTGATGGGGATCTTCTCCCGGGTGGGCTTCCCCCGAGAAGTCGTCAGCGACCGAGGCACAAACTTTATTTCAAAATATATGAAATCCCTCTGGCAACAGTGCGGGGTCACCTACCGATTCACGACCCCCTATCACCCTCAAGGAAACGGACTAGTTGAGCGGTTCAACCGCACGCTCAAAGGGATGATCGGGGGGTTGGAAGAGCCCCTCCGTCGCCAGTGGGACGTGCTACTACCGTGCCTCCTCTTCGCGTATCGAGAAGTCCCCCAGAAGTCCCTCGGCTTCAGCCCGTTCGAGCTCTTATACGGACACCCTGTGCGAGGGCCCCTCAGCCTAGTCAAAGAAGGTTGGGAGATGCCCCCACTAAAAACCCCTCCAGATGTCTTCAAGTACCTCCTAACCCTACGCAATCAGACCAGGCGATTCAGAGAAATGGCGAAAGCGAACCTTGAGGCCAGTCAGGAGGATATGAAGAAGTGGTACGATCAAAATGCCTCCTCCATCGAATTCGAACCTGGCCAACAAGTGTGGGTGATGTCCCCCACTGAACCCTGTGCCTTACAGGACAAGTGGACGGGGCCCTTCAAAGTGGTCGAGCGCAAGAGCCCCGTCACCTATCTCATCGATATGGAATCTGCACGGAACCCCCTCCGGGTCCTCCACGCCAATGGACTCAAACCCCACTTTGTGCGCTCGGAGCTCAGCCTCCTGATGGCTACAGACAGCGGAGCAGAAGAAGACTCTGAGCCCCTCCCTGATCTCCTAAAGACCCGGGAGAAAGATGGTTCCGTGGACGGGGTCCGACTCTCAGAAGCCCTCACCCCGGAACAGCGCCAAGGCTGCCGGGACCTCCTGCGGCAGTTTGCGACCCTGTTTTCCCTCACCCCAGGGGTCACCTCCTGGTGCCTGCACGACGTGGACACTGGGGACAGTCCCCCTATCCGACATCGGGCATACCGCGTACCAGATCGGGTACGGGCCTGCATCCAAGAGGAGGTGTCCAAGATGCTCACGCTCGGAGTCATCGAGCCCTCAAACAGCCCCTGGGCCAGCCCAGTGGTGCTGGTCCCCAAAGCTGCTGCACCCGGCACCACGCCTGAGCTCCGGTTCTGTGTGGACTACCGGGGCTTGAACGCTGTCACCAGAACCGACGCCCATCCCATCCCCGGAGCGGACAAACTGATCGACCGCATGGGAGCTGCCCGCTACCTCAGCATCTTCGACCTGACAGCGGGCTACTGGCAGATCGGTCTCACACCCCGGGCTCAAGAACGATCCGTCTTTTCCACCCCTGATGGCCACTACCACTTCAAGGTCATGCCATTCGGCATGAAGAATGCCCCAGCTACTTTTCAGCGTCTGGTGAACCAGGTCTTGGCGGGATTCGAGGAATTCAGCGCCGCCTACCTGGACGATATCACTGTGTACAGCCGCCACTGGCCCGACCACCTCCACCACCTCCGAGAGGTCCTGCAGGCCCTCCAACGGGCTGGCCTCACGATCAAGGCCAGCAAATGCCAAATTGGTCAGGGGTCCGTGACCTATCTCGGGCACCAGGTGGGAAGCGGTCTGGTGGCCCCTCTTCAGCTCAAGATCGCTGCCATCCAGTCCTGGCAGCCCCCCATCACACAGACCGAGGTCCGCGCCTTCTTGGGGCTCACAGGCTACTACCGGCGGTTCGTGAGGGACTATGGCAGCATTGTGGGGCCCCTCACGGAACTCACATCCAAAAACCACCCAAAGAAGGTCAACTGGACCCCAGACTGTCAAGCGGCCTTCGAGAAGCTGAAGGCCGCCATGTGCACTGCCCCTGTGCTCCAGGCCCCCGACTACAGTCGGGAATTCATCGTCCAAACGGATGCCTCCGACCATGGCATTGGGGCAGTCCTCTCCCAGTTGAACCCCGAAGGACTTGACCAACCAGTGGCCTTCATCAGCAGACGTCTCCTGGCCCGAGAACAACGCTGGAGCACCATCGAGAGGGAGGCCTTCGCAGTGGTGTGGGCCCTCAAAAAGCTCCGGCCTTACCTCTTCGGTACCCACTTCCGGGTGCAGACAGATCATCGGCCCCTGCAGTGGCTAATGCAGATGCGGGGGGAAAATCCAAAACTACTACGTTGGTCCATCTCCCTGCAGGGGATGGACTTCACTGTGGAACATCGACCTTGCCAAGACCACGCCAACGCAGATGGCCTGTCACGCTTTTTCCGCCTCGACGAGGAGAGTCCCCAAGAGGATGGGTGACTCTCCCCGCCTTCAGCTGGGGGGGACGCATGTTGGACAGGCCACGTGAGGGGCTTGCCTCCTCCCCGCATGACAGGGCCCGAGCCCCGGTCCTCCCGATGTTACCCACAGAAGCAACCCGCAACCCGTCCCAGGCGGGACTCCTGCCCCCGGACATCTCTGTGTCATCTGGTCGAATCCCTTCCAGCTCCCTCGGCCGGCCCGGCCGCCATCTTGGACACTGCACCACGAGGCCGCGTGGCCTCAGATCGACCCTAACCCTGGGCCTGGCCAGGCCCCGACATCCCGGCACCACCATCCACCCAGGAGATGAACGGCCCACTTGACAGGTCAATGGGAGACAGAAGTGTCGATGGCTCTCCCCCGCCAGGTGCCGATCGCACCCAGCTCCCCCGGGCGCTGGCTCCACCCCCCTGCTGGGTGTCTGGACTCCCTCATCCCGGACCCCCCGACCTCCAAGTGCGAGGGTCCGAACATCAAAGGGCGCCAGACCTATAACTGGGGCAGCTCCAGAGCAGGAAGGCAGTTGTATCCTGGAGTCGAGAGACACCGCGACGAACTCATCCCTGACGGACTACTGGCGCTGCCGTAGTCCTGCCTTGCGAACGATTATCCTGCCTGCTGGCGCTGCCGCAACCTTCTGAATCCTTCAACCTCGTCGGGACCTGCTGGCACTGCCGCGGACCGTTGTAACGACCATCTTCACCGGGACCTGCTGGCACCGCCGCGGACCGTCGTCACCTTCGATCATCTCGGGACCTGCTGGCTCCGCCGCGGCCCGACCATCTAGAACGCCGAGCTTGAGGATTGTGAGCTATCCATCGTATCATCCCATCTACCAGATTGGTAACAAGACTGTCCCGCTACCCCCTTCCCATCCAAGAGACTAAGATTCGAGGGGACCCCTGAGTCCAGACCTCCTTGTACCATTCTACTGTACTTAAAGATTGCTTATAAAGAACGTTAAATCTTATCATTGTGTGGTGTACGTCTGTGGGGGGGAAGTTACTTGTCTGTACGATCGCTGGAGACGGCTCTCCCCGGAGACCTCTCCCCTTGTCCTCGGCCGACCCTCCCGGTCCGTCTAACAATCGGTGTTCCAGCCTCCAGCCTCCCCATCATCGGAGTGATGTCCTGTTCTTCTTCCAGCGTGTACTTCCAGCCTCGGAGCCATGATCTCTCAGAAGCTGTTGATCCGTGCCGCTGGTGCTTCTTGGATTACTGCCGTTGTGTCGGAGCCATTTCCGTGCTCTGCGAGGTACTTTTGTGGTGCTGTACCTCGCATCATGGGGTGTGTTAACCCTGTTGTGTCCATGCATGCGCTGTATGGCCCACAGTCCCTGGTGATGTCACATGCTACACTCCTGCCTGCCTATGCCTGACTCGCTTCACGCAACGTAAGGACGTTGCGTGCGGCCATTTTGTGGATTCCTCGATGCCTTGGTTTCTACATACCGTGCTGATGCGCACAGCTTTACTTTAGTGCACCCGCCTCATTTATTTCGCTGGTGTGCACAGCAATATAATTCTTTGTCATTTATTCATGTGCATCACAGTAACGCTAGTTTTGTTGGCAGCGCTATTTCTTCACTGATTTGCACAGTAAATTTTTGTCTTTTATGGAATTCTGGATTCTGTCAGTAAGTGCAATTCTTATATATAGGATTTCAGTTTTCATATTCTTGTGTTTTCTTCACTATGACTGACAACTTGTTGAATCTATATAGTGGAAATTTTTCTTTTGTCTGCATACTGATTTAACTACTCTTTGAACACTTTGGTATTGTGTGGCAGCAACTCACCAACGCAATGGATCATATTTTTGCCCCTCCTCCCTTCCTGCAGACTCCTAGTACACCGCCTGTACCATGGGAACAGTGGAAGGACATTTTTGGGGCATATTTAGAAGCCATTGATGATGACACTTTCACCAACAAAAAGAAAAAAGCTCTGCTCATTTATAATCTTGGCACTGAAGGTAGGAACATTTTGAAAACCTTGACTCTTGAGGTGGTCAGCACTACTGTTAGTGGTGGCGATGCTGGTGATTCGCTTCTAATTGATGAATATGCCTCGTTGATAAAGACACTTGACAAAAGGTTTTCTCCTTAGAGGAATGTGGTGCTTGAACGTCATAAGTTTCTTCAACATGCTCAAACTCCTGGTGAATCTATTACCGATTTTGTAGCAGCTCTTCGCATACTTGCTATCAACTGTAATTATAAGGAATCTAGGGATGAAATCATACGGGATCAACCTATCGAGAGAACTTCTAATAAGATTCAAGAAAACTTCTTGCTTCTGGTGATCCTGACTTGGAGACTGCTCTTACTCTGGCCAAAAGTATAGAGCATTCTCAGTTTTGTGTTAAGGAAATGAGTTCATCCTCTTCATCTACATCTTCTTCCACGGTGGAGGTTAAACTTTTGAACTCCAAACCTCCTCCAAAATCTAAAGCAAGTATACCCTCGCCTATTGTTACTCGTCCTGCTTCTACTAATGTTTCTCCTAGAACTAGGTCTGTGCAAAATGAATTGGTATGTTTTCGTTGTGGTAGTAAGTCGCATCTGGGTTCTGCAAAGTTTTGTTTTGCCCTCAACCCAACCTGCTACAAGTGTGGGAACAAAGGTCATTATTCCCGGATGTGCAAAGCTACTTCTGCAAAAACCCCATTCACTCTGTAAAAAATATTTCTGGAGATTCTGATGAGGAGTGTTATGAATTATTGATGTTGTCTTCTTCTCAGGAGGCAGGAGTAGTTGAACTGTTTTCCTTGTCTGATCTCCGGAAAAGGAAATCTACTTCGTGTTTGATAACTGTGAATGGGGTTGTCTGCAAGTTTTTAGCAGATTCTGGTTCTCCGTTCACCTTGTTGAACTTTGCTGATTTTAGTAAACTTTCTGGTGTGCCTTTAGAACTCTCCAACATTAAGATTTTTGCTTATGGTGGAAAAAGGGTTGAAGTTTTGGGAAAATGTTCTGCAAATCTGGGTTTTCATGCTGACCATACCGCTGCTCTGGTATTCGTAGTCAAGGACGGTGGCAATTTGTTGGGGTGGGACGAGCAGGGTGATTTGAACATCATTCTGGATCCCAACCACCCTGATATGGTAATATCCTGCAGTGCACTAGGCAAATTTTATTCTTCTTCTGCAACACCAAGGGCACTGACTGTGTCCCAGGTATCAAACACCAAGTGGGCACTTATGTTTCCTGAAGTATTTAGCGGGGAGTTAGGAAAACTCAAGGGTTTTCAACACCGTATAATTTTAAAAGAAAATGCCATGCCCGTTGCTCACAAGGTACGCAAGGTGCCTCTAAGTTTACGGGCAGAGTTGAGGAAGGAATTAGTGCGTTTATGTGCTGCTGGAGTGATCGAGCCAATTGAGTGTTCTGAGTGGCTCGCTCCCATAGTTTTGGCGAGGAAATCCGACAAATGTTTGAGGATGTGTGTTGACCTGCGCGATCTCAATGCTAACATTTGGATTGATCGGCAACCACTTCCAAATATCAACGAGATGTTAGCTACTCTCGAGGGTGCTAAATTTTTCACTTCCCTCGATATTTCATCCGCATATCACCAGATTGAGCTGTGTCCAAATTCTAAGCATCTTACCTCTTTTGTAACCCCGGAGGGAGCTTATCGTTACATCCGCATGCCATTTGGTTTGGCTTCAGCCTCAGCTGTTTTTCAGAGGCTGATGAACAACCTGTTCAAGAACATTCCTGGTGTTGTCTTTTTCCAGGACGACATACTGGTCCACGGCAAGACCGAACTTGAGCATGATGAGCGTGTTAAACTAGTTTTGAGCATTTTAAGGTCCAGTTGTAGTGTAGTTCCTATTTTCCCAATAGGCCCTGCGCATTGGAATAACATAAACAGTAGTATGGACGTAGAAGTGCGGATCTTCCAGGTCTCCACTGACTATGCTAAACTTAATTGGGTTTGTTACCAACTAGCTCAGAGGTCACTGGAAGCTTTCTTGACTGAATAGGAAGTGATCAGCTTCCATGGTACAGACAAGAAGGGATTCAGTTTTCCAACAACCGCATAAACATGACAACTTTGCTCCTTAGAATAAGAGTCAATCTCTAGAATTGTGTGAAACAATAGACAGTTATTTTACTCAGTCAGTTTTGTGCAGATTACTTTCACCAATATGCAGAGAATAGAGAGGCGGGTGTTTTCAATAAAAAGGTATTAATTATTGAACAGTCTTTCTTCTCATACAAGAGAAATGAATTGCCACAATTGCAAGACTAGTTATTATAAAAAGTGCGTACAGTAAAATGAGGATTGCGAAATAATACTGTAAAAGCATTGATATGGTTTCTTAGCCATACAATGGTTAAAATGAATAAAATATATACATTCATATAAACATTAGGCTAACATACTCAACTGGTGCTTCTAACTACGCCTACGCCAGTGTACCTGACCTAAGCCTAATACTTGGGAGGGAGTAAGTAAGTAGCTTTAGTTAAGTTGGTTTTGCCAAGGTTTGCTTCAAGAATTCTCTCTAAGGGTTTAGTCAACACCATACCTATGAAATAGAATGTTGGAGGTCTTGTATCTCCTTCCAGGACTCGATATCCCAGTCACTCGCAATAGTAGGCTGGAAACGCCGGAGCTGGATTTTCTCGGCAGGAGAAAAGACAGCGTCTTTCTCAGCGCGTCGAGGAGGAGGAGGGGCAGCGTCCGTGGGCAGCTTGCATCTGCTGGGCTCTGCAGGGGACACCTGTTCTGCTCCTATGTTCACCACACCATCGCTATCATTGTTGTCGTTGAGACAGCAGCAGCGACAGTAGTAACATCAGCGTTTGCTTAAGGCAACGTCGGTAATATTTATACCTGAAAGGTGCCTTGTTTGACATAAGTTTTTGGACATAAGACGTCAATAAAGATGACACTAGGAAGTGATCGTCTCTCAGTGCTCATTAGAGTTCTATTACTAATCAAAACATAGCAAGCGGGGCTTTCCCAGGTTGCTGAGTTTTTATCTTGTTGAAGAACTCGGAGTGTAATCTAGGAATCTTAGATAGTGGCTTCTGCTGTGTCATTTGCTCTAATGAGCTTCAGAGGAAGCTGCAGAGGAAGAGATTCTGAAATGTGGCTCTGATCGTGTGAGGCCAGAGACGAGTTTCTGAAATATCACTCTTGATCGTTTATGCCATTATAGGTGAATAAATGGATTATAGCCGTATAGGGGCATAAGGTCACAGTATTGATCGGGGTCCTAGATTAGAACGCGACACCCACTCCACGAATTTATGTCCATCAATTTACTAAAAACTATAGCAAAAGATGCATGTGTAACATTACCCACCCCAAAATACATATATGCATTTGAAATGGCGTATCTGAAATACGTGGTAATTTTGGTACTGTACGTCTTTAAGCATAGAAATCATTCAAAATTATAGCATATGTAATAAATGAACGATTTTGCGAAAAAATTACACATGATTATCTCTTAATACAGAAAAGAAGGGCGAGATAATTTCATCACATATAAATGCATTCATTATAAAATGTGCTAGAGGCTAATGTAAAGTTATTATGTCTCTAGATTTATCTAAAAAATAGAAGCTTCTGTTCTTTATGAATAGGTCTACTTTAAGCAAAGAATTTTGTGCCAGAAAAAGGTAAATATTTTTTAAAAAGTGTTCAATCCCAAAAAATTCTTGTTGAACGGGGGAATAGAGTTCTAACGCTTTTCAGCAGTTTTTGTTGATCAAAACTGAAGGCCGAATTCAGAGTTCATGGGAACGCTGTGTGTCGGAATTCTTTTCAAAAGTTATTGTTTCTGTTGAGGGGAGAACATCATATCAGACAGGCTCTCAAAGAATTGGTCTACAAAATCAGGTGACAGTTCGACCAAGTTCGATAGTGCTGTAACTTGGCAGGTGTGAGAATGATTGCTATCATCAAAGTCTGGATCAGCAATGCTCACAGATGGTCGTACCTGGGTGATGTTGCTTTTGTTTCTCGCTCCACTGTCACCACCTACTCGTAGCACAGGAGTCTCAACGAATGCCGTCATCAGGATTGGTAGCCGCTGGGGACAACACAATGCGTGAGCCGTTACAGGACTTAGGAAAGTATCGATATCCATTGGTACTGCTGATGGAAGTGCAAGACAGATGTCCAACACGCACTCATCTCCGCATAGCATACATCGAAGCACAGGTAAGATGCAGGATTGCCATATAGGTCTGAATGAAAGAAACCAGGTCATGTTCAGATCTCTCAGTCTGGCCAATCCAAGGACTCTAGTTATTCTGTCCAGGTAGCGCACTGCTAGGATTGTTTCTTCCATTCCTGCCGGAGTCATGCTGAGTTTTGGCTTGCCATATCGGAGCAGGAGGGTCAAAAATAAAATACCTGCTATAAGTCCCAAAAATAGGGGTATGCCGCCAAAGACTGAATGGACAAAATTGGGAATGATTCCCAGGATTGCTTTGAATGGTGTTAGCAGTCCCGTAAAAATCGTCTTAAATATGCCTGGGATGCCTGTGGCACTAGACATGTTAAGGAGTTGGCTAAGCATTTCTGTGAAATGCACGGGGCAATTTGTTAATAAAAAGTCATGAATCTCTGATGTTGTCCTTGCAACTTGGAGTTCATACGTCTCTTTTGATGACGTGATGGGCACTGTTGTCTGTAAAAGCACAGACTTCATTTTGCTTAAAGTATCAATTCGTATAGAAGAGAAATTCAGACGAGGCCATATGGGAGTCTCTGTGTCATTGGAAACAATGCTTGCATACAACAAGTGACCATGGAAGTCACGTGTACGAGATATGTTTTCCCTGGCAAAAGGCCACAACAGCTGTAATCCGTTATCAGAATGTAACTCCCATTCGAGAGTTGCATAAAGAAAGGCTCTATCTGCGTTGCAGGTGTGACATGTTGGTGGCATGAAAGGTTGTTTGAATTTCCTTCACAGGCTCCGTGTAAATTAATACCCTGGCACAAAAGTATACCGCTTAGTGAATGTCTACAGTTTTTTCCACTAAGAAATACATTTTTGTCGCTGTCACTATAGCATGTGTGTGTTTATGGTAATTTCCAAGCTGACTTAATGTATCCTTTACCCAATCGTTCATACTGGCCAGTAGGTATGTATTCAAGGCAATGTTTAAATCGGAAAGTTGTTATCGGAATAGTGATAATTCTGTGTATTATCCATTCAATGACAGGACTTTCTGACATTGTCAAAGGTAATCTCTCAAGTTTTTTGATGCTCAGGATTGTATAGTCTGCTCCTTTCTATGCCAAGCTGATTTGTTTATTAGTAAGGTTAAAGATGGAAAACAATGACGTTGTGTTGATTACACGCCAAGGCACATAGCCTGAACGAAGATTTTGCAGCGTCCAGCCTAACTGTACAATAGAACGCAATTGCGACTGGCCATGCTGTAACATTAGCAAGTCTTTGTCTATTATATCTATGGCAGATGGTACAATATTGTTCAACGAATATATTCTGGAGGACAGAGTCGTTAACCCATTGTCCACTACAGAAAGTGATTTTTCCAAATTAATACGATCAATTTCTCGTATTTTTTCAGCCTTTTCAATTTGTGTTATTTTCCAAGCCTCGTTGTAAGCCGCATATATACTGGTCGCTATGAAAAGCTTTTGACGCTGTTTGCGTGGTCCCAGAATGAAATCGTGCAAATCAGCACCATCTTTAAGTAAAGACAAGTGTTGCTTAATTTCAGCCAGTGTGGATGAGTCTAGCCATTCAAGGCACAGCTTCCCTACACTGTATGTTGTTACTATCCCTGGATGTTGTCTCTGGGAGTATCTAGGGTCTGGTCTGGTCATTGTGAACCCCTGTGTTTTATTCAGGAATCTATCTTGACAGTTATTCGTGTCAGTAGGCCAGATTAACCACCTTTTCCAATCAGGTTTTGTTCTGTTTAGATGTAAAATTTTAGATACGTCTATCTCAATATCTGTTGTTGCATTATCAGGTATTGGCTTTGGAATAGACGGTTTGTTAAGGTCTTTGATCTTAGCTAGGCCAAGACAGGATGTTTGATGAATTGTGTCATTTAAGAACAATATTTGCTCTGGGATCATGCAGGCTCGAAATAATGCTTCTAGGCCTTGTACCTGCCACTCTTTTGTACCCCAGATGGTTTTTGTTTCAATGTTCAGTTCAAAGAAACTTTATTTCGATTGAATTATACAATCATAAAAAGTGCATAGTAAAAAACAGTTACATCAAAATTGTAAAAAAGTTATCACATGAGCAATATTAACTGAAATAACGACAAAACAATAAGGTTAGTCTTTAAAAAGAATGTCGCCTATGCAGTGTGACACGGGTTGTCAATTGGATGTAAATTGCATATAAAAGTTACAAAGCAGGGTCAGTCAGTTGTAAACGGGTTTTTAGACATGCTTTTAAAAAACAGGCTATACACTTAGCAGCAAATTGTGTGTCTAAAAACTGTAGTGCCAAGAGAACAGGTCTGCATCTTCTCAAGCCCATTTGGCGGAGAAGAGGAACTAGCCAGCGTTTACGCGGGGTCTCATAAAAGCTACAAAATAGAATTACATGCAGGGTAGACTGAGGTGCATTACCATCACAGGGGCAACTAATTAATTCACGTGACCAGTCTGAAACCCCGGGGAACGAAACGAGGCGATAAAAGGAATCAAAACGAAATCTAGTTAAAACATATCTATCGTAGTTTAACAAATAGAAGGACAGATACGGCTGCATGCCGGGTGTGGTTTGAATCGTCATTAAATGACTGTTTGTATGTTTACCAATCTCTGAACACATGCGAAGATCTCTTAGGTGGTTAACACACAAATTCTTCAGAGCCTTCCTGGATATGTCCACTAGTGAGGGAGGGTCAATAAAAAATGTTAAACAGTTCAAATCGTTCAGATAATTAAACACATAAAGTAGCCATGGTATCTTTTTCCAGTGAGTCAGGGATAGGCAATCGGTTATCAGTGACCGAGTAAGATGACATTGCTCTTTGGTCCATATTCGGTGCCAGAGGAGGATCGGTTGGTATCTAATGGTGTCAGTTAGATAATCCAAACCGAGCTCAATGTGACTGCCGTAATTTGGAGCGCTTCGAGGGAGGGCTAGTACATATTTCAAGAAGCCATTTTCGGTTGTTTGGAGCTCTCCGGCAGGAGCGTAGCCCCATACGCCCGCTCCATAAGTTGCCACACTGAGACATTTAGCTTGATAGATTTTGAGCAACTCATCGGGAGCGGGCTTGCCCAACTTCCTGGAGAAAGAGATCAGCGCCGCGGTTGTACGCTGGAATTGCATTTTTTTACTAGTGGTGGCAGGTTTCCAGGTTGTTTGATCATCTATAAGAATGCCTAGGTAAGGGTATTCCCTAGCATTTTCCAGTCTGAACTTTTCTATAAAAAGAGTTTTCTGTTTCTTAACTTTCTTGCCTATATGCATCACAAAAGTCTTGGTCTTATTTACTTTTAAACACAGGGTAAGCATGAATTGGCAGTACTTGTCCAGTTGGAGTTGAAGCTGATTTAGGGTTCTCGCCAATATGACGGAGTCATCAGCGTATAATAGGGCTGGAATGGGCCGGGCGTTTATGCAGGGGAGATCCTGGCTGCCTTCCAGCATCGCTTGCTCCAGCCCGTTTGTATAGATATTGAATAAAAACGGGGCGAGGACGCACCCCTGTCCGACGCCTTTTGCTACTCTGAATGAGTCCGATAGTTCCCCGTTAGTGCCATACCTCACACATGCTTTGGCATCAGTGTAGAGTTCTCGGAGGAATTTAAGAAGTGGAGGGCCTACCCCCAGATTACTCAGGATCTCCCACAGCTTGGAGTGTAATACGCAATCGAATGCGGAACGTAGGTCAACATACACTAAGTAGAGGTTTCCGCCTTTTGCCCTAGCATATTTGCCCATTAGGAGTGTCAGATTAAGGGCCTGTTCTACAGTGCCCAATCCCTCTCGAAACCCAAACTGGAGGTCAGTTAAGATCCTCTTCTCTGTGGCCCAATTCTGGAGACGCTCCAGAATTAATCTCCCGGCAACCTTTCCCAGTGAGTCCAAGAGGGAAATGGGTCTGTAGCAGGCTGGGTTATCGCGTTCACCCTTTTTAAAAATGGGTAAAAGCACTGATGAAGACCAAGATTCAATTAGGCCGGCCTGAGAAACTGCGGACATAACTTGTGTGACAATTGGGGACCATAAATCTAGGTTACTCACAAAAATATCGAGAGGAACTCCATAGGGGCCAGGAGCTTTCCCGGTCTTCGAGGAAGTCAGTGCAGCTGTGACCTCCACAAGATCGAAATGGAGGTCAATCGGATAAATATTATCCGTAGTAAAGACCTCCTCTACGGTCTGGGAAATTAAGGCTGCAGCGGAGGAGTCACCGAAAATCTGTGAGTAATGCGCCACCCATTTTTCAGCAGGGACCGCCACATCTAGGTGACGGACAGCTGAAGGATCTACTAAGAAGGGAGACGTAACTGTTCGCCAAAATAGCGAGCTATCCTTGCTCCTTGTACTCTCATGTAGTTTGGCCCAAAGATTATTTTTTATTTCCCGTTTCCGGGTTTGTTGGGCCAATTTGTACTTCCTTCTTAGTGTGACTATTAAAGCCATGTCCCTGTCTTGGCTATGGAGTGCACTTTTTAGCGCTGAGAGGGCTTTGCGGCAATGGGCATCGAACCACCCCCGTGAATCCTTGTCATGGGCCTTATGTTGGCGAATGAGCTCCTGCTGGATAGCTTTTAGTATATTAGCGAAGCTAGAGAGGATCATGTGAGGAGATGAGGTCTCCGCTAGACAGATGTTTATTAGGGGAAGAGTTTTTTGGATAATCTTCTTGGTAACATCGTGGGGGTTTATCTTGGACCATTTTACTGTGAAGCCGTTTGTTTTATCCATAGCCAGGGATTGCTGGTTTAGCAAACTAGTCTTGCTATGGGCTAGTGAAGCTGAATTAAGTATAAGGGTAATACTGTTAGAATAGTGATCGCTTGAAATGTCTGTACCAGTTATGAAATGTTTCAAGCGGTTTTTTAGAATTTGTGAACACAGGATGTAATCAATGGTGGTAGAAAGGCCTCTGCCGTGGAAGGTCGGCTTGAACTCAACAGGAGGATACACTGTTTCATTAGCGAACTCAAGTTCTAAAGAAAAAAGACATTCGTTCAAAGTAGTACCAATGCTAGAGTGGGTAAAGTGTGTCATAGGGGAGTCATATTCATCTTGGAGCCCACAGATACCTTTTTTATAGTTACTACACAAATAAACATTAAAATCTCCACCCCACACAACGTAACATAGTAGCTGCAGGTATTTTGCCTTCTGTTCATGAATGAATAGGGAGATTTCAGTCAGTGTCTTTGCACAATCAGCGGGGGAAGTGTTGTTATACATATTAATAATGTAGTAGATGGAACTTTTTTCGAAGGCTAACTTTAGGATTTGAACGGTTGGAGACGCAAAAGATACCTCTATGGTCGTAGGCGAAATTTTATTTGAGAAAAAAATTGCTAAGCCTCCCTTTGGTCTTCCATGCATAGACGGACTGGCAGGGACATGGAATGTTTTATAGCCCTGGATGTGGATGGGGTCGATGGCCCAGGTTTCCTGGAAGCAAACTAATTGGTGCGTGTTAATCACATCAATCCATGACTGGAGGTGGACCTTAGATCGAAGGCCCGCTACATTCCAGTAAATAACTGGGAGCTCCCATGTTAGAGGTAGGGTGGTGTTTGATTTTTGCAAGTTAGCAGAAGATGGTAAGTCTTGAGGCTGGGTATTTGGGAGGGAGGTAAGAGAAGAAGAATGTGTTACTCGTAAAGCTGATTTATTAAGTGGGTGATGGGATGAATTTGAAGTTGAAGGTTGCCTCTTGGGTAACTCTCCAGGGAGGGTTGGGTGTTCACGTTTGCGTTCTTGATCCGGAAGAACTGCCGGGTCGGGAAATAATTCCACCGGGGGGGTTGAGGGCTCTACAAGAGAGCCAGGGAAGGGTGAAGGAACTACAACTGCCGTTAATATTCCTCTGGAGATATGAGTAGTTTGAGTTTGGATAGTGTTTCTACCTTTAGGATTAGTGGAGAGAGTTGATGGTCAGTCAACCATATCAAGACATTCATATCTGTTGGTTAGGGGTTGGCCTCTCCAATTTATGGAAGGACCAGGAACTGGATTACTGTATCCATACCCTGACCAATGGCCCCGGTCTCTGCTTCCATCCCAATTCCCCACTCTTGTCCAGCTCCAAGGGGGACCGGCATTGTACCATGGAGCCGGAGGATAGAAATATGACAATCTGTGCGTGGCTATCCCTTCGGTGGATGTGTGGTCGCCCCAGGAGCAAATGTGCTCTACTGTGTTTGGATCCGCGAAATTCACTATAACGCAATCGCCCTGGATATTTTTGGGCTCAGTGCCCAGCCAGGGGACCCTGCGCACAGTGGTGACTCTGTTGTCCAGAAAAGATGGTAATGGTCTATTGGTGGAAAGCCAGTAGATTACTTTGTTTTTTAGTGACCAGACCGGTTCATCCAAATTGGGAGAGAGTTCTGGAACACCAGTCATAATCACTACATAAGGAGTGGCTTCAGGGGGAAGATGGATAGGATGGCCCCTCCTCTTTCTATTTCTCGGGATGGTATTAAAACCATCGGAGGGTTTTGGAAGGGTAGGGGCCGGGGTAGGTAGGGCGGAGGGTACTTTTGGTCGTGTTAAAGCCTGTGGCTTTGGTTGAGTGGGCAGTGGAGTGGATAGGGGCTTGAGTGGTTTAGGTGGTGCTTGAACCTTAGTTGCTATTAGTGGTGGCTGTTTTAGTTGTTTTTTCTGTGGTACCTTTAAGGTCGTAGTGGAGGGATTTGGTACAGTCGGGCCTGTCTTAGATGTTTTTACATTATGATTGAGTGACCTCCCTTGAGCTGGGTTGATATCTTTGTTGATATCTTTGTTTAACTTCAGAGCTGAGGACAGTTGAGTTAGTTGGATTTCAACCTGATGAAGTGACTGTTCTATTGGTTTTAGGTAGGTTCTAATTAAATCCCAGATTTTGCTAAGAAGTAAGTTGTTAATGCTGCAGGTGTTACTACTTGGGTTACCCTCATTAACCATACTACCTTCGCAGTCGTAGCTACTAGAGCTGAGATTTATATTGTCGGTAGTGAGGTTAGTTACTTGTGCGAGTGGGGAGGTAGGTAGCTGGTGTGCCGTTAGGATGGGGTCAATGGGCTGTATAGGGAGGGGGGAGGTGGGAAGGGTTATGGGGGCGGTTTTGGAGGGAGAGTTAGCAGATTGATGAGATTTGTTAGTTTTCCTCTTCTTTTTGGGAATTGCTCCCTCACCTAAACCCCTATCTACAGGTGGAGTGGCAGCCACACTGGTTTGGCTAGCAAAAATTGCCGGTGATTTTTCCAGTGACTGCAGCAGATGGGATTCGGAGAGGTCTAGGGATGCGGACAGATCCACTGTACATGGAACAGTGTGGATCTCCGCGAGCTCTAGCAGTGGTGGGGGTAAATCTGAGGGACGCTGAGGAGTTTTTGCAGCAGCCAGCAAGCCCATGGAGGAGCGTCTGGCAATGGCCAGGTCCTGTGAAACTCTACGTTCCAACAGGGTAATACCCTGCTCAATGGTCTCATTAGCTTTGGTAATAAATTGGTCTATCGGGCCAATAACTTGAGCGGCAGCTTGGCCCTGTTTTTTAACAATGCTTCTGGTGCTTCTGGGGGACATGATACAATTTGAATGAATACAAGAATTGCAGGTTAGATGTAATTGTTACAGGCTATGAGCAACTTTTAAAAAATACAAACAGTGACTGCAGTAAAGATGTAGAAAAAAGCAGAAGCAAATAAGGTGGCCCAGTCCAGTCTTGCCCGGTCTTGAACGGGCTTAAACGGGGCCGCCCTTGGCCCGGGCTTCGCCCCCCGCTTTGTCCCGCGCGCGTCCCGCGACGCGGGAAAGACCAGATGATATATGAGCTTACAAACGAGGGGGCGTGTCCGCCGGGGGAAGAGGCACCAGCTGTCAGCAGTGAAGGCTGCTGGGCCTCGCAGTCCCCCGGACAAGCGCCTGGTAGTTTAGGGTCTAGCGCACACTGGGAGCGTGCAGGCAATCCGCCGGGTGCGGAAATGCTCCCACCAGCGGCGCGACCACTGAAGCAAGCTGTCCCAATGGAACCCCTCCTGGGGAGCTGGAACCCTCCTAGTCAGGCAAACGGAATCAGGGCAAATGCAAAGTGAGCGGCACCCGCGGAGCGGGTGTCGCGAAAAGTAAATAGGGTCAGCGGGGGGGCGTGTCCGCCGGGGGAAGAGGCACCAGCTGTTGGCAGTGAAGGCTGCTGGGCCTCGCAGTCCCCCGGTCAAGCGCCTGGTAGTTTAGGGTCTAGCGCACACTGGGAGCGTGCAGGCAATCCGCCGGGTGCGGAAATGCTCCCACCAGCGGCGCGACCACTGAAGCAAGCTGTCCCAATGGAACCCCTCCTGAGGAGCTGGAAACCTCCTAGTCAGGCAAACGGAATCAGGGCAAATGCAAAGTGAGCGGCACCCGCCGAGCGGGTGTTGCGAAAAGTAAATAGGGTCAGCGGGGGGCGTGTCCGCCGGGGGAAGAGGCACCAGCTGTCGGCAGTGAAGGCTGCTGGGCCTCGCAGTCCCCCGGTCAAGCGCCTGGTAGTTTAGGGTCTAGCGCACACTGGGAGCGTGCAGGCAATCCGCCGAGTGCGGAAATGCTCCCACCAGCGGCGCGACCACTGAAGCAAGCTGTCCCAATGGAACCCCTCCTGGGCAGCTGGAAACCTCCTAGTCAGGCAAACGGAATCAGGGCAAATGCAAAGTGAGCGGCATTGTTTCAATGTTATTTCTCCAATAATCAAAACCAAATGTCATCATTTTTTCATAAAATGCTTCTGAATATATCAATTTAGTGTTTGTCAGCATGGTTTTCAATCCTGTTTTATCTAACAGTTTATAATAAAACGTTTCTGCATCACTGGTGTTAAACCCCGAGAAGTACTTGAATGTCTCAAAGAATGTTTTAGAACTGCTTTTAGGTGGTGTAGCACAATGTTCCCATTGGTTATACTTAAAAACATTTCTAGGTTGTGCAGATTTATGTAAGTAATGGTCTCCATAATGTGAGAAGCAATACATATTTTCATAATTAGACGAACCTTGTAAATAATCATGTTCTGTGAATTTAGCTGACATCACTAAATCAGACATCATATTATTAATACTTTCAAAATCCCAATCATCAGAAAATGTACTTGGTTTTACAAAGTCACTTAATGAAACCTTGAATTGATGAGGATACTTCAGGATTTCGACCGGACCATATATTTCATAGTCAGTTTTGTCCCATACCACCCCGCCGGGTATTGGAATGGCTGTGACATTTACTGTTGACAGTTCTCTTTTCTTCACGTGGGATGATTTGTGTGGTTTTAGGACTAAGTTGATGTTCTGACTTGCTGTGTCCATTGTACTATATTTTCCCTCAATGAATTTTCCCAAACAAAGTACCATGATGAGCCAAAGCAGGAGGAAAAATACACCTAGTCCAACCCAGAACTCTAACCATGGAGAGATAAGGTAAATTTCCTTGAGTTGATGAAAGAGTTCTGTTGCTTTTTCTTTAAAAGTCTTTTTTGTTTCTGGCATCACTTCGGGGTTGCTTTGATCCTCAGAAAAGTTATCGAAGTTGATGAAGTAGCCAGTGGCAGTTCTGTCAATAGTTGGGATTGTTCTTTCAATTTGTCTTTCGGTAGCACATTCTGATGCCACATCATTGTAGACTGGTGTTTCTTGACGAACTGTTTCAATCTGTGTTTCAAGAGGTACGAATTCCATGGCATTATTGCATAGTCCCTCTCTGTGCACTGCAGGCTTTTCGAATGTGATTAGTCTTTCAGTTTGAACCTCTTGAATTGTTGCAAGTTTGAGTATTCTGTTGTTTATCGGGAGTCCACTGGGCCTACTGTTGATTATAGGCCACATGCTTGTGGTTTTACCAGGTCGATTGATACAACTCTGTTATCCTTTTTACCAGCAAGGGGCGGTAGTACTACTGATCTTGTTCCGTTGATTGCTAAGACATGTACTGCTTTTCTGTAAGAAGGCCCAAATTCCTTCTTCACCGCTATTTTTTCTCTGACTAGATCCCCAATCTTTGGAATCCAGACAGGCCTTGCTGGGGCTGGTGGTGCCTTGTCAGTGGTAGTTGGCTGTTGCCTTAACTTTATGTTGCTTAAGGATTTTCTTGTTTCATTCAAGTCCTGTAAAACAGCCAAACGATCTTTGATGTCAAAGTCTGTTTTCTTATCTTTTACCACTGATACCTGACTATCTAAGTCCTGAATTCGCATTCTAGTCCCGAACAATAGTTCGTATGGGCTGAAACCTTTTAGAGAATTTCTTGGCAAATTGTTTAGGCTTAACTGGACACTTATTAAATGTTTGACCCACCCAGCACCTGAACCTAATACCTTCGCTGTTATAGATTGCTTTATGTCCCGGTTTTTTCTTTCTACCACACTGTTCCCTTCGGGGTGTGATGGACAAGAATCCTGCAAGCCAACGCCCATGCTGGCCATGGCCTCCTTATAAGCTCGAGAGCTGAAAGCAGGACCCTGGTCATAATGGAACATGGCAATTGCGTATGTGCCGATAAAGACTCGCAGATCTTTTATAACCGTTGTGGCGTCAGCCGAGCGCTGGGGACACATTTTTTAAGTGGATTTAGCCTTAAAAATTAATAGGACGCTGGATGGCATGTAGACAGCATTACGCTGTTTCTAATTGGTAGCCGGGCAACAGACTGGACCAGTTCACTACTGCGATCCCTGTCACAGTCGGGACAGTTCTTTACATATATTTGATGTTGCACGCTCATTCCCGGCCACCAGTATACTGATTCTAATTCAGTCAGAGGTTCCTTGATCTTTTTGTGCCTAGGACCTTCACCCATGTGTGCGTCTGCTATTAATAACTTTCTCCGGTTCATGTTTGGAATTACCCTATCCCCCACTCCAGGGATTTGAGCAAAAGGAACGGAGTTTGCATCAATTACGTTTGCATAATTGAGTGGATAGTTCACGGGTAGTGCTGCACAGTCGCCTTTTAAGGACGCTTTTACTGTCAGCATGGTTTCCCCGTCTATGTGTTTTTCTGAATGCTTTTTTGTGTCTACGGAAGCCGGTTTAGTGGCCTCCGCTGTGGCTGTATTAGCCAATGAATTCCCTGCAACGTGAACGCCATCACGTTGATGACTCAGAGTGTGTATCACGTGAGTCTTTTGTAGTTCTTTCTGTAAAAGAGCTACCTGTTTCCAAAGCATTTTATGCTTTATTGTGGCACTTGTGTCATCTTTGAAATCATTTTCAATCCAGCTCTGTAACTTGTTATTGTAAGAGTTGACGCAAAAATGCGAATCGCATACGATTAGTGTCGGGAATTCACGTTCTGCATTTTCAAGCGCCATCTGTAAACATCTGATTTCAGCTCTCGGAGCCGAACAGTTTCTAACTGATTCAGTTTTTAATATTTTCGGTCTGAATTTACCGCACAGCCAGCGACCTTTAACAATCGCGCAGGGTGCATCGTAGGATTTGTTCTCTACGTTGAAATGCTGTACAAATCTATCTGTATAGATTATACAGGCGTACTGTGGGAGAGGCAGAAGTTCGATTGGCAGAGGATATTCTTCTTCACATGTCAAATCATTCAGTTTTTCGAACTGCGGGCGAAATAGTATTTCACGTCTTCCGCTCCAAGAGAATCTATACACTGTATCTATTTCGGATCCAGTGACACTGTGGGCAGATTTACTGGGCTGAATAGCGCCTCGAAGGCGGATTCCGCTGTGAGGATATTAATCCTTTTGCCATGTGCTAGTTCCCTTTCATTAGCTAGTGCAGTTTGTACTGCTTTCACAGTATTTTCTGTGAGACTGAATGTTTTTTCTGCTTTTGTGTACAAGTGAGATTTAATTGAAATTGGTACCTTTTCTCCCTCATTAGAGGTCAGGTACGTGAATCCGCATCTTCCTGGGATGACTCGGATTACAAGATTGCGTGTGTTGTCACGTGTATCTAATTTTGTTTTTGCTAACATGTCTGTTTGCAGTGATCTCAAAATTTCTGTGTGTTTTTGAGTCCAAGTGATTGGTTTAAAATTAGGTTTAATTAGTTCGTAGAGAGGTTTAACCCTCTCCGCATAATTTAGAATGTAAGTTCTTCCGAAATTCAGGAAACCTAGAATCGATTGTAAATTCTTCAGCGTTTTTGGAGCTTGGAGTACAGCGCACTTCTCTAAGAAGTTGTCCGCTAGGCTTTTTCCTTCACTTGAAAATTCGTATCCTAAAAATAATACTGTCAGATGGGCAATTCGAGACTTTTTAAAGTTGAATTTGTAACCCTCTGCTGCGAACCCAAGTATAATGGTGTTCACTCTTTTCAAGTGAGTCTCCAAATCGTCGTCTGTGAGATAGATATCATCTACGTAAGATAATGCCCCATCATCATACATTTGTAGTAACTCTGTTACTCTGGCTGAGAATAGTCCTGGGCTGTTCTTTAATCCCTGTGGGAGCCTACAGAAATTTTTCGGTGACCCCATTACTGAGAAAGCGGTCAAGTATCTGCTTTCTGGTGCAATGTTTTGACAAAAGAAACCATTAGATATGTCTAATGTTGTTTTATATTTTTTCCTAACTATGTTATTCATTAGTGCAGCACTATGCGAATTCTGTACTGCAAATGTTTTGCAACATGCGTTAAGGTGTCTGTAGTCCAAAACTAGACGATAGGAATTGTCTGGTTTGGAGACAGGAAACAAAGGATTGTTCATTTGAGAGGTGCATGTTTCAATCACCCCCTGGTATTCAAGTTGATCTAAAATCTCCCTGACTTGTTTTTTAGCTTCTTGCTTAATGGGATACTGCCTTTGTGCAGTCGGTTGACTTTTTAACTGGATTTTGTGAGGAGGAGAGTCCTCATCCCATCCTACATGATTTTTATATAATGCTGGTGCCTGGGCTACTGCCCATTTCCTTGCATATGTATATTTTTTGTGAATCTGAATGTGATTCGAGAAGGCAGGCATAATCATTTCTTCGCCACAAGGGCACTCCCTGACAAACTCTGGGGGCCAATCTTTTTCAGCTAACAGAATGTCATAGCCTTTTGAGAGTTTATCCAAAAATAGACCCCTTATTTTCCTAGTCTTATCACCCTTTATACGCAGTGTTATTTCGTATATCTTATGGGGCTCGCTAAGTCTGGTGTCGGCAGTTTCAACCTGAATGTATTCATTCGTTTCCACTGTCTCCAGATGACTCATCAGGATCTTGCGAGCTATGGTGATTTCTGCTACACTGTCTAGCATTGTCTGTGCCCACTCCCCGTTTTTCAACTGTGTCCTCAGTATTCTCGGCATGTTAGATTACTCTAATACTGGCTACCTTCTTTTTTGGAAATTGTAACTTTTTACTTCGAGCAGGTTCCTTGTCTTTGGACTTGGTGTGCTCTCCTGGGTCTGACCGTCCTCTTCTTTCCGATTTCTGCGAAAAAGATCGAGAGGGACGTGTATCAATACTTTGATATCTATCAGGCATCTTCAAATTATCCCTATTTCTAAGGTTATATCTTTTCTCAGAGGGCTCCCTCTGGGGAGACTGGTGTTCTCGAGTCGGAGTTCTGTCTCTCCGTCATGGTGACCTTCCTCTGGACTGGAAAACTTTTTCTTTGGGAGTGGATTGTTTATTTCCATCCCAGCTCTTTTTAGGAGTGTTTGAATTATTTTTAATTAATAATTTTCAGGATTTTCGAGCAGTTGGGGCTTCACTGGTTTTCCACCCAAGCTGTCTCTACCTAGTTCTTCATAACATTTTTCTATAATTCTGGCAAGCTCAATTGGTTGATCTGTTATATCGGTTTCCTTCAACTTCTGGCGGATCGTTTTATCCTCCATTGTCAATTGAACTAACTCTCTATATGCCTTAGTTAATTCTCTTATTTTAACTAAGAGTTCTTCACTTGACATTTTATTAATGTCTGGATGTGGTGTGTAGTTGGCTAGAACCGGCCACGTTGCTCCTGGTCTACCTAGTGGACCGAGCCTGGTAATATGATCATTATGTTTTAGGGTGCCTTTAAACCAGAGCAGGTGCTCTTGGAATTTTAATGGGATTTCAATCTCCTCGAAAGGAGCGTACCCTTCCGGTGGATCCCCTATTTTGTAATAGTGGAACTCGTGTGTTGCAGCGTTTGCTGCTGGAAATTTTATCCATGAATAGAATACCTCTGTCTGCCGATATTCATGTGCCTCTATCACGAAGACGACTGTGCCACCTTGGGTGGTCAGTCCATTGTCTATAAGTTTTGACGCTATAGATTTTCTTAAATGTGCCAGGATGATTATTGCACCCGGTTCAGTAGTACCGTCGGGACCCTGCTCAGTCGCGTTTACTGCGGGTGCAGCGGTTCCGTTTTCTCCTGCCATTGTATAAATGCAAGGTTTGCAGACCAGGTCTCCAAGGAGACAAAGATTAGGTGAACAATATTTTGGAACACTGTATCCTTCAACGTTGAATAAACCAGAGCTTTACATAGGAATCTCTTTCTACTAAGGTCGGGCGTTTTCACCCACTCCAGACGTCTATTGGAGTATTTACGGGAGAAAGGGGTCTGTGTGAAAAATGCACGACTGAGTTACTCTAACGGCTTGCGTTAGTTTTATCGCCTTACCAAACGTTGGGCGCCATGTAGTGTAGTTCCTATTTTCCCAATAGGCCCTGCGCATTGGAATAACATAAACAGTAGTATGGACGTAGAAGTGCGGATCTTCCAGGTCTCCACTGACTATGCTAAACTTAATTGGGTTTGTTACCAACTAGCTCAGAGGTCACTGGAAACTTTCTTGACTGAATAGGAAGTGATCAGCTTTCCTGGTACAGACAAGAAGGGATTCAGTTTTCCAACAACCGCATAAACATGACAACTTTGCTCCTTAGAATAAGAGTCAATCTCTAGAGTTGTGTGAAACAATAGACAGTTATTTTACTCAGTCAGTTTTGTGCAGATTACTTTCACCAATATGCAGAGAATAGAGAGACGGGCGTTTTCAATTAAAAGGTATTATTTATTGAACAGTCTTTCTTCTCATACAAGAGAAATGAATTGCCACAATTGCAAGACTAGTTATTATAAAAAGTGCGTACAGTAAAATGAGGATTGCGAAAGAATACTGTAAAAGCATTGATATGGTTTCTTAGCCATACAATGGTTTAAAATGAATAAAACATATATACATTCATATATACATTAGGCTAACGTACTCAACTGGTGCTTCTAACTACGCCTACCCCAGTGTACCTGACCTAAGCCTAATACTTGGGAGGGAGTAAGTAAGTAGCTTTAGTTAAGTTGGTTTTGCCAAGGTTTGCTTCATGAATTCTCTCTAAGGGTTTAGTCAACATCATACCTATGAAATAGAATGTTGGAGGTCTTGTATCTCCTTCCAGGACTCGATATCCCAGTCACTCGCAAGAGAAGGCTGGAAACGCCGGAGCTGGATTTTCTCGGCAGGAGAAAAGACAGAGTCTTTCTCAGCGCATCGAGGAGGAGGAGGGGCAGCGTCCGTGGGCAGCTTGCATCTGCTGGGCTCTGCAGGGGACAGCTGTTCTGCTCCTATGTTCACCACACCATGGCTATCATTGTTGTCGTTGAGACAGCAGCAGCGACAGTAGTAACATCAGCGTTTGCTTAAGGCAACGTTGGTAATATTTATACCTGAAAGGTGCCTTGTTTGACGTAAGTTTTTGGACATAAGACGTCAATAAAGATGTCACTAGGAAGTGATCGTCTCTCAGTGCTCATTAGAGTTCTATTACTAATCAAAACATAGCAAGCAGGGCTTTCCCAGGTTGCTGAGTTTTTATCTTGTTGAAGAACTCGGTATGTAATCTAGGAATCTTAGATAGTGGCTTCTGCTGTGTCATTTGCTCTAATGAGCTGCAGAGGAAGCTGCAGAGGAAGAGATTCTGAAATGTGGCTCTGATCGTGTGAGGCCAGAGACGAGTTTCTGAAATATCACTTTTGATCGTTTATGCCATTATAGGGGAATAAATGGATTATAGTCGTATAGGGGCATAAGGTCACAGTATTGATCGGGGTCCTAGATTAGAACGCGACTAGTGGGCTAACTCTGAGGGAGGACAAGTGCAAATTCCTTCAAGTTGGGGTGGACTATCTTAGTCACCATATTTCCCACAATGGTGTTGAACCAAAGGTCAAAATTATTGATGCCATTCAAAATGCTCCTATTCCTGCGAACAAGGATCAGTTACGTTCATATCTTGGTCTGGTGGAGTATTACTCCAAATTTGTTAAAAACTTCTCTTCCAAAACTGCTGCTATGCGTAGCCTACTTAAAAAGAATGCTAAGTTTGTTTGGGATGATGATTGCAGTAGCAATTTCAATGTTATTAAGCAAGAAATATTGGTGCTCGCCCACTGAAATTGTTTAACATCAATGACTTATGTATTCTTTCCACCAATGCCAGTAATGTGGGTTTGGGGGCTGTTCTCATGCAGAGAAGGAGTGATGGATGTGAGGAAACCATTGCTTTTGCCTCCAGAACTTTGAGGGGTGCTGAGAGAACATATTCTACCATCAAAAAAGGAGGCTTTAGCAATGTGGTGGGGGGTATTGCATTTTAAGAATTTTCTCTGGGGCAACAGATTTATCTTGAGGACTGACCACAAGCCTTTATTTGATTTATTCACGACTAATGAGGGTGGCAGGGCAACCCCACGGATCTCCAAATGGCAGTTCAGGTTGCAAGAGTTCCAGTATCAGCTTGAGTATGTGGCTGGGGCGAAGAATTTGGTTGCTGATTGCTTATCCAGGCTACCCCTTTCCAATTGTGACGACAGTTTTGTGTGTGATGACTTGGAGGTGGTTGTGCTGTTGGTTCTTTGTGTGACTCTGTTGATTGTGCTCTTTCTGAGTGTGAGTGGTTAGAGGGGATTGCTTCAGATGCTGATATGCAGGTTGTTATTGACCTTCTCTGCAAGCCTTGGCCGTGTGAAAAAGATTGTCCTCCTGCAATTGTTCCTTACATGAGAGTTAAGGATGAATTATCCCTTGTGGATGGAATATTGAGAAGAGGGAGTTTATTGGTTGTTCCTCTTTCGATCCGTGGTAAAATTCTATGTCTCGCTCATGAAGGTCATCCCGGTATTCGTTCCATGAAACGTAGAGTGAGGCAAGACTTTTGGTGGACGTCTGTGGACTAGGATGTTGAACAATTTGTTGGCGATTACTGTGAATGTATTGTTAGCCATAAGTCACAGGTCACCCATCCTTTGCCTGTTCAACCTATCTTTGTGAAGAATGTTCCTTGGTCCAAGCTGGCTTTGGACATTGCTGGACCCTATGGTCTCGTTGGCTCAACTCCCAAGTTTATTCTGGTGTTGGTTGACTACATGACCAAGTGGCCTGAGGTTAGGTTTGTTGATTCTATCATTTCTTCTGCGGTGATTACATTTTTACGTGACACTTTCTCCAGGGAGTGTTTTCCTGAACAGATAGTTTCTGATAATGGTACGCAGTTGGTTTCGGCTGAGAGGTCTTCATTTTTCAAGGAGGTTGGTATCAAACATATTTGCACGTCACTCTATCATCCTCGTAGCAACGGTTTGGTTGAGCGTTTCAACCGGGTAGTCAAGGAGCACCTTCAACTGGCCTTGATGAATGGTTTGCATTGGCGTCAAGCGGTTAGCGACATGTTATGGGCTGTAAGGACCACTACGCACGTTTCGACTGGTGTTGCTCCTTTTACATTGTTGCGTGGAAGGGTTGCTGGTACCAAGTTAAACAAAGAATGGATGTCTAGGAAAGTTGTGGATGCCGCATGTTTAGCTGCTGTAGCTGATGTTAGAGCTTCGGTTCAGAGAAAGTATGACACTAGATCGAATGTTTTGTCTCCTTCCAAGGTGAAGGATGGTGACTGGGTGAGGATAAAGAAACCCGGTTTTCTCCGTAAGGGTGAGTCGCGGTTTTCTTCTCCCAAGAAGGTGTCTAAAGTGAAGGATTGTTTTGTGGTGTTGGAGGATGGAAGGGTTTGGAATAAGAGTAAGGTTTCTGTTGTGCCTGGTTTCATGGTTGAGAGTGTCATCAAGCGGTTAGGGGTTAGTGCTTTCCCCGCTTCTCCCAGTGTTGGTGGTAAGAGTGTTGAGCGTTCTCCTGTTTATGTCTCTAATCCACAGAGGGAAACTTCCTCCAGAGTCAGATCTGTTCCTGCGAGATTTCAGGACTATATGGTGGGGTAAACTTCCTCCAGAGTCAGATCTGTTCCTGCAAGATTTCAGGACTATATGATGGGGTAATGCAATGCTGGTTTTATATGGAGGGAGGATGATGTGTTTTTTTTTTGCTACTGTCTTTTATCTCCTTGGTTTCTTTCTTTTTCTCCTTCTATCTTTTTCTCTTTTGTTTTCTTTATGAAGAAAGGGAGGTGTGTTGGGAGTTCTGTAGCTTGTCACGGCATTCTTTATAGGAATGTTCCCTGCGTGGAACACATGTTATGATTCTGTTCTCTGCAGTTGCTGCCGTGGAGACGCTGTGGGTGGAAGCTAATAAACACCTCCTACTTACTTCATGTCTGAGCTCCCATCTTTTCAACTGTCTTCTCAGCTGACCAGAGCACATTGGACGTGAGAGAAGAGAGCTTGTGGCGGTCAAGCGGGACTTCAGTGAAAAACAACCCAATGTCCACCACGACTGTCCTGACTACTTGGGGTTTTGCAGAATTGAGATGTGGGCCATATGCAAATGCTTGTTCTTCATTCTTAGGAGGTAAAGGGGAGGTGGTGGGGGGTCGCTTAAGGTTTTGTATCCATCAAACAATGCAACTGTGGCCCTTCTCAGACACAGACTATGAGGCTCACTGGCATGAGGGGAAAACCAATGCAAATTACAAAAAAAGTATCAATAGCTGCTTTTGCAGCAGCCAAAATGATAAAAGCTTTACTTGCAGAAAGGCCAGCTTATAACAACTTTTCGTGTGGGAATAAAAAAAAATGCAAAGCATATTATTTTTATATACACTATTAGACCCACACCACTCACTTTCTATCTTTATAGTTTCTTATCATTTCATTTTGTGGTTTGGCCGTGACAGGAAGTAAGCTTTAAGATCGCACTCTACCTAAGCAAGGGATCTGTACTTCACAACCTTCTCCGAACTCACAGCTCCTGTAACCACGTCAATGACGATGACACCATCAAAATCATGAACACCATACTCTCCGGCTCACCATATTACCCCTGACCTCACCACATCTTCAACAAAGCGAGCTCCATCATCGCATCGCAACTCCGGAAGATCCTCAACACCACTAACCGCCACCTTCCCGGAGAGCTGGAAACATGCCGAGATCAACGCCCTACTCAAGAAACCCAAGGCGGACCCAAAGGACCTCAACAACTTCTGGCCCCTCTCCCTGCTCCCGTTTCCGGTGAAGGTCATCAAGAAGATTGTCAACAGGCAACTGACCTGCTTCCTCAAAGAGAACAACACCCTGGACTCGTCCCAATCCAGATTCCGCAGCAACCACAGCACCGAAACCCTCCTCATCGCCTCCACCGACGACATCAGGACCCTTCTGGACAACAGCAAAACCACGGCCCTTATTCTCCTGGACCTCTCGGCTGCCTTCAACATAGTCTGCCACCACACCCTGGCCACACGCCTCCACGACGCAGGGCCCTGGACTGGATCACCTCCTTCCTCACTGGCAGAACCCAGAGAGTCCGCCTCCCTTCATGCCGATCCGAATCACCCAAGATCACATGTGGCATACCCCAATGATCATCCCTCAGCCCAACCCTTTATAACGTCTACGTGGCACCGCTTGCCATCATCGTCCGATCACACTACCTCAACATCATCTCATAGGTCGATGACACCCAGCTGATCCTCTCCCTCACCAAAGACTCCACCACCACCAAAACCAACCTCCACGAAGGAATGAAGGCCGTTACCGAATGGATGAAGAACAGTCGCCTGAAACTGAACTCTGACAAGACGGAGGTCCTCATCCTTGGCTCCACCCCCTCCGACTGGGACGACTCCTGGTGGCCGGCCTCGCTGGGAGCCGCACCGACACCCACAGATCACGCACGTAACCTGTGGTTCATCCTGGGCTCATCACTATCAATGATCAAGCAAGTCAACACCGACTCCTCCTCTTGCTTCAACACCCTCCGCATGATCTACAGATGGATCCCCATCGGTACCAGAAGGACGGTCACCCAAGCTCTCATCAGCAGCAGGCTAGACTACAGCAACGCCCTCTACGCGGGAACCACGGACAAACGCCAGAAAAGACTTCAACGCATACAGAACGCCTCCACACGCCTCATCCTAGACATCCCCCGCCACAGCCACATCCCTGCCCACTTGAGAGACTTGCACTGGCTCCCCTTCAGCAAGAGGATCACCTTCAAGCTCCTTACCCACGCTCACAAAGCACTCCACAACGCCGGACCAACGTACCTCGACAAACGACTCACCTTCTACACCCTGAATCGCCATCTTCGCTCCACTGAGCTTGCCCTCGCCACCGTTCCACGCATCCACAGAACAACCACCGGGGGCAGATCTGTCTCCCACCTCGCCGCCAAGACATGGAATACCCTCCCCATCCACCTGTGACAGACCCAGGAACTGCTGACCTTCATGAGACTTCTCAAGACCTGGCTGTTCGATCAGTAGCAGCACCCCCCCCCCCACCCCCAGCACCTTGAGACCCTCACGGGTGAGTAGTGAGCTCTATAAATGTTTGATTGAGTGATTGGACTTGACAGACATAGACTCCCTTTCAATAACATCTTGTAGTGCGTGAAAATGTTAAAAACATCTGTTCTATGTGGCATCTTGCTCTTTTTAGATTTTGGTTTTGTGACCAGACTTGCAAAGAGTCTGTGACTAGTGAACCATGAGAAAAACAGCGTTTGTATATACCTTTCCAAGTTAATTTTCAATCTGATATTCTCTGCCTTGTCCTTTCCCACTCCCCTACAATTAACTCGGCGTCAGCTCCAGCAAGTAGCATTTGATCCAAAACACTATTATTATTATTATGTTTGCACTTGTAAAGCGCGCTGCTACCCGGACGTTTCCTGGCGCTGTGCAACGCTGGGGAACCCGTCCTGGCTTTCCCTGTGGGATGGTCCCTGCTGGGAGTCCCCAGGGTGGAGCCAGGCATCCCCGGCGTTGGGGGGGCGTTGTGGAGATTAGGCAAGCTAATGCCCAGAGTTGCCGAGTGAGACCCCAGATTAGAGTAGGCACCGAAGCGAGAATTATCGAGTCCGCTGACCCAAGTCCACGACCCTGCCGCGTCGGGAATTGAACCCTGGTCCCGGCCGACTTCTGCTCCCGGGTGTGCCGCCTCTAACTGGTGAGCCCTAGTAGACAATGGGTGTTGTTTCCTTTTGTAGACAGCTTCAAAATGATCCTCTATAAATGATGATTTCAGCCAAGAACTCTGGCCTTGGGGCCCTAGAGGCACATTAAGGTAAAATATTAAACCACCCTCTTCGACTTCAGGGCAGGTTCCCGAACTAACCTTTCTGAATCCTGATTAATTGAAGCTCTCACCTGCACCCTGCTTTTACTTGCATCAAAGGGTAAAGCATTTCTGTTGGGGTGGGAATGTCTCCTGCACTGTAACAGGGACATGTAAACCCTGCCATGATAACCCAGCTGTAATTCTGGTATCTTTACAATTTTCTTTTGGTCTAGCCTATCATATATGCACACGATGGCCCAGGCGATCCTGTAAGTTTTAAGACCTAGGGCGTGCCTCTGTGGTCTGAAAGGGTACCTCAAACATACCCTAAGCTGACATGAGACTGCTGTCCATGTCCTGGGACATGTAATGTAAGTAGGGGGAAGGTTTTTGAATCAATCCTTCACATACATTCATGATCTCATAGTAAGATAAAACATCCACATATAAGACATAAATGTTGATGAGTGTGACACGAGTATCATATAGTATACCTTGCACAATAAAGAACCAACCATCAGGATATGAGGTATTATGAGTATGTCTGAACTACAAACCTCACTCAAACGAAAAAAGCAATTCCCTCCCCTCGCATTGGGGTTACAGATTACTAAAATATGTGTGACGCTGCCTGAGGGTCAGTATAAAAGTGTTGTCTTTAAATTTGGATCATAGCTAAGCAGAGTACAGCATTATTTATTTAATGTATTCGCTGCAGTATTTGTTTTGCTGGGGTAAAAGCCCATCTTGCCTCCTGTAATGCTGAAGTGAAGTCAGGGGTAAAATGAGATGAGCATTCCTTTGATCTGCAGTTGTCTTTTTCCCCTGGATATTTTGACAATCTAATCACTGTCCTAAATTCATAATGCAAGTGATACTAGAGTGTGACAGGCCCCTAGGAGAGTATCGTGGCATCAGCATGCTCTACAATAAAGACTAGGGAAAGGTAGGTGTGATCAAAAATAGACTTTACAAGCCCTTCAACATGGTCTTCAAGCTGCTCAGTATCTGATCTGTAGATCCCAATATGCATATGAAGTTCAGATTGCTGGGCCAAGAGTACACTTCTAAATCCTCATTTATTGCTTTTACAATGTGTAGTATTTTCTCTTGTTTTGGTGTTTCTGGCAGTTGCATCATCTTCAACACCTGAGATCCATCTTTCCATTGTATGAATGCGTTCAGTAGGCTTGTCTGGCATTCCTTTCATGTGACCGAGTCTTGGTGTAAGATTGTCAAGAGTGTCTCTTTTACTGTCAATTGTGGAAAGGCCCTGCTTCATGTCAGTGTCTGAGAAGGTGATGTCTAAAGCCACTGAGTTTACAGATGGCTGTTCCAATGCTGTCTGCCCAGATTGTGTTGTCCAGTGGGCTTCAAACGCGTTTCAAATGTAGTTGTCATATCTGCTCTTGAGCCCCCCCCCGCTCCCCCATCAGGAAAGGTGGACAGTGGATGAAACACATATCTAGGATTGTACAAAGTAATCCCATGGAGACAGTGGTATCAGAACCAGGAGGTGACAGGACCGGGAGAGGTCATAGGAGGTCCCAGTACTGGGAGGGGACAAAGGCCCCAGAACCTGAAGGAGACAAAGGTCTCAGAACCACTACCGGGAGAGGAAAAAGGTGGTCCCAGGACCAAGAGGGAACAAAGGCCCCAGAACCAGGAGGTGACAGGACCAGGAGAGGACAAAGGAGGTCCCAGTACCGGGAGGGGACAAAGGCCCCAGAACCTGAAGGGGACAAAGGTTACAGAACCAGTACCGGGAGATGACAAAGGAGGTCCCAGGACCGCGAAGGGACATAGGCCCTAGAACCAGGCGGTGACAAATGTCCCAGAACCAAGAGGGGAAAAATGTCCCAGAACCAGGAGGGGAGGTCTCAGTGAGTCATGAACCGGGAAGGTGACCCCGCAATGGGATCTGAGAGCCCATAGAACTGGGACAAAGAGTCCAGAACCAGAAAATAAAATAAAATTAAAATTGGGATTGAGGGTCCAGAACCGAAAAAACAGAGGCCCACAACCAGAGCAAAAGGCCCAAGACTGAAGAAGAAGTCTAGAACTGGAGAAAGAGAACCAAAAATAACCTGTACCAGAGGGCTCAAAGGTCTCAGAACCGCAGAACCTGAGAAAGTGAACCAGATTCGACACAAAGTGAATCTCAACCAGGACTAATTGTCCATCTTTTGAAGAAAGAAAACTTCAAGATAGAATAAAAACTCCTAACATCACATGCAGTACTGCACTTGGAAATCTCGAAGAGTACCCAGGACTGTAGTACCTGTAAAGCATGGAGACATCTGTTGAACTGTTCATCTTCAACTTTGAGTGGAAAGTAATGGTGGACATGAACAGATTGAAGGAAGTGAACTTTCTCTTCCTGTTTTTTGCTGGTCAAGGACAGATTGGAGAAAGTGGACTGTCTTTTCCTATTTTTGTCAGTCTAAGGGGAGTAGGTGGTGGTGATATCTATTAGTTGTTTGGGTGATGTGTCTCACCTCACATTTCACTCTTAACACTCTTTGCCCCTAAACGCTCTTTTGCCTTCTCGAACTAAAAATAATTCAAGACGTCGTAGACCTCCTATTTGTCTTAATTATTATTGTTGTTGTCTCCCATACATTAAGCTTCATTTTTTGTGATTTGTTTATTTATTTCATTTTTCCTTACAGGAGGAAGATGTGTTGTAAATTAGTTATTCTTGTAATGTGGCTGACAGTGGTCGTTAGCCCTTCCTTTGTGTTCTTACCTCCTTTGCCTCACAGAATACTTATGTGTGATCTAACTTATTCCAGAGTATTCTACTCTTGTCAGTTGATGGTCTGGTCAGCTGGCGAGGTGTGCACTCAGCTGTGTCTTACAATAAATCTACAGGTAACTAACTAGAAGTGTATTGAGATCAATCCTCAACATATATCCTTCAGCTCGGACTGCCTGTGTGCAGAAGGCATAATTGCAACCGTTGAGGCTTCACAATGTGTGGCACCTGTGGTAGTTACAAAAAAAAAATTATAAGGTGAGATCAGACTTTGTGCAGACCTTAGAAATCACAATAGGGATGTGATTGAGGATAAACTCCCTCTGCCCAACATCACTGAGCACTGAGATGATTCGCTTGTTAGGAGATGCTAAATTCTGCACCACCTTAGACTTGACTTTGGCTTATCACCAGGATCGACTGTGAAACAAGTCTAAAGATGTAACTGCTTTTATAACACCTTTCAGTGTTTTGTGTGCTTTTTTGTTTTAACAGAACACCTTTTGATCTGGGTCATGAGTCTTTGAAAAACAGATGTTGCATTACAGACATTTTCGGGAAAGTTTCAGGTGTAAAGTTTTCCTGTTTTTTTAGGATAATGTGTGGATATTCACCAACTATTTGGAATTGCAACTAGGCAAACTCAGGGCGGTAATAATGATTTTAAGTCCCAAGGGTATTACTTTGAAAGTGTGCAAGTTTAGTCAACTAGAAATTACCTACCTAGGCCATGTAATTACAGCATGGGGCATTTAATCCATGGATGACCGTATCAGGATGATAGTTGATTTGCCTCATCCCCAAAAAAGAGCTATTCAAGTATTTTTAGGAGTGGCTGAGTTCTATAGTAGGCTTATTCCCACTTAAACATGTGTCATTCGCAGTTTACTCAGGAAGGGGGGTTCAGTTTAACTGGAATGAGTAACATCAAAAGGAATTTTCTAATACTCAGTCAAGTCTAGTCACAGCATAGTGTTTGAAAAGTTTTTTTTCTTTGTGGTTACAGATGCTAGCGATAAAGGTTTGGGGGCTATCTTGAAGCAAAGGCAAACCAATGAAGAGGCAACCATTGCATTTGCTTCAAAGTCATTGAAGGGAACAGAGATTCGCCATTCCATGGTTGAGAAAGAAGCTTTGACTGTTTATGGGGCCATACAAAAGTGCAAACAATTCTGTGGGGTGTAAGGTTCGTCATGCAAACTGATCACACGCCTCTCAGAGAAGTTTTAGCAAAAAAAAGTTAGTAAACATTTGTTCCTGCATCTGCAAGCGGTCGGTCGCTTTGCAGGGTTATCATTTTGTACTGTCATACATTTCATTAGTTGACAGTAAGTTACTAGATTGTTTATCAAGATTGGTTACAAATTGCTTATAGACAGGATAAAGATGCGTGGAGGAAAGAAGATGAGGTCAAAGTGTGTGCACTTTTTGGTAGTTGTGCATTTGAGGATGAATGGTTGGAGGAAATAGAGAAAGACAATGATCTCAAGAGAGTCAGAGAAGCCATTGATAATGGTTCTAAACATTTTGAAGGTGTTGTGGACCGGAAGAGTTTTGAATGTGTGTGGAATGATTTGCCAGTTAGCAACAACTTGCTATCAAGGGGAGGAAGGTTTGTTCCTGTGCTTGGAGTGTAGAATCTGTTGGTGCAGCTCGCACATGAGGGTCATTTGTGTATCTGCAAAACTCAGGAGTTTCTGACTGAATAACGACGTCCTCTGTTCTTGCCAGGGGTAGACTTTGTTCTGAGGCTCCACTGACAGGCGAGGCAATCAGATCACAGGATGGAATATGATAATGCCAGCGCTGGAGCCTGACCCGTATGGCAGCCTCCCTGAGAGGCTGACGATTGGGAACTGCCCCCAGGATTGCCTGGGTGGACAGCACACACCATCCTGTGAAGTAGTGTGGCTCACTGGTTAGAGGCGGCAGACCCGAGAGCAGAGGACGGCCCGGGACCAGGGTTCGATTCCCGGCGCGGCAGGTTTCTGGACCAGGGTCAGCGGACTCGATAATTCTCTCGCCTCGGTGCCCACTCTGATCAGCGATCACACTCGGCAACTCTGGGCATTAGCTTGCCTCATCTTCACTAACGGCCCCAGCAGACCGCCGGGGATGCCTGGTCTCACTCTGGAGATACCCATTAAGGGACCATCTCTCAGGGAAGCCAGGAAGGGTTTCGCAGCGGTCGAAGCGCCTTGGGACCCTACGGGTAAGTAGTGCGCTATATAAATGCCAATACATACACATACATACATACACACAGAGGAAAGGGGGGTGGAAATCTGGCCTTCCGGGGTCTCATAGGGGTACACTGACAATGCCCGGATCTGCAACGGTCCTTCCATTAGACCATCTTAGGGCAACACTTGTGGGGAGTTATGATGGTACGGGCAGCTGTCTTGCATGTTGTTTGGGCAGCTCACTAACACCCCACATTTATAAACATTGATAACCGCATACCTAACCCAGTATATACTTCATGTCGAAAAATTAAATGCTTGGGTGTTGCATAAGACTAATAAATGATGCAGGATTTTGTCTTCATATGTTACAATTTCAAATAAGAGCAATTTAAAAAAAAGTAATGGGACTCAGAAACTAAGGTCAACTTCTATAATGTGTCGTGAAATTCCTGCAGCGGTATGGTATGGGAGGAAATAGCTGTGGATATTGTGGGCATTTGAGTTCTGGTGATTTGTTTAAGTATTTGCTGATGTTATGGATATGCTATCAAGGTGACCTGAAGTAGGAGTAGTACATGAAATGACAACATTGTATGTTATCAAGTTTTTGACTGAGATGTTTTCTAGAGAAGGAAATACTCAGAGTATCCTAACTGATAATGGAGTAGCCAACTTTAAAATAAATGGAAAGATTTGAGTGAGAGGTATTCTGAACAAAAAGGTTTTCTTTGTATCAATCAAAAACCCACAGGATGGTTGAGAGGTTCAACAGAACATTGAAGAAGACAATACAAATTGCATGGTTTGGAGGGAATGATTATATTAAAAGGGTGAAGGTTACGGTGGAGGCATGTAGGTGTACTTCTCGCACCACAACAGGTGTCAGCTCTTTTGAATGGTTTAGGAAGTGTAATCCATATACAATGGTGTCTCCTCCTTGGGTTAATACCTAAAGCACGAACACCACCAATTTAGACAAATTGGCAGAAAAGAAAGATAAAGGGAACTTTGAGTGTAAGGGGAAAGGAAAAGACAATTTGACATTAGAAAGGCAATTATCCTTTAAAGGTTGGACACATAGTGAAAGTGAAATTACCAAAAGGAAACATGTAGTTCCTCTCGTTTTGGTATGCTTCGCAGTAAGGTCAAAGTGTTTAAGGTAGCTGTGAAACTTGAAGATGATAGGATTTGGAACTTGAACAGAAGTGTACATCTGTAAACCAAAAGCATAAAAAATGTGGCAGTGAACTCTAGCATTCATAAAACACTATACCATGGGGACTTCGTTTACAACAGATTTGCAAGGACATCACATGATTCACATATGCAGGGACATCACATGATTCACAAGGACGTGGCATCTGTTTACCTGCGCACCTAGTAACTAAGTAGCAGCAACACCCAGAACTAACAAATTAAAGCTGCATTGCAACTGGAACCTCAAGGTGCAAGAAAACAACACAAGCAACTAGTATGGCAGGTAAAAAAAAAATGAGCAGAGGGATAAGGAATAGCAATACGTTTACTTGACCATGAGCAAGCACAATCAAGCCGACTCATGGAAACATATCAAAAACAAAATACACCAGGATGCTACTGGGTGTAGTGTCATCGATGAAGCTATGTGGACCTTGCACGCAAACAAGCTATATGTAGTCGAAAAACCAAGAGCTTTCTCACCTGAAATCTTAGACCCCGTCGATGACCCGAAGGGCTGTGTCCCTAAGTACAAGACCAATAACATCCAAAAAGCGGTACGCAAAACAAGAACGTCAGGTGCAACTGGCCCAAATGAGCTCCCAGACAAACTGTTCAAAGAAGATTCAGCATTATGGCCTGCAATACTTTCTCCACTGTTAAGCACATGCTTCAAGTTCCCGACAGCTGGAAAGGATCAACACGGCATCCAATTTTTAAAATGGTCGACAGACAGAACCCCACCAACTATCGCCCAATTGCCTTATTGGACACTGAGGCTAAGGTCTACCCCTCAGCTATTTTAAAAGACCTTTTGTCATGGGCAACAACAAACACAATAATTCCATTTGGCCAAACAGGCTTAAGGCCTAACACCTTCACACTGGATTACATAGTTACTCCATCCTACCTCATCCACCAGGCAAACAGCCAGAAATCTTCAGCTCTTTAGGCATGCTTTGTGGATTATTTGTCGGTGTTCGACCTGGTGACAGGGGCATTCTATGGAGCAAACTCCATCTGTGTGGCATCCCAAGCAATCTGCTTAATTCCATCATACCATTGTATTCATCAAGTTGGGTGAGGGTCAAGCTGTCAGACACCGCGTCAACCAGGAAGATCAACACCTACCAAGGGCTAAAGCAAGGGTGCGTCCTAACTCCAATGCTGTTTAAGCTATACACAGTGGACAAGTCGCTGGCATTAAACAACACCAATCTTATTTCCCCCCCAAAACAGGGACAACCATCATCATGATATTGCAGTATGCAGATGAGAACGTTCTGCTTGACAACTCAAAAATAGGAATTCAGAGAGCCTTAAATGCTCTTCACACATACAAGACGGCATGATAATAGTAAACACCTCAAAAACAAATGTGATCTAATTCGGAAGGAAGCACAAGCAAACACATTCTAACTGATCTCTTGGCCCCTTAAAAGGAACAGGAGCAAATTCTTATACTATATGGGCATATGGTTATCAGCAAACGGTGCACCAGAAACACATTTGCGTCACCCAAAGGATAAGTGTTAGAAGGACCGGGAGGGTCGGCCGAGAATAAGGGGAGAGGTCTCCGGGGAGAGCCGTCTCCAGCGATCGTACAGACAAGTAACTTCCCCCCCACAGATGTACACCACACAAAGATAAGGTTTAACGTTCTTTATAAGCAATTCTTTAAGTACGGTGAAATGGTACAAGGAGGTCTGGACTCAGGGGTCCCCTCGGTTCTAGTCTCTTGATTGGGAAAAGGGTAGCGGGACAGTCTTGTTACCAATCTGGTAGATGGAATAGCTCACAATCCTCGAGCTCGGCGTTCTAGATGATCGGGCCGCGGCGGAGCCAGCAGGTCCCGGGATGGTTGAAGGTAGCGACGGTCCGCGGCGGAGCCAGCAGGTCCCGATGAAGGTGGTGGTTACAAACGGTCCGCGGCCACGCCAGCAGGTCCTGACGACGATAAAGGTTTCAGAAGGTTGCGGCAGCGCCAGCAGGCAGGACAATAGTTCGCAAGGCAGGACTACGGAAGCGCCAGTAGTCCGTCAAGGATGAGTTCTTCACTGCGTCTCTCGACTCCAGGATACAACTGTCTTCCTGCTCTGGAGCTGCCCCAGTTATAGGTCTGGCCCCCTTTGATGTCCGGACCCTCGCACTTAGAGGTCGGGAGGTCCGGGATGAGGGAGTCCAGACACCCAGCAGGGGGGTGGAGCCAGTGCCCGGGGGAGCTGGGGCGATCGGCACCTGGCGGGGGAGAGCCATCGACACCTCTTTCTCCCATTGACCTGCCAAGTAGTCCGCTCACCTCCTGGGTGGATGGTGGTGCCGGGATGTCGGGGCCTGGCCAGGCCCAGGGTTAGGGTCGATCGGAGGCCACGCGGCCTCGTGGTGCTGTGTCCAAGATGGCGCCCAAGCCGGGCGAGGGGGCCGGTAGTGATTCGGGTCCATGATGTGGAGATGTCCAGGGGCAGGGGTCCCATATGAGACGGGAAACGGGTGGTTGTTGCGTGTCACACCTGAAGAGCCGGGCTCGGGCCCGGTCGTGCGGGGAGGGAGCAAGCCCTTCACGTGGCCTGTCCAACAATAAGGCTGCACTAATTACACCAGACTTTGCGAACTGCACTCTGCCCTCCAAAGCCCCACTTCAGCCCCAATCTAACCTAATCTGCCTCAAAGCTAACTAATGCAGATCCAGACCCTACGTTTTATCACCTTTTTATTTTACTTATTTGCATTTATTAACATATCCAAACAAAAGGCCAACGGAGATCAGGTTACAGTATGAGCAGAATGAGGTTGTATCTCCGTACAAGGCCTCTAACTTCAAAGCGTAAAATTAGAAAAAAGAAACAAAGAAACATAGAAAACACTAAAGGCACTGAACAATGGCAGATAGTCTCCAGGTGGTATTCATGAGCTGATCACATCCTACTTCCCTTCAGGGTCCCTAGCAGGTTGAGTACGTCTTGAATTTTGCAACAGCTCCTTTTATGTATACATGGGAGGAGTCTGTATCCCCTTAACTATTGGCTCAAACTTGTTAGCTATGCCTGACTTGTACCGGACAGGGTATTGATCGAATGGTGGACTAGCGCGAGGAACTTAATCTTAATTATTGTGACTGTCTTGGATGGCAGGGTTGATTCATTTGGGTCTCCTTTAGAAATTCACGCAAGGGTTCCCAGATGTCATTAGGGGAAGATTTAGGCAGCACCATGTCCCAATAATCAGACAGTTGGTCGCCACCAGTTTAATTCTGGCGGGAGGCACCTCTTTCACATATCCAGGGAGGCCTGGACTCTGCGTTTTATCCCTTGATATTATCTGTCAGTTATGTCAGAGGGTATTACAAGGACTTATCCACTTTTCTTTTATTGTTCTTTGTATAACACGACTTTTAAATGTTCTATATTGCCAAGGTTTCAATTAGCCATACAATAAAAAATGTCTGATCTGACTAAGTAACCCAGCTAAATTCTGAAATATTTAAAGAAGCGAAGGCCACCTGAGGTATTCCCTTTGTGGGACAAAGCAGACAGTCATAGGCTAAATAACCAGGGCCAGCTTCAGGGAAAAGTGAGCTAATACTTCTAGACTCTAATGCAATACTTTGGCTACATGCATACAATACTGATATTACAGCAAACATACACTACAAAGCTCATAGAAATGTGCGGTCTCATCCTTAACGCAATTTAAGCATTCCAAAGGTGCACCAGAATAACCAATACGAGGCCCCCAAAGTAGACTGAACACAAAACACCATTTCTGCTGTCAATTTAATGCATGGCACATATACACTGGTTTGAATTTGGTTACCTGTTAAATCTCTCCCGTCTCACCCGACCTGTGGCTTTAGGATTTAGGACACAATGAACAGCAGGTGATTACCACGTGCAACTCTAGAAATATTGTTATTTTGTTTATGCCTTCTGGTTTTCAACTAAATCTGTCTACATGGATGTAATGACTGATTTTTCTGCTTCTTCCGGTGTTTCAGTTGATTATACAAGCAGCCATTACTTATCTAGGTCTCTTCTCAGACTTCTCTTAAGACACCTCACTTCAGAATACTCACCTGAGGAACTGACTACTAAAGATGAAAGAATTCATAGCTCTGAGGATATGTATAGCAACGTCTCCCGACGAACAACGCAAATCTACGCGAGCAACGCACCCTGGTGCGAAAATCAGCAACGTCTCCCGACTAACAACGCAAATCTACGCAAGCAACGCACCCTGGTGCGAAAATCAGCAACGTCTCCCGACGAACAACGCAAGTCTACACGAGCAATGCACCCTAGTGCGAAATCAGCAACATCTCCCGACGAACAACGCGCATCTGCACGAGCAACACACCCTGGTGTGAATCAGCAACGTCTTACGACGAACAACGCAAATCTACGTGAGCAACGCACCCTGGTGCGGAAACAGCAACGTCTCCCGACGAACAACGCGCATCTGCACGAGCAACACCTTTCGGTGAAAAATCAGTACATACCTCATACGCTATGTTGGGTTGATCTACTTATACTTTTAGCATTCTTGCTCAGGAGCCGATTTCCCTCCTGTATCAACAACTACTCGTTAGAGGGGAAATAGCCCATCCCTCTGTAAGTACTTGGTAAAAAAGGGGCCCGACCTTCCTTTACAAAGAATAAGAACCAAATTCACATTCAAAGGGTCTTTATTATATAATAATAGTGGTGGCAAGAAAGAAATAATGGTTAAACATCAACACGCATATACATATAAAACCTAAAAATGAAATGCAAAATTAGATAGAATTACATATACATGGAACATCTCACCATAATGGTGTTCATCTGTGTCTTGAAGAAGGGTCCAACTCTCTCTCTATGTCCCTCTCTGGTTAGGCAAAGACTCTCTCCTCTAGGCCCGAAAAAGAGCAAAAACATAAAGTTGTCAAAGCCTATCGGTAAGCTCTGCAAATAGGTGGAATAAGAGTCAAAACTACATCATATACTGAGATAGTGGTGGGCAATGGTGATAACCACGTCACTCAAAACCGGTATCTCAGTCACTACACTCCACCCTTGACCAATGTACAACACTGGTCATGATATGTTTGCCCATGCGATGATATGTCGCCACAGTCCTGTATGCATACAATACTGTTTTGTAAATTTTTTCACACTCACAGAAAAATTTGGCTACTCCCACTGCTAAAGCGCTGGGGTTTCAGACAATGCCGTCCTGCCATGTTATCTTTACAGATGTTAGACTCTGAATGTACTTGTTATCATGTACTCAACTTCCTAAAATGTATTATGAGGCACAGGAACAATCTTTGAAAACTGAACTATTTTAACGGACTTAATCTTTTTAACATCCTGGAATTTTGCTAAAATATTTTCATGACATACCTGACAGTTTTAGATATGTAAATGTATGAATCTTGTTGCTGCTTTTATGGTTTTGTAATCCTAAAAACCGAATAAAGAATTATTATTATTATTACAACACCACCAAAAGTATAAGGGAATCAGGTGGACGTACATCAATAGTAGAATAATATGAAGCATAGCTAACAGATCTAGTCATAACACGTGGACGAAACATAGCTAAAAGAGATGGAATACATTGTATAAAACAACAAATAATAATGAAAAAACAAATCACAAGAAATAAACCACCCAATATTGGACGAAGTAAATGCAAATTTGGTAACCACCCAAAAAGCCAATCAAACCACCCTTGATCCAAATGTTGTCGTATTTCTTGGGACAAATCATAAAATACACTAATATGGTGCTGGATGAACTTAGAGTGGTCAGAAAGATTAAAGCAGCAAAGCCCTTCAAAATCAGAACATCCATGATCATGCTTTAAAAGTAAATAATCGAGGGGCGTGGCCAAGATGGCGGGCTGAGAGGTCGCACTTGCCGAGAGCTCCCGGGCCCCTGAAACCCTGCACCGCTCGTAACCGCTGATTCCCCCCCGGATCAAGCGGTGACTGAGCCTGGAGACCCCGGTGGTGGTGCGGAGTGATCGTTGAGCCTTGATTGCCCCGCCGGAGGTGCGATTCTGACCGAGATAGCCTGGGGCGGAGCCGGCTGGGCGGCTTGTGTGCGATCCGGAGGCCGCAAGACCTCCGGGCTTGGGATCTCGACGGTGTGCTCTGCTGCCTGTGAGTGACCCGCTGAAGTGCCTGTGCCGCGGTGTCAGAGTGGGTGCCGAAGGGGACTTCGCTAGCGGAGCGGAGCCGACCGGAGGAGGTCGATGAGAACGGAGCTGAACGGAGGAGATCGACGGAGGCGGAGCCGGCATCAGGCTGCTACGCAAGTCCGGGGCTTGAGAGTACTCGCCTCGTGCGGCCGTTTCGGCCCAACCCCGGTTGTGGAGGAGTGGTGTTGCGCCCCCGGAGCAGATATTCCCCCAGGAGTGCCGGCCCCGGCTGCCCCTGCCCCGCGAGCCTGCCCTCCGGCTGTGTTTCTCGCCACTGGACTTGCGATGGGGTAGGCCTCACTCCCTGGGCGTTGGCCCATTGACTGTAACGGGTGGCCATTTTGTGAACTCCGGCCCGGCTGCTCGGCCTTGCTCGGGATCTCTGTGTGGCGGTGCTTCCTGGCCGGTGTATAGCTGCCCTGGCCCTGGTGATCTCTTCGCCGAGCGACGGCCATCGTTGCCTCCTGTGCCGCCAGGATGTCGAACGCTAGGGGACAAAGGAGGGGCGATCGGACTTTGCCGGATATGTTGGGGCGCGGTGCCCTACGCAGCGGAGGGAATCAAACCGCCACGACCTCCCCGGCCCCGTCCAGGGGCGCTGATGGAGGAGAGCCCCCGGTGACACGATCATTCCTCGAGTCGCTGTTCAGCTCCTTGCGGGAGGATTTTCAAACTTTGAAACAGGAGGTGGCCGGGGAGGTCCGCGAGGTACGGAGAGAGGTGGACTCCCTGGGGGAGCGGGTCAACACCGTGGAGGAAGCTGGTCACTCCAGAGACGAGGAGATCACCCACCTGCAGCAAGAGGTCCTGCGGCTGCGGGAGCAACAGATTGAGCTGCAGGCCCACGCCGAGGACCTCGAAAATCGGTCCAGGCGGAATAACATCAGGGTCCGTGGCGTCCCGTCCGGCGAGGAGGGTGAAGACGTGACCGCATACCTGGAGGCCCTCTTCCGTGCAATTTTAGGGGAGTCAGAAGACTTTCAAGTCCGCATCGACAGGGCGCACCGGGTGGGCCGCCCCCGCAGGGCTACAGCACCCCCCCAGACATCCTGGCCTTCTTGCCGGACTTCCCCCTGAAGGAGCGGATCCTCCGCGAGGTGCGGAGGCAGCAGCCTTTCCGATTCCGAGACCGCCCGGTGGCCCTATATCAGGATTTATCTACGGTCACACATCCTTTAAAATCGCCACAGACTTCCTCCGGGAGCAGGGGACGCAGTACTCTTGGGGGCACCCTTTCCGCCTGATTTTTAGGTGGAACGGAACATTGCACCAGCTCCGGTCCCTCCAGGATGTCTGCGCGGTGTTGGGCATCACTGCATCTGATACGGACACTCCGGCGCCGCGCCGCAGACGAAGCACTCGGGACGGTTGGCAGCAAGCTGGGGAGAGGCGATCCCCACCGCCGGAGCGACCGGACTCGCCCACGATTCGGGCGGACATGTCGGCCGCCATTCAGGAGGCCTCCAGAGCGGCGGCGACTGGTGAAGTGGCCCTGACGGCCTGAACTTACTCCGGGGGGAGTCTGCACTAGCCTTTTCTTATTGCAGGTGCGGGGGTTCTGGGGGTGGGTGGGGCAGGATGGCGAGTGCAGGTGGTGGTGGCTGGACATCCACTAGATTGACTTTCCGCGGCCTTGCCCGATAAGGACCGGACTGGGACAATGACCTCTTTGCACAGTCTGAGAAGCGGGGAGCGGGAATGGGAACAGCAGGGGGGTGTTTTGAGTTTGGGGGTTTGTAGGGGGGCTGGAAGTTGGGAGTGGTGCGGAGTCGGGTGTGTGAAGTTCCAAGGGGAGGGGGGGGTTCCTCTAGTTGTGGGGGTTTTGGGGTTTGGGGACTGTACTGTGCCGTAGGGATGTCTGTGTTTGCTGTGCACTGAGGTTTCGTGAGATGGCCTCCATGTTCGCTTGCTGGGCCCTGCCTATCTGTGTGCGTTTCAATGATTCCCCTCCTTGATGGCTCTTAAAGTTATTACTCTGAATGTGAAAGGGTTGAATAATCCGGTTAAAAGGCGGGCGGTATTGTCTCTGTTGGAGAACTCCCAGGCTGATGTATGCCTGCTACAAGAGACCCATCTGCTGGCTAAAGACTGTCCCAGAATGTGTACCCCCAAATTCCCCACGCAGCTTTTCTCCTCCAGCGCTTCTAAAACGGCAGGGGTGGCACTTCTGTTCTCCAAGGGGTTCAGGGGGGAGATCTTACATAAAGTGGCGGAACAGAAAGGGAGGCTCTTAGCATACAGGATTAGGGTAGGAGGCTTGGTGCTGACTGTAGGCTCTATCTACGGCCCCAATTACCACCAGGATCAATTCTTGCACAGGGCACTGGAGGACGTGGCGTCCACCTCTGATAGGCACATAGTGTTGGGGGGAGATTTGAATCTAGTTTTCGACGCGGCTCTGGACAGGTCTGTGCAATGGCGCCACCAGTTGGGTGAGCTCTCGGGCTCGGTTCGCTGGAGCTGGACTTGCATGACATGTGGCGCCACCTCCACCCTACCACCCGCGCATACTCCTACTTCTCACACGCACACAAGTCCTATGCGCGACTGGACCATCTACTTGTGTCGGGTCCGATGCTTGTTTTAGCCTCGAACGCTGACATGGGGGTCCTCTCTCTTTCCGATCATGCGCCGGTGGAGGGTACTTTCAATCTGCCCCCGGTGGCTCGGCCGAGGGGGGTCTGGCAGCTCCGGGACACGCTATTGCACAGACGGTCGACGGTGGACCAGATTCGCGCGGCCATTGCGGAATTCCAACACGTAAACGACAATGACGACACCTCTCGCGCGACGCAGTGGGCAGCCCTGAAGGCTGTGCTCCGGGGCAAATTTATTGCTATCTCCTCGGCGGAGAACAAGATTCGCCAGCTCAAAAGGGACGAGCTTACCCGGCAGGTGCGGGAGCTGGAGCAGGTTCATCATAGAACGGGAGCCCCCAGAGTCTGGAGGCAGCTGAAAGCCGCCAGGAAACTCTTGTCTGCCCTGGACACGGACCGGGCGGAGTACGCGATGCTTCGTCTGAAGCACAAGTATTACACCGGTGGCGACCGATGCGGGCGGCTCCTGGCCAACAAGCTCAGGGTGCAGCACCAACAGCACAGAGTGAAGGAACTGGTTGACCCGGCTGGAGGTTCTGTCACGGCAGATGAGCAAATAGCGGACGTTTTCCGTGGCTTCTACGCAGACCTCTACACTGGCGAGGCCCCCTCCGCCCAAGCGGAGGCGGAATATCTGGAGTCGGTGCCGCTCCCGTCGTTAACGCCGGATCAGGCTCAGTATCTGGAACGAGAGATCCGTATCGAGGAGGTGGTCACGGCGATCTCCCGGCTCAAACCGGGCAAGGCCCCGGGACCGGATGGCTTCATCCCTCTGTTTTATAAGACCTTCTGTCAGGAGCTGGCGCCTCTGCTGACCCGCCTTTTCAACACATTCGCGGAACCGGGTGCCATTCCCCCCGAATTTCTTCAGGCCACGGTCTCAGTGATCCCGAAACCGGGCAAGGACAGGACTGCCTGTGGGTCCTATCGTCCTATCTCGCTGCTGAACACGGACTTGAAAGTGTTCACCAGCATACTAGCAGCACGCTTGGCACTTCATCTCCCGGGCATGGTCGATTCGGATCAAGCGGGCTTTGTGCCTGGCAGGCAGACAGTGGACAACACGAAGAGAGTGACTCATATTCTTGAGAAGGCCTCCAGGATCCCCGGGGAAAGGATGCTCCTCTCCATAGACGCGGAGAAGGCGTTTGACAGGGTGCACTGGCCCTACCTAGAGAGGGTCTTGTGCAAGTTCGGGATAGGCGAGAAGTTCCGTCATCTGATTTTCAACTGCTACCGGTTCCCGTCCGCGGTGGTCCGAGTGAACGGAGGCAGCTCCCGGCCCTTTCCCATAGAACGGGGTACGCGACAAGGGTGCCCACTGTCCCCTCTGCTCTTTGCTCTTTACATGGAGCCGTTTGCTCAAAGGGTTCGGCAGAACCCCGATATCGTCGGAGTCAAGATGGGTGAATTTCATCACGCGATTAGCCTGTATGCAGATGACTTCATTCTGACGCTCGATGACCCGCGGAGGTGAAGCCGGCTTGCATTGCGGAATTGGACCTCTTCGCCGCGGTGGCGTGCTTTAAGGTGAACCTCGGGAAATCAGCTGCCCTCGACATTTCGCTCACCAGCGCCACCAGGGCGGAACTGCAGAGACTTTACCCTCTGAGCTGGTCCAGGGACCGGATTCCGTATTTAGGGATCCTGTTGGCGCCCTCCCTTCCGGCGATGGTCACGGCCAATTATGCGGCTTTGAGCACGAAAATCAGAGAGGAACTGGGTCGGTGGGATAAGGGCACGTTGTCGCTGCTAGGTAGGGTGGCCGCAGTGAAGATGACCCTCCTGCCTCAGGTATTATACCTGTTTAGGGCGTTGCCGCTCCAGCCCCCCACAGGGTGGCTCGCGGAGACTCAATCGGCCATTGCGCGGTTTGTGTGGCAGGGCCGTAGACCGCGGATTAAGAGGAACATCGCTACGCTGGCGCCCGAATCTGGGGGGCTAGGGATACCAGATTTACGGAAATACTTCCAGGCCGCCCAACTCCGCTATCTGGTGGAATGGAGCCGGTGGGAGTCAGACAAACACTGGCTGTTCCAGGACCAGGCGGTGGCGGGCAGGACGCTACAGGAGGTCCCATTCTTGAAGCGGGCTCATCGACCCCCTAACCTTTACGCATCTCTCGTGACGCGTGTCCCGCTTCGGGCGTGGGACTCAGTGGCCGCTAGGCATGAGCTTACTACTTTTCCCTCTCCCTTTACGCCGTTCATTGGCAATCCCGACTTCGGTCCGGGAACGGAGCCTGGTGCTTACGAGCGCTGGCGGGCAGCCCGCTGTTGCACTTTGTATCACCTATACGGCCCTGAGGGTGTCATCCCCTTCCAGGACTTGCATCGGGACTATGGCTTCCCAGAGACGGAGCGTATGAGGTACATGCAGGCGCGCCACTGGGCATTACAACCCCAAGTGCGCGAAAAGGCGGACCGGGAGATCACGGTGTATGAGCGTTGGTTAATCACTCGCACGTCGGACGCTAAACTAATCTCAGATTTGTATAAAATGCTGCAGCCCCCCCCCCTTTCACATTCACAACCCCGGTCGGGAGCGTTGGGAACGGGAGCTCGGACGAGTGTTGAGCCACACTGAATGGGACCATATCTCCTATCGCTCACGCCACTCGGCCTATCACACGGGGCTCACGGAGACCTTCACAAAAATTTCGACCTACTGGTACCGCACTCCGGAGAAATTACATGAGATGGATAGGTCACTACCGGGGACGTGCTGGCGTAACTGTGGCCAAACTGGCACGCTTACACACATACTGTGGGACTGCCCCCTTTTGGCTTCTTATTGGGAGGAGGTCCTGGGTGAGGTGGACAAATGTTTTGAGATAGAGCTGCCGCGGTTCCCTGCCTATGTTCTACTGGGTTTGCCGAATGGGTTGATGTATCCCCTCAGGTCTAGAAGGGGTAGACAGATTGCGATAGCTCTAGGGTCAGCGGTGCAAAACATTCTTATACACTGGCGCTCCACCACACTCCCCACGGTTGTCGGCTGGCTGCATAGATTGTGGCATGTCCTTGGCATGGAAAAGATGTCCTTAGTGGCCCTGGGGGATACAGATGCTTTTGAGGAGCTGTGGGCGCCCTTCCATAGCCTGTTGTGTTCTGAGTTTAGGGAGATCACCTGTGCTAGATATCTCAGGTTGTTACGGCTGACGCCGCCACCGGATCCGCCTGTTTGATTGGTCGGAGTTGGCATTGAGTAGCGGAGTCAACTGGAGGGTCGATATGAGGGGAGGGCAGATGGTCATTGGCACAGTACAGGGGGTGGGTTGGGGTGCGGTAGTTTGGGGGTTTTGTTGGTTAAGTAGGTTGTGGAGCAGGGTTGTTTCCCCACCCCTTTCCCCTCCCCCCCCTTCTTTTCCCCCTTTTTCCCCTCCCTTCCCCCCCTTCCCTCTTCCCCTCCCCCCCCCCTTCCTCCCCCCTCTTTTTTATCTTTAACCACAGGCGCACAAGCTGTGTTCCCAAGCCGAATGGGGCCTACTGAAGAGACGTAACTGCTTTGATGTATCTACTGTATTGTACGCATTGATTGTGGGGCACCTGTGGTTTTTCTTTTTCTTGCCCTGTTGTTTCCTACCTTACCCTGCTTCAATAAAATACTTTAAACCTAAAAGTAAATAATCAATGGCAGCTCTATTTTGCAGAATAGCGCGACGCTCATCCTGCGCATCTAAAAGAAATTCAGATAAAACAGTTGAAGTATGGTTGAGAGACTTGACCATCAGACAGGCAAGCTTACTAATAGCTCGGGAATTGTAAATTGATAGTCCAGGGATACCCACAAGGGAGGCAGCTAAAGTAATGTATTCAGTCTTGGACAAAAGATGAAGTTCAGAATCACATGTTTCAGTCAATGGGGGTGCTTCACGTACAGTCCAGGAATGCATGAAAGAGGTCGAAGAAAATACTGGTATACTTAATCGGGATAAAGCACATGGACCATCAGAAATGTTTGCAGGAATATAGGACCTCGATATGTTACCACATGAAAGCAGCCATTCAGGGGGCAGTAACACATTATAATAATGACTGGGGGTCAGAACAATACGTTTACATTTCATAGAATTTCGGACTGAAAAGCACATATCAGGGGTACGACTGAAACAAAGTATTTTTTCATGTTGAGTAAAAGTCGAAACGTTCTCCATTTTGGTCTGCACATATTTTCCAATGAGTTTGGGGCTACAAGTAAAATTGTAGCAAACATCTCCTTCAGAAACATTAATGGTAGAAATGACAAAGGTGAATGGGGAATCCGGTTCAGTTAGCACTTGGCACGAAATGCAATAGTCATAAATGCTGAAATCACTGGAAATGAAGTTGGGATTAGTATCGGTATTGTTGAAAATATGCAATAAAACAGCTGTCGGAGCAGGGACTGATACAAAGCAAGTTGATAAGAGGTCAGAAACAGACCTCATCGGCGACATGCAGAAAGCAGAGGAGTTTGTCAGTCGATGTGCCAAAGATGCCCAAATGTTGACATTAGTATCCAGCGCTGACAAGGTGCTGCGTTCTCGGACGGTCAGTTCAGTCTGGAATTTCATCATTTCTCCTAGGCCTCCGATGTACCAGGCCGACAGGAGTCCAGCGACAACACATCCTGCAGCAGCAGTCCATATAATGATCTACAAAAAAAAGGAATCAGAAACAGGCATTATTCATTCACGGAGATAACATTTATCAGCTGGGACACAGTCCCATTTGTTTTGACCAGGTCTCATGACCAGTAGGGTATTATCATTGCCAACTGCTATAATTTCGGCCTGTTCAGGGGGTTGATTGGGCGATTGCACCCACACTCTGGCTCCTGGATTTTTATCAGTTGAGCCAAAACCTCCTTCTCCACGTACAGTTAACAGTGTTGGGGCAGTTCCTTTTTGCAACACACCACTGAAGATAGGCATGATAACTAATTGAGCAATACGATCAGCAGTTCGTATAGGCAAATCTGAGTCACCGCTGTTCAGGAGAATCACCTTAATCTATCCTTGATAATCATGGTCAATTACACCTCCCAGAATCTGGAAGCCCTTTAAGGCCAAACTAGAATGGGGAGCAATCCATCCAAAATGTCCAGATGGCATTTGAATACCCAATCCGGTCTCAATGACACAAATGTCGTGGCATTTCAGTAAAACAGGTTTCAAGACATGTAAATCAAGTCCAGCAGATCCAGGTGTAGCTCTATGAGTAGCCAAAGCACCAGGAGTAATTTCCCAATACATAACAGTACTTTCAGTTGTGTGAGATTGAACATTTACAGGGGGTGAAAACATTCTCATCAAGGGAGTCTCAGAATTCAAAAGGGGCCTAATTTTCAAAATCAACAAAGCATCATTCAAATAGTCTTTCCAGTTGCGCAAGGAGCCATCCGACAGTTCGCGTAATTGTTCTTTCAGCAATCCATTCATCCGCTCAATCAGACCTGATGCCTGTGGGTAATAGGGTACATGAAAAATCCATTCAATGTTATGCTGAGCACAATATTCTTGCATCAATCTACCTTTAAAATGTGAACCGTTGTCCGATTGGACTTGTAACGGTCTTCCATAGTATAATGTAAGCAAATCTAGGGTTTTAATTGTGTTCAATTGGGTAGCACGTTTGTAAGGAGCAGCAAGTAAATAGCCTGAAAAGGTGTCCACTATTGTACAAATATATTGACAATTATCACTCATGGGCAAAGAACCTACATAATCTATTTGCCAAATCTGTGCTGGTAACTTACCTCGGTGTAACTGACCTCTCACTATTTGGGGAACTTCTCGCTGCCGAGAATGCTGGCAAATGGGGCATTGCAAAATAACAGTTTTAATAAAATCTAACGGAATACATATTCCTCTATCTGCAGCCCACCTGCTAGTAATTTTCTCTCCAAGGTGTCCTGCTTTTTGATGTGCCCACCTCGCCAGACGCATGATATTGGAATCTTGCGCATCCACCTCCGCCTCAGAGATTTTAGATTTTTCATCAGCAATAACGTTAAAAAGTCTATCAATGGAATCTATGGAAGTGTGAGCATCAATATGAAAGACTGTAACAATACTTTGAGATAGCAAACTCCAAATTTCCTTCGATAACTCCTTTCCCCACAACTCTTTCGAGTTAATTTTCCAATCATGATTATGCCATGTAGAGAGCCATACTGCCAAACCGTTTGCAATTGACCAAGAATCAGTGTAAAGATGACAAATACCTGGTAGTTCCTGTTTCAAAGCTTGATAAACAGCATATAATTCTGCAAATTGGCTACTCTTTCCTTCGCCAGTGGTACTCAACAACTTCTTTGTGACAGGGTTGTACGAGACTGCCTTCCAATGCCTCTTTGCTCCTATGTACCTCTCTGAACCATCCGTAAACCATACGTGCATTTTATCCTCCACAGAGAGATCACTAAATGGCTTACCCCACTGTACAGGAGATTCTCGTACTACAGTTAGAAAGCAATCATTTTCTGCCTCTTCGATTGGCGCCTGCGCCACCTGTTCATGTAACATCGCAGTCCCCTTAGGACCCGCGCGAGCCCGGTCCTGAATGTACCACTTCCACTTGATGATACTAGCTTCTTGTGCGTGTCCAATGCTATGAGTCTTATGGGAGCTTACCACCCACTGCATGATAGGAATCTCACATCTTAAAGCTACATCGTGCCCTAGTGTTAGCTGTTCTGCATCCACCAAAGCCCAATAACATGCAAGTAGCTGTTTCTCAAAAGGTGTATAACGCTCACCAGCATCAGGTATTTTTTTAGTCCAAAAACCCAAAGGTACTTTCATGCTGCCCTGTTTTTGTCACAAGCTCCAATTTGCATAAGAACCTTGCACAGTCACGTTCAAATCAACAGCGCCATCACGCACTGGCCACAAATCTAAAGCATGTTGAATCGCCTCTTTCGCCAGCTCAAATGCAGTCTGCTGCGCCTCACCCCTCTCAAACGCATACTTTTTACTTGTAACTTTGTACAAGGGGGCCAAAATCTGACTCAAATGGGGAACATGTTGTCTCCAAAATCCTAACGAACCAATAAACTTCTGAGTTTCTTTCTTATTCCGTGGTACAGCAAACTCTTTAATTTTTTCCTTCACTTGTGGAATCACTTCTCCGTTTCCCTCATGCCATTTATACCTAGGAATTTCACACTCTGCGATGGGCCTTGCAATTTGTCAGGATTAATTTCCCATCCTCTACTCTGCAAATGAGTGACAATTTGATCTAGCTGACATTGGACCTATTCTTGTGTTTCACCTTGAATCATATCATCAATATAATGACAAATCTGTACACCTGAGCTCAAAGGTACTTCATCTAAATGCTCCGCCACCAGCCGGTGACAGATTGTAGGACTATGTAAATAGCCCTGGAGCAAACTTCGAAATGTCATTTGTCTACCATTCCATGTAAAACTGAATTATTCCTTGCATTCGGGGGCAATAGGAATAGAAAAGAAAGCATTAGCAATGTCAATAGTTGTATACCATGTTCCTGGGTGCTTTTGAACCTTCTCTATTAAAGTAACAATGTCTGGCACAGCAACAGTCAAAGAAGGTGTGTGTTTGTTCAATTTGCGATAATCAACTGTCATACGCCAAGAATTATCACTCTTACACACGGGCAATACGGGATTGTTAAAAGCAGAAGTAATCAGAATTCCAACCCCAGCATCCATTAGATCTTGAATAGTAGCACTAATTTCATCATGTCCACCTGGGATTCAATACTGGTTCATTGAAATGACTTTGGTCACTTGGGGCAATTTCACAGGAGGAATTTTTAAATGTCCTACTCTCACAGGTTTAGTTGAAATATAATTCTGCAAGCCAAACTGATAATAACCATCACTCAAATGTAAGGTCATTCCTTTCAAAATGTCAATACCTATTATGAATTCAGAAAGGGGCACCACCAACACAGTATATTCTCGTTTTGGTATTTTCCCTATTCTCAAATGGAGATTCGTTCGCACTGCTGGGGTCTCTTTACCACCCAATCCGGTGATAGTAAAATACTGTCCTCTAAACTTCTTGGGATTTCCATATATCAAAATGGCTTCCTCTCCTGTATCTACCAATGCCCGGGCCCGTTGCACATTATGATGCTTCCAAAAAATTTCTATATCTACATATGGTCTGCAATCTTTGCGAGCCCAATTCTGTACTGGAGCTTGACCTATTTCCTAGTCAGCTTTGTTTTTGTCAGATGCCCAAGACAAATCAAGATAAAGACTCATATCGTTTGGGTAAAATCTCTTGCTCGTAAACTCTTTCATTATAAAATGGATTCTTTCCACTTCGATAGGACTGTGACCCACGATCGGGATATTTTTCTCGTTAATCTCTCATCCTTCGATCAGGAGAGTTACCTCTCTCGTCTCTGTCTCTGCATTCAATATATTCCTCTCTCTCTCTCTCTCTGTCTCGAGATGTTCTAAACCTGGGAGATGTTTCCCTCTCTCGTCTATCATGATAATCCCAGACATCATCTTTCCTCCCTCTACGGCGGCCCTCGTCACCACTCCCATCAGAATCTCTTCGATCATGGTCTTGTTTGTTAACTCTCCTACTCCCTTCCTTCCTGTCTAACCCTCGCTTTCGGAACATTTCCCATAATTTAGCAGTAGCCAACCCATCAATCTCTGCTGGATTCACCCCATCCTTCAATAGGGCAAGGAACATGTCTCGTATATTTAGTCGATTATTGTCTGTACGAACTTCAGGTCTAGATGGTTTTTCTGCCTTCATCCATTCTCCCAGCTCACCTAACTCGCGAACCGCTTCAATCACATCAGCTAATTTGTTTCCCGTTTGATTAATTAACAATGTCATCATCACCTGCTTATAAGCAGGGGGAGCAGTACGAATGATCTAATTTCTCACAGAAGTATTAAGCACTCCCTCCATTAATCGGTGTGCCATATCTAAAACAATAGAGGTTTTCATCACCTCCTCTTTCAATCTCTGTGTTGCATCTCTCAATGTATACCATGGTTTCTCATTTACCGGCCAGTCTGATTCAGTTGGATATTTATGACGACAGCCATTCACAGCCAGTTGCTACAAACTAATTTGTTCGTCATTCTCATAACGTCTGAAATGTTCTTGAACAGTTGGGTCTGTGCTTAACGTGCATAATTTCACTGCATCGCTATGATCTAACATTATGCCTGCAGCACCCAAATTAAAAATTCAAACCATCCAGGTAAGTAAACTCTCACCAGATTTCTGCCGAAATCCGTCTAAAATGTCATTGATCTCTTGTTGCGTAAAGTCCTCTATGCTATCAAGATGTACCCCATGAGGATGGTTAGGACCACCCTGCAATTTTCTTTGATGAATCGGTTGCGCCTGCACTTCCCTGCGCACTTCTGTTTTGTCTTCTCTTTGAACCTTAGCTGGCTCTGCCCTGTTATTTTCTTCCTCACCTGATCCTGAAAACTCCGAAGAGTCCCAAATGTTTCCATCCCACTCTTCAGGATTCCAATTGAGTCCTGCCTTTGCAATAGCTAGACGTACTTTTCTGGTTATAACTCTGCCTCGTCTATGTCTGTACTTGTATTTAGCGATACGCACTGCAGCTTTTTCCGCAACACTCTGGTACGTTTCCAATTTATCTGAGAGCAGTTTGTTCTGACATCTCAACAATGTATTCGCATTTTTCACTTCTACATACTGCTCTTCAAATTCTTTACACTCACGTATTTTTACATATTTTTCATGCACTATACTATAAGCATTTAACAAAATCCATCCTCTTCGTCCTAATATAGGAAGCTCGTCTCCCCTCTCTACTGGCACTTTCTGTAAACATGATACTACATGAGCCGGTTCAGCCTCGAGCAAACACGAGTTCCAATTTTTACTCAAACCCGACAAATTAGCCCACTCATGAGCCAATACTCCATATGGAGTCGATTCCCATCCAGGAATCTCTACAGGTAATTGAAATTCAGTCTTTGTTTTCCTAGAAAACATCTTGTATCTTTTCTTTAAGATTCACTCAACCTCAATTCCGCAATTGTCATGACGCCAAGATATTATCGATTTTCCCTGCACACTCTCCACCCGACGATCCTGTGAGTCACGACGCCAAGATGTAATGAATGATTTTTCTGCTTCTTCGGGTGTTTCAGTTGATTATACAAGCAGCCATTACTTATCCAGGTCTCTTCTCAGCCTTCTCTTGAGACACCTCACTTCAGAATACTCACCTGAGGAACTAACTACTAAAGATGAAAGAAATCATAGCTCTGAGGATATGTATAGCAACGTATCCCGACGAACAACGCAAATCTACGCGAGCAACGCACCCTGGTGTGAAAATCAGTATCGTCTCCCGACGAACAACGCAAATCTACGCGAGCAACGCACCCTGGTGCGAAAATCAGCAACGTCTACCGACGAACAACGCAAATCTACGTGAGCAACACACCCTAGTGCGAAATCAGCAGCATCTCCTGACGAACAACGCGCATCTGCACGAGCAACACACCCTGGTGTGAATCAGCAACGCCGTACGACGAACAACATGAATCTACGCGAGCAATGCACCCTGGTGCGGAATCAGCAACGTCTCCCGACAAACAACGCGCATCTGCACGAGCAACACCTTTTGGTGAAAAATCAGTACATACCTCATACGCTATGTTGGGTTGATCTACTTATACTTTTAGCATTTTTGCTCAGGAGCTGATTACCCTCCCGTATCAACAACTACTCGTTAGAGGGGAAAATAGCCCATCCCTCTGTAAGCACTTGGTAAAAAAGGGGCCCGACCTTCCTTTACAAAGAATAAGAACCAAATTCACATTCCAAGGGTCTTTATTATATAATAATAGTGGTGGTAAGAAAGGAATAATGGTTAAACATCAACACGCATTTACACATAAAACCTAAAAATGAAAGGCAAAATTAGATAGAATTACATATACATGGAACATCTCACCATAATGGTGTTCATCTGTATCTTGAAGAAGGGTCCAACTCTCTCTCTCTCTGTCCCTCCCTGGTTAGGCAAAGACTCTCTGCTCCACAAACACGACTGCACGTCTGCACCGTGAAGTTTCATCAGACCATCAAAGCCGCCAGGCTGTTGTCTCACAGGTCATCAATCCATCTCATCTCTCTTGGTCCCGCTTTCACTAATATAGAATCTAACCCCCTCTCGAAGCTTCTAGAAGAACCCGCGTACCGTTCTCAGAGGATTCCTGTACCGCCCCGTACCAGGCACACAACAGCAGCTGGCCAAGCGTTTTATTCTATTTTTTCATATGCAAGCGTTTGTTGCGTCTCCGGCGCGAAGAGAGCACATTCCACCGATAAGAACCGGTCCGTGCTGGTTCACTGCTAGCGAATAACATCTCAAACATAAAACATTACCCTTCACCTAGAGAAGCTCAGCAAGATGGAGTCGGGGAAGGAATATGGCTGTGCTTGAGCATAGGCCTCTAGGCCCAAAAAAGAGCAAAAACAGTGTATAAGGCAGCATAAAGTTGTCAAAGCCTATCGGTAAGCTCTGCAAATAGGTGGAGTAAGAGTCGAAACTACACCATATACTGAGATGGTGGTGGGCAATGGTCATAACCACGCCACTCAAAACCGGTATATCCGTCACTACAATGGACAAAGTATGCCATCTGTCACAATTAAAACCTTAACCGTGGCGGCAATTCCGTGCGGTGCGGGCATTCTGATGAGTGGGCGAGGCCGCGTCGCAGACGTGTGCAGCACTACGGAGCTAGTTCTCGCGACGGCCGTTGGCCGACAGGCCCAACGAAAGGGTTAATGAAATATGTTTTTCTATTCTATTTTTTCATATGCAAGTAATAACCCAGTGACACAGAAAAAGTTAGAATTTACTGCATGCCCGCTTGTCAACTGCTTAGTATGCAAAAGCTTCACTTTTTCTCTTTTCTTTTTTTAAACACACAACTCTTTAAATAGGCACCACACACATAATTGTTGGTTAGTGTAACAGGAGGGCCCCTGGCCTGAATAAAATACTGCTGTTTTCACTTGGCGTCCTTGTAGCAGTAATGTTTGTTGGTCCCTTGCCTCCTTTTGTTAGGAAGATATAAGGAAAGTGCATCAAACTTTAGAAAAAGGCTAGTAAAATCACACTAGAGACATTTCACCACTTGTGAAGGTTTTCCTTAGTGAGTATTCCCTGGAGAGCCCAGTTTATTCGACTATTGTCTTAAAGCAAGGCGAGGAGGAGCAGGCCAAATGATGAAGCATGCCACCTAGGTCAATGAGGGCCCAGCATACTTTTAAAAAAGACATTTCAGCCATCATTATCAATACCATGATCTCAGATTCAGGGGCGTAACACAGGCCGCGCAGCACCCGCGGTGCCAGGGGGCCCCCTCAGCACAGCACCCTGGCTGCAGAGCTCCTGATTGAGTCCAAACAGGGCCCCTCCACGTGCCTTGCAGGGAAGACCCCTCGAGTTTCGTTACGCCAGTGCTCAGATTATGCAACTACAGTATTCAATTCATGGCACTTGTAGAGCGCACAGCTGCCTCGGAAGAGCCGTCCCAGAGATAGTGGAAAGATCTTGAGAAAGAAGCCTAAAAAGCATTGGCCTAGAGGCCCATTAGACAGAAGCCGGAAAGCAAAGTTTTGAGATTATTTCTGAAAACAGATTCAGAGGGACTGCACTGCTAGCTGAGCAGCAGTGCATATTACAATTTGTAAACCCGGTAAATTACAGATTTACCACCTCTTTTAGTTGTGTGAATGCGAGGGACTTGGAACAGTTTGTGATTATTAGATCTCAGAGATATAGGTTGGAAGCAGGTCTTAAATCTTCTCTGCAGGTAAAGTGGACCTTTGTGAGTAAGGCCTTAACGGCAAAGGGGAGTGCCTTAAATTGGATTCTCTTGATGACAGGAAGCCAGTCAAAATGACGAATATGATGAGACACTGGAGTACACGGAGGAATCTTTAAGATTAGGCGTGCAGCAGAGTTCTTGATTGTTTGTAGCTGTCGAGTTAGAAAAGCTAGCAGACCCCAATTCAGACTTTTGGCATAATCCAACTTAGACGTGACCAAAACATGGACAATCATTTTCCGCAAGTCCTCCGGAATAAGTTGAAGCATCCTTCTGAGAGACCTAATGGTTGCAAAGCATGTGGCGGATATAGACTTGATTTAGGGCTCAAAAGTAAGATTCAAATCAATTACCCCTAGGTATCAAGCCACAAGAGCTGGCTGGGGGGCACCCAGTTCAGTCGCCCACCAGATACTAGACTCCACAGAGGTCTTGGTGCCAAAGAAGAGGATCTCCGTTCTTTTTGGGGGTCAGCAGACTTTTTAGCAGAGGGAGCAACAATGCTTGCTTCCAACTTTAAGGAATCAGTCCCAGAGAATTATTAATCAACTTATTATGGACCACAGAAGTGGCAATAATTAAAATGGCCAGAGGGAAAGAGCCCAGGGGGAAACCAAATTTACATTTTATAAGTTCCGCTGAGGATTTCTCTGGGGAAATAAAGCCAAATCTTGTAAGAAGAGGGCCTGACTGAGTAAAAAAACAAGAGGGACCTGCATAGTGAACTGCTCATAAATGTTTTTGATCTTCTTAAAAAATAAATCAAAAAGATGTGGAATTGCTCCGAGAGAGAAAGAACATTTTCTTTTGCGTTGGGAGAAACAAGGAAGTCACAATTTTAAACAGCTCACGGGGTTCATTGGCTGCCTCAGAAATGGAGGAAGCACTGAAGGTTTTTTTAGCTCTCCGGATGGCTGCAGAATAGCTTTTCAGCGCAGCCTAATACGTGGCTTTTCCCTCTTTATCATGAGCAACCCTCCATCTCCGCTCAAGCCTTTTGCATAGATTTTTTCCCACCTTAAGTGCATCCAAAAACCATGGTGCAGAAGGCTTTAATCTTTTAGAAGTTCAGATTTTTAGAGGATAAATATTATCCAACGCATCGACCAGCCAATTATTAAAGCTGGCCACGTCAGATTTCAAATCTCCGCTACAATTAATAATACAATTGTATCATCTCCACAAGCCAAGATTCAGAGACTTTATGCCAGGGTCTGGATGTTTTCCTAACCAGCCCTTTCTCCAAAAAAGGAGATGGGGAAAGAACGCTGAAAGGAACCAGAAAATGGTCAGACCAAGAGAGCTTTAACACAGGCTTAATCAGAACTGTTGTAGGGTTTGATATTAAGCAGGTCAAACTCTTGATCTTATTTTGAGAGGGCTCCATTACAAGTTGTTCCAAACTGAAACTTTCCAACGAGGTCAGGAACTGCTGCGCGAGTCTGTTATTCTAGTCATCATTATGCAGATTGAAATCTCCCAATACCACGAAATTGGCATGCAGTTGGTCTAGCACCTCATATAGTAAATGTAAGGAGTCAACAGAAGCATGGGGTGGGGGCTCTAAGTAAGCACTCCAGGCAGGGCAAAGGAGAGGGCTAAAATAAAAATAAAGGCCAAACCTTCAATATTATTATTATTTTTATTTCCATTTCATTATCTATACATTTATACAATAATCAACTACAGTCTCTTCCGTGTACAGCGATAGATTACGGAGTTTTGGGCAACGTTTACTCCACAAGGTTCAGCAATATCGTGCCAACTTCATTACCCCACAAATCACCCTCTCTCGCCTCCTCCCTCCCCCCTCATTATATTGGTGGTTCCAACCGTAGCATGTATTTCCACCCCTTTTACGGGCTACTTTCAAGGGTCAGTGCTGCACATGGTGGTTCACATACATTCCCCCGGGAAGGTCAGCACAATAGACCAAGTCTTCCGATTAACTGCGATTTATTGGAAGACTGTTTCTGTTGGCAAAGGGTCATTATATCAGGCGTTTATAGACCTGAAAACCGCCTTCGACCTTGTCCCACGCATTAAATTATGGCAGGTACTTCAGGATATGGGCTTCCCACGCTACCTCCTCGAGTTGGTTAAAAAACTGCACGATGGCACCTATGCAAGGATTAGATGGGGGAGTGAGGGTCAATTAACTGATAAAATACCAGTGAACAGGGTTGTGTGATGGTTCCCACCTTGGTCTCCCTCTTTATAAATGGGGTGGCAGGCCATTTGAGGGAGGACCCTGCGGATGCTCCCACCCTGGCAGGTGAAAAAATACCAACCCTCCTTTTCGCGGACGACACCCTCCTCATGTCCAAAACCCCCTCTGGTCTGCAAAAACTTTTGAACAGGTTTGATACTTTCTGTGAGGAACGTGGGTTAATAATCAATACCACAAAAACTAAACTAATGGTACTGTCCCAAACAAAGAGATCTAGGAAGATTAATGTGGCACTTAAGGGATGTTCACTGGAGGAGGTTGATGCATTTGATTATTTGGGAGTAAGGGTGAACCGGAGAATGAAGTGGGACTCCCACCTAGCAAAAATGCTCCTGAATCTGAAAAGGGTTACGGGAGCCATTTCCAGAGAACACCGAGCCTCCGCAAGTATGCCCATCGCCCCTGCCCTTGTCATCTACGAGGGGAAAGCATTGGCTGCAACAACATATGGGTCAGAACTATGGGGCTTTGAAAATATCCTAGAACTAACGAAAATCGAAAACAAGTTTTTAAGAGACCTGGTGGGCCTCCCAGTCTCTACCCCTTTGAAACCACTACTTCAGGACATGGGCCGTCGTGCAATTAAAGACATCGTCACCCTCCGACCATTACTATATTGGGTGCGGCTGAGAAGGACACCGGAGTTGGTACACTATGCTGCAGTTCTAGACAAACTTATCACCCTGAACAGGACGACTAAGATTGTATGGTTGGACAACTTGAGGGACTTGATCACCAACTTGGGGCTAAGTGAAACATGGTTGTCCCAATCACCACCCCCAAAAGAATCCATTAAGAAAATATATTGGGAATGGGTCCAAGCCAGGGAGCTTGAAAAATCTAATTGGGGGGTTTTAACTGATCAGTTCTTAGAGCACAAGCCGGTGAGGAAGTTGCAACCCTTCCTCGATGTTATTAAAGCACCTAGAGACAGAACCTTGTTTTTAAAATGTAGATATGGAACACTTCCATTAAACACATTTACCGTCCTCTCTGTCTAACCATTCTAGCTGCCCTGGATGTGCAAACCCTACTGAGTCCCTAGCACACTTCTTATTTGCCTGTAGAGCATACAGTGGACCCAGGAGAAGGTGGCTAAAGCCAGTATGCAGAGAACTGGGAGTCAGGCACTATGCGACGGCACTTCGTATATTGGTAACGGACACAACATCTATGATGGTCTTTTGCGGAGTTGCCAAGTTTCTGGGAAAGGCCTGGCAGATACGTTTAAGACTGATAAAATCGAGAACGGGGATGGAAACTGTGTATCATAAAGCATTCGAATATCACCGGTTCTCTGTCTTAGGGCTTTATTTTATATATCTTTTAACTGTATATTGTCTCCATTTGCTGTAGAAAGGACTTCTCTTTTTTTAAAGTTTTTACATTCCTTTTAACAATGAAACTGTATGTACTTTTATGATAAATTTTATTTTTATCGAAATAAAGTATTACAACAAGATAAAGTATTACAACAACATTCCATTTCCCCCATATTTGCGTCCACTTTTTAGGGCATCCTCAATGGGTGTAAACTGCTTTTTCAGCTACCATCCCTACGTCCATATCATTCTCCCATTGTGAGTGTGCGGGTATTACCCTCGATCCCCAGTTTCTTGCTATATTTCGTTTTGCGATAGCCATCCCCAGTGTAGCCCAGTTTAGGTCTGTTGGTTGCCATATATTTAAAATGCTGAAGACATGCCCAGCCGGGCAGAGGTCCTCAAGGTATATATTTAAAATAAAGTTTTGAAAGACAAAATAGCACCTTCAACAAATCACGTGCGTGGGGCACAAGCCTGTACCCAACCACGACAGTACATACACAAGGACAACATACAGAAAAGGCTTGCAAGGCAAAATCAACAGACTCTGTAAAGTTCCAGTTTGAACAGAGAAGTGCTTGTAGGTACCATTACAAATTGTTAGTATAGTAAATCATTAAACAAGTATATGGTACCAGGGAATCCAGTTTTGCCGACTGACCCGGCCACCCCCTGGTTCCAGGACCACAGCGCGACTCGGCGCAACCGCTAATACCCGGAACTAAGGTACAAGCAGGAACAAGTTAATTTACTGTTCCGCCCCCGGGCCAAGAACTACAACATTGAATCTAATCGCTACCCCAAGCCCTACGGAGCTCCCACTCGAATTCCTGGTCCTGTTTAATTGCGCATCCCAAGCTCGCTGTGAGCTTCATAACCTCAAGCCCCCTTGGCTAAAGAGGCTTATATTCTAAAGGCAACTAATTGTTTTGTCCTGATGATGGACCCCATCATTTAGTAAGGGGTCCGAAACGCCGTCGACGCTTTGAGTACCATATACTTGTTTAATGATTTACTATACTAACAATTTGTAATGGTACCTACAAGCACTTCTCTGTTCAAACTGGAACTTTACAGAGTCTGTTGATTTTGCCTTGCAAGCCCTTTCTGTATGTTGTCCTTGTGTATGTACTGTCGTGGTTGGGTACAGGCTTGTGCCCCACGCACGTGATTTGTTGAAGGTGCTATTTTGTCTTTCAAAACTTTATTTTAAATATATACCTTGAGGACCTCTGCCCGGCTGGGCATGTCTTCAGCAATATAGAACTGACTGAGTCTATATTTATTTCTTGATTATCTCTTGTTTCCTTGCTTGGGACCACTGTTGTTTCTATATGATAAGTTCCCCGAGGTCCCTCGCTGATACTAATTGGGGTCCCCTTGTTGTTTAAAATATATATATTTAAAATGCAGCATCTCGGGTCTGCCTGGACCTCCACCCCGCCCACTTCTGAAATCCGGTCTAGAACTTGTTCCCAATATGATTGTATCTTTGGGCAATCCCATAGTATATTGAAGTATGTGCCGGTTTGTCCACAACCACGTAGGCAATGTGAATCGGGTGCGTGCCACAGTTTGTGTATCATGGTACGGGGGTAGTATATACGATGCAGGACTTTGAGCTGTATTAATTTCAAACGAGACGGGATCGCCGCCTCCCTGGCCGATGCCAACGCATCCATCCAGTCAGAGTCTTCTATGTCCCCCAGTTCCACCTCCCATTTGCTACGTAGAACTACCGTAGGATCTGGGAGATAGATTATTTATCAATTTACGGTACGTTTGTGATATGGCTTTTTTGTCTAGGTGGTCTGTGAGGAGTCTGTCCTTGAGGGGTGAAGCATCTGCCAATTTAGTGCCCGGGGGGATAGCGCTTTGGAGTGCATGCCTGATTTGGATGTATCGGTATAATTCTGCGTCTGCCAATCCGTTCTTCTCCTGGAGTGCTGTGAATTGTATGATTTCTCCCCTTACCCACAAGTCACCAATACTTGTGACACCTATTAGGTCAAATTGTTTGAACCCCTTAGTGTTCGCCAAGATGCCCAGTCGTCATGTCTCCCAGAGTGTGGTGGCCAACGTAAGCAACCCTTCCCATCCCAGCGTTTTCTGGGCGGTGTGCCAGACTTTGATCGTGTGGGCCATGGGGCCTGTCAGTGTATGACGCCTCTTATTTGTGTAAAGGGCTCTCATCAGACGATCTAACGGTAGTACGTCCCTGTCTAGTCGGTAAGCCGGGTCATCGTGTGGTGCGTGCAGCCATTGATTGACAATCACTAGCTGTGCAGCCCAGTAGTTCAATTTGATGCTTGGTAGAGCTATGGCGCCATCATACCAACTTCGTATCAATTTGGATTGTGCTATGCGAGCAGGTTTTCCATCCCATAATAGAGTAGCTACTTCAGCATTTACGGCCTTAAAATAGGTGAGTGGGACCGGGAAAGGAGTATTCTGGAGTGCGTAGAGGAACCTAGGGAGTGCCAACATTTTAAAAAGTGCTGCCCTACCTAGTAGAGTCAGCAGGAGGGACCGCCAGTGAGAAACGTTGGATTTCAGTCTTTGTAGTGGTTTCATCAGGTTTTCTTCCATAAAGGTAGTATCTTGGGGGGTGATATATATTCCTAAATATTTAAATCCTCTGGTCACGATTTGCACGGGACAATATGGGGGAAGGGTCGGCGCTGGGCCGCGTAGCAAGTAGAGCACTGACTTCGACCAGTTGATTGTGTAGCCAGATTTCTCCCCGTACACTGTGAGGATCTCTAACAGGGCCTTCAGGGACTATGTCGGGGATGTCAAGTATATTAGCACATCGTCGGCATATAGGGAGATGCGGTCTTCCTAGCCCGTCTCCCAAGTTAGCCCCCGAAGCAGAAGTGTCGTGCCTATCCAGGCTGCCAGAGATTCTAAGATCAAGGCAAAGAGGAGCGGCAAGAGCGGGCAGCCCTGCCGCGTCCTTCTGCCCAGCGCAATCTCCCTCGATATGTGACTATTTGCGACCACATGCGCCAGGGGAGCTGTATACAGTAGCCGAATCCATCCACAGAATTTTGGGCCAAAACCCATCTTCCGTAACACTGTGAATAGGAATGGACATTCTACCTGGTCGGATGCCATCGTCGCGTCCAAAGAGAGGATGGCCGTATCGTCTTGGAGCAACGGGGTGCGGGCTAGAACCCCGTTGAGGCGCAGCAGATTAAGGGAGGTGTTGCGACTGGGCATAAAGCCCGATTGGTCCGGGTGGACCAGCGTCGTAAGGTGCGGCTGTAGACGTAGCGCCAGTGTTTTGGGCAGTAATTTTGCTTCCGCATTGATTAGTGATATTGGTCGGTAAGAAGAGGGTTGCTCCGGGGGCTTACCCAGTTTGTGTATCGTCACAATAGTAGCTAACCTCTGATCCCTGGGCAGTGTCCCCTGTATTAGGCAGTCATTGTACATTGTTATCAGATGGGGGTTATCTTGTTTGCTACCTTTTTATACAATTCCACCGGTAAACCATTGGGTGCCATAGCCTTACATGTGTGTAGTGCCCCCAGTGCCTTTCCTACCTCCTCTGCCGATAAGTCGGCTTCTAGCATTTCCATATCTTCTATCTGTAGTGTGGGTAGTGGTCTGCTGTCCAGGAACTGCCTACATTCCTCTTCTGTTGCTTCTATTCGTGGTGTGTAAACTTTCTCATAATGAGTTGCTAGCTCTTCTACAATCAGTTGAGGATCTGTTGTAAGTGTGCCGTCCTCTAGTGTCAGTTGGGCTACCCACCTACTTGTCCTCTCCTTTTTGAGCCATGCGAGCATTTTCCCGGTTTTGTCGCCTAGTTTGTATATTTTGTGCATTGTGTCTGTGTGTCTTGCTTTGGCCATCTCCTCGGCATAATCCCGAAACTCCTGAGCTGCTAGTGTCAAGGTCTGCGCTGTGGTTTAGTTGGGGTCTATAGCATGCGCCCTCTCCGCCTGAAGTGGCATCGCTTCTAAGGAGTCAATAATTCGCCTTTGTTCCCGCTTGTGCCGGGTGATAGTCGAGATTGCTTGCCCCCGGATAACCGATTTCTATGCCTCCCAGAGAGTGCACGGGGAATCTAATGTTGCTGTATTTTCAGCAAAGTAGAGGTCTGTGGGCGTCACCAGGGCTTTTTCAATTTTTCGAATCTGGAGAAAGCCAGGATATAGGAGGTAGATGCGCTGTCTTTTTGGAAGGTGAGTAGTGTAGGTAAGCTGTATCAAGGAATGGTCTGAAATCCCCCTAGCTAAGTGGTCAATCGCTGTGATTTTCTCAGGGGGTATTGCTAATGTGAGTATGTAGTCTATGCGGGAGAGACTATTATGCGCCCCCGAGTAGAATGTGAATTGCTGTTCCGTGGGGTGTTTAGGTCTCCACATATCGGCTAGGCCCACGGCTCCAAGAAAGTCCCTGAGGAGTTGGCTGGATCTATTGTCCTCTCTGGGTGGGCTCCGGTCGATGGTAGTGTCACATACTATGTTAAGATCCCCCCCTAAGATCAGTTCGCCCTCGGGTAAGTCTAGTAGAAGTTTACCAAGATCATGTAGCGATGTCTGGTGAAGTGTTGGGGGAATATATACTGAGACCATGTTATAGATGCGCCCCTCCCATTGACAAGTGAGTGCAGCAAACCTCCCATTATCATCCGTCCACGTTTTTGTGACCACTAACGGGGAGCTCTTGTGAATCAAGACACCCACCCCCCCCTGGATCCCAAGGAAAACTCTGCATGCGCGGCCATTTTGAACCCCCATCGGTTTAGTGCCTTACACGCCAGCCCTGTCAAGTGCGTTTCCTGAAGCAGTACCACTGTGGGGGCCTTCCGCTTTAGATATTGCAGGACTAGCTAGACCTCTTTTAATTTTGTGACCCAACCCGTTTACATTCCACAACACCACCATCATGGGGGGGGGGGGGGGGGGGGGTGAACATACAAGGTGCCCGGGGATCATTTCCCATCACTTCGGTGCTCTGCATAGCGTTTGTGAAGTGGAGTGTCATTTACGGTGCCTTTGTCAGTAAACCTGTCCCCTGTTCGTGCACCCGGTGCCCGTTTCCATCTTAATATCGATCCGAGGAGAGACTGTGTAACTTTAACCTGTAAACAAAATCGCACAAACTTTGCGTTACTTATAACCCGTGCCCCCCACCCTGCCTCCCTGCCCAGCGGATCCAAAACCGTCCACTTCCCCAACTGAGCAGAGTGCTTACTTTTCCCTATAACCTGCATAACTCATGAGGGTAAGACCTCGTCGACCCTAAGAGGTCCCCCATCCGGAATTAGTCCCATTATTGCATATTAGGTCCAATAACTCCTACCTCTGGCTGTCTTCATTAACTGTCCGGTTGTAGCCGCCTTACTCTGCGGCAGACTCCAGCTATTGCATTCCACCCCATCCACCCCCGTTAGAGCCTGCCCACTGGTCGCGGTCTTTATGTCTATCAATGTGACTAAGACCACTAGTTCAGATGTAGTTCCTCGTTCATGCCTCAAACTTCCATGTTGTCTGTCCTTCAGTGTCCATCCATCGTGCGCTGTCTACCCTCATCTGGCTCTCCGCGGTTGTGCCTCGATTTTTGGGGCCTCTCGCCGGCCGCCAACCCTCTAGCCAGTCCCTTGCCTCACCTGGGGATTCGAAGAACCTTGTCTTCCCTTTGGATTCTAGTCTGAGCCATGCTGGAAAGATCGAATACTTTATTTCCCTGATTCAAAATTCTTTTTTCACTTCCACGAAGCTCCTCCGTTGTTGCGCCACTGCCGCTGTGCAGTCAGGGTAGAAGGTGACTTCTGAATTCTCGAGCTTAATCGGTGGGGCAACTCGCGCGGCCTGTAAAATGGCGTCGTGGTCACGAAAGTTAAAAATTTGCGCCAGAATTGGCCGCGGTGGATTCCCTGGGCGCGGTTTCCCTCCCGGCACACGATGGACCCATTCCACCGAGAAGTAATTAGATAGGCCTCGTGGTTTTCGTTGGTTTTGAATTATGTCCTCCACGAAGAGGTCAAGGGCCGGTCCCCTGGCCGTCTCTGGTACGCCAACCAGGCCTAAATTATTGCGTCGGATCTACCTTCTAGTTCGTCCGCTTAGCCTTCAGCACTGTGTTATCTTGCACCAGCGTGCGCACTCTTATTTGCAGGTCCGCCGAGAGTCCCGTCATTGTTTTCTCCACTTCTCCCATGCGGTCCATTACTTTGGCGAGGTCTGCTCGCAGGAAGGAAATGTCTGTAGAGATTGTGCCCATAGAGGATTGCATCGATTGCAGTGTCGCCATTACATCTTTGAGGGTGATTTCCCCGGTGCCCCCGGGCTTTGTGGCAATTGGGCGGATGACTGCGACGTGTTTCCCTTCGCCGATTCCACGCTGTCTTTATTGTAGGCATATTTCTCTAGTCTGGGGGCCTGTTGCGCCCGCGTCCCCCTGCCGCTCATTGTTACTTGTCTTAAGGTACTTTCTATCAGCCAACCTGGGGTCGATGATCAGGAGTCGGGCCCTAGGCGTTTGCGTCCTCCTCTCTTCAATAACCCCCTCTTGGGATCGGAGGCGGGCAGTCTCATCTTTCGCACCCCTTTGCAGATCTCAGCCAGCCTCTTATCCACTTTTTTGGGGGGCCCCCACGGTGCCTCCTGCGTTTTTGGTCTCTGCGCCCCAACTGTTGGCCTGAGTTGTATGACTGAGATTACTGGGGGCTTACGCCGATGAGTCCTTCAGGTGTAAAGCCGGCGTCAAGTTATTATTGTGGGTGCTGGGTCCCCCTGCCGATCAGTCTTTGTGCCGGGGTGTCTCCGTTGCGCATCGGGGGGTTGTTGGTCTCATCGGGCCCGTGGCAGGTCCTCCGCGCGCCTTCTATGCTGTTTTCGGGTCCCCGGGGTATTTCCGGTCGCCCGGTCCGCTCTCACCTCACTGGCAGCATGCTCACTGCCTGCGTGGCGCTCCTGTGTGCTCTCTCGCTGGGGCGTGTTCTTCGGGGGTCCCGGCGTCTGTCCCAGGCTCCGCTGTTGCTGCCGGAAGATGATGTCTCCACCGCCGCACTTGCCCCCGGGCCTTGGACCTAATTTAGTCCCCAGCTCCGGCGGTTTGGTTGGGCCCCAATGCTCACTGCGGCAGATCTCCGTGCTGGTGGGGTTCTCGGCGATGCAAGTTGGCTCCTCTTGCAGCGGAGGAGTTCCGGTCGTCTACTTGCTGCTAAGGCGCCAGTTTAGGGCAGTATAACTAGTCTGATTTCATTGGGAGGCTCGTCGGGTCACGGAGCTCTCCTAAGCTGCGGCCATCTTGCCTGGTCGCTAGCCACGCCTCCAAACCTTCGATATTATTGATGCTCACCAATTCTGAAATGAAACAGGAGTAGGAGGAGCAATGTTTTAATTCCATCCACCCCAGTTTTTCTATCAGTCAGTGTGTTGGACTGAAAAGTCAGGAGGAATAGCCAGAGCTATGCCAGCTGACGACCAATCCTTAAGCCAAGTTTCTTAGAAACATCAGGCCCCAATGGTTCCCAGCAAGTAAGTTAAAGATACATAGAGAATGTCTGGATAGAGACTGACAGTTAATGAGACAGGCAGAGTAAAATGGGTCCAGAGTGGCAGAGGCCTTAGCATATGATCCATTAGAAGTTATGTCACCATCCCTGCCAGAGGACAAAGTGGACTTCACAAAAGCATTGGGGGAAACCCCAGACAGGGCATTTAATTTCAACCCCTCAGCCAATCAACCGGTACTAGCTCATAGAAACGACTGCAGGAGTCAATGTGGAATTTCAGCAGTTTAGCCTTTGAATATGTTTGAAGGGGGGCATTGTGGCAGGGTTTACTGGCAGCGTGGCTGGCAACGGACGCAGACTGGCTTGCCTTAGACAGGTTCGCACAATTGGGGCCTTTTGGATCAGTATAGGAATCCAACTGTTCTAATTACCTATAAATAGGCTATCTGGTTTAAGGTTTAAACTTATAATAACTGATAAAACTCACAGAAAGGAAAATAGCCATCACTGGTGTAAACATATAAACACTGAAAAAACACCTTTGCAACCATAAACTAAGTGCCATTCAAAGAAAGAAAAAAATGAGTGAAAGAGTCATTTTTATTTCTTCCTGAAGGGTCCAATACAATGTGTTATACAAGGCGGCAGCAAGAAAGTCCGGGCTAACATTACATTGCTTGAGATTTGTTGTTTAGGGATGTCACTAAAATATTGCCTCTTCTTCTTTCTGCTTTTGACAGTTTTGAGGTCTTTGGTCTAAAGATGCAGTGTTTCGAATCATGTTTTAGGTCTTATTTAGTTATTTTAAAAACTGTAGAGAATCAGGAAATATATTTGATATTTTGGCTACATTTGATTTCACTTATAGGTAAAATGGCTGGTTTCATCAGAATCTTTCCCAATATGAACCATCATATTTACCCACGGCAGAGAATGGGTGAAATCCTTCGATAAATCAGGCCCCTTTTTTAGCGAGTCATTACTGATTGTAGGTGAATTGCCAAACACCCCAGGCTTTAAACATGCAATTCAAGGTGTAGTGACAGGTTTATGTGAAAAGAATGTTGTCACTAACCATCTGAGATAGTGGTGAAAACATGACACCAGATGTTGGTAAACATGGAACGCAGGGTCACTTGGAATGCTGCTAGAAAATGTTTCTACCAAGTTCAATAAAGATGGAGTGATATTGTTTGTATTTGCAGTAATTCAGCTACATAGATGAAAAGGTTGTATGATGACCTGTCAAAATCGCTACCTGACCTGAAATGCTTCCCTGAAGGAGATCCTAGTCACTTGCTAGATGGTATGCTGAAAGCATCTTTACAATCTTCAGTTAATGAAAAATGCTATCGACTTAGTAGTCTGTTCATGTACACTGTTTTGTTATTCCCGGGAACTAAAATGCAAAGATTTCTCGCTTTGTGCTTTGTGTGGCATCAAAGAAAGAGTCATCCTAACTGTGTTATTTAGCCGGTGGTTCTCAGTCCAGGAGGCTGTGAATGCCATATTATCCATGTGGCGACCGTTCACAGAATTTTTGCTTAGTGATGATGCCAAAGGCATGAAATGTGAGGACCTTTGTCACATAATGATAGTGATGTGAAAAAAGTAGTTTACTGCATGCTTAGATTTTTACAGGAAAACATGACTGCTGTAGTGGACTTAATCAAAACACTAGAGCAGGGGTCTCCAAACCGGTCCTGGAGGGCCGGATCCATGCCAGATTTTTTGGATATCTCCATTGAGATGCATGTAGTTATTTTAAAAATCTGGCATGGATCCGGCCCTCCAGGACCGGTTTGGAGACCCCTGCACTAGAGTCTGAAAACACCCTTGTCTACCAAGTGTTTAGCGTAATTGGTGTAGATGTGAAACATCTCCTTGAGAGTAGGCTGGGCAACACTTTTAGTGACTTTGGCACTGCAACATGCTCCATGTTTGAATTCTTGCCACTTGGTAAGCAAAGAAATGTTGGGGAGCAATTCAGGAAATTTTATTTTACAGTCTATGGGAAATGGTTTGTAATGATGCATAAAAATGTCCCTTAACCAACCATGGCGTTTGAAGTTAATGAAGGTTCACTGAGGTAATCCGCACAAGTTCTAGATCCCTTCTGAATTTTCTCCAGACTTTGAAAAGTACTGCTTCATTTTTGACCGCTTCAATAATGGAGGGCATATGTGCCCAATTCAACGCATATGTTGCAGAACATGTCCTAGGTGCACCAGTATTGGCCTGGAAAGCTATGTCATTGGTCAGAGTTAGCAAATTGTGTACTGTCTGTTTTGGTGTTGCCTGTCTCAAGTGCCAATGTTGAGAGCGCCTTTCACAGATAAACATTTACATAGGAAGGAAAGAGCAAGCACGCATGACCAATGACTCACTAAAGAAGTATTGTTTGGTGTACGACAATAAGTTTGATTTGTAAAAATGTATTTGGACCTCAAAGACCCTGTACACACGCTATCTATACACATGCACTATCAGGGCAGAAAGCAAGCAATAATTAAAAGCAACGTATTCCATGAACACCGGAAAAACACTGATTCTGTTTTTAATGGTGCGAAAATGTATATCCACTGATAACCAGTTTTTTTAAGGTATTGAAAAAACGGAAATAACCCCACAAGAATTTATCAAAAATAGAAACTGAAAACAGGAAACTATAAACATGCATTATGCGTGTGTTTTGGTACTTTAATTGGGAGACTATATTGCAGGTTGCATAATGGTTTAGCCTCTTACACCTTTTAATGTTCGTTTTTATTGCCAATGGAACACTCAGCTCTTGATTTAGCTGAGTCGACAAATAATCATGTTTCATTACATTCAAAGGAACTGGCTGCAATATCAGCCCTTTCACTTCATTCAACGGACAACGTTTGAGGGCAAAGACCATGTGCATGGCTGCTGTCCCAGTTATGGCTGCTGTCCCAGTTAAACAGCTGCCTCTCTGGATATTAATTTCCCATCATTGCAACTCACAATAGTATCATTTGTTTAAACCTGCCCCTCGAACACATATCCACCTGCATTAGTTAAGATGGAGACAGACATAGAATTCACTCGTGTCAGCTGTCTTGCATGAAGGTGCTTAGTGTGATCATATCGCCTTTTAGGCTCAACATAGGAGGCTTAGGGTACAGTACTGTTTATCATACAAGGTCCCTCTATTTACGAATAGACAGTCATTTCAGGAGATAAAGTCCACCAAGTTAAGTTACTTCTTCCTCTTCATTGCAGGTCCATGTTCCGAAGCTTCCCTGCCAGTCCTTCAGGAGAGAAGTATATTGAAGGCAGGTAATTTCTCCATTTCTTTAGTAGTTGAAAACCATCACCCTCACTGTGCTTTAGTGTGGTGGCCACTTTAATGTTGGGCTCAATAATAATAGTGTGATCAAAGGGTGGAAAGAAAGCCTCTTGGAGTTCTAAAATGTATAGGGATAGGGCCTTCATAGAATACCCTTTAAGCAGGTGTATAAATATTTTTGTAGTTATAGTGTGATGAGAGGCAGAACTGCGAAACCTAAAAAATCATAAAAACATCAAAAGTGGCCACAAAAAAATAACAATTCCTGTTTAGGACCCCAATTGTTTTATATAGCACAAACCCGACCCGAAGGTATCGGAGAGCTTTACACGAGCAACAGTTGCGGTACAGACGGACACATAGAGATTAAGTGATTTGCCAAGAATCACAGGATGTGGAGCGTCCCTGCCGAGACTCAAACCCAGTTCCCCAGCTTCAAGGTCGACCGCTCTAGCCATTAGGCCACATCCTCCTACGAAATTACAAGTGACCCACGGTCTCGGTTTCCTTCCTACCACCCACTCATCTACCCCTCCACGCCCTGACCCTGTCACGCACCTGCATGAACATGTGGGGACCGTTTTCCCACCGGAGACGTTCCCCTTGGCGTTTCACACTTGTGACTCCACCCCCAATAGTGTGTCTTTTTGTACTGGTCTTGTCTGCAAGACACAAGGTCCACCTCCTCAGTTCCAGGTGAATCATCGTTAAAAAAACCACCTGGAATGGCCTGTGGATAAAAGCTTTATTTTGCTTGAACTCTAGGCAAATAGGTCTCCTGGTCACACATCCCCTCCCTGTAATTTTCCTGCTTGGGGAAACGGGATAGTCGGCGTTGCCTTGCTCGTCTTTCCGGTGCCTCACTTCAAAGTGCCAAGGTTGTAGAGACAGGAACCAACATAGAACCCAGTTGTTATTCTCCTTATTTCTTTACAACCACGTAAGAGGGGCATGGTCCATATAAGGCAGAAAGGATCACCCTTCTAAGTAGTATCAAAGTTTTGCTATGGCCCAACTATGGGAAAGACGCTTCTGCTCGATGGTAGGATATTTCTGTTCCCAGGAAATACCCTCATACTAATATAAACAGGTGGTCTTTTATTGCCTTCCTGATCGGTTTGTGATAAACAGCCCCAATACCCACATCGGATGCATTCATTTATAAAATGAAGGGTTTATCAAAACCAAGTGAAATTAATACTGTACTGGCTGTAAGAGCAGTCTTTAGCTTATGAAAGCTGAGGATGGGGGCAGAGGGGTTGCTCAAAGGTTTTGGGGATGACAGACTTAAAGAGGTCTATTAGGGGTGCTAACTATTCAAAATGTTTTGGGATAAAAAGTCCTAGCAAACACATTCTCTTCTGTTTTTTTAGAAACTGGGGTATCCGTTATAGCCTTGACTTTATCAATTGGGTTTCAATGACTCTCTCTTCCAGATTTTTCCAGGTATGTATTTGACTTTGCTATGAGCAGGTTTTGATTTCTTTGCGTTGATGTGAAGGTTAGCCCTCTATAATTCTGTGAGTATCGAATGAAAATGACAATTGCTCTTCCCATGTTTTACTATATACAACGATGATATTTAGGTAAGCTGATGAATACCCTGATGTTGTATTAGGGAATACATGAGCTTCTGGAAGGTGGCCAGGGCACCATGTAGGCCAAAGGGGAGTACGTTAAAGTGATAGCCTTCGCTACCCCTGATGGTCATTGGGATCTCAGCAAGGGATATCCATCTAGCTTCGAAATCTTGTTGATAGCCCTAAAACCAATACAGAAATGCAAGATTCTGTTTAGTTTCGGTACCAACATGTTTAGAGAACAGCACTTACTAGTGGAGGTAACAATGACTCCAATTTTCAACATTTGTTCAATTTCTGTTTGGAGTGCTTTGTGTCGAGCTTCCAGCACTCGATAATGGTGTTGTTGTTTAATTACTACTCCCTCTGGAGTATGGAAAGAATGCACAGCAAGGTGAGTCCTACCAGGCACATCTGAAAAGATGTCAGAGAACGGGTCTGTTCAGGGTAGTTTTTTCTAAATCAGTGAGAGTGTCATTGATATTGGTTTCCCCAAGGATATGATGACCTGTCTATAATGTATATGTCCTAGGGTGGTAAACCTAACCACTTTTCAGGAGATTAATATGGTATATTGGTTTCTTGTTGTGCGCTAACTGTAATTGATAAGTAACATGTCAGATTTTCTTTAATATCTTATAAGGACTTTGCCATTCAGCTTTTGTTTTGGTGCTGGAAGATGGTAAAGACTAGGACCCAATCACCTACATTGTACTATCTTCACGTCATTCCCTTATTGTAGAAATGTTTTTGTTGACTCTTTTCTAAGTTCTCAAGAGCCAGGGTTCGTAGCTTCCACAGCCTGGATTTTATTTGAGTGGTGTATTCTAGGAGGGAGTAGGTTTCTTTAAGTCTGTATCCTTTTCCTATACTTCCTTAGCAATCTCTAAAACTACAAAATTGTCTGTCAAAAATAGTTCAAAAGGGGAGAACCCTAAGCTACTTTGTACTTGCCTAAGGGGGAAAAATATGGCCATGGGTTAGTCCCACGCTTTACCATCTCGAAACAACATATTTTTAAGGATTCGTTTAAGACTACTAATGTACCTCTCGACCAAACCATCTGTCTGAGGATGGAACTCAGATGTTTTTCGTATTTAATATCCAATTGCCTACACACCGGTTTCATAAGAAATTAGTGAGAATTTCACAGGGAAAACCCATGCAGGAGAACACTTCTGAGGTGACAGGCAATGGATTTGGTGGAAATATTCCATAATGGTATAGCTTTAGGGTAACATGTTGCATAGTCTACTAAAACCAACACCTGTTGATATCCTCTGGCCATGCAGAGGTCCAATAAGCTCCATGATGATTCTTTCAAATGACTTCCCTATAATAGTCATGGTTTGTAATGGCACTCTGTGAGGTTGAATAAGGATTTTACTTCTGGCATACATGTCACTCCTTACAATACTGGTTAATTTGTGCACAGATGCCGGGCCAATAAAAGTATTTTAAGATGGCTTGACTTTTTTTCTAAGCCACTGTGACTCGCTAGACTCGGGAGACAAACCTTTACCCTTACTTGGCAGGAAGACACGTAGCGGACCCAAGCCACGCCGGACAGCACCATCTACAGCGACCGCCATCACCAGGCACGCCACCGCCGCTCCGGGACTCCAAATCCCGGCAGCCTTCGCGGCGGCGGCGCCGCGTTCCCTGACGCGCGATTAAGGCGCCAGGAGGGGCTATAAAAACAGCAAGCCCTCAGCTCCGCGGGACGCCTGGGGCTAAGCCCGGGCAAAGGGCGGGCCCTCAGAGGCACGAGGAGGCTGGGCTGGGCCACCCCCCCAAAGTCCATCAAGGCACCGCGCTCACCAGGTATTTATTTGTGACTCATTCTCCTCCACCCTTGGCCGCCGCACCCCCACCTCGTCAGACTATGAGGAAGACTGTTAATAAGGCCAAGATGCCCACGTTAAGGTCAAGCACAAAATCTAAAGTGGACCCCCCCCCCACCATTACCAACATTAATCGCAATTGATAAGATGCTTAAACAAACGATAGGGGCGGTATCTAATGCCATCGCTAACACGGAAAGAAGGCTGTCCCTACCGCCCGTGACTATTGTCCAAGACATCCAAGAAATTCTTATCAACTCATCTGCAGTTTCTCAAGACTCGGCAGATGACCCGGACATTAGCTTGGCCATTACTCACTCCTCTTTCGCCGACTTCCCTTGTGCTCAGGCACCCGCCGAAAGTAGTAGGGAGCGAACGGACCCACAAACAAAGAAAAATAGCAGTAAACTACACACCATGGAAAAAACCTTGCCCAAGGACGGCTCCAAATGCGGAGGCAAAAAAGGCCCAAGCAAAACCAGAAATCACAATCTGGTGACGCCCATAAATCCACCTACGCCAGGAATACCCTGCTGGATTACCAACATGGTGGCGGAACTCAAAACGGACCTTGAACATTCCATCACTGTGCTACTAAAACCTCGAATAGCCAAGATAGACAGACTAACATCCCTTATAAACAACAAGGGTGTTGGTCCGAAAGGCCAACCCGCTCATGAGGGCACACTAACAGAACAAAACGAAGCCATACCTAAAAGACCAACAAAAGATAAAGCCAGTCTAACATCGGACAAGGCAGCAAACAACTCTACCAGAGTCACACAAAAAACACTAAAGAAACTCAAAAGGCGGTTACTTCACCAACCGCAGGCAAAATTAATAAACAGACACTCCTCGAAACTAACAAATTACCCCCTGAACCCACTCAAACATCTCAAGGAAATAATGGGCAAACTCCCAAGGCGACATCCAAGACTAATCCGACCCTAACCGCAACTAAAGAAAACAAACCTGCAACCCGCTTCAGGACAATTAATCTCCCGCCTGAAGCTTTACCATTCGTGATTGTTTTAACAGGTGTCCCACCTCTTAGAGAGGGCAAAAGGGAGACACCAGTAGAGTTAAAAAATAAGTGTGCACAGTGGTTACAAATACACAGACCACTACCCCCTAACATTCATGGGGAGATCCTATCAGTATGAAGGGGGGAGTGGGTCGGCAATGGCACAAAGACTATAGCAGGGGACATAATTACGATAAACTTCAGAGACATTGCAGCTGTTAACTTTATCTGCAATGCGCCCCCCAATTATACCCACTCACAAATTCACCCGGTACACTTATCCTACTTTTACCCATTCGCCCTCACAGACCCCCGCAGAGCAAGAGACCACCAATGAGTAGAATGCCCCAAATGGTCCCCCAACATAGACTTCCTCATTGGCAAATGCCACAGTACGTGACTCCAATTTATGACCCTTTCCTAATGCAGCACGCACACTGGAACAGGTTTAGCGTACTCGAAGAGGTCGACTGACAGGGACGGGACACACAACCCCCCAATAAGATAAGGCTGAAGGAACAAAGTCCACCCATAATAGGAAGGAGCAAGGGGGAGGGAAACAGATTAGAACCTGCGCACAGCATAGGGGGCAGCTACAACAGAAGTAGTGGAAAAGGTGGCTCGACAAAATCCCCAATACACAGGCTGGGCATTACACAGAACACACCAGCAACTCTTTGTAGCCCACAACCCAGCTTACACTCCAGCCCGGATACACCAGATAAAGCGGGAAAACAGACAGTGTTCCCATTAGGAGATCTAACAGGAAACTTAAAGGAAAAATATTGTGAAAACTCACAAGTCGTATCCTGGAATATAGCAGGATTAGCGGCCAAATTCGAATCCCAAGATTGGCTTAGCTATATAAATAAATTTCAAATCATATGCCTGCAAGAAACATGGGTCACTGAAATAAACGACTATAGCCTAGAGGGCTACAAAAGTTTTTCTGTTCCGGCAAAAAAGGTATCATCGGGAAGAGCTAGCGGGGGACTGGTAACATATGTCAATTTAGACATCCAGGGCACCTGGGCAAACATCAACTGGGCCTCAAATAACCTCCAAGTACTAAGGTTTGACTCAAAAAGACTTAACTTTTTTCTAGTTAACTGGTACAACGCTCCTGGCATGATGGAAAAGGGAATAGCCGTAAACGAGCTTGATGCCTGTCTAGAAAATTTGAATTCCCTAAACAAGACACCAAACCGTCGAAGTTTAATACTCACGGGGGATTTTAATTGCCACCTCTGTGATAAACTCAAACCTTTTAATAAAGACTGGTCGAGATGCACAATAATGAAAGGTCCACATTTTACACACTCAAAAGAGGGATGGGACCTGGAGAGACTAACGAAAAGGCATAATCTGATTCAAACACTAGATCTTGTCGTGCTGGGAGAAAAAGGAGAATTAACCCCAACATACAAGGGAAGAGGTTGCCACTCGTACATCAACTTTATTCTAGTCTCCCCTTTATTAAAAAGAAATATCAGCAAAACTATAATAGACACTAGCATCTTTAGTGACCACAATCCGGTTATTATCACAATAGAAGGCCTTAATTTTAACCTGGGTTCAAAGAGATCTGACACCATGGAAAAAGCAGTGGACCAGGGAAGAAGAATCAAATGGGCCAGGATCGATGGGGACAGATTCTATCGAAGACTGATAGCAGGGGGTTCAGAAGTAATAAACATATGTCTTGACCCAACCATGGATGGAGTTCTGGTGGCCAGGGCATTTGAACAAATTGCATCTTATGTAAACAAACTCCTAATGTCTACTGGGGCTAGTAAAGCGCCTTCAAACCCACGCTGGTTTGACTCGACCTGTACCAAGGCGCTCAAAAAGTTGAAAAACAGCCTCCACGCAAAACCAAGGGATAAGATCCTGATCGCACAGAATAGAGCGGATTACAAAAAAGCACAGAAGATGCGCAAACAAAGCCTACAAAATCAAGCTTGGGAGGACTTAAGGGACGCTGCTGAAAGGAAAGATTCTGTGAGTTTCTGGAAAGTCATTAATTCCCCATGTTTCCAGGACCAAGATGCCCCAAAAATAACGAACATTATCCTGCCGGAGCAATGGCAGACTCATTTTCAGAGTCTATATAATCACTCAAGCCATTCAACCCAGGGGGATGTTTTAAGGAGCTTTCAGCCGGCCAAATTGGATCTTACCCTGAAAGAAGTCGAAATGGGAATAAAAGGGCTCAGCAAAAATAAAGCACCCGGCCCGGATGGAATTCCACCCGACTTATTCTTAAGCAAACCCGAGCTATGGGTCCCGCTGCTCACCAGGGTTTGGAACAAGGCTGTGGTGGCAGGGCTGCCTCGCTCCTGGTCAACTGCGACCATAGTCCCTATTTACAAAAAAGGGAACCGCGATGACCCTCAATGTTATCGACCCATTTCACTTATTGATGTGACCGCAAAAGTACTGGGGCGAGTAATTTTACAGAGGCTACAAGATTGGGCCGAGGAGCATCAGATCCTCTCGGAAATTAAATATGGTTTCAGGGAGGGCAGATCCACCACCGACCAATGCTTGAACTTATATCTTCTGATAGCCAAATATACCATAGCGGGGAAGGGGTCCATTCACATGGGGTTTATGGACCTCTCAGCGGCTTTTGACCGCGTAAACAGAAGAAAGCTTTGGGCCATGCTGTTAGACTTAGGAGTGGATCAACCGTTAGTGGATACCCTGCAAAACCTCCACTGGAACACAACCGCTAGTGTGAGGTACACACAAGAGGGAAAAAAGACCGATCCCTTTGCCTGCACCAGCGGAGTAAGGCAGGGATGTATCCTCGCGCCCTTTCTTTTTTCCATATACATTAACTCGCTGGAAAAAGATCTCCTCAAACTCAAGGTGGACTCACCCCAAATTGGTCATCGTGCAGTGCCCGTACTACTATACGCCGATGACGCGGTTTTGCTTGCAAGAACCCCTCTAGGATTACAAAAGTTGATCGACGGTTTTGTCAGGTTCATGGACAAATTGGACCTGTCGACAAACCTGGAAAAATCCTTTATTATGTCAGCAGGGAAACTGACAAAAGGGAATTTCATCTATCACATTGGGTCACACAAGATAGACCAGGTTAAGACCTTTTCATACCTGGGGGTACTATTCGACAATCACCTTAATTTTAAACCTCTGGTAGAGAAGCATTCAATGAAACTGGCAGCATCGGTAGGAGCCATTATGGGGTATGGCCAAAGACTAGGAAAATGGTCCCCAGAGCAAATAATGAATTTGTACAGGTCAATTTGCTGCGCGAAGGTATCCTATGGGGCAGAAGTGTGGGGCTTCTTGGATAACAAAGCACAGCAAATACAGACAGAAGAAAACAAATTCTTGAGAAGAATTTTGAAAGTGCCCCAGAGTGTACCGGCCTACATAATCCATGAGGAAGTGGGAGAACCCTTCATAGAAGACCGGATTAAAACCAAACCTCTTCTTGCTTGGGTCAAAATATGGACCAACCCTGAGGCGACCTTAACAAGACAAATTATATTGGATTGCCTCAAACGAGATAAGGGTCACGCCATACCCTGGCTGAAGTACGTCAAGACCTCACTTGCAGAGATTGATTGTGTAGACTTCTTTACATCTCCAGACTCTCTAACCATCGGGAGCAAAGCTCTGGTGAAAAAACTTTTTCCCGCACGGCTTCAGACATTAAGGGCAGAGAAAGAAAGCCATAAATCCACCGTTTCATCTTATAATAAACTCATAGTGAAGCGAGGAATGGAACCTTATTTGAGGGTCATGTACAATGCTCAGGACCGCTATGTCGTGACCCGGTTTAGGCTGAACATGCTCCACCATCTTCTTGCGGTCCCGGCGGGGTTCACACTTACAGTGGCAGAGAAGGGTACCTGCGGCTGCGACCACAGGTCTCCGCAGGATACCCTTCACTTTGTTTTATTGTGCCCTTTTTACACTGTACCAAGACGCAAGTTCCTGGTTGGGCTCCTGAAAGACTTAAAGTTCAAACATGCAAAACTCGCCCTGAAGTTCCTAAAGGAAGCGGAAGACGCTTACACCCTTTTCTGCACTATAAATTTCATCCGGATGGCACTACGGCTGAGAAATACCAGAGAATCTTGACTATAATATCACCTGACCCTTAGGATAATTGATTCCTGCTCCCCTAGCTTAATGAACCATGGTGTTAGAAACATTTAAACATTTTAACTTTTATGAAACTCTTTTTTAAAAAAAGGAAAAAGTATCTTTTTAACATTTTTCTGTGTGTGTACTTTGTATATGTGCTTTTATGGTGTCTTTTTAAGAACCCGAATAAAGATTATAAATTGACTCGCTAGCAGGTGAGACTGGGCAAAGAATAGTACCTGTTCTCTAAACTCCATGGCAACAAGGAGCTGAGAATCCTCATTCAAATTACCAACATGATACAACAACCCTTTTCCTCATTCTAAAATGTGGAATGATGGGTTGGCCTCATACTCTTTTGCAGCTTGCCACACATTTTGTAGAGAGGCATCATTTAACTGATCAATTCTAAATTACCTAGCTAAGGTTCTGACTTTATAAATACTGCTTCCTGGGACTCCTCTACAGTAACATTCATTCCTCTTTTCCTATTCAGATGATCTTGTAAGAGGTCTAAAAAAAAAATATTTATAGGGGTTGTCTGTTCCCAATATTATTTATTCAATAAGTGTGGGTAGTACCCAGGCTTCTACACAACTTTTTTTCCTGATTGGTTAAAACCAGCCAGGCTACTGGTTACGCTTTTGTTTCCACGTGTAAACAACTGATGCATACAGTTTTCCCTGCGGATAAATTGAGACAGAGAAACTATTAAATCTCCAACAGACTGCCTGCACCCCAAGTCTGAAAGGGCAGTTACCCACTGATCATTATTATATAGAGTCACATAATAGATGGTGCCCATCTCTTAAACATATAGAATAGACCGAGGGGCATAACTAGTGTCCAAAGGTTTTTCTTCCAGTTTCCATTTTCCTTTTACAAAATCAGCAATATGGCCCCATTCAAAATATTGTGGTCCAACGTTAGTATTGGAATCCTGGCAGGCCATTTAGTTTTTAGAGGGCTCAGGGACCGCTTTATATGGTTTCCTACCAACCTTGATTCAAGGAGGTGGGGTGGCTTTGGCTTTCTTTTCCCATTCTAGCGGTATATTGAGTGATTGTGCTCAGAAAAAGGTTGCAGCCATCTAAACTGCCTGTTCTATTGGTAAGTTTGCATGTTGTCTCACCCATCTTTGAGTTAGAGAAGGCAATGCTTTAAACTATTGCTCAAGATAGATCTTATTCACGATTTATTTAGTTTGAAGTTTTTTTTTAACAAATTTGTATTTTGTCAATTGTCACAAGCAATGCAGAGCTCTGTAACCCAGAGACAAACTGCCACATATCGCACAAAACATGTTGCATTGACATTTTACATAAACATAATACAAAACTGAAATTATAAGGAAACAAACCCCTGCACTGTCTTTACACACCACCAATATTAATACACAAACGCCCGCACATTAAATAAAAAAACACCATTCACAGGACCCAACTAGCCCAGAACCACAACTCCTACCCAGCTTAACCCTCAAGTGTCACATCCCTCACAGCAGGGGGCTTCAGATCCGAGCCCCGATACACCGCCCACCTCTTCCAGATCTTATAATGCTACATCAGGCACCCACGTGCCTGAAAGATTGGAACTTCCAGCCCCATATTAAAATCCAACCCATTCTTCCATGCCGACAGCGGGGGTGGAGCCCCAGACTTCCACATACGGTCAGTGTCCTACTTAGCCAGCATAAAGCCCAGCATCATCAAGTGGCACCAATAGATATTCCCCTCCATTACATGTAGTAGCACCAACTTTGGGAAGTAAGGGAGCTCCCACCCCAGAACTTCTGCGAGTCAAACCAGAACTCTTCACCAGAACTTTTCGATCACTGAGCATTGTCAAATTATGTGAAATAGAGTGCCGTCCCCTGAGCCGGAATGTAGGCACACCGTGGACTCAATCAGGCCAGCCCTCCACAAACACAAGTATAATATATGCGGTGGAGATAGTTGAATTGGATCAACCGGAGACGCATGGCTATCGCCGCTCCCCGAGGGGACGCAAGCCCTTCCGTCCAGTCTTCTTCATCCAAGGGACCCAGGTCATCTTCCCACCTTTCCCTGAGTTTATCTAGCGCGGTGGGACTATTCTTTACCAGGGTTTGATATATTTTAGAACTGTTATGATCCTGTAGGTCCCCCATAAATACTTTGGCTTCAACTGGGCTAAACTCGTATTTAGTTGAAGTTTGAAGCTTTAGTCTGCAGTGTCTTTCAACTTATAAAATAGGGTGCTTGAAGTGTCTGCTGGTAGTCCCCTTTCTTTACAGGATTTAATTCTCTAAATCACGTTGTCAATCCCACCAAGATCCAAAAAGACCTTCTTTATGTCAGTGTATGTAGCAGTACCATCTGCATTGGCAACTTGATAAGCAGCTTGGACTTCAGTAGACGACAGCGGTGCTAAATAAAAAAGGCCACTTTAATTGCCCATGAACTAGCACGTTCAAAAAAAAAAAAAAAGAATGCCATTAGATTTTCTCCTGCAACATTTTTATAATGGTGCTGTTAATCCTCTTCCTTGAGCTATCCCTGAGACTAGCTGTATCTGTCCTTCAGAAATGTTGGTCATATTTTCACCATGTGCCATATGGCCTTGTTAAAGACTGTACAATCTATTTCAGCCTTAGCCACATGCTTCGAGATTTTATGGGACTATGTAGGCTGCTTTATTAAAATTTCCATCTTGAATCAGAAGTCAACGATATGCTCCCCTTCTCTACCACTTATGATAATGTCACCTTTTAGGCCCAAAATATGAGGCTTAGGGTACAGTACTGTTTATCACAGAAGCTCCTTTTATTCATGAATAGACCGCCATTTCAGGAGATAAAAGTCCACCAAATTTAAGTTCTTCCTCCCTCTTCCTTGCAGGTTCGGATTCTGGAGCGTCCCTCACCAGCCCCTCGAGAGGAGAAGTCAATCAAAGGCAGGTAAGATCTCCATTTCTTTAGTAGTCAAAAACCATCACCTTCACCGTGCTCTAGTGTGTGGTAGCCCCTTAAATGTCAGGCTCAGTAATAAGAGCGTGATCAAAAGGTGTCAAGAAAGCCTCTTAGAGTTCTAAGATATATAGGGATAGAACCTTTATAGAATACCCTTAAGTATGTGTATAACACAAAAAAAATCCTGTTTAAGACCGCAAGACAGTTTAACATGCCATAATAGGCAGGGCCTTCAGTCCCTTAGGAAACCAATGATCGACACTGTTAAACTAAACCGTACAGCAGGTGATTTGTTTTCACTATTTCAAGCTCGAAATTTATCATAGCTGAACTTATATCTTCCAATCTAAGCCAAAAACCAGTAGAAAGGGTTCAACAGATGCACCTAGCATCCTCATCTCATGATCACTCCAGTGCTGTGAGAGATTCACTCGTCAAATACCACTGAAGGAAGTATAAAGTTAAAGAGAAAGTTATGCAAGTCTATCACATCATGATTCAGAAGCCAACAGTAGTGATTTTAGAAAAAACTTTAAAGAGATCAGAGAAATGAAAACTGCAAATAGACAACTGCTCAGCTAAAAGATATAATCAACTTGACAGAAGACAAACTAGCGCAATTTAAATGTGATCGAACAGAGGGCCCGATGAAGGTAATCTCAATTTACAGATTCTTAAATATCGAATTTTACCGATTCGGTATTTAGGAATCGGTAAATATGATGCAGGTAAAAAAAAAGAAAAATCGGTAAAATGTACTGATTCGGTAATATTCCTTATTACCGATTCGGTAATACCGAATCTGTAATAGTGAATACCTTCCCATTCATTCCTATGGGCCTGGAGGCCCATAGGAATGAATGGGAAGCCATTCACTATTACAGATTCGGTAAATACCGAATCGGTAATAGCGGGAGCATATTCAAGGGTGGCAGGGTGTCACATTGACACCCTGTTGCACCCCTCAATCGTGCATGTGTGCACATGTGGCGCACACACATGCCCTAAGGGCATGTATATCTGCCACATGGCAATTTGAAAAGGCAAATAATTGCTTTTTTAACCCCTTCGATGCTATTGACGGAACGGTTCCGTTATGAGCGTCGGTTGGCCTGTGCTCATGACGGAACCGTTCCGTCATGAGCCCATTGGCTCATTAGAACGTTAAGCACAGCGCAGGAATCTGCGCCGCGCTGAAGGTGTTAAAGGTATTCTGTATTTATCACCAACTTGTAGTTGGTGCAAAATAACGAATCCTTAAGGCAAAAATGCACTCACTTAAGTGCTACCTACATAAGTTTTAAGGATTCGATAATTTACTGATTTCTTAAAATAAGGAATCTGTAAAATTACCGAATCCTTACACCGAATCCTTACAATAAAGAATCGGCAAATTACTGAATCATTATTTACAGCCTCCTACATTGGAAAGGGCTAAATACCGGTCGGTAACGGGAAATTCACCGATTTTCGGCCGTTACCGTCCAGTATTTAGCTACCTACATGTAGCCCAGAGTGCATAGGGCTGTGAGTATAAGTAGATTAAAGTTAGAGATCATTCCATGCAATTAAAGAAAGATGGTGTAACTGAAAAAATTACCAGGAAGAGCTGAAAACAGCTCAAATCTGTCAATTCTACGGTTCACAGGCATCCCTAAAGATAAAGAACATAGTATACACACAGGAGTTTTTATTTAAAAATATGTTTTTCTAGACCTAAATCAAGAACTTACTATTAAGAGCACACAGACTTCCCTCATCTTAAATATCAAAGGACAAATCTATTCATTTCTTTACTTTTACTTTAGAAATCTTTATTTCAGCATTTGCCATAAAAGAAGAACAAAAGCATGTACAAAGCAAAATGCATGGACGGCAATACAATTCATTTTATTAAGATATGGTGAATTAAAACCATTACTGTAGACCACTGTCAAATTAAGACAGTAAAATGATTTGATATAAAACCGTAGAATAAAAAGTTTGCAGAGATTTCAAAAGAAAACAATGTCTTACAGAACGCTATTACTCAAAAATCATGAACTGGCAATTAAGCGCCTTCGCTTGTACCACATAGCTGACAAAAATTGGGAACAGCAAATACAATGGGTCTGGTGGGATCTGTTTTTAGTACTCTAAAAGCATGCATGCACTGTACAAAACCCAAGTTCTTGCACAGGGGTACGAGCCAGAACCTCCTGGGCCTAGAGTATGCTGGACAAAAGAAGAGAGCATGCAGATCATTTTCCATGTCAGTTACACCCAGGACAATTTTTCAGAGCAGTGGAGGACCATCGGCTAGTAAAGGCTCTCAAAGTAGGGTGCTATATCTCCACTGTACATACAGTTTCTTCGCTAAAATAGGATAGATGTCATCCATGAAATGCTCAAAGTAATAAAAGTCTTTGATTGTTAAAAAAGAATCGGTTAAAATGCCAGCATGGGGATTAGACTAAGCAGCAGTAAGTTTACGGTAAACGAATGTCCTCGTAAGTGACTTGCCTGTAAACATTTTGCAGCCTCTCTTGGGATCGGACCATAGGACAGGTACTCCTAGCCTTACACATTCATTCTTTATAAATATAAGCCAAGGAAGTTTCCCTGCCCTAGAAAAGTTAAGTATTTCTTTAAGTTTCAGCCTGTAGTTTAACAGCTCCGGTGTTACCCAGAGCCTGCGCTAGAACCTAAGAGGTTTGAGCGCTAACTCCTCATCAATAGGTCTCACCCCCAAATCAAGCCTTAAGGGAAGAAGTGGAGTACTGGAAGGTAGTGCTAACAGCTACCTTAGAATTTTTATTTTTATCTTAGTGATTTCTGCCCTGCAAGAATAACCCTATAATTCTCCGCCGTACATGATCGCACCCCTTGCTTGTGTTTTATATATCTCCAATGGCGGGCCAACAGGTTTGATCGTAGGCTTGTTGGATAGCTTGAGGATTCCACCAGCAAGTTGGCCCAATTTCAATTGTGACTTGATTTGCTGGGGGCCCCACGTCAAGGTCTCATTGATGGTGACCCCCAGGTAATCAAAAGTCGAAACCCTTTCCAGTCTGGTTATACCTAGAATGGGATTTGGCCGGGTAGTTGCGGGGGGGGGGGGGGGGGGGGGGGGGGGGGTTAAAGATCATAAATTTAGTTTTAGAACCATTTATCTCTAAACCCCGACCTCTGCAGAATTCTTCAAAGCCGTCCAAAATAAGCTGTATCACATGAGGCACAGGGTGAGACTGATTTGCATATGGCCATGTCTGAACTGGGGTGGTGTGGAGGGCAAAAAAACGATGGATTTAGGCCCAGATCTCTGTACAGGGGTGAATGTATGACATTGTTCTGCATTCTGTCCATCAACTGTGATTTTTGCATTTGTCACCCTGAGTGGGATGGGTATGCTCAGACGTGAGTCCCATGCTCTCCACACCACTGGATTCAAGCAAGCCGGGCTGAAGGCGGCTGGAATGCCAGAAACCGGTCCTCGGAAGCTTGTGTCCGGTCCAGGGAAGGCATGGCTTGGCAGTTCGGGCTGGACTGTTCCCATGAGGCACAGGGTCAGACTGATTTGCATATGGCCATGTCTGAACTGGGGTGGTGTGGAGTGCAAAAAAACGATGGATTTAGGCCCAGATCTCTGTACTGGGGTGAATGTATGACATTGTTCTGCATTCTGTCCATCAACTGTGGTTTTTGCATTTGTCACCCTGAGTGGGATGGGTATGCTCAGACGTGAGTCCCATGCTCTCCACACCACTGGATTCAAGCAAGCCGGGCTGAAGACGGCTGGAATGCCAGAAACCGGTCCTCTGAAGCTTGTTTCCGGTCCAGGGAAGGCATGGCTTGGCAGTTCGGGCTGGACTGTTCCATGAGGCACAGGGTCAGACTGATTTGCATATTGCCATGTCTGAACTGGGGTGGTGTGGAGTGCAAAAAAACGATGGATTTAGGCCCAGATCTCTGTACTGGGGTGAATGTATGACATTGTTCTGCATTCTGTACATCAACTGTGTTTTTTGCATGTATCCCTATTGGGGACTTCGACAAGAGAAGGGTGTTGTCGGCGAACATAAATCGCAGGGACCCTACTGGAGCGTTGTCGTTATGCACTTCATTCAGGTGCGCGATTACCCCGTTGACCTAGAGGCAGAACAGGGTAGGTGCGAGTACGCACCCCTGCCTTACCCCCCCTGCCAACGGGGAATCTAGATGACAATGCACCGTTTTTCCCACATCTGACCTGGGCGAAGTTCGCCTCGTGTAGCTTCATTAATATGGCTAAGAGTTGAATCGGTATACCCAACTCGAGGAGCAGACCAAAGTTTTCCCCGAGGGACTAAATCAAAAGCAGAGCGAAGGTCAACGAACACCATATAGAGGCTGCCACCCCTCTAGTCTCAACGTTTTCCAAAATAGTAGTGACAAACTGAAAATTTGGTCCATGGTGGAAGTGTTCTTCCTAAACCCTGCTTGGTACGGGCTAAGTATTCCATACTCCTCTATCCAGTCCTGAAGGTGATCTAAAATGAGTCGCACAAAGATCTTCTGCGGGACATCAATGAGGCCGATCGGCCTGTAGTTGGCTGGGAGCAGAGGAGAACCCTTCTTAAATATAGGGACTAACTCTACTCCCAGCCAAGTACAGGGGACCGTCATGCTTCTCAGGACCGCGTTAAACAGAATTTGGAAATACGGACCCCATATCTTTGGTTCATGTCTAAAGAGGTCTCCCGGAAGTTTGTCTAAGCCCGGGGTTTTTCCCACGGCAAGTTTGGAAATAGCATTACAAACTTCCTCTGTCATGAACTCTACCACAGTCGTCAAGAAGGAGGGAGGGAGATCAGTTGATCAGACGGGCACCGTTTACCACCCCAGGGGAGGGTGGAAGGTCCAGTATCAGCGTGTGCCCGTGTAGAATACACGTTTACAGCAAGAGAGGGTTGCTGAACTGTTCCTAAAGAGCATTGAAAGGAGATTGGCTTGACCGGAGGTGTGTATTTAACACCATTGGGCATCCATTTTGTTGGACATGTTTGCCTCACACACCCCGAGGGATGTCATGCTTCATCATAGGCGGTTGCTCCTCGTCGGGGAGGCGGTGCAATCCCCGATGGGCTCACCTCAAAGAGGGGCTCTTTGGCGCAGATCTTTTTGTCCAACTGCCTATAGGTGAAGTGCGGGTATGTGGGCCAGGGCAATCAGTATCCTGAAAAGAAAGGATGATTTAAAATGTAGTAGGGGGTGCCGGAAAAAACACTTTATTCTGGGGGTCCTCCTGCTGCAATTAAAAAGTGTGATTAGCTCGTTGGGTCACGGCGGATTAGGTAGCGTAACCCAAAACGAGGCTAAAGTGAGGGTCGGTCAACATGTTTCTCGCATGGGGAGTTCCCGCGATTCGTCAGGACCTAGTGATGGTGTGAATTAAAAATAAACCATGCTAGTGTCATGAGTCTCGTGTGGTTTACCTCAGGGGATAATCCTATGCCTAAAGGTCTTGGACTAATAGCCACCTGAGTAGTCGGCGGGTCGGTACAACAGGAATTGCCTATAAATCAGGCTCAAGTTACCCGTGTCCGTGCTGAGTCACCTACCCATCGCCGCCGAGCTCGAGCATGGTTTCTTTTTAATTCACACCATCACTAGGTCCTGACGAATCGCGGGAACTCCCCATGCGAGAAACATGTTGACCGACCCTCACTTTAGCCTCGTTTTGGGTTACGCTACCTAATCCGCCGTGACCCAACAAGCTAATCACACTTTTTAATTGCATTTTAAATCATCCTTTCTTTTCAGGATACTGATTGCCCTGGCCCACATACCCGCACTTCACCTATAGGCAGTTGGACAAAAAGATCTCCGCCAAAGAGCCCCTCTTTGAGGTGAGCCCGTCGGGGATTGCACCGCCTCGCCGACGAGGAGCAACCGCCTATGATGAAGCATGACATCCCTCGGGGTGTGTGAGGCAAACATGTCCAACAAAATGGATGCCCAATGGTGTTAAATACACACCTCCGGTCAAGCCAATCTCCTTTCAATGCTCTTTAGGAACAGTTCAGCAACCCTCTCTTGTTGTAAACATGAACTCTACCACCTCAGACTGTGGGATAAAAGATGGCGGTGCCGATATAATTTCTAAGATTTCCGTGTCGTCCTCAGGAGAATACCAGGCATGGAAATGGTCTTCCCAGACTTCTGCTGCTATGTTTGATTCAATGGCAGCTTTCGGTTCACCACAGCCATTATGGTCTATAGACCAGAATTTCCGGGAATCTTTTGTAGCTAAAGAGATGGATAAGCTAGCCCACCTATCGTAGTCCCACTCTTCCTTTGCACATTTAATCAGCTATTTATACTGTGCTCTCCTAGCTTGAATTTCAAGTTAATGGTTATTTATCTTTAGAGCCTGTACTAGCTCTGACTTTGCCTTTCTACAAGTTGCGTTATACCACGTGCATTTTTGAGCCCTTTTACTCTTTTTTGCCACCCGAGGATTAAATACCTCTGCCAAATTGGATACTAGATCCATGTGGAGGGCCTGCAGCTTTACATGATAATCAGGGGGCAATGGTTGAATATTTAGCACATCAACCTCTTCAAGCAGAGTAACTATCCGGCTATAAGTTCCAAAGTTGTTCCGGATGTTCCATCATTTTATGCCACCTAACTCTGCGCCTATCGTTAGATAATGTGAGCCTAACATCAGGGTCCCCAGAACTTGAAATACTGTTCTTTATTATGCCGATGGAGTAATTTCTTTAGACTACAATATTAAGGAACACATTCTGTCAAAGGTTATCGTCAACAAATCTTTTAGCGCAAATAAAGATTACAAATGTCATACCTTTTCAGTTGATAGTGGACACCGCACACAGACGCAAGGAGCTTGAAAGCATTATCTCTCAATTTTGCTCTGTATGCACACAGGAGTCTAGCATTCAACAGGCTAGAACTTAACGTTTTGCATAACTTACATTTAAAGGTCTTTAATAATCTTAGGTTATTTTATAGTCTTAGGGAAGCTCAACAATTTTAATTTTTAAAGAGAAATTGCACATTTAGGAATCATAAGGGTATTTTGCTTGCCTCAACGACCAGGTTTTCTGCCCATAATGGGTGGGGTGGAGGCAGGAGCTTCTGGAACAGGTGTTAAGCTACTGGCACAACTACCTGGTGCTAGATGGAACATCAGGAGGGACTGCTCCGCGGTCTATGCATTTGCCGGAAAGCCCTCTAGAAACAGAATTGGGAGCAGTTATGGGGCGGCAGGCTGCCTTTCGGGGTCCGACGCATTTTTCTTGTTCTTTACAGCATTCAGACCCATAGCAATTTACTTTTAATGCACTCTTGTTGGACTTGGCCCTTAAGGCAGGTTCACCCCTAATCTTTTTGCTTTAGATCTGTGATCTGTGTGGGTGATTTTCTGGTCTGTGCGCACTTTTTCCCTGTGTCTCAGAGTAAAGTGCGTGCATGTAGTTAGGCTGGCCTACTCTCCCATAGGGATGCATGGGGAATGTCTGTGTCCCTAGTAGTTCCTGATGCGTTGGGAGTGCATGCTCGAATTTGGTATGTGCGAGCTCGGGAGAATGAATGCTTCGCAATGGTGTATGTGGCATGCGTGTGTCATGTGTAGAAATGCCACTTCTAAGACTTGGCATATTAATGTAAAATATGCCTGCCGTGTGATTGGCTGGAGCTGGCTGGTGAGCCTGGCTCCAGGAAGGCTGGATGGGTCTGCCCGGTGGTGAGTGTGAGATTAGCATGTTGATGGCTTGGGAGGAGTGCACCTGGTCCCTGATGGGCCTGAACTTTCCCCACACAATGCTGGCTCCACCCCGTGTAGTGTGACTGATGTCCCTAGCCCTGCCAGTGAATGAAATGGGTGGTTGAGCTATCAAGGGTACCTCAAAACCAGCTGCGACTGGTTTTCCCCCACCCTGCACCTACAGACAAAGGGATTTTACAGTATAAGAAGGGGCTGTGTCCCCATACAATTTGTCCTTGGTTCTGCTTGTGGATCCTTGCCAGAGGGGGCTGCTGCTGCTGCTTGGGCCAGAAGGACCGCCACTTGGCTTGTCTCCCTGCCTGGAGACCCAGTGTGCTGGCTCTGGCTCTGGCCCTGCCTTGCCCCTCTGCCTTCCTCCAGACCTTGCTGGAGCTTTGCTGTGCCTGGAAGCGCTCTTATTTTGACTTATAGCGCTAGGCGCGCTTTATTTTCCTTTTAGCGCTGAGCGCGCTTCTCTTTGCGCTTGAGAGCGCTGTGCTTTCTCCCTGAGCGCTGGGGAGCGCTCGTTGTGCAGCCGGTGCCCAGCCGGCATCTGCTCGTTTGGATTTGCCGTTTTTCGATAGCGAGTGCCACCTCGCTTTATATTGTATTTAAAGGCCGGTGCCTACCAGGCATTGCCCCGTGGTATTTATGATTTACGAGCCAGTGCCCACCCGGCATTGTCCCGTTATCACCACCGCAGCCCAGGAGCGTGTGTAGCCCCCGACGGGCCGCCACGCTGCCTGCGACGACCCGGAAGTGCTCGTGTGCCCAGGCAATTGCTGCGCGGCCCGGGAGAGGCGAACCGGAAGTCCCGCCCCCGGAGCCGAGCAGCGAGGAGAAGAGCAGCTGGCCGTCCTCGAGGCTCCCGAGCGAAGGGAGAGCCCCGGCAGAGGAGAGCGCGGCCAGGAGAAGCCGGTGAGTGGGGCCGGGAAGACAAGAGAAGGGAGGAGGGCGTCGGGGCACATTGCCGGTGCCCGCCCCTCCCCTCCAGTGTGCGGTACGGGCCTGTGAGAGGCCCATTGATGTTCAAACCCCGTGAGGCTCTGGGGGCATTCGCAGATATCCTGAGTCCCCCGTGAGGGACTCCAACGACCCGCAGTTTTATTGATTGGAGCCCCGCGGCTCCTGGGGGCATATTTTGTTTATTGAGCCGCAAGAAGGCTCCCGCCCCAGCCCACATTGTTTTACGAGCCTGCGAGGCTCGAGTGCCAGCATAGTGTTCTTGGAGCCCTGAGAGAGGCTCCCCCCATATTTGTCTTACGAGGCTCGAGGGGGCATTTCCATTATTTTAGAGCGCTGAGCTCTTAAGGGCATATTTGTTCATTTAGAGTCCTGAGAGACTCTCAGGGGACACGTTTGGTTATTTAGAGCCTGCAAGGCTCCCCCATTGTGTTGCCCTCACATGTGTTCTTGAGCCCACGAGGCTCCAATGTTTGCCCAGCTGTTATTTACAACTGTCCAGCACTTAGTGGACAGTTGCTACGTTTAGGCTTTGTGGTTTGTGCTGCCTGCGCAGACCCCCTGACATTGAGACTCAGGGCATTCAGCCCCTTGCGAGGCCAGTTGGCCTGAGGGACAAGTTCGAGTGTTGTGCTATGTGCACCCTGCGCATTGTAAGTTACTGATGTATGTGATTCTTGCGCAAATGTTCTAACCTGCACCTCTGAATGTGTTTTTAATGCCTCATGTGCAATTGTTGATGTCCCATTTTATGTTTATCCCCTTTGCTAAGAGTGACCTGCTTAGAGGATTGTTGATGTCCCATTTTATGTTTATCTCCTTTGCTAAATGTGACCTGCATAGGTGATTGTTTAGGTTTCCTTCCCTTTGCCCTAAGTGACCTGCTTAGGTGATGGTATTCCTTCCTTAGGTCCTGATGATAAGGTCCTAGTTCCCTGCGTGATTTTCCTACAGTGTTTTAGGGTTGCGTAGGAGGTATTTACTCTTTACCGGTGATTACTGGTTGTGTGCTACATGTACTATTTTGGTGCTAATCATTATATGTTTATGTGCTAAGTGTATACCTACAAGTATTATTTCTAACAAGTGCCTACTCCTGACAGTGGTCCATGTGGCCCTGTCCTGTACATAATCCCTTGTAAATTCTGCCCGTGCCTGTTGGCACATTGTAAAGTTTGTGTGTTATCTATTGTGTTTTTACTATAATACAAAGGCTATTTTTATATAACCTTGTGTGGAGTTTCCTTTGTGGTGGGCCTTGGGTGTTGTTGCTGGGGTGCGTGCGCAAATACTTAACTCGTACCGCCTCCAAGTTTAGCCTTGCTGCTCGCGCCACGTTACCTAGAGGGTGAGCAGGGGTTATCTTGGCGTGTAACTCCCTTGCCCTGACTTAGGAGTGGTGGTCTCTGACTGACTTTGGCGTGAGCCCTGGCCAGCCAGGGCTCCCGTTTCTAACAACTCTTCATTGAAAGTTTAGACATTCACTGTCAAATAAAGTTAGGTGTCTCATAATAAAGTCTGATTTTTAGAGAACGGTTAATGACCTGTGAAGGTATCCAGGCGGTAGGTCTGTGCTGGGATTAGTTGAAGATGCAAGTCCTGAGTCCCTTTCTAAATTCTGGGAGGAAGGATGATGTTCAGAGGTGAAGAGAAGTTTGTTCCAGGATTTGGCAGGAAGGAAGATGCGTCCCCCCACAGTGGCTTTGGCAGATGCGGGGAATGTGGGCGAGTCAGAGCACAGGTATCTGGAGCACCAGTGGACATTCAGGCGGTGGCTGATGTATGCCAGTCTAAGGTCATGGAGGGCCTTGTAGGCATGTGTCAGTACCTTGAATTGTCATCTTTTCAGACTGGGGAGCCTGTGGAGATTCCTAAGGTGGGGTGATGTGGGTCCGTTAGGGAGGTCGAGGATGAGTTTGGCAGCTGAGTTCTGCATCATCAGGAGTTGGGTGGTGATTCCTGGGTAGAGTGCGCAGACATAGTCCAGAACGCTGGTTATTAGGGCTTGAGTGATGGTTTCCTGGTGTTGATGGGGAACCATCTGAAGATCTTTCGGAGCATGCAAAGAGTGTGGAGGCAGGCGTAGGAGACTGGGTTGATCTGGCTTTTCATGGGGAGTGTGTTGTCCAGGAAATTGCAGAGATTGCAGGTGTAGTCTGTCGATAAAGGTCACAGTTCAGAGGGCCACCGGGTGTCATTCCACAGGGAGGTGTACCCAGAAATTAGCACTGCTGTCTTGTCCGTTCTGAGCTTCAGTCAGTTGGTTTTCATCCAGTCAGCAACGCTGGTCATGCGATTGTGGAAGATGGTGGAGGAGGGCTCGTGTTTGTGAGACAGTGAGTGGATGAGCTGGGTGTCTACATAGGATATGATGTTGAGACCATTTGTTCTGACGCAGTCGGCATGGGGTGTCATAAGTGTTGTACAGGGTTGGGCCGAGGGCGGATCCTTTAGGGATGCCGCAGATGATGCTCTTGGGTTCTGAAGCGAAGGGTGGTAGGTGGATTCTCTGGGTTCGCCTTGTGAGGAAGGATGCTATCCATTTGAAGGCATCTCCATTGCTCCAGATGTGGTGGAGTCTCCTGATGAGGGTATGGTGGGGTACAGAGTCAAAAGCAGATGAGCGGTCCAGAAGGATCAGGGCTGCTTTTTAGGTTTCGACTGCAAAAAAGCAGCTTTTGCGCAGGAGAAATCTAATGAGTTACAGTATGTTGCTCGGGAATCCGCCCTCTGTTCCATTGGCTAGCTCCATAAATGGAGGCTAGCCATTGGAACAGAGAGGCGTCCGTCATGGCCGGACCAGATTCGGGGGCGTTCGAGAATTTTTGGCTTTTGGCTTCGTCATGCTACGTCAGCCAAAAGCCGGGAACGCCCCCGAATCTGGTCCGGCCGGGCCGCAAGCAAGCCGGAAGTCCCGCCGCCGCTTGTTCTATGCCAGGGGAAAAGTGCCCGGGAGAAAGGAGTGCGGCCGCCAGCGAGGCCCCGGTGCAGGAGAGCCCCGCCCGCGGCACCCGAGAAGAGAGCCCAGTCCCCGGCAGAGGAAGGACACAGCAAACGCCCCCGCCGCCTCCTGGGAGCAGTCCGGTGAGTTTTGAAGTTCTCCGTGTCCCTCCTCCCGCCGTCCCGCCTCCCGCTCTCCGTGTGGCGCTCCTTGTTAGAGCGGTTCCAGTGGCAGAGCAGAGCCCCCGTCCCCTGACATCTGAAGGCTGCTCCCGAGAGACGACAGGCTCTTCACACCGCACGCCACCACTGCTCTAGCAGAGGTATGTGCGTGGATTGTGGCCTCTGTCCGCGCCCCCCACGCACTTGCCTGTCTTGTCCCCTCACCATTCCAGTGCCACCCTTCTGTGACGGAGCGTGGCCGCTGTGGCGCGTGACAGGTGTGCCCCTAATGGGGCAGGGCTGGGCTCCGTGCTCCCTCACAGCTGCATACTTGGCACCGCCAGCAGACCCTGGAACTTCAGCAAGACTTCCGGCCTGCAGGTTTACACTGCCCACTTTATACAACATCGGATGCACTTCAAAACATTTTTCCAAGCAAATGTAATAAATTAGGTCGTGTTAGACTCGGTAATTAAGGCAAATATTCAGTTGGGGATGGTGTTGTGTTTTAGTAAATCCTCCCCAGGGAGGCAGTTTCCTCTCAGACTCACTCCATGTTGCGGTATTACTCCTTGTGTTAGTATTGTATGTTATGAGTCACCCCCTGCACGCAGCTACCAGCAGCTTAGCCACACGTGTGTACGCTGTCTTAAAAAACGTGGGTTGGTTCATTTGAAAGTAGTTGGGGTGTACCATGTTCGCCACGAGGTGCAATCAGGACTTTTATAAACCCGTCAACCTTTGGGAACCGACGAACCAGCCATTCCAACAGCATCTAACGCATAGGTCTGCACGACTCCATTCAAACTCCCGATCCAACCGCTGGACACAATGAACTTTTCTCGAGTGCAAACATTCAATACAAGCATGGTTTCCGAGGTTCGCAGATGCCCTGGTGTTGTCTCATTAAGTAAAAGTCAATACGGGATTTATTGCATTGCCACACTTAGGGTATCTGACAGGGACCCTGGTGGCGAAAAATGACTTCTTTTTATAGTGGATGGTTGGTGCTTTTATCACTAATAAACAATTCGCATTAATTGATTGTATGTTTCAAAGGCCATCTGATTGTGTTTTTGCCTACTATGTTATCTACCCAATTAACTTCATTAAATGTTTTTTTCTGCATCCGCATAATGCATTGGCAGATAAAAGTCTGGTCATTAATTGAGAAGGGCTGCAAGTAACAAGCTGTGCATGTCTGTGCCCCTACTAATTCCTGCACACTACTTCACGATAAATAGTACTCTGGGGAGACGAGGCCTTTTTTGGAATAATCAATTTCCATTTGTGTGGTATTTGCTGCGCGGAAACAAATACACACTCTGGCAAATGTAGGAATTTGTGTACATGTACGTGCACACCCATATAAACCATATGTTTGATCATAGGCAGGTAGAACATATGAATTATGTATATATGGGTTATTAGCGCTGCTGGTAGTGTGTGGTGCTAGTCTGTGAGGGGTGTGACTGCTACTCTCGGAGGGTTGTTAGCGCTGCTGGTAGTGTGTGGTGCTTGTCTGTGAGTTCTTGTGATATTGTGACTGCTACTCTGTTAGACTTTTAGTAGAGTAGGGTTGCTGGTCTTTGAGAGGTGGGAAAGTGCTATTGGTAGAGTAGAGAGAGTGCAGAGTAGAGAGAGTGCAGAGTAGAGAGAGTGCAGAGTAGAGAGAGTGCAGAGTAGAGAGAGTAGAGAGAGTGCAGAGTAGAGAGAGTGCAGAGTAGAGAGAGTGCAGAGTAGAGAGAGTGCAGAGTAGAGAGAGGGCAGAGTAGAGAGAGTAGAGAGAGTGCAGAGTGACTAGGGAGTGCTAGGGACTGCAGAGTGACTAGGGAGTGCTAGGGAGTGCAGAGTGACTAGGGAGTGCTAGGGAGTGCAGAGTGACTAGGGAGTGCAGAGTGACTGCAAAGTGACTGCTAGAGATTAAGCTAATGGCAATGTAAATGACAATGCCATTTATTTATCTGTTTTCAAAACCAACACATAAATACAAATTTTGTCATTTACAATGCCAATAGCTCTAACTTTTCCAAAGGCGAAACCATTGCATTGTAAATGCTTGTTCTCCCTGGTCTCAGAGTGTTCTGATGTCAAACTGGTGGCAATCAGGGCTGTCTAGGTGCTGTGATTGGTGCGGAAGCCGGATTGGGAGGTGTCCAGCAGATTACTGCTCTACACGTGTTCGGTGGTTGCTGGCCTTCGAGGACTTTGGTGGGGAACGGTAGCAGAGAGATGAGGCGGTAGTGTGAGTTTGTTCGGGTTGGTAGAGGGTTTATTGCGGAGGGGTCTAGCTTCTGCATTTTCCATCAGTTGGGGAAAATGACTGTGGTGATGGATGCGTTGAGAACAGAGGGGAGTTTGTGGCAGATTTCTTTGCTCCAGAGTTTGAAGAAGTGGTGGGGGCATGGGTCAGTGGGTGCTCCCAATTGGATGGAGTTTATGATGGCTGTGGTGTTCTGTGTGGTGAGAGGTTACCATTTGGTGAGCGGATGGTTGTGGGTGGCATGCATTGGTGTCACTAGGTTACAGATGTTGGTGGGTTGGGGATTCTACGTTTCTGTAGATGGTGGATATCTTGCCGTGGAAGTAGTCTGCCAGGGTGTTCCAGAGTTCCTGGAAGGGGGTTCCTGTTCTCGGTGGCTGACGGGCAAGAAAAGTCTGACTATGTTGAAAAGTTCCCTGCCAAGATTGGAGCTGGTTTCGATGCGTTCTGCCATGGCACTTCTTTTCGCATTGGTGGTTTTTGTGGAGGGCTGGCTTGAAGATGGCTCGGTCTGGGGGCTCTTTGCTGGTATGCCATCTTTCTAGCCATTTGCAGTTGTGTTTCATGGTCCTGATATCTGGTGTGTACCAGCTTTCTTGTTTGGTGGATCTAGTGGTCTTGGCAGGCTCAACAAGGATGATCCACAGATACTCTGTAGCAGAGTATCTGTGGATGGCCAAACGGCCAGGGTTGTTAAGTGGGCTAAACCTTGGAGACAGGAATCTGAAGTTTACTGCAAATTACAGCGACAAAAGCGTAAACTTCTTAGATATAAAAATCAAAGAGAGCACCGGTCATCTGGAAGTAGAATTATACACAAAAACGACCGATAAAAATACTCTCTTACAATATAAAAGCAATCACCCGAAAGCTCAGAAAAACAATATACCATTTGGGGAATTTTTACGCTTACGGCGTAACTGCACAAATCTAACTGACTTTTATAAACATGCAGAAACCATGGAAAAGAAACTCCAAGACAGGGGTTACCCCAAGAAATTAATTAAACAATCATTAAAACGTGCTAGGTTCTATGACCAGGAAAAATTATTAGACATGAACAAAGAAAAGACCAATAAAACTCAAGATAGAATAGTCTTTGTAAGTCAATATTCCAACATAAGTAATAAAATCAAAAATATAGTATATCGAAATTGGAAAATTATCAATAGTGGCCTACCTGCACCACTACCCAAACCACTTTTCTCGTTTCGCAGAAATAAAACCATCAAAAACAGTCTAGTGAGAACTTATAAAAATCCTTGTGAGACCTTTCAAACCACCTTAACAGATAATACTAAGGCAAGAGGAAACTACAAGTGTGGATCCTGTGCAATTTGCCCTAATTGCATTGTGACAAAGAAACGAACTTTCAACAATAAAACATTAATACCCAGAAGCCTAAACAATTGCAGAAGCAAGAACGTGGTGTACCTACTAGTTTGTCCCTGTGGCTTAGGCTACGTGGGAGAGACTGGCAGGGAGCTACGAACTAGACTCCTAGAACATAAATCAGCAATTAGAAATAACAAAGAAAATGCACCACTAACACAGCACTACCAGGACAAAAAACATGGCTGTGAAGAATTTACATGGTACATCCTTGAAAAAATAATTGTCAACAGACGCGGAGGTAGCATTGAGGCCAAAAGAAAGAAACGAGAGCAATGGTTCATATGCTATTTGGAAACCATTGAGAAGGGCCTGAATTCTAGGGAGGAATGGATGAAAATTATTCTGAATCTGTAAGACAAAACCTAAATAAAATTCATGACATTCCCCTAGACCAGTATACGATATTTATCTTGGTTCACTAAAACAAGGTGTCAGCCTACATGATTACCACATAGGGTCCCACTTGGTTTAACATATATATATATGGTGCGAATTATGGTGCCAGGGAATCCATACTATCAATATATCCAAGATGTGGATTTGAGAATAACATCATTTTACCTATACATATGGTGGACAGCCCAAGAACAGATAAACAGGTTTGTCCAAAGCAAAGCCCTATGTGCGCAAATGCACAAGTTACTACTTGTGTAACGATATATCTGTAAGAGACATTAGTTAGTGATAGATTCCTTACCTTAGAATATCCCCAGGCGTCAGACTGGATCCGGAAACTTTTGCGTAGCAATACCCCTGCGCGCTGGTAGGCGTCGTCTGCGGCTCCGCGTCCGTCGTCGGCGTCGTGCGCGCCGGGATGACGTCATCGGAGTACTTAGACGGCGCCCATGCGCGCTGACGTCAGTTCTGATAACACAGCTTTTCCGCGCCAGATACGCAGAGCCATGATAGAACTAACACTGGTGCCATGAAACTAGGGCCCTGAAAGGGGATGACCTTAACCCTAGATATCGGTTCGCAGAACGGGGAGGATGGGTGGGCGGTAAGGAATCTATCACTAACTAATGTCTCTTACAGATATATCGTTACACAAGTAGTAACTTGTGCATCTGAAAGAGACACGTTAGTGATAGATTCCTTACCTTAGAATAGATACCCCAGCAATACCAACCCCGGTGGTGGGTCTGCGAACCAATATCACACCAGAAAGTCCTGGAGGACGGAACGGCCAAAGAAGCCATCCCTCCGGACTTGACTGTCCAGGCAGTAGTGTCTTGCGAACGTGTGCAGCGAGGCCCACGTGGCTGCCTGACAGATGTCCTGCAGGGGGACACCGCGGCCCAGGGCAGTTGTCGTTGCCGTGGCCCGAGTGGAGTGAGCCCGCAATCCAGCCGGGGGCTCCTTCCTCGCCATGGAGTAGCATGCTTGAATACACAAGATGATCCATCTTGAGATGGTCCTCTTGTGCACAGCCTTTCCCTTCTTCGCGCCCACGTAACCAACGAAGAGTTGGTCATCCACCCGGAATTGGCGTGTGCGATCTAGGTAGTAGGAGAGCGCACGTTTTGGATCCAGACGGTGGAGCCTCTCCTCCTCTTTCGAGGGATGCGGAGGCGGAAAGAAGGTGGGCAAAGTGATGGACTGCCCGATGTGGAAGGCCGTGACAACCTTGGGCAGAAAGGAAGGCCGTGTACGTAACACCACCTTATCAGGATGAACAGACAGGAAAGGTGGAGAAGAAGAAAGAGCCTGGAGCTCACTCACCCTCCTGGCAGAGGTGATGGCAACCAGGAATGCCGTCTTTAGAGTAAGGAGACGAAGGGGGCAGTTATGAAGTGGCTCAAAGGGAGCACACATCAGATAGGTGAGAACCAGATTCAAGTCCCACTGGGGCATCACGAAGGGAACAGGAGGGAACATGTGCGTGATGCCCTTCAGAAATCTACTTACAATAGGGGACTTGAATAAAGAAGGCTGATCTGGTAGCCTTAAGAAGGCTGATAGAGCAGAAAGGTACCCTTTAAGAGTGCCCAGAGCAGAGCCCTGCTGGGCAAGGGAAAGAAGAAAGAGCAGCACTTCCGAAAGGGGTGCAGAGAGAGGATCCACAGCCTTTGCTGTGCACCATGCCACAAATCTGTTCCACCGGCAGGCGTATACCGACTTTGTGGAGGGACGCCTGGCTGCCAGAATAATATCGCAGACTTCGGGAGGCAAGTCAAATGGCCTCAACTGCCGCCGCTCAATCTCCAAGCTTGTAGGTGGAGACTGGACAGGTTCGGGTGCAGGACCGTCCCCTGCTGCTGCGACAGAAGGTCCTCCCGAAGAGGCAGACGAATCGGGGGATCAACTGACATGCTGAGTAGCTCGGGATACCAGTATCTTCGTGCCCAGTCCGGAGCCACAAGGACGACCTGGGCCCGGTCGCGCCTGATCTTCTTCAGCACTCTGGGCAGAAGTGGTATAGGCGGAAAGGCGTACAACAGACCACAGCTCCACTCGCGACGAAAAGCGTCTCCGAGCGAGTGCCGCCTTGGAAACTCCAACGCGCAGAACTGCTGACATTGCGAGTTCTCTTCTGTGGCGAATAGATCTAACCAAGGCTCTCCCCACTGTCGAAAGAGACCTTGCGCCACGTCCGAGTTCAGACGCCATTCGTGATCCATCATGCACCGGCAGCTGAGTTCGTCCGCCCTGGCATTCAGAGAGCCTGCCAGGTGTTGAACCACCAGGGTCACGCCCTGATGTTCCAGCCACTGCCAGAGGCGCAGAGCCTCCTGGCATAGGGTCCACGACCCCACACCGCCCTGTTTGTTGCAGTACCACATGGCGGTGGTGTTGTCAGTGAACACTTGCACTACGCTCCCCCTGACAGAGGGGAGGAATGCCTTCAGTGCAAGACGAATCGCCCGCAGCTCCAGAAGGTTGATGTGGAGCCGGGACTCCGCCGGAGACCAGAGGCCTCTGATCTCCGCCTCTCCCATGTGGCCACCCCAGCCCTGGAGGGAGGCGTCCGTCACAACTACGTGCTCCGGCTGGGGTAGGAAGAGGGGTCTGCCACTGACCCAGTCGTGGTCCGTGAGCCACCACTGCAGTTGCTTCGCAGTGCCCTCCGAGATCAGGACATGATCGGACAGGTTGCCCTGATGCTGGGCCCACTGAAACTTCAGGTCCCACTGCAGAGCTCGCATCCGCCACCTGGCGTGACGCACCAGAAGGATGCAGGAGGCCATCAGCCCCAGAAGCCGCAGCGTCAACCTGACCGAGACCCGGGATAACGGCCTGAATACCGGAATCAGAGCCTGAATATCCCGAACCCGCTGTTCGGGTGGGTAAACCCGAAACTGCGCCGAGTCGAGAACCGCTCCGATGAAGAGGAGCTTTTGAGAGGGACACAGGTGTGACTTCGGCACATTGATGGAGAACCCCAGCAAGTGCAGGAGGTCGGCCGTAGTCTGGAGGTGGCTGACGACTGACTGGGGCGAGCCCGCCTTCAACAACCAGTCGTCGAGGTAGGGGAAGACTGATATCCCCTGCCTGCGCAGATGGGCTGCGACCACCGCCATCACCTTCGTGAACACCCGTGGGGCGCTGGCAAGGCCGAAGGGGAGCACGGTAAACTGAAAGTGCTCTTGGCCTACCATGAACCGCAGGTAACGCCGGTGGGCCGGCAGGACGGGGATGTGGAAATAGGCGTCCTGCAAGTCCAACGCTACCATCCAGTCTCCCGGGTCCAGGGCAGCCAGGACCTGAGCCAAAGTGAGCATCTTGAACTTCTCCGTCCGGAGGAAGCCGTTGACGTTCCGCAGATCCAAGATAGGGCGTAGGCCCCCTTTGGGTACCAGAAAGTAGTGGGAGTAACAACCAAGTCCTACTTCTGGCCCAGGAACGCGCTCGATGGCCCTCTTGGCCAAGAGGGCCGAAACCTCCTCTTGCAGAAGTAGCAAGTGATCCCCCGACACACGGTGGTATTGAGGTGGCATGGATGGAGGGGAAGACTCGAAGGGGAGGGAGAAACCCCTTCGGACAATTTGCAGCACCCACCTGTCCGAAGTGACTGTATGCCAGTGGGAGAGGTGATGGCGAACCCTGCCTCCCACAGGCGTCACATGGGCCTGAAAACTCGGACTAGGAAGGTTTTGAGGCGGGGGCTGCTGAGGGAGGTGTGGACTGGCCTCGCCGTTGGCCCCGACCACCGCCACGGCGGTTCCCACGGCCGCCACCGCGTTGCTGAACATTCTGCGGCGCGTGGCTGACGGTCCGTGGTGGGGCGCCCCTTCCGTGGCCCCGAAAGGAGCGAAAGGCACCCGATTGCTGGCGTGGGGCCGTAAGACCCAAGGACTTGGCCGTGGCCCTGGAGTCCTTGAAACGTTCCAGCGCATGGTCTGCCTTGTCGCCGAAGAGGCGACGGCCATCAAACGGCATGTCCAGGAGGGTGGCCTGGACATCGGCCGAGAAGTTGGCGGACCTCAACCAGGCGTGGCGTCGAACCACCACCGTCGTTGCCATCGCCCTGCCCAGTGAGTCCGTGGTATCCAGCCCACACCGGATAGAAAAACGTGCCGCATCTCGGCCGTCCGCAAGGGTTTGGCTGAGTTTAGCCCTGACCTCCTCAGGGCATTGTGGCAGCACCTCCGCAACCGTGTCCCACAGGGTGTGGGTGTAGCGGCCCAAGAGACAGTTGGTGTTCACAGACCGTAGCCCTAGGCTCACAGACGAGAAGACCTTCTTCCCGAACTGCTCATATCTCTTGGATTCCCTGTCGGGCGGGGCCGACGGGAATGCGGTTTGGGAGGTAGAGGCCTGGATGACCAGGCTCTCGGGGGTGGGATGGGTGGACAAAAAGCATGGGTCGCCCGGTGCCGGGCGGTAGCGTCTGGCCACGTTCCTGTCCACAGGGGGGCCTGTGGCGGGCTTGGACCAAGTGCCCAGCAGAACGTCACACAAGGCCTCATTGAACGGCAGGAGGGGCTCCGCGGAGCCGGACTGCTGTTTGAGGACCTCAGTGAGGAGATTAGTCCTCACGGCCGCGACGGGGAGCTGAAGGTTTAAGGCCTTAGCTGCCTTCGTCAACACTACGCTGTAAGCAGAACCCGCCTCCGAAGCCACAGTCGGGGGCGACGTAAATCCAGTGTCTGGCGAGGTGTCAATACCACTGGCCTCCCCAAGCTCATATGTCCAGTCCTGATGCGACTGGCAATCACGTGCCAGAGGGTCCTCGGACCCCTCCCATTGCTCCTCGTCACCTGGCTCCTGGAGACCAGGATTAACAGCCAGGGCCTCCTCGTGGAGATAGAAGTCTCCAAAGGCCGACGGAATCGGCGCCCAGCGGCGCCCCTCCGACTCCTGAGCAGGACCGTAGGAAACATTGGGGTCGGCAACCACATCGGCTGCCGGGGACGACACCTGAAGGGACGGCGCCGGCAAGGTCGTAAGGTCGACCGACGAGGTTCCGGAGCCGGATCCAGCGAGGTCGCGCGGCGCCGGGACCGAAGTCGCCAGCGGCGCCGGGCCCGAAGTACCCGACGTCGTCGGGGCCGAAGCGCCCGACCCGGAAAGGACCTCCAGACGGAGCCGATCGGCCCGAAGGCGCCACGGGAACCGACTGAGGAGGGAGGGCCCTCATGGCCATGAGGTACCTCTCGACCTCCTCCTGCGACGCGCCGTGCCCAGGGACCCGAAGGTGTGGGGCAGGCGGCGACGCTTGCGACTCCCGCGGAGCCGCGTGGGTGGTGTTGCCCGAGTCCCCGGCCGCATCGAGCGAGCGTCGGGGCGGGTCGGAGGACCAATGGTGTCGCTCCGACCTCTCATGCCTCTGACCTGAGGACTTGGAACCAGACGATCGGTGTCCACTTCCGGAACGTCGATGACTCCGACCTCGCGACCTGTCCCTCGACCTCCAGTGGGACCGGGACCGGGACCGGGACCTGGACCTGGAGCGGCGCCGAGTGCCTCAGCTCGAGACGCTTGCGGGACCGCTCCCGCCTAGCCTTCGACGTCAGAGCCCGGCAGTCGACGCAGGTTCGATCGTCGTGGTCGAGGCCTAAGCACTTCAGGCACCGGCGATGGGGGTCCGTGACCGACATGAGTCGGCCGCACTTCGAACAAGGCTTCAACCCGGGCATCCCTGGCACCGATAGTCGAGACAGTCGACTAAGAGATATCAAAAAGCTATTCAGTCAAAAAGTGACTGGGGGGTAGAGCTTCTTCCGGATCTGCGCTAGCTGGCGCGGAAAAAAGAAGAACTGACGTCAGCGCGCATGGGCGCCGTCTAAGTACTCCGATGACGTCATCCCGGCGCTCACGACGCCGACGCCGGACGCGGAGCCGCAGACGACGCCTACCAGCGCGCAGGGGTATTGCTACGCAAAAGTTTCCGGATCCAGTCTGACGCCTGGGGATATTCTAAGGTAAGGAATCTATCACTAACGTGTCTCTTTCAGATATAATTAAATCAAGGCGCGCATCAGATAAATAGGTTTGTCCAAAGCAAAGCCCTAAGTGCACAAATACAATTCAAACGAGGCGCGCTTCAACCTAGAGCGAGGCTCGCAACGCGGTTATGTTCCCACCGCGCGCTCCAGACCTAAACAACTGGGACTACAAACTCACAACGAGGCTTGAAACGCGGTAGTGTCTCACCGCGCGGTCCAGACGTAAATAACATTGACCCTGTAAAATTCAGAAAAATCGTTTCAATGATATCAAAACAAGATTTGCCAGAACACAAAAAATAAAAGTTTCTTTTAATTAAAATAAGACTTGTAGGGCGAGACCTAGAACTGCCGGGATTCGAACTCATAATACATGAATCATAACCAAAACGAGGCGTGCATCAAGCCAACATGAGGCATGGAACGCGGAAGTAATTCAACCCGCGTCGCATCAGGCACTAACGCGATCCCGCCTAGACACTAATATCACACAGCTGTTTTAGATTATAGACTAGCCAATTATCTGCCAGAAACGTAGTATAAATAAAGACCTCTACCGCCAACGAGAATTAGCATTTTCTCGGAAGACGGAGAACAAGCCAGAAGTGATACGGACGGGCGGAACGAGAACAGAAACAGAGAGACAGGTAAGGTCCCATAACCCTGGGAGCCTCGAACTATAGAAGGAGAGAGCTAACTAACCACTCTCCCTATCTCCATTACCTCCAAGGCACGCCAGCTTTCCTGAGAGGGAATTAGGCACCCTGCCATTACCACCCGATCCCAAGACCCTTCACTTGTTTTTAATAGGTAAGGCAAGTTCCTCTGTAAGCTCCCCATTAAAAATTGCATGATAGTAGCGGTATCCTTACTATTATTAACATGCATTTCATGAGAGTAGCGGTATCCTTATTATTATTAACATCCATTTCAGGACATGAAGTAAATAGAGGGTGACCCCTGTTAAACAGCAAACAGGAAGCAAAAAGGAACGAAAGTACAAAGCTGAGGATAACAATTTTTCAGGTACCTTTGTGCATGTAATTTAATAGTGACCAAGAGACTCAAGAACTAAAATATAATTTACGACAACACCCTCGTACAATAATACCTATATTTGCTATGCAGTTGTGATTGTATCTATGCACCCATATCTCTCAATTCAAGAGCAAGGATGTCCAACCAGGACTAACATTTTCCGAAGGGGATACAATTTACAGGTAACCTCATCTCCTTAAATAACAACATTAACATAGGACTAAAAATAGAGTATTAGAATCCAACTTTGGCAACTTATATCTTTGCAGGCCAAAATCGTCCCTGAGCACTATCAATATCAATCATCAATATAAAATGCGTAGAGCTGTATACCTCACAAGAAAGATGATTTAAGGTAATCTACCCTTTTGCCTCACCCTCCAATATACAATGGGAGTAAACCCAGGGTCCGCCGAAGCAAGGGTCCATGCCCCCACTATTTACTAATATGACGGGCACCCAGTTTGATAGCTTTTGGATAATTTTTACAACAGAAGCCCACATAATGGTAGGACAAATAGATTGCGATATAAATATGTTTTCCAAAAGTATGTGTCTAGAAATTATTCAGGGATGTTAAAACAATAAGGTGTAGTTGATCATTGCTTTGTTAACCTTGTGGATATCACAAATGTAAAACGGTAATGGCAAATGCCGATAACATTATCTAACAAAAGTTGATCATGCCTAAAGAAACATTCATAGTGACAATAACATGTTACTTTACTTTATGCCATTTACTTACTGAAATATATTTACCAACAGGATCTATGCACAAAGGCAACCATCCAGTGCCATTGTAGGAGAGTCATAAACAAGATTACAAGTCTTGATAAAGATGGCATTCATCTAAAAAAGGCCATCGAAACGCGTCGACGCATACTAGTGCACAATTAAACTACCAAACTCACCCCAAGAACATTGAGAAGAAGTCGGGTTTTGGTTTGAGTTAGATTGGATATTTAATGTGCAAAATTCAATGACAAATTGTGACTGTCTGTGTTTGTTTAATTTCTCTCCCACCAAACATCTTTCCTTTATGTCTTTATTCAACTTGAGTAGGTCTTCCTTTTGATCAATTGTTTATTAATATTGTATATATATGTTTCATTTATGTTTTTTAATACATTGATGTGGTGATGTTTTTATAATTTCTGTATAGAGTCGTTCAACTCTATTTTTATTAAGTGTTGTGTCCATACATTTCGAAATTGTGAATTGTTTTAATAAAATATTTTATATATTTTCATACAAAGAATGTTGCCATGTTTATGATTTAACCTTCGGTTGTTTGTGTCCAAGACGAGTATTTGGGCTTCAATAACTATTGAACTGAGCCAAGGGATATCCTTGTTTACACATGGTTAAGTGGGCTAGCCATTAAGAAGGTCCCAGAAGAGCAGGGCACTGAGTGCCAGAAGCAGGGGAGAAGTTAAAAGGATCAAGAGGCGATTGGAGCAGACTTGTGTACGTATACCACAGTGAAAGAATGACAAATTTCACAGACCACATCAAATCAGTCTAATTAAGGTTTACCGAACAGCACAAGTAACTCATTTTATAAGTGGCAAGGTAATTGGACAGGGAAGACTGAGAAACAATCAGGCTATTTGGTATTTACAGACCACACAAGTGACTAACTGACATACAGCACAAAGTCAGAATATGCAGCGGAGTAAGGCAATAAAACACAGGCAAAAGAATGATACGAAGGCAGTCAGTGAGACCTGCAGTCAGCAAGGGAAGCAAATAGAGAATCATGTTAAAATATGTGACTTTTAGATGGCGGCCATCTTAACACTCTTTCAGTTCTTCATACAATATTGTTTGCGACATTCAAATCAACATCGGGTCTACAATGTATAGGGAAATAATTTCTACAGACATTGTACAATTAACAATTTATCGCCGTCTATTGGCTTCGATAATCCCCGTGGAGTAAATTCACGGTCGTCCATCAGGAAGACATTGTTATTGTGAATTTATAGCGCCGTATATCGGCACTCACCGAATACCACAAAACATTTTTGCTGTGCATTTATTGCGCCGTATATCGGCACTCACCAAATTCCACACATACCCGTCCTCGGTCCAAAATTGACCCCGGGTATCTCATGGTATTCTTCAATACTGTATACTTCACAGAGAAAAAAAAATCAACATCATGCCATGTATCGGCCAAATCTCAACTATGATTTCTCTGACCCAAAAGTGTCACTGACTAATTTGAAAGACATTATCTCCACAGTTGCAGAAGTTTAAAAACAAATTGATGTATCAAATATTCATTACAATTTACAAAGTTACACGAATTCAGCAACAGCAATATCAAAAGGAATCCAGATACTGATTAAAGAATCACCTTCCTAAGTGAACTACAGGTTCCTTCCCACTGTTTAACCCTTGTGGGGCCTTTGTCTGTAAATCGATTATGTGGCGGGATTCCAGCCTACGTAATCTTGAAACCCAATCTCCAACTCTCGGGTTTGTTGGTACATGATCAATACCAAAGTATTGAAGCAGATCCCTATTGCGTTGATGTTTTAGAGCAAAATGCCTTGCTACTGGATAATTTACATCCTTATTAGTGATTGCTCGCTGATGCTCTAGAATACGCATCTTGACATTATGTATAATGCTCCCTATGTACCTTAATCTACAGGGATACACAAGGCAATACACAACCAAGGGAGTTAGGCATGTAATACATTTCCCAATTGATTTAGGTTTCTTGAGATCTGGAATGTTCAAGGTCAAAACTAGTTTACTGATAGCACAGGCTCTGCATTTTCCACAGGGAAAAAAGCCTTTCATATCCCTGAGTGTTCCAGTCCTCTGTGCCCAAGGTGCCAGATGGCTCTGCACTAATTTGTCTTTAAGTGACCTTGACTTCCGAAAAGTAATCAGAGGTCGTAGGGGAATGTCATTCCCTATGACTGAATCAGTTTGCAGTATATGCCAGTTTCTTTTTAGCATTTTTCTCAAATGGTTAGCATGGTCTGAATAGGTTGTTATTAGACGAAACTGGCCCTCGAGATTCCCTTTGTCCACCATATTGCTCTTCATTCTCAGAAGTTCCTCCCTTGGTATTCTTTGGACCTTATTGTATGCACTGATAAGCAAATCGTGATCATAACCCCTGGCTGTAAATCTGGTTATGCAATCTTTTGCTGCGGACTGGAAATCAATGTCACAAGAACAATTCAGTTTAAGACAGAGTAATTCCCCGTATGGAATGCTCCTTATCAATTTGGGAGGATGACTACGGCAGTAGGTTTCCTGTAAAGTTCAGTTTCAAGTACCCCTTCCTTGACAAATACCCTGAGATCCAAGTAGTTCACCGAGACGCTATTCATCTCATAAGTGAACTTTAAGTTGAGATTGTTGTCATTTAGCTCAGTGATGAACTACTCAGCTTGTTTGAAAGAGCCCTTCCAAACCAGAAAGAGGTTGTCGATATATTGACGCCACACCATACTCTGCCCATTTTGCCTTGTTACCGGTGAGTGCCACCTGCTCCTTCCACCAGCTAACGAACAAGCTTGCATAGCTGGGGGCGAAGCAGGTGCCCATCGCCATCCCAGAGATCGGCCTATAGAGCTCACTTTGAAACAAAAAGATGTTATGCAAAAGACAAAATTCCAAAAACCTCAATCAGCATGATACCATGTTCCATAAACTTCAAAGATCTTTTGTTCAAGAAGTACTTAATGACCTGTATCCCTTGCGTATGCTCAATGCATGTGTAAAGACTTGTAATGTCTAAAGTGATTAACACATACGTGGAATCCCACTGCAGAATGCTGACGTGCGTTATAAAATCTTTGGTGCCCTTCACATAGGAAGTGAGTTGTGAAACAAACTGAAAAAGAAAAGAATCAATATAGGTAGACAAATTCTCAGTCAATCCCCCTTTGGAGGAAACGATAGGCCTCCCTGGTGGATCGCAGATGTCCTTATGTACTTTAGGTAATTGATAAAAAGTGGGTATCACTGGATCACTGTTTCTTAAGAATAAAAATTCATTCATGTCCAGCATAGATTTATTGTGCCACTTATTAATCAAATCATGATACAAAGAGATGCTAAGCTGATACTCCTCTTTACTGGTTCTCTCGTAGTATCTAGTGTCATTAAGTTGTCGTAATGACTCCCGGCAATATTGGTCTCTTGTCAACAGCACAATATTTCCACCCTTATCTGAGGGTTTGCAGATTGTGCCATCATCTTTACTGAGGTTCATAAGAATTTTTTTTTTATCCCTCGTGTGTCCCTGTGGATTAAGGTACATAGTGAGCACTATACATAATGTCAAGATGTGTATTCTAGAACATCAGCGAGCAATCACTTATAAGGATGTAAATTATCTAGTAGCGCGGCATTTTGCTTTAAAACATCAAAGCAATAGGGATCTGCTTCAATACTTTGGTATTGATCATGTACTAACAAACCTGAGAGGTGGAGATAGCGTTTCAAGATTACGTAGGCTGGAATTCCGCCACATAATCGATTTACAGAAAAAGGCCCCACAAGGGTTAAACAGTGGGGAGGAACTTGTAGTTCACTTAGGAAGGTGATTCTTTAATCAGTATCATGATTCCTTTTGATATTGCTGTGGCTGAATTCGTCTAACTTTGTAAATTGTAATGAATATTTGATACATCAATTTGTTTTTAAACTTCTGAAACTGCAACTGTGGAGATAATGTCTTTCAAATTAGTCGGTGACACTTTTTGGTCAGAGAAATCATGGTTGAGATTTGGTCGATACACGGCATGATGGTTTTTTGTTTCTCTGTGAAGTATACAGTATTAAAGAATACCATGGGATACCCGGGGTCAATTTTGGACCGAGGACGGGTATGTGTGGAATTTGGTAAGTGCCGATATATGGCGCAATAAATTCACAACAAAAATGTCTTGTGGTATTTGGTGAGTGCCGATATACTGCGCTATAAATTCACAATAACAACGTCTTCCTGATGGAGGACAGTGAATTTACTCCACGGGGATTATCGAAGCCGATAGACAACTCACAACACTTGCAGAACATTAAAATAACAACTAATATCAGATTGCCTGAGCATTCATCAACTGAAAAAACTTTCTGTAAAGCTTGGGGTTATCTTGCATCAGGCTACAATGACTAATCAAAGAAAGATGACGCTCTTGTTTTTACCGTCATCTGTTGTGGAACAGGTGACTAGTATGATTTAAAATGTCTCCTCGCAGTGATCTTAGTAGACACTGACGAAGGACCCAGTCCCAAACGCGTAGGTTTTGCTGTTTACTGCTGGCTAAATAAACTATCTGCCTTACATTCACCAAGTGCTCTACTTTGTCAAAAAAGGACGACGGAGTTTTGGAGCGTATATAACTCAACTTAAACCCCAACCTTTTGAAGTAATCGGATCTTAAAACAAAAACAAAAAAAGAAAAATATTGACAGATCCTTAGTGCATATTTTCCTAAACATTTTAATACTGCAGAACGCCTTGATCTTCTCTTATTATATCTTGACAAATTAGAATGATACAACCAAAATCAGTAATCCATCTCAGATCACTGAGTCATAAGAATACAATATTTGCTGAGTTTTAGTCAACCCCTACTGTCATGTGGCCCTTTAACAAAATATTACAGAATGAAAGGTGAATTTGTGGAAAATATTTTTTATAGAATTTTTTCTAAAGAAATCTAGGTATAGTGGAATTAGCCTCGCTTTGGAAGGATTTTTAAGCTACGCTTCAAGATTTTTATTTGAAGGAACAAATAGTTAATGATACAACAGTAGGCCATCAAACGAACAAGGGAAGTGAATATGTGAAGAGGATAAAAGAGGTAGAGCAAAGATTTTCTTGCATCATTTTAAATCTTCACATCAAACTCTTATAAATATGGCAGAGCATTACACCATCAAATACTAGAGATAGATTCGGAGATCAACTTCATAACACATATGGGAACTACGGAGACAGATATCTGCTCAGGACGAATCACCGGTTTAGAGTTCGGGAAGGCTTGAGGGGACTGCAGATAACCACACACATTATATGAATTGTTTTTCCATATTTAAGATCTAGCATGGAAATTCTATAATGAAATTTCTCGATGGCAGGCCTGTACCTCTCTTTACAATGATATATATATATATATATATAAATAAATAAATAAATAAAAAGAAACCAGAGGAGGTGGGTCGTATACACCCATCAGTCTGCTAAGTGAAGATAAGGAGTTGCTCACAAAAATTCTGGAATCTCACTTAGCAAACGTAGTACAGGTTCCAGGCCATCCAGACCATGGTGGCTTGATTCTTCTAGACAATTGGTGGCGAAGTTTAATAACATCCATAGATTCTTTCACTAAATGTTACTAGAGACACCCTCATATGAGACACAGAAAAAGCTTTTAGTTTGGTCCATTGGAATACAATGTTGGTCATTTTACAAGAACATGGCATCCTGTCTCAACTTACCCAAATCTCAAATTGTTCCAGTTCAAAAACCTTTATTTCGGTCATTAAGACAATAAAAGTATGTGTACAAGACAATCAGAATCTTGACAATTTAACATTTATTTTAAAAAAATCAATCCATCATCCAAAAATACATGTGCATCATATTTATGTGCCAAGATAACTATCTGCAATAACCTGTGAACAAAGCCAAGAACCTCAAGAAAGTGCATATGCATTAACCCACAAGTACTAGTGTGCTGCACATGCTCAGGAAATCCTCTGCTGCAGAGAGCAGAGATATTTCCCTTTTTTTTGCCTGGGGGGGTGGGGAAGAGCTTCCCCAACCTCCCCAGGCCCATTTTTGTATTTCATTGCAATGACGATCGCACGCATGGCGTGCCATCGTCATTACAATGAAATTGAAACTTAGTGTCAGTGCCTGTGGGGCTATCTCAGCCCCGAGCACCGATAAAGATGGGAGAGGTATTGTTGGAAAGGGGAGAATCTCCCCTATTGGAAAGGGGAGAATCTCCCCTTTCCAATGGTACCCTTCGCTAGTGGATCCCTGCTTGGGATTCACCCCAGGAGGGTGATCCCCAAGCAGGGATCCATCCACTAGCGGGGGGGCAGTAAAATGATACCTCACTTGTGTGGGTATGGCAAGTGCCTGTGACTGGGAACAGCCCAAAACATAGGTAATAAGGGTTTAGCATCAAGAATTCCAAGCGCTACATTTTTTTAAAATACATTTTTAACCAATTCTGTATTGGACACCCACTCAAGTGCGGTATAATTTTACTAAGGAGAACGCTGTGGGGTAGGACATTTGTGCCGCGATGGCGATTCCACACAACAATATGTGGTAAATGTGTTTTTTTTACCTAAATTTGAGGTTTGCAGGGGACTTCGGGTAGGGAAACATAGCGGGATCCACACAAGCCATATCTCATTAGACTCCCCAGGGTGTCTAGTTTTCAGAAATGTGTGGGTTTGGTACGTTTCCCTACATGGCGGCGATCCCGGGGCCAAAACTCCAGGTGCACCCCCCCCCCCCCCCCCCCCCCCAAACCAGGCAGTTTTGTTATAGGTAATTATTAAGTCTCAACAGTACAATATGGGCCATTTCCTGTTGCAGCCACTATGCCTACCTACACAAGTGAGGTACCATTTTAATCGGGAGACTGGGGGGGGGAACGCTGGGTGGTAGGAAATTTGTGGATCCACACAGATTCCACAACTTTCCCACACAAATTTGAGAAAAAGTGATTTTTCTTTAAGCAAAATTTGAAGTTTGCGGGGGATTCTGGGTAGGAGAATGTTGGGTGACCCACGCAAGTCATACTTTGCTGGACTCCCCAGGGAGTCTAGTTTCCAGAAATGTGTGGGTTTGGTAGGTTTCACTAGATGGCCAATGAGCTCCGGGCCAAAAACTCATTTGACCCCCCCTTGCAAAACCAGGTTGGTTTGGGATAGGTAATTTTGATGTCGCCTCAATAGGTTTTGGGCACTTGCCTGTCGTGGGTCCTTGACCCACCCATGCAAGAGAGGTCAATTTTTATCAGGAGGCCCGAGGGAACCGTGGGTGGGAGGAAATTTGTCGATCCACGCAGATACCAGAACTTTCCCACACAAATATTTGAGAAAAGTGATTTTTTTTCAGTGAAATTGGAAGTTTGCAGGGGCTCTGTAATGTTGGGGGACCCACGCAAGTCATACCTGGCTGGACTCTCCTGGGTATCTAGTTTCCAGAAATGTGTGGGTATTGTGGGTTTCCCTAGATGGCCGCCGAGCTCCAGGGCCGAAAACTCATGGGACCCCCCCTTTGCAAAACCAGGTTGGTTTGTGAGAGGTCATTTTGATGTAGCCTCAATAGGTTTTGGGCCCTTGCCTGTCGCGGGTACTGGACCCACCCAAGAAAGTAAGGTACCATTTTTCTCAAATCACTTTGGGGCACGCCGGGTGGGTGGAATTTTGTGGATCCACGCAGATTCCAGAACTTTCCACCACAGAAATGTGAGGAAAATGTGTTTTTTTTGACAATGTTTTAGATTTGTAAGGGATTTTGGGTAACAGAACCTAGTGAGAGCCAGTCAAGTCATCCTGGATTCTCCTAGGTGTCTAGTTTTCAGAAACGTACAGGTTTGCTAGGTTTCCCTAGGTGCCGCCAGAACTAGGGTTCAAAAACTACAGCTAGGCCCTTTGCAAAAAAAAAGGTCCTTTTTCACTGTGAAATTGTGGTGTGTCCATGTTGCGTTTTGCGCCGTTTCCTGTCACGGGCACTAGGCCTACCCACACAAGTGAGGTACCATTTTTATCGGGAGACGTAGGGTAATTCAGATTTGTACAGCAACTGTTATTACCGATTGACTTTCAATGCATTTCTGCCTTCCAAATGGAAGAATGTATATAAAAAAAAGTCATTTTGAAAAATGACTGATAAGCCTCATGCTAGTGCGAGTATTCCCAATTTCAGAAATGTGCAAATATCTGCAGTTTCTAAACTCTATATTTTGTTCCCATTTCAGAAATACATAGGTGTCTTTCACACCGATTTTTCCATGTATACATTTTCCCAGAATAATTGCTATATACCCGGTACATAATAAAAAACAATTGCAAGACGCTGCTCAGTTTTCGGCTCTGGGTTAGTCGGGTTCTTGGTGAACCTACAAGTCCTATATATATATATCCCCACAACCAGTAAGGTCCAGCGGATGTAACAGTATATTGCTTTCGAAGAGCTGTCATAATTAGAAAAAGTTACAGGTGAAAACGTTGACACAAATGGCTGTGTTTTTCAACTAATTTTCAATTTTTCCTATATTTAACTGTTAGTTTCTATAAAGAAACCTTGAAGGATCTACACAAATGACCCCTTGCTGAATTCAGAATTTTAGCAGCGAAGGGGTTAATAACAGAGGGGAAAAACACAGCAGGGGTCCAGTGAGCCTAATCCGTTTCACAGAGATCACAGAATCAATAGATCCAATTAAATTGGTACTACTCGCATTGAGGATAAAAAAATTACACATACGGTATGAGAATGAAAACCTAGTTCATCTCCATTATTAAAATTTAAAACAGTAAAAAGGTGAACAGGTTTTTCTCTTTTTTCTTGTTTGGGTTAGTCTGTTAAAAAGTTCATGCATTTGCATCTGGCGTTACTATTTTTAAGAGGGTCCAGCGCCTGGGCCACATTGAATTTAGAAATCAAGAAACATCAAAGACAATGTGTTTAGAGGTGTCAAACTTCAAAAACTCTAAATGCCTCCTGGCAACGCACAAACCCTAGGTTCCTGCACAACTGTAGGAGCCAGGGCTGTCTTGCAGGTTTGTAGCCTGGACAATAAAATAAAACATGGAGCTCTGTCTACTCCTGATGGTTACAGGCTGGGCACCCACGTAAGACAGTTTTAGACTATTTACAAGTAAAGGCACGAAATGGAAGGGTATCAAATCTAAATTGGAGATATAGTTTTCTTGCTGAGAAAGGTAAAATGTCATCCAAGAAGGGCTCAAATTTATACTCCTCTTTTATTGTGAGGAATTCGGCTGTCAGATAACCTGGATGACTGCAATTTCACACCCTGAACTGGTGAAAATTTACCGAGCACATAAATTGGCAGAGCACGCTTCCTCTGTATTGCTCAAGAGACTTGGTGTACCTAACCTACTGCACTCTTCCCTTGTATGAGCAAACCAAGCATAGTTTTCTACCCCCGGGAAACCCAGTAACTCTTGTTTCTGCCACTAACTTCGCTGCAACCCTTGAGGTCTGGGGATTGTGTAACTTAATTCTAATCGGGTAGTGGTCGCTGTAAATAGAACAGATGACTTCCGCTTTTAAGATAATTTCACCTAGTCTTGGACATGTGAAAATATAATCTATTGTGGAGGCATTACCATGACCTATAAAAGTGGGAGTTGTTATGTTATTTGCGCTAGTACATACAATATCCATAACATTAACTAGGTCACGGGAAGCTATATGATTTTTCAATTCTTCCCCATTTTTACATATTGGACTATGGCGATACATATGTGCATTAAAATCCCCACCGATGCAAATACCATCAAAGGGTCCGTACTTTTGCCCCCCCATAATTTCATCTATAAAATTAAACAATAATATAAAATTACCATTTGGGTGGCTAACAAAATCATTATTATAAAAATTAATAATACATAATTTCAATCTGTTAATGTACATTATAGCCGTAAAACAGCAATTTCCTGGTGTTGGGATCAATTTAGTTTGCACCCCACATTTTATTTTGGACCAGATAGATAATCCCCCACTCGGTCGCCCCATATGAGACGGGGAAGCCTTGTGATTATAACAACAAAAGCCCTCAATAGTTGGTGATGTTGTGCTCCAAGTTTCCTGTAGCAACAGTATATCACAATTATTATTAACCCAATTATGCCACTCTATGATTTTCAATTTAGATTTTAAACCTGCTATATTCCAACTGACTAAAGATAGTTCAGAGTCCAAAGGCAGATGGTCAAGGGTCTGAGGAGGTTCTCTCGGAGTACTTTTGGGCGAGGATTCAGGCACAGTCACAGGTTCGGATAACGGAGTCAAGGGTAGTTCGCCAGATATGGTCGAGGATGGTCAGCCTTGCATATCCAGATCCGAAAGGGGTGCAAATCTGTTATACATTTGAAATGGGAAATAAGGTTGTTGAAATTGCATAGATGGTGGCCTAAAGTGCATAGATGGTGGTTGAAAATGCATGGGTGGTGGATGGTAGTGCATTGATGGCAAAGGGAATTGCATCAATTGTGGGCGAGGTTGTGTGGCCAATTGTCTATAAAAGTAACTTAGGGGTAACATAGTTGCAACAGTAGAGATTGATGAATAGTTGCCATTCTTGTTAAGGAGGTTTCTGACAGTCCCCGGGTTGTTGAAGTTAAGAACTATACAGTCGCCTTCCTTGTCCTTAAGTAAAGGGCCAACCCACGATACCCTACGTGCAGATATGATCTCTCTTGAGATATCAAATCCAACTCCTTTGTGTTTAGTCAGCCAATCTATGCTCTTATTTCTCAGTTGCACCCATGATTCCCCCTGGTCCTCCCTCAGTGGTGGAACACCTGCTAAAATCAAAACAAACGGACAAGCATCTGGTGGCAAATGTAAAGCTGGTCCTTGATGTTTGAAAGATTTGGTAGACCCTTGAGAGCCAGTCCCCACAGTATTATTAGCAGCAGCAGCAGCCGCATTTGGAGCTATAGTTGGTTTAATTGGGCCTTTGTTGCTATTTGACACAGGAATATTAGGAGTAGATGGAATAACAGCTTTCCTGGGAGCAGGTATGGGAATCGATTTTGTTGAATTAACTTTATTCACGGTTAGCCCTTCTTTGGTAGTTATGGATTTAGTTGTTGATGGCGTAGGAGTTGGGGGTAAAGAAGCAGAATTGGTCAATACCCCGCCCAAGGTACTGGTGGTATCCTGTGACTTTAGTGCCAGTATATTGTTTGTATTTTCCAGTTCCTTCAAAAGGCGATCTGCTCTGACTTGGTCCAAAACAATTGACCCCTTCTTTTTTGTTTCCCCAGTCTTGACCAGATTATCTAATCTGTCCAGTCTTTTAAAAATATTATTAAACTGACTGATCATTTGTTTCTCAATCCGGTTAAAAATGGTGTCGACGATAGTTTCTATTATGTTTCCATTCTGTCTAGATAAATTGTAGTTGTCACCCATTAGTGCTGTTTGGGTCCATATGGTTTTTGAATTCCCGCACTGGTGAGTGGTAGATACATCAGAAATACTGCCCATATCAGCGGGATCTTTAACCTCTGTAGGGACAGTTAGAGCCCCTATAGGTGTATTTTTATTCCACATGCTTTGCGGTGTCGGCTGGTTTTTGTGGGATAGGGGCTGTTTCCTTTTATTAGCACTCTGTTTAGTTGTACCTCTTTTGCGTTTTTCCCTTCCTGTTTTATTACAGCTGGAATCGATGTTGTCCAGAGTAATTACATCATCCTGCGAGGCAGTTATGATGGTAGAAACATTTTCTGTCTGGAGGGAAACTGGAGATGTCACTGTCCGTATGGGATTAGATACTACTACCCCTGATGTTGTGGAGGCAGGATCTTGTGCTATGTAGGTGACAGTGTTTTCATCATCCGTAATAGTGGGCACATCAACGAAGGGATGTGATGATTTTACCACTACTATTTCCGGGTTTATGTGACCATCTCCGTTGGGACAACTGGTGATACTTGCGAGAGACATTTTATTATAAGTTGAATGGGAACCCATAGAAAACCTTCTCTCAGTCTCCACTATTTCATTAAAAGCAGAGTCTATCATTGACTCAAAGGAAGTGATGAGGGAGACAGAAGTGTCAATGACCTTATTTTCAGCATCAATAATATTACTCTCACTCATTTTGTACTCCAATGTTAATTCTCACCTTTGATACAGAAGTTAGTTCTTAGAGGGGTGGCCCGCCCGTCCACTGTAGTCCACTGACGGTCACAGACGGCCCGCCCTTTGCCCGGGCTTAGCCCCGGGCGCTCCCCGCGCGCGACTCGCGGGTCGAGAGGCGTTGCACTCTTTTTACGCGCCTCCGGGCGCTCTGCTGGTGTCACGGCCGCCGGGGCACCTGGGAATTGTAGTTTCCCTGCCCGCTCGGCGCCGTCGCTCAAGGTGTGTCCGTTCGTTGCGCCGTTTCCCTCACGGCGGTGCTGAGGCACAGTTCAGGCTGTCCCAAGGAGGTAAGTGCGGTCAGCCGTTTCCCTCACGGCGCTACTGTCTCACTCCGGAAGCTCCCAGTGCACGCTCGGCGCTGCACTCTTTTTACGCGCCTCCGGGCGCTCTGCTGGTGTCACGGCCGCCGGGGCACCTGGGAATTGTAGTTTCCCTGCCCGCTCGGCGCCGTCGCTCAAGGTGTGTCCGTTCGTTGCGCCGTTTCCCTCACGGCGGTGCTGAGGCACAGTTCAGGCTGTCCCAAGGAGGTAAGTGCGGTCAGCCGTTTCCCTCACGGCGCTACTGTCTCACTCCGGAAGCTCCCAGTGCACGCTCGGCGCTGCACTCTTTTTACGCGCCTCCGGGCGCTCTGCTGGTGTCACGGCCGCCGGGGCACCTGGGAATTGTAGTTTCCCTGCCCGCTCGGCGCCGTCGCTCAAGGTGTGTCCGTTCGTTGCGCCGTTTCCCTCACGGCGGTGCTGAGGCACAGTTCAGGCGGCCCCAAGGAGGTAAGTGCGGTCAGCCGTTTCCCTCACGGCGCTACTGTCTCACTCCGGAAGCTCCCAGTGCACGCTCGGCGCTGCACTCTTTTTACGCGCCTCCGGGCGCTCTGCTGGTGTCACGGCCGCCGGGGCACCTGGGAATTGTAGTTTCCCTGCCCGCTCGGCGCCGTCGCTCAAGGTGTGTCCGTTCGTTGCGCCGTTTCCCTCACGGCGGTGCTGAGGCACAGTTCAGGCGGCCCCAAGGAGGTAAGTGCGGTCAGCCGTTTCCCTCACGGCGCTACTGTCTCACTCCGGAAGCTCCCAGTGCACGCTCGGCGCTGCACTCTTTTTACGCGCCTCCGGGCGCTCTGCTGGTGTCACGGCCGCCGGGGCACCTGGGAATTGTAGTTTCCCTGCCCGCTCGGCGCCGTCGCTCAAGGTGTGTCCGTTCGTTGCGCCGTTTCCCTCACGGCGGTGCTGAGGCACAGTTCAGGCGGCCCCAAGGAGGTAAGTGCGGTCAGCCGTTTCCCTCACGGCGCTACTGTCTCACTCCGGAAGCTCCCCGATATTCTGCCAGTTTCGGAGTCACCCACTATCTACGCCAGAAAGTTATGGGTCTTAGACCAATCTCATCTCCAATTGGACTGATAGCTAAATCCAGCCGCAGGGAGATTAAGAGGGTGCTAGAAGGGAGACCCAAAATCTGTCTTAAGAAGCTGTTCTATACTTTACTTACATGACTACCGGAACAATGACCCCAAAGTTCTGCCCCGTACATTGTTGCATCCCTAGCTTGTGCCTTATATATTTCTATTATAGGCCCAGCAGGTTTAGAGGAGGAGTCGCTAAGTAATTATGCAATTCCTCTGGTGGTCTGGGCTAACTTGAGCTTGGCTTTAGCAATTTGTGGCCCCCACTCCATATTTTCTGTCAGGGTGACACCCAATTAGTCAAATACGGAGAGCCTTTCCAGCACAATGTCATCTAAGCGAGGATTAGGGCGTGTTGTCTTTGCTGGGTTGAAGACCATAAACTTGGTTGTCAAGGTATTTAACTCCATCCCCCTGTTACAAAAGGTGGCAAAGCTGTCCAGGACCCTCTGTATTCCCATTGGCGACTTGAACATTAAGAGGGTGTCATCCACAAACATCAATGCTGGGACCTTTGAGTTTGCTAACTTTGGGGCACCATTATCCTTAACCTCAATGAGTTGGGCAATCAATGCGTTGACAGAGGCAGAACAGGGTAGGTGGAGCACTCCTCTGTCAACTGGGAATCGTAAAGTTAATTCTCCTCCTTTCCTACATCTTACTTGGGCAAAGCTGGCTTCATGCAGCTTCATAAGCATGCTTAGGAGGTAAGAGGGGATCCCCATATCTCTAAGTACCCCCATAATTTAACTCTGGGCACCAAATCAAAGGCCGTTTTCAGGTCCACAAAAATTAGATAGAGGCTGCCACCCTCCATTCTCACCGTTTTCCAAAATATAAGTTGAGGTCTATATATATTTGATCAATGGTGGAAGTGTTCTTCCTGAATCCGGCTTGGTACGGGCTCAAAATGTCATTATTTTCTAGCCAACCCTGAAGAGGTCGAGAAGTACCTGTGCAAACAGTTTTTGCAGGACATTGATCAAACTGATCGGTCTGTAGCATGCAGGGAGAAGTGGAGAGCCCTTTTTATTAAAAACTGGGACAATTTCTGCCCCTGCCCAGGTTTCAGGGATTGGCATACCTTTTATTATGGCATTAAATAGTACCCACATGTAAGGGCACTATATTGTTGGTACTTCCCGAAAAAGATCCCCTGGAAGCATATCTAATCCCAGTGCTTTGCCGGCAGGAAGTTTCTTTATTGCATACGAGACTTCAAGAAGGGTGATCTCAGCAACTTCTTTGTGGATGTTCCTTGCTAAGGAAGTAATTGTCTCATCTGCTGGACCGGCGTCTGCATGCAAGATCCTTGGGGGAATAGTGGGTATGTCATTGTGGGAGCCGGATGCTACCTTCGTGGTATATAGCGCCTGAAAAGTCTATCCAATTTTCTGGTGCTATATTCGGCTCTATGGCTGAATTGCCTTCCTTACTGCCTGTTCTAGCTATAGCCCAGAATTCCTTCATATCTTTATTCAGTGGGGCTGATTTTATGTCATCCCATTTGTTTAGTTCCAAGACTGCTTTGCTAGACAGATAGCCGCTTTATACAAAACGCGCTTGCATTTAGTTAATAACTTGTCTTTGACTTTAATGGCTAACCGGGCCCTTTTCGCCTTTTGGCAGTTATCATTGAACCATGATGGAGTGACCCGTTCCTTTTGTCTTGGGGTACATTTTGGGGTAGAATATATCGGCCAGTTTGGATGCAAGACCTGCGTGTAGTTCTGCAACTTTGATAGCAGCTGGGTTGTCCACATCAACACTGATTTCTAGGCGGACTGGGACTACAGCTGCTTAGAGTGCACTCAACTTATCAGGCGATTGCTTTATTACCCCCCATTTTACTCTTCTTCTGTTATTGGAGAGTGTTAATCTATTCTCGGGGGGGGGGAGCTACTGGCCGTGGCATTACCCTAGTCTGGCACCTTCAATACCAAGGCCAGAGCGCTGTGGTCACTATCATGCTGCAAAAAAGCAAAATCGAAAACCCTGGGCCATGATCTAGTCTCCACTAAGATGTAATCCAGGAGAGAAGCATGGCCGATTCTATTAAATGTTGGGTTCCCTGGTGTGTCCGATATTGTGAGGCCATTACATGCTCTCAAAGAGTGGGTCAATGTAATGGCATTGATTTGGAGTGCCAATGGGGTCAGGCCTTGATTGGAGGAATGTGTGGCTCAGGGATTGACCATTGGGAGTCCTCCTCGTTGGAGATTGGATCAGGAATGCCAGGCAGGGGCTCAAATCGGCAGTTAAAATCGCCCCCAACGATCAACCTCATATCCGGGGGGGGGGGGGGCGCGAACAGCAGGAAGAAGAGAGTTCAGTAGATCAAGCGTTGGGGATTCCTTGCTCAGACTTCCAGGTCGGGAATAGACGTTAATGAGAGCAAGCTTCTGCTTAGTTGGGAAACTAAGTGTTACACATTGGATATTGCTGGACGAAGAGTTCAGCTGGCTAGCTGTACAGCCCAAGTGTGAGCCAACCCAAATACCCAAACCCCCCAGACGGTCTACCTCTATCTCTTATAGTAGTTGGGATATTGAATACATTGAATCCCACCCTTGTAAAGTCATCCCGCGCCCATGTTTCCTGGACCATGCAGATGTCCTATTGGCCCACAAAAAGCCCCCATTTTGGGCAAGACAGTTTGCTTATGAGGCCAGAAATGTTCCAGGAAAGGACCTTCAGCTTGCTTCCTGTACAGGGCATTACTTTAGGGGCATCAGGGGGCTAAGCGTCATGGTGGAGGTGCCATCTGGTTGAATCGAGGTAGGGTCGACCGATGTTGTAATGGGTTGATTTGCCCTGCAGATACTAATATTGGGAAGAGATTGCGGCATTGGAGCTATGGGTCCAGGGATATCTCGTGGCCCTACTGGCCCCTTGTGGAGTTTTTGCAACCCGGTCTTATAATTCTAGCCCTATCCCAGAATAAGTGAGCTGACTTAATTGACCACGGCCATGCTCCAATGTTCCTCCATGGATCCTTGGGGTCTCTTTCCCTGGCCTAATCCCATTAACACTACTTGTCAATCCACTTCTTCCAGACCCCGTATCTGTTTATTACAGGTAGGTTATAAAGTAGAGGTCTGGTGGAAGGATACCTGTGGCCAGTGTTCTGGTGTTCTATAGACCGCCTACTCTCATCTAAGGTGGTGTTAGCCCTAACAGGATTGTAACAGTGGGAATAAAAAGTGGTCCAGCGGAAGGGCTCTCACCTCAGTATGGGGCTCTAAGGGGCTAGATTTCTGGGTTGTTAGCCTAAGTACAGTCTGGGGAATTTGATGATCGCACAGTCCCATTGGATTGTTTTTTGCTGGATCCCACCCAAGCAACTCTCCGGACAATTAAAATTTCCCCTGCCCTTTCCTAGAGGACCTGCCTATGCCTTGCCAGCCAGAACAAGCTTTTGTTCCGAAGGTCCAGTTGGGACTCCCTCTGGCCATTATTGAGTTCTGGTACCCCAGCCAAAATGATCACGTAGGGGGGATGGGGCTGGGGCTAGGTTTATTATTGGCTGGGTCATTACTTCTGTCCTGCCCACTAGGCACTCTTGCCCCCCCCCCCAATCCTTCTCTATTTGCACTGGGACCTGCTGCGATGTTATTACTTTGATGTACACTCCGCATAGTATGGGTTGTAACATCATTCCCAGCCTCACAATTGGGTTTCCTAATAGCTAGATACGAGGTGTGATCTTGCCTCTGTAGCGCACCAAGACTCTGGAGGGGGCGATGGATACCATGGCTAGTGTTAGGGTGACTATAAGGGGCTTGGGTAATAGGTGTCACTTTGTTGACTAGGAGTGCCCGGCTTGCAAGGTCTACCCTACAGCTGAAGTCACTCCCCTCAGTGCAGTTTGTATTATGTTAGTGCTAGAGTGCGTTTGCCTTGAGTCCCCCATAGTTGTCAGGTTATGTATGCGATAGACTAGGGAGGCAACTTCTTCCTTCACAATAACATGAAGTTGGATCAACAGGTCTGCTAATAGGGTCTGAGCCCAGGATGGATAGTTCGAGTCTGTACCGGTTTTAACAGTGCGTTCTGTGGTTGCATTTGGATTGGCAATAGGTTCTGCACTTACCTTTGGCTTTCTTACTTTTGGGTGCCCCCCGCTTTCTTTCGCTTCCCATTCTTGCAAGTACCTGAAGCAACATCCCCCTTTCGGGTTACAATTGTCGGTGCATCTACTTGTTGTGGGAAGGACAGGGGCACATTCTCCATAGATGAGGGGGCTGTAGGAGTAATTTTAGGGGTAGGCTTTACTGTCAGCGGAAGAGAGATCTAGGGTTATTGACAGACTCCTTTCAGTGAGTTTTATTTCTGGTGTGACAGGGCCGATAGCCCTCTGTAGCATTCTGTCAATGGAAGTTGGGAGGTGTGGGGAGGAAAGGTTTACTTGAGGACAAGACTGTTTAGAAGCACAAGTGCGTTTCCCCATGGTTCAGCCTAGGGAGAACCCCAATAAAACCAACCTAGGCACAAGTCCAACAGAGCCTATAAGCAGTATGATTAATAAATAGACCGGAAAGGTTGATTAAGCCTGTATACATGCAGATTAAAGCTAACCCCGTATACATACAGATAAAGCTAACCGTTGATACCCACCCCTTAGGAAAGCTGTAAATGGGATGAGGCAAACACAGTCATGCAACAATTTGAGTTGGCAAAGGGGGCGCCAAAGATAGCCCAGTCCACTTATAATGGATGAATTGTCAAACTCTTCCCATGCAGTGAGGCGATTTAAGGCACTTCCCTGTTCACCAGAGCATATATTCTTACCAGGCAAAGTAGCTACGCTACAGGATGACCAGTTAGTGATGAATACAAGGAGTTTATTGCTGGACGAACTGTATGGCCACAATGCAACAACGAAAGTCTTACCCTTAGCTTACGGCGAAAGTCGAAATGAAAGGGGGTGGCCCTGCCCTGCCTCTTCCTGGCAATGACAAGCCCACCCTTGGCCAAGGTGCTTCTTGTGGGTGCTTTGGCGATCCTCCCTCCTGGGAGAGCAAGGATTCCTGGGACTTCTAGTTCCAAAACAGGCAGCAGCAAATGGAGTCCCGCTGTATTTTAAAAAGCTTGGTAGAATAGGTCACACAAGGCCTCCGGGTAAATTACAGGTCTGTACAAGTAGTAAGCTATTTAGGTAAATGTATTACTACACACTATCCTGAAAATTCCAAAATCAACTATCTTCCTATTATAAACTAAACTGAAAATTAATTTTACAGGTGGTAAGCTATGCCCCTGTCAAATTACAGTGTTGATTCTGACATGTTTTCGGTATAAGTAGAAAAACCCGGGTTCTAACTCGATATGGTGAGGAGATCAAACTTAGATGAAAAGTGCTCAATCAATCAAAGACATTTATAGAGCGCACCACTTACCCGTCGGGTCTCAGGGCGCTGGGGGGGGGGCCAAGTAGGAGAAGGACCTTCCTCCTGTTGTCGTTCTTCGGATGCGGGGGACGGCGGCGAGGGCGTGGCTGGCTGATCGGAGGTGGCGTTTGGGAGCGTAGAAGTTGATTCGGTTGTTGAGGTAGCTCGGACCTTGATCGTGCAGGGCTTTGTGTGTGTGGGTGAGGAGACGGAAGGTGATTCTTTTGTTGACGGGGAGCCAGTGCAGGTCTCTCAGGTGTCCGGAGATGTGGCTGTTACGTGGGATGTCGAGGATGAGTCTGGCTGAGGCGTTCTGGATCCGCTGAAGTCTCTTCTGGAGCTTGGCGGTGGTTCCGGCGTAGAGGGCGTTGCCGTAGTCCAGTCGGCTGGTGACGAGGGCCTGGGTGACGGTCTTCCTGGTCTCCGTGGGGATCCACCAGAAGATCTTCCGTAGCATGCGCAGGATGTTGAAGCACGCTGAGGAGACGGCGTTGACTTGCTTGGTCATGGAGAGGGAGGAGTCCAGGATGAAACCCAGGTTGCGTGCGTGGTTAGTCGGTTTGGGTGCGGTGCCCAGGGCGGGGGGCCACCAGGAGTCGTCCCAGGCAGTGGGCGTGGAGCCCAGGATGAGGACCTCCGTCTTGTCCGAGTTCAGTTTCAGGCGGCTGGTCGTCATCCACTCGGCTACCTCCTTCATCCCTTCGTGCAGGTTGGCTCTGGCGGCGGCGGGGTCGTTGGTCAGGGAGAGGATCAGCTGGGTGTCGTCGGCGTAGGAGATTATGTTGAGGTTGTGTTGGCGTGCGATGGCCGCGAGGGGGCTCATGTAGACGTTGAAGAGGTTGAAGAGGGTAGGGCTCAGTGCTGACTTACAATAAGCAAAGAATATTGAGGTTTAGCACTGTCTTACATTAAGATATATTATTTTGTTGCCTTGGGCACTTTTAATTTTTTTTTTAACCATTACGAATAGCAACATAAAAGCTAGATCTGATCATAGTATAATTCAGTTTCATGAGCGAGTGGTCAGATTGTTATCTTTTTATGAAGTATCCAAATTGTCCTAAGAAAACTAGGTATACATTTCTTCAAATTATTTAACATTGTAACAAGCATTTACAATGCAATGGTCTCGTCTTTGTTAAAGTTAGAGCTATTGGCATTGCTCATTACATTATTTTTGTTTATAAACAAATAAATGGCAGTCATTTACAATGCCAATAGCTTAATCTCTCTCAAATGCGAGACCTATTGCATTTGCACCCACACATGCAGCCACACCCACACAGAGCACCACACAGAGCGCCACTCACACACACACAGAGCGCCACTCACACACACACACAGAGCGCCACTCACACACACACACACAGAGCGCCACTCACACACACACACACACACACAGAGCGCCACTCACACACACACACACAGAGCGCCACTCACACACACACACACAGAGCGCCACTCACACACACACACACAGAGCGCCACTCACACACACACACAGAGCGCCACTCACACACACAGAGCGCCACTCACACACACAGAGCGCCACTCACACACACACACAGCGCCACCCCCACACACACACAGCGCCACCCCCACACACACACAGCGCCACCCCCACACACACACAGCGCCACCCCCACACACACACAGCGCCACCCCCACACACACACACAGCGCCACCCCCACACACACACAGCGCCACCCCAACACACACCGCCACCCACACACACACACACACAGCGCCACCCACACACACACACAGCGCCACCCACACACACACACAGCGCCACCCACACACACACTTCGTGAAACGCTCCTGAGGCGGAAGCCGGGAGATTGTGTGCTTGCAACCCTTGCATTTTAAAAAATTACCTGATTTTAATTGTGAAGTGCTTCGCGCTAGCTACTTTGTTTAAAGGGCTGATCTGCCCTAGCTCCACTGTGGTCCCTGTCCTCACGCAGCAGATTGCTTGCTGACGCCGGACTGTGGAGGGGCGGGCCGCCATCTTGGGGGAAACTGGAGGGGTACGGACTAGTTGTCATTCTTCCCACCCTCCTCACGCCCTATAAATGTGTCTATGACCTCGTCCGCGCAGCAGGCGCGCCAAAGACAAGCCCGTCTGCGCCAGTCCTGCGCCGCTCGCCAGAAATGCTGGTGAAATTAGGCCAGGTAGGCGAGCTTACTCTAGAACTGAGCTACTTAACCTACGCCCCGCCATATCTCAGGACTGTCTCCCCCCCTTTTGATCCCATGAGCAGCCCGGTCACCCATTCTTATGACCTATTTAGTCTCCCGGTCCCCACTACTACAGGACACACACACACACACAGAGCGCCACACACACACACACACACACACACACACACACACAGAGCGCCACACACACACACACAGAGTGCCACACACACACACACACACACACACACAGAGCGCCACACACACACAGAGCGCCACACACACACACACACACAGCGCCACACACACACACAGAGCGCCACACACACACACACACAGAGCGCCACACACACACACACAGAGCGCCACACACACACACACACCGAGCGCCCCACACACACACACACACACACACCGAGCGCCCCACACACACACACACACACCGAGCGCCACACACACACACCGAGCGCCACACACACACACACACACACACCGAGCGCCACACACACCGAGCGCCACACACACACACACACACACACACACACCGAGCGCCACACACACACACCCACACACACACACACCGAGCGCCACACACACACACACGAGCGCCACACACACACACACCGAGCGCCACACACACACACACACACACCGAGCGCCACACACACACACACACACACCGAGCGCCACACACACAGAGCGCCACACACACACACACACACACACACACACACACACAGCGCCACACACACACACACCGAGCGCCACACACACACACACACACACACTGAGCGCCACACACACACACCGAGCGCCACACACACACACACACACCGAGCGCCACACACACACACCGAGCGCCACACACACACACCGAGCGCCACACACACACACACCGAGCGCCACACACACACACACCGAGCGCCACACACACACACACACAGCGCCACCCCCACACACACAGCGCCACCCCCACACACACAGAGCGCCACTCACACACACACACAGAGCGCCACTCACACACACACAGAGCGCCACTCACACACACACACACAGAGCGCCACTCACACACACACACACAGAGCGCCACTCACACACAGAGCGCCACTCACACACACACACAGAGCGCCACTCACACACACACACAGAGCGCCACTCACACACACACACAGAGCGCCACTCACACACACACACACAGAGCGCCACTCACACACACACACAGAGCGCCACTCACACACACACACAGAGCGCCACTCACACACACACACAGAGCGCCACTCACACACACACACAGAGCGCCACTCACACACACACACAGAGCGCCACTCACACACACACAGAGCGCCACTCACACACACACAGAGCGCCACCCCCACACACACAGCGCGCCACTCACACACACACACAGAGCGCCACTCACACACACACACAGAGCGCCACTCACACACACACAGAGCGCCACTCACACACACACAGAGCGCCACTCACACACACACACACAGAGCGCCACTCACACACAGAGCGCCACTCACACACACACAGAGCGCCACTCACACACACACAGAGCGCCACTCACACACACAGAGCGCCACTCACACACACAGAGCGCCACTCACACACACAGAGCGCCACTCACACACACAGAGCGCCACTCACACACACAGAGCGCCACTCACACACACAGAGCGCCACTCACACACACAGAGCGCCACTCACACACACAGAGCGCCACTCACACACACAGAGCGCCACTCACACACACAGAGCGCCACTCACACACACAGAGCGCCACTCACACACACAGAGCGCCACTCACACACACAGAGCGCCACTCACACACAGAGCGCCACTCACACACAGAGCGCCACTCACACACACAGAGCGCCACTCACACACACAGAGCGCCACTCACACACACAGAGCGCCACTCACACACACAGAGCGCCACACACACAGCTGTTGCGTTTGAGCGTTACTAGCATGCACGGACCTGAAGCATGCTTGTCAACATTTGGGACCACCCAATGACAAGAATTATCTGCAGAAAAGGAGGGCGGCTGCCACCTTGCAATGAGTGAGCCATGGTTAAGCAGGAAGTTTTAAACAAGAAAAACGATCACAATCAGGGAACAGAGGCAAGAAAAACTAGCACAACCAGGGAACAGAGGCAAGAAAAAAATGATCACAACCAGGGAACAGAGGCAAGAAAAAACTAGCACAACCAGGGAACAGAGGCAAGAAAAAAAGAGCACAATCAGGGAACAGAGGCAAGAAAAAACTAGCACAACCAGGGAACAGAGGCAAGAAAAACGAGCACAACCAGAGGGCAGAGGCAAGAAAAGCGAGCACAACGAGGGAACAGAGGCAAGAAAAACAAGCACAACCAGGGAAGAGGCAAGAAAAACTAGCACAACCAGGGAACAGAGGCAAGAAAAGCGAGCACAACGAGGGAACAGAGGCAAGAAAAACAAGCACAACCAGGGAAGAGGCAAGAAAAACTAGCACAACCAGGGAACAGAGGCAAGAAAAACGAGCACAACCAGAGAACAGAGGCAAGAAAAACGAGCACGAACAGAGGCAAGAAAAACGAGCACAAACTGAGGCAAGAAAAACAAGCACAACCAGAGAACAGAGGCAAGAAAAACGAGCACAACCAGGGAACAGACAAGAAAAACGAACACAATCAGAGAAGAGGCAAGAAAAACGAGCAAACCAGAGAACAGAGGCAACTGGCGGTGGGGCGCACTAGCCCATTCTCTGAAAACACTACATGAACCGGAGGGGGGAGGTGGGGGGGCACTAGGAAAGGGTGGAACAGCTTAAAATTGTTTCCAGGGGCTCCCTCTGGAAAACTGCTAGGCCGCCCAGACTCCTTAACTTTCCAATCCTGCTGCCAACTCAGTCCGGGGTTGCACCTCAGTTTCACGCACCATCGAGGCTTCCAGGCGCCCCTTTTTCTCCCCTCATACCCCAGGGCAGCAGCAGAGAGCGTGTCCCGGGGCTCTGAGGCCCTCTCCCGGCCCGCTCCATGTTGTGGTCCCCCCAGCTCCCCCGGACTCACTTTGGCGATGGCCTTCCTGTAGCGGGTCACCGCCTGCTCGATGAGGCTGGAGACCTGTAGGGCACCACCACCCGGGTCCTCCCAAAGGGGCGCTCCTCCACACCCGGGAGCTCCAGTCGCGTCGCGGGGCTCGGGGACTGCCTCTAACACTTGTCCCAGCGCGGGGTAGCCTCCCGCCTGGGTCCAGAGGGTGTGGCTTCTTTTCCAGTCCGGCCCAGCGTGGGGTAGGCTCCCGCCTGGCTCTTCTCTCCGGAACACACCACCATCAGGTTCCCGACGTCTTTCCTCTGTCTACAGGAGCGCGGGGTGGGCTCCCGTCTGCTTCCCGTTTTCTTATAAGTACTTCCGGGTCAAGATGGGCAGCGCGGCGGTGATCTCGTCGGGGCTCTACCCGGGGTAGGCACCCGTTTCGTATTAATAAATAAAAGTCGGCAATTGCAGCAGGCAATGCGGGGTAGGCTCATGTGCCGAAATCGGTGGCTGCAAAGGGTCAAGTCGCAGGGTGGGCACTTGCGCAACAAAATTCAACAAGCGCTCACCATGTCTGTAAGCCCAGTCATTTTCAGACTGGGGGGCGTGTTTCTTTAGACTTTTTTTCTGTTGATTGACTGAAGAAGTCACAGATAAAAAACATGAAAAAAACACGCCCTTCAATCCAAAACGGACGGGGCTTAAAGTGACAGACAAAGCTCTTTTCCAATGGCTGGCCGCCGTTTAGGAAGCCAGCCAATGGAGAAGAGCTGGCTTGTTTAAGCCCCATACACGAAAACATAAAATCTCACCAGCGAGACTACGCAAGCGCAGCCTACGCTAGCCGAGACCTAAAAAAGGAAGCTTTATAGACTTACTTTACAACTGCACCGATTATAACCCTTGGAGTTGCCCATACTTCAGTCTAAAGCTAGGCGGGATCATTCACTAAAATGGGAAGAAACAAATTTCAAATCTCTGCAATTTTTCGTGGGTAATGCTAATGTTAGATGAACAATTGTTACTTACCTGTAAACAGGTGGTTCTCCAGTATTGGTGTCTTTCATAGATTCACATGCTTGAATATTCCAAGTCATCGGAGTGGGAGTCCCACAGTAAATAAAATAGCAATAATATACCAATAATATGTAAATGTAAAACATAACAAATGAAATACACATTAGAAAAAACAGGCAGTAAATGCCTAGACATAATTCATCATAGGAATCCATGAATTGAGAAAAAACACTTGTAGCCCATTCCTGTCATTATGTTGGTCCAAACTGTAGCCAATCAGGCACCAGCAGTCCTCCAGAACCTTCTCGTCAGAGCTCAACACCTCAGATTTTCATAGCACAAGAGTGACCACAGAGTATGAGGAGAAGAGAGCCTCTGAGAGGAGGAGGGTGGGTCGCATGTGAATCTATGAAAGACACCAATACTGGAGAACCACCTGTTTACAGGTAAGTAACAATTATTCTTCTCCAGTATTAGGGTGTCTTTCATAGATTCCCATGCTTGAATATAGAATAGAAAGCAGTAATATCGGAAGAAAACTTCCCAGTCATGATACACATGCATAAACTTATAAAACGAATATGCGTATAGTCATGCAAAGCAGACAGAGGCACACCTTATTGAAAAAGATTGCGAAGCACAGCCTGTCCCACTGCATTGTCTGCTTCGTTGATAGCACCCAGGCAGTAATGTTTCGTAATCGTGTGCCTGCTTGACCACGTGGCTGCTCTGCAGATCTGATGCAGCGGCACACCGGCGAACAGGGCAGTTGAAGACGACATCACTCTGGTCGAATGAGCCCTCACTGAAGACTGAAGAGGCTTGCCTGCCTGTTGATGGCAGAAAGCGATGGCCGAGGAAACCCAACGAGCAATTATAGGTTTGGTAACAGGACTCCCCCTGTGGAAACGTCCATAAGCTATGAACAGTTGATCAGCTTTACGAAAAGGGGCTGTTCTGCTGATGTAAAACTTTAGGCACCTTTTAATTTCCAAGGAGTGCACACGCTGCTCCGCTGGAGACTGTGGATTAGAAAAGAAAGTCTTTAGGAAAACAGGTTCGTTGATGTGGAAATCTGAAGGCACCTTAGGCAGGAACGTGGGATTAGTACGAACCACTACACAGTCAGGTTGAAACTGCAGAAATGGAGGATTTACAGTGAAGGCAGGTATATCACTTACGCGACGAGAAGATGTCAGCGCAAGGAGAAGAGCAACCTTCCAAGTGAGAAACTTCAAGTCTGCCTTCGAAAGGTGCTTTCATAAGTTGTGATAACATGATGTTAAGGTGCCAACTAGGAGGAGGGCGCCGAATCGGTGGGAACTTGCGAAATAATCCTTTGAAAAATTTGCGTATTATCCTGGAAGAACAGAGGGAAGTGACGCCATCCTGACGGAAGCGGGAAATTGCTGCCAGAAAAACTCTCAAAGTTGAATGAGAGAGTCCAGACTGAGCAAGTTGCAAAAAGAATGGAAGGAGCTGCGCAGGCGTGGAATGAATGGGATGGATCCCAGCAGCTGCGCACCAATGGCAGAATCTCTTCCATTTAAGTTTATAGGTTTTAACAGTTGACGGAGCTCTAGCCTGAGCGAGGATGTCTCTAAAGTCTGATGGGATGGCTAGGTGAGCAAATTCAAGGTGCTCAGGTTCCAAGCTGACAAATTCAGAGAGGAGGGGTCTGGATGGCAAATCTGACCCCGGTCCATCGTGAGAAGGTCCACACGAGGACGAAGACGGATGGGCTCGCACTGGGATAGAAGTAGCTCTGAAAACCACGCCTGACAAGGCCATCTGGGGGCGATCAGAAGAATGTGGCAAGGCTGTCTCCGCATTTTCCACAATACCCGATGGCACCAGAGGGATTGGAGGAAAAGCGTAAGCAAAGAGATTGCACCAATTCATCAAAAGGGCATTGCCCTGTGATCCTCGGTGGGGATGCCAGCTTGCATAAGATGGGCATTTCTGGTTCTGTGGTGTGGCAAAGAGATCCAGTGGTGGATGGCCCCATCTCCGAAAAACCAGTTCGATTGATGGTGCAACTCCCACTCGTGGGTCGATGACGTGGACCTGCTGAGGGAATCCGTTAGGATGTTGGAAACCCCTAGTAGATGGACTGCAGTGAGAGTGACTTGATTTAGAGCCCAGTCCCAGATCGACTGCGCCAGATGCGACAAGATTGGAGACTTTGTTCCACCCTGCTTGTTTATATAATGCGTTTATATAATGCATGCTGGTTGTGTTGTCCGTCTGAATAAGGACTGCCTCTCCTTGGATCAAGAGATAAAAAGACTTGAGCGCCAGAGAAATGGCCATTTGCTCCAGCCTGTTGATGTGCCAGGCTCTCTTGAGGCAAAGTCTACTTGCCCTTTATAGACAGGCCTTGAAGATGAGCACCCCATCCCTCCAACGAGGCATCCGTCGTCAGAGTGATGGAAAGGAACGACGACCCTGTCGAAAGATTGGATGGCTACGCCCACCATTTGAGGGCCTCTCTCAGACTATGTCGTTGAAGGAATCGGTGACCTGGCGCCACTGTCCATCCAGTTCCTCTTGGATGGGACGTGTCCGTAATCTGCAATTTGGGATCAATGCAATGCACAATGACGCCATTCCTCGAAATTATTTTAATAGTCGGACAGTAACGGACTGTCTTGCGCGCAAAAGAGAACCAATTGAAGAATCTTTTGTTGTCGTTCCTGAGATACAAAAGCTTTTGCAAGAGCTGTATTTAACGTGGCCCCTAAAAAGTTCTTGCAGGTTGTTGGATGTAATTGGGACTTGGCCACGGTGATGGATAGCAATGGCGGAATGCCCCAGAATTTATTCGAGTTCCGATTAACGATTACCCCTGATGAAGGCAAATGCCGAAATGCATTGGGATTGAATTAATGGATGTATATGATTGAGAACCCTATTTGGAGCTCATATTCTGGATGAATAATGAATTGATGAGTACAATTTAAGAACCACAATAAAATGCATTTTTGAAGACGCCGGATTATAAACTTTATTCTATATAAGTTTTGGCAGTGTGAGCTGCACATTGAGCCTGTGCCCAGGGGACACCCACACAACCCAGTGTTGGTGCAACTAGTAGCACGTTGATGGATAGACCGAGGGAGCGAAACACCTCCTGACAAAGGCGAATATCCTGAAGCAGCTGTGTACGAGACTGAGATTTTAGGAGACAGTTGTCCAGGTAAGGAAAAATCTGTACACCCTGAAGAAGTAGATAAGCTACCACAGGAGCCAACACCTTCGTAAAGACGCGAGGGGCTGAACATAGGCCGAAACGCAGTACTTTGAACTGGAAATCCCTCCGTCCCACGCGGAAACGTAAATACTTCGATGTCGCGGTAGAATAGGGACATGGAAGTAGGCGTCTTGGAGGTCGATAGTTCCCATGAAATCCCCCACTGAGAGTAGTCGTAAGATCTCCACCAGCGTTAACATGCAGAAGGATTGGCACTGGAGATATTTGTTGAGTGCTCGTAAATCCAATATCGGCCTCCAATCCAGAGTCTTCTTTATCACATGGAAAAAACGGGAATGAAATCCCATTCCCCGTTGAGACTTTGGTACCACTTCGACGGCACCCTTCTGTATCATAAGACGAACTTGATGTAATAGTTCCCCGATGGGTGCTGATGGTGGGCCGGAAGGTGGAGTGGGCGGAGGAAGTTTGACGAACTCCAGAGCATGGCCTTTCTCTACGATGTCCAGAACCCAACGGTCCGAAGTGATGGAGGACCATTGAGAACAAAACAGGGAGATTCAACCTCCAACTTTTTGGGGGTAAAGGCAAGTCATTGTCGCTTGGGAGCAGATCCCCTGTAAGAAGATCTCCCCCTATAGGGTTTAGAAGACTGTTGTCGGGAAGACTGCTGTTGGTTGTTTGAATAGCGTTGGTTGCCTTGGTTGTAGGAACGGTATGGAGTATTTCCTCCTTGAAAAGTGGACGAGGTGCCGCGTCCACGTGCACCCTGAAAGGGCTGTTTCCGAAACTTCAAAGTTCCTAGAGAGCGAGCAGTGTCTGTCTTTTTTAATGGACCGTAAAGCTTCAGCAACATGAGCCCCAAACAAAGACTCGCCGTCATACGGCATATCGAGGATCTTTGTATGTACCTCCTGTTGGAAAGATGTGGAACGCAACCAACCTTGCCTACATAGAACAGCCACTCCAGCGAGTTGCCGAAAACCAGTGCAGGCGATGTCTACGGCACAATCAATTATCTCCTCCGATTTTCTCTTCCCTTCTTGGAGATGTTGCAAAGCCTCCGCCTTTGAAGCATCCGGAATTAAGGCCACATAAGCTGTCATGTCGTCGTAACGCCCCAAAATGGCCAAAGCATTGGCCGCTCTCACTGTGGTGGAAGCCATGGTAGAAAATTTGCGGCCTATAGCATCCATGCGACGACCTTCGCGATCTGGTGGGGCAGTAACAGCCGATGCAGGATTCCGTGAACGACGCTGAGCCACTTGTGTAACCACTGAATCGGGTTTTGGCTGTCCAATGAGTGCCAACAGGTGCCTTATATTTCTTTTCCAAACTGGGCATCTGAGCCGGAAGTGTATTAGGGGTCTGCATCAATTTTATTCCTTCGGCCCAAATAAAGTCAATTATAGGCACAGTATGGACTTGTTTGAAAGGCTGGTTTTTAAAGTCAGAGAAAGCAATCCTCCTCTCTTTGGACTCTAGGCAATTTGAAGCGTTGGGCTGCCCTGTCCATCAACTGATGGAAACTCGCATTATCTACATGAGGAGAATCCCCTGGTGTGGCCAGAGATGGGGACGGTGTTTGAACTTGGTAATTATCCCACTCCGCCATATTGTCATACTCATCATCATCACGAACCTCACCATCTTCGCAGTCAGGAGAAACCTAATCTTCATCGTAGGCATACACAGTCGTGTGTATCTAAACAGATGTTTGAACTTGAGGAGCAGAAGTAGACAGAGGTGCTAAAAGAGCCGGCATAGTAACCGGTGGCAGAATAGCAGGGGCTCCAGGCACTTGTGGAGATGACGGAAAACGTCTGTTGTAGTCGTCCAACATATGTTGGAGATTAGAGATAAGCGACAAGGGTAGCGTCGCCGTAGGAGCTTGACCCAGCGTAGTTTCCTGCTGGAAATACTGGTCTTCATCATAGTTACTGTAATCCTGGCACTTGATGACCAAATCAGATGGACTACGTGCTGCTCTAAATGATTTGTGAACATCTTCTTCTGGGTCCTGCTCCGAGTCTGTGGCAAACAAAGGCGAGGGAGGCTGAGGATCACTGGAGATGGAAATCTGTTCCACAGGCACCTTGCGGCGTTGGTAAAGAGTTTCAACATCGACAGATCAAGTGGACGAGAATGGCAACATTGGCAGTGAGGCAAACGTAGAAGCAGTCGTCGTTAGAGCCACACTGGCAGCATCCGGTATAGTCGACGGTACCGTCGTCGACGGTAATGGCGTCGACGGTGCCTTTGTGACGAAGTCGACAACGAAGATGACTTCTTTTTTGTCGACGGTGCGGTCGTCGACGGTGCGGTCATAGAAGAGGCCGTCGACTAATGTGACTTCTTCACACTCTTCGTCGACGATGACTTGGTCGTCGATGGGGAAGGCTTCTTCGTCGACGACGACGATGCAATCGGAATGACAGACGTCGGAACGACTGTCGACGGTCCCGGCGACGCAGAAGCATGTTTTCTTACAAAAACATGAGCAGAAGATGCAGTAGATGCCCGAGAGCCAGGTCTCGTGGGCGTGGACGTAGTAGGTAGAGGTATAGACACCGCAGGGGCCAAAGAGAGGGACATTTTCTTTTTCTTGATGAAAGGTGAGGGCAACTCCTGCACACTACTACGTTTAGATACTGCTTGGAATCGACCAGAAGTGAAACTTTCGGCATCAGAAAGTACACCATCCTTATCCTTGAGTCTCTGAAGCCATAACAGAAGGCGGCCTTCCCTGTCCTTTAGAGTTTTTGTGGAGAAAGTTCTACAGAACTTACTTTCCCACTTCATGGTCGGGGTAAAAACAGTAAATACACTTACTGTGTGGATCCTCTGAATAAAGACGCAGCTTTCCACAAGAAGAGCAAGGTCTGAAGAGAGATTTCTTACTTGTAGACATTCTGAAAAGCACAGGAAAACCTGAAGAAACTGAGAAAACTGAGCAGAGCTCAGGGAGACTCCCTTACACACGACGTGCGGTAGAAAATCTGAGGTGTTGAGCTCTGAGGAGAAGGTTCTGGAGGACTGCTGGCGCCTGATTGGCTACAGTTTGGACCAACATAATGACAGGAATGGGCTACAAGTGTTTTTTCCCTATTCATGGATTCCTATGAGGAATTATGTCTAGGCATTTACTGCCTGTTTTTTCTAATGTGTATTTCATTTGTTATGTTTCACATTTACATATTATTGGTATATTATTGCTATTTTATTTACTGTGGGACTCCCACTTAGACGACGGGGAATATTCAAGCATGTGAATCTATGAAAGACACCCTAATATTGGAGAAAGTGGATTCATTACGCACCTAAATAGTATTCCTTGTTTTAGGTGGCAAAATATTATTGGATATTGGTGACACATACTAGGAATCAATTGGAGTTTACTTTTTTTTGGAATTCCATTTTTAAGTTGAAAAACATTACAATAGTCTGACATTTCATAAGATATGCATATAACATTTCTTGGGTTCACCATATAGTTAGACCGGCCTCTCCGAAGTAAAGATTTGTTTATATATGAAAAAAAAGCACTGTTTGAAATCGTATACTCTCACTACTAACAGCACAAACTTTTAAGGTATGCTGCTTTCCCCACTTTCGCACACGAGTACCATTAAGATAGTTGAATGTTTAATGCGACTTGTTTGCTAATCCTCATGCAAAAAAGTGCTTCCTTAATACACAATGAATACCTTGACAGTATGCGCAACAAAAGGTTTACTAATATTGTATTGACAGTTCAACATGCTTGCAGATCTGGTCATAGAACTAAAACAGTATTACACTGCAACACATTGACACTTAGATGCATTTTGCTGGTCTATCAGCAATGTACTTAAACAGATAGAGCGCTCAAAATGTGATTTTTTCATAAAACATTCTAGGTTCTCAAAAATGAAAGACCGAAACCTAATACAAATTGTATCCATGTACCAAGTGGGATGAGATATTCAACAGCCAAGAAACAACGGTCAAATTCTTGAACTCATGGTTCACTTCTAATATTAAAAAGTAGTAGAAATTGTATTGCCACAGTGCAAAGTGCCCATTTATTTGCAGTATTATGAGAGTTTCCTTGATTATCCTACAAGGACAAAAAAAACGTAGATGCATATATTTTTTACCTATTTAATGTCATAATTCGATTCGTTTTTTTTTTAAAAGCAGCCTAAAATCTACCCACGGCGGTTAACAATTTTTAGTCTGTTCTTATTCACATTCCTAGATACGACCTATTTAACACCATCTGGGTGACCGAAAACTCAAAGAAGAGTTTACAACAGTGAGTCAACTCACTTAGCAGCAACAAAATTGAGATAAGGCAAAGGTTACTGCTCCGTGCTGGGTGCAAGGGCAGTTCACAAATACATCTTCAGACAATCCCACAACAGAGGCAGTGCTGTATGTCCTATTAATTATTAATAAGGAAAAATAATCAACTTAGCATGCCACACAAAAGAGGTATATAAAAAGCATAAGAAGGACCATCACTGAGGAGGACGTAACCAGCAATATTGAAGACTTTGTTATTGGGGGTGGGGAGGGGGGTCACTGAAGGGGGTTGGTGTGAAAGTTTTCTTCAAAGGATCGCAGGCAGTTACCTTAAATGCTTAAAAGTGCTCAGATTTAAAAATAGCTAGAGGTACCCCAACAATCAGCTAATAATACTTTTGAAGTCAGGAGGCAGTGAACCAGTCTCGTGCTGCTTTAATACCAAGATGGCGAGCTCTGGGTAGGAACTGAAGCCCCAAACCGTGCTGTTGAGAACTGGATTCTGCTTATACACAATACAGCAGCGAGGCAGGGCAGTGTATGCAGCGAGACATCAACAAAAAGCAACAGCATTCATCCATGGCAGCATATGTATATAAAGTCCTTGACAGAAAAGTCAGAATCCCTAACTTGTTCCAGCAGAGGTCCAGCTTACTGTGCTACTCAAACCGAGAGGGGGCAGTGTTGCAGTGAAATAGATGGGTTACATGCAAAACACACAACGGGTCAGATATTGTGGGCTCGACGGACTAAGTGGAGTAACATCTTTATTTCCAAAGCTCTCCAATAGGCTGATGCTGGGCTTCTTTCATTGCTTCATCAGCAAGAGATCGGATTTCACCGTGCAAATCTTCAATGGTCTTGGAAGCATCAATCACCTAAATTATCCCCAAAAGAAAAGAATCGTAATCAGCATGCTGTAGTGATATGTACACACAGTAAACACCACAACGGTCTGTAAGCATTTGCTCGGTGCGGGATAAGACATGGCATCATTTCACCCTCTGAACTACATAGATTGATCTAAATGTGGTCACCCAAATGAATCACTTCAGAAAGCATAAGGCAAGGATAATTTGTCATGTCTAGATCAAGAGTGCAGTCAAGGTACTCAAATGTATCCAAGGAAGAAAATACAGCCCATTGCTACTATTAGGATAATCCACCACTGGAACGTTCTAATTCTATACCCACCTCACCTGGTTTGCTTAAGTGTGACCTGACTCACCTTGTTGATCTAACTCCTTCACTCACTGCCAGTCCCCTTCCCCTCTGGGGGGATTCTGCAATGGAAATGCTAAGCCAAAAACGTCTGTCACTAAAGCCAACCAATCATGAGTTACAAGTCAGCTGTATTGGCCAAAGACGAGAAAATATTTTTTTACGTCTCATAATTTAAACTGTATATTTTAACAAGCTAGAACACAAGACCATGGGATACATGTGGCATATTATAAAAAATTTTTACAAAAAAATGTTTTTAAACACAACAGGAATTCTATTTTTGACCCTGGGTCAATTGATCTTTTCCATCCCATTTTGCTGAGTTGTTCATATGCAATTGTTAGAAATAGGATCCCTGGCTGGCCAGGGCTTGCGCCAAAGTCAGAGACCACCACTCCCAAGTCAGGGCAAGGGAGTTACACGCCAAGATAACCCCTGCTCACCCTCTAGGTAACGTGGCGCGAGCAGCAAGGCTAAACTTGGAGGCGATGTGAGTTAAGTATTTGCGCACGCACCCCAGCAACAACACCCAAGGCCCACCACAAAGGAAACTCCACACAAGGTTATATATAAAAATAGCCTTTGTATTATACCAAAACACATCAGATAAAACACACACTTTACAATGTGCCAACAGGCACGGGCAGAATTTTCAGGGGATATGTACAAGACAGGGCCACCTGGACCACTGTCAGGAATCGGCACTTTTAGAACTTGAAATACAGTAAGAACTAGCACTTAGAACATAGAGTATAAATCACTGTAGCAAAAAATAGAACATAAAGCACACAACCAGTAACTACTGGTAAAGGTTAAGTACCACCTACGCAATCCTAACCACCTTAGGAACAGGTCACGCGGGAACCAGGACCTCACTAGCACCACCTGTACTAGCAAGAACAACCACCTAAGTATCACAATACCTGTAGGGGTATAAGCACATAACACATGATGCATAACATACATTCAGCGGTGTAAGGAAGGAAAACACATGATGCATCAACAACACATTCAGAGGTGTAAGAACAAGGCACATGACGTATAAAAACACATTCAGAGGGGCAGCAAAAGAACAATTGCGCCAAACTCACATAAGTCACCACCTGTGACTGTTCCTAGGGCAACTGTCCTTGTGGGGGCTAGGACGCCCTGTGTCCCAGTGTCAGGGGCTAAACGTTGCAGCTGCCCACGAAGTGCTGGGCAGCTGTGTAGATCATGAGGGCCAACACGTTGGAGCCTCGCAGGCTCAATAAGACTGATTGCCACCTAGAGCCTCTCTGGGCTCTTAAAACAAACGTGGCGCTGCTGAGCCTCTCTCAGGGCTCAAGAACAAAATGTGGGCTGGGAGCCTTGGGGCTCTACAACAAGGGATGCCCCCAGAACAGCTGTGCCCCCAAATCACGTTGGAGCCTCGTGGGCTCTAATACACAATGGCGCCTCTGGGCCTCTCGGGGCTCAAATTAAGAATATGCCCCGCGTTGGAGTCCCCCTCTCTGGGGACTCAAGTTTGCCAAGATGCCCCTCTGAGCCTCGCTAGGCTCTCTGTAAGAATGCGGCCACTGGTGGAGCCTTCAGGGCTCAAAACAAACAATGCCCCCCTTCTTTGGAGCGGCCCTCTGTCCACCGGGGCCGCTCTAAGACCAACAGAGGAAACTGCTCTCTCACGCGGAGAGAGCACACAGGAGGGGCGGGCACCGGCAATGTGCCCCGACGCCCCCCCTCTATTGCAAGCAACCCCGGGCTTTACTCACCGGCTTCTCCAGGTTCGCGCTGGGTCCCTGCGGAGTCTCTCCTGGGCAGTGGCTCTGCACAAGAGCTCCCGCTCCTCGGGGGCTCTCTCCACGCTTCTCCCTCTCCCTCCGGGGCTCTCCCTCGCTCTTGGGAGCCCGGGGGGGGGGGGTAGGTGGGGGGGGACCAGGTGCCGGCTCTCTTCTCACCGGAGCGCGGGGTGAGCTCCCGTCCGCTTCCGGTTGTCTCGATGTCCCGCCCCCGGACTGCCTGACTTCCGGTCTGGCAGCCAATGGCAGCGCGACCCCTTGGGCGAGCCTCCAGGCTCCGGGGCGCGCTGCTAAGGTTAACTCGGTGAATTTCGAGGGGCAATGCCGGGTGGGCACCGGCTCCGTTTAAAATAAAGAATAGATCGAGGTGGGCACTATCAGGGCGGACAACGCCGGGTGGGCACCGGCCTCAGCAAAATAAAGCGCTCTCAAGCGCTAGTCAAAATCAAGCGCTTCCAGGCGCTAAAGCAAAAGTAAAGCGCTCCCAGCACTAAAGAGATAATTACAGCGCTCCCAGCGCTATGGGACAGCACAAGTCCAGGAAAAGGTCCCTCTGCAGAACAAGGCAAGGGGGGGGGGCAAGGCTTGGCCAGGGGCCAGCTCACTGGGCCCTTCAGGCAGGAAGGCAGTCCCAAGTGGCGGTTCCTCCTGGCACCAGCAGCAGCCCCCTCAGGATCATGGCAGAACATTTTGTTAGGGGACACAGCCCCTTCTTATACTTCAAATTCCTTTGTCTGAAGGTGCAGGGTGGGGGAGAAACCAGTCGCAGCTGGTTTTGGAGCACCCTTGATGGCTCAACCACCCCTTTCATTCACTGGCAGGGCTAGGGTCATCAGTCGCACCACAGGGGGTGGAGCCAGAATTTTGTGGGGAAAACCCAGCCTCATTCAGGACACAGGTGCACTCCTCCCCTCACATCAGCATGCTAATCTCAGCACTCACCAGTGGGCAGACCCATCCAGACATCCTGGAGCCTGGCATCCCCGCCAGCTCCAGCCAATCACACTCCAGCACCCTCACAGCACACGTACAGCCATGTCTAGAAGTGGCACTTCCCCACTAGACACATACACGCCGCACATACCATTGCACAGCATTCACTCTCACGAGTTTGCACATACCAAACTTGAGCATGCACGCCTCACGCATCAGGAACTACCAGGGACACAGACATTCCCCATGCATTCCTATGGGAGGGCAGGCCAACCTCACTCCACGCACTCAGAGTGCGCATGCACTTTCCACTGGGACACAGTGAAAGTGCGCAGAAACCAAAAATCACTACCACCAGGTCACCATTAAAAGCAAAAAGTTCAGGGGTGAACCTGCCAGAAGGGCCAAGTCCAACAGCAATGTTTCTGCAAATGTAAGAATTACCTTCCAGTTCAAGGACTTGTCGTTTCTGAGCTCCTGAAATCTCTGCAAGACTTTTTTCTGGAAGGCAGTGGTCTCATAGCGCTCAGCTCCAAAACCACCCCTCTGCTCCGCTTCAGCTGTGCTCAGCTCAAGAAACAGGATCAGATCTGGCTTCGGAAGACCCACATCAGGCTGTTTACACCAGTCCAGTGAAAAGTTCTAAACAGAGAAATGAGGCTCAACACTGTACACATGAAAAACTAGCTCTCTCTAGTATTAAAGAGAATAAACAATAGCCACAAAGAGGGTCACCTATGACAGAGGACATAGAACATGATCTAACTGAGCTACAGAAGTCTTACCTATGCATTTATCACATTTCAGTCGACCAAAGATGCAGCAAGTAAAGGGAGAACCAGGAAATATCAGAAGGAAATGCACTGGAAAGGAAAACAAAGGAATTCCCTTGTGGATGAGTAGCTTTGCTACGATAACCAGCGTTATCACCTGCAACCTATTCAGTCTGTCTGTGCTATGGCCAAGCACTGCACCTATAGTACAGGAAACAACCTCACCATACCACCTATGGTAAATCGCACATATCACCACTCCCACTGGTGAATAGGAGTGAATGGCAATGTTGTACCCCTCTGAGGTGTAGGTTTGCAACTCACCTCTTTGGCGCTGGTGAAGGCCACTCCCGAGAAGGCATATCGGTCCACCACCAAGGTGATCCCACTGTGTAGCTTCTGTTTCATCCACGCTCTAAGGGAAAAAAGGAGTGGATAGGAGATGGAAGCGACCAGTAACAATAAAAAGCTGCATAGTGAAAAAAGCACCACAATCAAACTGGATTCAGAATTCAAAGGTTTGTAAAGTAGCCTTTCCTGTACTATAGGTGCAGTGAACTACTCTAACTAGATTGCACCTGATAGGCTGGTGAACACTGCCCTACAGTATTTGAGTTTCAGGTTACTGCACCATCTAGTTTAAAAGGACATAGCTTTCTATATGGACACCACCAAAGGAGGCTGCATAAACATAAGGGTGGCTTGAATATTTGTGACTGCACAAATAAATAATGGTCCATGGTCATAGGTTTGATAACTAGATTAATGTGACAGTTCAAGGATTTATCCTAGAACTTCAGATCAAATCAGACTTTCCCTTGCAGGACACTTAAAGCAAGCTTCTTACTAGTGGAAAAGGTGAGACAGTAGGATTACTTAAACCACAAAAACATATTACTGCTGTCCAACTGAGGATCTCAAAGTGTTAAATAAGGTGACATTGCAATACCAACGATTGCTGGGATCGATCTCGAAACACTGCTATGGTCCGCACAGGAGAAGGACATGTTACAACTGTATATATTTTACAATTTAGTTTGATTTCACCCATATTGAACTATGACAAGGTGCAAACCCTTGAAAAACAAAACACAGGTGCTCTTCTACAATTTCTTCATCGCATTACTTCAATTGTTCTATCCCACAATTTTATGTTCCATTTCAATACACTAGTATCAAGAAGTGATATTCTCTAGAGCAGTGCTTCCTAAACTTTAGAACCAAAACTCAATTTTCAGAACGAAAAACATTTGCAACCCACCTATCTTTAATTGACGACACATTTTCCAATGAAATTGCCACTAAGTGTGCACAGACATACAGTTTCACTGATAAAACTATATAGAATACAAATGGTGGTGTGGAAATCACATTTGTGAAGATTTTTCATTTGTGCACCACTAAGCAAAGTGTCTTGATCCAGCACACTTCAGAACTACACAAAGAGCTTCATTTTGGCTTACCCAACTGCTGAATGCATCTATGAGGTGGGGTAAGTTTTGACGCCAACTATGGCAACCCACAGTAATGCATTGTAATTTTCTATTGAAATAGCCACTACTTTTTCAGACTGTTTTATTGAGAAGACTATATAGCACACAAATAAGGAGTCAAAATCTGATTTATGTGAGTATTTCTCATTAGTGCATCGCCAAGTAAAGGGTCTTGATTTGATCCTATTAAAAAGTCAGTTTCCAGCACATTTCATAATTACAAAAAAGAAAACAATGAGCTGCATTTTTGCTTTTCTAACAGCTGAATGCATACAATTAATTTACAGATATTTACATTTTGTTGTGTGTTGCTAAAAACGACATCCTATAGCCTTCCTTTCACACTCCCTATATTCCTGCAAATCGGTTACATAATTCGCATTAAAAACGAATTTCTCTTTGGAGGGCGAGAAAGAAAAATAACAAGCACTTTCACGTATGTGAGATCTACTGGCTTCGTTATTTTTTTGGAAGGCGGAGGAGATTGGGGGTGAGGGAATGCAGACGCATGCACTCCATGCAAAAGTGTTACAACAAAAAAACCTGACCCAGATCCTGCAGCCAGTGGAAAGACACTGACCACATACAGGAAGCTGTACTTGATCCATGCTCCACAGCAGGGACGCAAAACCCAGGAGGAAGCAGAGGCGAGGACGAGGCTGACCAATAAAAAGAGCAGGGAACCTGGAGTGTTGTCTGATTAAACCAATGGTAATTAACGGGAAGGCTCCAAGCCAGTTTCAAGATTTAGTTGATGTTTCCAAGAGTTTTCTGAGGCACAACACAAGCGCTGTGCAGGCAAAATCTAAAAAAACATTCAAGGTGTATAAAAGATAAGCAGCTGTTTGTCTGAAGACATAGCCTGACGTTTGACCTCAGGATAAAACACAGATTGTAAAGGCATCTTACTTTATTGCTTGAACTTTCCCAACACACCGAAAATAGGCTCGCGATATACCGTTTTTTTCAAAACGCTGGTCTAGAGCAATAGTCCTGTAACATGCGGTCCACAATGCCTACTAAAGGGGCCACTGGGAGTTTAGACAAATAAATACTAGCCGACTAATAAAGTGCATGTACACAAGGCAAAATGTACAAATGAAAGTCAGTGTCTAGGATTAGGATACTTAAAGCTAAAAATTACGTTGGAATACTTTGCTTGATTTGTGAGAGCAGCAGAAGTACAGCAAACGAAATCTAGTATGAACTGGTGGGCTCTAATGAAGGACTTGTTTGTGCCAGCAAAAAGAGCATGCTTTAGGTGCAAAAAAGATAGTAATATGCTATAGCCGACCACATCTCTTCATCCTGTAGAACAATAAAATGGTTGTATATTTGTTTGGCTATTAAAAATATATATTTGTGCATTTTTTTATGAATACTAGTTTCTGTATTTTTGGTGCAGTGTCGAGGTTCAAATCACAGATTGCTTAGGCTGGTATCCTGTAGTGATTCAGTGGGGGTCACAGATGTCAAAAGGCCAAGAACCAGTCCTAGAGAATATTTAATTTGAGAAAAGAGATGGGGTTTTTTCTCTCACTGGTGGGAGGCCTTTTTAGGTCGAGCTGGTGTTAGCAACGCGAAGCGCTGCGTCAAGCGAAAGACCTTATGTTATCCACTTGCTGGGAATGTTGGGACAGGGGATGGGCAAGCGCGGCGATTTCATTGCGTGTACGTACAGCCACGCGCCGTGCACATCTCCTGTCCCAGTCCCACAGCAAGTCTGCCTCTCGAAATCGCACGCACACAGACACACACACACGCACGCACACAGACACACATACACACGCACAGCTACACACACAGCTACACCCACACAAGGGCACCCCCTACCCCCCACTCACGGGCTCTTACGTCTCAACTCTGTCCACAGGATGTTCTGCGAGTTGGAGGCCCTTCCTCGCTTGCACCGTTATGCCTTGCCTGCTCTCTCCCGGGAAACCCAGCACTCCTGGGCTCTCCACTACCCACACCCCTCTGCCTCCAAGGTGCTGCGCTCCGGACGAGCTACGTCACAGTGAGCCTGGCACAAAGGCGGGGCATCTCCCGGAACCTCGCAGGCTCCAAGGAACTTTCCTGCCTATTAAAGCAGAGCCCGCCTCTCTAGCCTGCGTTCCATGCCTCTTTCGTAACATACGCACGCCTTCTTGTTTTTTTTGTTGAGCTCGACATGGGAAGAGTAGCTATAAATGGAAAGCATGCCCCAGTAGAAATGGCAAATAAAAGCATAATGTCTCTGTTATGGTTGGGTCAGCAAAAGACCGTGGTTAGCGGAAGTGCCACCATGCACTCTTATGACCCTGATAATGTAACGGGTTTACCCCCTATCTCACTATTAGCTCTGATGCCGCTTTCGGTGCTCTGTTGAGGTGATAGTGGAAGATCAAGATGTGGAAAATAGAATAACTTAAACACCAGACATAGAATCCTGTTTCTGCCTCCTGGCCCTTGAAACCAGGGCTGACAAGGCCAGTGTCATGGGTGAAAAAGGGCTTGCCTGTTATGCCATTCGCGATTCGCTACCACTGATCACTGTCAATGACTATGTCATTATGTGGCTGGCTACTGCCGAGGATCTGCATAACTCTGAAAAGAGAAGGAGTTAGGTTTACATAATTTGTGACAGGTATTTGGGCAAAAGTGGATCAGTGTTCATAATTCTCATGATCTTTTATGTTGGAATATTTCTTGAGCACAAGAATTTAAAAAGTCAAATATCCACTACCTCCAAGGCCGAGGTTAAGCGATACTAGGAGGAATTGCTGTAATTCCTGTGTAAGGGTTATCTGTAATGTTTGTCACCTTTGTAAATTTACACTTTGTAAAATATTAGAGACATGTACCTCCTTGTGCAGAACCAATGCTTTCCCAAGAACAATTGCAAACGTTCACCTGGTGAGCCTTTTTATCCTGTATATGAGCCCATTTCATGAGATCACTCGCGGTACATGACTGTTCTCTGTAAGAAGGGCCTTTAATATCTACCCAATTACACTATGGTTTTTGTTGCCAACTGTGGTCCATTTTGATATATTTAAGTTTACAGTCTGTCTCTGTGGCATCAGAAGAGATTTCACAAATAGCCACCTCCTTGTCTGCCAACCTTGTGGCAGTATCAGAACATATAATCCACTGCAAAATTAGGCTTTTGCATAGATCAGCACATGCATGTGAGAGGCTTAGCCTCTTATGTGCCCACTTGCTCCACACCCATCAGTCCTTTCCTGCAGTTCCTGGTATGTAGGTCTCGTTTACAGTGAGCCACATATTTGGTTTCATTCAGCCACATGGCTCTTAAGATGGATTTAAAGACATGAAGCCTATGCCAGCTACAGCTCTAAGTAGACCCACATTGTTTGTGCCTACAGTGCTTGAAGCCCCAACATCAGTACATTTAATGTACCCTCCACGACTCTCTCTCTCCCTTTTTCATCTCTTTCGGTCTCTGAATTCCCCAGAGTCCTTCCACATTTTGATTTGCTGCTATGTGGAATCTTTAATAATTTGTAGGAAGGAAAGAGAAGAGGCCTAGTTGACTTCAGCCTTGTGGATCCTTTTTCTAGCAAGTTGCTTAAACAGGTGAGCTATTCCCAATTTGTCTGACAATCTGAGGGAAGTCTTCTAGCCAAACCTCATTGGGTCCCGGCTCCACCATTTGTTGTGGAAAACCAAATATGCATCTCTGGCCTATTACTGGCATCTGCTCTCTGGTGTCTTTTGGGTTAAACAGTTCTAGAATGTTAGCTAAGTTGCATGCTAGTCCTAAGTTTACCTTACTTTTTTCAGAGAAGCCTTTAGCACAAATATGCACCACAAGATTCCAGACAAAAGTAATCTGATTTCTGGCTCCATCTGAGTTTCCCTCGGGCCTTGGACATTCAAAGACATTTCAATAGTGTCACCACGCTTAATTCTACCTGACTGCATACTGCAGAGCCCATTGGGCCTGACCTATTAGGAACCTGTCTTAGAGTGCCTTGTGGGGAGCTCTTCTACTGGACAGCAACTTTACCATTATTAGAGGTTTTATCCAGTAGTCTTATAGCCCTATTTCAGCTGGTACCAATATTGAAACTTAGGATTCATGACCCTTCACCTCTTGCTTGAGCCACCACAGTCCCAACAAGTCATGCAGTACTTCAGGGTCAAACTCGAAACTACATTTGCACCGCCATATTTATAATTTTAATGTTCCAGAGCCCATAACATAGATTTGACACTAATCTAAGGGGTATCCAGCACCAGCCCTGCATCTAGTGTCTAATTTAAGCAACAAAATGATGCACGATTTTGGTGAAGGTTTCTTAGTGTTCAGACAAACAAAAGAAAGCTAAGAGGAAGTCCTCTTAGAAGTGCTCACAACCTATTGCTAGGCCCGGGTGATGGTCAATGGAGTGCTCTCCGAGGCCTTTCCAATTCGTAGAGGCACGCGCCAGGGGTGTCCCCTTTCACCTCTTCTATTCGCACTAGCGATGGAGCACCTGGCAGCGATTATTCGCCAGGACCCCCTTGTCCAAGGGTGGACCTGGAACGAGAGCCACATAGATAAAATAGCCCTCTACGCCGACGATGTGGTCCTGTACCTAGCAGACCCAGCGACCTCGGGCCCCAAGAGCTTGCTATCCATCGCGGCCTTCGGAAAAGTCTCCGGACTCCGGCTCAACCCACGTTGGTTTCACTACACCCATCGAGGGACTGTTACGACTGGCAGTCGGACATTCCTTTACGACGCCAATCGGTCAAATATCTAGGGATATGGGTAACCCTTCTGCCGGAGCTTGAATGGGCGCTGAATATTGCCCCCTTGGTTGCCCGAATGAAGACGGATCTTAAAAAGTGGCAGTCTCTCCCCCTCAACAGGGAGAAGAGCCCTCTTTAAAATGATGGTCCTTCTGTGCTTTCTCTATGTCCTGCAGAACACCTCCATCCCCCTCGCCCGGTTCCGTGAGCTGGACGGACTTCTGACCTGCTTCCTATGGGTGAATAGTCGCCCGCGCATATCCCTGGCACACACCCGAATTCCCCCCGACGACGGTTGACTTTGGGTGACTCATCTCTTCCTCTACTACCTTGCCTCCAAGCTCATCGTTGTCCATGACTGGTATGCGGGCGGCTCGTCCGACCCAGCATACCGGGTGGAACTTGAGGAGACTGATTTTCCCCGAATCCAAGCCTTCTTGTATGGCAGCCCTGTGCCGCAATCTATGGCACCCGTTACCAGAACGATCTTCATGGCTTGGCAGGCAGCTCTGCGCTACAGGGGCTGGAACCATAAACTTACTAGAAAAACGCCCCGGTGGTATGGCACCTGGCTCCGGGAAGTGGCGGCCTTGGACGGATTCCGTCGTTGGGATCTGGTTGGAGTCTCGGTTCTGGGGGATGTTTGGGCCGGGGATCATATCCGGGCTTTCGCGGAACTACAGCGGAACCATGCCCTCTCACATACCCAGCACTTTCGGTACCTGCAGCTGCGCCACGCCCTCCACGCACATCTCCCACTGCCAGTACCCCCCCCGGAATTCAGTCCGCTCGACGCTCAGGTGATTATGGGGAACTCGGGGAGGGGGGGTTGGAGGGGGTGTCCCGCATCTATCGCTCCCTAGTTAATAATGGCCCTGTGTCCCTGGACACACTGCGCGCTCGCTTTCCCCTGGAGGAGGCGGACTGGAGGGACGCCCTTATGGCGCCTAGAACCCTAACCACATCTGCCAAACTAAGTCTGGTCCAAATTTACTACCTGCATGCAGTCTACCTCTCCCCTGAACGACTCTTCCGTGCCCACCTGCGACCCTCCCCGGATTGCCAGAGGTGCGGCTTGGCACCAGCGGATTTCTATCACATGGTGTGGCTCTGCCCCGGGTTGGCAGGGTTCTGGAGGGGGCGGAGCGTGAGCTCACGCGGGCCCTGGGCTGGTAGGTTCCTCACGAGCCATCGCGGCGGCTGCTGGGGGTCTTTGGCGGTCTGGATGGTTCCAGATCGGACAAACGCCTGCTGGGGACGGCGGTGGCCAAAAGGGACATAGCAAGGCACTGGTCCCGAGCCGCGCCGCCCACTGTGGGGGGATGCAGGAGGGGGGGTTGATTGGTGTGGGACCCAGGAGGAGGCCCTTTTTGAAGCCAGGGTGGCAACAGAACTGTTCCATAGGATTTGGGGAAAATGGTTTAATCTACTTCCACCGTGATTGGAGATGTACTGCACGACTTATGCCTCTATACCTATTGCTACAAGATTTATATACGGACTAGAGAAAGCTGACCCGACCTATACAAATTAATGATTGTAATCTGTTGTGTGTGTTGATCGACCCGCAACCAATGATTTTTTTTGCGGTTTTAAAATACCCAATAAAGTTGATTATCAAAAAATATATATATATATTCATCATCTACCTGGATTCCTGATCATCCTTCACTACATCAATGCTAATAACGCCCTATGTTTAGACCCTGTCCACAGCCTAACCTTAGTGTCAATGTCTCTAATAGTGTTCTCTACAACCACATCTATCAGACAATGACACTTCTACGTCTTAACCTAAAGGAAAATTGGAGGGCAAGGGGAGCTCAGAACTGTCAAGAGATGTGGCTGTAGCCATCAGTAAAAAAAGTGTAGGAAGGTGGATATCGAACTATATGGTTACCCCAACTTTTTGCCTGGTGTTTAGCTGGTTTTCGACTTAGTTGGCCTGGGATCCTGCTAATCAGGGTCCCAGGCTATCTGCTCTCACTGTAAAATGGACTCCATGTACTTTAGGTGCATCTCCAATTGGATATTGGGTCACCTTATGAGCCCCTGTATAGTGTACCATAGGTACCCAGGGCATAAGTGCAACCAAGGCCTACCAGGGGCTGCAGCATGTATTATGCCACCCCTGGCTGGCCATCCACATTGACACAACTGGCTGATCACTCAGCTGGGGCAAGGTCGTGTAATCACCCCTTGCTTAGGTATAGTATCCCTATACCTACCATTACATATAGACACATATACCTAGAAGTCACTCCTATGGCAGGCCTTAACCATCCTGAAGCGGTACAAAAGGGGGTGGTGATGGACGGAGCATCTGAATCAAACACTCACACCCAGTCAAAAGATCTGGGTTTAATCCATCACCGTTCTTTAGCCCACTCTGCCACCCCAGTTCAGATATGGCTATATGCAAATCAGTCTGACCCTGTGCCTCATGGGAACAGTCCAGCCCGAACTGCCAAGCCATGTCTTCCCTGGACCGGAAACAAGCTTCTGAGGACCGGTTTCTGGCCGTCTTCAGCCCGGCTTGCTTGAATCCAGTGGCAAAGTGAGCCTAACCTTAGATGTGGTTGTAGAGAACACTATTAGAGACATTGACACTATCAGACAATGACACTTCTACGTCTTAACCTAAAGGAAAATTGGAGGGCAAGGGGAGCTCAGAACGGTCAAGAGATGTGGCTGTAGCCATCAGTAAAAAAAGTGTAGGAAGGTGGATATCGGACTATATGGTTACCCCAACTTTTTGCCTGGTGTTTAGCTGGTTTTCAACTTAGTTGGCCTAGGATCCTGCTAATCAGGGCCCCAGGCTATCTGCTCTCACTGTAAAATGGACTCCATGTAGTTTAGGTGCATCTCCAATTGGATATTGGGTCACCTTATGAGCCCATGTATAGTGTACCATAGGTACCCAGGGCACAGGTGCATCCAAGGCCTACCAGGGGCTGCAGCATGTATTATGCCACCCCTGGCTGGCCATCGACATTGACACAACTGGCTGATCACTCAGCTGGGGCAAGGTCGTGTAATCACCCCTTGCTTAGGTATAATATCCCTATACCTACCATTACATATAGACACATATACCTATAAGTCACTCCTATGGCAGGCCTTAACCATCCTGAAGGCAGAGTGCTTGGTTTTATGTGAGATGGTGCTCAAGCATGAGCTGAGCCGGTCTGCAGCTTTCAGAACCATGTCCTTACAGCTGTTCTATGATATAACCATACCATATACTCTCAAGTGCATTATAATCCTCGCGGTTAATGCTAACTTTGGTTTGGCTTTATCGAACCATGTCGTGTAAGGTGTCATACGCTTTGAAATACACCCCCTCGCCAGTTCTGGCGACAGGGGGTAGCATTCCACCCTTCTAGAGGGAGAAGACATTTAGTTGTAGCTTTACCAGATTAAAGTTAAACAGGGCCTCAGCATCACAAAATGGATGCTGCTGCCACAGACACAAGTCTGACCTCCTGCAGCTGGGAGCCCTTCCAGTGAGGGAGGCCTGGACAATAGATTTCCTGCCTTGGGAGGTGCTAGCACCTCCCCAGATAGGCTAGTGTATTGGGGCAGGTTGGGTTGAATGAAATGAGACACTGCCTGGGGCACACAAGGTGCTCCCGCATAGCCCGGTTCAAACCAGTTGCTGGGGCACTCCAGCCCCAGATCTAGCGCGAAACTGGACAAAGGGAAAGGGGTGTAACCACCCCCTTCCCTGGTCCCACTCATAGGAGGGACCTAGCAGGTAATCCAGCCCCTTTCATTCGTATAAAGTTAGGAGCTGAGTCTAGAGACTTTAGATTATCCTGAACTGACACTTCGAAACGAAACTCTGGACCTTCGACATTTTACTGCAACTAGAAGAATCTCCCTTGTGGTCAAGGAGTGACCACACTGTGCAAACAGGCACCACCTAGCGAATTGCCGGTTTGCTTGGTCGACGCTCCCGATGGATCCAGACGACCCTGCTTCACAGGACTGGACTTCCAGACTACTCCGACCCCAATCCACACCTCCAGCAAAGCTGAGACCCGTGGCGGACACAAGAGACATGGGACCGGACACCTGGCCATTTTGCTCTTTGATAAATTGTGCAGCTTCTGAGGCGTCCTCGAAGTTGTGCATTGGGACTCGAGAAGCCCCAACCCCGAGTCGTAAGTGCACCGAAGCGGAGCCCTCCACGAGTGCCACGTCGGGCCAGCTCTTGCATTTCCTCTCAACGCGTCTTCGCGGTTGCTAGCCCGCTGGCTAGTGGCCATCTTGAAGACTACATTTTGAAACAACAATGCTTGCCTGGTTGCTCTGGGCTTGCTCTTGCTTTCCTGTAAAGGGGAAGCTCCACAGACCTTGCTGGTCTGTACAAGAAGCCGATCTTTACTTTCTGCGTGGGGTGCCTTTCGACAAGGCTTGTTGACTCCAATCCGGAAGCCAACACCGCCAACAGCGAGAGCCTTCGTGGGACAGTCTGTATCCAGCGCATGGTCGTCGTCGACGCCTCCTGGATCCACGTGGCTGCAGAAACAAGCTTCACTTCTTCACCTGTATGCTTATTGAGTCACGTGCGAGTATCTCGAACTCGGACCTCATAAAGTGTGCAGAGGGGTTGTGTTAGTAATAAATACATATATATTTTAGATATACCTTGTGTGGTGTCCTTTCATCTGGTATTTAAGGGGTTATTATTGGTAAAACAATTGGCTTCACATGCTCTCTGAAGTATTAGCCTAAGACTGCTTTGTCCATGCTACCACTAGGATAGCTGGTCAATAAGGTTGACTTTACAACCATCACCATAAGGGTTGTTTGGACTGATACCGGGTGCACACTAGAATAGTGGACATCACATATCAGGCCACCTTCTCACAAAAAGGAGGAACATTTTTTTAAAAACAGGACCCGTCATAAAGGATGCATTATCACGGAAGGCGGGTGCTGATCACCTGACTACAGTGGAATTACCATCCCTTAATCTGACTAAAGTAAACGCGGACTCAGTTCTATCACACATTGACATGCTCATTGGTTCACTTGAGGACTTCTTTAAGTATGCTAAATCTGGTTTAGATTGTGTGATGGATAGGTTAATTAGAATAGAGTGCAAGCTTGTTGATTCCAGTGTGGGAAGGAGTCGGGTTCATAATGTTAATGTCGTGGGTAATAGATCAGGTAAGGCTGAGATTGGTACGAGACCACAAACAACTCATAACATGATCCCTGAAGAGGGAAGGCTACCGACTGACACCCCACGAGCCAGGTACTTTTTAACCATCACTTAAGTCACTTCAAACCCCACCCCTCACCCAATTTCATAAATACCTCACATGCACCCCACATAGTCATTGTAGTGCTCCCACGTAGTCGTAGGTAGTAGCACACCGCGTACCGTAGAGGGGTGTGAAGACCCCAATGATTAAGCATGACACTAAGGGTCCTTTTGGGGTGTGAGGGTTATTTAAAGAACACTACGTGCTCCCCACCATTGTAGGGACCACCCACCTGTGGATTCTCTATGTTTATAAAATTCTACTAAGGGAGAACATATCTACCCCGTCTCTCTCCCCTTATGTTATTTTTGTTATTGCACTGTATACTGCAGAAACCTTTTAGACATTCAAATGTGAGTATACATTTATCATTAAAATAAATGTGGAGAAATACCCATTGCAGAGTCATTTATACAGAAGGCACTAAAGAAAAATGGATAAATACAGAAAAAATGAGCTACAAATAAATATGGATAAATACAAACAAATGTTAAAAAAATAAATACCATAAAACCGGGAGCCCTAATTATAATGGCCAGACGGGTAGGATGGGTGGGAAGCCGCCCTAAAACAGAGGACGGTATAGCGATTAACTTTGATAGGACAGACGTAGCAGGCTGGCTCTTCCATGAAAGCCCTAACCGGGGTTGGGGAGGGTTCACAGTCTAACCCCTGGGTTTCTTCTATCCACGACTGGGGTAGAGATAGCAAGGGGTCGCAATGACAACCTGCAGGAAAAGGGCAATTTAGACCTATTGTTAAAACTGTGTATAATTCTGACCAATTCCTTTGTGTAAATACTATTGACCCATCTCAAGGTTATTTAAACGCCACTGCTGGAGCAAATCGAATTAAACAGAGTAGGTTTGTGACTTCAAATAGATTTGCCCCACTGAGCCAGTTGGATAGGAATGACTGAGTAGACCCTTGTTCTTCCACTGAAGGGCATAGTGGAGATGGAGATAATCACATGAATTGTATCAGCAAACTCGCACATGAAGAGAATAATTTAGGGCAGTATGGTAAGATACTAAGATGGAACATAGCAGGACCTAAAAATAAGTCAGTTGATGATAGGTGGAAAGTTTTTTTTAAGTGAGTTTGACATGATTGGGCTCCAGGAGACCAAGGGATACTGAGAATAACTAACTTCTGGATGGATGGTTATACCACATATTCGGAGCCAGACAAATCAGTAGCTGGCAAGGCAAAGGGTGGTTTATTGACCCTGATCGCCTTAAAAGTTGTAGGTAGGTAATCATTGCAAACTGGACTCAGGTTCACCGAATTGTCTAGTAGTGCAGATTACATCTACTAACGCACCTAAATTGCTTATTGTAAATTTTTATAAATCATTTGATAGAATTATCGCAAATGAACATTTGTTTAGTCTGAATAGTTTCCTTGAGTTGTATAGTGGGAAACAAACTAGCCCTTATTCGGTTATTGATTTAGGTGATTTTAATGTACATCGATGTCAATTGAACTGTCATGTTTCTGACAGTCTAGGTCCTGATAATCATTCAGAGATACATTCTGGAGCGGCGTGCCCAAGATGGCGGCGGCATAGGACGCGTTTCTTGTAGCGCCTCCCAGGATAGCACAGCACAGGCCCCTTGAGGTGCCATTTCGCTCGAGGAGTGACTGCATCCCCTGTGGGTCGTCCCGGACCCGGTCCGGACTGGTTGCTAGGGCCGAGACTGCACCGAAGAGGGATCGCCTGACCTGGCCGGGAGGCAGCCCCGGCGTCCCTGGTAAAGGAGGCCTCAACAACGCGGTGGCTAACGGCGCGAACCACCGAGGCCAGCTACCCGTCTCCCCGCTCGCCTGCATAGCCGGCATACTGTGGACCCGCCCGCTACTGAAGCCGGGTGTAGGATCGGCCCCTGGTGCGACGAAGAGGCCTAGCGCGGTTCTGGCAGAGACGGCCCACGAGTGACTGCCCAGGTGCCTGGAGAGCCTACCATTTGCCCTGCAAACCACTCCCCATCTACACCACTGCTGTTGGGCATGGGTGGAGTGCTGCCTGCTGTCTGGTCCCTGTGCCACCGGACTAGGCCGCACAGATCCCCGGCCTGCGGTTCCCCAGGAGCCCACCGCGGGGGCAAGCAATCGGGCCGCGCTCGGCACAAGCCAGCGGAGTGGAGTGGAAGGAGCATCGGAGGCCTGCTGCTGCTTTTCTGGGCAACCTCGCCGATCCAGCCCCGTTGATGTGGGCGGCTCTACGCCGGTATTGGAGGTGCACCCTGTGCGGTCTCGGAGCCTGGTGAGGCTCGTGACCAATGACCACGTGGGAAGGACTAACACGGGCCCACACTGCAGGTACTGTGGGGTCAGCGCGGAGGTGCGGAGGGCGCGGCCTTGCTCCAGGACGGCCATGCTGCGGGCACGCTCCGGTGGGGGCAGCCGAGACCAGCGACTGCGGAGGAATCTGGGACATTGTGGTTACTGTTGGGCCGCAATAGGATCTGTACCGAGGCCTACCCCTGTCCCCGGCGAGCACGGGCCCCAAGTCAGGCTGGGACTTTGCGACATGGCCTGAGGTGGGCTACATAGACAAGGGACAGTGCGGCAGGAGGGGGGACCCACACTGAAGCCCAGAGGAGGAGTGGCTGACGGCCCTGCGGCGCCCGTCGCATAGGCCTTGTGTAGGCTCCCCTGCCCAGGACCGGAGCGGTTGGTGCTGCGGCAAGGACTGTTGGGTGGGCATTGGAGGGTTGGCTTCGTGGGGTCCCCTCAGAGCTCGGCGACAGCACCTCACCCTGCGCTCCATTGCATTGGAGGCCTAAGTGGAAGGGACGTGGTCCAGCGGTGGGGGCACTCACTAGTGGTAGCCTTCGCCCTACTTCCCCTAGAGCACATACTTTGGAGCTGCCCTTGTTTATAGCCATACTGGTCCCAAGTTCTTGATGAGATTAACCTGCACCTTGAGACGTAGCTCCCACGGTTCCCTTCATACATCATTCTGTGGCTGCCCAATCCACTGACCTATCCACTTAAATCCCGGAGGGGTAGATTGATTGCGATTGCCCTACAAAATATTTGGATACACTGGCAGAGATGTGCCCGTGCCAGTCTACAACACTTAGAGCTGTGTAACTGCTGGAGGATTCATTTGCCTATGCCCTTACAGCACAGGGCCTACACAACAGACAGGAAGCACCCCTGGCCCTGAGCTGTCCGCTCACCATCGCCTCAAGCCGGAACCACTCCTCTGGGTTACTGGAACTCCGAGCGGCCCTCGTTGACTGACTCCCATCTCACTCGCACCTGTCCAGAGAGCGCTGGGGAGCATGTCCAGATCTAGAAGCACAAAGCCGAAAACCCTCAAAGACATCTTCAGCCAGACACAGAGCCAGACACAGCCCACCCTCAAGATGGCTTCCGCAGTGCCAGGAACCGGGCCTGAGAGGTCCTCTGGGGTTGCCGGAGACTAATCACAAAATCATTTCTAGAGTTACTCTTTCTTACTCTCCGAGAGGACATCCAGTTGGTGAAAACTGAATTCGCCACTGAACTCAAAGAAATCCGAAGGGATGTTGACAATGTTGGCGAACAAGAGGCCACACTGGAGGAGAAGAGCGACAAGACTGTCTCGGACCGGACTACTCTCCAGCAGGAGGTCCTTAGGCTGCGAGACCAACATATGGACATGCAGCTGCACCTGGAGGACGTTGAAAACTGCTCTCGCAGACACAACATAAGGATCAGGGGGGTTAAAGTCACGGACCACATGCGCAATATGTTTTCCTTCAACGCTGGACTATTCAAGCACATATTGGGTGATACCTCCGAGGCAGACGTCATATTGGACATGGCGCACAGGGTGGGCCCGCCCCGCGGACCCAATGTGCCACCAGCAGACCTTCTGGTGTGCGTCCAGGACTTTAAAACCAAAGAAGGTATTCTGTCAAAGGCAAGGGCGGCTCACCCTATTTCCTTTCGGGGGCACACACTTGTGCTCTATCAAGACCTGGCCCTGACCACGCTGCAACAACGTCAGCAGTTTCGTCCAGTGATGGTGTACCTTCGAGGGCTGGGAGTCTCCTACACTTGGGGTCACCCGGTCCGATTAATATTCCAGCACGGTGGCAGGTTACACCAAATCCGCTCACTGCAAGAGGCTTGCAGGCTGTTGGGGCTGACGCTACCCAGCGAGGAGGAAGGCGCTGGTGGCTCGGGCCTGGGGCTACAGTCAGGCTGGCAGCGCCAGAGCAGAAGAGGACGCTAGAGGAGGCCTGTGGCATCGGACATTGCCCGTGCCCAGCAAGAGGCTCTGTCTGTGGTGGCGGAGGCGCTTGCGGGGGAGGACTCCGGTGGCTCGTGAAAACTACATGTGTAGGCTCTGACACTCTCCCTCTAAGCTTCCTTGCTGTCCAATGGGGGGTGGTGTGAGGGGAAGATATCTACGATGACCGTACGACAGACCCCGTTTGATACCAGTTGTCCCGGGACAATGGACTTGCTCTATGGACTGTTACTTGTTCATGTTCTTTTGGGGGGGTTTTATGTTTGGGTTCCCTCGTCCACCTCCCCTAGTTCTCCCTCGAAATTACCCGTCCCTCTGGCCCGAGAGCTTGTACCCCTCCTTCCAATTACACACACATCGGCCAATTGCTCACGCTGCGCCTCATTCCCTGCCAGTTCTAAGATGCAGTCTGACCCCATTACATTATCCTCACACTCAACGTACAGGGCTTAAATAACCCCCATTAAACGCAGGGCCGTCCATCTTCTGGAACTCTCCAAGGCAGACATCTGCCTTCTCCAGGAGACTCACCTTCTCACGAAGGATCACCATAGATTAAGGTCCAAGGGATTTCCCATGCAATTATTCTCCTCTAACACTTCAAAATCGGCGGGGGTGGCTGTTCTAGTCACTCGATCCTTCCCCGGTAGGGTTTTGCAAAAAGAGGCGGAGAGCAAGGGTCGTCTACTCGCGCTCTATAAAACTTTTCAAATAAATAGTAGTGGGTTCTGTATATGCTCCTAATGAAGGGCAAATCAAGTTCCTTCTTAATGCCCACAGCGAGGCGGCCGCATCGCCTACTAGACACTTAGTGCTGGGAGGGTATCTCAACATCGTCTTTGATAACGTGGCAGACCGTTCCTGTTAAATGACGTCGCAGGTAGGGGTAATGACACCAACGGGGCAGGCACACCTTCGCCACCTGGGGCTCTTAGACCTATGGCGCCACTTACACTCATGCAGCTATACTCACTACTCAGGAGCTCACAAGACCTATGCGCGACTAGACTACTTTCTCTGCTCCACCTCCCTGTGAACACATGCAGTCTCAGACACTGGCGGATGCGCGACTCTCTGCTGCACAACCCGACAGTGGTCGACCAAGTCCGGAAGGCCATCACGGATTACATAGCTCGGAATGCTAACCCCGACATCTCTTTAGCGACCCAATGGACGGCCCTAAAAGCTGTAGTTTGTGGTGAACTCATAGCTATATCCTCTGCTCAGAATAGAGTACGGAGTCGTAAGTATGAGGAACACTGGTGGCCCTTGATCAAGACAGAGCAGAGTATGCAGCTCTCAGGCTCCGACACTACTAATACTACACTGGAAGGGACAGGTGTAGCCGCCTCCTAGCGAATAAACTACGGGAGGTCAGACAGCACCAGGGAGTATCCGGTCGTCCACGGGTGGATGCGGAGGCATTCCCCTCGACTTCTATGCAGACCTCTATAAGGGGGGCTCACTGGATAATCTTCACAGTGCGGGATATATTGCCGCAACGCAGGTGCCCACCCTATCTCAAGCGCAGGTTGACTACCTGGATAGAGCAATTCAGACGGAAGAGGTAATTTCGGCCATCTCCCGCCTCATATTAGGCAAGTCACCAGGACCAGACTGTTACACGGCTGTTTTCTATAAAACTTTTTGCAACCAAATAGCCCCGGTCCTGAAAGCTCTATTCAACACGTTTGAACAGTCTGGTAGCGTGCCGGGAGAAATGTTTGAGGCAGCGATAGTCGTGATCCCAAAGCCAGGGAAAGATAAAACCGCGTGTAGCGCCTTCAGGCCTATTTCACTCCTCAAAGTGGACATTAAGTTATACACCAGCATCCTAGCGACCAGCTTGGCACTATACATGGCCCAACTAGTAGCGCCAGATCAGGCCGGCTTTATCCCACGGAGGCAGACCAGTGACCACAATGAACGCTTTCTACAACTACTAGAAAAGGCATCCCGTACGTAGGGTGAGTACCTGCTCCTGGCTATTGACGCAGAAAAGGCCTTTGACTGGGTGCACTGGCCCTACCTGGAAATGGTACGGATGGCGGCCAGGCTTGGGGATTAATTCCGTAACCGAATCCTGAACGGCTACCGCTCTCCCATGGCAACGGTCCGAGTGAATAGTCATACCTCTTCCAGATTACCTATTGGCAGGGGCACCCGACAGGGGTGCCCTTTATCACCCCTGCTCTTCACGCTCTATATGGAGCCCCTGGTGCTTAGAGTGCGGCGGCAGCCACTCATTACCGGGATTAAATTCAGGCTCTCTTCATAGAATTAGACAGCTTTGCACAGGGCTCATGTATTAAAATCAACATGGACAAATCCATGGCTCTTAACATCTCCCTTTCCCCGCACAATCTAGATACCATTCAGGAAGAACATTCAATTCAATGGGCCACCACTGCCATCCCCTATCTAGGCATTCAATTAGCTCCACCGTTCACTCTACTATTACCGCCACCTAGGCTACTCTCTGCACTCGCATCAGTTTGGAATTGACCTGATGGAAACACTGCACGATGTCCTGGCTGGGGAGAATAAAAGCTATCAAGATGACTATTCTCCCTCAGATCCTATACCTCTTTCACACTCTTCCCCTTAGACCTCCGCCGGACTGGATCCAACGGACTCAGAGGGATCTATTACGCTTCATGTGGCATAGTCGTAAACCCCGCTTCCAACACCAGATAGCAATTCTCCCACCTGAAAAGGGAGGGGTCGGGGTGCCAGACCTCCAGCTGTACTTTCATGCCGCCCAGCTAAGGTACCTTGTGGAGTGGCAGCGGTTAGAATCTAAGAAACATTGGCTGTTTCAGGATCAGGCAGTAGCGGGCAGACCATTGCAAGGTGTCCCCTTTCTTCGTAGGCAACACCGTCCGCCCAATTTATACACCTCATATCACGGGTACTATCATGGACTCCTGGGACAGCACTAATATCTCTACTCAGCTGACCACCTTCCAGTCTCCTCTTACACCGATATTAGACAACCCAGACTTTCACCCATGCACCGACAGTAGGTCCGGCCTGGCGCGCCTCCCCATGTAGGTCCCTAGGTCATCTCTTTGATCTGGATGGAATCATTGCCTTCCCCCAGCTCAGGGAACACTATGGTTTCCCGGAGACCGAGCGTATATCATACCTTCAAATTCGGCACGGGGCTCTACACCCACAGGTTAAACCACAACCTCGTATGAGAAATGGCTAGTGATGCGCACGTTCGATAAGAAACTCATTTCCGATCTTTATAAAATGCTTCTGGCCAATACCACGCATACATATAATGCAGGCCGAGGGCGTTGGGAGCGAGATCTGGGGCAATCCTTAAGACAGAGAATGGGAAGGTATTTACCATAGAGTCAGACACTCGGCCTACCATATGTGACTCACAGAGACCCTGACAAAGATTGCCACTTATTGGTACTTCACACAAGAGCGGCTGCATAGCTTTGACCCCCGGCGTAGCGACCTTTGTTGGAGGGAGTGCGGGGAGGTGGGTACCCTAGAGCACATACTTTGGAGCTGCCCTTGTTTATAGCCATACTGGTCCCAAGTTCTTGATGAGATTGACCTGCACCTTGAGACGCAGCTCCCACGGTTCCCTTCATAGATCCTTCTGGGGCTGCCCAATCCACTGACCTATCCACTTAAATCCCGGAGGGGTAGATTGATTGCGATTGCCCTGGGGACGGCCCTACAAAATATTTTGCTACACTGGCGCACCACTCTGCTTCCTACACATACTGGCTGGCTCCAGAGGCTTTGGTTGGTGTTGGGTATGGAAAAACTCTTACACTGGCCGGTAGAGGATCAGAATTCCCTGATCTGTGGCGGCCCTTCCTCCCGCTATTGGGGTCTGAATTCTGGGTATTACTTGCCCACGGTACCTCAGATTGCTTTGCCTCTCAGACACAGAAATTCCAGATAGCGACCCCGCCAAAAATCGCATGCGGCAACGCTAGACGCCGAGCCTTTCCCTTGTCCCTTTTTCCTCACCGTTTTCCCTTTCTCGGTTACTTTCAGGTGGACGATGGGTTGGTGGGGGGGGGTTCATGTCGTTTTCACTCTTTTAGCCCGCTCCAAGCGGTTTACTTCTAGTAAAGTCATGAAAAGTGACTTCGTCTCCACCACGCTATCCTTGAGGAGCTGAGGGCGCTGGGTACATTATCTGCGAACTGCTACCCACGGGCCCGAACAATAGTACACTCGATGCCTGTAACAATGCCCCCCAAAAACATCTCCCCCTCTGCCAACCATCGCAACATTTCAAACCCCAAAAAATACAACCCCCCACCCCCACCCACAAGCAAGATGACCGCAACAACGAAACATGTTACCATGCCCTCCCCCTGCCAGTGCCAGGACATACACAGCCACCCCATCCACCCCACACAACACTCACCCACAAACAATAAAACCAGACCCACAACCCCCCCCCCCCCCAGTTCCCTATGGGACCCAAGTCTACCATGAAAGTCTCCAGGCTCAACCAGGCGGAGCAGTCCCAAGTCGAACACTGCCCCAACAGACGTACCCTCCTCCCACCATACAGACCCCATCCAGCAAGATAGAAGTCCACCGGTCAATCCCGCAGCAAAAGATCAATCACCCCGGGCCCCAGGCATCAACAGCAAGGCCAGGACCGCCTGATAGAGCTTAACAATGCTCAGGGCAAGGATCACCTCAAGACGGGACTGTCTCTGCCAGTGAGTCAGCCCCTCCGGTCTCCGGGACCACCGAGGCCGTGAAGATCATGTCCTGCACCTTAGGTTGTAAGGTATCTGGGACCAAGACATCCCCATACCCGGGTCGGCCCAGGGCCCCCGGCCCATTCTCTACTAGCAAAGGTTCCAGGAGCATAGCGCCATCCTCCCCCACCTTGATCCTGGGTTCCTCAGGAGCCGCCGACCCAGATCGGCGCCTTCGCCTGCCGTGGTGACGTTGTGAAGGGCGAGTACCCCATGTCTCTCAGGGGCCCCCCACGTTCCCCCGGTGGAAGGTAGTCGCCCACGATCTCCAGCCATTCCCACACCTCCGCCGGGGACTCAAAGAAATGTGCCTTCCCTTGCGAGAGCACCTTGAGTTTGACAAAGTACAACAACATATATTGCAACTGCATCTCCCTGAGCTTTTGCTTCACCCCCAAGAAGGATTTTCTTTGCTCCTGAACTTGTTGGGTATAGTCGGGGTAGATGGACACCCGGCTATTCTCAATGGTGAGATCTGCCGATTCCCTCGCCGCTCGCAGGATACAATCTCAATCTTTATAGTTCAGGATCTTGGCGATCAGGACGCGGCGGCGGGACCAGAGCGTGGTGGGCCCACTCGATGACGAAGACCTCCGAGAGGCCCCTTGGACACAGCGTTGTTCGGATCCAGGTCTCCAAAAACCTCCCTGCATTACCAGCCTCCAGCCGCTCCAGCACTCCTAGGACCCTTATGTTGCTGCGACGCGCCCTCCCATCTGCGTCCTCAGCTCTGCGCTCTAGGGCGTGTGTCGTGGCCGTGAGGTGCGTGACCGCCTTCTTCAGAGAGGCCACCCTGCAGTCGTGGGATATTACCCTCAGCGTCCGAGACCTTATCCGCAACTTTGCGGAGATCGGTTCGTAGTAGGTTGACGTCGATTGAAACAGTCTCAATCTGCTGCTCCAGCGCAGTATGCGAGCCCTGTATGGCCTTCAGCAGTTCCGCTCGGGAAGGTTCGCCAGAGCCTTCCGCCCCCTTGTCCTGACGCGTGATTCGCTGCGAGAGTAAGAGTTGGGTGGTATATTGTGTAATCGTGATGGGCTGCGTTGAGCGCGACATCCTGTTCTTGCGCATTGCGGGGATCCAAAGCGCCTCAACTAGCACTCCAGTGGGGTATCCAAAGCACTCCCAGCCACGTTCGCTTCAATGCGCGGCGCAGGCCGGTTCCCCAGGGCCAGCGCACTGTACGCTAGAGGTCCTCAGCCGCCCAACTGCAAGTAGCCCTGAGCAATCAGTCACCAGGCAGGGGTCGCAAACCTCAGCGGCGCGCTGTCATCCGAAGTGCTCGGATTCAGCAGGGGATATAGAGGCCACTCGCCCCTGAACCGTAGCACCACTGCTGGGGGAGGGGGGGATGGGGGGGCAAGGGGCGGCAACGCAGGAAGCCCACCGGGCAGTTCGGTCGTCCCCAGCTGGAGATCAAAGCAACGCCTCCAGGGCCAGCACTCAGTAACAAACCGCAGGGGGATCTTCAGGAGGGGAGTCCAGGCCACCGGTGCCGTCCAGAACATGTAGGGCGTCACACTCGCCGGTCTCTCTAGGGGCACCAAAGGAGCGGCCTCAGGGGCAACGCGGGGCCACAGTCAGTCCCCACTGGGGGGGCCCAGATAAGAAATGGGACCTGGTAGGCGCAATCAGCATAGACGGGCAATACAGCTCCCAGTCCACTTCCCAGCAGCGGGGTCTGGGGTGAGCAGACCGCCGCAGGGTGCAGGCTCCAAGCGTCGTTTGGCCCGCAGTGCTCCCAGGTCTACAAGCAGGAGCGGACAGTCTGACCCACAGCCACTCGCCACTATGGCCACATGCAGGGCGTCCCGGGTATCCAGGCCCTCCACCAACGAGCCTCCAGCCGGGGCGAGGCACCGCAGAGCGTCTTCAACGGACAGCAAGACCTCCAGTGAGCAGGCCCCTCGCTGCGACTAAGCCGCACCTCAGCAGGAGCGAGGCGCCGGTTCAGCATAGGGGGAAGTCGCGGACCAAGCCTCTCGTGCTCCCAGGGCCGATTACACTCAGTCCGTCATGCACTCCGCAGCGGCCCTCCAGGACTTCCCGGGCAGAGCAGCTCCCCCGCAGGCCGCGCTCACCAGCACAGAGGTGTTCCACGCCGCCAGTGAAGCGACGGCCACGGCGACATTCCTCGCAGCCTCCGGAGCAACTCACGGTAGAGAGGCCGTCAGCAGGTCCCCCAGGCAGTTCTCTGCACCCTCCAAGACGGAGCCCCAGATGGCAGCGGGCTCCATCGTCGTCAAGCAGCACTGTGTCCTCCGGAGACCGCAGGAAGGCAGGCACAACCCTCCGATTCCTCTCCAAGGTAGGCCGCAGACCTCGGCCTCACGTAGGCAGAGGCCCAATCTTCTCTGCGCCAGCTCCAACTTCTGTGATATCCACGGGGCCCCGGCTCCGCCGCTCAGGTAAGGGGTCGCTGGTGGGAGGGGAGCCCACGTCACTAGATTTGGAAGGATCAGGAGCCCAAAGAGGATATTAAAACAGGATTTCTGGGTCCACAGTCCGGGAGCTGGTGGAGCTCACGTCCTGTCGGCCATGCTGCTTTGCCACGCCCCCCATGAATGCCATATATAAATAGGATTTCTTCGCCCTCTGCATATCACCCTTTACTGATTTGTCTGGAGAATTAAATAGTTCTGGCCGTCCCAGTTTCTCTGCCAGCCTTTTAACATGGCACAGCCAAGGAATGCTACTAGCTCGATCTAGAACTAAGCAATCTCTTATAATTTCACGATTCATTTCCAATTCAGGATTTAACCAAGTTGCTATCCATTTTAGTAGAGGTGCTATTACAATTGAGTCCTCCACAAAGCCTGTCAGTCTCTTGGTGAATTATATATGTTGGCGTGGACTGTGGGACCGCTAGCAAATTTCTTAAAAATGTATTCTCAACTACTTGATTTCCTTTGCTTATCTAAAACCCCATATATCTGAACCATAAGTTGCGATGGAGGTACATTTTGCTCTATATACATTTAACAGTGCTTGCATTGGTTTTGCCCCTAACCTACGTGCAAAAACTAGAACTGCAGAAATGGATCTAGCCAATACATTTCACTGTTCATTCAGTTGTGGGATCCACGTGCCCTTATCGTCAAATAAAACCCCTAGGTAAGGAAAGTGGTAACCCTCTTAATCTCATTACCCTCGCAATAGAGTTTTGACCTTTTTAGGCTTAGAACCTATTATCATTGTATGCGATTTTGAGAAACGTACGCTTCTATCCAAAGATTTCATAAAAACAGCAACAGAAGTTAAGACATTGTAGGCCAACCGCAGCTCTTGCCAATGGGCAGCATCATCCGCTTATAGGAGTGCTGGGATTAATACCCCCTCCCCTCCCCACGCAGAATTATCTTTACCCCTAAAACTTGATCCAGGTTATTGATAAAAAGAGTAGGGGAGCCAAAATACATCCCTGCCTAACACCATTAGCGATGCATATTCCCTGGGTACAGTTCACCCTTTGATCATACCTCACTGTAGCGGTCAGATGCCTATGCAGGTCTGCAAGGAAATGGACAATATTTCCATCCACACCTAGTTTGAGAAGTATAGCCCATAACTTAGATCTATTCACTCGGTCAAAGGCAGAGGAAATATCCATGAACACCAAGTACAATGTAATGTACCCTTCTTGGCAATGGTGTACTCCAATTAGTAGGTGCCGATTCAGCCACTGTTCGGTGGTGCCCCTTCCTTTCCTAAATCCGTATTGCAGATCTGATAGGGTATTGGATTCAGTTAACCAAGCCGTGAGTTTACTAAGTACCACCCTTCCAAGCACCTTTCCAGCAGAGTCTGAGTGAAATTGGTCTGTAACAGCTTGGGTCCCCTCTATTACCCTGTTTAAAAATCGGGACAATAACTGACTCAGACCATGACCTGGGTAGACCTAATTTACATGTCATGTTTAAAACATGGGACAATAGTTTGGACCAAAGTTTTACATTAGATTTAAAAAGATCGTCTGGGACGCCATCTAGTTCACAGGCTTGGTTACTTGTCATTTGAGTTATGGCCTCCCTTACTTCTGGCTCTGTGAAAATCATAGTGTATGCCTTAACTTCAAATGCAGTACCTGAAGATCCTTGAGTCTCCTGATCACCATATATAGATTTAAAATGGTTGAACCAATCCTGCTCCTGTATATTACATTCAAAGGGACTGCCCATAGATTCTTGAACAAAGGGTTTGTTCACGATTTCCAAGAAATTAGCACTGTTGATAACAGTGAACAATAGATAGTTCCATGCTTCATATTTGATCTCTTCTTTACGTTTATTTATTACCAGTGTATATATTTTCCTTAACCCCTTCCGTGCTCCCGTCAGCCGTTGCCAATGGCCGACGCAGCCCCGCCCACCGTTTAGAACGCCCGCACCGCGGCGGTTAGGCGTTAAAGTTGCTATGGCACTTTCATCTTTTGGTTTGTTTTGAAGACGCTAGCAACTTATGGTGGGCAACTGAGCAATTTTGATCAAACTACCTCTCCCCTTTATTTTGGCGTTCACTAAAAGGGCGTTTAAGGTCAGAGGCCACCTGAGTGCAGGTTTAGGTGTATGCTGTTAGGACCTCCTTGCCCCTTAAGTTGTCATCTGAGCAGAGGTCCATCTCCCTCCCAACAGTATTCAACAGGTTCGCTTAAAAATCCACTGGCAATACAATACTCCACTTAAGTCTACGGGCCTGGTCTTCAGATCTTATGTTAGAAGTGCAAGCACATCTATTAGATTTTCGGTTATTCTTAAGAACACCCGTAAATGTCAGATGTATAGGATTGTGGTCACTAAACTGAGACCACATGGTGGTGTATCCTATCACCAGGGGTTTCAAAGCCACACTAATAAAATATAATCAATAGTGGAATGCATTCTCCTACCTTTAAGGGTAGGAATATAATCACTATCATGCGTTGTATTGGGATAGAATAAACCATGATCCGCTAAAGTGCCCTCTAAGAATCCACCCTGCATTGAGTGTTCAAAATGTATCTCTATGGTTTAAATCTTTTTATTGAATGATTAACCTGTAACGTACGCGGACTGGGCACTTGTACTAAAAGACACAGGGTCCTCTCCTTCCTCCGGCGACATGGGCTCTCCGTTGCGTGTTTGCAGGAGACTCATCTGAATGAGGAGGGTGCTCAAAAGATGTCCAAAAAATGGAGGGTCCAGATATTCCATTCCTCTTTCTCTACGTATGCCAGGGAGGTCTTGATCTGGGTGGCGCCTGGGGTTCCCTGTGCCGTCCAGTATGCTGAAGCGGACATAGAATGCAGGTACTTGCTGCTGCGGGTGAAGTTGGATGGTAGTGATTTCCTGCTCTTAAATTCGTATGCGCCTAATGTGGATGATCCTGACTTTTTCCCCATCTTCAGGAGATCCTTGTACAGGACCTTGACGCCCCCTTCCTCTAGTTCAGGGACTTTAACTGTGTGTTGGATCCGGATCTGGACCGGCACCCTCCCCGTTCTGGCACGAAGCCGCGAATGACGGCGCGACTCCGGGAAGTGGTGCATAATTTAGGAGTTGTGGATGTGTGGCGCATGGTCCACCCCGCACAGAAAATGTATACCTGTTACACCCCGACGCATAACACGCATAGTTGGCTGGATCGTATCCTAGCTGCTAATATTGATGTGTCCCTTTCCTTGACGGTTACCCACCAGGCCCGCTTTCGGTCAGACCACGCTCTGGTGACGTGCGTAGCGCAGTGGGTTGACCAGTCTGCCAGTCCCCGGACCTGGAGGATGCCGATGGACCTCTTGCAGGACCAGGTGGGGAGAGACCATGTGGCGACGGCCCTGAATAATTATATAGATCTCAACTGGGAGGATGGAGAGTTGCCCTACTCCACTAAATTGGAGGCCCTGAAAGCGGTGGTGCGTGGATGGGCCTCACCTATGGGGTCCGGAGGCAATTGCTTCGTGATTTGCAGGACGCGGAGGATAGCCTCCGGCAAAGTCAGTCTGGCGGATCCCGATGACTCAGACCGGGAGACGGAGAGGGAGGCCCAGGTGTCCGTTTATGACATTCTTACGCGTCTCGATAAGTACACCCTGGGTCAATACCGGCAGTGTCTCCACCATGAGGGGTACAAGTCTGGTCGCCTACTGGCCTGGATTCTTAAACGATAATTTGCTCCGGAGCGGATAGTTGCTTTGAAGGACTCCGCTGGGGAAGTGGTGCATTTGGAATCTGATATTCTGGAAGTCCTCCACTCCCACTTGCAGGCGGTGTATACTGCAGACCCCTCGATATCGGAGGCCTCCTACCGGCCATACCTCCGGGATTTGACGCTCCAGGCCCTCTCGAAGGAGGCAGCGGAGGAACTGGACGCGGCTTTAACGCTCCAGGAGGTCAGAGTAGCATTGGCTGCCCTACCGAGGGCTAAAGCCCCGGGCGGAGAAAGCTTCCCACCTGAATTTTACCAGTCCTTTGAGGATATCCTTGGCCCCCTCTTTTTAGTGAGGCCCTGGAATGTGGCACCCTCCCGCCTACTATGAATCAGGGGGAGGTCTGCATGTTTCTTAAACCGGGGGGAGATAGTTGCGTCCCTGCGGCGTTCCGGCCTATCACTGATTAATATGGACGTGAAAATCCTTACCAGACTACTGGCCACCCGGCTGGCAACACACATGGTGCACCTGGTGCATCAGGATCAGTGTGGATTTATCCCTGGCCGCAACACCGCAATGAACCTGTGGCGCCTAAACCATATCCTCAATGAGGTGCGTGGTAGGGAGGATCCCCAAGTCCTGGTGTCAATTGACCTGGCAAAAGCCTTCGACACTGTCAGCTGGGGGTATCTCTTGGAGGTGCTCCAAATGACGGGGCTGGGGCCAGTGTTCTGCAATTGGATCCGGATCCTGTACGGAGCACCACGCGCTAGGGTCCGGCTCGGCCCGTTCTGAGGAATGGTCTTTGGAATGGGGCACTCAACAGGGGTGCCCTCTGTCGCCGCTCCTCTTCGCCCTGGCGATAGAGCCCTTGGAGGTCTCTATTCGTACGGAAATGGAGGGGTGGGGTATCCGAGTGGGGGATACTGTGAACATTATTTCCCTCTATGCGGACGACGCTCTGTTCTATTTAACCGCAGAGAGAATTGCTGCCCGTTTTGTTGCGGTTGCTAGACCGCTTTCGTGCGGCCTCAGGATTACGTATAAACCCTGGGAAGTCTCTGATCTTTCCCCTGGCGGGATGTGATGTCGAGCCGGGAGTGAACCTTCCGTGCCTGGGGCTGAGAGGGGAGCTGGAGGCCTTCCGTTATATGGGGATCCAAGTGGCCTCATCTGACGAACAATTGTTGGCCCGCAACGCTGACCGGGGGCTCCGCTGCTTGCACCAGTCTGTGTTCTTCTGGAACACGCTCCCTCTACCTCATAGGACGGTTAGCGGTTGCTAAAATGGTGATGTTGCCCAGAATGCTGTACGTCCTGCAAAACACCCTATGCCCGCTCCCCCACGAATATTTTGCACGCTCAACAAGCTGCTCACGTCTTTGCTCTGGGCGGGAGGTCGCAGCAGAGTCGCCACGCACACCGTGGTCTGGAGCTGGGAGGAGGGAGGCCTGGAGGCTTCGAGGTTTGACCTCTATTATTATGCAGCACAGCTCCTGCCAGCCGCGAGGTGGTTCGCGGGCACGGGCAATTGGGAACTGCGGCTCCTAGCAGGTAGGGCGGACGAGACGCTGCAGGTGGCTCTGATGAAGGGACGGGGAGCGGACGAGGCCCTACCCTACGTAGTGCGCCATGCTGCAGGGGCCTGGCAGCGGTTTGTTGAGAAAATCTTGCGGCGGGCCCCCTTTCACAGGGAACTGCCGGTGTGGATTTTGTCCCCGGTGACGCTTATGGAGGAGAATAGGTCCTTCCGGGACTGGCGGCTACGAGACTCTGGCGGACCTTTACCCAGACGACTCCTTTGTGTCCTTTGAGCGAGCTATGGAAGCCTTTGATTTGAGCAGGGGGCAGTACCTGCACTATAGGGGACTCCAGGAGATGGCGAAGGTGACCTGGCCCCAGTTCCCAGAGGCACCCCCGTTGACCCACCCTCTCAACATCCTTCTTTCCTGCGGCAGGGGGAAGCGGCTGATCACCTTACTGTATTCGGCCATGCGACGGGATTCCGCCCCGCCGGTCTCGCCGTCCTGGAGGCGGACTTGGGGATCGCTTTAGAGCCGGGACAGCGCAAACGTATCGGACTCCTGACTCGGAAAGTGTCGTGCAATGCGCGGTTTAAACTGATCCACTTTAATTTTGTACATCGTACTTATATGACCCCAGTCTCCCTGAACCGGATTTCCGCTGACCCGACGGGATGACTGCCCTAGATGTGGGATGGGAAAAGCCAGATTCCTACATTTGGCCTGGGAGTGCCCGCTGGTAGGGAGCTTCTGGAAGGAGGTGGTAGAGCACATTGGCCATGCCACGGGCCTCCGGATTACCTTGAGCCCACTCCATTGTCTCTTGACCCTAGTCCCTAAGCCCAAAAAGAGGTATTTATGATATAAGCTGCTGCAGCTGCTCCTGGTGCTGGCGAGGCGACGCATGGCTATTACTTGGATGGGGCAGTTCTCCCTGCGACTTAGAGATGTTAGGGAGTGGTCCTTCGCTGAGGAAATACACATGCATCGTACACGCTGAGATGAGAGGCTCCAGGAGGATTTACTAGCCTGGAGGGTGATGTGTGCTGAGGGGTTGCCTGGCTATGACTCGGATGCCACCAGTGCTGAACTGTTTACCCCTGAGGAGTCTAGCTCCGAGGAGGATGTAGCGGGAGGCAGGGAGGGGGGACTTGTTTCAGGGTAGAGCCCTTTTGGAAGCGCACGATGGTTCCTGATTGTATTTTTTATGTGATTTGCATTGATTCCCAGAGGTTTGCCTTAAACTGTGATGTCTACACCCAATTGGGCCATGAGAAGGTATTCGAACTATCTACACATGTTTTTCTAGCGATGCCATGTTTTGTTGTTACATGTTTGAGTGTATTCTTTATACGTAAAAGGAATAAAACGGAGGATAAGAGAAACGATCAACAATAGTTGAGGGGGGTAAACAAACCTTGAAAACAGCGGATACGGTAGATACTCATTTATTTCATGCAAACGTTTATGCTATTATATATTTTTGGCACTTTCCGACTCTACGCCGCCTGGCCTCCGGGCTGTGGGCTCCATGGCTGTGTATCCTCCTGTGTGATCATTTTAGTTATGTTTCTCTATAAGTGCCTGTCGGTGGATTTGCTTGATCGTATTCTCTATACTTACCGCAATAAAACAAATTATATATATATATATATATATATATATATATATATATATATATTCAGCTCCACGGGGTGTCCATATTTCAAGCAGCACTCAGACGCGGTTCAGCTCTTCCCCTTAAAGCTTTATTTGGTATGCAGGCAGCTTTCCTCGGTATTTTAAAGCACACAACCAAAGCCTGACGCGTTTCATTATCCAACTTCTTCAGAGGCACGGTCGAAGGAAGCATAGCGGGCCACACCCCCCTCCATTTAACCATATCATGCGCTGATATGCAGCTGCGCTAGATGAGCAAACATGTAGGTTTTGTGGGAGGTGTAGTCCATTTCAGTCCACAAATGGATGCCTCGTGTGATGATGCCAGTTCAAAGCTCACCAGGAGCCCCAAGGAAAGGAGCACCGCTAAATCCAGGAACCGCCCTCCACCTTCGACCGTGCCTCTGAAGAAGTTGGATAATGAAACGCGTCAGGCTTTGGTCGTGTGCTTTAAAATACCGAGGAAAGCTGCCTGCATACCAAATAAAGCTTTAAGGGGAAGAGCTGAACCGCGTCTGAGTGCTGCTTGAAATATGGACACCCCGTGGAGCTATATATATATATATATATATATATATATATATATATATATATATATTCACTGAAAAAAACATAGGTTTTACAAACGTTATAGTTAGGAAGTAGCATTTGAAAAACCTATGAAATTCACTGAAAAAACCATAGGTTTGACACCAGTTATAGTTAGCTGGAAATTTTACTGACATAAAACCAATGAAATTCCACGTTATAGTTAGTTGGACTCACTATAACTTGCGCGTGTAATGCACTGCTGATGACATTACATATTACATCACTCATGACATGGTCAGTGACATCACTTATGACATCACTGATGACAGACCTCCTTTAAGTGTAATGTAACCCTTAAAAACACATATTGGAAAATAGAAATTAACATTTTCAAAAAAATGGAGATACCCATACCAGTTACAACAACCAATTCAGTAATTCCACCATCTATATACACATTCTCTCATTTACCAACAGTTCTATATAGTCACTCATACATATACTCACTCATCATATGTAGTGATACACCTATACATCCTGTAACACCGACAATCATCCAAAAGTTACTCACACACATACTCACACATGCAAATAAACTATTGAACATCCATTTATTTGCATATAAAACTATACACACTCAACCACCCATACAGTCCTGCACATATGGTGTCTTCTAAACACATACAAAAAGAGAGTTAGTCATTCATGCATCTATGTGATTAGTAATACCCCCATAAAACCATAGAAACACTCATACTGATACTAAAAAAACATCTAAGAACCCAAATACCTACACATGTAGGTACTCATCTATCCATGCAACCAGTTATTCACAAAGTGAAACACTGATACATATAATCAAATATTTAAACATTACTCGCTAATATATGTATTCACTAAGGTACACTTAATAAGCCAGTTATCCAATCATTTATTTTTGAAAAAAACATTCATTAAGACAATAATTTAAACATTTATTCTTCCCTCGACCTTTACATATACATATATAAAACATATTTATTTTTTAGAAAGACACACATTCACTGGATGGTGTCATAAGTGATGTCACTGACCATGTCATGAGTGATGTAATATGTAATGTCATCAGCAGTGCATTACACGCGCAAGTTATAGTGAGTCCAACTAACTATAACGTGGAATTTCATTGGTTTTATGTCAGTAAAATTTCCAGCTAACTATAACTGGTGTTAAACCTATGGTTTTTTCAGTGAATTTCATAGGTTTTTCAAATGCTACTTCCTAACTATAACGTGTGTAAAACCTATGGTTTTTTCAGTGAATTTCATAGTTTTTTTGAATGCTAGTTCCCAAGTATGTAATCACGTTCGTAACTAGATAGTGTCACCGCCTACACGTCCTGAGAAGCGCATGTAAAGTCATGTGACTTGAAAACAAAACTTCCAATTGGTTATTAGTAGTTTCTGTTCTGGAATATACACGCAGCACTCCACCCACTTTCCTCACAATCTTTTCTACTCTCAAGAGACAACAACGTCGAGCATCTTCCGGAAGACTTTGCTGAAATGGCTGCCCTACCAGATTCATCTTCCGAATCTGAAGGAAATGAGCGACCACCGTTAAGAAGAAAAAAGGAATCTTTCATTTGGCAATTTTTCACTTATCCTGAAGATCAAAAGAAAGTGAATGCGCCAAAAGTAACCTGCACGATATGCAATTCGGAGCTCTCAAGGGGAAATCCAAATAAAAAATATTCCTTTTCTGCACACACCATGCAGCAGCATGTTAAACAAAGGCATCCTGAACATTATGCAAAAGCATCGACAAGACCCCTGGCCACGCTATTACCATCAGAGGTGGCCAGCACATCTTCTGGTGTACGACCTGTATCTCCATCGAGTGCTGAGATGGACTTGAGACCATATCTTGCGAAGGTGCACATGAAATGCAACGAGTGTGGAAAAATTCTTTTGTATGAAGAGCAGAGCCTCGTTCTTATTAAACTCAAAATTGAAAGTCATAAATGCCCCAAGAAAAGATAAATTTCTTCACTTCATTTTCAAACTATTACATACTGAAAAATGTAGTAGCAACTTTAAGAAATCGAAAGCATTATAACACCTCCCCCCCCAAAAAAAAAAAAAGAAAAAAAAAAAAAGTTCTTTTCAGAACTAACTCTTTCTACCAAAACGTGCTCCAAGAGCATATTATGAGATTTTTTCGCCGCTTTATTTTAGTGCGAGACCGGGTGCGCGCACCCTCCTATCGCGTACAGGACCTGACACTCCCATGTGAAGTCATGTGACTTCCAAACAACACTTCTAATTGGTTCTTAGTAGTTTCTATTCTGGAATTTACATGCAGCACTCCACCCACTTCCATCACTTTCTTTTCTACTCTCAAGAGACAACAACGTCGAACATCTTCCCGAAGACTTCGGTACAATGGCTACCGTTCCGCATTCATCTTCCGAATATGATGAAAATGAGCGACCACCTTTGACAAGAAAAACGGAGGCCACGCTATTACCATCAGAAGTAATCAGCACATCTTCCGGTGGACGACCTGTATCTCCATTGAGTGCTAAAATGGACTTGAAACCATGTCTGGCGAAGGTGCACATAAAATGCAACAACTGTGGAGAACTTCTTGTATACGGAGAGCAAAGCTTTACTCTAATTAAACACAAAATTGAGAGTCATAAATGCTCCAAGAAAAGTTAAATTTCTTCACTTTATTTGGATAGTATGACATACTGAAAAATATCATAGCAACTTTAAGAAATCAAAATCATCATAACACTTGTTTCCAAAAAAAAAAAAAAAAAGTTCTTTTCAGAACTAACTCTTTGTACCAAAACAAGCTTGAAGAGCATATTAGCTGATATTTTCTCGCCGCTTTCTTATAGTGCGCGGCCGGGTGCGCGCACCCACCTATCGCGTCGAGACACGCATGTGCAGTCATGTGACTTTAAAACAACACTTCCAATTGGTTCTTACTAGTTTCTATTCTGCAATTTACACGGAACACTCCACCCACTTCCCTAGAAAACCAGTTTATCGTAAAACTTTTAAAGCCTCCTCTTATGAAATATTCGACATCAATCACATAGCAGAGTACTAAATAGCACTATATACACTCCGTCCCTTAATTATAAGAGACTTATTGCTATGTAAAAGCAACTTTTGTTTTCCAAGATAATGTAAAATGCTGAGCCTATTACATTTTTTTCACATATATGTTACTAGTCTCCTTCGAGTACTAACACCGTAGAAAATACCACCAATAGCGGTGATATTTTTTACACCGAGAACGGGCGATTTCTATCGCTTACAGCCCTTACAGTTATAAAGTTTTATTTCCTAAGTCTCTGATCTCCAACTGTGCAACGTAGGTCCCCTGTGTGTCGCAATAAGGTCCATAAACAAAAACTACAGAGCCAGCATTATAAACATACACAGAACCACAAAACGACAAGAGCCACCATGCTAATATATATCCTTAATATAATAAACCTCTGAGAATAAATACATATTTCCGTGGCAGCCCATAACACAAATGTGGCGTCCTCTGACTCTGCTCCATTACCAAACACCGTAACTCCCCGCCCCCCTCACTCCACCCCAGCCGAACCCCCTATTACAAACCCCCAACCTACCCTCCCTGCCCAAACCCACCATGAACCTCAAACCGCCCCTAGAAAACTTATAAGACACAGGATTACTAAAACTCAAAGAATACGCAACAGGCACATAATGTAAATAGTACATAAAGGCACATATTTTTTCCAAAATACTATTTAAAAACATGTTCTATTTTTAATAAATCTATCATGCATCTGACCCTCTAGAACTGCTTTCAAAACGTGAACTATAAACCTCTACTTTTCATTTTCAAACCATACACTTTCAATTACATTATTTTTTTTACACAATTCATGTAATGTTACAAACCTTTTCTAAAATACACCAGTCCGTATCATTTATAAGGATTTATTTTCAGTCTTCATCAGTGACACTTTCTTCACATATAATAGAAATCACTATAACTTTTTGTACGACAATGCTAACGCGGTAAAAATAACCCTTCATTTGCTTTCCTTTAAGAATGCACACTATGTACCCCACGCATGCGTTTCTTAATCTTTGTATTTGGCAGCGAATACCGACCTTGAATCGGAAGACATGAACAAGACCGCCTGTAACAAGGTCGGGAAGGGTGGCCGGGAGGACTGGTGGACACCTGATGGTATTTCCCCTTCTACTCTACAGACTGGAAGAACGAGGGATGCGTGGGAGCTTCAGGAGGAGGAGAGCGAAGAAGCGTCCACGGGCTCCTTTAAGTGGGCGTATTGCAAAGAAGAGGGATCCCCGCCTCCTGATGACGTCTCCTCTCCCGGATGGATGAATTCGGGGGAAGTCCTCTACACGGTGTGTGACGACACCGGGACAGGAAGGACCGGCGCAGGCGAGGAGAGGAGAACGGAGACGCGAGCGGAGGACGGTGAAACCGAAGGGATCGACGGTGGAGGAAAGCCAGGAGGCCAACGTTTCTACGCTCCGCCGTGCCATACTCCCGAGGGAGGAGTATGGCTTAGCCAGGTACGCCGGCGTTTGGCGGGCTGGTTGGGGAAGGGTCCCCCTGTTGCTAGCGTAAAAGATTCTTAAGTCTGTGCGCGTCCGACCGCAACTTCCCCCCCCTCTTTCCGCTTCCCGTACCTGCTACCTTATTTCCCATACCCCTGTACCTCACACGTATCCTCCCTCCTCAGAGCACGTTAGTAATTACGGGTGTCCCTGCACAAACACCGGGTTCCTTTTGGGCAAACGCGATAAGGACAGTAGTAGCTAACGGCGTCCCTCTCTCCTTCTTCTCTTTCCATGACCGGAGCCCTGAGACCTCACGGCGGTGAGAGACGATCCAGGAGGGAGACCAGTAACCCAGGACAATAGAAAGACCAAGAAGACCAACACCACGGATAACTCTGTGTTCGCGAGGGAGAGACTTACGTATAGAACACGTCGTACCATAAAAATAAAACCCAGTTTAAAGAAGTACACTGGTCAGCCTCTTACTGTTGTAACCCCTGTTCCTATACCAGAGACTGTCCCTAGCACCCCTCCCACGCTTACACCGCCATTGTCACATTTAAAACTGAACGTTGCATCTGCTCACACACATATCTTTCACTAAGCTAACATTCACAGAAAACAGCATTGATGTAAAAAAAAATTGACCTTGCTTTACAACTCCCTCCAATCACTCCCTTATTTTTTTAACGCATCCTCCAGTTAAAAAAAAGCTACTTTTTTAATAACCACTAAGCAATATATAAGTGACTAGACTCTTAGAAAATGTATCAAGTCATTCTGCTTCTCTCCACTGCATAGCCGGCGACCTAATTCTGTGGAGTTGCTATACAACCAGCGGTGCTGCGCCGTTTCCTTTACCATCTTGGGAAATTCAAAATGGATGTCCCTCCGGCCTTCGCAAACGAGCCGGGCCACTTAGAACTATTTCGCCAGAGAATGCTTGACTACTACGGCATCTTACCACTCTCGACTTTGAATGCATCATATCGATTATCATTTCGATATTCGTATTTCACCTGTGTGCAGCCTGTATTTCATTGCCTGAGCTGTGATTTCACGTGGGCCCTGGATTTATGTCTCTGCAATTTGGTACCTCCTGAACCGAATTACAATCACCTCATGAATCCGTTACTTGATCATGAACAGCTTTGTTACAACGGAGGGTTTATGGCCTTTGCAGCGATACAAGGAGTTCTGGGTCATTGGAATATATTCGCAGCGGCGCAAGATTTCCTAACAGAGAGCTACATCGAAAACCCACCGAGCTGCCCAATGATGGTAAAAGACGCTCCAATAATGACAGATCATGAATGCTCCTTTGATCTTCTCAATTGGATGGCTGACATGTTTTCAGATGATAACAGTGATTTCATGTTAGAGGCACTTGCTGCATACTTTGCCTACACAATGGACAATTAACTCTTTCCTAACAGCGAGCTACATCGAAAACCCACCGACCTGCACTCTGATGGTAAAAGAGGCTCCGATTATAAGAAATTATCAGTACTGCTTTACTCTTTTCCATTGTATAGCTGACATAATTTCAAATGATAAAACTGATTTCCTGTTACAAGCAGAAACTACCTATTTTGCCTAAACAATGCTTCAATAACTCTCAAACAACCCATTGACGTCCTCATGTCCTTTTGGTTTTCTATATTCTTCACGTTATTTTCCATATTTTCTTTTGAAGAACAGACCTATTTGCTTTACTAACAGTGGACATTATGATTTCGTGTTGTTAGACAGCTGATTCATAAAGTAATGATGTATAACCACTTGCATTTTCATATATCGTTCCTAAACTGAAAGGCCACAAACCTTCTTCCATTTATTAAAATATAATATACTTCCTTATAAGACTGTACAATGTTTTTTTCCAACTATATTCATTTTTCTTCAACTATAGCGTTTGTATTCCATGTACTATTGACAATACCAATTACTGTGTTTTTTGCAATTTCTGTACTCAGGTTACATAATGATTTGCCTTTAAAATAGTACATTTCTAAATAAACATTTCAAATATTCACGGTTTCTCTTTTAATCCATAATCTCAACTGAAATGATTTCATATTGAAAAACTATTCATGGGTTCCACATAACCTTAACTGTAGACACTGAGGACCTTATTTATGAAGACCTTCCACCGCCGGGGCCTCATTTTTTAAAATGGGAAAAAGTAACGCACCGGTGGCGCAAGGCCTTCATAAATAAAGTCCTGAATGTTTTCTTTTCTTGAACTCACTTACTGATACTAGAACCTCCAAGCCAATTACGGCCCGTGAACTCTTTCTTAGTAGGTCGCGCACCGTAAAGACAGTTATACCACTGTTAACATTTTTTTTTTTACTGTTACTAAGCACCGACACAGTTCCGCTTTACTCAGAGTTAATCACTGCTCCCACGCTTCTACAGGCCAGACGCTATGTCGTATTTCTCTCCTGATCACCCTTTCATCTCCACAATAACAAACAGTTGTCCTCCAGCCACCAGAGAACAGACTCAGATGCAGAGGCACCAAAGAGTGAACCCATCACCAACTGCCATCTCCGGCTGTTTCCATGGTTACACCTCATTCTGCACCTTGCTGAAGGCACAGGTCAAAAGTTCATCTCTCAACGTTCTACAGCTAACTAATAACACTATTTTCCCTCCAGAAACACCTGCCAATCCACAACTCTGTTACATGTCTTGTTTTTTCACACCCAATAGTACTTTTCGTTTAACATAAACATTGACCTGTTCACTCTCCACTTGTTACAATCAACCAATCATTTTTATTTTTTTAACCACACCCAGCCTCTTCCTTTTTCTTTATTTAAAATTTCAACTTTTAACTACCATTCCACTTCCAGAACCGATCGGAGGACTACTACAAATCCCTTGAAAATGAAGGTCTGGCTAATAGGACACAGTTATATTCACTGGAGTGAAAAATATGCAGTAAGCAGACGAATTTGCAACCTCAGCTTACCAAATGTACACATGACATGGATTTCCAAAAGAGGATTGAAATGTCACCAATGAATTCCATTGGTGAAAACTTTTATGCATCTCCCAGAACCAGACCTTCTAATTGTGCACTGTGGTGGGAACGATCTAGGCACAATCACTGGGGTAGGTCTGGAAATGCTTCTAAAAGACACCTTTCGACAATTGATGACACTTTTTCCTCGATCTGCCTTGGTATATTCCAATATATGCCAATGACAGAAATGGAATTGGTCCAATCACCATTGTGCACAATTTGAGAAAGCAAGGAGACATGTAAATAAATCTGTTTCTGCGTTCCTCAGAGATTATAGCATGGGTTCTATTTACCACAACAACTTGCGCTACCACATGCAAGACGTCTATAGGAGAGACGGTGTTCATTTCACGAATGAGGGAAACAGAATCTTCCTCTGCAACATCAGGCTCTGCATCGGTACTTACTTATAAATGCAGAAAACACTCAATTAACACAAGGGCTCTTTTCAGAGCCACCTTATATCTAAGCACTCAAACTTCTGATTTACCTCCATTTTCACACTCTTGTAAATAGGTGTGCGCGACCGAGTGCGCGCACCCCGTATTTTTTTTTTCGGAGAAAAATTATATCTTTTCGCGTTTAAGGGCCTTACAGCACACCCTGAGAAAACCTACGCAGGAAGACAATCTCTACCTTCTCCCCTTTCCATGTTTCAATGCTTTGAAATGAACAATATATTTACTCGCAGTGACAAAATGGCGGACAAAACTTCCTGATTTCCTTCGAATCGAACGTTAACAGACGTCACACAGCCAAAAAAAATACCGCTCACGCGCAGCCGCTTGGGTGCGCGCACGTGTGCGCGCCTATAGATATATAATTGACTTTAACTTTAATTTTCTCAACAACTACTGAACGGATTTACACCATTCCAAAAAAAGCGTAATCTGCGAGCCGGACTGTACAGTTTTGCCAAATTTCTTATAAATCCATTCACCCGTTCGACCTGTAGCCGAGTCTAAAGGTCCTATGGAAAATAACATGGAGAAAACACGTTTTGGGACCCCCCTTTTATCTCAGCCCCCACTTGACCAATCCCCCCCAAACTTTTAGGGAAGGAGCGCAGCGGACTGAGCCATCTTCTTTGAGAAATTCGCTAAGATTCTTCAACCAGGGCCAAAGTTATTCCAAATAGAATGTTGAGGATTTCCTATGGAAACTAGGTCCTAACTATAACTACCTACTGGCGACCGCCAGTAGGTAATATATATATATATATATATATATATATATATATATATATATATATGATGAAAAAGACCACTTTTGTAGAAAGTAGACCAAGAACACAGTGGGGATTCCATCGGGCACCTTTATTTCACGTTGTGGCGCTGCGTAATGCATTTCAGCTCAAAAAGCCTTTCTCAGACGCTGTACACCACCAGAATGCACCGTCTCCCTCCTCAAACATTACTTGGCCCTCCCATAAGTAACGGAGCAGCTGACCCTGTTAACCTATAGCAGCTGTGATTCAATGTGGGGCCACAGCTACCAGAATGCAGCAGAGTAGAACACCGTAACAGGGTAAGTTTTTGCTCTTCAAATGCGCGCTTGAGGTGCCTTGTGAGGGGGGGCACTGTAGAGGCAGGTGCAGTCCTTCTTGATGTGTTTGGGTGACCTCCGGTCCCTGACGTCCAAGCCACAATAGCAGTACAAGTCGGGGCGTGGAGAGCAACTACAGTGAGCACTCCCCCCGTGAAGTCACAGGCTGCCTCCTCGCAGCAGCCGCTTGCGTAGCCTGTTTTCGTGGTGGTCTCGTGAGTATCAATAACTTGATTGCACAGAGTTTGTTGCCAGCTGAAAATCCGAGACTCTTTGCTGGACGGGTCCTTGCAACGTGCTCCTGGCAGGCACTTAATTTATGAAGAAAAAGACCACTTTTGTAGAAAGTAGACCAAGGACACAGTGGGGATTCCATCGGGCACCTTTAATTCACGTTGTGGCGCTGCGTAATGCATTTCAGCTCAAAAAGCCTTCCTCAAACGCTGTACACCACCAGAATGCACCGTCTCCCTCCTCAAACATTACTTGGCCCTCCCATAAGTAACGGAGCAGCTGACCCTGTTAACCTGTAGCAGCTGTGATTCAATGTGGGGCCACAGCTATCAGAATGCAGCAGAGTAGAACACCGTAACAGGGTAAGTTTTTGCGCTTCAAATGCGCGCTTGAGGTGCCTTGTGAGGGGGGCACTGTAGAGGCAGGTGCAGTCCTTCTTGATGTGTTTGGGTGACCTCCGGTCCCTGACGTCCAAGCCACAATAGCAGTACAAGTCGGGCCGTGGAGAGCAACTACAGTGAGCACTCCCCCCCGGGAAGTCACAGGCGGCCTCCTCGCAGCAGCCGCTTGCGTAGCCTGTTTTATATATATACACACATGGCATTCATGGAAAGGGAGTTGGCAAAACCAAGGGTACATGCCCATCAATTGTTAAAACCTTCTGTGCAATTGAACCTTATTTAAACTTAGTAACCAACTCTAACCACTGCTTTCTCCTGGTAAGATTTGGGCTGAACCAGGTACATTCTCTCCTTGCCGATCCTCCGGGATTGAGAAGGGTAGAGGACCTGGGAGTTTGTTCATGTGACAATTTCTCCACCCAGGATACGTAGCACTGTTTTATTTTGCGAGCACTTTTTGCACAGTCGGAAACATTTTATCCTTCCAATTTTAAAGGACAAAGGATTTTTACAAGCAAAACCAGCACTTACATATTTACAGATGCTGTCCAATGTCTGGGAAAATTTTAGTATAGCGAGTTTCCTTACTGCAGCAGTTAGAATAAGGAGGAAAAAAAGAGAGTGCTTCCTATGACCTAGTTAACATTAATTAACTTTTAATAAATTCGGGTTTTTAGTGTCTTATTTTAAATGGTTCGTTTTTGTCTATTCTAAGTTTAGAATTAGTGCAATATTATCGTTGCTAACAAATGTTACATTAATTTTTATATTCTTTGTATAGAATGCTTTTATGATTTTAATTAACCGAATAAAGTACTTTTGACTGACTGACATCCCGTGTCATAACACAGCCCCCCCCCCCCAGCTCCAGGGGGCCCTCTCAGTACAGTACTATGGCCAGAAGACTCCAAACTGAGTCCAGAGGGGGGGGCCCTCCACATGCCTTGCAGGGCCGCCTCAAGTGTTACACCAGTGGCACTCACCACAGATGGAGCAACACTTTGCAAGAAAAAGCTCTAAAATCTGTTCCATACTCCTGAAGCTTTGGTAGAGGATACTGGGTGTGGGACAGTGCTGCCTACATGTGCTAGAACATTTCTTGTAACTACACTTCTCTGCTCCATCTCTCCACCAAGGCACTGGCCCAATGATCTGAAAAGGCAGCAACTAATGGCCTGAAAACCACAGCCTCTACTACGGATGCCATTTAAAAAACTATTAAAGATACTCACCGGTCACTCAAAGGGAAAATTGTTAAGGTTCACACGGTCATTTCCCTGCTCTACCAAGGTGTCTGCAAGAGTCGACCGAGGTATAGGGATGTTTCTGTGGCAGAAGAAAAGTCACATCCTGAAGACCACAGTCACACATGACAGTACACGAAACCTGGCAGATAGGATTGAGGACACTGAGAGGAAAGTTTGCAGCAACAATCACTATAATGAGAATCCCCAAGGGTGGGCAGTGGTTCCGAGAGGACGTGGCCTAAGCAGATCTTCTCCACTTAGCTTAAGAGGAGGATGGACCCAGAGGACAGCTCCCTCTGGTTCTTCATTGAAAGATCACATTACCTGATATCACACAACCCCTCCACTACCCCAAACTAGAGATGGTGCTCATGATCTATGGCATATGACCGCTTAGTCACTAAGTGGCTGGTACAGGACTTCTGCTCAATCCTGCAAGAACAGACCAACACCTACTTGAAACCAAATGCGGGGCATATATATGTGTTTTAAACAGGGCACAGTATGAGAAGCTTTCAAGGTAGTGCTTTAAGGAAATACAATATCATACCTCTGCAACAAGAAGTGGGACAGAACTCCCTCTATTTATAATACACCTAAAAAACTAAAGGCCCTTGCCTTGGAGCAAGCTTCCCCCACAGCTAAGTAGCCATTTTGCTTAAACTGCCTGACTCTGCCAAACTGGAGTCTAAACACTTGGCCCTTAATAAGGCACAGCTGGTCTGGGTGGCATTACAAAGACATAGGAAAAGGATCACTAGGTGCACAAACTCCTCTATTGGTTCATCATAAGGTCGCCTCCAAAATGATCTATGCAATCCGGGGTGTTGGTCTCTGGCACATTCAAGACGGCCTTCACATTCGCAGATTACTACAAATCTTTTTTGCAGCTTGCTCTTTTTCAGTGCAAGAGGTTTTTAAGCCCCCAAAGTCTCACCAACGCAGGACTTTGTGCACTTAAAGTGCAAGATGCTGAATCTCCTGACAGAGGAAACGGTCAATGCAATGGTCCATATGCAGTCTGGCAAGATGCTGGGTCCCAATGGCTTTCATCATTAAGAAGCTGCTGGCAACCTACATGGAGTATTAAATTCTGAAGTTTTAAGTATTTTAAAATGCAGGTTAACGTTTACCCAGATTTCTGCTATAAGGTCAATGCCCCACTCAAGAGACCCTAAAAGTGGATTTTTGGGCTGAAACACACTTATTGTCCTCAGGAGAGCTGCCTTATTTAAAATACTGCCGTAGGAGGGTGGGCAGGGTGTACCAGGTCTTGGCAGCGAGGAAGGAGAAGGATCTGCCGCCCGAGGTCGCTCGTTGGGTGCAGGGAACAGCGGCGAGGGCGAGGCTGGCAGAGCGGAGTTGGCGGGCGGGGGTGTAGAAGCGAAGTCTGCTGTTAAGGTAGGCTGGTCTGGTGTTGTGTAGTGCTTTGTGTGCATGGATGAGGAGTCTGAAGGTGATCCTTTTGTCGACGGGGAGCAAGTTTAGGTCTCTCAGGTGGGGGGTGATGTGGCTGTGGCAATGGATGTTGAGGATCAGACTGGCGAAGGAGTTTTGAATGAGTTTTAGTTGTCGTAGGAGTTTGGCTGAGATTCCCGCGTAGAGTGCGTTGCCGTAGTCTAGCCTGCTACTGACGAGGGCCTGTGTCACTGTTCTTCTTGTTTCGGTGGGTATCCACTTGTAGATCCTGCAGAGCATGCAGAGGGTGTTGTAGCAGGAGGAGGAGATGCCGCTTACCTGCTTAGACATGGAGAGGGAGGAGTCGAGGATGATTCCTAGGTTGCGTGCGTGGATAGTGGGTGTTAGTGCTGCTCCTAGCATGGTTGGCCACCAGGAGTCATCCCAGGCTGATGGGGCTGGTCCGAGGAGGAGGATCTCCGACTTGTCTGAGTTCAGCTTCAGTAGGCTGCTCCTCATCCATTCGGCGACGGCCTTCATACCCTTGTGGAGGTTGGTTTTGGCGGTGTGCGGGTCTTTGGTGAGGGAGAGGATGAGCTGTGTCTTCGGCGTAGGAGATGAGGTTGAGGTTGTGCTGGCGGGCCACATGTGTAAGGGGGGCCATGTAGACGTTGAACAGTGTCGGGCTGAGGGAAGAGCCTTTGGGTATGCCGCAGATGATGTCGGTGGCTTCAGAGCAGAAAGGTGGAAGGCGGAAGCGCTGGGTTCTGCCGGTGACAGGGTATCTCCAGTAAGAAAGTCTATTCCAAGGATGTTTGGATATTCACACTGAAGGATAGCCATAAACATTCTAAAGTTATATATATTACATAGCTGAGCTTTGCATGATAAAGCCAGACTGATCCAGCAGCACAGTATTGGGCATGAGGTGAAGCAGCCGCTCCCTAATATCTTTCTGCAAGAATTTGTGTCCATATTCAATAGCAAGAGTGATTGCTAAGAGGAGTACCACTAGGGATCTTGGCCCATGCTACTATTGCCTCTCACTGTTGGAAGTTCACCCTTATCAAAGGCCTCGTTGTACATTTCAAGGAGATGGGGTGCTAAAGATCTACATATCTCTTAGAATTCTATGTCAGGACTGGAGGCGAGGATTATGCCTTCTTTTTTCACTTTAATACATAGCAGCGAAGGATAACAGAAGACTTCATTTCCAATGAACCGAAGTGAAAAAATAGTCAAAACAAAACACATGGTAACAACCAATCACCAATCAGGAGACCAATGTCCAATCAGGGGCCAGCCAGCCCAACATAGTCCATCAACAGTGTCCTCTCTTCCTCTTTCTTCGCGGCTACGCAGCAAGATAAGTACTCTTCAGTTTTTTCTCAACTGTTTAGTGCTTTAGTGTCATGATTATGCTTGGGTTAGCTGCGCTGGTTTGATAATTGTTGTACCGCTTGCGTTGCCTCGCACTATTGTGCTGTAGCGCTTCCATGTTTCACTTGTATGGTTTATGTTCTTATTGGCGAGTTTCGCTTTCGCGAGCTGAGCTAGTTGTTTTTCTTTTGCTTTCATTGTAAACGTGCTGGCGGCACGTTTAATGATTCTCCCTCGGCGTGTGGACTGAGCTGTTGGGAGAGAGCCACGGGTACGGTGCTTCCGTCCCCACGTGGCTCCTGGCTGGCTTTCGCTTCAGAGAGATTCAAACGTCACACGCGCTGCATCTGAGCCTCTGATCTGAGGAGAACGCCGGTGACGGTTGTAGGGCGGCGGCGATTCCAACAACATCACGCTGCTCATCTATTGCCTCACACTCTGTGCCTAGGCCCTTTTTTGTAAGGGGCAGAGCCTGTGTTTACAGTTTATTGCTGGTGAACGCCTCGCTGAGGTCCTGTATTGCTGTTGGCACTTGTAAAGGGACATTGCCCAGATCAGTTCGCCCTGCTAAAGGGTGTATTTAATGCATCTTCCTTGCCAGCATTAGTCCCACGGGCTAGAACCCAGTTAATTGCGGTTTCATTCCGCGCTACAAGCTATAGTTTGACACCCAGCCTGGTTAAGGCCTTTCCTTGCAGGTCCAGTGGAGGGGGGAACCACTAGTTTCACTTCACGTGAATTTTGTATTACTCCTCGTGGAATATTATGATGATTGTCAAGAGGAGGAAGACCCCCTACTAACCGACATGTCCTGAGGGGACGCCTTCTATGAGGCAATAGACACCTCGATTTACCGGGCGGTGGACCAGGCCATTTCCCAGTTAGAGGATAGGCTCTCCCACCATATTCAACAGGCGTTTACCCGGCTCACGCCGCAAATTGCACCACCCCCAGGCTCCACCCACTACTCCTCATGATCCTCTTGGATCTCCATCGCCCAAGCGTCCTCGTGAGGCGGGTGTGGATGGGGATACCTTTGATCGCCTTAGGAAGGCCTTCCTGGCTAGTCGCCCTGCAGTCCCTGCTGGGGTTCCTCCCTCTCCAGCTCCAGTGCTTCCTCCGGTAGACCAAGTTCCCCCTCTTGCTGACCAAGTCCCCCAGTCTCTCCCTAGTACTTCCCAAACCCCCCCCCCCCCCCCCCTCCCCGAGCACCTCCGATATGTTGGACCCAAACGATATTGTCCACCCAAGGTCCTCAGAGTAGACACCAGCTGATAAAGTAGTGGCATACGTGGCTGCCCATATCCGGCACCCTCTTGAGAAGCTCGCAACTGCCTTCGGGCGGAGTACCCCCACCCCACCCTTGAGGGGAAGTTATCCCTTACACCCGAAATTGATCCCCAGATGGGCACCTTCCTCCAAATGTTTATCAGAGATTCCAAGAAGGGGATAGATATGGCAGAAGAGGCAAAGGAATCAGGTTCCATTACGAGACGTGATCAGGTTGGGCACAGAGAGTTGTGATATTAATGGGCAACGCCAATTGTGCCCTTTCCACGAGTGCCGCCAGTCCCTCCTTACTAAATTGATCCAAAATTAGAGGACCTGGCGGTTTCAGAGGCGGGCGCTATCACCCAAGGTGGTCTATTTGGCAAGCCCTTTGTGAAGGAGCTTGGTAAGTTTGTCAATACCTTCACATCGCTGGATCGAGCCCAGTCTACCATCAAAAAGGTGTTTCCCTGTATTTTTCACGGGGCCGGCCGAACATGGGCCGCTCGGCCGGTCGTCAGCAATGCCAAACCAATCAGAGAGGCTCCGGACAGTATGAGGACCAGTCCAGATTCAGAAACTTTTACCCCACACGTGGACAGCGGTGAAAGGATTCTGAGGAGAAGCTGCAGCCTCTAGCCTAGGTGAGAGTTCTCCCTTCTTCCCCACAAAGTATAGGGGGGCAGTTGGCAGGGTGCTTCCGGGTTTGGTTGACCATCATGCACGATGCCTGGGTACTGAAGACGGTGAGGGGCTTCCACATAAGAGTTCTAAGGGACCCCAGTGCAAAAGACCCCTCCCTATTCAGTTCTCTATACAGGATGTCCACCTGGTGGACAAAGGTGTCTTCTCTCCTCAGGAAAGGCGCTATCACCCTTACTACCCTACACCACAGGGTTTTTTTTTCGACAAGACAGATGGCGGCAAGAGACCTGTGATAAATTTGAGCGAGTTCAACCAATGGCTGGATTACCTCCATTTCAAGATGGAGTGAATCTATCTCCTCCAGGATGTTCTACTGCCCTTCAATTGGATGGCCCGTCTGGACCTCAAGGATGCCTATCTGGTGGTCATGATATTCCCGTCCCACCGTCTGTTTCTCCAATTCATCTGGGGTCACCGCATTTATGAGTTCACGTCTCGCCCCTTCGGCCTCTCGTCAGCTTCTTGGTGTTTCAGCAAGGTTCTCAGACCAGTAGTGGAATACCTATTGTCCAGGGGAGTCAGGACTATTGTGTACCTCGACGATCTACTCTTGATGGCGGCTTGCCCCCGCAGCCTGACACATCTTAAGATGGTGGTGTCTCTGCTTCAAGAACTCGGGTTGGTCATAAACGAGAAGAAATCTCTGTTGCAGCATACTCAAAGCATTACATTCTTGGGGTTCATCAGACTCCACGTCATACTCGCTCAGTCTTCAAGATCTGTAAGGATTTGCGTCGTGTTACACATAAATTGTTTAGAACTTCTGGCGGGGTCCTTAGACGTACGTTGCTGGACGAGGGATTCAGTGCAGTCTTGTGTGCTCCTGAAAATGGACAAAGTTTCGGCGGTCCGTTACGTGAATCATCGGGGGGGAGGGGTACGGGGGGGGGGTACCAGATTGAAAGCCCTCTCGAATCTGATGGAGTTTTTTCCCAGTATTGCCTCGACAATCTGGTCTCCGTCACAGCGGAGTATCTTCCGGGCCGGGACAATTTGGAAGCAGACTTCCAATCGCGCCATTTCAGGGATTCCATCCTCTGGCGCTTGGACCAGTCAGTTATCGCGAGGCTGAACAACCTTTGGGGCCCTTTCTCAGTGGACCTTTTGCGTCCAGACTGGACCACCAGATCCACGATTTTTCAGCTGGCAGCCAGACCCTCTGGAAGCAGCCACGGATGCTTTCCTCCAGAGTTGGAGTAGGGAACTGGGCTACGCGTTCCTGCCATTCGCAATGATCACAAGGGCAACAGCGCAAATTCGCAGGCAATCGGTGGATCTGGTCATGATCACCCCGCTGTGGAAGTCTCAAGTGTGGTTTCCAGTTCTACTGGAACTTTCTTGGGATTTTCCAATCCTACTCCCCCAGTTTCCGACCCTTCTCATGAGTCCGGACAGGAGTCCACATCCTGTAGTGTCCACAAACTCACTGTGGCTCATGGCGTGGCCGATTTCCGGGGTAGATGGGAAGCCCCTGGCCTTTCGCGAGAGGCTGAGACCTTTATCTCTAAAGCGTGGGCGGACAGTACTGTCATAAGGTAGTCTGCGTGGGGCAGATGGACCCATTGATGTCTGCGACGGGATTTTGATCCCTTGGTCGTGGATGTGGTCCACATAGTGAATTTTTTGGCTCAACTAGCCTCTGAGGGTTTGGCTTACTGGTCCATTAATACCTTCAGATCGGCCATTTCATCTGGCCACGTTCCGGTGGATGGAGCTCCGGTGGGTGAACACCCCCTGGTTTGTAGACTGTTGCAGGGCAACCACTTGTCTCTGCCTCGGGAGCCTCGTTATTCCGCCCTCTGGGATGTTGATCAGGTTCTTAACCTACTTTTATCTTGGCAACCGAATAGGTTCCTCTCCAGGAAGGAACTGTCAGCAAAGCTGGCCATGCTTCTAAGCCTGATATCTTGTAGACTAGTGTCAGACGTACGTGCTTTGGACATTTCCTGAGTTTTTACTCCTGATGGTGACTTTCACGTTACTCAGGACCACTAAGTGCCATTCCAGGTTGATTTACTACCCACAGTTTCCTGATTCTCCGAAACTTTGTGTGGTTCGCTGCCTCAAGGCATATGTGGAAATCACGGAAGTGTTTCACCCTCCAGAGGAGAGGCAACTCCTCATCTCGCTTCGGCAACCTTTTAACGCGGTTTCCTCACCCACCATTGCCAGATGGGTTCGCTGGGCGATACAGGAAGCGGGCATAAGCCTTACCCAGTTTGAGGCACATTCCACAAGGGGTGCTATGGCTTTGAAGGCCTTCAGCTTAGGAGCACGTTTAGAGGATATACTCAACACGGCGGATTGGTCATCAGACTCCACTTTCAAACGGTTTTATTTCAAACCGATTTTGAATATGGCTCATTTGTCTGTGGGCAAGTTTAAACAAGCATAATCCTTGCCTCCAGTCCTGACATAGAATGAAAAATTTCCTAGCTAACGTAAAGGAAAGTTTCAATACTATTAAGGACTCGGAGGCGAGGATTATCCCGCCCTTGACTCCTTGAGGAGACCTCTCCCCGTACTACAGTAAGTAATTGTTTGGTCATTCATGTTGCACTATGAGTCCAGTTATACTGCAATGTATATTATTTTTTCTTGTAAGCTTTCGCAGTTGTTCCTCTGGTAATATGTTCTTCTTGTCCTCAGGCTCGGATACACACAAGATTCCTGAAGAGCTGAAGGATGCGGTCTACGAGCTCCAAAAGAGGAGGAGAGGACACTGTTGATGGACTATGTTGGGCTGCCCCCTGATTGGACATTTGTCTCCTGATTGGTTGTTACCATGTGCTTTGCTTTGACTACCTTTTCCCTTTGGTTCATGGGAAATGTAGTCTTCTGTTATCCTTCGCTGCTATGTATTAAAGTGAAGAAAGAAGGCATAATCCTCACCTCTGAGTCCTTAATAGAATTGAAACTTTCCGTTACCTTAGCTAGGTCATTTTTCATTCCTCCTGGATTTCATTGCCCAGGAGCTCTACCAGTGGCTAAACTATGTACCAACAAGATTCCTTTTACTGATAGAGGGTCTTTTGTATCCATCTCTACCCGTGCTAAATCTATTTTACTATCTACTCCACTACCTGTGAAGTTTGGTTTGTTATTCATTTCGAACAGAACTTCGGGTAGTAATCTATGTATACCTCAAGCATTTCGTTTGGTTTGTTATACATTTCGAACAGAACTTCGGGTAGTAATCTATGTATACCTCAAGCATTTCTTCAGGGTGGGACACGATCCCCCCACCCGATCAGAACCTCCTGAATGACCAAATGAAAGGAGAACCACACAAGGAATATATAAAATATTTGTATTTATTACTAAACACTCTCTACTAACCTCTTTATGAGATTAGAGAACAAAGCACACAATATTAAATCACTAGAACAGTAAAGAGCCCAATACACAGTGGGCTAAAGGGGGTGTCCAAACAATATACTAAGAAAGTGGTATATCAACCATGACTTACCTAGACAGTGCCTAGAGCACGTAGAATTGCTGGGACCCCAAGGAACCACCCAAAGTAGTGACACAGGGGACCCACTGAGGACGGGTGCAGTGTGGGAACACAGACACAAGCTCCGTACAACTCTATGGGAAAGTCGCGGTTGGAATTTTAAAGATTAAGGACACTTTAGAGAGGAATTTGAGCAAACCCTTTTAAAACATAGAAGGTTCTAAGGCCAGCACCCTTGTGAGTACCGGAGTACCTGTGTTACCTAACCCAGGGAAGCCAGGTGCATAGGAGTCAAGTGATATCGGGAATCTTCGTCGTTTTCAATGGCGTGATGCTGAAAAGTGCTGCTGCCAGGAAGGTGAAAAGTGTCCAGTGGAATCCAAGCCTGGATTCAAGGTGAGAAGTACCTGAAAGCAGAGGGGACAGAGTCTGGGTCACTTCAGGGTGACCAGGGGTCGGTAGAAGAATGCCCACCGATGTCGGGTGCTACAGGTGAGTTGATGCAATGATGGACTCTGCAGCCACAGGGACCAGGCGACGACGACCAAAATCGGGAGCTGAGCTGTCCCACGAAGGATGTAGAGTGCTTGGGGCCGGAAAAGGGGTGGGGGGGGGGGGGGATTCAGTGTTTGGAAGGAGCACCAACAAGCATTGGCAACTGCAACCCACGCGGTCAGAGGAAATCGGCTTCGTGAGGACCAGCAAGGTCCTGGGGACTCTCCAAGCAATGGAGAGTCAGGGCACGTCTGGAGCAACCAGGAAAGCCCACGGAAAGCTTGTTACCCTCACAGGGACCCACAGGCCAGTGGACCAGGGATCGTGAAGGGACCTAGAGATGAATCACGAAATACCAGCTCGGGAAACACTGCTCGGGGTCAGGACTACAAGTAGCCCAAAGCACAGCTTCAGGGGTCGCTGAAAAGCATTTGCCCCTGCAAAACTACACAGTGCACAGGGGTTCAGGTTGCACAGTCCCCACGAGGGATATGGGCCTCAGAATAGCAGAGCGTGCAAATCAACCTCAGAGACCACGGGAACCCACCTTCTGAGTTGCAGAAATCTTCTGAGTCCTCAGGAGCTCGGGAGATGCAAATCGGTCAGATGAGTTTAAGGTGCCTGCCTTGCAGGGAAGTAACTCCTTTACTCCAAGGGAGATTCTTCAGTCATTCAGTGTAGTGTAGATCGCCGAAGTCCTTGGTTTCTGTAGCAGAGTTTAGTCCAGGTAAAATCTAAAGTCCTGTAGCCAGGGGTTCCTACTTTCTACCCAAGGAAGGAGTGGGACAAATTCTGGGGACCCACCTATGGGAGGGTCAGGACAGAGGGGTGGCTACACCCATGTCCTTTGTCCAGTTTCGCACCAGAGCAGGAGAAAATGGCTCCTGCAATCGGTTTGAGCTGGACTATGCACAGGGACACCAAATGAGCCCCTAGTGCAGACATCAAAGCACTCTCAGAGTTCACCCACCTAGCCCCAATACACTAAAGCCTGTCTTTGAGGTGGTTACACCTCCCTGTGACAGGAAGCCTATTGTCAAAGCCTTCCTCTGCCAGAGCTTCTCTTTTTAATGCAAGGTGATAATGCAGTTAAGAATATATGGTTGGCTGCATCACAAACAACCCTGGAGAATATGTTCCGAAGGCTGCAGAGGGGCTCTGCTCATGCATGGGCACCCTCTCACATAAACCCAGCACCCTGTGATCAGGATTGATAAGGCCTGCCATAGGGGTGACTGATAAAAGTGGGGGTAACTATAAGAAGCAGATCCTACTCTCCTACATATGTTTATGGTATTTCTATAATGTGACAAACACAATTAGATGGACGGAGTGCTGAAACCTTTCAACCACTCACCCCTTCACAGATCTGGGTTTAATCCCATCGTTTTATTGTTAACTATAGCACTCAGTTTGGACCCAGTCATATGCAAAACCAGACTTGACCCTGTTCCTCAATGGGAACAGTCTATCCAGGACTGTTATTAATTGGTTGGGGACGGTTAATGAATTTCGATATAGGGTTCTTTAAAGGAGGTGAGCTTTCAACACTTTCTTAAATTGGAACAACATTGTGGCTGTCCTGTTGAATAAGGGGGTCTTGTTCCGGATCCTGAGTGCCTACAGAGAAAAGGCCTGGTTTTTGCCTTTTTCTGTTTCCACACTTCTTAGTCTGCAGTCTTATGGTGTCCTGGCTGCAGGGGTGCCAAGAACCACCAAAGAAGGTGAGCTGGTTTGCAAGATGTGCAGAGTTGCTGGTCGGGTGGCTTTCTAAATTATACAGCTGATTTTGAAGAGGGCTCAAGCTGGCAACGAGAGACAATAGAGTTCCATCCGAATGGAGGTGATGTCATTTTTGCAGGATCTGTATGAAAGGTGCAGACGTGTGTAGGATGGCCTTAATTGGTACCAGTGAGGAGTCTGGCAGGCCATGTAGCAGACATTACTACCATTTAGATACCATAATACAAGAGCTTTAATAGCAGTTCTGAAATCGCTTTCTGGAAGAAACAGTTTCACATGCTTTAGAAGAGAGCTGGCACCAGGCTGTGTTTTTTGGAATATGTTCCCTGAGGGAGAAGTGGGTGTCTAGGATGAATCCAAGTGACTTGGCATTAGATTAAAGTTGGTGCTCAAAGCAGTGTTTAAAGCCATCAGTTAATGTCATTAAAGCAGGGTTGTACTACCGTGGCTTGTTTACTGTTGGCAAATGAGGAATTTTGTCTTCATGTAGTTCTGTTTCACGGAAGAGGTTGATGTCGTTGTACTTTTCTGTGGACTGAGGATTAGGTGAATCTGGCATGGGGCTCATGCAGTGCTCAATTGCATCTCACAAAGCTTTATTTCGATATAAAAAATATCTTAAAAAGCATAAAACAGTTAAAACACAGTACATGTTTTTTTAAGAACACTTCATAAATAATTAAAAAGACAGAAATAAAAGAATCATTAAACCATTTTACAGCTTTGATCGTTATTTAAAAAGACAATAGCCTTATAAAATGTATCCTAAATTTTTAAGTCTGATCACCCATGCCCAGCTAAGAAATTTAGCTACCCCACAAACCAGTGTAGTACTAGGATCTGTCTGGAGGATTCTTAATGCAGAGACATGGCTCCTAGTCTCGAGCTGCCGACAGACAGGTTTTAGCCATTTTGATCTTGGTTTATTGTAGGCGCTACACACAAAAAAAAGGTGCTGAATGGTTTCAAGTGCATCATTACAAGACGGGCAGGTGTTTGATTGGGGGGTTTCCACTTGGAAGTACGTTCCCGTACCTGTAAGGTTCCCAATCTAAACTGGATGTATAAAGCCGTCTTTGGGTTTTCTAATGAAATCCATATACGGTTCAAGAGAGTGTACTGTCTTGTGCAGACGAAACTAGTCTGTGAGTCTGCCCAGGTTGGCAGCTCTGGATTCTTGGGCATCAACCCACAACCAATAGGCTCGCTTTACCTCCAGTTTAGAAACAGATACACCGGTCTCCCACGCAACATTAAAACCAATAGCTGTTAACTTCTTAACCTTCGTTAGCCATACAATTTTATGCGACCCCTGCATGTTTATAACTTCTCTAAGGCCGTCTGCGTAACTAGCTAGCTCAGGTGTACGCCACAGGAGAGCCCAATAGAGAAGCGGTCGCAAGATAAGATCTTTAATAGATCTGCGACCAAGGTCACATTGAAGAGGTTTGTTTAATAAGTGTCAGATTGTGTTGGCTGCTTTATTGATGTTGAGACAGTACTTTACCTAAAGTGATCTGTCCGTGTATTGTGTGGATGGATTTCAGCATAATGAAGTAATCAGGAATTCAGGTTTTCTTACCATTTCTTTCCTGTCTGCAAATGGATCATTTATGGTCAGCAAAGTTTTTAGAGTAACAGGGTGCTGAAAACTATGGGTTGCACTTGCGTGCTTCAGTTGGGGCGTGGATATTCCCATAGTTGTGTAGAAGGGTGCTGGTGTCTGATATGACATCTATAGAGTGAAATAGGTTCAAACCATAGGATGTCTATGGATAATTTGTTGAAGATTCAGGAGGTTTAGCCTCTTTTGTGAGATGGCAAAGTGGTCAGTATGGGTAGTTTGCATTGACGAATTGGTAAGGTTTAGAAGGTAAGGTTGTGGGTTTGGCCTCTACTTTGTGTGAAATGTTGTATCAAGTTCAGTGTGTCTCCGAGGCTGAAGAGGGTGTCTTGTTTTGTTGTATCCCATGTTGTCTGGGAGGTTGAAGTCACCCAAAAGGATGTGCGAGTATATTGGATAGAAAAGGTGATAACGATATTGAAGTCCCGGTTCCGACTAGGAAGTCTGTTGACAAGATGGAAGGTGGTGGTCTGAGTTGCAGAGAGAGGGGAAACTTCACGCCAGCAGCTCCATGGATTTAAGTGTTTCTTGTCTAGGGTATAGGCCCAAGAGGACTAATGGATGACAGTAATGTCTACTCCCTTCCTTAAGAGTGGTCAACACACTGGATGTTGTAGACTTTTGAACATGCCCAGAATGAACTCCTTTAAAGGTGTTCAACTTTGTCAGTTCAGGATACCTACCATTCATTAATGATGAAATAGTTAACTAGGTTAAATTCCACATTTGAATACTGGGTTAAATAGTCCTGTGCTTGGAGGTCTTCATGATTGACTCTTTAGGGGGATTGGAGGGCGCATTAATATCAGCATGGTTAGGGAGTGGTGAGATAATGTTCAAGTGAGTAATACAGAGGTTTTGAGGGGTTTACTCGAACACCAACCAGCAGTCAATCCTAGTGCTCGCGCTATGGACAAATTAGCAGTATTCAGACCAAGTTACTGCAGGACGTGGAGTTCTAGAAGCATCATCCAGATGACACTTTTGCCAAATATGGAGTACAGCAAGTGGTGAATGCTGAAGTTTGAGTGAATGGCTGGATCTGTCAAATAAGCCCACCCCCTCAGGCCAAAACCAAAAAATGTTGGCGAACATTTGGGCCATAAATGTCATTAGAAGTGAACGTCTACTATTGCAATTGTCCCGTCTTAATTGCAATCTGCCTTAAGTGTCTGTGGAGCAGTCTTGTTGCACAAAATCCAACGATTTAAGGAGCATACTGGTTGTGCGCCAAGAGTTCAAAATATAGCCAAACATTTACATGAACTCTCTACCCCTCTCGCAGGGACTCAGAGCATTTGATGGTTCGCTCTCCGAACTGCAAAGAAAAATCATTCCCCATAATCAGCATTTGAACCATAAGGTGAGCTCCACACTTGAGTGCCCATAGACTGTACGGCAGGGGTTTTAGCTCATTGTTAAATCGTAAGGTTTCATATCCATGACCCACTTATCTACCATCCTACCGCAGAAGACTACAAAAAAATTCTGTAATAAGAGCTACTTCTGTTTAAGGAAAAATATACCATGCTACTAATATTGCTAGTGTGGTAATAGTGACTGCATCAGGCAAGTTTATATTAGTGATCACGCCACGCAAGATTAACAGCAGAGATCACCTCACTGCATCAGGCAGTGTTGCCAGCAGTAATGTGAAAAAGGTTTGATCAGTTTGGAATACCGTTACATGGTTAGTACATGTACATGACAACTACAGCTGCAATGCCCCTTGCACCAATGTAATAATAATCTCCACAGTTCATGATGTATCACTCAAATATAAGCGTTAAATATAATTTGAAAATCCAATATTTTTCTCTAATTACTTCCTTTGGAGTTCCGAAAATGCACACATTATAATCTTATAATCTCAAACACATACTTTTCAATTTTGGAATGAATATATTAATTCAAGCAAGCAAATGCTTCTCCTTTAGTAGACTGGGCTGCACACAGGAGGGCCACTTGCAGTTAGGTGGAGAGCTACTGGTAGTCACTCTGAGAAGCCTGTACTGCAGCTTGCGTGCACATGAGCTTATCAAAAGATATTTACTAGTTGTGTTTAAGGGTGGTGAAACAAACACGCCTAACTCAACTTCTCCAAGTTCCCACAACTTAGCTCAGTTTACTTAGAAGTGTAATATCCCCATGTACAGCATTCCAATTTTAGAATCATTTAATAACTGTGTGCACTCAAACAAGGTTGTTCTGCTAAGTCTTGAAAACATGGTTGCTTAGAGTAGAAATGCAGGGGTTTTCATTGGTCTCTATTTGGAAACATGGGCAAGTTCTGGTTTCTCTTCACAATGTTTTCATTCATTTTCAGTTAGCCCACAAGAACCCTCTGGGGATTTAGGGGTGCGGATTCCAATCCTCTCTTTCAAAGAGGACTCCACTTCCAGTGAAAAGCTTCTGGTTTCCTGTACCAGGTCCATGTAGTCTGGGGAAAAGGGAGATGGTGTCTTCCTGATGTAGTTTATCAGCTTTCGTTCTGTGGAACCAAAGGACAGTGTCTCAGTCTCTAATTTAAAAGTGTTGCGATTATAGGTAGCAGAATGGCCCAGTTCAGGGTACTTCCCAAAGATCTAGGCACACATTCCACTATGTAAACTTATGAGAACTCTACTACAACTACCTATCAGATTTGATTTGATCCAAGTTGTCATTGGACGTTGACTATCCGATATTTCTGCATAAATCTCTCCTACAGATCTTAATTTTTGGCTTGAAAGATTATTTACTCCGTCAATTTAGGGACTTTATTTGTGATCGACTAGTCCTCCTTCGCGGTAGAAAATTCTCTGCATTTTAGCAAGTGGTATGGCCGTCCATTCTGTCCTTTAATTGATCAATTCAGAGCGTTGAGTGTGTAAATGTTTCTATTTACGGTGGACATAGAGTCAATTCTCCAACTAGGGTAGCTGCATTTTTTCCCTAGGGTCTTGCACCTGCTTCGCCATGCTGGACATTTGTCAAATGTCTGCTTCCTTTGGCAGGGCTCGGCTTTAATCATGTTAGCTGCTTTCTTTTAAAGTTAGACTGCTTTAAATGCCATTGCTTTTTCTATTGTTGCATACCTCCAAGTCAACTGGGAGTGGGTGTAACTTATGTTTTTAATATTATCCTTTCTGTACACAAAGCGCTGCAGGAATTGCCCAGCACATTGTGTCTTGCTGGCCAGTTGCCCCTTACAGTTTACGCTGCATTATTTGCTGGCCCTTTATTGTATCCAGTCTACTGAGACCCTCTAATCCATGATGGAAGGAGCAACTGAAGGTTATTATTGGCGTTCTATAGCTACAGCAGGTCTTGCCTTCCTATTTGTCAGGGTCCTACAACATCCTCACTTACCAATTATGATCAATCCAGAGGTACGTATGAAGGGCGTCTGGGTGTTTGAGCCCTTTCAGCAGGAGATTTGACTGGTACCTCACCCACTCCTAAGTGCCATCAAGCATGCAGGCTCTACGCTTTTACAAGTTTCCTGGTTCAGGCCGTTACAAAGGAGAACTCCGTTCCTGCCCCTTTATCAGGAACCTACTTCTACACCTCCGCGATCGGAATGTCGTTGACCTGTCACTAATCTCTGAAGCTACAGCTTCTAGGATAGTCGGAGGGGAGTTCCCAAGCCACAACAGGGGAGTCGCTCAGGCACCGGAGTTTTGTTGATAAGTTAAATTAGTTTTATGGGTTAAGACGATAAACATGGATAAAAACATACAACACAGATAATATACATCAATAAAATCTTTAAGTGAGGTTGTCAATCATAATGAAACATTCTCACAGACAGGAATCGTTGATAGAGGTTGCTAGGCTAACAATTATGTAAGTCTAGTCTAAAGTGCGAAAAATGCTGGACTGTACTAGGAGCAGTTGTAACATAAAATTACAAAGCTACCAAACGTGGATATCGGAACCGGAAGAGCTTAAGGAAGTGTGAATTTTCTCAAGAACCTAGGGTTTAGCCAAAGAACAGGCAGGCTAACGTCATCACGTAGTTAACCTGACTGACAGGAAACCTCAATAGAAATTGTCACGCACGCCATGAACATTAGCACCTACACGAGCTTGCATTCTTCTTGCCCCACCTGTACTCGAATCTTGGCCAGGGTTTGAATAATATTCAGGAATTGCATCAGTCTAATGCTAAGCATTATGTTCTTTGGGTCTAGCGAACCCATCTGTGCTGATCTACAAGACCTGATGCCTAGGCTGTTCAATTCTTCTCAACAAACCTCTTGATCTTTCAGCAGCTTTTGATACGGTCTCCCATCAGATCTTATTGGAGAGACTAGAGAGGATTGGTGTTAGAGGATTGGCTTTACAATGGCTCACTAGCTTCCTGACAGATAGGACACAGACCGTAACTATGGGTACTTTTAAATCTACCACGACTAAAGTTACCAAAGGGGTTCCACAGGGCTCTTGTCTGAGCCCGACCCTTTTTAATATTTATGTTTCACCTTTAGCCAGGCTGATGAGAGATTTAGGCTTTACCCCCATCTTGTACGCAGACGATACTCAGCTCCTCCTGACCTTTGACAAAAAAAACCCTAACATACATCTTAGATTTTCGGATGGCATGAAAGCCATTGCTGTTTGGATGCAGACCAACTTTCTGCAACTTAATGCGGGGAAGTCAGAGATAATGCTGTTCGGAGGAGCTGAAATATGCTGGACACCTACCTGGTGGCCTGATGAATTAGGTACCGCCCCCATTCCTAAGGAGGCGGTTAAAAATTTGGGGATCAGAATTGATCGCAAACTGACTTTGGAGACACATGCCAACACCACGGCGGGGTCTTGCTATTACATTCTGGGTCTCCTACGTAGGATTTTTCCCCTTTTGCCCACTTCTACTAAGAAAACCCTGATGCAGGCCTTGGTACTCAGCAGGATTGATTACTGTAATGCCCTTTTGTTCTCAGCAAACACTTCGGCTATTAAGAGATTACAGGTCGTACAAAACACTGCTGCTCGCCTTACAGTGGATGCACCAGCTAGAACACCATCCGCACCTCTCCTAAATCAGCTACATTGGCTCCCTATCACAAAAAGAATACAGTTTAAAATAGGATGTATCATCTACAAGGCGCTCAGAGGGTTGGGACCTGTATATCTGACCTGCAAATTGACCCCCTATTCTCCTATGCGTTCTCTTAGATCTAGCTCAGAGCTACTGATTACTGTTCCAAGGATCAAAAAAGCACGTAGTGGAGCCAAAGCTTTCTCCTACAAGGCCCCTATTTTCTGGAACCACCCGCCTTTACATTTACATGCTTGCTCCAATCTGATCCTTTACAAAAATGTTAAAAACATATCTTTTTTAATCATTCACTGGCACTGTTATGATGTTTAGTCCCAAGCGCCGAGATACCCTCATGGGTGATTCAGCGCTATATAAATGAATAAACATGAACATTCTGTATGGCCATGGTGGGGCAGATACATACAATGTGCTGCAGCGTTTCAACTGTCGGATGAGATAGGTAGCATTTCTTGTCTTCCCTTTGGCCGCCTTTCATACACTTTGGGAGGAAATCTAATGATGTAACATCACCGAGTCTTGGTGTTAAACTCGCTTTTATCTTTCGCTGGTAGGTGGCTTCCAGAAGGGGTGACTTATTTGGAGCAGCCAAGATTAAAGCCTGTCACCCCTGTAACCACTTGGACACTTTCTTGATCATTCGCCCACCTTTACAATTTAATAGATTTTTTTACTGCTCTTTTAAAGGCCTGGCCAGGTATACCGGTATTCCATTAGTCACCCAGCTCAAGATCCTTAATGCTGCTTTCAAGATATTTCTTATATTCGCCGTTCCCTCATTGCAGATTAATTTCAAACTAGATTGGCCAGTGTGCGCTCAGAGGCTGACCGCAATTTGTGGCAACACTCACTATAAACACAACTCACAGGTATCCCACGTAACGTGGTGTGTAAGGAGTGCTCGCCCAAACTAGACTTTGCGTCACTGGGCACGGGAAAGGAAATACTTGCTTTTCTTTAACTAACACTCATACACTCGAATAGGGTCATGCTTCATCGGGTTCACCCCGACTCCTAAAGGTCAGGGTGGGCTCACCAATTTTCCAAGAAGCTCTTAAAAGAAAAGTACTAGAGTGCGTAACTATAGGCTAGAAATCCATCAATCACTCCAATGTATCCCTTTATTCACGGAGTGGTCGGGGATATGAAAACTAAAAATAGCAAGGGGTAAGATACAATGGTCCTATGACTCTTTGATGTCCAACATGTTTCAGCCCTACTAGGTCCGGGGCTTTTATCAAGGGCTATAACTCGCCTCTCCAGTTTAGGTTTCGCCTATTATCATTCCCTTGTAAATGTAATAGGCGAGAATTCAAGTGCTCCATCGACTCGTCAAACCACTGTGGTTTTTTCACAGTGCATGTGAGTCACGTGACCACAAAAGCGTGTCACGTGACCACACAAGCACGCGCAACTCCCTAATCCGCCTGCCACACTTCTCCTCCCCTCGCTCGCATTCCTGCCCCCCCCCCCCCCCACCAGGCTCTCCCACCCCCATCCGGCTTCCCTCCACACATCTCCCTAATCCGCCTGCCACACTTCTCCTCCCCTCGCTCGCATTCCCGCCCCCCCACAAGGCTCTCCTGCCCCCATCCGGCTTCCCTCCGGCCATTTGCCAGCATTGCGAGGCCATTTGCCAGGAGCTCTCCCCCACCCGCAGCTTGAGAATGTAAACTCCTATCGCTACAATACGTATCAGTTTGCAGTTAGTAATCTCTCTTAAACTGCCTATGCACTCCCACCCACACAGAAATAGTACTGCGACTTCCTCATTTCTATCTATGTTTGCATCTGTTTCTCACTAGAGCTAGGGGTTGCACACGCTTCCCCTGGCACAGTCGTACTCCGTTAACATATTGGATTCTACGCATGCCCGCCCAGTGAAGCCCCAGGCACCTCAGGTGTAACCCCACCCTCTCGCAGATGCGGGACTGCGGGACTCCTGATTACGGTTACTAAAGGACTTGTAATGCAGTCTGTTCTCTAGGAAAGTTTACCTTGCCATCAAGTCCAATGGAACAGTATTTGAAATGTGCGGCAGTGGCAGACTGCATCACCACATGCCGCCGGAGCTTAACGCAGGAAGTTTTAACCACAGCGGGCAGCACCTCATCGGTTTACTTGTTATGTAGTGAAATGTGCGACAAGGTGCGTGGCAAAATTAAGAGTGGGTTTGTGACAAAATCTTAATTGAGGGCGGTCGCTCTACACACATGACGCTGACATTCCAAGCATTGACTCTTGAGGCTAGAACCAAAATCGTTCATTGTGATATGAAAGTCCCGGGTTCAAATCCAGGCACGGCCATCCCACCCCTTCATCCAGTCATGGTCAACCAAAAAATAACAGGCAGTCCTGTATGAGCTCACCAGAGAGGGGAATCATGTACTCTCGATCAAAGCGCTATAGCGCGTTCCCGTTTGAGATGCTAATCAACAACCAGTCAAACATCACTGGCTCAGGTTTCATCATCGGGGCGGGCCCAGAAAGCAGGCACAATTATATTATTGACATTTCACGGGCGGGGCCTTGGAGTACGCTTTACACACTAGAACCACCACTCCCCTCCCCTACAGGAAGGCTCTGACATGCACCACACCCCCTCCCGGGAGCTTCTGCCCGGCCTGTGGTGCAGGCGAGAGGCAGTCTTGACTTCTTCGCCAGTCTCTGGGCCACTTAGATTTCTGTGGGAATCCAAAAAGGCTTTAAGCAAAACAAGCACTGGCGTTGCCAATAGGTTTCGCATTTGGAAAGTTGGAGCTATTGGTTTTGTAAATGACATTTTATATTTATATATTGTTATTGGCATTGTCAATAACAATATATAAATATAAAATGTCATTTACAAAACCAATAGCTCCAACTTTCCAAATGCGAAACCTATTGGCAACGCCAGTGCTTGTTTTTTCAGCTATTTGCGCTGCTCTGGTCGTGTGAAGAATGCAAGCTATTGCATGCATAGGCAGTAAATATACTTGCCCTTTTCTTTTTGATCCAACCTGAAATAAAGGAGCATTTTTAGGTTATGCTTGTGATATGCTATTTTGCGAGGCCTAGTGGGTGCTTCTAACCAAATCATTCGTCATGCTGTGATTTCTCTTAGCTGTAGTATGCACTAACCCATGTACGCGTTTTACCTGTGAAATGAAAGTCACGCTCACATCATGCCAATCATTCAGGGAGTGCTCAAGTGCAGTGCCACGCCCCGTTTAACCTCCTGGAGCATGCATCAACTCATCCTCTTGTGATCCGGAGGCAAGAGTTAACCGAAAACTGCATATTGTGCGTTTTCGTATATTCCGTAGATTTAGCCATTGTCTGTTCCAGACTGGTGCTATAACACTCCAAAAAGTATTTTATCAGGTATTTTGTATACCAGATTTGTTTTTTAAAAAAATCAAGAGTTCATAACATCATGCATACTTGTTTGCACCCAGTCTGTGTGGGTTTCTTAATCCTTGGGGGCGGGGCGGGGGGTGTAATGGGGTAGCCCTGTAGTCAAACCCTATGGTGGTTTAAGAGTTCGAATGGTTAGCGCGATAGTTGTGCCATTATCAGGAATGCAAAAACAATTGGACAGAATGCAGAACGATGTCATACATTCACCCCAGTACAGAGATCTGGGCCTAAATCCATCCTTTGTTTGCCCTCCACACCAACCCAGTTCAGACATGGCCATATGCAAATCAGTCTGACTCTGTGCCTCATGGGAACAGTCCAGCCCAAACTGTCAAGCCATGTCTTACCTGGACCGGAAACAAGCATCTTAGGAGTGGTTTCTGACGATCAGCCGTCGTCAGCTATCCTGGCTGAAGACGGCTGATAGCCAGAAACCGGTCCTAGGCTGCTTGATTCCGGTCCAGGGAAGACATGGCTTGGTAGTTCAGGCTGGACTGTTCCCATGAGGCACAGGGTCAAGACTGATTTGCATATGGCCATGTCTGAACTGGGGTGGCTTGGTGAGCAAAATAACGATGGATTAAAAGCAGATCTGTGACTGGGGGTGAATGTTTTGCCATTGTGCAACATTCCTTCCATCATCTTGTGTGCATTGCTTATCAGGAATACCAGCACAGTTTTTTTGGTTGAGCGAGAGCTGTAAGATAAAAGTGACTTACTTTCTCGAGGGTCCCTCCCTATCTGTGCACCTGTTCAGCTCCGCTCTCCCGGTTTGTGGCTCAGAAGTGCGGTAGCGTGGTTTTAGGTGCCTGAACGTGGTGCAGCTGAACTCAATTAAAAGCAGTGGGGCAGGAAGGAGCGTTTCCTTTTTCGCTCAATTAGTTGCACGTGTGCCTATAGTCATGCACACTTTGCACTTTCATGTCGTCCGTAGTGTCCGCCACTTGTTTAGGTGGTTGCCCACACAACCTGTCAGCAGTACTTAACTACAAAAAAAAAACAAAAAAAAAAAGTAACGGGAGTTGCGATTTTATTTTCCTGATGTTATATTCAGTGTCGTACAAACCAATCCGGCGAGGATCAATAATATTGCGGATTAATCTTTTTTCCTCGGCTGTATGCGGTGCTTGTTAAATGAATGTATGCGTAATTAAAAATGGTATGTTCAGAAAGGCTACAGAATACGTATGTATTTAGGCTGAACATACAAGTATACGACGCTTGTTTTTGTAGTATTTACAATTTCTGTACTGCGCTGAATAATCCCGCTCCGGTTTATGCTAAAAGGCAACCATTTAATACAATATAGAATATTTACCAAAAAAAGCCAGCACTATTAAGAACATGGGGGCAACACATCACTTTTTGGAAATCTTGATAAGAGCTTAACACATTCAAATACATACCCAGAGTTGGGGTCGGTTACATATGGGAAATTATCAAAAAGTATTTTCCAACTATTAAACCCTGTCAGTTTCTTCACACCGTGAACAAATCGTGCTGCAGAGGGCAGAGGCAGATTAATAGAATATTCCCTGAAAGAGCCTCATTTTAACCTTGGTGCAGTGGCAAATTGGATGCAAGCAGTGTTAATGCGGCTTTTATACTTTGCCTTCTACAAAGGAAGTCTTGCATGTTTGGGTCTTGCTACTAATATCGGAGTTGTGGTAACAGGCACAAGCGAGGTTAAAATGGCCATTAACCACTAATCTTTCAAATATTGCTAAACTAATAAACAAGTCTCCAACAAGGTTAAAAATAACATATAGCTAAAGAGATTTTGCATCAAATTCTGAACTCAACTTGGCGTAGCTCCCAATAATTTTTCCTGACCTGCATTGGTTTTGTTAGGTAACAGTACCTTTTATTGAACTCAAACAATGAGTGCAAAGCCGCCATGGGATGCTAACTTTCAATAACACACAGGTACATTCTTACGATCGGAAGAGTTGTAACTTAGCAATTGTGTCGAAATATCGCTGCACCACACAGAAAGCATGCGGTTGCCACTACTGAATTAGAAGATTTAGAATCTTGTCATCTTGCCTTCACATTGTGCTAGATTACAACATGGGAGGGGGTGCAACCTTTTTGCGGCCTTCAACTCCCCTTACTGAACAGAGGGTGGAAGGAGCTCTCAGTGCTACAACCCCAGATGTCTGATACTCAATGTACACTTGCTGACCTCTGGAACTAGAGGACCGAGCGGAGGGCTGCTCACACAGAAGCAACATTCACTTTATAGTTCTCCCGGAGGGGCTGAAAAGCCTAGACCCTCCGACATTCTTGGAAAGCTGTTTTTTTTTTTACCTTTGCCCATGCCTCTAACCTTACACCATTCTTCTTTTGAAAGAGCACACAGAGTCCTTGAGAAGTCAGACTCCAGGGGCAACCCCACGCCCGCCAAACTCCTCCACTCCAGAGGCGGCGATGACCTACTAAGATACATCAGATCCCTGAAGCTTAAATCCTCACGCTTGGATGTATTTCTTCTATTCAGCGAGCCGTGACCTACATGTTTGCCTCGGCCATGTCCTCTTCTCAACCTCCCTCCTAGATGCCATCAATAATGCTGGCTACTTGGGTCGCCTAATCGAAGACCATGAAGCACACAACGTTGATATGTGGAATGTCCTGTGCCCCCAGTACCCCTATGGCAACTCCCCAGGGATATGCCTGGGGACCCCACCATCTGAAAGTCTCAAGGCTTGCGAATCACTCGGTACTTTTCACATAGCTGAGGCACAGCATCCTCCAGAGTGACTGAATGGGATGCCTTCAAAGTGGTAATAGGAGGGCTCTCCTTACAGGAAGTAAAGAGAGTCCGTAAAGCACTTGAGCACTAAACGGATAATTCTGAATGCCAGATTACTGATCTGGCCAAAGCAATTGCCCTGAATGCCTCCAAGAGCAGTGTGTTCAGAGGGGCAATAACCTATTATGCAACACTACTGGAGCAACTGCGTTGATTCAACCTCAACCTCAAAGCTTACGCGGCTACGATGCACCCAGAGAACAAGTCTGATTGTCTCCTTGCATGGCCGGTTTGCCACGATTCCCACTCTGGGTCGATCCTAGAGATTACCTCTGTCACCAGTGTTACTCTGCATACTCGAAGTGACATCCTGGACCCCTTCTTCACCTACTTCTCCTCTACCAAAGTGGCAGGCCAATGTCTATCCGCAGAGCTAGTCTGCTCATTCCTGGCAGGGCTCCCTCTCCCGCACATCTCACCCTTGCCAGAGAAGACCTGGATGAACCTATGACCGTCCTACAGATCAAACTGGTCATCCACATCCTAGCCGGAAATTAGACTCCAGGGTTGGACGGCCTACCAATTGAGTATTACAGTGCCTTTTTTCTTGCTTCTTGCTCCTAGGCTAGATGAGAATTACAAGGCAGCTCCAAGTTAGGCGACTAGCCCCATCTTCGCAAGAGTCCCTATTGATATCCATATTGAAACTCCTGGCATCTTATAGGCTGATCACCAATTGGGCACAGACTAAGATACTGGGGAAATTCCGGGCTGAACACTATGCCCAAATCCTACCAACCTTAGTGCACTTGGACCAAAATGGCTTTGTGCCAGCACTCAGATGGAATGTGCAGGATTAGCCCAGTTTACTTGAAGGCCAGCAGCACACACAAACAATTGCAGTGTAGCGTATATATGGGGGTGAGGTCAGAGCGGATGTCGCAAACGTAGAGGTGCAGTTTGTCCGCATAGAGGCAAACTGCATCGGTCACACCACCTAAAGGTATCCCCTTCCATGCGAAGTCTAGCGGCAATTGTTTGTGTGCACTGCTGGCCTTCAAGTTAACCTGGCCAATCCTACGCATTCCCTCAGAGTGTTAGCCTGCTCCCACTCGAGGTGCGACTGGAGGGAAAGTTACTTGAATGGAAGGGCGACACCCTCCGCTGCCTCAGTTTGCTCCTTTACCACTCTCCCACAGACCTATTCGAAGGGAACCTCGGAAAGACTTCCCAGCCTTGAAATCGCAGGTACAATTTTGGAAGGTACTCCTTTTGGCTACAATTGGAAAAATTGCTCTGTCTAAAATGATAGTCCCACACCTGCTTTATTATTTCATCAACCCATCAGTTGTTTCCCCTGTTGCCCTTTTCACGAGCTGGACACAAAGCTCTAAGAACTCATCTGGGGTACTGAACGCCTTTGCACTGCGAAAACTGTAGTTACTAGTGGCCAAGGGTGGCCTTGGTATGCCCTCGTTTGAGGACTACTACATGACAACACAACTCCAGTGGGTTTTGCGATGGCTTGCAAATGTAAACTAGATAAAACATGTGCAGAGTCTGGTCCACTGCCTCTTCCGGTGCTCCAGAGTTTTTCTGCTCAGGACTATACTTCAGACACCACAGTCTCTACAGGTCACAACCGCTCGCAGGTATATCAAGAGAGTAGCTCACTTTACCTACCACGTACCACCTTATGCTCCGCTATTCCTCTACTGGCCTGCCACGCCCCCCAGATTTCCACTCCATAGTAGAATTCGTATCCTGGCTTGCCTTCTCCCAGTCAACTGTTGGAGACCTCTTTGCGGATGGTCATCTCCTCTCTATCGCCAAACTCAGACAAATACATCCTTCCCAGGGGTCAACACCAGACATACCACCAACTGAAAAACACGTTTCTTACCCTTTGGTCCCTTTTGGACAAGACCCAGACCCACACTGTACTACATACAGAAATGGATTGTCATCTAATCACATGGCTATACAAAGCTTTGCGGGAACACAGTAGTCTCGCTGACGTTGCTGAGACAAAAGGAAGGTTGACTTCAGACAGCCACTAGATGGCACTGAGTGGGACGAGGAAGTAGAGCTCCTCATAGTGTCTCCTGTAAGGCCTGCTTCAAAACTATACAGTTCACAGTCCAACACAGGTGCTACCAACAACTCCATTTGTTGTTTCCACCACCGCCATGCTGTACAGCCCAGTACTACCAAACACAGTCAGCAGATCTTAGGCATATGCTATGGTCGTGCCCAGCTCTGAGCATGTATTGGCACGGTTTACACTACACTCCGAGAAGTAACAGGACTTCCTGACATTTACACATGGGAGGCCTGTGCCTTAGGCATCTCCAAACGAGGGAAGCGCACAGCAGTGCGAGCATGCTTCGCTATCCTTGCTCTCCTCCTCGTCAATCGAACTTTCACACTATACTGGAGAGCGAGTTAGGCCCCTGCACCCGAGGCCTGGTATGGGGCACTGCGATGCTGGGGGAAGGCTGAGAGGGTGGGGTGGGGGATGTCCTACACTATGAAGAAGTCAGTCATCTCAGCATTCACCCATCTGCTCCCACTTTGATCACTTTCTACAGCTTGTTTAAAACGATGGCCTACCCCAGTGAACTCAGGCTTGTTGGCTACTCACCTGTGCCCCTCCTCCCCCCCGGTGTGCTACCACCTTGGGCTCCTCTGCCCTTCCCTGGCAACGCCAGACTCATTGAACCCCCTTGCCTCTGGTGGTCCCACAGTCACAACTCCAACTTTGGCACCTCAGTACACCTATCGAACCCTGCACACCTACACATACGTGCTCCACCTAGTAACACCCATGTCCCATATCAACCCCTCTCCTTTTTCTTTGCAGTTTATGTAAGAGCCACCAATGCTAAAAGTCTGAGCTCATACACAGTTTTTACAGACTTTACTTGTATTACGAACTATAAACACATTGGTAGCAGTGTTTTCCTATACAGGAAACAGAACAGCACCTCAATAATTCGTTCAGTATCAAAATACAAAGTAATAGTGTGAATAAATGGCAATACCCGTCAATTGGGTTTCAGGGGGCTATTATTACTCTACTACATCTACTACCAAAAGATGTAATCAACACAAAGAAAACCTCTTGTGTGTAAATTATACAGAAAAGAGCATTGGTAAGCACACCTTCAAAAAGTCAAAATATACCCAGGTATAGGAAAAGTAAGATTTGTTCTGAAACAGAAGAACAATACAAAATTCACTTAAGTGATGCTTTGTTTATAACCATATTCTATTTTGAGATCCTGGCCATACTAAACTATACAAAGTCCAAGCAATTTAGATTCTTCAATATGATGTTTCTTCAATCTTTTTGGGGTACATCCAGCATGTAAGACTGACTATGCCAACACGTATTTAGTCTTCCCTTAGACTTTATCAAGGCAATGGCAATTGCAAAAGTGATCGTGGTCCATCCAGAGTAAAACCGTGGACCCAAGATGTTTATTACTCCCGATTGAATATGTAACAGAGGCTTTTAAAGGCGTGACTGATTATCAAAACAGATGCTCACGTACAGTAGAAAGAAAAAGCACCAAGAGATATCAAACTTTCACTCCTTACACTTGCTCCCATCGATTGGCAGAAAAAAGTAGGTGCACAGTGTGATCGTCCAAATCACTCTTCTTCTCCAGATAGGAGCTGATCAGCCGGCCAATCTCAGTTGTTCGCTCTGTCAAAAGAAAGACCATTTAAACTTAAACAAAAAAGACTTTGAGAACACAGTTCCAAATGTATGAGAGATGTGACAATGGAACGTAAAGTTAAACAGGGGCTGTCTGCCTTCCACAGTCTTCTGCTATTTACACTTGATACACACATTTGCAACCCGTCTTTTCTCCTTCCCAATGAGTGGCACACATTGATCCACATCACACCATCAGTGGTGGTGATGATGTTGGTGAAAGTGGTAGAATCAATTAGTTGTTATGATGGTAGCGATGTGGTGGTAAGGATGGTTGCGGTGAAGATAGTAACTGTGGTGATAATCGTGGTATTGGAAGAGGTAGTAGTATTTGTGATGGAGATCATGAGGAGGTTAATGTAAAGATGCTGGTGGACGTAATGATGCTGGTGGACGTAATGTCGTATACTTGTAAAGCGCACAGCTGCCCCAGCAAAGGGGCGTCCCAGTGCTGTATACCGCTGGGGAACCCATCCTGGCTTTCCCTGCGAGATGGTCCCTCCTGGGCATCTCCAAGGTGAAGACAAGCATCCCCAGCGCTGATGGGGCCGTTAGTAGAGATTAAGCAAGCTATTGCCCAGAGTTGCTGAGTGGGACCCATGGTTGGAGTAGGCACCGAGGCGAGAATTATCGAGTCCGCTGACCATGGCCCTGCCGCTTCGGGAATCAAAGCCTGGTCCCGGGCCGACCTCTGCTTCCGGGTCTGCCGCCTCTAACCAGTGAGCCACACCTCTCCACAATAGTGCTGGTTATCAGGCGGGAACAGTGTAGTGCTCAAAAGGAAAGCGGGGTAAGCCAGGAGCCAGATTGCAGAGAACAAGAGCATAAGTTAATATAACATTTTACATAGGAAATGATTACTAAAATAATGGTCTCAAATGCAAGAACAAACTGATTTGGAATGGTAATATACCATCACTGATAATGGAATTACCAGGTCACAAAAAGAGTAACATCGCTTTAGGTTAAGGAGATAAGGTAACGTGACCAACAATAGATCTCAACTTACCAAAACCTGCTATGTTTCAAACCTCCTATTTACACTGTATGAACAGAAACAACCAGTTTTTTTTAGATGAAAATATATATATTTTTTATCTATATGAAGATGTTTAAACCTCTTAAAAACCATTTTGCTTTACAGATGTTTTAACACTGCACAATAAATCACAATCAATTGTACTCATCACAACATACAACAATTTCTATCACTCACTCTATACCTTCTGTTGGACAATATCAATGGACAGGAAATGTGATGGAAGGAATGCTTGCAATTTGTCTAACCACTAGGAATCATGCAGGATAGCATGCCAACCCATTCTCTTGCCCTCTAGGCCATTTGAGCTTAGACTGAGACCAATGCAAATCAGTCTTGGTCAATGGGATGGAAAGCTACTGAGGGATTGCAAGTGGTTACACTTCGCATCAGTTTTTCTACTGAGTTGGTCTTAAGTTGAATATGTGTTGGCAAGTTTACAAATCCTGTATGGTTAATTTGTTTTACTGGCAAAGCAGTTTTCTTTTGGAGGTGGGGGGGGGGGGGGGGGTAGGGGTAGGTTGATCTTTTATTTGCCATCCTGACTGAGAAGCTGATGATTTAGGACTGCTTCTGGGTTGGAAAACAAAACATGCAACGTATAACCTGAGTGGATGGGCCCACTGATTAACTGTTGCAGGTTGTTTGTGTTTAAGTATTACATGCCTATTTGGTTACAGAATATTTAGTGTAGCAAAACAGTTTAGGCCACCAAGTGCGTATGCATACCTTGACAGGGGTATGTCAAGTCTGAGCGTGGCCTCATTCTGGAGATTGTAGTAGGGGCAGGAGTGGGTGTGGAGCAACAGCCTGACAACAAAACCCACAGGCTTGGTTTTCTCTTCACTGTAGATCCAACTACCAGTATAAGAAATTCCAAAAGCAGGTTTAACCCTACACAGTCCAGAGGATACATAAATCAAAGTCATTGTGTGTGTTTAGCCTGTTTTTGTCTTCTTCCTTATGGTAGCTGGGCTTGTTCTAAGAAGGGTCTGTTGTTCTTAAAGCAGATTGCTGTGGATAAAGTGGAGGAGAGGGGGTAGGTCGAGTAGTACGAGATAAGAAATATCCAATGTTTGATATATAAAATAAAGGGCACCACAGATCAAGAGAGCACCATACAAAGGTGTCTCCCTCTCCAGGCCTCTGAATGTATGGTAGTGCTTTAGATGAATCAATTACTTGGCAGGCTGACTGCCTAATCACCAACCTTTCAGAGTCACCAGCTGGAATACAGTGAGGACAGAGTGGGCTGTTGCTGGGAAGGGGCAGTGAAGGAAAGAACAGGAACAGTGATAAGGGACAGGAGCAGTAGCGGTCAATGCTCACATGCTACAGGCAAAACATTGGCAGCAAAGTTTGCTTTCACATAAACAGACAGCAGCTGAGCAGGATTCCCTCCAACACTGATCGTATCAGGGTGGCATTCGCTGAAAGCCAGAACAGGTGCTGCATTGGCCATAACAATGCAACTTCCACTCGTACAGCAGATGTAGCAGGAGGGAAACTATTCTCACACTCGTAACAGTTTCAACAGAGCAGGCTTCCCTCAAACACAACACCAGTATGGCGCAATATGAAGATTGAATATTCACAACATAGCAATGGCAGCAGTACAGTCACACACAAACACTTAATACAAACTCTACAAAAAATACCAATAGGTAAAGCATTGACAACCGAAGTGTAAACTTCTCTCAAACAGACAAACTCCACTAAAACACATTAAAGGATATTCTTGCTTTCCTTAAGTTTTAATGTTAATATTTAATGTACACAATGAACATCATGGTTGGTAAAAAAAATTGCAAACATTTCCTTCATAGCTTATTAGCCTTAAAAAAATACAATGTTTAACATAGAAAAGTGTGATTGGGGCTTGAACGAAAATATTTTAACTCAATGGGAAATTGGTCATCTGTGAATGCATCAAGTCCTCAGGCCCACATCTTAAAAAAAAAAAAAAATCACAATTTGGGTTCCATACCCAATACAGTTGACATGAATGTCAATTAGAATTATTAGTGTCCACAATATACACTGCCCTGTCTTCAGGAGGCAATTTCATATTTAGTAAGTATACTGAAAAAACATTAACACTCTTAATTACAACCACTACTACGATTACTGCTTTAACGTCATTTTATTTATAAATTGTCCTCTCATTTTCAATTATTCTTTCTGGACTCACTCCGATTTAATATCTTAATATATTTTATGTTGCATACTCTACGCAAGTATAACGAAGTAATTTACATATGAAAGCTTTATACAAGCGTGCCATTTTTTTAATAAAGTTTATTAAACCTGCATACATTCTGCTATTTATGAAAGTTATTGAAAGTGTTCACATTTATCTACCGTAAAAAAACAAACCATAAAGGAGCCCTCGCATCCTAATGAGTTTCACATATCAAGGAAGGTGATCATACTAAAACCAGGCATCTGTGGGGTCATCAAAAATCGTGAATATATATATATTTTTTTTTTTTGACGAAGCCTGTTGGCGAAACGCCTCTGTTGTGGGGGTAGGGGCTTGAATTAAAAAATCATCATCCACGATATCGGTGTGCTGGTCATTCTTCTAGCCTGATTGGAGTGGACCGTGTGGAAATATAAATATATCTATCTATCCACAAAGGTGCAATCTTCACCACATCCGCACGAGTGAAAGAAAGATAATGCAACTCCAACATGCAGATTTGGCATAAATTCTTTTTAATCCAACAGAGCCACTAGATCAGACGCGTTTCGGGCATCCGCCCTTGCTCACAGATCGTCAGACATGGATTACTCCACAGTTTAAGTGCACATTTTTTTCTTCATTTTTTTGAAAACTCACACGTGATTAATGGACATAGAGGACACACTACAAAGTATAGGCATAGCGGTCTACTCTTCCTTATTACCAAACTGTCTTACTCCACTCTAAACCAATTTACTGATGGTAATAATTGCGATTGTGCGTTTAAAACAGTATTGAATTAATTAATGAGCTACAATGAATTAAAATTTCTGAATAAAACATTGTAAAATTCACATAAGTGCACATGTCAAGATATAATAGACATAAAAAGAGAGACTACGCGCCTGTTGGAAATAGAACATCGTCCACATTTCTGCAGAAATGCAATGGCCAACACCAATAAAAGAAATTTTTCCAAAGATTAAAAACCTCATTATGTATATATATATATATATATATATATATATATATATATATATATATATATATATATATATATATATATATATATATATCTATCTCGGATCAACAGAGTATATGTGCAAAATAATGCCGGTATTCATTTGTGCAAAATACGCTGTGCAAGTGGTTAGCAATAAAGTGCATACTTTAGATGTGCAAAATACGCATCATATGTAAACAAATACTCGTAGTGCAAATTGGACACAATACCAACAGTATAAGTAAATTCATAAAAACTGAGATATTGTATAGTGCATAAATGCATAATACATTGATTGGCCAATAATAGACGATATATGTTCATACATTACAGGCATGCGGAGTCAATTCAAAAAAATCGCAATAAACAAATAAGAGAAAAGAAAATGGAGGGATAGATCCCACAAATAGTCAATGATTAGCAGACCACCATATTTAGCCCACATTGTTTATGTCCTCATTGAGAAGTGCCCGAAAAAATGGTAGCTACTAAAAATAGTGAGAGTGGGGGGAAAAAAAACGGATTGTACAAAAGTACTGATCCATAAAAATATGAGCGGAAAAGAAAATCTTTTCTATCAGAGACTAAATGGTAAGAACAGGCAGACAGACGGGAAACTCATGACGAATAACATCCCATAGAGAGAAAAAATTAAATATTATAGAAAGACACGAAGGTCCTCAGTGGGGTTTAATCCATTAGGGAAACGGCTGTCTAACTCCAAAATGAATTGGGATTCCAGTCTTCTAAGCATTTTGTCCCTGTCACCGCCTCTTCGTGGTTTAGGGATTGAGGCGATGACAAAGTAGCTCAGGCACTGAAGGTTGTTATTATGAATGGCTTTAAAGTGCCTGGCCACGGGATACGTACCATCGTTATTAACAATGGCACGTAAATGCTGAAGAATCCTGACATGCACCTGGAGCTTCGTGCTGCCAACATTTCTGAGGCCGCAGGTACATGTCAGGACGTAGACAGCAAAATCTGTCTTGCAAGTGTGTGACCCCTTAATGGCAATCATATCAGGATTGAAGGGTGTGGGGTATTTGGTCGCATTTACCCCAAACTTGCAAGCACGACAGCTGAAGCAACGGGTAAATCCTGGCCGGGATAACCACTGTTCTTTTTTGCCCAGTTCTGGAAACTCCATAAAGATTTGTGATCCAAGACAAGGACCCTTCCTATATGTTATAATGGGCCCGTCAGATAGTCTGGGTGATAGCACCAAATCCGTCTTAAGAACAGGCCATCTTTGTTTTACGATGGACCTGATTTCTCTCGTTTGTTGAAGGTCATGATTAATCTGGGTGTAGAGTCATTGGAATCAGGAGCAGGAACAACATTAATTGAATCTTCAGGGGCTAAAAGTGATTCACGAGTTCTTTTTGTTCTTTGGACGGCATGTTTTAGTATGGATTCTTTATAACCCCTTTGGCGGAATCCATCTAATGCTTCTTCCGTGCATGCAGCCGAATCATCATCTGTCCTGCATATTCTTTTAAGTCTAAGAAGCTCCCCAAAGGGGATGTTATTGATGACGTGTCTTGGATGAGCATTGCTGGCGTGTAAAACACTATTTCCAGCAGTGCTTTTTCGGTGTAACTTGGTGGCAAGATGTGAATTGTGTATAAAAACCTTAACGCCGACGGGGCGTGGCTAGCAGCCGATCATGGCGGCAGCATAAGGGACGAGCTCCGCGGCTGAAGCGGCCTCTTCGTCGATCCGACACAAAATCCGTTACAACTTCAAGCCCCAAAGGCAGGCACCGGATCCCAGGACCGGGCGGAGTGAGCAGCGACAAGCAGCGAGAAAATCCGACGTCAGTAGCCAAAGATACGTCGAAGCCTCCGACCGGCCTGCCAACACCTCCAGAGCCGGGACCTTCCTTGGCTTTTCACCCCGCCGAAAGTGCATCCTGACCGGAGAACTTGGACCGGAAGTGCCCGCGCGGCGGTGGCCTCAACAATTCGACCAAACCTCAGGAGGTCGGAGACGGCGGCTCAGGCAAATCAAGGAAGCAGTGCCCTAGGGGGGGACCGCTGGAATCCTGACAGCATCGGAGGTTGTCTCCTAAAGTGCCGGGAGCCTGGGCATCGACAACGGGGTGAGTACCCGCCATCTTGTGACCTGATCGTCGCTACGCACTTGGCGACCTACGGAGCACCTCCTGCCCCGAAGAAGCTCGCCCGACCTGTTCGCTGCTGTATCGGACTGGTCTGGGGGCCTGCACTGATCCCTACATCCTGGCGCGTAGGGGCACGAGGAGCACAACCTTCGGCGGCATGGCGGGGAAGGGCCCTAAGGGCGGCGTCACACAGACTCGCATAGATCGCTTCACCTCCGACAAGCCCACCGGATCCCCGGCAGGGAAGGAACAGACCGGTAAAACAGCCGACTCCCCTGGGGGGAAAAAGGCCACGCTGGACGACGTCATGGTAGCATTGGCACAACTGCAAACAACTGTTGGCGGAATCTCCACGGACGTCACCCTACTTAGAGCAGACCTCCACAAAATGTCGGAGAAGGTCAAGAGTATGGAGGTGATCACAAAATCACTGGTGGAAGACGTCGCGGAACTCCAGCGAGAAATGGGGAAGATGGCGCAGGACAATAGAATGCTCAGGGAGAAGCTGGATGAGCAGGAGGGGCGTTCCAGGCGCAACAATATCCGCATTATAGGGGTGCCGGAATCGGAAGGCGTGAAGGCGATGGATCTCTTCGTAGAGAACCTGATCACCAACGAACTAAAGCCAAAGGGACTGTCCAACTTCTTTTCGGTGGAGAGGGCCCATCGAGTCCCGGGTGGCCAACCGAAGCCAGGGGCTAACCCGCGACCCATAGTGGCACGTCTGTTTAACTTCCGTGACCGGGACACAATCCTACAGGCAGCCAGGTCCTCCCCTCCCCTCAAGATCCAGAACGCCACCATTGCCATCTTCCCCGACTACACCGCGGAAGTCGCCCGTCGGCGACGCACGTTTTTCGACGTGAAAAAGGAACTGAGGTCCAGGGAATTGCCGTATTCCATGCTATTCCCCGCAAGACTACGGGTGGTAGCGGAGAACAAAACCTGGTTCTTCGACTGCCCCGAAAACGTGCAAGAATGGCTCGAGGGATGGAGACCGGGTCAGAACCACAGACGGACGAATCGCTCCAGAAAGGATCGGGCCGACGGCCATCGCAGAAACTCGCAGGCCTCCGGCGGGAGGCCGGACAACAGTGACTCTTTGGGAGCTGAGGGCGGCGTGGACGAGACTGAGGAACAATGAAAGCTTGGGGACAGTTCATTCATACTTCAGTATTGAGACTATTAAGCTGTGAAGCGCTTCCCGCCATTGGACACTGGGTGAAGGGCCTCCGGGGGTGTGAATGAGAGACTGCCGGCTGCGGAGAGTCCCTCACCCCAACGCGCAAGTACACTGGTTTGGGGATGGGATATGCACTCTGCTAAGTTGGGGGGGCGGGCAGTTTTGAGTCCGTGTAGCAGGGGGGCAGGGAGGGGGGAAGAGTTGAAAAAGTTTTTTCTATGGGACTTTTTGGTCCTACAAGTTTATGTTCTATGCACACTTAAGTATCTAGGCATGTTCTATGTAACCAAGAAATACTGGCACACTCGGGGCGCAGGGAGGTCTGATTGGGAGTCTAGCAATGGCTGCAACAGATAGCCCAACCACGAAGAACTCACTGATTGTCATGTCCTGGAACGTGAGGGGCCTGGGGGATAAGATCAAGCGAGGGCTAGTGCTACAGGGGATAAGGAGACGGGGCCCGGCTCTCATTCTCCTGCAGGAGACACACTTGTCGGGAGCGGCCACGAAGGCCCTGGATAGGAGAGGCTATCATATGGTAGTGCATGCGGAGTTCACCTCGGGGTCCCGTGGTACCGGCATCCTGCAGAAAAAATCTTCCAAGTTCATCGTCAAGTCTACAGCAACGGATGACCATGGCAGATTCGCGGCAGTGCATGGCCAGTGGGAGGGGAAGCTCTTTAATATAGTTTCTGTCTATATCCCACCAGCACTACACTCTGAGGCCTTGCCGGATCTGGGCAAATTCCTGCTAACACTCCCTGATGGGGAACTACTACTGGGTGGGGATTTCAACATGGCACTCACAAACTCAGAAGACCGCTTTCCCCCACGTGCGCACGCAGGTGGGCCCAACAGGCTCCAGACATTCTTGACTGCACAGGGGTTGGTGGATGTCTGGCGCGCTCTGCACCCTACTCAGCAACAATACACATACTACTCGGCCACACACAATAGCCTGTCCAGGATAGACTACATCTTCACTTTGATTAATGGTCACCTTACGATAGCCGAAGCCGAGATACTACCACGGGGGGTCTCCGATCACTCGCCACTCACATTGACACTCACCACTTCGACCATGGCGCGGCGCAGATTATTCCCGATTTTCCCGGGCTACCTCAAAGTGCCCCGGATTAACAGGGATCTTAAGAAGGTAACCCAACAGTACTTCGAGGAAAACCAATCCTCGGTGGCCTCCCCCTCCATACTGTGGGAGGCGTATAAAACAGTGTTCCGGGGTCAGGCCATAGCAGTGATAGCGAATCACAAAAAGACGCACAGGCGGGAGGCCCTAGAGATAGAACTAGGCCTAGAGCGGGCCAACACGGCCCATATGGCGAACCCCTCTGACGACACGCTTCACGAACTCCAGATCCACCAGCACCGCCTCACAGATCACATGCGCAGGGTCACGATGTCGGACATTGCGGCTACACAGCACAGGGTATACGATATTGGAGACAAGGCCAGTAAATTGCTGGCATGGTTAGACAAAAGACAGGGGGGGGAAGAACATCTTGCAGATTATGGACCCACAGGGCAACAACCACACCCGCCCCGATGAGATAGTAAACGTCCTCGCCGATTATTTCGCCTCAGTCTACACCCCAGAGATAGTGGTAGAGGAGGGGGAGGTGCAGACTGCCCTTGACCATGTTCCCTTGCCAGAGCTGACACCTGAGATGTCCGAGGACATAGACGCACCTCTCACGGTGGAGGAGATCCAGATGGCCATAGGCGCCCTTCATCCAGGCAAAGCGATGGGCCCCAGCGGGATACCCATTGAGTGGTTGAAAGTCATGGCCGAATCCTTAAGCACACCCCTACTCAATATGTACGAGGAATCTAGAACACAGGGAACGCTGCCGCTCGATCAGCGGATGGCTACTATTGTGGCGATACCGAAGCCAGGTAAGCCCCCCAATGAATGCACCTCATATAGGCCGATCTCCCTTTTGAACCCGGAGGCCAAAATTATTGCCAAAGTGTTGGCGAACAGGATCTTGCCAACTCTGTCACACCTGATCCACCCGGACCAGTCCGGATTCATGCCACACCGCAGCACTGCTTTAAATCTCCGCAGGGTGCATGGCGTGTTGGCGCGAGTTCCACTACTGCAAGAACCGGCTGCCATCCTCTCCTTGGACGCCAAGATGGCGTTTGATATGGTGGAATGGAGCTACCTCTTTGCAGTACTCACGCGTATGGGTTTTGGCCCGGTGTTCCTTTCCTGGATACGAATGCTGTACAAGGACCCGGTGGCGCAGGTGACGGCCAACGGCCATATTTCAAACACCTTCCCCCTAGGCAGAGGCACTCGACAGGGCTGCCCGCTTTCACCCCTGCTCTTCGCCTTAGTTTTAGAACCACTGGCGGTTACGATTCGTACCACCCAACTCCTGAAAGGGATACAATGGACCCCGTTATGGGAGGACAGAGTGTCCCTCTACGCAGACGACATGCTGATCTATCTCACAGACCTGGAAGAGAGTCTCCCTAACCTCCTGGCTCTATGTACGGCTCATGGGCGAATCTCGGGTTACACCATCAACTGGGCTAAGTCCACTATTTTTGAACTGCGAGGCCCACTCCCGCCTCTCCCGGATTCCTGCCCACTGGAACTGGCCCACACGTCATTTAAATACCTGGGGATTCATAACACCCGTAACGAGGCAGATTTCTCACGCCTCAACCTACTACCCCCCTTAGCTCGTCTCCGAGGAGACGTGCGACATTGGAAGGACCTCCCCCTAACACTCCTTGGCCGTGCAGCACTATTTAAAATGATGGCTCTGCCGCGCTTCCTATATGTGCTGGAGAACGCCCCGTATCTGGTGCCGGATGGCTACCTCCAGAAAATAACGGCGCAAATCTCGGGCCTGTTATGGGGCAATCAGCCAGCCCGCATTTCCCACACTAAACTGAACAGGGGGTGGTACGACGGGGGCATCGCCCTCCCGAATGTACAGTTGTACTACTGGGCGGCCCAACTCAAAATCCTTAACCAATGGATACATGCCCCGCAGGAAGACCCAGCGTACAAGGCCGACAGGGCACAACTGGGTGCCAACACCTTATTGGCCCCACTATATCACCGTGGAGTGGCGGCAAAACTCACGGGGCCTACGAAACACACAGTCCGCATATGGTACAAGGCGCAGGCAAAGTTGAAGTGGGATGGAGTCATAACGAAATTTACACCCCTGTGGGACACAAAGGCGTTGGGCCATTTGCGGCGCTCCAAGGGCTTCGCACAATGGGACAGCATCGGCATCTCCACGGTGGGGGACATGTGGACGAGGGAAGGAGTGGTCTCATTTGCCACTTTGCAGGACCAATATGAGTTGGGGAACACAGAGCTCTACAGATATATCCAGGTCCGACACGCACTACAGGCAGCGATCTCACCAGACGCACCCCTGCCCGAATCCTCCCCTCTGGAGGATCGGCTACTTACTGACTTCATGCAAGAAGGGGCGACATCGCTGACATACCGCAAGCTGATTAACAATATGCCTGATCCACTGGGGAAACTGAAGGACAAATGGATGGCGGAAGTGGGTAACCTGGATGACAATGACTGGAACGCAGCCATGGCATCCCCCCGTGAAGCAGGCATATCATCTAAATTTCGCCTAGTGCAGCTAAAATTTCTTCACAGAATCTACTACACCCGTACATTACTTCACAAACTGCACAGGGCGGATCATCCATATTGCCTTAGGGGCTGCGGGGCAGAAGGGACCTTCATACACACGGTGTGGGAATGTCCATTGTTAGTCGGCTACTGGCAACGGGTAATACGCACGATGGCCCAAGCTCTTCATACCACCCTCACCCTAGACGCACGGCTCTGTCTGCTAAACATCTGGGAGCCGACAGACCTCACCTTTCATGCAAGAACCTGGGTCACAGTGGGGATGGTAACAGCGAAACGGGACATAGCACAGAAGTGGGGGTCGGCTGATCTCCCCACGCTACCCCAATGGCTCCGCAACATGGACATGCTCATGTTGACTGAAAGGGCGGTGTACAAATTGAGGGGTAACCCACGTAAATGGAACGGGGTGTGGCAATCCTGGAACGCATACAGGGGGGATATCTGCGAACCATTGGAGGAAGATGATGACGGAGGGTCAGAGAGTGACGAGGAGCGTTGATTGGGTTGTAACTAGGTGAACAGGGCGAGCGCAACGGAGGTGGGTGGGTGCAGCCGTGGGAGGTGGCATGGGAGGGAGTGGGAACTAGGGGGCTATGCAACAATACACTGCTCTCTTTACAGATGGACTGTGCCACGAGTGCCGAAAGCTACTACTTCAAGTACGTGCCGGACTAAAGTGTGCTGTTTTTACTGTTTTATGTTTATTGCAAGGTGCGAACGGCAAGACTCAGACGGATAGTAGCCAACAAAACACAAAATTGCAAACTGTATTTTTTCGACACAAGTATATTCCTATTCATCACATCATCAACAAAACTCGCAATGCTATATACTACTGTGGATGTTATAAGTTTTGCCTTTGTGAATACTGTATCACCTCATTCACCTAGTAACTTATGTATGGAAATGCGATGGATGACAATGTACCTACTATCTTTGTTTTGCACCAAAAATAAAAATTTAAAAAAAAAAAAACCTTAACGCCTAGAAATTTTGCTTCATACTTATTGATGGATGACGTAAATTTCAGGTTCTCATGATTATTATTGATAGAACAAAATTCTCAGCACTATCCACATCACCTCTCCACAAAATAAAAACGTCATCGATATAGCACATCCAATGCACGTGTTCATCCAAGATAGCCCCATAGATGAGCTGTAGGACCTGCTCCTCCCACCAGCCAACGTGAAGACACGCGTAGCTGGGGGAGAAGCAGGCCCCCATTGCAGCACCCCGTTTTTGCAAATAAATATCGCAGCCAAACAAGAAGAAATTGTTGTAAAGACACCAAGTTGTTAATTCAACAATCATTTTGTTATGCTTATAACAGTTGATCGGTCTTTTTCCCAAGAAATGCCACAACGCTCTTAGACCAGTATCATGTACAATGATCGTATAGAGCGATTCTATGTCTAAGGTGATGAATATTAAATCACTAGTCCATGGAACACCCTTAATTTTCTTGAGAAAGTCACTGGTGTCTTTAATGTATGTAGGCAGCTCCTTTACAAGATCTTGCAAAAAATAGTCTAAAAAATAGTCTATGTATTCCATGAGATGTTCGGTCACTCCAGAGATTGCCAATATAATGGGCCGACCTGGCACAGGAACCACATTCTTGTGTACCTTTGGTAGTAGGTACAACTGGGGCAAAACAGCGTAATCTACCTGGAGAAACTCAAATTCCTGTTTAGATAACATGCCTTCTCTTTTCCAATTATGTAGTAATTTATTTAAAACTTCTTTAGCCTCGTTATAGCTTTTCGTAGTTGTTTTAGAATAGCAGGAATAGTCACTTAGTTGGTGCATTGCTTCCTCAATATAATCTTTCTGAGGCCATATTACTACATTGCCGCCTTTATCGGCAGTGGTGACAATGATGTTATGGTCTTTGCTGAGTTTTTCAACCAAAGAGGCATAGTCATGTTCATGCTTGCTTTTGTATCGTTTTCTAGGTCTTACCTTATGATAGAGCTGTTTTAGGTCTTCCACAATGACATCTATCTACCGTAAATAAACAAACCATAAAGGAGCCCTCGCATCCTAATGAGTTTCACATATCAAGGAAGGTGATCATACTAAAACCAGGCATCTGTGGGGTCATCTATCAAAAATCGTGATATATATATATACACACACACACACACACACACTTCAGAATTGTGTGCGTTTCCCGAGATTTTAGAGAGCCTTATTAGCCCCAAAGTCATAAGCCCTAAATTCACAAAGCAATATGGAGGTGATGCGGATTCCACTCAGCTCTTCCAGTAGCACTTTTCACGCTCTTTCCAGTCAGCACAAAACTGTTTTTCTAAAAATAACAGGCAGGAGATACTTGGTAAAGCTTTGTGGCATGACAGAAAGGCCAAACGACATATAGAAAAGGCTAAGTGTAAATAAAAAAAAAGGCTTTTGCAGCACTTGATAAAGTGGTTTGTTTTGTCAGTGAATAACTTGATAGCAAACTTTTTAATCCCAAATGCTTTGCACAAAAATAATATATGTTGCATAGCATTAAAGTTCAATTTGACGAGTAACCTAAGCTGTAGTGCATTAGGATGTTGTAATATAACATTTATTGATAACGCACACATTTACCCTGAAGAGCGTCTTAGCTCTGAAAGAACAGATATTCATCATTACCCAACTCATTTGATCAACCTCAGAAGGATAACAAGGTGTGTGGGCCCACCAAGTATTGAAGCTGTGACCGATCCTTGCAGTGGATGAATTAATCTGAGTAACCAGGCACAGTTTGTAAAAGGAAGCTGCTGTGTGATGAGAAGACAGCAGAAAGTAAACGTACATTACATATGTTCAGAAGTGAATTGAAAAGTCTTGGCCGAGTCTGTTTAGACCATTTGTACAGTTTTCCAAGTCACAGGGGTACACGACCAAGTCCAGGGCTAGTTGTATTTTATTTATCCCGCACTGATAAGCTGTTTTCACAATAAGCACAGGTATCGTGCGTAGAACTACATCTCCCTTGCCCAGTAGTTCCTTTGTCGATCCTAGTTTGACGCTTATGAACTACAATCTCCATTGTTGTAGTTCTGTCGAGATCTTGCGAGGCCTCGCGTCTCACTCGGCAAACAACAACAATACTTGGAAATCGATCACCGTGAAACAGCGTGCTAACCTTAAATGTAAGATCTAAGCATAAGTAAATGGCACAGGGGTAGTAATCTTAATGTGGCGGACATTAAACAAGATATATTCCTTGTGTGAGGTTAAACTCGACTCCGCAAGTTCAAGAGCCATGCAAAACTAAACAGCACAGGTGTAGCAATCCTAATGTGGCTGACATCAAATATGAAACTCTACTCTTAAGATTAAGTCCACGGCAAGTTGAATCTAATTTGTTAAGCTGTTCTCGCATTAGGTACAGGAATCGGACATAGAACTACATCTCCCTTGTCCAGTAGTTCTTGGATCGATCATAGTTTGACGCTCTCGAACTACAATCTCTTTAGTTGTAGTTTCGTCGAGACCTCGCGAGAACACGCGTCTCACTCAGCAAACAATAACAAACTTGGCGATCGATCACCTTGAAACAGCGTGACAGCTTTCTGTAATAAGCTAAGTAAATTGAAACAGCGTGCCCCTTCCGGAAGCACCTAGTCTAGGTGCAACCCAAACCTTTGGAAAACAGCGCGGCTACAACACTCGCGCTGATAGGGGCATCTAAATGGAGGACACACCTATATAAGACGGACTCCATTGACCTAGCGTTGCCTCCCCCAGCCTCAGACACAGCTTGGGGCAACAACGGATAGGTGAGTGTTGTGACCATGTTTAGATTCCCCAACATGGTGTGAGCTCATACCATCTTTATATTTTTGTTCCCTATACCTGTAGTGCCAGTACCTGGGGGTGAGCCCTTTTTAGATATTGATTGTGAGATTTTAAGCTAAGGATGAGTAATTTTTAGTAACTCTCAACAAGAAGGTAGGCTGTAACTTGCTTTGCTTCTTCCTGATTTGGACTACTTTCTCTTATCCTTAGAGCGTGGCCTCCCTTACTCTGAGCTTGGTCCAGGTGAGGTGAGGCAATTTCCCCTGTCAAGAAGGGTGAGTAAGGAACTTGATGTTCCTTTTAGCTAACGGTATTATATTGCTATATAACCAGCGCATTTACACCACTTTGCATTTTTCTGTTATAGGTGATTCACACACCAGCTGACATGGAGGAATAGGAACATATCCTTTAAAATATGTCACTGTATATGATTTGTGTATTGGTTTGATTTGGTTTGAACACTTGCAGTAGCAAAGGTTTTTAAGAACAGAGGCCCTGAGGAAAGCCAAGGGAGTATATCCCCTACTGGCAGAAACATGTCGGCCCTTAAGCAGTCATTTGTTTATACTGCTGTTTTTGCGCTGTTCTGGTTTTTAAATTGAAAGAGGCTCTTCAGTCATTAAAGTTCTTCACTGTGAGCCCTCTATTCCTTTTTAATTTCACTTCTTCTTTACACCTTCACTCTTTGCACTGCACCTTCTTCCAATTGGTGATCCCACGCATGGTCAGCTAGCGACTGTGGGAGTAACCCCAGTCCTGACAGGCGGTCCTGGTTGTAGTCTCAATTGATCTAGAGACACACCAGCCTAGCCCTGTGGATGACCACATGAGAAAACTAGATCACCAACAAGATTTTGATGGTAATCCATCTCTGGATATTGGATCTCACCTATAGTTGCTGGTGGTTTCATGCGTTGGTTTACTATACTCTATAAACTAGACCATTCAGTTACCGCATAGACATTTTGTTGATCTAACACTCTGTATGGTTCCAGACACACCTTTGTCTTGATGATAGACCCCCAGGTTTCTTGTATTTAGATATTAATCTGTAAGATACCATAACGTAATTTTAAGTACAACGACTTCGCTAGAACTGGTAAAATCTCATCCATGAATGGATCAAATCTACACTCCATCTTTACACTAAGAATCTTAAGAGAAAACGACCCCAAAGCAGAATTAAGTAACTTAGAATTTTGGATGAAATCCCAATATCTCTCCTCAGTTGTTTTTTACAGCTTATTGTAAGGGACTCCGGATCCGACCAGTAATGGCTTAGTCCTAAATTGACTAACCAATCCTCAATATGGTTCAGCCATACCAACTTAGTTAAATTTTTTATTTTGATAATTTCCTTTAAAGCCTCTCTGTAATCCACTAGTTCACTTGTTGACCACACGCGAATCCCATACAACAGTGGACAAAACGCCGCATGGTCATCAATACGGCGTATATTCAGATCCAACATCAAAGAAAAGAGGGGTGTGCGTTGGGGGAGTGCTAGAATATTCCTAAGAAGGATATTCTCATGTATTACGAATGCTTGCTTTCCACAATGTCCTCATAATTCTGCTCCATATAATGAAGCTGCCTGGGCTTTATATTTATATAATTCTAAAACCGGTGAAATTGCTTTAGTATAGCTACTCTTGTATTGTCTTACTATAGGAACCAAATTCTGGGTCAAAATTGTCCTGCTCTTGTTTATTTGCGATTTCCAATTAAGATTGGCGTCTAAAGTAATGCCTAGATAATTAAAACTAGAAACATACTCTATTTTTTCTTCGTTGACCAACAGTGTTTTTCTAAAACTCCTATGCGGATTAATCGCCATGTACTTTGTTTTAGACAAATTAATCTCTAGACCCTTATTCATACAGTAACTCTCAAAGGTGTCCAACAAATTTTGTAACCCTCGCGGTTTCTGAGAAATTAAAATAGTATCTGCTAAAAGCAGAGCGGGCACATGGTCTCCACCCAACTTGGGAGAGTCATGCTCGCAGCCCAAGAGGGTCTCTGGTATGTCATTTACATACAGAGAAAACAATGTAGGAGCCAGGACACACCCTTGCCTGACGCCTCTACTAATATTAATACGCTCTGTCAATTCGCCATTAGCATCCCATCTTACCCTGACATAGTTCGCCTCATGTAGTCTAACAATTTGCCCCAGAATCTCCCCAGGGACCCCCATGTCCCTCAATCGCAACCATAGGGCATTTCTGGGAACAAGATCGAAGGCCGCCCTGAGGTCAACAAATGCCACGTACAGATGCGCCCTCTTAATTCTAATATATTTCCAGATGATACATAAAAATCTAAACACCTGGTCAATTGTACTGATCTCTCTAAAAACAGCTTGGTACTTAGTGAGAGTACTAGTTTCCCCCATCCAAGTACTTGGCCTACAAAACTTGTCTCACAAATACTTTTTGAAGAACGTTCATAAGACTAATGGGTCTGGAATGGGCCGGATTCGTACGGTCCCAGTTTTAAAAATCGTAACAATCTCAGCGCCCCGCCAGGATTCTGGAATAGGGGCGCCACTTGCAATTTTATTGCAAAGACAATTAATATATGGGGCCCAGATCATGTTCTCATGTTTCCATAGGCCCCCAGGGATTCTGTCCGGTCCTGGTGCCTTGCCTGGTTTTAATGCCATAATAGCATTAATAGTATCAACCATATTAAAGCGTAGCGGTGTTGAAGTTAAATTAATTCCCAATTCATCACTGGATGGGGTTGGTTCGTTAATACTAGGCGAATATAAATCAGAAATGTGAGACCCACGGGCTAGCTTCCACAACTAGAACCTCTAGCAATCAGCCCCCAAAACATAGCCTGATCTTTCCTTTTATATGCATCCAGAAGATCAGACCATATTTTCTTGCCCCAGTTTCTCATTGCCGCACTAATTGTAGCCTTATGTTTCCTTTTCTCCCTTAGGTCTACTGAGTTATTCATTTTAGACGCCATTATGCGTTCCTTATTTGCATTGCGGCATTCTTTATCATACCATCTATTAACCTTAGCTGCAGTTCTCTGGCTATTTGAAAGTGGCTTAAGAGTTTTAGTCAGTATATCACCAAGACCCAGAGCCATATCTATATGGATCTGCTTAATCGGGATCTCTTGTACTTCAGTATCAACATGCAGAGACATCAGATCCACATAGAGATCATAGATTTTTTTTTTAACTATGATATCTTTCCCCAAGACTATTGGCCATTTAAGAGTTCTACGGTTATTAGATGTCAGAGGGTCAATGGTGGAACTGACTAGAAATTCTCAAATTCTACACTCTGGGTTAAATAACGATCCACTAAGGGTCAAGCTGAGAGGAAGGTGGTCACTTTCGACAATTATCAACAACAAGGTCACTTGCCATTGTCCATAATGAAATAGAGACTATTACATAATCTAAGTGGCTGTTGCAGGTGCCACGCTTAAAAGTTGGCTTACTTGGGCTGTCAGATGGCAAACGTCCATTACAGGCACATAAGCCATATGCTGCAGTCAAACGCAACAACTGCGCCGCCGCCATTGTGCATGGAACAGAGTAACTAGTCTCAATTCCTGGTATATTATAGGCATTGTCCTCTGATTCAAACATATTTCCCAAGCCGGTTATCGGCTCGAATTTACGGTTGAAATCCCCTCCAATAATTATCCAAGTTTTTGGATTAAGCGTGGAAATAATATTATCTAGTTGCTCAACAACTGTTGACTCTTTATTGCCTGCTTGAGGTCTACTGTAAACATTAAAGATGCACATTTTACTTTTATCTGGGCCTGTAAACTTTACTCCTAGAATATCTAGGCTACTGGAATGAATCTGCTCAAAATTGGTTCCCAGCGTAATTTTACTCCATATTATCAGGCCCCCCGACGGTCTCCCTTTATTTACAGCAATTGCAGGTATGTTATATGATCTATAACCGATCTTATGTAAATTTTCCACAGCCCAGGTCTCTTGAAATAGTATAATTTCGCAATTACCTATATAAGCCTGCCAAGCTGGGCCACAGTTTTTTTTATACCTGCTATATTCCAAGACCTTATTATAATACTCTGTTCTGTTATTTCGTAAAACAGAATGGTATTTCTAAGTGTCCTCTTAGGTTTATTCATGCATATATACTGTAAGAGGCGCTAAGCAAACCACTTCACAGGCCCAATATTTGGGGGGCATTTTCTACTGGAGAAGGGACTATCCTTACTGTTTTCTGTCCTTGCGTGCCACAATAGGGGCACATTTCGTTCAGAGCATACACAACCTGCGAATGGTGCTGTACCCAATATTTATTTCTTACTGTGCCTTTCTTGTCTAAAATTTATTGGTGATTTATAATCACAGGGGCTGGTTACTTTGAATTTTGTTCATTACTGTAAAGGGGCCATAAATTGTTCAAGAAAAGATGGTGAAGGAACATCTGCTGCACTCTGCTAACCTCGGTGAGAAGGTGTACTCTGCATGACCCTTCTACTGGGCGCCAATAATTCTGCTCCCAAGGCTACTAAAAGACCAAATGACTGAATCCTGTAGGAACTAAATACTGGCTAGGCAAGCATTTATTTACATTTCGACAGGTTCTTGTTCTTTTCTAAATTCTGCAAAATAAATCATGCCATTTAGAAAGATTGGAAAACATTGAACTCGTTTACAGTTTTGAGATACAGACAGACATTGGTAAAGCCAACAGCTTTTGCATTATGAAGGCAAGACAAGTTGGCTTTCCGAAGGTTTGTTTTTAATACACTTATGCTGTCAAAAAGCACGACATGTAGGGCAATACAGAAATCCAGTCAGTGCCTAAAGCATATGATGAACAACAATAAACAGCTTAATCTTGCTCAGAGGAAAGTCATTCAATTTAGGCCACGTTCCCAGGCAAATAGATGGCTCTTGGGTCTCCTGGTAATTCTAGCACCCCTTTCTACAAGGAAGGTGCATACATGAACAACACTGATGCCCCCAGGTGCCACAGACTAGAAGGAGGGGTTCTAAAACCACAAGATGCATAACGAATACAGGAGGACAAATGGCAGGGGGAGAAAGCAGGATATGGTCCTAAAATCATGGTAGAGAACTGATGGGGCAAGGTGGCAAAACAAAATGTTGTGTACCCTTGTGAAGTCAATGTTCCATAACATTAACATTTACTAATGGTGTGTTGTGGTGAATTACATCAACAATAGAATAAGATGCACATACATGAACACGAGGGTATACTAATTTTGCCTGCATAAAGCAAAATAAAATTAACTAATTTGTGTTATAGTGTTGTAAACTAATGCATAGTTTAGATATAAATAAATGCAATATTAATGTGCTTATTGTACACGTTATTGTGTTGAAGTCGTCTGATATGTAACTATGAAATGCATTTATGTGGCTTACCTGCTAGGTAATAATTAATAGGGAAACATTAGTATGGTGGGAGGGAAACAGAAAGGTTTCAGTACCATAATTAACATGAATTTGTGTTTGTTTCTATGATAGTTCCAAAAGTGGCCTTTGAGGCCTACGAAATCCAGTTACTCTGGCTAACTGAGAGCAAAGGCTGGACTGCGCATGCATGCCCAAAGCCTGCCAGACAGAGTGAGCTGCCTGTGCTCGGATGGGAAGTTCAAGGCTACTTTGCCCTGAAGTTAGGATGATTGCCAAAAAATGGATCGTCAAGTGTTCTGAACGTGAGAATAAAGCTCGACGTTGCAAGTCAAGGAAGTGATCATGCCAAAGACTGCCCTAAACAATAAATGCCTTATAATTTCACTGATTCACCGTGAATATGATGTTATAATGGTGAGGAGATGCTCACCCACCCCAAATTGTCCAATCAGAACCCGAATTGGTGATGTTAGATACTTTTTAGATAGATCAAGTTAGAAATTAGTGTATAAAAACCCCTGATTTTGCTTAGAGGGAGTGGCTCTTTAGATGTCCTCTAGAAGTGCTGTTGGATTGAAGATTGATTCCTGGATGTAAGATACTTTATTTTTTCTTGTTTTCTTGTTTGCTTTGCAGGATTGAAGGATAAGATGAGGGCGTTAGTTAGGGATGTTAGGAGAGAATGAATTTGGAACTATCTTTTGCTAAATTTTTAACGGACTTCTAAATAAATGACTGTTTACTGAGCTCTAAATAAAATGATCATTCTGAAATAAAGTTTAAGATGTTTACTTAATAAAGAAATAATCAATGCCTAAATGTCAGACATACTAAAGTTTTTATTTAATAAAATTAGGAAAATTGATTAAAAGCTGGTCTTGTGATTTTCCTACGCTTAATTTTCTTTCTAGCAGATCCATTGCCACTATGGTGGAGTGTCTGAATAAAATTCATGTTGGAATAAAACCATGGTAAAGTGTATAAAACTGTAGGTGTAAATAATAACTGATTAAATAGGGTTAGAAATTCCACCAAATGTTACAGCATTACTCCATTGCGTTTCACCAAATTCCTTGAAGCGAAGTTTAAGTGAATAGAGTAAAAGTGAAGTGTTAAGGGCCCCACTGACGAATGAGTGTGTGTGTGTTCAGAGGTTTCAGGGAAATGGTAAGTGCTGATCAAATGATTTTTGGAGTTCCGCTGTAGCAGAACCTCCAAGCCAGTCATCTTACAGGTGAGCAGTGAGATGCCAGAGCTTTATTGCGTATCTTAAAACTATATAGAATATGTAGACATGTACTTATACGTGCATACACATTTATACAGAGAGGCATACACACACCAGCAGGCTTCCAAGAATAAAACTATCCCCTGATGCTTGCTCGCTGTTTGGTGCATCATTCTGCCTCCCATGACGGGATTTTATTGCACTGTCTTTAGCAGCTGGCAGAGTTTTTGCTGGATTCAGAAAGCCAAATTGGAAAGCAACACATTCAACTTGGTAAATAAATGCTTATTTAAAGTACGCTGTAAATAATTATATAAATGCATCAGTTTTTGGCGGTCTAAATATTTCAATAATTTCCTTTGTTGAAAGAAATTTGCCATTAAAATGCAAAAGTATATGTGGTGCATCTGTTCGCAAGAAATTACGGCTGATAAGTGAAACTGGAACCTGCTCCCATTTACAATCGAATATTCGGACTAAAGTTATGTGTAGGTTCCAATAAGCTTTTATATATTTTTCTGAGATTAATTGAGATCTGAAACCTATATTTATGTGCTTGTTTTTCCATGAACCAATGTATTGGTATTATGTCAGGATATTCCGATACCTATCTTGCACAACGTTACGCTTTTTAACTTTTTGAATCGGTTTTAACTTTTTACCTGTATCGCTATCATGACAAAAATGTTGAATTAAGCATTCTTTGATTGCAAAAGTATACTGAAAAATATAAATTGCAAGTTGTTTACGATGCTTACATACAAAAGGAATGGCTACATCAGGCGTTTGTTTTATTTTATTATGGAGGCTATTAAAATGCCTTTCCACGAGTAAGATAGATTCACAAAGACGCATATGTATGTGCGCATCTCTGGAAGGCTGGCCATGAAACTTGACACAAGTGCCATCAAAAATGGCTTAGGCAAAAGTCTTAAAACTAAAATGTGAAAGACGAAGAAAAATTATCTAGGGACCAAACACCAATCAAGCACTTGCAATACAATAGATATCGCGTTAACTAGAGTTTAAGCTATTGACAATGCAATAGCTTGAACTCTTGAAAATGCGAGACCTATGGCATTGCAAATATTAGTTTTTGTTGTTTTTTTTTTTACTAGCCCCATGTAGCGCTTTCATATTTATGAAGGCCACGCCCCTGCCTTTAAACAGGCTGAGTCTAAAGAAAGGGGCGTGTCACATTCAAGTGAAACCGTGGCATGGGGGCTTTGCCAAAAATACACCAGTTTGTCAAGTTGACAAACAGATTTTTTTGTGTTAAGCACCCATGCTGCCTCTTCACTTTAATGTCAGCCGCGTACCTTTCTTTAAACGTGGTTTGTGTAAAGAAAGGGACGTGGCCTCTATGAATGTGATCGTGCTCCATGGACAATAGTAAAAAAAAAAAAACACCTATTAAAAAAAAACACTAAACACGCTCGCTAAATGCAGACCACGCTGCAAAAATAAATAAATAACGAGTTTGCTATAGTTAAAGCGGACCGCCATTAGTAAAAATTAAAATAACAGTGGGTGGCGTGCTGCGAGGTAATGGTGGAGTAGGGGAAGAGCATTAAATAAAATTGTGCTCAACGACTTATAAAGCAGACCATGTAACACAAGTAAAATGTCTAGTCAATATGGATGGTAACAAATGTAGACATGGCGGTACCAAGGAGGGACTAACAAGCCTAATAACGGCTCGGAAGACAGCGTTTATGAAGGACAATGACATAAGCCAGTTAAATACATGGGCAGAGTGGACGTGGCTTCAAAGCCATACTCCACTACTGCATGCCTGCTTGACCACAGACACTCACAGGCTGATTCACAAAGGGCCTCTGCACTCGTAGCAAAGGCCCCACAGTCGTGGCAGGGGCCTCTGCAATGAGTAACGGCAGTGCTGCACAAGTGCAGGGCCCCCACCACGAGTGCGGAGGACCTTTGTGAATCGGCCCCTCATACTTCACTAGACTCAAGGTACCTTGGGCGAGTAGTCAAGTGCTTCTCAGTCAGATGATGTGGGGGTCAAGAGTTCAGAACTAAACAGAAGACAAAAGAACATAACGTCTAGCCCGGTGCTTCGCTTTTGAATAAAATAAAGTACTTTAATCATACAGCATAACATAATACTACACAGCAATTACGGTAATGTGACAGACGGAAATCCTGTTTGCAACCTTGAGGCCCTATACCCTCACATCTCTAATAGAGATCCCAAGGGTCTAATCCCGGCTTCTTAATCAATGATGCTGCTGATCAAATCATTGTTGCAGTTCTGTCAGTCATTCCTAAGGAGTACATTAATCATAACAGGCGATACTTTATTTCTGCGGAATTCTTGACGTGGTGCATAATCAAAAACCTTTAGGGAGACCACTTCCACTCATGGGTCACTCCTGGTTACACTCTTGCAGTCTCTCACGCTCTCTGGCTATTAACCAACTATGGGAACAAGCTGGCCTTCTCCTACTGAACAATTCCCCTGTATGGCCAGGCACAGTCCTTCCCTCTCAGTAAGCAAGCAGGCAGGCTTCAAGGATCTAGAGCTGTACAGACCTTCAGCTGGTCCTCAGTAAGCAAGCAGGCAGGCTTCAAGGACCTAGAGCTGTACAGACCTTCAGCTGGTCCTGCAGAAAGTGCAAACTACAAATGATGCCCCTAACCTCCAAGAGAACGTCATGAAGGACTTGGAATATAGTATGGTAATTTGGATACCACTTTTATATGCATTTCCTTAGACAGGTGTTTGGAACCACTGGAAAGGTCGCAGAACTATTTACAGTTTTTTTCCTTTCAAAAGCCATTTTCTGGCTGTTCCAGAGAGCCTTTGTGGAGGAAGCTGCTCACACAGCAGGCAACAAAGATGCTGGCTACAAGCAGAATTATCCAAAACAAGGCACATCGAAGGTAGCGCAAGATCTCTGCATCTCGCCGTCATCAGCCTTCATGAAGCAATAATCGTGGACAAAAAAGGCAAAAGGTCCTGCTTATAAACATCCTCACCTTGAGCAAACACTGCTGTCCCAGCCTTCATACCTATCATTTTCCAATTGGCAGATGTCCACAAGAATTCAGAAAGTTCCAGTTGATTAAAGATCCACAACTGTAAAGACTGACTAGACTCAGAAAGTGCCATGATGCCATAATAAACGGCAGAAAAACGATATACAAATGCCCGGAAAACACATCCAAAAATCAATGCAAATACACGACAACCAATGTGCAGAGTAATCTCCTGTGGCCGAGATTAAGTCAAGAATGCATTCCATCTCTTTGGGTTTATTGCATTTAATCTAACGCAGTCATATTGTATTGTATTGTAATTGCATTCATATAGCGCTTACTAACCTTGACGAGGCGTCAAAGCGCTTTTCGGCAGGTAGCACGCTACTCCGGGACCCATAGAGGATTAGTGTTGAATCAGCATAGTGAAACATGCAAGTACATTTTAAGTGGTGGATAGGTTAGTCAGTTATTTGGATTTGGAATGATAGCAGAAGGATAGAGGAGGACAAAGGTTTGTATTGATTTATTGCTTGTTGAAGCACGCTATTCAGGAAGCCTATAAAGAATCAGTGGTGAATTATATGGTAAAATATGAGGTAATTTCAGCAGTGGATATTAGTCGGTTACTTGGAGTGAGAAGGATAGTGGAGGGATAGAAGGGGGAAGAAAGATTTGCATTCCTATAGCACTTGTTACCCCTGATGGGTGTTTAAGCTCTTTTCTGGCGAGTAGCACGCCACTCCGAAATCCATAAAGGATTAGTGTTGAAAATTAGTATAGTATAAATATGAAATAATTTGAGTAGTAGATATGTTATTCAGTTATTTGGGCATTAGATTAGTATAGGGGAATATGGAATTTCAACATTAGTTCTTTAATTTTGATTGAAAAGGATAGTGGAGGGATAAAAGAGTGAAGGATTTTTTTTATGTCTTAGTAGTGGGAAGAGGCTTTTGGATGAGTAAAAAGGAGTTTGAGAGGAGGAGTCAGAGGGGAGAGTTTAGAAAGGTTTGTTTTAGGGGATCAGTGTTGTAAAAAGGTGTCAGATGATGCAAGGAGGGGTAGAGCAGGAGAGAGTTTAGAAAGGGTTATTTTGGCGATCATAGTAGTGGTAAGGGGTTTGGGATAAATGAGAGTGGATGTAGAGGATATATTGATAGATGTATAGGATGAGAGATAGGGTAGTGCATTGGAAGGAGTAGTAGAAAGAAGTTTGAGATTTGTCAGAAGGTTGGGCTAGAATATATATTGAGCGAAGTATAGGCTGAGAAATTGGCTAGTGCATTGGAAATGCTAAATTAGAAGAAAGTGAAAAATATATAGATCCATAAGTACATTGAAAGTATATAGATACATAAAGGAAGTAAGTATATTTAGATTAAATATAGTGATAGAGGCACAGGATGAGAAATAGGGTAGTGCATTGGATATGCTTTTTCAGGAGAAAAGTAACACAGATCCAAGTACATGGAAGGTACATAGATGCACAATGGAAGTATGTACATGTAGACCAAATATGATTTTTATTTATTATTTTTTTCTTTTCTCTTAACAATTATTTTACATGTTTTATAAAGTAATACACAAAGATAGGTACATATCTATAGTGAAAACAAATGCTTATATACAGAGGGATATGCTGTAAATGTAAGTTTCCGTATAGTGCTTATGTGGGAAGAGCCAAATCTTGAGTAGTTTTCTGAAGGTAAGGTGGTTGTTGGTGGATCTTATGTTGGGGGGATAAAGAGTTCCATAGTTTGGCTGCTTGAACAGAGGATGTGCCACCTATGGTTTTTTTTCTTGTATGGTGGGATTTTGAGGCGAGATGATCCTTTAGAACGGAGGTTCCTTTGTTGAATGTGTTTGGTGATTTTATTCCTGAAGAGTGGTCATATTCCATGTATTGCTTTGTGGGTAATACAAAGCAGCTTGAACGTGGATCTTCTGGAAACCGGTAACCAATGCAGGGCTTTCAAGGCAGGGGAGATCTCGTGGTTTGGTATGCAAGAGTAATCTGGCAGCCGAGTTCTGAATCTGTTGTAGTCTTTTCATGGTCGTTAAAGGTGATCCGTGGTAGAGGCTATTGGCCTAATCTAGTTTGGATAGAACAAGGGAGATGGTAGCTTGGACCTTGTGTGGAAATCCCAAATGAGGGAAAATTCGTTGCAGCATTTTTATAGTAGTAAAGCGTGATCTTGCTAGTTTATCCACTTGGGTATTCATCAACAGTCTGGAGTCCATGGTCATTCCGAGGTTTCTTACTTCCTTCGATACTTTAGGCAGTGATCCCAGTTAATCAGGCCATGCGGCAAGCGGGATGTAATTTTTCCAATCGCACACACGTGAATATTTCAGTTTTTGAAGCATTCAATTTGAGATGGCCCCAAATAATCCACGGCTCGGAGACAGCGGAAAATTGGTGATTTTCCAATGTCTTTGGGGCATTCCAGTTGAAGGAGTATTTGCGTGTCATCTGCATAGTTGTAGCACGTGAGGTGAAATGTATTGATCAGTACTGGTAAAGACTTCATTTTTTTTTGTTTGAAATATTTTTTATTATTTTTCTACCACAACAATAGTACATGGTGACCAATTCAAATTACAAACAAGCATTTGCAATGCAATAGGTCTCGCATTAGGAAAGTTTGAGCTATTGGTCTTGTAAATGACAATTTTTTTATTTATGTGTTGGTTTTGAAAACCGCTAAATTTGTCATTTACAATGCCAATAGTTACAACTTTCGCAAATGTGACACCTATGGCATTTGAAATGCAACAGGCTTTGTATTTACGTGACTTAGATTTATTGATATTACAAATAAAATAGGCTTTTAATTTTTTTAAATAATTAATACTTAAATAAAAGTGATTGTAATTTTATAATGGCCATAGCTTATACTTTTGTAAATAATCTTCACAAAAGTTATGTTCAGTGTATTTTATTGTGACGAAAATCCAAGAACAGAAGAAGTGAAAAATTAACATCTTTTTGTGACATTTGTAATAAAGCTTGAAACATTCAGAGAACATATTAGAACCAGTTGTTGTTGAATGGTTGCACAGATTGATGCTGGGGTGGCGCCGAGTGATGCTGGGGTGGCGCCGTGTGATGCTGGGGTGGCGCCGAGTGGTAATAGTGCATTGTAAGAACGGCCTACAACAGATTGTCTTCATTCAACCCTCCCTTCCCTATTGTTCCTGGAGCTCGGAAAAGTCAGAAGCTTAGGTGTATGGAAAGCCTCATTGCGAGCAAATGAGTGACTATATTGAGTACTTGGTATGTTATCACTGTACTTCAAAGATAGCAAGGAGGATTCCTATTGTACATTTAGCATAGGCAACTGTAAAAAGACACTGAAAAGCCTTGTGCTATTAATCATGTTAAACAAAACCCGGCTTCACAGTAGTAAGGGGGCATGTTATTTTCTCCTGCCTATGCTATCTTTGCGGCCAAGTTATTATTGGCAAGTACAATCAAGTCAGGATTCTGTGTCAGAGCTCTGAAGCTGCAGCGTGTCACTCACGAGCATCTCTTGGCATTCTGGTTCAAGTAATAATGCATTATAAATGGATAATTCAAAAATACAAACGCGTTGAAACACAAATAAATAAACTACTCATTCCAGTAACAAAAAACTTGAGAACTCTGCCAAACTGAGTGAGACTAAATTGTGATTACAGAATTCTGGTGTACGTATAAATTAATATCACTTACAAATGACCATTCTCTGATTGAAAGGTGCTGCCATGATCTCAGTTGCAAACAAAACAGGTGATGGACCGAATGTGGATCAATGTCACACATTCACCCCAGTCCAAGGATCTGGGCCCAAATCCATCGTTTTTTTGCACTTGACTGGGGGAGTGTGTGACATTGATCTACATTCAGTCCATCACTTGTTGTTTTTGCAATTGCCGCCCTAAGTGCGCTGGGGATGCCCAGACGTGGGTCCCAGGCACTCCACACCACTTGGAGTCAAGCTAGCCGGGCTGATGAGGTGTTACCTCGAAACCGGTCCGGTCCTCGGATGCTTGATTCCGTTATGGGAAGGACATGGCTTTTGTAGTTCGGACTGGACTGTTCCCATGGGGCAACAGGGTCAGAGCTGATTTGCATATCGCCATTGTCTAACCCAGGGTGGTGTGGAGTGCAAAAAAACGATGGATTTGGGCCCAGATCTTTTGACTGGGGGAGTGTGTGACATTGATCCACATTCAGTCCATCACTTGTTGTTTTTGCAATTGCCGCCCTAAGTGCGCTGGGGATGCCCAGACGTGGGTCCCAGGCACTCCACACCACTTGGAGTCAAGCTAGCCGGGCTGATGAGGTGTTACCTCGAAACCGGTCCGGTCCTCGGATGCTTGATTCCGTTCTGGGAAGGACATGGCTTTTGTAGTTCGGACTGGACTGTTCCCATGGGGCAACAGGGTCAGAGCTGATTTGCATATCGCCATTGTCTAACCCAGGGTGGTGTGGAGTGCAAAAAAACGATGGATTTGGGCCCAGATCTTTTGACTGGGGGAGTGTGTGACATTGATCCACATTCAGTCCATCACTTGTTGTTTTTGCCATGATCTCAGTGACCCGCATATGCGCAACCATGCCTCCTGAGAAGTATTTAAAAGTCAACAAAAATGTACTAGCTTTGAAAAAGATAGCTCTGGGCATTGCGGGGGGCGCATTCCTTTGCAGTGTGAAGCAGGGGGCGGGTGAGCGGATGCCTTTGAAGTGAAGCTCTCGGCATTGCTGTGGCGGGTCTGATGCAATGATGAGAGGCAGGCGGCTCGGAGACCAAATGGAAAGCGCGTGCACGGGCACATGCACTCTGCGCAATCCGCCTGGTTTAGCCTTCCTGGTTCCAACTCGAATCTCGACATCTGCAATGCCAGAGGCATTTGCAGAAGTTGAGACCTAAAAACATGGACTGGATCATCTACTCACACATGGGCTTAGTAAATATCCTCCCTCTGCACCCACATAACATTTCCAATTTAAAATTGTAGTTGTAGATGGCCAGCTGCAAGTGCTTTTATTGGATCCAATTTTTATTGTAAAGAAGAATTAAACATCAGTTGGAGCAGCTGGGAGAAAAATCTAGATCTTTCAGTTTCCATCCTCAAATTGCCATTGATGCCCAATGTGCCACTGTTTTAGTTGGTATTTTCATTGTGTAACTGCGTCATATATGCAGGGCCACTGGAATTATGCAATTTTGCAGTTGCTGCAATTTCCATGTAATTTTGGAACTGCCCCTTGTGCCACGTAATCTATTATCTACTGCATGATCTGAAGATTTGAACAAAAAAAAATGTTTCTAGCTGAAACGAAGTTACTAAAAATGCGGCACCCAGTGTTGCAGCAAAGTGGAAGACCATTTGTAAAGATTGACAAGTCACCTTTTTGTTGCTTATTGTTGTATTTGGGTGATAAACTGTAACTAATACGGTGAAACATTAGCCTAGACAGTCTCAGCATATGTAAAAATTAAATAGTAAAGTTGTATGATCATTAAATGTGCTCTATTATTACACTGCATAATTCGCCTTTTTTGTCACATAATTATGTCATCCTTCTGGCATAGTTTGGTCCACCCCTTCCAGCGACCCTGCTTATATTATTTTGTCCAATGGACACGTATACTGCAAATCCCATAAACTGTATGCATTAATTGGATCAGGTCACATCCATTTGGAACAGGTAAAATAGACTTCCACACACTGCGGGTACATTTATCAGCAATGGTACCATAAATCTTACCGGTGGCTTGAGGTGTATTTAGAGCATGGTCGGGGTAATGAGGAGTAGGACAGGAGAAGAGACATGCAGAATGGGCTTATGTGCAGACTTCCGCCACGACCACCCGCAGAGGAGCAAAGGTGCCAGTGGCCCTCGCGCAAACAGGGAAAATGGACCCTGGTCCGCTTGTTGGGTAGTAAATGGCTGCCGTAGAGTTCAGTAGACCCCTTAAACCACTCTTTGATGTAATTAAAGGACTCGTTATAGTTCTTTCACAGTCCCACCATTTCAGAACTGAAGCATTTTCAATATGCTATACTAGGAAGGCATGGTTGGTGCTTATTTATCTTATGCAACTAACGCCCATTGACAAAGCCAATAGTACTGGTTTGTTGTAAGTGTAATGTTACTTGCTGTATTAGAATTCTGGATTTAATGACAGAAGCAGCAAAATACCAGTGTCATGGCACACTAAACTAAGCATAGATTTTTCGTTTATGTGCTTTTAAGCCACGCCCTAAATAACATTGCCCACGCCCTTCTGAGAAACTCTCCAGTTTTTTTTATCCCATTTAAAGCCCTGAAGAACACAATAATAATTAATTCTTGCACCTTAAATACACCATGGGAAATATGTGCGCTTTTTAGAAAGTAGTGAAGGGATACAGAATATTCTCGGATGTATGGAAAACATCATTAATGTGGTTTACCGCTTGCTGCACCCTTATTATTATTTTTTTTAAATCAAGACTATGACGTCTTTACGAAGGGTGGTGCCACGGTTTATAGTCACTCACTAACCACCAGGAATGATCTCATGTTCCTCAGCTGACACGAACTCTTCAGTTTGCAGGCAATTCTCATTTATATGATAAAATTCAAAAACATGAAGAAAAGCATAGGGAAGACGGTCTCGGTCACGTGTAAAATCAAGAGGGTGCCTTTCGGAACGGTGGGAGTGTCTCTGTGAATCTGGGGCTCCCCTGTTGCAAGAGGACCCTGCCTCGCGCGCAAGCAACCTACATCCATGCCCGGCCAAATGACTGACAGCTAAGCCACGCCCCTGAGACGTTCATGCCTTGGGCATCCTGTCACCAGGGGAGATTAATCAAACACTTTTAGTGCGTAACGCGGAGTCCTTTATGTAAACGTTTGCACTGCATATGGTTGATGTGTAAGAGGACGCATCGGTGAAATATCCATTACATTTTGTTACACTCACCGCCATGATACCAAGCTGAATGGCAGAAAGACCCACAAACAAAAATCAATATAGATGTATACCATTACAGCCCGGCTGTGTACACAGGGGAGAACAGTCACAAGAAGGGGCTGTCAACAAACCAAGTTTTACACTGATCTGTTCACACTCAGACATGTTCACCTGGTGTTATTGAATAACGTGAGATAGGACACAGAGAATGACGAAAGAAGAAGCAAATATAAGGGGGTGTAATACTAATAAGCATTGGCGCCGCAATAAAAACAACAAGTCGGATGGGGGCAGGGGAGAAGAGGAGTGACCGAGTGGGAGGGAAGCGCTGGCTCTCGCATTGCGTGGGCGGGGAGCGCATTCCTTTGAAGTGTGAAGCAGGCAGGCAGCTCGGGAAGCAAATGGAAAGCGCGTGCACGGACACACATGCACTTGGCGCAATCCGCCTGGTTTAGCTTTTCTGGTTTCAAATCAATAGTCTCGACATCTGCAATGCGCAAGCGCATTGGCAGAGGTCGAGACCTAAAAAGGTTCCGTTTGTGAGGCATACATCTCAAACTCCAGGGTATTTGAGCCAGTACCGTATGCTGAATCAAAGCCAAAATCAATAATAGGTCATCTTGTCTGGTAAAGACTTCATCTAGATGTTGAAAAGCATGGGCGAGATGATAGAATCTTGAGGGACCCCTGCTTTGTGGAGTAGAGGTTTGGACGAGAAAGGTGGGGTATGGATGACATTAGTTCTGTTTCGAAGGTAGAACGCGATCCAGTCTAGAGCAGTTCCCTCTATGCCTGCTTCATAAAATCTTTGTTTCAGAGTGTCATGGTCAACCGTGTCAAAGGCAGCTGAGAGGTCCAAGAGGAGTAGCGCAGCAACCCCGTTGCGGTCAACTGTATTCTTTAGGTCATCCCAGATGGCAAGGAGGGCAGGTTCAGTGCCTCTTCCCGGAAGGAATCCTGTTGGAAATCTAAAAGTGAGTCATTCTCTTCAATGAATTGTGACATCTGGACGAACGCTGCCCTTTCTTAAAGTTTTCCCAGGAAATGTCCATTTGTAATGGGTCTGCAAATCGCAGATCTTCATTAAACCAAATGCCCATATTCTTGGCAGGGCCCCCCTCAGTGAGAGGACGGGGGAAATCGGGAGGCCAAACCAATTCAATAAATTGGTTTGGAAAGTGACAATATAGTATAATTTCCGATTTTCCCTCGTTGCATTTAAGCCTAGCCTGTGCCAACCAAGTGAATACGGCCGTCAGACACCTTTGTGCTGCGGCCGTTTCAGATTGTGTTTTACCCCAAGTGAACAAGAGCTGGGTGCCATCGGCGTAAGCCATAATTTTTGCACCCAGCTTCTCAGCCAGGTAGATCAGAGGGGTCATATAGATGTTAAAAAGAAGTGGGCTCAATGTTGAGCCCTGTGGGACCCCCGTCTGAACTAACCTGGCCGAGGAAGAATGAGGGGGCATCCAAACTTGCTGATACCGTGAGTCCAAAAAGGACTCCAGCCAGGACCATACAGCCCCCGTGAGGCCGATGCCTGTGAGGCGAGCCAAAAGGAGTTGATGAGGGACCGTATCAAAGGCGGCAGAGAGGTCCAATAAAATTAGTACCGCTCTGCCGCCCCCGTCCGTACAATCCCCGATGGCTTCCACCACCTCGACCAAGGCTGTCTCTGTGCTAAAGGAGGACCTAAAGCCCGACTGGGCTGGGTGAAGCGCCCCAGATTCTTCAACAAAGGCGTTAAGCTGACGAAAGATCACCTTTTCACAGACTTTCGCCAGTGCCGGGAGCAAAGAAATGGGGCGATAGTTTGCTGCGACAAGAGGGTCTGCTGAAGGCTTTTTTAAGAGGGGCAGAAGTTTCGCTTGCTTCCACTGTCTGGGTACCGTTGCCGGTTGCATTGACCAGTTCACCATGGCTGTAACTTCTGTCACTACACAGTCCGCTACTCCAGCCAAAACTCTTGCCGGACAAGGGTCCGCGGGGGAACCTGTTTTGAGAGCTTTCAGCAGAGCAAGAATGTCTGTTTGGTCAGCTATAGTAAATTTGGCCAGGCAATTGCTCGGGAGAGTACCTGGCGCCTCTGCTAGCGGAAAAGTGGCCGCTCCACTTAAGGCAAATCCCTCTTCAATTAGCTTAATTTTATTAATGAAAAAGGATGAGATCTCTTCACACCAGTCTGCGGAAACCGGAATCTTTTTTTTTCTGCTAGAGGTGACAGAAAGCTTTGGACTATAGATAAGATCTCCTTATTATTCTCTGCCTTTAAAATTCTAGTTGCAAAGTAAGCGCCTTTTGCAGTCTTGATTGCAGCATAGTATTCTCTTTGGACTAGGCGGAGGTCGGCTTTGGCTTGAGGAGAGTAAGCAGCCCTCCAACGCCGCTCGGATTTTTTACATGCTCTTTTTAGCTCTCCAAGCGCTGGCGTATAACAGGGTTGAGATGGCAGACCGCGTCGGTGGTTTTGCGGGGCCGGTTTAGAGGTGGCCTCTACACCTCGGCAGATCCAGGCATTGAAGGTGTCAACTTGGCCCTCTAAATCACTAGCGAGAGCCATCTGGGGGTGCGCAAGGGTTTCAACCAACCCAGGAATATTAATTTTCCGTACTTGGGGGGGCCAACCGGAGGGGAAGAGTGGCGAGATGGTAATGTCACTACCCAGGAAAAGTGAATTACCGCATGGTCGGACCAGATAACCGGCTGGGGATCTTTAAGGGCCAGTGTAAAATTGGAACATATCAGGTCCAACATGTGTCCACGGGAGTGTGTAGGTTTGGCAACTCACTGTGTTAAGTGTGTTATGCCTAGAAGGTCTTGGAGAGCCAGCACATCTGAAGAGCCAGGTGCATCCCAGTGAATGTCAAAATCACCAAGAAGGAGAAATTTCGGAAAGCGTAAAACGCGTTCCGCTAGTAGCAATACATAACACAGTCGAAAACCTCTTATTCACTGTAAGGGCTGGGATATCATCGGGGGCACCCTTCACTGTCCCATCAGTCTGCTCATCTTTCACCCACTGGCCGATGAGCCATTAGAAAGACATTCACTTTTTTTCTCATAGACGGTTACAATTCATTGAAAAGCATCTTTACACAAAAGCAGGACATTGGGAGTAGCTAGATGTGTGGGACTATCTCTCAGAAAGGCTGTCTGTTAGCTACTCCAACATGGACTCTTCTTCTGTTGCTCCACTCCTGTTACAAAGCTTTACGGTATTGAGAAACTTGCACTTCCTTAAAGATGGGAACTATATACTACCAACAAGGATCGAGCTAAATGCCATTTAATCGAACGTATACTCTTAGAACTCCAACAAAGTAACAATTGCTTCTATTCATTTTCAACCAGAATAGGTGTCAGTCACTCACTGAAGAGTTTCTTTCCAGTCTATTGCTGAACAGGTCCACCTCTGCCGGTGTAAACAAGGGGCTTTTGCCCTTTATTGGAGGTCTACCACATGAAAATACCTCCCATTTTATCTTATGCTCTTAGCACATTCCAACTGATAAAAGGCAAGCTATACATACAAGAGAGGGAAATCTGCTTTGTAAAATGATAAAGGATAATCAAGCGGTCCAGGTCCAAGCTTTCCTCAGTCCTCTTCCAGCATAGGAAGCAGGATGCACCAAGCTCCCCAATAGCCAATCACAACAGTGTTGTGATTGGCCTGAGCACAGTGGATCGGTACTCAGCCAGAGATTAGGAGGCTGGGCATTTTCTCCATGCAGGCTGCAATGCAGCCTGCATGGAGAACATGAAAAATGTGGGAAAATGTTTGGCCGGCAAAACATTCAGGCACACTTTAGAGAGTGCAAACCACTCCACTCACCTCCCCAGCTGTGTCAGCAGAGCAGCACCCGTCCCTGCCGCAACAATGAAAAAATAAAAATGAAACAATTTTAGAGTTATTATAATTTTATTTTTCCTTCTGTGACACTGCTTAAAAGCAGTAGGGAGACGCTCTTCAGCCTTAGAGGAGCCACCACTGGCTAGAGCTATAATCAAACATAAAATGGGCGTACAATTTATTACATACCGAACCAGGAACCTGAAGGTGATGAGTGAGGTGGAAAAGCAAAATTTTGCGTACCCCTTGTGAAGTCTTACTTCAATAATGAGAACTCGTATTAATGGAATGCCATGCATGACTAACCAACATAGAAGAAATGCACCTACACGAATACACGCGGGAAATTAATCTTGCTTATGTTGAAATTATAATTAACTAATTGTGTGATTTTGTCATGTTCCAAACTAATAAGCAGCTTTAAGATAATGGAATGCGGCATAAATGTGCTTTTGTTCATGTGTTTTTGTGACAAAAAGCGAGGTTAAAGTAAGTATATCGCGTTTAAGTGTGGCTATTTGCTAGGGAACTATTAACAAGGAAAACCTTAGTAAGTGGGGGGGGGAGGTAAACAGAAGGAAAAAATGAGTTAACCCTTCATTCATTTGTGTTTGTTTCCATGATAGTTCCCATTTTGACTGGTGAGGCCTAAAAGAAAATGGAGTCACTCGATTATTGTGGCCACAAAAGAAAAATGCATGCGCGAAACTGAATGCGAGCTGCTTGTGCCTGGAGTGACTAAAGTTCAAGGACATGTTAGCATGGAAGTGCAGATGGTGCCAAAATGATGAGGCCAGTTTTTGGGAGAATAAGCAGCATGATGAGTACTCGTCGTGGGGTCTTTTTGGTCAGATGCTCCTCTCTTCACATTGAAAAAGAATCATTGGGTGGGGAGACAGACTGAAATCTGAATTAGCTGACACTGGAATCTAGAGACCTTTCTGCTAACTGCTACTGCTCAACATACTGACCAACAAGAAAAGAAGAATACATTTAGAAAGAAGGTCATTCCACAAAAGGGATCCGCAACAAGAAGAAGTCAGTTGCCAATGTGACACACCAACTGCACTCTTTATGTACAGGAAGACACTGGAAGAATCGTCCTTGATCATGAATATCAAAATGACAAAAACCAAAGTAGATGTCTCTCAGTACTGCAGTGACTGCAGTCATGGCTGAGACCAGTGAGCCCAAAATGGAATTGTCCTAGCAAACCATATCTTCACAGGAAATTCTATAAGTTATAAAAGTCAGACTCGCTTTTTGCCTTCTCTGCTTCTTCGCCCTCACTGCAGCCTAACTCGCCTTGGTGGGACAGGGGTCCTGAGGTTTCTACAACAAGCGATTTGCCATCTTAGCGCCACCAGGTTGTTGCTTCGTCTCAGGTGACTACAAGCCCCAGTAGCCCCGGCTGCTGCTGCTTGAGAGGGGAGGCACCACCACTGCGCTATTTAGAACTGCCTCTCCCCCCGCAGCGCGGGACAGACCCGGGCCAAGGGCAGGCCCGTCCACGCCCGTCAGAGCCAGGAGGAGCCAGGGAAGGGCCACCCCCTTAGCTTTGGTGAACGTGCCTGGACTTTCGTTGGTGCTTTTAAAGGTACTGTTGTGTTCAATAATTGTTTCCTGAGGACCCCTGGACCATTATTACACTGTGATTATCTTGCTTGCTATTTGTGTATTTGTGATTTCACAGAGTATTGGAGAAGTGTGTCTCAGGGGTTAGAGGCAGCAGACCCGGAAGCTGAGATCGGTCCTGGACCAGGGTTCAATTCCCTGCCTCGGCGGGTCTTGGGCTCAAAAATTCCACGGACTCGATAATTCTCGTTCCGGTGCCTACTCGACTCATGGGTTCACACTCTGCGACTCTGGGCAATAGCTTGCTTGATCGCCACTACGGCCCCTCGCGGCGGGATGCCTGGCTTTCACCTTGTGGATACCCTGTTGGGGTTATCTCACAGGGGAATACCAGGACGGGTTCCCAAGGCAAGCGCCTTGATGCCTGCGGGTGATACGTGCGCTATATAAATCGCAATACATTTACATTTACAATCCTGGACTAGGAAAGGGTTTCCCTCACTGGAGTACATATAATTTAGCTCCTGCTGCCCTGAGACCGACCTTGGGCCATGGGCAAGAGGAAAGCCCAGGACGAGAGTGGGGAGGGAACCGAGGGAGTGCTAAAGAGGAATAGCAGGAAAAAAGCAAAAAAAGACACGTAAGGCCATCACCAACTTGTGTCATTAACCGGATCGACACTTTGATTAGCGAGTGTAACGAAATCCTTGACTCAGCCCCTCTTATCCCTGCTCATAGTAAATCCTCACGCCAACGAAAGCTATAGGCGGATTGTGTGCAGCTACCTATTCCAGAAATGTTTTGTAAATCCAAAAAGAACAAGTTAACTAACATATCTAGTGAAACCAGGACTAACGTTGTGCCCCCTGATGGCATTATTGCTTCTAGTGGTGGGGGGGATAGTGCTAGCACAGACTACGATGCCCATATCAATCCTATTGTCATCTGCACTAATAGATTTACAGCACTGGGGGAAGCAAACTTATTGAGCGGGGAGAAGGTTAATGAATAAATAAGAGTCCAAGCTCAAACGCAAACTGCTAGCCTCGCCTGTGAGTGTAATTCTATTATTGGTGAACGAGAGCAACCCCTAGGAAAACTAACAGGAAGTTTCAATATTGAAGGGTGAAGTAAAGGCAATGAAGGGTTCTCTAGCTGAGATACTTATATTGGTGAGGCCTTTAACGTCCAGAGCAGATCAACAAGAGTGGCCAACTATTCAGATCTCTAAAATGCCGGGAGTTCCGACGGAAGCCATACCTAAGGACCGTGCGGGATCTCGGGCAAGTTCATGCCCCCATGTTGATGTAAATGTAGGAATGCCTAGATGTAAGGGCCCAGATAATTCAGTTAACCGAGGCCCTAATGGTTTAATTATCTAATCAGGAAGATATGCTGCTCCAAAGGAAACCTCCATCACCTCTGGCCCTTCATGTAGTCGAGACATTAGTACTCACCCCTTCCAAAGGGATAACACTTGTGTACAAAAGGGACAAAGCCTTGAAGGTCAGGGCTTGGGGCAATCTAGAGGAACAACTTGAATACATATAAGTCACCTAGAATTTACATGGTTAATGTCCCAAAATTATCACGCTATAGTGCCAACGAGAATGCCGATTCACTGACAAACAAAGCTATCCATTGGATTAGATATGTGAGGGGGTGTTGATCATTGATAAGAGAGGACATCCTGGCTGTACGAAGGATCTCGTTACGGGATCAACCTTTTGATAGTATTAAACTTACTTTGAAAAGTGTTGATCTCGCTGAAAACCTTTTCACATTGGAATTCCGCACAAGTGGCCCAGAAGAATGAAGAATACAATTTAGGCGTTCTCCTATTGGTTATGGGGTCGAGTCCAGTTAGGGATTTCAAAGACTGCAAGGATCTTCAAGCCTTGAGTCCAATGATTGACTAAACCCAACGAGCACATCAGTGGATTTAGTTAACAATTCTACCATGTTCAGCACCATGCGACCAGAGGAGAGGCTATTATCAACTAATATTTGTAATGTGGCTCCGCAAATGGTTGGTAAAGGGGGACCTGGTCGAGTAATTACTCCCAAGTCCCATCTACCCACGCCCCAGACTTTAGTTCTTAGCTATCCTGGAAGCTCCGTAAATCCATCAAAAGTATGTGGCTTTCTGAGCTGGAACATTACAGCCCTTAGCTCGAAGATATGCTTGCCTGAATGGAACACTTATTAAGTCATACGATATTTGCGCCTTTCAAGAGACCTGGGCAGAAACACCCATGTTTTGTGAAGGGTATTTGAATTTCTCAATAGCAGCTGTGAGGGAAGGGAAGGGCAGCGCCTCGGGGGGAGGGAGGGGGGGGGGGGGTTGACAATGTGGGTTCGGCAAGAGCTCAAAGTGATCATCCAGGCTATTCCAACCCAGAATAAGGATATCCAAGTCCTAAACTAACCACTAATACTCATCTATCTATTGTGTTAATTAACATCTATGTCAGAGGTATAAGGGGGAAGCGATCAAGAGTTTTAGCGGCTCTGGAAGAGCTCCTCGATACATTACCTGACTCCTCTAAGGTAATAATTATGGGTGATTTTAATACAACATTTGAACCACTTACCTTAGAGGATGCCATTTGGATTGAGGCAGAAGTATCAGGAAGTGGTCCGATGTGATTATTCAGTTAAATAGCATTTGCAAGGAACGAGGCCTCAGGGCTTTGAATGGGCGCACCTAATCAGATAGGGCAGGAGTACCAAAGTTTAATAATGGGTACTCTGCGAGTAAAATTGATTATATTCTGGTAAGTTTGAGTCTCTGGTCCTCAGTGGAGGACATGAAGATCACTGATCGGTTGGAAAGCGACCACAACCAGCTTTGTTGTTCTATGCTTCTAACTTGTCCTATATCAGACATAGATCTAAGGGACATAATTATATTGGGGAGGTTGTCCTCACCAATGACCTAAGGAGACTCAAGTGGATACAGGTAAAAGAATCCTCAACTCTGCTTCATAATATAGTGCAAAGTCTGCAACTTGCTACCAAAGAGCTTGAGGGCTGTGTATCGCAGATAGGAGTCCATGACAGAATAGGGAGTACCCACACTGCTTTTTTTAACCTTTTACGCACATATTTTGAAAAGAAGGGAAAGATGCCCAAAATGCCCACGCACTTTGAGGGTCGATGGTATAATGATGAATGCCGGACGGCACGCGAGGCCTTAGGGAAAGCTATCAAGGGGGGTGTTCCATTTAAGGTTCGTGAAACGAGAGCACTCTACAAGGCTACACAACTTAAGGCCAAGAAAGCCTGGGAAGTCCAAAGATGGCAGGATCTGAGGGAGGCGTGCGCTTCTAAGGACCCTAAACTGTTCTGGAATATTTATAAATAGCCAATTGGGGTCCAGGCTGAGCGACCCCAGAATCATGTTTCAGTAACAGCCTGGGTCAATCACTTCAAACCCCAATATGCTTCGAACCCCCTGGTGGAGGAAGTCAAAGTCATAAATTTGATGTATCAGGGGGAAACCTTCACCATGAGGGAAGTTGATCGCATTGAACTCGATCTTACCGGGGAAAGCTCCTGGGCCTGATGGCATCCCTGGTGATACCCTGCTACATGATCAACCCAGTTGGTGTTGATATATTTTTCTGCTCACTAACGCAATTGCACAAGGGGCATCGATTCCTATATCATGGAAAATGCAGAAGTTATCCCAGTCTATAAAAAAAGGGGACAAAGATTGTCCGGGGAACTATAGGCCAATTAGCCTAATTGACTGCTCCCAGAAAATAGTTGGAAGGATGGTGCTAAATAGACTCCAGGGGTGGATCGAGGAGTTCGGAATTTTATCATCTTTACAAGCCGGATTCAGAGCAGCCACAAGCACCATCGACCAGGTTTTCCGATGTATTCGAATCTACTGGAAGTTAGTAACTTTGGGCAAAGGTAGCCTTTATGCCGCCTTTGTAGATCTTAGGGCGGCATTTGATCTAGTCCCCCGCTGGAAATTATGAGTTGTCCTGAAACAGCTAGGCCTTCCACTGGACCTTTTTTTTTTTTATTTTTGTAAACCTTTATTGTGCATGAAAAAAGGGACAAATACGGGCCTACAACTGTCAGGCCGGCCACGGTACATTTGAAGCACAAAAGTGAGCAGTACAGGTTCTCAGTGACATCACGTTGCAACTAGATTCAAGAAGCGCCACACTGAAATAATCCGTGCCACCGAGAAACAGGAGCATTGAAGGTTAATTTTTTTAAGTTTTTGTTCGAAATGCAAAATAATGAAGAATAGTAGTCAAAGAGAGCTGAGTCCGCACAATAACTTAATAACATGAGCAGGCAACATCAGAGGTTGTAATAGCAGCCGGAGCCAGCACCCCCCAAACAGTATGATGGTTCAAGTATAAACAGCAGGATCGTCAGTCAGCTTTTGCGCATCATGTACATAGCTACCCACTCCCCACCTACCCCTACCACGGACCCAGAGCAGAAAGAGATAAGAAAAGCGCAGATAGAGAGAGAAAATTAAGGTCCATAGAAACTAAATAAGAAATGAAATCTAACCCCCCACCCTACACTCATGCAGAGGCTACGGCCTACCCCCCCCCAGCAGTGTGTCTGTCGCCCCATAAAGAACCCGAAATTTAGAAACAGAAAAGGAAGAAAAGAAAAAGGAATTTAATACCAATAATACCTGAAATATAGAGGGGAAGAGAAGGAATCCTAATCTAAACGCTCATAAAAAACATAAGCTCGGAGGAGGGCCAAGAACACTTAAATCCGGACTCCCAGCCCGCACCAAATCCACGCCCCAGCAATTATAACCCACAGAAGAACAAGGCACTTGCATCCGTAAATGAAGAATAATAGCACCAGTATAGTCACACAATGCATCTAAGGAGTAAGACAGTTCAGGTACAAGCCAGCAGAGCAATTAAAACACAGGGGAGACGTCTCCATCAGCACTTACCATCGGACTGCCTGTCCACAGAGTTCCCACCCCATAGATATGAACCAGCAAATGTGCCCAGCAATTACAACCTTATGTGGGAAAAATATTACACAGAGCATATTAACAATTCCAAGATATTAGTCCAGTCCGGGTCTCCGCCAGCCAAACAGACAAAGTCAGCGCAAGGAATGCCGTCAACCCTGGCCCGAGCGTCGAAAACCTTCCAGAAATGGCCACCGCTGAAAGCAAGCCGAAAGAAGAACAAAGGACCAAGATGGCCGTCCTCGATGAAGAAGAAACATAGGAGAGCGGAATGGATGCTCCCAATCATCAGTAAGTCCAATGTCAAAAAGGACCAGCTTATCGACGCATACAGGAGGAGGCACATTTTGTCGATGAAGATAAGAGGCTCCGGGGGCAGATGTAGCAGGGAGGACCAACAACCGAGGAGTCAGCGAGCGATGCAAAGGCAGCAACTGCAGAGGCAGAGTCCCAGGCTTCGGAATAAGGGGAGACAATGTAGCCGAGTCTCCATCGACGGGTAGAGCCGAGTCATTGTATCCAGGGATCGCCCGCTGTACTGGATAAGCCTGCCGAGACACAGTATCCACTTGAGGAGCATTTGTGGGCAGCAGGGGGTCTGATCGCCTCTGGCGCCCCAGCGCAAATGCCACCTCGTCAATCTTGCGACCCAACTGGCGAGTGTTCCGCTGCCATTCAGTCCGTAGGTCCGAAATGGATCCCAGGATATCGCTATAGTCCAGGGCCCGCCGCTGTCCCACACAAAGCCAGCCTTGGGTCGATGTCAACGGTCCGCCGCGATGGGCAAGGGCAGGCGGGACAGGGCATACATGGGACAGGGAAGCACTCCCATCCCCGTCCTCAGAGACCGGCGCCATCTTCGTCTCCTTAAGAGGACCCCAGTGGAGAGAGAGCGGCGACGTCCGTAGCACACAGCATCAGGCAGGGGCGTCGGTAAAAGTACGGCTCACTGTGCAGAGCGGCTCTCCAGGATTGCCCCTCTGCCGCCGGACCATCAGGCAGATCCACGGCAGAGAAGGCACCGCAAGATGGTGTCGACTCAGCCCACCCGCATCACAACAAAGGAGGCGGCGGGGGAAGGGATCCTGTCCCACCAGCACACATCGCCACCAAGGCAGGAGTCTCACCAGGTCGGGAGGGGGCCACACCGTCTCCCTCTGTAGGCAGAAGCGCCACTTCGAACACCAGCACCTCCACAATCCGTCCCCCGGACACCGGTGTAGCAGGTTCAGCAGCGCCGATCGGGGCAGGGTCCAGGGGTAGTGACGGCAGACGGCTCGCGCAGCGAGTTCACCATCAAACCAGCCAGCAGAGACCTCGGGAAAACGTGGTTCCAAGCAGCGCGTTCAATCCGTCGTGTCACCGCAAGATTTAGTCAGGATTAAACACAGGATGCCGGTGCGGGAGTAAGAAGCTCGCGGAGCCGGGAGCCTACACGTCCGTCCTGTCGGCCATCTTGGCTCCTCCCTACCCCACTGGACCTTTTAACCCTGATTCGTAGACTTCATGAAGATAACAAGGCCCAAATTAGATGGGGGGGGGGGGGGGGGCAAAGGGAAGTCGCCAAATCATTTCCCGTGGAACGTGGTGTTAGACAGGGTTGTGTGATGGCCCCTACGCTGTTCACGTTATATATCAAGGGAATAGCCGAATGCATGAGTAGAATATCGGCTGATGCCCCTATATTAGCTGGTGAAAAGGTACCCATCCTGATGTTTGCCAATGACACGTTGATTCTCTCCAAGACCCCTAGTGGACTAAAAGCACCAAAAATCTTTGAGGATTTTTGTTGTGAGAGGGGCTTGGAGGTCAACGTGTCAGACAAAATTAACGACGTTCAACACACGAAAGGCAAATATGAGAGTTTTTAACATGAAGGATGGACCACTAGAACTAGTTAATGATTTCACCTATCTAGGAGTAAACTTCCAAGGTAGTATGAAGTGGAATTGGCAAATCTACTTAGCCTCACTCAAACTTAGACAGATATTGGGGGCTCTCTTGTCAGGAGTATGATCGCTCCCAATTCAAGCCAATCAATCCAGCCCTTGAAATTTATAATCTGAAAGCGGTCAGTTCAACATTGTATGGTTCGGAGGTTTGGGGCTGTGAGAATCGTGTAGCTCTTACTATTGCTGAAAATAGGTTTTTAAGAAATATGACTTGACTTCCCCAGAGTACCCCTATGTGTCCGTTGTTACTGGACCTGGGTAAGAAACCCATAGCAGCTGTAGCCAAATTGCACCCCCACCTGTAGCGGAGGAGAATATGGTCTACTCCTGAGCTAGCTGGCTATGCCCAGGGTTTCTTAGATCTCATTAAGGCAGACACACTGCATCACATTAAATGGCTAGAGGCAGTCCGAAACCTCCTAGGGGAGCTAGGATTGATAGCATTGTAGACTGATCCTGTAAATTCTACTTTTCCATCAAAAGCCGTGTTGAAGGCTAAGTACTGGGAATTGTTTTTAGTAAAAAAAAATGCAAAACAAGTGTCTACTTCCCTTGCCAGCCGGTTTATGGATCATAAAGTAGCCCCAAGGCTGGAATCATATTTGGACGCAATCACTAAACCTAAGGATCGCAAATTGTACTTTCAGTACAGGGTGGGGACACTCCCTGTAAGATCTTTCACGATGAAATGGTCATCTCATCCGATAACTGGGTGTCCGGGATGCAGTGCCATTATTGAGTCTATTTCTTACAATGAGGAGTTAGGTCCTGGGGCATGGAGTTGGCTGGACAATCAACAAATTGTATACAAAAACAGTGGCCAACTTCACATTACTTTACGCCTCGCAATTGAGGAAAAAAAAACAAAATTACTATATAGTCTGTTTGGTACATCTACTGGATACCTTTTTATTTCATTGTTTTCAAGTATTTTTTGTTTGAAAAAGACACAAATACATAAAACACTTTCAACATAAATTCACTGAAAGAACAATTACATTCCACATTACATATATATATATACACTGTTTCAATTTTTATCAACATTGAATTTATATTCACAAAATGATCTCCGATTCTCATCTAAAACCAAAGGACAAAGTAAACATTTGAGTACTTATTGTTCAAAAAACAGCAACTTAATGCATTTCAATTTGTAAATATCATTTAATATGCTGCAATTAGATGCGTTCCTGATTTAAATTCTGACGCGTTTCAAACCCATTCTGTCACTTTATGGGTTCTCATCAGGGCTCTGTCTCTTTTGTTTGTCTACAGGATATATGTAAAACAAAAAAGGAGAATTCTATTTTAGTATTTAGTTGTATTTCTTTACTACTTCCCCCATTCGCTCCTCCATTCGCATGGGGCACAACTTGTACCTGAATTCCAGCGTGTCGCCGGTCGTCTGCTTTACAATTCACTTGCTAGCTCTTATGTTTCTTTATCTACAATGTAAAGTATATTTAGAAGGGATTTTGTTTACATTTTGTTTGAGAGCTCGGGAACTCGTTTAAAAAAGCATTGCGAAAAAGCCTACCTTTACAGATCTTTATCTTCGTGTGTGCACCATTATCAATTGTTTGTTTCGTAGTATGTTCAGTTACTATGATCAAATGGAAAAACTTTGATTTAGTATTTGTTTTCCATCTATTTAATTCATCTACACAGGTATGCCATCTCGAATGCAAACAGGGTGAAACATAAAAGTAAAACGAGTGCTCCTCGGTGATGGAATTTTTCAAACTTGCAGGAAAACACAGTGACAACCTTATAACTCAACAAGCAGAGATGTGCAGCACCCCGCGCATGAATGCACCAAACTGAGATCAGGTATGTCTAGGAAACTGCCCTAATAGGAGTATAATCAGATGAATTAAATAAATAGATATTTACAAATTGAAATGCATTAAGTTGCTGTTTTTTGAATAAGTACTCAAATGTTTACTTTGTCCTTTGGTTTTAGATGAGAATCGGAGATCATTTTGTGAATATAAATTCAATGTTGATAAAAATTGAAACAGTGTATATATATGTAATGTGGAATGTAATTGTTCGTTCAGTGAATTTATGTTGAAAGTGTTTTATGTATTAATGTGTCTTTTTCAAACAAAAAATACTTGAAAACAATGAAATAAAAAGTAAAAAGGTATCAAGTAGATATACCAAACAGACTATATAGTTTGTTTTCCTCAATTGCGAGGCGTAAAGTAATGTGAAGTTGGCAACTGTTTTTGTATACAAATGAGTCTATGGCACATATCCTTTTTGTCTGCGATACTTACGCTGCCCCACGTAGGGCCTGGTAGATACCAATCTGCAGGCTTCTAGGTACCAGGTTGGCGGAAGAGGCCGAACAAATTTTGCGTACCGATACCACACTACCCATAGCCTTAGCTATGGAGAAATTTTTAGGCTGGGCATGGATTTTGAGGGCTCGCCTAATTGCACAGTGTCCGATTAGAATTAGTAACTTTTTATGATATGGTATGTGTACATGTTTTTAAAGTTTTATTTTTTAACCTGTGGACTTAATGGTTGTTTCCTACTCATGGGGTTATGCATAAATTCATACCTTGACATCTGTTTTAAAGTGGGACTCTGTTGTATTTGCACATTGCTTTTATGATTGTAAAAATTGAATAAAGCTTTATGAACTTTCACTTGATGAGCACAGTGGTACAGAACGCGAGAAAGAAACCTGAAGTTACAACTAGGGAACAGGACTAGACCGGACTCATGTTAGAACAATGGACCCATTAGAAAACTGTGGACGGAAGTCAATTTTAATTTCGATGACGAGATGATGCTCATCCACCCCAAAATTGTCCAATCAGAACTCGCATTTAGGTTAAGAGTTACATTTTTAGATAGATGGAGCTAGTGAAAAAGGTATAAAAAGTGCTGTTTTTACTGAAGAGTATGGCTCTCTTCGATTTCGTACTGAGATGCTGCTGGAATGCTGATTTTTCCTGATATGTAAGAACCTGCCTAACTTTCTTTTTACAGGGAAATGCACTTTATCTGAGAGTCTAGTTAGGGATGTTAGGGAAATAGATGATTAGTTCGGGAACTCTCTGTCTTTTGCTAATACCTGAATTATAAAAATAATGAAATGTCTATTGTGGAGTTATTCTTGAATAACTGATGCCAGCTGTCCTGAATTAAAATCCTTATGTTTAAATGTCGATTTTTCTGAAATAAATCAAGATCAATAATCTTAGACTTGATGAAGTTGCTATTAATAAAATTTAGATAAATAGAGAATCAAGCTGGTCTTGAGTTTTCCTACGCCTAATTTTTTTTACTAGCAGATCCATTGACTTCAATGGTGGTGTGTCTAAATAAATGTTGTATTCATGAAAACCATGGTAAACGCATCTAAACTGCAGGTGTAAATAGTATAAAATATGCAAAATTAGTTTTAAATACTCCACTATGATACAGCAGCTCTTCTTTGAATTTCTCTGATCCATGAAGTAGAGTGCAAGTGGTTATTGGATGATTGACAGTGTTATGGGCCCACTGTTTGAGAACATGTTAGAAATCATACTTCAGGGAAAGGTGACATGGATTTAGAAATTATTTCCTGAGGAGCGCTGCATCAAAGGAGCTTATTAAAAATCATTACATTTAAATGAGTTGAGCCAATAAATCTTTTAACAAGAATCCCAGCATAGCAGTAGATCTTTCACACGGCACAATGGCATTTTTAAAGTCTTGGACACCTGTACTTCTGAGGTTATTTTTAAAAACCCTGGCCCCTAGAATAAGCCATGATCTCGACGTCAAGCAATGTTTCCATTTATCACAGTACACAGTCCACACATTATGAAGATACCATAGAAGAGAAGACTCAGCAAGGATACTAAGGATTCACATTAGTACACCGGGTACAACGCTGTATCATTCTAATGCAATTAGGGATTTTACCACTAAAAGCGCTTACAAAAAAACTGGAACAATTCCAATACTACAGGTTTAGGTGATCTATGTAATAGAAGTGTGCAAAACTTATTTCATGTATTGTTTGCTTGTCCAAACATAGCCTTGGTAGAGGGCAGACGCCACTATTTAAAACCCATTTGTCTCAGATACTGCACAAGGTTTAATAACGTATTTAGATCGCCACCCAATGAATACGGGAAACATCATTAACAACGAAGGCATTACCACGCGTAACGTTTACAACGAGGCACTTACCACGTAAACGTCTTTTCAACGCGTATGCCTACAACGATAGTCTTAACCACGAAAAAAAGAAACGTAGGATTAAAAAGGGGGGTTGAGGGGGGGGGGGGTACCCCCCCATAAAAAAACGATCCCGCCGTGCCATAGAAATCAGCGTCGAAAGAGAGAAAGCGGAATAAACTTCCGCTTCCTCTTTAGAACGTAACAATGACGTGGAAAAGATGATGAGGGGAAAACGAATTCCGTGGTAACGCATGCGTGGAAAAGGCATGCGTTGCACCGGAATTCGTGGTAACGACATATAACCATGAATACATCTGCCATAATTTGTTTACATTTTTAAGTGTTTTTTTTTTATTATACATACGTTGTAATTGATTTTATACAGGAAATCAAAGATGTATTTTTATTCTTTTGTTGACCTCAGAAGAGGTCTAAATCAAATAAAATCAAACTTGACTTGAAGGTTGGTTCACATTATTTCCGAAAAAAAATCGCATTTTGGCTTTTGACTCCTTAACCCATTAAGTGTTCTGTCTATTTGGGGAGCAGCAATATTGGCGGGAGGCTCTTCCTCACCTGGAAATCGCACCAACTCGGCGCTCCCTCCAGCAGAAACCAGTGCCTCTACCAACCGGCGGCACTGGGTGCTCTTGCCAGCACGGTCCACGCCTTCCAGCACAATAAGTGCACCTCGGCCGCATACTCCCGCCATTAGAAGACTGAGCGTCCCGCCACAGAAATAAAAACAGTGACGCCGACACGCGACGTCAGCGTACCAGAAGAGGGTTCACGCACAGAACGGGGGGTAGGGGTGGAACGCAGTGGTCGCTGCTTTACGAAACGACCAATTTGTGCGACTTCCCTTCTCCCCAAGTCCCCACCTCTTTCAATGGGCGTGCGCCCAACCTCATAGACTCCCTCCCTTTAGGGCGGACCTACGATCACGTTCATAAGGAGGTAAGCAAAACGACTGAAGATCGTTATTTTATTTATTTTATTTTATGCGTTTTATATAGCGAGGACTTTACCCGAAAGTGTCAGAGCGCTTCACAATAGGAACAGAACTGATACACGAGGGGAACATTACAAGTGAACAAATGACAAAAGCAAACGTTACATGAGGCAAAAGTGACAATTGTGAGCAAACAAAATACAAGAGGTAGCAAACGGTGTATTTATTACAGGAGGAAAAAGTGACGTGTGCAGGTTACCAAAGCGTAAAAGTACAAGTAGAGGTATAGTACTGCAATATATGGCAGACACTCAAACACAAGAACAAACGTTGTAGGCAGTGGTGGCACTTGTGCAAGTATCTAAAGCAAACAAAATGTAAGAGGTAGCAAACAGTGTGTTACAAGAGAAAAGTGACGTGTGCATGTTACAAAAGAGTACCAAACACAGGTAGAAGGATAATATTGCAATACATGGCAGAATACACTGGGAAGGCACTTCCAAAGTCATGGAGAAAAGGATTCTTTATAATGGAAGGGCTTCCTTCAGATAATAGAGAGGGTGTGAATTAGATTTGGTAGTGTCTTTGAAGGAGGAGAACTTTGAGGTCAGTTTTGAAGGCCTGGGAGGAGGTGGTGGTCCGGAGCTGAGGCGGAAGTGAGTCCCAGATTCTCACTGCGTTGCCTGCAAAGGATTGGGCCATCGATCTTTCCTTCTTGAAAGTGGGAGTTTCAGGCAGTACATTTTCCGCATTACATGATGGTCTAGAGCAGTGGTTCCCAAACTTTTTGGACCCGGGCTCCCTTGACCTAATTGGCAGTTGGCCGTGGCTCCCCACCATTTTTTTACCCGCGCACCGGGGTGCCGGCGCACCCTTTGGGAACCACTGGTCTACATGAAGAATCAAGCCTAGGCATGATGAAGGATTAAGAGAGTAGCCATCACTATCATAAAACTTTATTTGCAATCACAAAGATCTTACAAAGTACATCTCTATGCATACAACGCCATCATAAAGTAGTATAAAGAACTCCCACTAAAAGTAACCAGGCTAGAGAAAGGCTCAAGGAGCTCTGTGGCGTTACAAGAAGTTTACGTGAGGTGGGCTCTGATCATAGGCATCCGCAGAAATGTTTTCGGGAGGGGGCACATTTTTAACTTCATCACCATTCCCCTTTCACCCTTTTCCCCTCTGCCTTACAACCTTCTCCCCCTTCACCTTGCACCCTTCTCCCCCTCCCCCTTGTACCCTACTCCACCTCTGCCTTGCACCCTTTTCTACCTTGCACCCTTCTCCCCTCTGCCTTGCACCCTTCTCCCCTCTGCTTTGCACCCTTCTCCCCTCTGCTTTGCACCCTTCTCCCCTCTGCTTTGCACCCTTCTCCCCTCTGCCTTGCACCCTTCTGCCCTCTGCCTTGCACCTTTCTCCCCTCTGTCTTGCACCCTTCTCCCCCTCCCCGTTGCACCCTTCTCCCCTCTGCCGTGCATCCTTCTCCCCTCCGCCTTGCCCCCTTCTCTACCTTGCACCCTTCTCCCCTGCCTTGCACCCTTCTCCCCTCCGCCATGCACCCTTCTCATCTCCGCCTTGCACCCTACGTGAGGTGGGCTCTGGGGTGGCTTGGCCGCCGCCCCCTCACCGTATCCGGATCCCGAGGGCTGGCCTCTCATTTGTCGGTGCTCGTCCTCCAAACCAGGAGCCACATCTTGGGGCCTTAACAACTGTATCCTGGGCCGAGGGAGCATCATTTCAAAGTTACTGTTTGAGTCCACTGTTAGACCTACAGCCATTTAAGGGTGCGAAAATGAGTAGACACAAAATTGCCAAGGATCAGAGCGGCCAGGGAGTTGCAGGGATACTTGACGCCTTTCTTTTGAGGGCCGAGTCTGCCCTTATTCATGAAATTGAATTAACTGAACGTCGGCTTTACTCAGAAACAGCCAGTCCCTGTTGGCTATCCATTGCAAAATAGCTCTCAAGACTCCTCAGCACAGGCAATGCAGTCAACAAATATGACGCCTGACCAGGAAACTCTCATACTTTCTGAGCGAATGAATGGGCAAACTAGGCCAAATATAACTACAAGGGGCCAGAAGAGTAAAAGTAAAACGAGACGAGACTGTAGCAGTGAGCCGCTAACCAAAATAAGAAGGGGGCAGAGGGAGGTGGGGGAGGGGGCGGGGGTCTCAGAAGCAAGCTTTGGATGGAGATTAAAGGCAGTCATTTTATGCGTATCTGTGCTCCCAGAGAGAACACTGGGATACCGCCACAGGTTTATTAAGCGGTACAAAAGGGGGTGGTGATGGACGGAGCATCCGAATCAATCAAACACTCACACCCAGTCAAAAGATCTGGGTTTATTCCATCACCGTTCTTTAGCCCACTCTGCCACCCCAGTTCAGACATGGCTATATGCAAATCAGTCTGACCCTGTGCCTCATGGGAACAGTCCAGCCCGAACTGCCAAGCCATGTCTTCCCTGAACCGGAAACAAGCATCCGAGGACCGGTTTCTGGCATTCCAGCCGTCTTCAGCCCGGCTTGCTTGAATCCAGTGGCAAAGTGAGCAAGGGACTCACGTCTGAGCATACCCTGCCACACTTATGGCGGCCAAAAGCGGTACAAAAGGGGGTGGTGATGGACTGAGCATCCAAATCAATCAAACACTCACACCCAGTCAAAAGATCTGGGTTTAATCCATCACCGTTCTTTAGCCCACTCTGCCACCCCAGTTCAGACATGGCTATATGCAAATCAGTCTGACCCTGTGCCTCATGGGAACAGTCCAGCCCGAACTGCCAAGCCATGTCTTCCCTGGACCGGAAACAAGCTTCCGAGGACCGGTTTCTGGCATTCCAGCCGTCTTCAGCCCGGCTTGCTTGAAGGTTTATTAAGCAGCGCACGAAGACCCTCTCTCTCTCCCAATCATTAAATTATTTCACCATTTAAAGAATCCAAAATATATGTATTCAATAATGGGATTTTTCTGCCTGATAATAGACTTGGTACAACGTTGCGCATGAATTTGAAAAAGCCGTCATATTAGGAACGTTCGTGAATGTCATTAGACAGTTGAAACGTTTTGCCCTTTTTCTATGTTTTGGTCAGCTGGATTTTTTAAATTTTGTTTTTGCTGCAGATTTATATAGCGCGAACTCGACCCGAAGAGCACCAGTCACGTTACACAAGGATACATTCATTTATTCTGTTTTGGTAGGCGCTGGGAGATTAAGTGATTTGCCCAGAATGACACAGGATTCTAAGCTGACGTCGAGGGTCTAACACGGTACCCCAGCTCCAAAGTTGGCAGCTCGCAGTTTCACTGCATTCTGAGGATAATTATATTTTTTCTGACCCACATCCAGCGCGGCGGCGCGGCGCCCCTGGCTTCCCTTCACGGCGCACACTTTGTGAACCACAGGTACAGAGCCTCCAGAGAGTTTCAGTTTATTCGCCAGGTAGCGAGGAGAGGAGGAGTACAAGGCTTTGTTGGTGATACAGGCAGTCTTGTAGATAGATCTTGCCTCAATGGGAATCCAGCGGAGGGTGGATAGCACGAGTGTGATGTGGTTGCTTCTTTTGGCCCCATAAATGAAGCGAGCTGCTGAATGGAGAACAGATTTAAGGGAGGACAGGTGGGATTTGGGAAGGCCAGTGAGAAGAGAATTGCAGTAGTCCAGTCTGGAGAGGACCAGCGATTAGACCAGGGTTTAAAGGTTGTAGTAAATACGAACAGGAGACTAGAAGGTAAGTTCAAGGAGGATTTATTTCTGGCTCTTTAAACAGACAGTGATCCCTGCCTGCATCTTGCTCCGGAAAGAAGCGACGAATTCCCCAAAGAAGGCACAGTTGGTATTGAGCAGACTTTGCAATGGAGTTGATGTGGGAGATTTGATTGAGTTTTTTGTTGAGTATGACACCCAGGGATTTTGCATCGTCGACAATGATGGATTTATTGTTAAGTAGATTCATCTGATCCATCCATGATTGAACCGGGGGAGGAGAAAGTGAGGAGGAGAGGAGGAGGAATTCAGTTTTGGAGGAATTCAGAATCAGTTGATGTGTTGACATCCAGTTTTGAATGGAGTCCAGAGTAGAGCTTAGGACGCAGAGATCGTGAGTGGAGGCAACCTTGAGGTAGATTTGAGTGTCGTCTGCGTAGAGATGATAGTTGACCCCGGATTTACTTAATAGATTTCCCAGTGGTTCTAAATAGTGATTGAACAATGTGGGTGCGAGTATAGAGCCTTGAGAAACACCTTGACCTACCGCCAAAGGAGATGAAAGACTGTTCGCTATTTTGATCATTTGGGATCTATCCGAGAGGAAGGTAGCAAACCATTTTAGCACAGTGCCCTCTATGCCCATTCTCTGCTGAAGAGTGTTGAGGAGAGTGTTGAGATTGACAGTGTCAAAGGCTGCAGAAAGATCAAGGAGAATTAGAAGACAAGACCCTCCTGAATCAAGTATCCGCAGCGTGTCATCAATCACTTGCTGCAGGGCTGTTTCAGTGCTGCAGTTTTGGATGAAGCCGGACTGAAAATTGTCAAGAAGATGATTGTCCTTGATATGACGAGAGAGTTGTTTCGCTACACATCTTTCTGTGATCTTTAGAATTTTGGCGACTCGATTGTTGCCTCATATGACCGCCCTAGTCCATCAAGATCAGGCCGGTTTTATACCATCTAGAAACACTTCTTCCAATATAAGACTGCTCATCAGGATCATGGAGACCGCGCAACATGGCCTAGCCATGCCAGCGATCCTATCGGTCGACATTGAAAAAGCTTTCGATAGCTTGGAATGGACATATCTTGGCAGAGTGCTGAACCGGTTCCGTTTAGGTGAGCGGTTTGGGAGTTGGGTTAGAGTGTCTAACGGGGTCGGGACGGGTGGCCGGGAAGACTGGTGGACCCCTGATGATACCTCCCCTTCTGCCCTACAGTCGGACACATCGCGGGATGAGTGGAACCTGCAACAGGAATCGGATGAGGAAGCGCTCACTGGTTCCTTTAAGTGGGCGTACGACAACTACGGTGAGGCCCCGCCTACTACTGACGTAAACACCCCTGGATGGTTGAAAACGGGGGAAGCCCTATACGCGGCGTGTGACGTCACTGACGGATCGAGGGAAGGAGATTGCGAGGAGAACCGGACGGAGGAGCCACGAGAAGAAGGAGGAAACGGAGCAGCAGAGAGCGGAGGAGAGCCAGGAGGCCAACGACCCTGTGTTCCGCCGTACCACACTCCCGAGGGAGGAGTGTGGCTTGCTCAGGTACGGCGGCGTTGGGCGGCCTGGGTGGGGAGAAAGAGTGCCCTGTGCAAATAGTGTGAATATTCCCCGTACGTAGCTTTCCTCTGAGTTCATTCCGACCCGCTTCCCGTTTCCCGTGACCCTTTCCTTCCCTCTCCTCCCCTCCTCTATTCCTCACCTCGTTCCTTCCTCCCCTGAGCACCAGAAACACGAGTGTGCCTGCAATACTACACCGGTGCTCCTGCACAATCACTGGGTCCCCTTGGGTGCAGACTAGTGTCAGACTAGCGTCTAACGACCTTCCTCTGTCCGTCTTCTTTTTTCCCTTGGGTACACCATCGCTGTAATCGGGAAGACGACACCCTGACGACAACCAGCGCCCTGAGCCTCCCGGGTAGAGCACACCATCACCACGGAGAACCTGGAGTTTGCGAGGGAGAGACTTACTTACCGGACAAAGGCGTACTTTAAAAATAAAACCTAGTCTAAAGAAGCATACTGGTCAGCCTCTTACTGTTGCGACACCTGTTCCCAGCCCCCCTCCCACGTCTACAGAGTGTTATATTCTTCGGCGGTAGCAAGAGTGAGGTTGGGGACACTGATTTCCACCCAATACCCAGTACTACGGGGAACGAGGCAGGGATGTTCCCTTTCCCCACTGCTGTTTGCGCTGGCAATAGAACCGCTGGTGGTGCAGGCAGGTCGGGACTGCACTACGATGGACTGAGATATAATGCACTACCGCAACACATATCGTTGTTTGCAGATAATTTAATCTTGTATCTGGAAAATACAGAGGGGGCACTACAGGGAGCAATTACACTGCTAACAAAGTTTGGAAACCTATCGGGACTCAAGGTGAATTGGAGTAAGACATGCGTTTATACGGTGCGACCATGCGAAATGGTCCCAGCTCTCCCCAGGGGATAAAACGGGAGCCGGCGTGCCTCACGTATCTGGGGGTTCGGATCTACCATGCTGCTACCGACATCCTAGATGGTAACATAGGACGCTGTGTGAGGGCCTTGAAAGGATCCATGGCATTTTGGTCCACGCTTCCGCTGTTAGTAATGGGGAGAATAGCCTTACTTAAAATGGTGGCGTTACCGAGGCTACTTTATAACTTTAGGACACTACCGATTTGGATCCCACCATCGTTGTTTAAAGAATTGAGATCGATGGTCGTTCGTTTTCTGTGGGGAACTGGCAGGAAGCGAATAGCCTTGGGAACACTTATGCGGCCAAGATTGGAAGGGGGACTAGCGGTTCCAGATTTTGAACTTTACTATCTGGCAGCACAACTGCAGGTTCTTACACAGGAGGTGGCTGCAGAGTTTCGGGGCCCTGATCAAGGGAAAGGCACGGGGATTCAAAGACATATCCTCTCCTATATAGTCCTACAACGAGCACTTCTCCCCAGAGACCTATCGCTGGAAGAAAGCACCTTGAGATCATGCTGGAACCGTAGCCAACGTAAAGCGGGAGTCTTGCACCCATATGCTCCTGAGATCCCACTGGGAATGCTGACGGCACTTCCACATGGGGGGACTGGGCTGCTCTAGAAGAATGGGAGCACATGGGAGTCCAGATGGTAGGGGACTTGTATGATGAGGGCGAACTGTTGTCTTTTCAGGCACTACAAGAAAGATATGACCTCCCGAATGGGGACTTTTTGCTCCATGCGGCGGTAACGAGTGCAATTAGGAAACACTGGAAGAAGTGGCAATCAGAACCTCAGACTACAATGGCATGCCAATATGTGGTGATGGCGGCGGGGACCTTTAAAGCAGTCACGTGCCTCCAGTCGCGGATGCTGCACGAGGGGTTACCGCCTTTAACTGCTCTAAAATTGAAATGGGAAACAAACACAGGCCGTCCGCTGCCAGATACTACATGGGGACAGATCCTCAAGAGGGCCTGAAAGGGCACTCGAAACGCACGGCTTCAATTGATACAATTTTACATAGTGCACCGAGCCTACTTGACACCGGGAAGAATTCAGAGGCACTTCCAGGTGCAAAATGCTGCATGCCCCAGATGCTTGACCGAAGGGGTGGAACTAGAGCATATGCTGTGGGACTGCCAGAGCCTGGGGAGTTATTGGACAGAAGTGGGTACACTTTTGAATGATGTTACGGACAGGGAGTTGTCTTACGAAATGGCCACATGTGTGCTGCTTTGGTTCCCTCACACACCCAAGACGAAGATAACAAGCAAATTTATAGACCTAGTGCTTATTTTAGCGAAGAGAGAGATCACCATGCACTGGAAGTCGAGGGAGGGTCCATCACACAGGCGCTGGTGGGCGGAACTTTTGAAATGGGCAAGGAGTGAGAGTACGATCCGGATGCAACAAGCCCTACGATCGCATCAGGAGAGGGCCTTAGATCAAGCGAGGGCGTGGGAGGCCTTAGTTCAGGCTTTGATAGATCACCAACAAGAAGATGAGAGCTAGGGCACATAGGATTTCAGTGTAACGCTTAGACCTTACAACAATCAGAGACTGTACAACTGCTAACTGATTAACATGTGTTATTGAGATTTGCAAGTTACATGCCCGCACCAGCCAAGGGGGGTGGGGAGGCGTGAGGGAATGTTGGGGTATAAAAGTATTATAGACAAGACAGGAGTATAGCCCATAAACCAAGTCAGGACTGGGTAGGTAAGATACAACTAGAACACAGTGTCCTGAAAGGTGAAAGTCAGTAGACAATTATAGATAGCATGCACATAGCATTACTTGGGTGGGCAAGAAGGAGATTACTCATTTTTTAAGTCAAAAGGTAATTATTCATCTTTATGTGGTAACATTCGTTTCAAGGTCGGATATACACAGTTAAGAACAGCACTGCATAGAATGTAATGACAACCACATGGAACTTGGTGCAACAAAAGTGAATAAACAGTGCAGGTGGTGATGCAAGTGAAAGGAGAACAGCGTAGTTGGCGCACTGTGCATAAGGTGCAGACTATTTACAGTGAGTGGCTAAAACGGCGCATGTGACATTGTGATATCACAGTGGGCACAATTGATTTGATTCGAATCTAAAGCCACTAGGGAGAAGTGCGCCTATTGGTCAGGTTGTTAGGTCGACGGCGTTTTGATCCGGAGAATTTCGGATCATCATCAGGACTGGTTGTCTGAATTAGGAAGTGCTGGAAGGATCCGTGAGGATTGGAATCCCTGTAACCAACAAGAAGGGGAAGACTTAAGGCAGCCTGGTGGGTCACCGAATAATTGGAGTCTGGGCTGCTTGGAGGAGCTCGCTGGAAAACTTCAGCGCTCGTAACGGCCCGGTGAATCAGCCGTACTCGGTATGTAGATGCTGGGGAGCTCAGCGTTCTAGCCGGCCGTGTCAATCAGCCGTGCTGTATGTGCGCTGATTTGATCAGCGCGTCTATCCGGACATCTGCCTTCTCCGATGTCCGGATAGACGCGCTGATCTAATCAGCGCACATACAGCACGGCTGATTGACACGGCCGGCTAGAACGCTGAGCTCCCCAGCATCTACATACCGAGTACGGCTGATTCACCGGGCCGTTACGAGTGCTGAAGTTTTCCAGCGAGCTCCTGCAAGCAGCCCAGACTCCAATTATTCGGTGACCCACCAGGCTGCCTTAAGTCTTCCCCTTCTTGTTGGTTACAGGGATTCCAATCCTCACGGATCCTTCCAGCACTTCCTAATTCAGACAACCAGTCCTGATGATGATCCGAAATGCTCCGGATCGAAACGCCGTCGACCTAACAGCCTGACCAATAGGCGCACTTCTCCCTAGTGGCTTTAGATTCGAGTCAAATCATTTGTGCCCACTGTGATATCACAATGTCACATGTGCCGTTTTAGCCACTCACTGTAAATAGTCTGCACCTTATGCACAGTGCGCCAACTACGCTGTTCTCCTTTCACTTGCGTCACCACCTGCACTATTTATTCACGTTTGTTGCACCAAGTTCCATGTGGTTGTCATTACATTCTATGCAGTGCTGTTCTTAACTGTGTATATCCGACCTTGAAACAAATGTTACCACATAAAGATGAATAATTACCTTATGACTTAAAAAATGAGTAATCTCCTTTTTGTCCACCCAAGTAATGCTATGTGCATGCTATCTATAATTGTCTACTGACTTTCACCTTTCAGGACACTGTGTTCTAGTTGTATGGGGTATAAAAGTAGACATATTTCGTAAATGATAATGAGAGGTTGCATGTAACGTTGCATGATGATAAACCTTCAATAAAATATGTTTTCAAACAAAATCTTTCTGTGATCTTCACAAGAAAGGGTAGGTTAGTGATGGGGCGGAAGTTGTTGAGGTCATTCGCATCAGTAGTGGGTTTTTTAAGCAGAGGGGTGACCTGCCTAGTTTTGAAGGGGACAGGAAGGGAGCCTTGACAGAGGGAGAGGTTGACCATAGTGGTCCAATAGGGAAGAGAATGGGTATAGAAGTCAAGTCAAGTCAAGTCAAAACCACTTTATTAGATTAGTTAAAATCATAAAAGGTACATATAAAAACACACAATTCATAATATTCAGTTAATACGGTTAAAACAATTGTACTTCTTAAAAGATATCAGTCAGAATAAAAAAAGGGGTTATCAATGGGTAATCATATATTTCAATCCGTAAAATTTTAACAATTGTATGTTGGCACTCATATGACCACAACTAAAAAGGGAGAGATAGAAATAGTAGGGTGCACAGCTGGTCAACAAACAGCACTATTTACACATCTTTGATTCTTAATACGTACAGCTGCAACAAAGTAACTTGCAATATTAAAAATAATCCAAGGAGCTTCGAGTAGTTGTAAGTAAAGCAGGGCAGGCTCAGCCTGAACTACCCATATTCCTTTTAACAGTGGTATTATAAATTTTATCTAATATCATGATAATAACCACAGAAGAGGGTAAAGTGCATTGTGTCCTGGATAGAGCTATCATCACATTTACAAAGGGCTGGGTCAGCAGGCTTACTCCACCAGTCGTACATACCCAATACAAAATGTATTAGATTAAAACAGAATTTTGTCAACAATATGCAATGGAATGGCCTTGTGACCTGCTGCAGGTATGGCTCAATCAGCGATGTCGTTACTAACAGGTAGTGGGCCCTCACTTGTGGCTTTTTTAGTTCAATGTCCTCCTTTTCCATAGCTCTTCGAGCCCGAAAGTGTTTTTTGACCCATACAATATCACCCTTTACGATGGCACCCGGATTTTCAAATAACTCGGGTCGGCCAAGATTCTCCAGCTCATTTCTAACATAGAATAACCACTGAATTTCCTTTCTTTTATTCAGCCTAAGGCAATCTTTTAGTGTCTGCTGGTTTAAAAATAAGTCTGGGTTAAGCCAGACTTTCAACCAGTAAATAATAGGGGCCATACTGATATAATCTGCCACAAACCCCATCCCTAGTTCCTGGTGTGTGGCGAAGGTGGGCGAAGATTGTGGGATTGCCAACAGGGAGCGGAAGAATTTATTTTCTACCTTTTTGAAGGTCTTCTGCCTGTTTATAACCCCATATAGCTGATCCATACAGTGTTGCTGTCAGACATTTTGCCTTATAAATTGAGAGCACCGCTTCACAAGGCCGACCCCCTAGTCTTTGTGCAAAGCTTTGGACTGCAAGGGTAGCTCTAATTAGTGATTTTTTTTTACCAAAAGTTGGGGAGTCCAGGAGCATCGTTCATCGAACAGAACTCCCAGATAAGTAAAGGCCTTCACCCTTTTAACTTCTGCCTCCTTACAGTAAAAAGACCTTATCTTGTTCTTTCCTACCCCCATGGCCATGGTATTTGATTTAGCACTATTTACCACCAAGTCCAGGGAATCCATAAATTCCCCGAACGCAGTCAACAGCCTTTGCAGGCCAAGGAGTGTACGAGCTATCAATACCGCGTCGTCCGGGTATAGGAGAACCGGGATGGAACTGTCTCCTATACGCGGAACGTCAAGTGTGGCTATATCCAGATGTTTATCCAAAGCATTGACATATAAGGTAAATAGGAGAGGGGCCAGAATGCAACCTTGTCTGACCCCTCTACCCGATTTAAAAAAGCGTGTACATGCTCCCTCCTGGGACATCCTCACAGTAGCCTTTAAGTCCCTATGTAGGTCTGCCATATAATAAACCAAACAGGGGTCAAAACCCAGAGCCAATAAAAACGTCCACAGCTTTGATCTATTCACTAGATCAAAAGCTGTGGAGAGGTCCATGAACCCTAAGTAAATTGACCCCCTTGAGGCTTTAGTATACTTTTGGGTCAACGGATATAGATTTAGACACTGATCCTCTGTGCTTCTTCCTGCTCTAACCCATATTGGTCCCCCTTCAGGATTTTATTGTCAGAGGCCCACGCTGTTAATTTATTCAAGATGACTTTACCCAATATTTTAACAGATGAATCAATTAATGAAATGGGCCTATAGCAGAGTGGGTCCCCTCTTTGCCCCTTTTTAAATACTGGGATGATGATAGATTGGGCCCATGATTCAGGGAATCCTACTTTAACAGTGGCATTAAAACATTTACTAAAATGTTGGCCCACACTTTAGGGTTACTTTTGTATAAATCCCCAGGAAAGCCGTCTGGGTATAGAAGTCAATGGCAATGGCACTAGGGATGGGGTCAAGAGAATGGTTGGAGGGCTTTGTTTCAAGGATGCAATTGAGGAGGGCATCTTCAGAGATGGGAACAAAGTTCTGCCAAATGGCTAGTGATATGCGCTCCTCTGGAGGGGTAGGTTGAGCGACCTGATACACAAGTGATGTCACTTTTTCGTCAAAGAATACAGCAAAATCAGCTGCTTTCTTTGTAGAATCCTCCAACTTGGAGGTTGGGGGAGAGCAGTTAGTATTCTTGAGATCAAATAGTTTTTTGGGTCTATTTTTGGCTGAGTCAAGGAGGGTTCTGAAGTGCAACGCTTTCCCAAGGAAGATGTGCTTTTGGCACTTGGATCTTGCTGAACGAAGCGTAGCCAAATTATTGGTGGAGGGTGCTTGCCTCCATTCTTTATCCAGGAGTCTTAGGTGCTTCCTTTCTTCATAGAGGGATTTGTTGAACCAAGGTGCTGGGGGAATGGGCCTTTCCTTTTTGCTTTGGAGAGGAGCAACATTATTGATTTCGACTGCAAGGCATTGGGAGGTGAGTTCGTCAACATTTAGGTTCGGGTCTAGCCTTGGAAGTGACAGCAAAGCTGATTCACAGAGGGAACCAGTGTCAATATTTTTAGTGTCACAGAACCAGGAGGTAGCCCTCTTAGGTTGGCCAAGAGTTATAGTGTGGTAGGTGAAGAGAGAATGGAATGAGGAGGTGTTCAGACCAGTCTACATGAATAGGGGTAGCGATAGAAAGCATGCCTGCTTTAGAAATAGCAAGGTCCAGGATTGGGCCCTTAGAGTGTGTTGATTAGGAGTGGAACTCATTTTTAGGTCTCGCTGAGTCAGTGCATGCGCTGCTCTGCGAGACATTTTGTAGTGGACTTTTAAAAGTGCTACCCCAGGCTTCTGCTATCCTAGCGCTTGCGTTCACGCGCGCAGCCGCCAGCTTGCTCCATGTTACTCTCTAATTGTTAGTTTTCTTCCCTTACCTTCACCCACCGTGTTGCTCCCCTTCCCCCCCATGCATTTCCTGCCCTCTGTTGCTTCCGCCGCTCTCCTATTGCTCCCCTCTCTCGTGGCGTTTGTAATCCTGCCCCCTGCGTTGCCCCCTCACCCTCCACTGTGCTTGCTTTTTTTTATTTTTCTTTTCTCATGCTTGTCTCATTTTATTTCTAAGCGATCTGCATTTTAGCAGCTACTAAATGGGAGGGAATGTATGAAAAGTAATCAGCCCAACATTGCACAACGTCTATAAGTGGAAAAAACAGAGGAGGAACTACGCATTACTTTTTATAGGGTCGCAATACTTTAAAAACCGTAATGAAATGGTCTGCTGTGACTTTTATGTGCCCTCGAGCCACCTTCTACGCAGCTGTTAACCTCAAGTGGTGCAGAGGCACATCTTACCAGCTTACTGACTGCTCCTCCACCGCCTCTTCTGCACCCTCCCCACCCATCTCTCCCCAGTCCCACCTTCCCCGTGGGTGGGTTGGTATCTCCCATCAGCCTCGCTGAGCCCTGCGCGTGCAGAGGGAGTTTCTCCCACATGAATATGGAATAGGCTGCAATAGGACAGTGGCAAGTGCAGCCCCGCGCACTCCCACACTACACACTGGTACGAGATCGGAGTGGGATATGGAAGCAGACCGAGGGCACTGGCGCATGATAATTTCCAGCTTCGCTATTGGCATTGTAAATGACAATGCCTTTTATTTATGTTTTAAAACCGAAAACATGGGGGAGGTGCCGAGCGCCTGAAGAAAATGGCCGCGTGAGCACTCGGCTCTGCTGTGTTCGCCCACCGGCCCGACTATCCTGTATCCTATCCTGACCCCCGGGCCCTGGAACAGACACCAGAGGCATTGCGGGCCAATTTGAGCCGATCCAGGTGATTCTACGTGCCCCGGAACCGGAGATAGGCCCGTCCCGATTCTGCGCCTGCATCTGAGCTCCGGGAGCTCGAGTGCACAGGCCGCCCGCTTCCGAGGTGAACAACAGCCGGGACCCAACCCGGAAGTTACCGGTCGGGTCCCCTCGAGTGTGGGCTTGTGAGAGGCGGTGGCTGCGGATTACATTGGCGGCATTGCGGGACACCTGCCATTCCACCCCCCCCTCCAGACTGTGAATTGTGGCTCTGAGGGGGCCTGGAGGTCACTGAGGCTCCAGATTTCGGCGGGGCGGCTGCGGAGCGTCTTGACCTGGACGGTGGTGAGTGTGGGCTGGGGCCATGCTGTGCCCCCCCCTCCTTGCGGATAACACCAGTGGTGCTGAAGGACCCCTGCCGCCCCTCCGGGCTGTGAATTGTGCCTCTGTCGGGGCCCGGAGGTCACTGAGGCTCCAGATTTCGGCGGGGGAGGCTGCGGAGCGCCTTGACCTGGACGGGGGGGGTGTGGGCTGGGGTCACGCTGTGGCCACCCCTTGCGGATAATGCCAGCGGTGCTGCGGGACCCCTTCCCTCCCCCCCCCTCCGGAAAGCAAATTGTGGTGCTGGGGGTACCCTGAATATCAGCGAAGCTCCGGACGTTGGCGAAGCCTGGTGGGGAGCGTCTTTGGGCCCCCCCTCCTGGACTCTTCCCCTGTGAACGGTCATCGGCCAATTTTATAATGAGACCCGGCGAAACTGTGAGTCTGCCCTGTTGAGGTTTGGGACACTTGCTTCCGTGTCCAACAGTGGAGACATGGTTGGTTGCGGCCAAGTAACTCAGGAGAAGCTACTACCCCCCTGGGGAGCGGCAAAAGGATTTACGTTACATCCGAGGTTGAAGGTTGCAGTGGCCCTAGGGGGGAGTAATGGCTAAGGGGTGTGTCTTGGAGCCAGTGTCTGCCAACTGAACTAAACAGTGATTGACGCTGTGGTCCCCTACTGATAAAAGGCTTGCTTTGAGACCCTGATGGTGAGAGGGCTGTGACGGAGCGCTTGTAGTATTGGAGTCTCTGGCATTGAGTGCTCAGGCTGGTAGCTGGACGGTGTAGTGAGTGCTACAGAGCATCCTCTGTGGCACTCACTACGTCCAGACCAGATGGAGGGAGACATTCTTCCAGGGGTCCGAGGGCCCTGAAGACAGTTCAATATAATAAATTGGACAGTTACACTTTACAGAGGGACTCACCTTCCGGCTCGGGGTTCTCTGCTGTCACCACCGGTGGGCCCCCGGATCATGAGGCGGACATCACGCTACACGATGTTATGGTAGCCATAGGCAGCACTAAGTCCTCCCTGGGACAACAAATGGTGTCTTTGAACTCCAAACTGGACACAGTGTCTATTGAAGTAAATCTAATAAGAGCGGACCTTACCAGGGTTAACGAGAAGGTCAAGTCACTTGACATCAAGACGGCCAGCTTAGTAGACAACGTATCTCAGCTGCAACAAGACATGCATGCTCTTAAATCCTCACATGAACTGGCAGATCGCAAGCTGGACGAATATGAAGGAAGTGCCCGGAGAAATAACGTCTGTATCTTGGGGGTTCCTGAGAGGTCGGAGGGGCCCGCTCCGGACTTATTTGTTGAGAATCTCGTCCTCCAGTATCTCCAACCTAAAGGCCTGCGTAACTTTTTCACTATTGAGCTAGCCCACAGGGTCCCGGGGGAGATACCGAGGCCTGGGGCCCGCCGCGCCTCATGATCGCCCGAGTCCTGAATTTCAGGGACAGAGACACAATCCTGCTAGCGGCGAGGACCGGGGACCCCATGCTGTATGAGAACGCTGCCCTCTCCTTTTTCCCGGGTTTTACACCGGCCGCCAGAAGCAACATTGCAATTTTTTGGCTGTCAAGAAGGAACTTGGAGACAGGGGGCTGAAATATGCCATGATGTTCCCAGCACGTTTGCGGGTGGAAGCCAACAGGCGAGCCTGGTTTTTTGACACCCCAGACACAGTAGCCGATTGAATGGACACTCTTCCTCGAGATGGCCCAGGCACTCCTGACCGATTGGAGGAGCAGGCGACGGCGGAACAAGAATAGGACAGCTTTATTGCCTCCTGGTTTGACCGGTATTTGCTATATGTCAGTGACTGTAATGCCTCCGGGCTGCTAGATGACTCTCCGTGATATTGTCTGGGTGGCGGGTTGGGGGGCTCGGAGGGGATCTAGTTGTTTTTGATAGGGCTCGGGCGGCGGGTAGGTGAGGCCGAACTTTCTCCATTTTCTTTCTTGAATTTTTTGGGACGACAGGCACGCTACATGTTTCAGTGGGCAGTTTGGAGCCCAGTGGGCAGGGCAGCGGGGGGGGGATGTTGGGGGGAATGTTTGGTTTAATATTCAAGTGGATTGTTGGTAGCATCAGCACAATCATTTGGTTTAATAGACGAAATGCAGGGGTTTGCCGACTGTGCCGGGTAGACGATGGGTAGAGAAGTAAAGGTGCTGAGTTGGAACATTAATGGGCTGGGGGACAAAATTAAACTAAGTGTGGTACTTCAAGTTCTCAAAAGATAGACTCCATACGTGGTCCTGCTTCAGGAGACGCCTCTTGTGGTAAATTCATGCAAGCACTACACAGAATGGGATACAACTTGGTTGCACACTCAGGGTTCACGTCTGGCTCCAGAGGTGTAGGCATTCTGATTCGTAAGACATTCCCATTGGCAATCACTACCACATGGGAAGATGGGAGTGGCAGATATATTGGCGTCACAGGCACTTGGGAGGGTCAGTGCATATCCTTTTTGTCCGTCTATGTTTCCCCGGGGATGCAGGGCACAACGCTTTAGATCTGGGGACGCTTTTGCTCTCTCTCCCTGATGTGCTTTTACTCTTGGGGGGCGACTTTAATGCAGTCGCCTCGGGTATGCTGGACAGGTATCGCCCACGGGAGACGGGGCGGGCAATGCGATGGCTACCTGACTTTATCGACGCAATGGGCCTAGTTGACGCTTGGAGGTTACTCAACCCAGATCAAAAGCAATACACTTTCCACTCTGGGGCACAAAATAGTCTCTCACGGCTGGACTATTGCCTGGTTCCTGCCGCACAAGCATCCTACATCACATCGGCCTCACACTTAGCTAGAGGCATTTCAGACCACTCTCCACTGTGGATCCACATAGTTGTAACTCGTGGTTCAGCGGGTAGGGTGGCCCGATAAATCTGTGGTATTTGCGCAATCCCAAAGTGCGCAAAGATCTCATTGTAAGATTAGAGGACTACTTCGCTAACAATGTGGGATCTGTGTCCTCTTCCGGGTCCTTATGGGAGGTCTTTAAAACTGTAATCAGGGGTCAAGCTTTGTCCCTGATAGCTGGCTCGAAAAAAGAGAGACAGAAAGAGGTGGTGGAGTTGGAGACTGAAATTTGTAGATTAGAAGGTGAATTGGAACTGGGGGTAACTCAAACCAAACTCATCATCTGAGCCTGAAACAACACGACTACAAGGCATTGGTTACTGAGAGGGCTAAGGCTCTTGGTAGGGAGCAGCAGGGCAGGCTTTACGACTTGGGGGGACAAGGCAGGGAAGCTTATCTCTTGGCTTGATAAGAAAGACTGGGCCTCGCGTCTGGTCCCAGAGCTTCTAACTGAGGAAGGTGTGCAACTTACCGACCCACAAGATATAGTGGATACATTCGTTGACCACTTCCGGGCAGTTTATGCATCGGTCTCATCTCGCTCGGAAGCTGACTCCCATCAGCGACTCCAGGACATACAGCTCCCGTGTCTTTCTCCTGAAGATCGAAAGTTCGTAGATAGTGCGCTAACAACTGATGAAATAGCCCAGGCTATCCATTCCCTAAACTCTGGAAAGGCGCTGGGTCCCAAAGGGCTTCCTATTGAACTCTACAAACCCAAACCAGACAAACTAGCGCCCTATCTGAGGGACATGTTTGTGGAATCCAGAGACAGTGGTGTTCTCCCCATAGATCAGAGGGTCGCTACGATAGTGGTGATTCATAAGGAGGGCAAGATCAAAATGAGCTGTTCTTCATACAGGCCTATCTCTCTTTTAAACGCCGAACCTAAGATTCTGGCCAAGTTTCTGGTGAATAGACTGGTAAAAGTCATTAGTAACTTAATCCACCCGACCAATCGGGCTTTATGCCCCATAGGAATATGGCCTTAAACCTGCGTAGACTGCATGGGGTATTGGCCAGAGCTCATACTTTGCGGGAACCAGCCATAATTGCGTCACTTGACGCAACAATGGCCTTTGACACGATCGAATGGTCTTATTTATGGGCAGTTCTGGCCAACTTTGGGTTTGGCCCCAAATTCATTGGATGGATATGCCTGCTGTACTCAGAACCGCTCGCTCAGGTAGTTGTAAACAATAGAGCTTTGGCTCCCTTTTTGTTGGGGCGAGGCACCCGTCAAGGTTGCCCACTGTCCCCCCTTCTTTTTGCATTGGCTCTGGAACCTCTTGCCACATGGATACGCTGGGAACCCTTGATTAAAGGTCTACAGTGGTCCCCTGAATGGGAGGACCGTACATCCTTATATGCAGATGACATCCTACTCTATTTGACTTCTCCCCGTAAATCCAATCCAATCCAATCCAAAAATTCTTTATTTCGGCCATATAGACCATAAAAGATGCAGTAGAAAATACAATACATACATTTAAAATACAATTTTTTAAAAATACATTATATAGGAATCTCTTCTCATCCAGCGAGGAATAGGGAGTGGCATAACAGTACCATGGTTCAGAGGGCTATTTTCTTTCTGATTATCCATACTGCCATTAAGAATTTGGATATAGCGAACACAATGTGGCCCAGGTTTCTACAGAGCGGCGCTATCCAATATTTCCTGGGTCTGTGATAGGCAGGGCATACAAACATGATGTGGAGGTCATCTTCCTCATGGATGTTACAACATGGACACATTTTATCACCCCCCTTAGTCCATTTACAGGTAAAAATTTTAGTAGGGAGTGTGCCTAGCCTCCATTGCACAAGCAATTTCCTCGCCAGGATAGGAAAGATAAAATCCATAAAAGGTTCAAATACATAAGAATTTTTGGATTCCAGGAATCGCGCAGTAAGGGTGCCGCTGTTTTGAGCATTTATCATGAGTGAGAGGCTCCTGTCCTTGTAAATTTGGGTCAAGGCTTTGCGTGAGATCCTTTGGCATCCTCGAGCAGGATCTTCCCATAGCTCCGACAAGTTCATAGTGAGCAGTTCGTTTTTAACGAAAGCAAGCCAGGGGATTTTACTGTTGCGGTTCAGGCTCATGACATGGATAAGGTCCTGCCTGTAGTGATGTAGTTCGTTAGTGGACCATAGCCTGTGCCCAAACTTCACTGGCTTTGACACAAGCTCTTCAGCAATAGGGGGAAGACCCATGTCTAGTCTCAATGGCAGGAGTGGCGTGCCTTGCGGAAGACCTAGTAAGCGCCTTAGAAAGCTATTTTCCACTCTTGCCAAGTCTTTGCCTGCTTTATACCCCCATAGCTCACTGCCATACATGGCCGCTGCCTTAGCTTGAGTCCTATATGTTTCAAGGGCCGGGCTTATGGGCTTAAAGGTGGAAGTATTTGCCACCTTCAGAATTGCACCCGACAACTGGAACAGTTTAACCCTTGATCTAGCTATCTGGCGGTCCCATGATAGGTTTTCCTGAAGTGTTACCCCCAAATATATGAAGGTAGAAACCCTCTTGAGGCTAACAGTACCCAGGGTAGGATTGGGTCTGGTTTTGTTAGGTGGATTAAAAATCATGAACTTGGTCTTCTCTGTGTTCACCTCCAACCCGTGCTGTCGACAGAAGAGACCAAATCCGTTCAGGATCCTCTGGATCCCCATGGGGGATTTGGAAAGCAGGAGGGTATCATCAGCAAACATAATTGCCGGAACCCTCCTGCCTGCCAAATTTGGGGCGTCATTGTCCTCAACGTTATCTAGGTGTGATATAACGTTATTAATGAAAAGACAAAACCGGGTCGGTGCCAAGACACAGCCCTGCCTCACCCCTCGACGGACAGGAAACCTGGACGAAAGTTTGCCATCCCTCCCGCACCTAACCTGCGCATAGTTGTTCTCATGCAGCCTAGTTATAATACTGAGTAGCTGGGGGGGTACTCCTAACTTTTCCAGGACCTCCCAGAGTTTCCTGCGCGGGACTAGGTCAAAGGCTGACCTCAGATCCACGAAGACCATGTACAGCCTTCCCCCCTCTAACCTCACCGTCTTCCAATAAAGGAGGACGAGGCGGAAAATCTGATCCATGGTCGACGTGTTTTTTCTAAAGCCAGCCTGCAGGGGGCTCATGATATCGTTGTCCTCCACACAATCTAGCAGATGGTTTAAAATGAGGCGCGCAAAGAGCTTTTGGGGTACATCTATCAGGCTAATCGGCCTGTAATTGGCCGGGAGCAGAGGAGACCCTTTCTTGTATATCGGCACAATCTCTGCCCCCAGCCAAGAGCAGGGGACCGCCATGCCTTCTAAGATGGCGTTGAAAAGAATAAGGAGGTACGGACCCCAAATGTCAGGGTGATGCCTAAAGAGATCCCCCGGTAGCTTATCCAGCCCCGGCGCCTTTCCCAGCGCTAAGCACTCCAATACAGTCACCACCTCACCTAGGGAAAATTCCAGGGCCATATCCGAGGTACCGGGGGGCTCAGCCACCACTCCATCGGGCCATAGAATAGTATCTTGGTAGAGTGCCCCAAAATGGGCCTCCCAGACAGAGGGGGCGATGTTAGGTTCAACTGCTGATTTGAGTTCCCCCGTCCCGTTATTTACCAGGGCCCAGAATTTCCTAGAGTCTTTAGCTTTTAGGGCTTCAGACAGGTCATGCCAGTGATTCCAATCCCACTCTGCCCTTGCATTGGCCATTGCTACTTTGTACTCCCTCCTGAGGTCTCGAACCTTACCCTTATCAGAGCCCTCCTTGATGGTAGCAATTAGCTCGGATTTAATTTTCCTACAGGAGGAGGTGTACCAAGTAGGGGTACGAGTCTTTTTCCTTCGAAATTGTACCACCGGATGGAAGACCTCTGCAAGGTCCCTCACTAATCCCTGGTGAATGCTGGCTAATCTCTCGTTATAGTCCGGGGGTCTTGGTTCATTTATGAGAGCATCCACCTCCTTGAACCTGGGGAGTGCTAGGCCATATAACTTATTTATGGCATCTTCTGTGTTGAGCAACTTTCCCCATTTAACACGGCGCCTGTTTGTGGAGAGAAGCATATCCCCCTGGTCATCTCCGCAGGCATTAATGGGCGACCCTGCTGGGGGAAGTGGATGCTGGATCTCCAATTGGAGAGCATTATGGTCGCTATCTGACCTTAAAAACACCCTGAAGTCGAGGACTTTTGGCCACATGGTGATATCTAATAAAATGTAGTCCAGCCTTGACTCATGGTCCTTTCTATTGAAGGTGCACAATGAGGGGGTATCAGATGGGGTACGCCCATTGCATGCCCTCAATGCGAAGTTCAAGGTAAGGGACATGAGTTGTACTGCCAGCGGGGACCAAGCTTTGGGGTGGGGTGAAGACGAGGGTGGGACCCCCCAATAATCATCCTCGGCAGTGAGAGCACCCTCCTTTAGTCCTTCTAGGGGTTCGAAGTGGCAATTAAAGTCCCCTCCCATCACTATCTTGTGGTCACCTGACAATTGACCTAGGAAGGAGGACAGTTCATCTAAGGTGGGGGATTCATTGGGCGCGGCAACTGGTCGCGAGTAAACATTAACAATGGCCCATGATATTTTACCAGGCCATGTAAGCAGCACGCACTGGATGTCCTGCGAAAATGTGTCCATCTTTTCCGCCTGACACCCAATGTGACTCGCTACCCAGATCGCCAGGCCTCCCGAAGGCCTCCCCCTCCCTTTTGCTGGAATTTCAAAAATTTCGAACCCCCTTCTGGTCTGTGGTTCCCTCGCCCATGTCTCCTGGAAAAGGAGGATGTCGCTACCACTTAACAGGAGATCCCAATCAGGTGTACCTGCCTTATTTGTGATCCCTGCCACATTCCAGGAGAGAATTTTCAGCCCTGGACCTTGTGGTAGTGGTCCTGGCCCTACAGAGAGGAATAGCGCGGTAGCTATGAGGGGGTCAGGGTCTCGCTACCCAGATCGCCAGGCCTCCCGAAGGCCTCCCCCTCCCTTTTGCTGGAATTTCAAAAATTTCGAACCCCCTTCTGGTCTGTGGTTCCCTCGCCCATGTCTCCTGGAAAAGGAGGATGTCGCTACCACTTAACAGGAGATCCCAATCAGGTGTACCTGCCTTATTTGTGATCCCTGCCACATTCCAGGAGAGAATTTTCAGCCCTGGACCTTGTGGTAGTGGTCCTGGCCCTCCAGAGAGGAATAGTGCGGTAGCTATGAGGGGGTCAGGGTCTCGCGGGCCATTTGTAATAGCCGGAATGATGGACGATACAGCCACCTCCGCTGGTTGCAGGTTGAGACCAGTCGGGATATTATGTGGTGACCCTTCTTGACCCGAAATACTTTCCAGGGTAGCCCTTCGTTCTTTGGTGGGGTCCTGCACCCTATTGTCAGTTACGGGAACAACTCTCACTTCCCCCCTGCCTGGGACCCCGAAAGCAGATTTTTCCGGAGTCTGTTGAATATCCCCCTTTTGTGGTCAGTCCACCTGATCAAGGCAGGAAAATCTATTATGGTGGATAAAATTACCAGGAACGGGAAGTGTATAGTGCTTGGGCCTGTAACGTGAGCCATCTACAGCAAAGCCCACTCTAGTCCACCCCTGTTCCCTCCCCACCTCAGAATTACAAACATTTGGATAGAAGTGTGAGAGAGACACTAGTTCAATGGTGGACTTATCAGGCCTTACAAGCCAATTACAAATATAGGGGGCAACCTGTGGGCTTTTAAAGCTGACAATGATGCAGTCCCCCACCCTATTCTTAGGGGTAAAACCAATCCGTGGAATCCTTCTGACCATCAAAACATCGCCTTTTAAGTTCGGAGGGAGGGGCCTGTTGATATTGAGCCAACTAATTACCTTATTCCGCAGCTAGTCCTGCGGCTCCCTTGCATCACCAGTGAGCTCAGGCACTCCCACCATAATCGCCGTGTATGGCACTGCCTCGGGGGGCAGATTGACCACCCTGCGCCTAGCGTTAGGGCTAGTAGGGTGGCCAATGTGACCGTTGGCAGAGCTCTCCTCTCTCGTTTGTTGGGAGGGTGCAGGTTGCTTAGACCTTCTAGGAGCAGGAACAGGGGGCCTTGACGTTTGGGATGACGATGGGTGCGTTTGGGGGGCAGAAGCACTATTGTTGCTATACAAGTCCCCTGGCTGGACTGGTGCCACTTTTGGGACCTGGGTAGTCGTTACTGGGGTCGGAGGTCTATTCCCAGCAGTCTCCCGGGGGACTCTTTGTGCATTTGGACCCGGACAAAGACTGTTTCTTTTATGAATATTTTCTAAGGCCATCAGTCTAGCCTCTATAGAGTCCAGTTTTACAGACAGAGGGTTCAACAAGTTCTTAAAAATGTCCGTAAGTGAACTAATGAGCAAGTCTGTGTTATTAGGAGGTGCCCCACCAAATATGAATGGCCCTGAACACACTGGTAAGGCTATAGCTGGCGAAGGGCAAGAGTGTTCCGACCTATTTCCTGGGGAAATGACCTCAGGCGAGGCCGAGATGTCTGTGCTAACATCCAGGTTTTGCTTGGTTGAGTCGACTTTGGCCCTCTTTGCCCCTTTTAACTTCCTTGACCTTTTCCTTTTCGGTGGTTGTTCCCCTCTGCTACTTGCGGGTTCTGTTGGAACTACAGCCTGGCCCACATCCTGCGACTCAGTTTCCGTGCAATCCGCATTAGAGGAGGGATCTACGACCCTAGAGACGCGTGATGAATCTCTGTCCCTCTGGAGGTTTGACGGGGTCCTTAGTTGTTGTAGGACTGACTCAATAGTCTGGTCGATACTGTCCATGAGTGACAGGTGGGTGGCATCCAGAAGTAATGGGGTACTGGCATCAATTGAAGAATCCGGTGAGTCCAGTGACAAGTTTTCTAAGCCCATCTCGGGGTGAATGTCCAACACTGGTTGACCTTTGTTGGCCAGAGCACTGGCCTTGGGGAAAATTTTTTCCAATGTACTAGAACACTGTTGGGCAGCCTTACTCCTGGAGACCCTGGTAGCCATATTGCAATAGAATACACAGGGGACGCAAGCGTTAGGAGAAAAAAGTATTTTATAAGGAGCACGGCGTCAGAGCGGTGGCCCGGTCCGGTCTCTACCGGCCTCTAACGGCCTAGAACGGCCCTCCCTTTGCCCGGGCTTAGCCCGGCGGTCGCCCGCGCGCGTCCCGCGATGCGCGTGTGTGGGAATGAAGATGTAGTTGATTGGGACTAGGAGGCGTGGCCAGCCGGGAAGAGTCCCCGGTGCGGCGTCTCAGCAGCCGCTGGGATACCTGGGACTCGCAGTCCCGCTGCGCCGTTGGCAAACGTCCACGTCCCTCTTCTGGCCAAACGATATCCCCACTGGAGCCTCCTGGTCAAGCAAGTAATCCGCTGACGATTCAAGCCTTCGAGCGGCTCCCGCGGAGCGGGGGCCGCGAGGCGCGGTTTTAAGGACTCAAGGGAGAGGCGCGGCCAGCCGGGAAGAGTCCCAGGTGTGGCGTCTCAGCAGCCGCTGGGATACCTGGGACTCGCAGTCCCGCTGCGCCGTTGGCAAACGTCCACGTCCCTCTTCTGGCCAAACAATATCCCCTCTGGAGCCTCCTGGTCAAGCAAGTAATCCGCTGACGATTCAAGCCTGCGAGCGACACCCTTATTGTTATCTTCGATGTACTGGCCTCCTTTGGGAGGACTTTTGATTAAGTGGAAGAAATCCTTATTGTTTGTATTGAAGGGAGACCCTCCAGTCCCTCCGCGGCACTGTCCTATACAGTTCAACACAGAAGGGTTAAAATAACTGGGAATTTTTGTCTCCTTGGATCCCTCGGTTAGGCATTACCGAAATCTCCCCCCCCCCCTTGCAGATGCTCAAGAGTGATATTTCCAACTGGAGGAAGCTTCCCCTTTCATTGTTGGGTAGAGCAGTCCTTTTTAAAATGATGGCTCTTCCTTGGTTTCTTTATGCTCTGCAGAATACCTTGGATGTGGTGCCACCGGGATACTTCCGTGAGATTGAAAGCATGCAGCGGAGCCTATTGTGGGAGGGCAGGCCCCGAATTGCTTTACACAAATTAACATTTTCATGGTATGACGGCGGTATCGCTCTCCCAGATATCAAAAGATACTACTGGGCCTCCCAACTAGCGGCTATTAACCATGGCACATATGACTGGGTTGATGACTCTGGATATGCTATGGATAAATGGCTTCTTCCCGGGGGTAACTATAGCAGATCCTTGTACTCTTGACCTTATAAATAGGCATTAACTGGGCCAACGAAGCATTCGGTTCAGATTTGGCATGATGCCACAAGTTCCTTGGGCTGGAAAAACAAACTGACCATGGCCACCCCTCTGTGGGAATCCGAAAAACTTGGCAAGCTCTGGAAGACAAAAGGGTTCTATAAGTGGGACTTAATAGGGATTCGTACGGTTAAAGATATATGTGGAAAGGGGAAAATTAAATCATTTCAGGAAATGCAAGTGGAGTATAAGCTAGCAGATTCCGAATGCTTTCGTTATGGGCAGGTTAGTCACTCCCTTCTCTCAACACTACCCGAGGCAACAGAGCCCCTAGAGGCCTCACCGCTTGAAGATAGGATATTAGACGGACACCTTCCTGACAAAATGATCTCCCTGATATACAAAAAACTGGTTAACCACAGTTCTGACCCCCTTAAGGGACAAATGGAGGCAGGGTGGGATTGAGCTAGATGAAATGGATTGGCAGATAGCAAGGTCCTCCCCAAAAGAAGTGGCAATTCCAGCGTGATTGAGATTAGTCCAGCTTAAAATTCTACACAGAATCTACCTCACAGGACCCCGACTAATACATATGGGACTCTCAGACAAGGGATTGTGCAAACAACAGTGTTGTCTCGTTGGGACTTTTATTCATATTATCTGGGAGTGTGAGCACATCGCAACATATTGGCGCAACATATATGACATAATGCACAGAGTACTGGGGATCTCCCTACTGCTAGAGGCAAGGAGGTGCTTACTGAACATATGGGCACCCACTGACTTAAACACCTCACAAACACAATGGGCTACCCTGGGTTTTATGATTGCCAAACGAAATATAGCCCAAATGTGGGGAGCTGCACAAACTCCCACTCTGGAAGTGTGGGAAAAGAATTTAGATTGGTGTATGTTTAGGGAAAAGACTACATACCTTGCGAGGGGACGCCCCCGTAAATGGTCACTGGTATGGGGGCTTTGGAACAGTTACAGAGGTGATATTTGTACACCACCCCCAAATGCTGTTATTCATGATCCCCCCTCCCCATGAAGTTTCTTTGAAGTCGTAAGCTTTGTTAATCCTCTGACCCCCTGATGCATGCTCGGCGGATATGACAGGCCCACTGTAATGTGTTTTTAGTGATGCTTCTTTAATAAAAAGAATTGTTAAAAAATAAAAAAATAAAAGGCATTGTCATTTTTTTTAACATGTGTTTTTGGATCGTGTTTTCAGTTGCTGTGCGCTTGTGTTTTTGTTTAACATTTGTTTTTTTGCCATAACACTAGCTGTCGCTCCTCCTCCTGACTGCTGCTGTCGCAGCTTTACTTTAGCTTGCAATGTCTCCCCAAAACTATGCCAGGCTTCGCTTTTTAAAAGGGACACTTTACTGCCCTGTCCCACTTTACCTTTCCCCATGTCACTTTCCTTCGCTCCTTTTCTAGATACCTATTACATTCTGTAGGATTTCCTGTTGTGCTGCAGTCATCAGTCTCTACTCCTTTAATGGTTTAATGAGAGTGTTGCCCATTCGTCGCATGAACAGAAACTGACTGCCAAACTTTCACTTTCGTTCTGATCCTCCCTAATGGTTCAGTGCAGTCTGGGATGAGGGACATGCATTGGTAATCAGTAAGTGGCAGTATTGCTAAAGTATGACAGATTATCTGGACGCATTATGGTGTATTTTGACGAAAAGCAACAAAGAAGTTGGAAAGCGAAATTTCGTTACCTCAATTTCTTGGGTACTAAAAAGTGATTTAACCCTGGCTGCTTCATGTGTCCATAAACGTTCCCTGAAGCAAACATGTATTCCTGAATCAGACTGCATGACCCAGTGTGTAGTAATTGTATAGCTCTTCAATCCCTGGTGGCACAGTACCCAGGATAATGTGCTGCATGGCTAAAGGCTTAGAAGGTCCCAAAGGCGAGATCTATTGGCTATGCCAATGCTTGTTTCAAATGTATTAAGTCAGTAATTACTTCCACTATACCAGGTCATCATTTTTTCATGGGTGACCTCCTTATGCCAAGGAGTACATTCAATATGATAGTGTCAGAAATTTACCATGGATACTTCAGCCATAGCAATTGGTACCTTTACAAATTCCCTCCTTTATACAAGGGTAAGAATTTTGCCATTGACACCACCTATAAAACAAATACAGGTAATATTATGACAATAGTTACCTCAAATATCAGTTCCAACATTTTCTTATAGACTCTTAGGCTAAGAATTACGTGCATCATATCAGGGCCTTCGACTAGGGTGATGGCGTGTGTTCTGTGTCTCTGCCGCTGGGTATGACTGGGCTAACCGCTTTCCCATTTAGACAGTTTGAGTCCCCATAGCCAATGATGGTGTCTTAATGAAAGCTTGTTAGGGCCTGCAGTTTGCCACAGGTAATGTTGTAAACGAATCTAGGACCCTAGTGTAACTTTTCCCGATTCATGCCCTTATATAGGTATACATTATCCAATCCTTCTATAGGCATAGAAATCATTACCATATTTAGCCTGAGCCTATAAAGCCCAAATACGGCATGGCTACTTCCACTAAGTTCCAAGAATCAACAACGATTTCTTAGAAAAACCCGCCTTCAGCAGCTAGGGACTTCCCCCTGCCTGAATACTAATTTATCTAGGAAATCATGGAGTTTTCGAAGAACTGAGTTTTTAATTACGTTATTAAGTCCAAACACACTTCAAACTCGGCACCTTCAAAGTCTAAATATACCTAGATTTGCCCAGACAAACACACGGTGGTTTGGAGCAGATCGACTAACTACTTGCCCGATGCCCTGCAGCAGCAAGTGCCGAAGGAAGCCGACCCTCCAGCTGACGCACTAAGAGACGCTGTCTTTTCTCCAGACGAGAAATCCAGCTCCAGTGCTTCCAGCCTACCCTTGCGGGTTGCTGGGAAATCGAGTCCTAAGAGAGAGATACAAGACCTCCTTCATTCTAAACCAAGGTACGGAGCTGATTAGACCCTTAGAGAATTCTTGAATAGATTCTTGGCAAAAAAAGACCAAACTAAAGCTACTCCTCACCAATGTTCCCTCTAATTTTTTTCCTTTGTGTGCGGCAGAGTAAGGTCTCTGTGCGCTGCAGCCAAGGCTATGTGCGCCCAAGAACCCGACAGCACGTGTAGACCAGGGCTTTAAGTGGGATGAAAAAACGAGGGGGGTCTCTCAACGGGGCGTGGCCGATGCAATTAAGGGCATGGCTTAAAAGCATTTAAGCTAAAAATCTGTGGTAAGCATAGTGTTCCACCCGACTGATATTTTGCTTCTTCTGTCATTGCATCCAGAAATTTAATACAAGTAACATTACACCTACAAGAAGCCAGGACTATTGGTTTTATCAATGGCATAAAGTTGTATATAATATTGAAAATACTTCCGCTCTTGTGGTAGCGGTTGTGGCTTACTGCTCAAGCTGCCGAATTTGGAGACATGTTTTGAGGGGTTGGGCCAGTGAGATATTGCTGATACATCATTGACCTCACTCCTTCATTTAGAGGTGTACAATGATTTTATGCTTTGGTGCTTTCCCTGGCACTCGAGCAGGCAAACTGCCCTTTGCAACTGTCGTGTCTGCTTAGCAGCCCTACCAAAAGCGTGAAATTAGCCACCATCCAGCCGCGTGAAGCGCTACCAGATGCAAATCTCGCCAGCGCCAGGGGAGGCGTATGGCAAATTTTAATGTACTCTAAAAAAGTCAGTTTACATCAGTGCTCAAGGTGCGGCTTTACCCAGGCTAACAGTTTTTGTATAACAATGAGCCTAAATTAAAGGCTGAGAAAAACAAGAAAATGGTTTAACTCCTTCTGGAGGCTGAGAAATCCAAAATCAGTAAGGCTAGTGCCAGGGTGCCACATATGTCTCCCTCCTAGGAGGCATTGCAGGCTTTCACATTTTTTTAATGCAGAGTTTGGTCACCTCAAATGACTCATTAAGAAATGGAAAGGAAGTGACTCTAAACACGGGGCCCACAGGACCCTTCCGGGCTTGGGGGCCTGTGTTATGCCCTTCAAAAGGACTGCTTTTTATTTGCCGGTTTCCAGACCTAGGGATCAGATAGATGTAGATTTAACCTGTAAACTCTCACTTGACAATGCAACAGGGGCATTTAAAATGGTTCCAAATGAATGAAGCTGGGCATAAATAAAATATCCTCTCGTTTAATTAGGGCTCGCATAGAGCAGCGCATGCGCTGCCTCTACGAGGCATCAAGTAATTAATATTAAGGTTGAAACTCCACCCATTGTGTTTTTTTTGTTTTGTCCCTTGCCATTGGTTTAAATCTCACATTACTCTTCTTACCTCGCTCATTAATGGCTGGTGGGCCGATTCGTCACTTCCATTTTGTTCCCTTTTCTGAGGAAGCAGTATTGACCAACTACAGTTCCCTGACGCTGCAGGGCAGTATCTTTCAATGTAGGGACTACTTTGTTGTTGCCTGTTTTCTTTACTTTGTGATGGCTTCACTATGAAAGCTATGGGATTCCTGTCGTAATAATAGGTCGCTTTAAAACCCCAATGGTGCGGTTCAATTAGTTTCAGGTGCGATATTACAACACTACTAAGAGACATTTCACCTTTGGAATGGGGAATTATCCTTGGGTTACCTCACAGATTTCTGCAGCTTTTTCGACATTCTGTGCCATGTTTTTTCTCTGTCACAATTTGATTGCCTGAAAATCGCGAGGGTGCAGTATAGCTCGTGTCTCATAATCCGGAAGAAGGAAAAAACTCCCATTTCCAACTAGTTTGAGGACGCCGTCACGTGACGAATTGGGACAGACAACATTTTCTAATGTGTTCGTCTTGATAGAGACGCATGAGAACAGTTTACGTGGTGCGCAGGCATGTCTTTGTTTATACTTCACAGCTCGTGCTTTTTATTTCTTTATTCTCTTTTTTTGTTTGTACATGACATCATTGAGATGCATACTGGGCTATCTTCTGGACTGCAACCCTCCCTCTCCCTATTCGTGATCGAAGTTTAGGCGCTCTCAGGAGTGGTTGAGCAAACACACACGTGGGGATATAGTTGGAATGTATCCAGCCTTGTCCCTTAGCTCACCAAGTAACCTAGAATAATTGGACCTGAAAGATGGTCCTAGAAAGTACACCGGCCGAGAATTTAGCTTAACGTTTCCACCTCCCAACCTTTTCAGATTTCTGGTATAGATTTGATGGCACCGTGGAAATAAAAGTCTAATCCTTCCCTTCCTACTGTTCAGTTTTGGTGAGAGTGTCTCATAGCTGGAACTCCATATTTTGGCTTGAGATTTACTTTCCTATGCAAAATTGGTGTTCCTTTAGCTTTCTGCCTCTTAAAAGTCACCCCTATTTTATTTTTGTTGCATTTTTATATAGCGCGAACTCGACCCGAAGGTATTGGAGCGCTTTCCATGAGCACCGTATTTACATTACACATTCAGGCACGGGGAGATTAAGTGATTTGCCCAGAATCACAGGATGTGGACGTGACCCCGAGGTTCAAACCCTGGTTTCCAGCACCAGAGACCGCAGTTTAAGCTGACAGACCACATCCTCTCCCATATATATTATTGATACATTCAGCATCACAGGCTTCCAAATATTTCAATTCTACAAGTGTAGTTGCAGAAGTGGATAGTTCGTGCGGGATAATCACCCTCTTTGTACCTGCATTTGTTATATTTATCAATTTCTTTATTGCTCCCCTGACCTTGTTAAAATGGCATTCCTATAGGCAGTTAACCGGTGTGATCAATGGCCCTTATGATACAGTCAAAGCTGGGTGCACTTGAATTTCCAGAAAAAATAAACCAGGAATAATTTGCACACTTGTGTTTAATTATATTAAATGGTTGTTTTGTGTAAAGCGGCCCAGTTCCATTTTAAGTGAGGAATATTACAAGGGCATATAGCATTGCTTCCTGTGATGTCACACTCACTATTTTTCCTCTCACTATTTTTCGTATGACTTGTGCTGTGCTCCCAAATTAAACCCCTGCTCTCAATACATCTCCTCATTTTTACACTTACAAAAATCCCATACCCCTATTCTGCCATATAGACCATCTGATCACAAGCGGGGTGTCAAAAATAATTATAGATTTGTTTTACTTTATATAAAGCACATAAAAAAGTATAGATTTTTTTTAATAACCCAATTTTACATTAATATCGTTTTAAGACTAGTATTCAGTGATACAGCACACGTTTTCTGCATAGCAGTGTGTAATTTGGCAGCAGACGGTTAAATGAAGTGAACGATTTCTTTTGATCCTCTGAAAAGAGATTTGAAGATTGCCCCTTGGTGAGCCTTTCTCACAAATGAATACGCTGTTGCCAATTGGAAGGGGTTTTAAAAATACACTGCGGCCAGGTTATACGTATACACTGTTTGCAGGTGCAAGCAGTCAGAGTGGCTGGGGCAGAAGGTGACACCTCTTAACTTCCTTATAGCTCAGACAAGGGGAATGGAGTTACCTCTCTAAAAACCATTAGGCGGGACTCCATCCACCTGCGTCCACCACATACTCAACATATGATTAAGTGCTACTACACTGTGGTGGATGTATTACTGAAAATTATGTTTTCAAGGCCCTACTGAATGGGTAAAGTTGCAAAGATCCTCTGTATAGAATTTCATAGAAAAAAAGCTGTGATAGGCTGTGCCACATACTTTCAGATTTTAGTGGTATCAGTAAATTCTCGTTAGCTGACAGAAGAGCAACAGTCAAAAAGAATGGCTTGTATCGTACCATAGAGAGCTAATAAGCGATTATTAGAGTTTTAAATTGAATGCTAGCAGGTATTGAAAGCCAGTGAATCTTTCTTGCAGCGGCTGAAACCTGTGATGATTTGGCAAGTTGTATCCACTCCAGCTGCTACATTTTGCAAAGTTTGCAAATACTTTTTTTTTTTTTTGGTAGACCTTTATTGTACATTATACATTTACACAGCGGTGTGCCTACAACCCACTGATAGGGCCGGCCGCAATCAGAGCACCACAGAATAGACAGGGCAAACAATACATCTTGTCAGATCAGTTCAAACGCATATGCAGTGTATGCTAAGCCCATGAAGGCACCACAAATGTTCCAGAAACATTGTCCAAGGTACACTATCAATTCCGGCCGTATAGCCCTTATGTGATCTCGGTCTTTTTCCATGTTTGTAGAACTAAAGGCAACCAACATCCAACCCCAACACCCTCCCACCCTTCTCCATCCTGGTCCTAACGAAGATACCAAATCAAGTCAGTGTGTGGAACATATGTCGGCCGGTTCAACAGGGTACAGAAAGTATATGAACGAGTTGGGCATTATCCCACAGTTTCTGTTTCAACACTCACATTAGTACGGAGCAACAAAGGCCAGCAAATTCCCGACATTTCTCAGGGCAAAGGCGAGAGACCCAGAGGGTATTACTAGTCATACATCCCACATAGCAGGGACGTCCCACACAGAATGTGGCCGCATTCAAGCAGATTCCTGGACCCCCCCCCCCCGGCAACTCAACTATCTCACTCCTTTCGCTATCAGAATCGTCCAATGACAGCACATAGAGCGTAAACGGCTCCCACACATCCCTCGGGCGAGATCTCTCTGGCAGCCCCTCATAATAGCAGTGCAGTTGGTCTAAGTTTGCAAATACTTAATGCTGGATTTCAATGTGTTTACCAGGAGAGCATTCTGATAATTGATTTTAGAGACAATTACAGTTCTAACAATAGTAGCCCTTTACTCTTCAAAAAAGTTGTCAAAAATTATTAGAAGCTTACTATTCTGATTTCAGGTAGAAATCGCATTAACATCTTTTTCTTATCTAAGCAGGGGTTTGGAAATGCTCCTAGAAATGTGAACCTATCTTTAACTAGAGTCTCAGCTCCTCCAACCTGGAATAAGCAATAACTGTGGCCATGTTTTTATCGCCAATGGTAGGTGCTTGTTGTGGCTGGCTGGCTGCAGGTAATGCCTGGATGAGAGAGAAGAGCGCCCTATCCTGCTCTTGTACTGACGCCGACTGGAAAGCTGCATTTCTTATCTTAAAGGAGCGCAACTGGGGGGCGATTGTGGGCCTTTGTGAAAATATTTGTTAATTGCAGCACATGACGGTGCTGTAATTAACAAATATTTTCACAAAGGCTCACCAACAGCCTCCGGCCGCGCTCCAATAAGAAATAAATGCAGCAGGCAAGCAGCAGAAAGGAAATTAGCATTTTTCGCGCTGCTCGAATTTAAAAGCGGCAGCGTGAATGCTCTCCCGGGAAGTGCTGTGTGTGCGCGCTTCACACACAGCACTGCGCACTCGGGGGAAAGGAGGTGCGCGGGCACCGAGGGGCGCACGCTCCTGGGAACAGTGCTCCTCACTTACTTCTTCCCTTGTGCTAGGCTTAGGTCAGGTACACTGGGGTAGGCGTATTTTAGAAGCACCAGTTGATTACTTTTAGTCACTATTTTATCACTGTATGTATTTTATACGTTTTGAGCAATTTATGGCTTAGAAACCATATCATGCTTTTACAGTACTACTTTATAATACTGTTCGTATTATATACTCTGTACTTTATAACCAGTATTATGATTGTAGCAGTACATTTCTTATGCTTGAGAAAGAAGACTGTTCAATAAATGCTTTTTATTGAAAACGCTCGTCTCTCTATTTTCTCAGCACCTCTGGTGAAACGAAGCATACACGATTGACTGAGTAAAATAGCTATCTATTGTTTCCGCAACTCTAGAGATTGATTTCTTATGCTTGGGAAACAAAGTTGTCATGTTTATGCGGTTGTCAGAAACGAATCCCTTTTTGTTTATTCGAGAAAGTGACTAGTGACCTCTGAGCTAGCTGGCACTCACAATTAAGTTTAATATATATGATAGAGACCTAGTCCACCTCAGTCCTACGTCTAAACTATAGTATATGTTATTCCAATGCACAGAGCCTATTGGAAATATAGGAACTACACTACATGGCGCCCAACGTTTGGTAAGGCGATAATTTAACGCTAGATACTAGAGTAACTCAGTCGTGCTTTTCACACAGTCCCCTTTTACCCGTAAAATACTCCAATAGACGTCTGGAGTGGGTAAAAGGTTAATATCCGCCAAAACTGAGTAGGACGAACATCCTATGTATTAGTTTTTGTTTTTTCAACGTTGAAGGATACAGTGTTCCAAAATATTGTGCTCCTAATCTTGGTTTCCTTGAACCTATTCTGCAAACTTTTTCAGTCAGTAAAATAATAATGTCTAACGACGAAGTAGCTGCACCAGCAGCACAAGCAGTCTTAGATGAACGAAATAGGCCAGACAATGACCCGGATACTATAAACAACCCGGTAAATGTAAGAAAAACTATAACCTACAAACTGATAAATAATGGAGTATCAGCGAGAGATGGTAAAGTAATCTTTGACATGGAGGCACCTGAATATCGGCAAACAGAGGTATTCTGTTCATGGATTCACTTTCCTCCAGCAGATGGAGGAACACACGAGTTCCACTACTACAAAGTAGAGGAACCTCCAGAGGAATATGTTCCTTATGAGGACATAGAAATTCCATTAACTTACCAAGAGCATCAACTCTGGTTTAAAGGCGCCCTAAAACATGAAAATCACATTACCAGGCTCGGTCCACTAGGTAGACCAGGAGCTACATGGCTGGTACTAGCCAGCTATACACCACATCCTGAAATAGAAAATATGACAGGTTGAGAACTGTTAGCCCAGCTGAAACAGTTAATTAAAATACATAGACAATTGGTTCAATATGTCATGCGGACCTTAACAGTCCAACTTACTGTAAGGATTCCACAGCACACCCCTCACCAGGGGAACACATACAAAATCACACCACAGACTATACAATCAGTCATTGGTAGATTGCCTGCCAAAAGGGAACAAATTCCGTTTTGGTTAGCACAACAAATTACTCAAATAGAGGCAGTATTCCCTGATAGTACCACTTATGAGAAACACAGATTTCTGACAATCTGTTTACGAATGGGGATAGCACCACATGTGGAGGATTGTGACACTTGGGGTACAGTCTTTGCTTCAATCTACACAAAAGCATGTGGTGTACTGTCCATGGCGGTAATACCAGACGTTCTGAGACAGATTCAAAACGAATACGGCCCAGAACCGGCCTTAAATCTGGGTATGAAATTACTGAAAGATTTCAAACAGGTCTCAGCTATATTATTAGCTAACATTAAAGGTGAAGGAAACAGATATAACAGACCAACCATATGAGCTTGCAAGAATTATTGAAAAATCATGAAGAACTAGGAAGAGATAATTTTGGTGGGAAACCAGTAAAACCCGAATTAACAGAAAATCCTGAAAAAATGTTTATTAAAAATAATCTCACTACTCCTGAAAAGAAATGGGAAAACAGTAAACAGACACTTCCTAAAGAGAAACGTTCTGTCCAGAGGAAGATCTCCAAAAGGGGAGGTAGGTCTCCCCAACCGGAGCCCTCTGAAAAAAGGTATAACCTTAGAGATGGGGATACTCTAAGAAAACCTGATAGATATCATGATACTGATACTCCTTCCTCTCGTACCTTTCAGACCTCCTCGCAGAAATCCGAGAGGAGAGGACGATCAGAACAGAAAGAGGAACGCGTGAAGTCCAGAGAAGAACAGCACGTTCCAAAAAATAAGAAAACTCAATTCACCAAGAAGAAGGTAGCAAGCGTAAAGATCAGACATGCCGAGGATCTTGAGAACACAACTCAAGAACGGGGAGTGGGCTCAGACAATGCTAGACAGCGCAGCAGAAGTCACCATAGTTCGCAAGATCCTGATGGATCATCTGGAGACAGTGGACTTGAATTAATGCATTCAAGTTGAAACTGCAGACACCAGGGTTAGTGTACCCCCCAAGTTATTAGAAGTAACACTCTGGATGGAGCGGGACATAACTAGAAAAATAAGAGCACTCTTTTGGGAGAAGCTCTCTAAGGGCTATGACATTCTTCTAGCTGAACAAGACTGGTCACCTGAATTTGTCAGGGAGTGCCCACATGGCGAAGAGATAATTATGCCAGCCATCTCAAATCATATTCCAATTCACAAAAAATACACATATGCCAGAAAATGGGCTGTGGCCCAAGCTCCAGCATTATATAAAAATCATGTAGGATGGGATGAGGAATCTCCTCACCATAAAATCCAGTTAAAAAATCAACCTACTGCACAAAGGCAGTATCCAGTTAAGCAAGAAGCTAAAAAAAGTCAGGAAGATTTTAAATCCACTTGAATACCAAGGGGTGATTGAAACATGCACCTCGTCAATAAACAATCCTTTGTTTCCTGTCTCCAAACCTGACAATTCATATTGTCTAGTTTTGGATTACAGACATTTAAACTTCTGTTGCGAAACATTTGCAGTACAAAATGCACACAGTGCAGCACTGATGAATAACATTGTGCGCAAAAAATATAAAACCACATTAGATATTTCAAATGGGGTTTTCTGTCAAAATATTGCACCTGAAAGCAGGCATTTGACCGCGTTCTCAATTATGGGGACACAGCGACAAATTTGCCGTCTCCCCCAGGGATTCAGGAATAGTCCTGTCCAGGGTTATTTTCAGCCATAGTAACATAGTTACTACAAACGTACGATGATGAGGCATTATCTTATGTCGATGACATCTATCTTACAGACGATGATTTGGATGTGCACTTGAAAAGAGTGAACACCATAATGCTTGGGTTCGCATCTGAAGGGTATAAATTCAATTTTAAGAAATCAGGAATTGCCCATCTCAACGTCCTATTTCTAGGCTACGAGTTATCAAGTGAAGGCAAGAGCCTGGCAGCTAACTTTCTAGAGATATGTGCGCTGCTTCAACCTCCATAAACGCTGAAAAACTTACAATCAATTCTAGGTTTCCTGAATCTTGGAAGAACTTATGTTATAAATTATGCAGAAAGGGTTAAACCTCTCTACGATCTAATCAAACCTGATTTCAAACCAACTAATTGGACTCAAAACCATACAGAAATTTTGCGTTCAGTGCAAACAGACGTTCGCAAAAACACAGTTAGAAACACGCGACAATGTACGCAACCTTGTGATCCGATTCATCCCAGGGAGATGCAGATTCACATACCTGACCTTTAATGAAGGTAAAAAGGTACCAATTGCTTACAAATCACACTTGTACACACAAGCTGAAATAAAATTCACTTCTACAGAAATAATTCTGACGGCGGTTCAAACTGCCTGTAGCAAAGGAGAGAGCCCTCGCACAGGGTAAACACATAATGATAGTTACACCTGTACCTGCTTTAGAAGCAGTGACAAAAGCAAGCATTCCCAATGCTAAAGCTTTACATCCGAGATGGATACAATGGGTTAACTCTCTTGCTGCAACGGACGTTGATTACGTCTTTGAGCCCTATCTGAAGACACAATAATTCCTACAATACGAATACGAATGTCCTCTGCTGACCGTGATTCTGCCTCTGGAACATTACGGCTGTATAATCTATACAGACGGATCAGCACAGCCCGCAATTGGGGGTAAACAAGCCTATAGTGCTGCGTGCGCGATTGTTAAAGGTCGCTGGCGCAAAGGTAAATTTGGACCTATGGTCACTAAGACTCAGTCACTCGGAGACTGTACAGCTCAGCGAGCTGAACTACAGGCTTTCAAGATGGCGCTTGAAAATACCGATCGCGAATTCCTCACACTAACAGTGTGCGATTCGTATTTCTGCGTTGAATGTTACAACGAACACTTGCAGAGCTGGGTTAGAAATGGTTTAAAAAATTCAAAGGGTGGCACAATCAAGCATAAAATGCTTTGGGAACAAATAGTTATTTTACAGAAAGAACTACAAAAGACTCATGTGATTCATACACTGAGTCATCAGCGTGATGGCGTTCACGTTGCAGGGAATTCATTGGCTGATGAAGCCGCGTAAACAGCTATGCAAATGGCTTCCGTAGCAGCAATCACTCGGTCAAAAACAAAAATAGACAGCGAAATAATGCAAGCTGTCACTGCTTCAGTCAAGGACAGTGATAAAACACTCCCGAAAGGCTTTCCAGTAAAGTACTCCTATAAAACTGATGCAAATAACGTTCCTTTTGCTCGAATCCCTGGAGTGGGGGATAGGGCAATTCCAAACATGGAACGTAGGTTAGGACTAATCTTACGTAGGTTAGGACTAATCTTAGCAGCACATGAAGGACTCGCCTCTGCACACGCCGATGTTTCTGCCACAGTATCATTATTAAAACCGAGATATTGGTGGCCCCTCATGAGGAAACAAACTAGAAACTATGTTCTAGAATGTGAAATCTGCCAAAGAATGAAAGTTTCAACAGTGAATCGACCTACACAGACGCCCCTTCTGATTTCAGATAAACCACTAGCGTGTCTTTACCTGGACCACTGTAGTCCCTTAACAAGGGACGGCAACTATAAATATATCATGGTCGCAGTGGATTCCTGTACAAGATTTATTTGGATGTGGCCCCAGCGCTCGGCTGACGCCAAAACTGTTATAAAGGATTTGCGATTCTTTATCGGCACATACGCAGTCGGCACGCTACATTCTGACCAGGGTCCTGCGTTTAGCTCTAGAGCTTACAAGGAGGCCATGGCCAGCTTGGCGTTGCATTGCGGTATTCTAGTCCCTTCCATCCTGAGGGTAATGCGGTAGTGGAAAGAAAAAAACGTGACATAAAGCAATCCATAACAGCAAAGGTATTAGGTTCGGGTGATGGGTGGGTCAAACATCTAATAAATGTCCAACGTAGTCTTAATAATCTGCCAAGAAATTCTCTGAGGGGAATCACTCCTTATGAATCAAACTTCAGTGGTGGAACAAAAACCCTTTGATGTCAAAGATCGTTTGGCTGTTTTACAGGATTTAAATGAAACAAGAAGAAGAAGAAGAAGTCTGAGTAACACGATACAGAAGCCAATGACCACTGAAGAAAAACCACCTGTCCCAGCAAGGCCTGTCTGGATTCTAAAGATTGGGGGTCTAGTCAGGGAAAAAATCGCGGTAAAGAAGGAATTTGGGCCTTCTTACAGAAAAGCAGTACCTGTCTTGGCAATCCAAGGAACAAGATCTATAGTACTACCGCCCCTTGATGGTAAAAGGGAGAACAGAGTTGTATCCATCGACCTGGTCAAACCACAACATGTGGCCAATAATAAGTAGTAGGCCCAGTGAACTCCAAGTTGTAGCAGAGGACTAAATCTTGCTACTATCCAAGAAGTTCAAACTGAAAGACTTATCACCTTTGATAAACCTGCAGTAAGAAAAGAAGGACTATGTAACAAAGCCATGGAACTTGTGCCTCTTGAGACCCAAATAACAGTTCGTCAAGAAACACCTGTCTACAATGATGTAGCCTCTTACTATACCAATATGACAAAGGAAGAAGCAACTCCAAAGATTAATAAAAAATCCTGATGCAATTCCAACAATTGACAGAACTGCCTCTGTCTATTTTATCAACTTTGATACTTTCTCTGAGGATCCCAGTGAACCTGAAGAAACGCCAGCAAATAAAACTTTCAAAGAAAAAATAACAGAACTCTTTCATCAACTTGAGAAAAGATATCTGGTTTCACCATGGATTGGATTTTGGATTGTGTTAGGTGTACTTTTCCTCCTGCCATGGCTCATTCTGGTTTTAAGCTTGGGAAAAATGATAGATGGAAGATACAGTACAATGGACACAGCAAGTCAGAAAATCAACTTGGTCCTAAAACCTCACAAATCATCCCATCGTGAAAAAAAGAGACCTGTCATCAGTAAACATCACAGCATGGGAAAGAACTGATTATGACGTCTATTGCCCGGTGGAGCTGCTGAAGATTCCACACCAGTTCAAGGTTTCTTTTAGTGACTTTGTATCACCCAGCACATTTTCTGATGATTGGGACTTTGAGACTATTAATAATATGATGTCAGATTTAGAAATGTCTGCAAAATTTACAGAACATGATTACTTAGAAGGTTCATCAGATTATGCACAAATTTATTATTTTAATCATTATGGTCACCATTATTTGCATAAATCTGCAAGCCCTAGGAATGTTTTTACATATAATCAATGGGAACATTGTCCAACGCCGCCAAAGGGCAGTTCAAAAATATTTTATGAAAAGTTTCCATACTTCTCAGGGTTTAATGTGACAAATCCAGAAACGTTTTATTTCAAAAATGTAAATAAGACAGGAATGAAAACAATGTTGACCAATACTAAACAAATTTATTCTGCAAACTTTTATGCTCAGCTGTCTATATTAGGTTTTGACTTTTGGAAAGACAACACTAGCGGACATCCATACCATTTTTAGTGTTGCATGCTTCCTAACAGCTGCCTTCAGATTAAGGAACAAAAGAATTCCCCGGAGTGCTTTATTTTAATCTTATTTTAAATATGGTTTTATCAGTAACCAATTTTAAATATTTGTAAACATTAGGAAACCATGAGATTAATAATTTATTGTCATAATTGGTAATCAAATTCACTGATGTTTTTTAAAAATTGTTCTGTATTGTATCTTGCCTTTTATGATTTTAACAAAAATCGAATAAAGTGTATTTTGACTGACAACATTGAGACAAAAACTGTCTGGGCCACGAAAGACTGGCAGGTTTAGAAGCCCTGCTCAGAGCCTGCATTATACCACAACAAATAATGTTTTTAAATGACACTGTTCAACAAACCTCTTGTTTTGGCCTGGCTAAGATAAAAGATTTAAATAAACCATCTATACCTAAACCTACATCTGGTTTTAACGATACCACAGAAAAGGAGGTAGACGTGCCTTATATATTACAACAGAACAGAACTAATCCTGATTGGAGAAAATGGTTAATCTGGCCCACAGACACTAATAACTGTCATGATAGATTCCTGAACAAAACACAGGGGTTCAAAATGAACAGGCCAGATACAAGATATTCCCAGAGACAACATCCAGGGATAGTAACAACATACAGTGTAGAAAAACTATACCTTGAGTGGCTACAGACATCCACACTTCGGGAAATCAAATAACACTTATCTTTACTTAAAGCAAGTAATGATTTGCGAGATTTCTTAATGGGGCCTCGCAAACCACGGCAAAAACGTTTCATATACGCCTGTATATACGCTGCGTACAACGAAGCTTGGAAAATAACGCAAATAGAAACTGCAGAAAGAATACGAGAAAGTGATCGTATTAATTTGGAGAAAGCACTCTCTGTAGTGGACAATGAGTTAATGACTCTGTCCTCCAGAATATATTCTTTGGACAGCATTGTATCCTCTGCAATTGACATAATAGAGCAGGACTTGCTAATGTTACAACATGGCCAGTCTCAATTACATTCTATAATGCAGTTAGGCTGGACGTTGCAAAATCTTCGTTCAGGCTACGTGCCGTGGCATCTAATCAACACAACGTCATTATTTTCTGTCTTTAAACTTACAGATAAACAAATCTCTTTGGCAAAAAAAGGAGGAGACTATACGGTGCTGAGCATTGAAAAACTGGAAAGATTACCATTGACAGTTTCCGAGAAGCCTGTCATTGAATGGATAATACATGGCGCCATAAAAATACCAGTGACGATTTTCCAATTTCAGTATTGTCTACAGCATATACCAGCGGGCCTGTATGAAAGGTTGGGTAAAGAATACATTAAGTCAACCTGGACTTTACCTTACACACACAAATGTTGGAATAAGGGAAAGGAGGTATTCCTTAGTGGTAAAAATTGTAAGAACTCACTAAGTGGTACACTTCTGTGCCAAGGTATTAATTTACACAGAGCCTGCGAAGGATCTGCACATAACCTCTCTTGCCACCTGCACGGTACACCCTTCACAGTGATAGAACCAATTTTCAGGCAGCTATCCAATGACAGATACATTATGCTCAATGACCACAGCTGTTATGGCATGTTGCCAGAAAAACTTTATATCGTTAGTGTGTCATCCAGGGTCACTTGTTGTATGCAAGTATTGTATCCAAAGAGCAAGACAGACAGTGGGACGGCATTATGGCCTTCACTGAATATCCCTTCTAAACGAATTGATACTTTAAGCAGAATGAAAGTCATTCTTTTGCAAAAAACGGTGCCACTGACCACGTCTAAAGAAATGTATGATCTGCAAGTTGCAAGGACTTCTGCAGAGATACATACCTTATTATCAACAAACTGCCCAGTACATTTCGCAGAAATGTTAAGTCAAATCTTAAACCTGTCTGATACCAGTGGCATCGCACATGTATTTAAGACGATTTTTTCAGGACTGTTAACACCATTCAAAGCAGTCCTCGGCATTTTTTCCAAATTTCGTGCACTCTGTGTTCGGCGGCATGCCTCTCATCTTGGGACTCGTAGCAGGAATTCTATTTTTATTCCTTCTGCTCTGATATGGCAAGTCCGGCAACCAACGATAACCAGACCAACATGGAAGGGACCCTCCTTACCAAGAGGTATCGTGAGAGGATTACACAGATTCTTGACTTGGCTCGTTTAAGAGATCTGAACCTATTTTCTATCGTTCAGACCAATCTGGCAAGATTGCATCTTACCTGTTCTACGATGCCTGCTTTGCGGAGAGGAAAGCGTGTTGGACATCTGTCTTAAACTTCCATGAGTCCTGCCATCGTATGTCGACGCCTTGCTAGGTCCGGTAATGACTCATGCATTGTGTTGTCCCAAACGGCTACCAATCCTGATGACCGCATTAATTGAGGTCCCACCAGTAAGTCTAACTGAGGGTGAGATACGAGGATAAACAGGCACACAGGTACCATCTGATATGAACACTGCTAATGCGGCACCTGGGGCTGACGGCAATGCTTCTCATCTAAGCACATTTGATCTGCTAGAGCAAGTAGTTCCACTTTCACCTACTGTGGTAGACGATTTCTTTGCCAGCCTAGATGATCTGATGTTTTCTCCTGACACCGAAAATAACTTTTGATTCATGCACACAGTGTTCCCTGAACTCTGAAATTCGGCCTTCAGTTTTTCAAAACAAAGAATTCTAACTTTGTGACTCTATTTTTTCACAACCATTTGAATTTGTTTTCTCTCCAAAACATTAAACTTTTTTGGCACAGACTAATCTGCTTAAAGTAGAACTATTCTTAGAGAACAAGAAATTATTTTCCTTTTCACTGCCTAGAGAAACTATTTGGCCTTGTCCTCATTACTATAACTATTGATATGTTATGTTATGAAATGGTCTCGACTTTTTCTTTCTGTATTTAAGAGCCATTTTCATAAATGTAATTTCATGATTCATTCAGTTTGCATATTTAGATACCATACTATATGCTTAGAATGTCATCACTTCCTTAAAATGCGTACTGTAGAAATGCTCAATATTTTTTATCATGTACAACCATTTCAATTGTATTTTTTATGTATTTTGGGGTGGGATTGTAAGCACTAGCCTTAGATATGTTCAGTGCTTGCTAGGTTAGCTTTATTGAACTTAAGATCGTGGAGTGGGTGTTGTAAACGAATCTAGGACCCTAGTGTAATTTTCCCAAATCATGCCCTTATAAAGGTATACTTTATCATATCCTTATATAGGCATAGAAATCACTACCATATTTGGCCTAAGCCATACAGGCCAAATACGGCTTGGCTACTTCCACTAAGTTCCGAGAATTAACAACAATTTCTTGGGAAAAAACCCCTTCAGCAGCTAGGGACTCCCCCCTGCTTGAATATTAAGTTCTCCAAGAACTCCTGCCGTTTTCCAAAAATTTAGCCTTTGAGTGACGTTATTAAGTCCAAACATGCGTCTAACTTGGCACCTTCAAAGTATAAATATGCCTAGGTTTGCCCAGACAAACACACAGTGGTTTGGAGCAGATCGACTATCTACTTGCCCGACGCCCTGCAGCAGCAAGTGCCGAAGGAAGCTGACCCTCCAGCTGATGCACTGAGAGAGATTCTGTCTTTTCTCTTGCCGAGAAATCCAGCTGCAATGTTTTCAGCTTACCCTTGTGGGTATCTGGGAAATCGAGTCCTGAGAGAGAGATAAAAGACCTCCTTCATTCTAAAACCAAGGTACGGAGCTGATTAGACCTCTTAGAGAATTCTTGGAATTGATTCCTGGCAGAGACTGCTAAACTTAAGCTACTCCTCACTTACTTCCTCCCTAGTACTAGACTTAGGTTAGGTACACCGGGGTAGGCGTATTTTAGAAGCACCAGTTGATTACTTTTAGTCATTATTTATTACTATATGTATTTTATACATTTTATGCACTTTATGGCTTAGAAACCATATCATGCTTTTACAGTACTACTTTATAATACTGTTCGTATTATATGCATTGTACTTTATAACCAGTATTACAATTGTAGCAGTTCATTTCCTATGCTTGAGAAAGAAGACTGTTCAATAAATACTTTTATTGAAAACGCCCGTCTCTCTATTTCTCTGCATCTCTGGTGAAACGAAGCATGCACGATTGACTGAGTAAAATAGTTATCTATTGTTTCCGCGACTCTAGAGATTTGATTTCTTATTCTTGGGAAACAAAGTTGTCATGTTTTTGCGGTTGTCAGAAACGAATCCCTTCTTGTGAATTCGAGAAAGTTTCTTGTGATCTCTGAGCTAGCTGGCACTCACAATTAAGTTTAATATATACGATAGAGACCTAGTCGACTTCAATCCTACGTCTAAACTATAGTATATGTAATTCCAATGCGCAGAGCCTATTGGGAATATAGGAACTACACTACAAAACGATCTACTATCGTTGACAATCTTCGAATTTGATTTACATTGAAAGATATTCCCACTGCTGGTATCAGTGCTCCAAAAACATCACCTTTAATTTCTATAACACTCTCCCTTTTTCTACAACTAAAAGGTTTACCTATTTCATGGATACCATTAGTACCTCTATCTACATGAAAGATTTTAGGAAAGACCAAACCCACGTAGCAAGTCCCATACCAGTGGTCAGGTAATCTATAATAAGCCTTGTTTCCACAAATGAAGTAAATACCAGGAAAAACTGGATCATTTCCCCCTTTAAATCCCCAACCCTCTAGAATTCTATAAGTGTCTTTACATTGACTTGCTCCCACAAAATAATTGTCATACACAGTGTTGTCTCTCCTAATACAAAATGTCCCTAACAATGGAGTATCTATATTTATTGCTACATTCACTTTTCTTTCATCAAGATTCTCGTCATTGAATGTCCAATATTTTGATTTCTCATGCTTTACCTTTTCTTTTCGCTTATAATCAATTCGCCTTTCCTCAACCCTATCTAAAAATGTCTTTGCTTCCGCTCTCATTTTACATGTCAGATTATTTTTAAACTCATAATCATGGCTCAATTCATCTATTTCTAAAGAATATTCTCCCATAACTGTGGCATTCTTTTACTTATTCAGTACATTATCAATTTTCAATTTTGCAAAAACTTCATCTGAATTAGAATAATGGTATTCCAGTTCACCTGTTTGATAAAACAGGCTTGCAATCACACTACACATAACTCCATATGTAAGTGGAAGATGATGATATGTCACCCCCTCAGAAACAAATGCTGGTAACTTTACACACACATAACAGCCGCTAGCATCCATTGTCCTAACATACTCAGATAACAATTTTGAAAATGTATTTTTCGAGAAATCACTGATAGAACTATCTTGATGTAATTCTGGCCTACATACATGCTGCTTGTTAGACTTTGATTTCACATTTTGTTCACCTGAACTCACATTATGTTTTAACTTCACTAGGTTATCTCGGAAAGGAATAACAGTAGCTAAAATTATCCATATCAATATTAGTAATCCGGTACAAATTAAACAGGATCGACACAATTTTCTAAAAATAGAACATTTCATTTTATGCTCGTTATTAACCATTTTAAAAAAAATTATTTATTTTTACACAGCAAATTTTTCTAACAGGTTTTCTTCGACCTTGTGTCACCTACAAGCTTTTTCTTTTCTAACAAAATTTTCTACGACCTCGTGTCACCTACAAGCTTTTACTTTTCACTTACAATGTCCTCCCTTTTATCAGGATTTTAGGTTTTACCTTTACCTTATTTCTTTGGTCAATTACCACTTTCTTTGTGATTCAATCCTTTACTCACTTTTCCCATTTATCTTTGGGTAATTCAAATTTTCCTGACTGCTGTTTACCTCTTCAATTGGAGGTAGAACAATATATGTCCATTCAGGTGATTTGTACTTCTGATTTGGTCTTCTCACTCTTTCTGGCCTTTGGACAACTTCCATTTTCTTTCCCAGTTTCTCTCTTTGACTGGTTATTTCATTAACCTGCTCCTCTTGTTTTCTTTCTTTGTTAACCAGTTTGAATCTCAGTCCATCATTTCCTTTGAGCCAATTATCTCCTTTACAAAACCTTTTTGTCTTAGGCTCCGTGGTGTTATGTTCCACTCTCCAAGCCCTTTTTCTTGGACTCTTTTTCAATGAGGTTTCATCTGCACTGTCGTCTGTCTCACTTTCAGTGTCTTCGACAGTTTTATTTATGGTGACCTTTACAACGTCTTTCTCTTTCTCAGAGTCAGTTTTCTCTTTTGACAGTTCTTTCACTCTGTTAGGAACATCTCCATAGCTGGTACTTGGAATCTCATCCTTATCGTGAGTTTTCAGACTGTTCTTCAGAATTTTCTTGCTCACCAGTTTTATTTTCACTTTGCTCAGTGTCCTTGCTGGTGTCAGTCTTTACCGATTCTCTATCTTTAGATTGATCTTCAGAATTCGGTACTTCAAGAATTTCTCCTTCTCTTTCAGACGCTGAACTAGTATCTGATACTTCCAGATATCGACATTCCAGTATCTGGACTTTTCTCTGGTTCACCTTCAGAGTCAGAATCAGTTGTGCTTTCACCTTCTTCGTTTAGATTTTCAGGTTCAGGCACACAAATTGTATGTCTTGCATGCACCCCTCTTTTTACTCCGGCACATTTAACTGCAGTGGTGCTAACCAAAATGACTTGTCTTGGTCTCTGCCAACGAGGTACCAAGCAGTTTCTTCTGCGGTGTACTTTTATACGTACCCAGTCTCCAGGAACTAGATCATGAGCTGGACTTTTCTCTTTCGTGTTTGATTCAGTTCCCACCTGATGGAACACAGAAGTCACCACGTCAGACAGGATTTGGAGTAATCCAGTATGATGTCATCATTAATTGTTAACAATTTATCTACTGGCACAAATGCTTGTCTCATCACCCTGCCCATTAAGATCTCATGTGGACTCAGTCCAGTTTTCCTGTCAGGTATTTTTATCAAAAAGGCAGAAGGCGCACTCATTAAGATATAACAAAAACAATCTTCGTTAGTCCAAATAGTTCACTTCTTTATTTCGGTAATTATACCAAGCGAATCACACAGCCAACGCGTTTCGTTCCTTGACGGAACTTCGTCAGGGCATGAGCCCCACTGCGTACAATAAGCCAGTGAAGCAATGAATATAATGGAAGTCCTGCTCCAACTTGCGATGAGAGAATCAGAATAACTTATCCCAGAATTGTTCCAATGCGCGTAGATAATATATGAAGAAACATGAAAACAGCCCCTCGTAGAGTATTTAATCCCAGGAAACATACAGATCAATAGAAAAGGTGCGTGTAGTTCAGCTCCTCCTTAATGATACAGGCTGGCAATAAATTATGTCCAACGATACACATGGAACGGAGCAAGGGACGCACTTATTTCGGCTCCTTTGTGGCAGTATCGACTTAGTCCAATACGAAGTCCCCCGGCATGGTAACAGGGAGAGTGAAGTTTTCCTGTCAGGTATGCTTCTTAAGGTCATCAAAACAAGTGGCAAGGCATCGGGCCACTTTAGTCCTGTTGCTAAGCACATTTTTGCAATCCTGTTCTTAATTGTTCCATTTACTTGCTCAACCACTCCTGAAGCCTCAGGTCTGTAAGCACAATGTTGTCTCTGACGAATGTCCAGTGCTTCACATACCATTTGCATGAGTTCATTTTGAAAATGTGGGCCACGATCAGTTTCGATCGTCACTGGGAAACCGAATCTAGGGATGATTTCACGTATAAGTAACTTTGCAACAGTTAGCCCATCATTCCTCCTTGTGGGGAAAGCCTCTACCCATTGGGAGAATAAACAGATGATCACCAAAACATATCTGAGTCTGTTACATGGCGGAAGCTCAATAAAATCCAATTGCATTTGTGTAAATGGACCTCCCTCCCATCCTATGGTTCCTAAACTCACAATTGTTCTTCTGTTCGGATTGAACTGTTGGCACACTAGGCATCTCTGGCACAAACTCTCAGCTATCATCCTAAACTTGGGATTGTACCACGTCTGTCTGAATAAACGAAGCATGGCATCTCTCCCAATATGAGCTTGACCATGGTACATTTGGGCCATATTTGAGATCATGCTATGGGGAATTACTGATCTTTCATCTTTGTAAACCCAGATTTCATCTTCCTCTCTTTGTCCTCATCTTCCATCCTGCTTTTAACCAAACATTTTTCTCTTCCTCATCAGCTTCTTCCTGCATTTGCCTCACTTCCTGCCAAGTTTCAACTACAGTTGTTCGCATTAAAGGACTTGAAACATGCTCTTTCTCCCTGTCCCGATTGATAGATGCAAGATTTTTAGCACAGTATTTGGCAATTGAGTCTACATACCTGTTACCTCGAGTGATGTAGTCATCCTCCTTTTTGTGAGCTGCACATTTCACAACAGCGATCTTATTAGGCAACTGAATCGCATCTATCAACATTCTCACAAACTCTGCATTCCGTATTGGCGATCCTGCAGAAGTCATGTAACCTCTTTGGGACCACAGTTGTCCGTAATCATGGACAACTCCAAAACCATACTGACTATCAGTCACTATGGTAACCTTGATCTCTTTTCCCAATTCACATGCCCGAATCAAAGCAATCAATTCCGCTATTTGAGCAGAACAAATTTCTTTCAGACAAGATGCTTCCAATACATCTGCCACTGTACAGACAGCGTATGCTGCACTCAGAACACCTTCATCTGTTCTCAGACACGAACCATCAACAAACATCACATAGTCTGATTCAGGCAATGTCTGGTCTTGGTTTGGTACAGTATTCAAGATAATCTAGGCTTTGTGATCAACCTAATTTCTCACTTCAGTTTCCATAGTATCAGGCAATAATGTGGAAGGGTTCACATTCATACATCTAGAGATTGTCACATTTTCTGCTCCCAGAATGTTTTTTTCGTATTTCGTCACCCTATTGTTCGTCAGGTACTGTGTTTTCGTCCTAGTAGGGAGAATCTCCACAGAATGAGGTACATACACCCTCACAGGAAATCCCATCACTATTCCTTCACTTTGCTCTAGACTGACGCTTGTAGCTGCTACTGATTTCAGACAACCTGGCAATGCCTTTGCAACAGGGTCCAAAACCGCTGAGAAATACGCAATAGGCTTTCTCAGTTTTCCATGTCTCTGAATCAGTACTGACAATGCACATCCTTCTCGTTCACTGCAGTACAATTCAAACTCTTTTTCATAGTCAGGCATCCCTTAAGCTGGTGCTTCACATATGCTCGTTTTCAGTTGTTCAAATGCTTCCATTTCAGTTTTAGTCAGAACTATAGGGTCTCTGATATCTGCTCGGGTTAATCTCTGCAATGGCTTGGCAATCAGTGAGAATCCACTAATCCACTGTCTACAGTAACCCACCATTCCCAGAAACATCCTCACTTGTCTTTTGGTTTTCGGTGGCTGCAATCCTTGTATCATTTTAATCCTTTCTACAGTGACTTGTCTGATTCCTTTGGCAATCTTATGACCTAAGTATTGCACTTCCTTCTGACAAAATTGTAATTTTGACGGAGACACTTTATGTCCTTCTTCGGCAAATGATTCAACAATGCAATGGTATCTGTTACACATGCATCTTTTCTCTTCGATGCCACTAGGAGATCATCGATATATTGAACCAATAGAGACTCTCCAGGCATGCCCAAACTTTCTAATGATTTCTTTAGCAACTGATTAAAGATAGATGGACTTTCATTATACTCTTGAGGAATTCAGCACCATGCCAAAATACGATCTCCGAATCTGAAAGCAAAAATTGGCTGGCTTTCTGGGTGCAATGGAACTGTAAAGAACGCATTACACAGATCGATCACAGTGTACCAGTCTGCATCATGGGGAATTAGATATAGAATCACTGCTGGATTTGGTACAATCGGACAACATGGGACAACTATTTTATTTACCTTTCTAAGGTCTTGTACAATCCTAAATGTTCCGTTTGGCTTTTTCAATCCCATTATTGGTGAATTACAAGGACTACTCTCTATATTCCTTGCTCAATCATTTTGTTTATCACTGCAGTTATTCCTTCAATTATTTCTGCCATCATTTTATCCTGAGAATTTTCGGGTAACTCACACCTCCTTTTATAGTGACTTTTACAGGATCTACATCTTTCATCAACCCAATATCTTCTCCTGTGAAATCCCACACCTTTTCTGTCACTACCTTTTTCAATTCATCCGCTATCTTCTCTCAATCAAACACAGGAAACAATTTATTTTGTTCTGCCTCAATCATAAGCATGGTCATTTTGTATAGACTATCTTCATCTGGGGTTTGCAATTCTATGCCATCCAGTGAACAGTATATGGCACAGTTCATTTTACACAAAATGTCTCGTCCTAACAGATTTACGGGGCTACTATCACACACCACAAATCGGTGCATGTCTTTAAAATTTCCAATTTCCACCTCAACTGGTTGTGTTAAAGATGTTTAATCTGTCTATTAGTTACACCTACAACTTGGATGTAGTTTCCCGAGAGAGAAAGATTTTGGACTTCTACTGACCTAACAGTAGAACGGGTAGCACCTGTGTCCACCAGTAAAGTTATTTCTACATCATTCACTTTTCCGTTTACAAATGGACCAGACGGATCTATCTCAAGAGTGGCTCCAAGCACACACTCTTCTCCCTCTCTCAGGCACTGTCAAAAACTTTCATCCGACTCAATTCCACCCTCTTCTTGCAACCAATACTGAGGACTCACATTCACTCTAGGTGATCTGTTTACCTGCTCGACTCCGCTGAATCCTGTCTCTGCACTGTATCTCTGTTGATTTACACTGTGTGGAAGTGGCGGTTTTGGCACCTGACTTTGCTGATTAACTATCTGCTGCTGTTACGGTTGCTGTTGAATTACCTCAGCCTCCACCTGTTGATTCAATGATGTATTTTCGGGCTTAACTCTTGGTGGATACTTACATTCTTTTACATTCTTTTCTCCAATGCCCTATTCTGCCGCAATTATGACAAGGGAGCTTTTTCTTAAGCTCTTCTATATTCCCTACCAATCTTGTTTTGTTAAAATTTCCTTTAAATTTTCCTTGGCTCTCTGTATTTTTATTCTCCAATTGTGCTACTTGGTGTTCAGCCACTTTCACTTGCGCCCACATAGCTTTCTCTTTTAACTTCTTTTGTTTGGCATCAATTTCTGCACTACAATATTTGGCTTTTCTCAAAACATCGTCCACAGATCCTGACTGCCATACTATCATAGTATGCCTGATCATGTCTCCGATTTCTGGCCTTAATCCATATACGAATCGATATATAAAGTGACTCGTGTTTTTTTCACTCAACTCTTCATGTCAACTGTATTGTTTAAATACCAACAACAATCTTTCATAAAATGAATGTACGGATTCCTTTGGTTCCTGCGTAGTTCTGTCTATTTTAACCCAATCTGGTTCTTTTGGCGGAATTGTATTCTTCAAAAACACTATCACTTGTTCGTATTTTCTCATTACTTCAGGTGACGGAGCACCTGTTACTTTGTCTCGAGGATACTCTTCCCTCGGCCAATTTACAGATATTTTGCACTCAGTCCACAAGTCTGCTGGCACAACTATGTCTAATAATCCATCCAGATCAACCCATAGTACTTTTGAAACTTTTACAAATCGATCTACCTGTCGATACCACTCTAGTGGCTTTTCTCTCAATCTGGGGAAATCATTTGTAAATGATAATATGTCCTGTCTACTCCAAGGAACATGCACATATCCTCCTCCTGGTATTTCTCTCATAGGAAATTCATTCTCTGCCTGGGAATGCTAATGTAGATTTATCACTAACCTCTTCTTTCTTCTTTGCCCATTTCACTCTCCACTTATTCACATCTCCCCATTTTCTTAGCAGCACAATTAATTCTTTAAAATGAGTTATTCTTCCAGCTGTATTCATATTTTCAATGTCTTTTTCTGAAAAGTCTACTCTATACGTCTTCTGCAACGTTTTACATTTTGTGAAATCTACATTTAATTCACTGGCACATCCTTCCAGCTGATCATGTACAGATTTTGTTTTCCAAGTAATACTTTTACACATGAACATCAATTCGTCATCTTGATAGGCTTTTAATCCGTCTGTTCCAATTGTTCCAATAATTAATTCTTCCATATCGACCTTTAATCTTGCAACATCTAATACTTTGGGTTCGTTCTCTTTTAATTTCAAAGTTTTAAGCCAATCACTTAATTCTTGTTCCGCCGGACCTATCAGGGTTTGTGTTAAGTCTATTTTCTCAGTACTCTTTTCAGGTGTAGCAGAATCTGATTCTGCTCCGGTTGCATAGTTATAGGGTGAACTCTGATTAAAAGTCAAGTCAGGCGGATTAACATTACTTGCTCGTCTGATTTCTGACAAGTCTGGATAAATATTTTCTTTTACTTTTTGCAAACTTTGCAGTAAAGGGATTGTTAAACTTGGCTCTTTTATTCTTTGGTTCTCAAACACTGGAATTACAGGTCCTATTGTTACTGGAACTGTTACTGCTTCTATATTTTTCGTAAGCTCTTGTATCTTTTCTGTCAATTCATTTGTAGATCGTATATACTCAGCAGTACTAGTTTGTTCCTCCACTCGTTTTTCTTCTCTACTTACACTTCCTCTGTCATCATTCTGTTTGGGAGTACCAGTAAGTCTAGTTTCTGTCATTGAGGTATTTGGGTTATTTCTCACTTCTAGTCTCTCTGGTACATCTCTAAAATTTGAAAATTGCCTTGGGGTTTCATTAATTCTGCCTTCTACTGGCGGAGTGTTAGGTGTAGTCCATAAAGAACCTGGTTGATATGGGGGCGGTCTCCTATTTAATATCTCTTCCAGTACAGCATCCTCTGATTCACTATCACCATAACCTGTTTCCACATTTTTTTTCTTCTCTGTACATTTCCGCCCTTCATACTCATCCACTAGTCTAACTGGAAACATGCCATCACACATGTCTGCATTTCTCCATCTGCGCATTCTACTCTCATGTGTTTCTCCCCATAGATTACGAAATCTACCTCTCGGTCTGATATGTCCTTTCAATCTTTCGTTTTCTAATTCATGCATCTCATCTTCCCATTCAACTAAAGCCTCAAACTGAGTCGGTCTAGGTCTTGGGTCAAGATTCCTCATCTTTTCTCTCAAATTTCCCAAAACTGCCACATCAAAAGATCCTCCTTCCAGAAAAGCTAACACACAATCATTTCTGGTATACCTTGCCCAATTCTCTAGCCAAACACAGGTATGGTAACCATATTTTGACAACATATAGGAAGCAGGCGTTTTTGGCGGAGGAAGTAATTTTCCCTCTCTTGGGACTATCGCCTTGTCTTTCACAAACATATTTTTCAATTTCTTAAACCAGGGGTTTGAAGGTTTCTTCTTTTCCTCTTCGTAATAGTAATCCATTTTTCTGTAAATTCCCTATCTTTCAAAAGATCGGGTACTTTTCTGTTGCTGTTCCGTAACACCAATCTATCACAGCGCGGTTTACACTAGCGTACCAATTAGAACAAGATACGTCTCCTTAGTGCTTAACCAATAACTTCTCTGCTTTTCGTGATGCACCAATCAGCCCTTACTCTGTCTTGGTCACGAGAACCAATCCCAGCGCGGCACTTTTGACGTCACCAGCGCTCAGGCTTCTGCAGCGCCGACTGACACCTCCTCTACAAGGTTTATCGAGAAGCCGTATTTACAAAATATACAACTGAATCTGTTTGTAACTTACACAAAACAACTCCATTTGTCTGTTTCGCTAAAACAAAGTGATAGATTTTCAATCGTTCAAGTATTCTGTATACTACTACAGAATTTTTTAGACTCGCCGATAAAGTAGCACAACCCTCTACCTTACCCTTCTGTCAAACAATAACTAACCCGTTTCTCTAGGAATAATACATCATACAGAGACCTCAATGCTCCTTAGAGTCTAATCCAGAGTTTTACAAGAACGCATATTGCTATATCATTTACACACGTTCACACGGAAAATCACTATTCTTTCATACAATAATACTGTATTTCCAGTAGGCAGCGCTTACCTCTACCCTACCACAGAATTTCTCTATCGTTAGTAAAGCAACACACCTACTTTACCCTTCTTCCAAGCTCGGGTTAAGTCCTACTACTCTCCCAGCGATAAGTTTTAAAACAGAATACGCAATGATCCCTATACTTAAAAGCTACAATTTCATAGACTGCCCTTCGCTATACATTTATCCTTTCACACCTAAGGTCCCTAAACTTGTGATGTGCGACGACACCACTTGGGATATGCGCAAATACCACTGTAGTATACGATGATACTACCCTTTGAAACAGACTATGCGATGTGCGACTTCACTTGCCACACTTCCTCTGCCTGCAGACAGATAACCAGCTTCCCACAACCCTCGGAAGCCTTTTCAGGACTATATATAACGTAATACAAACTCAACAAATGTTAGTCATAATTCTGTACATAAACCCTACATATCACTTTGTACATAATCCTAGCTAATTCTATACAACCAATGCTCTGCTACCAAGCTAATAACTGATGCAGCGCTACTCCGGAAATAATTTCTAATACCATAACACCTTTCCCTGAAGTACAAAATCATACATATACTCGACAGTGGGGCCCATGACACCCCAAGTCACTCACAGAATACTTCAATCCTACTTCATGGATCGGTGAAATTCAAAGGAGAGCTGCTGTATCATAGTGGGGTGTCTAAACTAAAACTGGATATTTATACTATTTACACCTGCAGTTTAAATGAGCTTACCATGGTTTTCATTTAATAAACATTTTATTTAGACATGCCACCATTAAAGTTAACGGACCTGCTAGTAAAAAATTAGGCATAGGAAAACTCAAGACCAGCTTAATTTTCCATTTATCTAATTTTGTATTAAGAGCAAATCAAACATGCCTAAAGAGTTATTCACTTTATTTATTTTCTTTATTCAAAAACGACAATTAAAGGAATAAGAATTTATTTCGGACAATTAATTTAATTTATTTCAGAAATTCAGAAATAGACACAGTCAGCTTGCATTCATTCTCGCATTCATTCTCGGCTTTATTCGCACATGCGTATTTCTCTTAGGGCCACAGTAATCGAGCGACTCCATTTTCTGATAGGCCTCACGAGTCAAAAATGGGAACTATCATAGAAAAAAACACAAATGAATGTTAATTTGAGAATTTTAGCCTTTCTGTTTACCTCCTCCTTTTCTAGGGTTTTCCCTATTAGTAGTCACCTAGCAACATAGCCACATTTAAGCATAATATACTCACTTTTCTTCATGTTTTGCCACAAAATACATAAACAAAAGCACATTTATGCAGCATTCCATTATCTCAAAGCTGCTTATTAATTTAAGACATGACAAAATCACAAAATTAGTCAATTATGATTGCAACATAAGCATAATTAGTTTCCCACGTATGTCTGTGTAGGTGCAAATTTTATTCTAAGTTGGTTAGTTTCACACGTAATTCAATTAGTTCAAATTATTATTATGGAAGTGTGATTTTACAAGGGGTACACAAAAGTTTGTTTCTCCACCATGCTCCATCAAAACCAGAAACATGCTAGCTTCCATTACTGTCATGCTTCAGTTGAAAGACACGAGTTTGCGTTCCAATGATATGCAGTCATTTCACTGCTGCCTTAAAAATGGGGATTGCCTAATGTCTCTGACTCTATCGTAAGGTTTATGCTTGCCACCACATTATTTCAGCATCTTAAGAAAGCTGCTTCCTCTCATTAAATGGTCATGCAACCCCCTTAAGCTTTATTGTGGTTGCATCCTCAGCATGTTGAGCTGTCTGCTGAATTCACAGTCGTCACCAGTGTAAGATCCAGGTGAAATGAATGCTGTCCATGCCTGGTATTTATTTACAGGTAGGTCGATTCTGAAGACACCTCAGCCACAGCCTGGTAACCATTCATATTGTTCACAAAATAATAATTAACCACACTTAATGACCTGAGCATTCTGGAACCTATTACAATGGTAGCAATAGTTAAGTATTACATGCAAATACATTTTATAAACACCAAGTGGCAGTCCTGAAGTAGGTGTGCCACAAAATCAGACGCCCTCCCGCCAACAGGTGTGAACATAGCATTCACCCAAAGCTGCTGCTGATAAGCAATCACACAAGATGAGATTGAAGCACACGAAAATCAATTGTAAGATTTGATGTAGGTATGAGGCGTGAGTCCAAAAATGTAAACAAGGTGACAGGCAGTTTATTTGTTGTCGAGTATTGATTGACTGCCTATTGATTTGAAAACATAGGTTGCCAGTTTTCAGTACAGGATAACAGCCAATATGTGTTTCGTCATATGGCCTGCGTAAATACATTGAGCTGCAAGCAATATTGCCTGGTGTTTGCAAATCAATAGACTGTCAAACAACAATCTGGAACAGATAAACTGCTATTCAGCTTGTTCTTCCTTAACCCCTCCCATGCTGGTGACGAACCCCAGCCGTCACGCCCCACGGTGGGCGTGTGCTGATGACGGCTGGGGTTCGTCACGGCCCGCCCTGTTCTTTTGTTTACCACACAGCGGTAAAATCGCGCCCGCAGCGAAGGGGTTAATGTGCCTGGGAAAATAGGGATCCTGCATGTCCATCTCAGCTCATTCCAGAATTAGGCCTAGCAGCTAACCAACACACCAAGCCTCACATGTATCATCTGGAAAAAGCAGTAGACCCGACCTCGGCACCACAAGATAGCAAGATCAGGGTACATGTGGGCCACAGAACAGCTTTCTGACCCACACTGCCTCATGATAGCAACAAAGCAGATTACTCAAGACCTAGGGAAATATCCAAAAACCCAACCAATAAAGCCCAAAGTTAGCCCAAAGAAGTCTCTAGAGAAAGGGCAAAGTCGAGGTACCTGGCGCCCCAAGGGAGAGTCACGTTGCACACCACATGCCAGGAGCTGAGAGATACATGATCTTGGGGTATGTGCCCACCAACAACACACTTAAAAGCAACATACCCCTTCCTCGCACAGTCCAGCGCATTTGTAAGTTGGGAGACGCAGCCCACACCGATGCCCTCTCCATGCATACACAAAGAGAGACAAGTTCTTGGAAAATTTGGGGCACCCATAAAACCGTAGCTAAAAACTGATGCAACCCATCCATATAATCAAAACTTTTTTCACACTAACCCAAGCACCCACTTAGGAAAAAGAGAAGGTCGGTGGGTATCAACGGCTCATAAAATAGATTAATTAACCTGATTACCAATAAGCCACCTTTAAGTTTTAACCATCAAAAAGATACTATGACTGGGGCCACATTCCGGTACCCCGCTAAATAATTGTGTAAATGAAGTGTGGAAAACACACCCTTAAGGGAAGTTCAGGAACCCTGAAGGAAAAGTAAAACGTTTAAGATGTCCCATCTACAAAGTTTTCTGAATTAACCAAAACAAACCAAGTTCTTTTCCAACAGGTCTTTAATCAAACCTCCAAGTGCACCTCCTTTCAGCTGCCACATCAACACCCCATCTAAAGTGTGCAAATCAACTTCAGCGTGAACTTTGGTGGAGTTTTAAACGAGAATTCCCAATCACAAGAGGACCGCAGACACCTCCCCTGGGTCCATACGAAGACCTGCAATATATTGAATATTCATTATTGCACTTCTATGTACCCTCTGTCTATTTTGGGTGCTGCCACACCTATACACTGTTAAAGAACTGGCCAAACGAAGTCTGCTCAGAAACTATCACAGTCCTTAGTACAAGAAATTTTATTCCGGGTAGGTGTCAATAGAAGGCAGACTGAGGGGATACAAGTCATCCCGCTTGGTTTTTTCTTTCAGCCGAAGACGATGATCAATAAAAATTACATTCCCTAAAGCACTTCCCCCCCCAAATAATAGACTAAGATATCATTTGGAAGTATCAAATAGGTTCGACCCCCTTCACTCGCTAGAGGATGTGGATTGACAAACACAAGTCAGGGCGCACAGTAAAGGTGAAATTAACATCGGCCGCACCGTCCTCCAATACTCAGATGAATAGGCTCTCGTGGGTGAAAATAGGATTAGTGAACCTACGCCACCTCCCAAGGCTCCCACAGTACCACTATCTCTTTTCTTGCCTGTTGGAGGAGAAACCCCGAGTACGATTATGCCAGTGCAGGAACATAACGTTCACCTGAAAAAATCCCCGCACCCTGAATTATTATTAGTTGGAAGATCTGTGGCTAGCGATATGGCAATTGGAGAGATACGGAAGGATGAAGTTGGGCTGGGGAGGGCTGTTGTATGTGAAACCCAATCTATTTATGTCCAGGGGCGGGTGAGGGCAGCCCACTGGAACATATCTGGGCTCCAATCCAAGATCAATAACACAATTTGGAGAGGCTTTATTAGCCACTTTGACATTTTGTGTCTGCAGGAGACCTGGACATTGAAGGCAATACACCTCGACGGCTTTAAGACGTTTCATGTTCCAGCGGGCCGCTCTTGTCGTGGGAGGCATAAGGGGGGGATCTGTGTGTATATCACTAATCTTCTAGGGCATGTATGGATAAAAATGGTAAAATCGTCAAGCTTCTACCAAATTGTTGTCATCAAAGTGTCTCCATTGGTTGAATTAGTGATCATTAACATGTACAATAATCTGGACAAGGGCTCCGTTACCGATATGTCGCACGAATTAAATGAGGAACTCATGAGGTTAAGCAATACAGCAAGGAGGGATTCCATTATTATATGGGGTGGGGATTTTAACAATAACATCTGCACACAAGTCTCGTGTGGGTTCTGGGATCCGGAGGACGAGGACCTGGACCAACGGGCACACTTTAACCACTCAAGCGGGGGGACAGTTTTAATGAAGTTATGGCAACTCACAACCTAGGTTTTGCAAACATCTTGTGCTCTCCACCCGTAGAATTCAGTCCCACGTTCATAGGCGGGGGGTCATAGCACCTTGATAGACTTTATTATCCTTTCAAAGTGTTATGCGACCTGGGCAGCGGATTTTGTCACACACACAGTTGGGATTAGCGACCATCTTCCGCTTAGTATTAATATCACATTACCCTGCAATAAGGCTAGCTCTCTGGTTGAGAGACTAGCCTGGACCAAAGGGTGTGAATTGGAACGCCAAAATGGCTACTCATTACGCTGGGCAAACAGTGACCCGGAGGCCTTGAACCTGAAAATAATGACCCAAGCAAAAACTCCAATAATTAAATGCCTGAAAGAAGAGCCATCGCATATAGATATATTGGGTTCCTTTTTTGATATTACCAGGGTAATACAAAAAACTCTGACTCGCCCATGTAGGGAGCTTAAACCTTTTAAAAATGGCTGGTTTGACACTAATTGCACCTAAGCCCACACTTTGCTAGAAGCGGCACTACAAAGAACACCAAGGGATAGTGAGGAAGTCAGGTCACGAAGGACGGCATACAATTTAGCGAGAAGTAGGCGCAAGAGGGAAATTAAGGATAAGGCCTGGACCAATTTATATGAAGCCTCTCAAAGGATGGATTCCTCCCCTTTTTGGAGTACTGTCAAGGCACCATTTTTTAGGACAGGGGAAGATGCAAGACTTGCAGCAATAAAAAATAGCAAAGGAGGCAAAGCGCCGGACCCGGACGGGACCCCAATCGATCTATACAAATACTCAACCGAACTCTGGGTCCCATTACTAACTCATGTCCTTGCAGGCAGCTTGGAGAGGGGTTTTATTAGATCCTGGTCCGAGTCTAAAATCATTCCCATCTTTAAAAAAGGGGACCGGGAAAATCCTGCAAGCTACCGCCCCATATCCTTGCTCGATTCTTTTATGAAAGTCACTGGCAGGGGGATTCTTAATCGCTTACAACAATGGGCGGAAGCCAACAGTGTCCTTAGTCCATTCCAATATGGGTTTAGGGATGGGCGGGGCACTGTAGAGCAAGTATTGAATTTTTCCATCCTACATGGGAAATACACTCAGGCCAAGAGTGGTAAATTTTTTGTGGTCTTTGTCGACTTAACCGCGGCATTTGACTCTGTAGTTCACAGTCGGTTATGGCAGATTTTAGCAGACCTAAAGGTAGAGAAAGCACTTATATTATTTTTATGACAACTTTATGCAGGGTCTACTGCCACGGTGAGGATCGATTTAAAAGGGGAATGTACCGAGCCTTTCCGTGTAAGAAAAGGAGTTAGGCAAGGCTGCGTCCTTTCCCCGTTCCTATTTTCTTTATATACTAATGACTTGGAAAAGGGACTGGTGGCCAAAGTAAGAGACTCCCTGTAGATTAAAAATAACCAGATTGTTTCGCTCTTATATGCTGATGACGCCGTTTTAATGGCGAGAACCCAAATTGGTCTTCAGAGGGCCTTAGACACCTATATAGATTTTATGGATAATCGGGGACTGAAACTTAACGTCAAGAAAACTTTTGCGATGTCCTGCGTGAATGGTAAAAATAGACCTTGTCCCCTGGTTGCCGGGAGTGAAAAAATAGCTCCTACTAAAAGATTTTCTTATTTAGGTATCCTTTTAGAGGATTCAGGATCCTGGGGACCAGCTATAAAAAACAGAGCACTGCTGTTTAAAAGATCAGTAGCAGCAAAGGCCTCCTGAAATCTTATTAAAAATGTATCATGTTAAATGTATAAGTATTGCTACATTTGGAACAGGTGTCTGGGGGTTTGGTGACGCTTCACCTAGTCAACGGGTAGAAAACGCATTTTTTAAGATTTATTTTAGTCACGCCTCAAAGTACAGCTTTTTTTAACTGTCACAGCGAACTGGGGATTCGCTATATTAGTGACGTAATCAAAATGCAACCCCTACTGCTGTGGCACAGAGTCTAGACCTCAGTTGATCTAGTTTTAAACCAAGAAATAATCAAAGATTCTATGGGTTTAGACCGGGTCTCAAGGATCCCATGGTTAAATTATATTTATAACCTCACTAAAGATATGGGGAGGACCGTGTTTTATAGTAATCCAGTCTCCTTAAATACTATTACCAGGAAGGAGTTAAAGGCACTTTGTTGTTATCATTTCGAGTCACTAAGGTTAGGGGCAGAGCTAAACAAAAAAACTGTAATTCAATACCAGCTCACCCTGGTCTCAACCACAATTCAACCTTTTCTGGTCTGGTGTCAAGAGGGTTATGATCGATACATCTTGACCAGATTTAGATTCGATTTTATTTTTTGATTGATTAACTTTCCTAATATTAATGATTGGTCTAGAAATCTTTGTAAATGTCCGTGTGATAACCAATCAGAACAATCTACTGTCCACGTGATCTTTTTTGTATGTTTTACTCCTTAGAAAGGACAAAATGGATTAATCCTTTTTAAAACAGGGTTTATGGCAACAATGCAGACCGGCCCTAGTATTTTTAAAATTATTAAATGATATGTATTGTGTTGGTATAATGATAGGTTTTTAAAAAAGTATCTTGAGGAAAAGGAAAAGTTTAATCTGTTCTTAAAATGTTTTTATGGTCACATAATTGAAATGATTTGTAACTTTCTTGACTATCAATTGATGATGAACTGTCGCTTTTATGATTTTATAAACATGTGTAAAATCGAATAAAGCTTTCTACTACTTGTGTGGGGATCTCTCCCATGTAATTTACAATGACACAAACCTCAACACTAGCATTCCACATGCATTACACAGCGCTCTTTTACACAACATGTGGTATCAGCACATGGCAGCCATGGGCTTCAAGACATCAGCCAGGTTCTGCTACGTCTGTTCACTGATACCGCACACAGTAGGCACAAGCAGACTTTACTTATCCCAAGAGGCAAAATGCCTTCGCCACTTATACCTTTTCAGAAACAGGGACACAATCCAGCCCTACAAGGTAGAGCCCTACAGGGTAGTAGTGAATCTAACCTGATACAAGACCAACCCAATGGCTCTATACCTTTTCACCGACCCTAGCGATATCCAAATTGAGCTAGACAGGATGGGCACCATAGGGGAGGATACTGTTGGGCCCTGGGACTCCCCAGAAAAGAGATTTTTGGAGGTAGCAAAAACCCCAACCCAATACACAAACACATCCGCTACTGCCTCCATTGTGGTCCAAGGTTGGCCCATAGCATATCTAAGGCAGTGTTCTTTTACAACAAGTAGACCCCAGACACTGAGTTCCTGTGTAGGGCCATCCAGCGTGATGATACAAAGGGAAATGAGTTTCATAAGGGTGGGTTAAACCAAAGCATTGACCCCCATGTCATGAAATCTAGGATACTGAGGTGGGTGGATACACTTGGCTAGAAGGTAAGGGGCAACCCCTAACTGTACGGAAACTTACACTGTATTCCTTGTGCTTCAGATGTAAAGGAACGCTTAAACTAGGCACGAATTAGAACTGCGTCTTGATCGTGCACAATACAGATATACAATAGGGCATCTCCACGCTGATGGATATCTACTGGCATTGTGGCGAGCTTGCCTACACTCAGCTCGTTCTCAGACTCTGCTCCCTGGTCGCCATACACAACCCTACCTTTGTAGTTTACGTAGAAGAATTATGGGACTTGTACCAGCATCCTCTAAGGAGGAAGACGACCTAGCTGCATCCGGCTCGTGAAAAAAGAACTGTCAATTATTTTGGCTGAACTCAGTACAAAAACATTCCAAAATAATTCAGACTTGTTCTCGAACACACAAGTGTCGACGGGAGGGTCCATGCACTTCTTCACATTGCAGACGAAAGCTAATGCCCACTGGCTTCAGATAACCAGATGGGAAATGCTTGGGATGATGAACAGCACTGAGTTCGGCCTAAATTTAATCAAAGAAAAACTGAGAGCCATCTGCCTCATGGTGATGCAGCATCAGTATGTGTTAGACTTAATGACCGCGATGAAGGAAGGGGTGTGTGCCAAGATTGGTGCGTTCTCCTGCACGTTTATTCCAGGGAATGACCTAGATGATGGGACATTGGAACTTGCCATCCAAGCACCGTACCGTTTACAAAGAGACGTGTGAGAAGGGAGGTGTCCCTGAGCAAGAGTAGCTCTACAATTGGTTCTCCTGTCTCCCCCGGTGAAGTTATGGTCTGTGCTCATTGTTTTTTTAAATCTTTTTTATTGCTTTTCAAAAAATACAAACAAACGAAAATAATCATACTTCACGATATCCCCATACAAAAATAGTTATGAATGGTATCCCCACTGCAATAACAGCTAAACCCCTAATCGTCAAATTATCACAACATCAAAAAATAAAACCCCATGACACAATTGATCAATTACATATTGTTACACTGGAAGACGAGTACACCACAGTGTCATTGCACACATACTGCGACCCCAACCAGCCTTGCGTTTTACCATGCACCAACTAGTCCAGTTCACTCTGCTCTTCCGCTGTTGCTCTCTTCTGCAGAGATTGCCTCAACGGTTCCCATATATCCTTTGGCCTTGATACTGTAGGTAGTTCCTCTACAAATGTTTCCAAATTTTCTTTGCAATTCACCAAATCTTTGATCCAATGTTCTATTTTTGGGGAGAGCTTCCCGCCCCATGTAATGGCTACCCTCTGCTTAGCCATGAGCAGTGCTAGCCGCACAAATCTGCCTTTCACCCCCTTCGCATGTGGAATACAACACAACAGACATACAAGTGGGGTACACTGCAACTCCAGCCCGACATCTCCACCAAATCCTGTACCACCAGGGTGTACTCAGCCACCTTTCTACACCCCCATGCAAGATGCAAGAAATCAGCGTCATGTTTGCCACATCTCACACAACAGCTAGATTCACGTAACCCATATCAATGCAACCTTGCTGGAGTATAGTACACCTGATGTATATATTTAAAATGTATTATGCCTAAGTGTCAGGCTCCACCGTTCGATCCTCAGGATGGTGTAGATGTTGTTAAGAAGCCCACCTCTAGATCGCCCCAAATCTGGCTCGTGATACAACACAGACTTAGAGGAAATCAAGCGAGGGGCGCTGGGAGGGAAAGGGACAGCGGGGAGGGAGATCTTGTGGGAGACAAAAGAATGAAACAATCGTAAATATCACTCTGCTACTTAAAGTACAAACAATAAAAACAGTACCACAATTAAGTCCTTCCCCTCACCTGTAAAGTAAAATACGTTGTGCTGTAACCATAGAAGAGCGAAGAGTGCAGTATAAAACCGCTTCACACTCTATGAAAGTAATACCAAAAGACAATGAACACAAAATTATCCGCTGTAACTGTGTACAAGTGTCACACTTCATGTATATCTTAAGCAGAGCATGCATACCATAACAACTGAGGTGTGAGGCTTAGCCTTATCTCTCCGGGAGCACTGACCCCCCTTACTCTCTCCTGTAATATAGAAACAAAGGAAATGTTGAAGTCTCGTAACCCAAGACCACAGTGAGCAACACGAAGAATGAGTTCATAAACAAGAGCACATCCGGGGGTATGCTTATAGGTAAGTATTTAGTCTTTAGTAAATTAACACAGTTCGAAATGTAAGGTAACCAATAGATCTGGCGTTATCCCCACGTGAGAAATCTCACTAAAATGCCATAGTAGAAAATCTCTTTGCTGAAGACCTTTAAACAGTTTCTCTGCCTGAGACCGTGAGGGGGGGTCTCATCTACTAGAGGAGAGTTCCAGACCCGATTCGGCTCTGCATGAGACCGTTGGAAATCACGGTCTCCTCCAACAGAGGAATCGGTCTGGACTCGCAACAAGCACTGAAACAAAGCACCGCTCTCGGAGAACACCAAGCGGTCAACGGGAACCCCGAGTGATTTCACCCGGCTGGAAGCGATCTTAGGGATGGTGCAGGTGCACCCTTACTGCCTCTCCGATGTTCGCTAGAAAAGATGCTGGCTGGAATCCACCAACAACACCGGTCACTGTAGAATTATCGGCACTCTCTTCCTCGGGCACCGCCATGATATTGCGGTCGCGGAGATGACGCCGCTCACGTGCTAAGTGCCCCGCAAGGAGTCTGTGTAATGTAGTTCTGCCAGCTCCCGTACTCCGACGGCAAACAGTGATTGCCGGTAGCCTAAGCCTGACAGAACATCCCTCTTCCGACATTCACTCTTTGCCAGAAGGCTTGTCAGGGTGTAAGCGATGGAATTGAGCCAGATAGCGAGGAGCGTGAATAGCATCCTGGGGCTCCCACGAGTCCTCCTCCAGGCCATAGCGTTTCCAAGACACCAGGTACCAGACCTTCCCCCTCACCCTTTTGGAATCCAGAATCCCTTTCACCTCGTATTCCCTCTCATGCTGCACCCAGATAGGAACAGGAGCTTTTTTCACAGGACGGGCAGAGGGTTTCAGCAGTGACATATGGAACACTGGATGGATACGGAAGTGGGCAGGTAATCGCAGTTTGACTGACACAGGGTTGATCTGTTTGACCACTCTGTAGGGGCCAATATATTTGGGGTTGAACACGCTGTGTCTTTTAAACTTAATGTTCCTGGTGGACAACCACACCCAATCCCCCTGTTGGTTACTTATCCCCGGTCGACGGTGTTTGTCGGCTTGAGCCTTGTATCCTGCCTTAGCCTTATCTAGATTCCTACGAGCCTCAGTAAAGGTTTTGCGCATCAATAGCAATCTATTGCGCAATTCCGGGAACCTGGTCACAGAGGAAGGTAGAAGAAAAGGAAGAAAAGGTGGGTTGAAACCATAAGTACAAAAGAAGGGCGTGAGTTTAGTGGAGGAGTGAATCGCGTTGTTATATGCTATCTCTGCTGTCCATAACCAATCAACCCAGGCATCAGTGGTGGTGTCCACAAAACATCTGAAATACTGTTTGAGTGTTTGGTTCAACCTCTCGGTCTGACCGTCTGTTTGAGGATGGAAGCTTGTGGAGAGGGAAGAAGAGATCTGCAATTTAGCGCACCAAGCCCTCCAAAACCCTGCAGTAAACTGAGCGCCCCTGTCTGAAACGATGACCCTAGGGAGGCCATGGAGTCGAACAACATGGTTTAGTTGAATGTGTGCCAACTGGACTGAGGAGGGAGCTTGCTTACAGGCAACAAAATGGCCCATTTTAGTCAAATAGTCTATGACCACTACAATATCGGTCTTTCCTTGATCCTTAGGAAGCCCTACAACAAAATCCACAGAAAACCTTTCCCATGTCAATTCGGGTGTAGGCATTGGTTGTAGCAGTCCGTGTGGAGGTCTATGATCAGTTTTCATCTGCATGCAGGTGTTGCAGTCTCTTACCCAAGTGTATACGTTCAAACGTATGGATGGCCACCAAAATTGCCTTTGCATGGTTTCCAGAGTCTTAGTGGTTCCCATATGGCCTGCACATGGATGTGCATGACACCAGTTGAAAGCTTGTTTCCTTAGGGCGTTGTTGGCTAGAAGCACCTGTTTGCCTCTTATGGGAAGGCCTCTATGTATGCACCACTCCGGATGTCTCTTGATCCATTGTTTCCATTGGAAGGTTTGTGTTGTTTTGCCGCTGCAGGCGACCCAGCCGCCGCTGAGCCGCCCGCACTCTTCTTTCCCGCCGCTGCCTACCTGCGGCCCCGCCCACCGCCAGCCGATTGGCCCCCCGCTCCCGCCACGCAGCAGACCCTCCCTCCCGGCTCCCTTCTTATGACGCCCCCACGCACGCGCTGCGGTCACGCGCAGCGGGCGTGCCGATTGTGCGCCGAAGGAGCGCCAAAGGCAAGCCCGTCTACGCCCGTCCGCGCCGGGACCGCGCCCAGCGCCAGGACCCCTGGTCCCCACCGTCGATGCAAGACTACACGACAGACCTACGACGACGCCACTCTCAACGCACTCAATGCCGGCCGGAACCCTGCCTGCTACCGAGCCACCCCGAGACGCACCCACGGACCCTTCGCCTGCCAAGCCTGCCGATTCACCTGCTACTGCACCTGCACCGCCCCGCCAAGTCCAGCACCAGCAGCAACCACCTGAAGTGCATCCTGCTCAACACCCGCTCCGTCCACAGGCACGCCGTGGAACTCTGGGACCTGCTCGACGCGACAGCACCGGACGTCGCCTTCCTCACCGAAACCTGGATGAACGCCTCCTCAGCGCCCGACATCGCCATAGCCATCCCGGACGGATACAAGATCACCTGGAAGGTTCGCGTCAACCAGACGGGAGGAGGCATCGCCATCGTACACAAGAACACCATCCGCATCTCAACTAATTCCGACAAAACCTTCACCGCCGCCGAACACCTGCACTTCCAGATACACACTGACCCCAAGACCACCCTCCGAGGCACCCTCATCTACAGACCACCGGGACCACGCACACAATTCAGCGAATACATCGCAGACTTCATCAGCCCGCACGCCCTCCCCTCCGCCAACTCCATCCTCCTAGGAGACCTCAACTTCCACCTGGAGAACAACAACGACAGAAACACCACTGCCCTGCTGGACAACCTCGCCAACCTCGGACTCAAGCAACTGGTGAACACCCCCACCCACTACGCCGGCCACACGCTTGACCCCGTCTTCTCATCCAGCAAGCTCATCTTCTTCAGCCACGCCACCGGACTCCACTGGACCGACCACAGCTGCGTCCACTTCAGCTTCAGAAGAACTACGACCCACCACCACCCGCAACAGGTCCCCCGCCGAAGCTGGATCAAGATCACCGCCGAGCAGCTCACCGCCTCCCTCAGCCAGAACACTCCCACCAGCACAACGGACCCCAACAAAGCAGCCAGCAACCTCACAAAGGGGCTGACCGCCTGCGCCGATGACCTCGCACCACTAAAGAACCCTCCCAGCAGACCCGGCAGCAAGAAAACCCCCTGGTTCACCGACGAACTCAAGGAATCCAAGAAGAACTGCCGCACCCTCGAGAAAGCCTGGCGGCTCGACCAGACCACAGACAACAGGACCGCCCTCAAGCACGCCACCCGCAAACACCATCAGATGATCCGCGCCACCAAGAAGACGGCACTCAAAGAACGACTGGACAACAATGCCCACGACAGCAAGGAACTCTTCAGCATCGTCAAAGAGTTCTCCAACCCCAGCGCCGGAAACAACAACATCACTCCCTCGCAAGACCTCTGCAACTCACTCGCCTCGTTCTTCCACCGCAAGATCGCCGACATACACAACAGCTTCGACGCACAGACCACGCACCCTACCACCGAACCAACGCCCGCCACCACCACCCTCTGCAACTGGACCCCGATCAGCACCGAAGACACCACCCGCACGATGAACTCCATCCACTCCGGATCACCAACCGACCCGTGCCCACACCACGTCTTCAACAAAGCCGACGCCATCATTGCACCCCATCTCCGAGACACCATCAACTCCTCCTTCCACACCGCCATCTTCCCGGAGAGCTGGAAGCACGCCGAGCTGACCGCTCTCCTGAAGAAACCAACGGCGGGCCCCGCCGACCTCAAGAACTACCGTCCCATCTCGCTCCTTCCATTTCCGGCCAAAGTCATCGAGAAGACCGTCAACAAACAGCTTGCCGCCTTCCTCGAGACGAACGGATCCCTCGACCCCTCGCACTCCGGATTTCGGGCCAACCACAGCACCGAGACCGCCCTAATCGCAGCCACCGACGACATCAGACCCCTGATCGACAACGGGGAAACAATGGCCCTCATCCTCCTGGACCTCTCTGCGGCGTTCAACACTGTCTACTACCACACCCTAGTGAAGCGCCTCAGCAACATCGGAATCCGAGAGAAAGCGCTGGAGTGGATCATCTCGTTCCTCACCGGAAGAACCCAGAGAGTCTGCCTCCCTCCGTTCAGATCCGAGGCCACCAAAGTCATCTGCGGCGTACCACAAGGATCTTCACTCAGTCCAACCCTCTTCAACGTCTACATGAGCCCCCTCGCAGCCATCGCACGCCAACAAAACCTCAACATCATCTCCTACGCCGACGACACCCAGCTCATCCTCTCCCTCACCAACGACCCCACCACCGCCAGAGCCAACCTACACGAAGGGATGAAAGACGTCGCCGACTGGATGAGGAACAGCCGCCTTAAACTGAACTCAGACAAGACGGAAGTCCTCATCCTGGGATCATCACCCTCCGCCTGGGACGACTCCTGGTGGCCCCCGGCCCTGGGCACCGCTCCCAAACCAACGGACATCGCACGCAACCTGGGCTTCATCCTGGACTCCTCCCTGTCAATGACCAGACAAGTCAACGCCGTCTCATCCTCGGGATTCAACACCCTGCGCATGCTCCGCAAGATCTTCAGATGGATCCCCACTGAAACCAGGAAGACCGTCACCCAGGCACTCGTCACCAGCCGACTGGACTACGGGAACACCCTCTATGCTGGAACTACAGCCAAACTTCAAAAAAGACTCCAACGCATCCAGAACGCCTCCGCACGACTTATCCTGGACATCCCCCGACACAGCCACATCACCGGACACCTGAGAAACCTGCACTGGCTCCCCGTCAGCAAGAGAATCGCGTTCAGACTCCTCACCCACGCACACAAGGCTCTCCACGACCTGGGCCCCAAGTACCTCAACGACCGCATGACCTTCTACACGCCCACCCGCCAGCTACGATCGACCAGCCACGCACTCGCCACCGTACCACGGATCCGCAGAGCCACCGCCAGAGGAAGATCCTTCGCCTACCTGGCAGCCAAGACTTGGAACTCCCTCCTCACCCACCTTCAGCGAACCCAAGACTATCTCTCCTTCAGGAAGCAGTTCAAGACCTGGCTGTTCGAGCAGTAACATACCCCTCTCCCCCAGCGCCTTGAGACCCTCCCGGGTGAGTAGCGCGCTATACAAATGCTGTGATTGATTGATTGATTGATTATCCCTTTCCGTATCTTCGATAGAAAGTCTTTGGTTTGGACCACTCCTAACACCTTACTGGGTTCGATGATGGCCCTCTCTGTAGGTATTCCGCCAACACCCCCTTGCTCTTGGCGCGTGAGTGCGTCTGCTTTCTTATTATCCATTCCCGGACGGAAGGTGACAACGAAGCGGTATTCTGCGAAAAACAACATCGACCGGAGCTGCCTCGGGGTAAGGTGTCTTGCTGCCCTCATGTACTGCAGGTTCCTGTGGTCAGTAAAAACCGTAACTGGGTGCGACGCCCCCATAAGCCAATGTCTCCATTCCAAGAAAGAGTCCCTGATCGCCAATAGCTCCTTTTCTGCTATGGTATAATGCTGCTCTGATGTGTTCAGCTTCCGGGACATAAAAGCGATTGGATGGAGGTATCCTGTGGTAGCATGCCGTTGGGATAGTACAGCCCCTATTGCGATGTCGGAGGCATCCGCTTCCACGAAGAAGGGCAACTTAGGGTTGGCATGTACCAGGACAGGAGCCGAGGTGAAAGCTACTTTTAGCTGTTCAAAAGCTTCTTGTACGTCCGTTATCCATACAAACGGAGTGTTCTTCCTGGTTAACCGGGTGAGAGGAACTACGAGGTTGGAAAAATGGCCTATGAATGGCCGATAGAAATTGGCAAAGCCCAACAGGCTTTGGATATCCTTGATCGCTTTGGGGCGAGGCCAGTCCAAGATTGCTTGCACCTTCCTCTCGGCCATGACTTGACCTGTGGGGGTGAGCATCACTCCAAAGAACTCCACCGTTTGAACATGGAACTCGCATTTCGTGATTTTGCAGAAAAGATGGTGTTCTTGTAAGGCCTGCAGGACTCTTCGTACATGTGGGATGTGATCTTCTAAGGAGTCCGAGTAGATAAGAATTTCGTCTATATATACGACTACGAAGATATCCAGGAAGTCGCGCAGCGCTTCATTTAGAAAGAATTGAAAAGCGGCTGGGGCATTGCACAGCCCAAAGGGCATCACTAGATATTCGAATAGCCCGAACCAGCGTCTTAAAGGCCGTTTTCCATTCCTCCCCTTTTTGCATGCGGACGAGGTGGTAGGCCCCCCTAAGATCAAGTTTGGTGTAAATACATGCGTGACGAACCTGTTCTAGCAACACCGGTATCAATGGGAGTGGATATTGATTCTTGACAGTAATCGCATTCAACGCCCTGAAGTCGATACAGCACCTCAATTCCCCGTTGTCCTTTGAGATGAAAAAGAGGGGCGATGCTGCGGGAGACCTTGACGGGCGTATGAACCCCAACTCCAGGAGCTTATCCAAATAGCTTCTTAGATGTTGGTTCTCTGGTTGAGTCAAAGCGTATATCCTGCCGCAGGGCACCACCGCTCCCGGGACCAGGTCAATGCGGCAGTCATATTCTCTGTGAGGCGGCAGCACCTCTGCCTGGGTTTCGCTGAATACTTTGACTAAATCGTGGTAAGGTGATGGAAGTTCTACCTCCTTTTCTGCGGCCGTGGCCGTACCGATGGTAGTATGGTTTTCATATGACAGTTTGTCTGACAATAGCACGACTGCAACTGCAGGGTGTGTTCAGTCCAGTTGATCCCCGGTTCATGTTTTTTCAGCCAAGGCAATCCTAAAATAACTCCATACAGAGGGGCTTGGATGATATTAAACGAGAGCATTTCTCGGTGGTATCCTTCATAAATCAGCTCGTACTCCTGGGTATGTTGGCAGATAGGACCGGATTCTAACTCATGCCCATCGACCGCAAACACCTGTTCAGGTGTTGTCTTACACAGCAACCGTACCCCCAAACGTACAGCTTCTTTACTGTCCATAAAACATCCTGTTGCCCCTGAATCCACATTGGCACGAAGACTCTTAGTTTCTTGGTTGATACAGATCTCCATGGAGATGAAAAAATGATCAGGGTCCCGGAATTCATCGGTGTCCACAGAAGGGATGATACAAGTGCTTGAGCTGATCCCTTCAGTTCCACTCAAGCATTGGAGTTTTCCACCCCCTTCTCGACTACCGCCATCTAGCCAAGACGGACTCGACCGGTTTTGGGTTTCACTGGGCATTCCCTGAGAAAATGACCTTTTTTGCCACAGTATAAACACAGCCCCTGTTTCCTCCGATGGTCTCTTTCGCTTAATGTGAGAGAAGCCCGTACCGTTCCTACCACCATGGTTTTGGATTTTCTCTTCGATTTCTCTACTGTATGTCCCTTGTCTAGAAAGGAGGGTTCAGTTCTTTTGTGATCCCCTTTCCGTTCCCCGAATCGATGATCCAGTCGGAGGGCTAGATCAATAAGGGGCGCACACGTTTGTGGTTGAGGGTCCACTTGCGCCAGAACATCTTTCATTTCTTCCGTAAGACCTTGGTAAAATATCACGGATTGTTTAGCTTCAGGCCAATCCGTTTCGGCGACCAACCTCCGAAAGTGATTCAGGTAGGTAACCAAGTCATTAGAGCCTTATCTGAGTTTCAACAGATCTTTATCTGCAGAGAAGGTTTCAGCCCGCCGATCGAATGTTTTCTCAAAGGCAGCACAGAAGGAATGCCAGTCAAAGAGCATGGCATCTTCTCCCCTCACTATCGGAACTGCCCATTGCGCTGCCCCCCCCCCCCCCCCCCCCCCCCCCAGATAAGAAATAAGAAAAGCCACTCGGGCCTGGTTGGTTAGAAAAAGTTTGGGTTTACACGCAAAGTGGAGCATGACTTGGGTCATGAACACCTGTACCTTCTTTTTATCCCCAAAAAACCTTTCAGGAGGGGCTAGAGGGACTTAGACGGGCATTTCCACAACCACTGATGCCGGGGGAGGGGGAGCCCCTGCATCAAAGGGGTTACGTTGCATCAAATCTACCCTTGTCTGTAGAAACTCTGTTTCTTGGCGGGAGGCTGCTAGCTCTGTTTGTACCAATACTAAAGCCGCTAACACATCATCTAGGGTAGCCATTTTTAACTATCTCCACCACCGGGAGGAAATATGTTTGGTGGGCCGATAATTCTGTCAGGCTCCACCGTTCGATCCTCAAGATGGTGTAGATGTTGTTAAGAAGCCAACCTCTAGATCGCCCCAAATCTGGCTCGTGAAACAACACAGACTTAGAGGAAATCAAGCGAGGGGCGCGGGGAGGGAAGGGGACAGCGGGGAGGGAGATCTTGTGGGAGACAAAAGAATGAAACAATCTTAAATATCACTCTGCTACTTACAGTACAAACAATAACAACAGTACCACGATTAAGTCCTTCCCCTCACCTGTAAAGTAAAATACGTTGTGTTGTAACCATAGAAGAGCGAAGAGGGCAGTATAAGGCTGCTTCACACTCTATGAAAGTAATACCAAAAGACAAGGAACACAAAATTATCCGCTGTAACTGTATCAACAAAACCACCATGGGAGGTAGATCCTTCTCCTACCTAGCAGCTAAAACTTGGAACTCACTTCCCACTGACCTTCGCCTTACTCAGAACCACCTAGCATTCAGAAAACAACTCAAAACGTGGATATTCGACAAGTAACTCCCCACCCTTCTTTAAGCGCCTTGAGACCCTCTGGGTATGTAGCGCGCTATATAAATCTTTTGACTTGACTTGACTTGACTCAGGAGAGCATGCATACCATAACAACTGAGGTGCGAGGCTTAGCCTTATCTCTCCGGGAGCACTGACCCCCCTTACTCTCTCCTGTAATATAGAAACAAAGGAAATGTTGAAGTCTCGTAACCCAAGACCACAGTGAGCAACACGAAGAATGAGTTCATAAACAAGAGCACATCCGGTGGTATGCTTATAGGTAAGTATTTAGTCTTTAGTGAATTAACACAGTTCGAAATGTAAGGTAACCAATAGATCTGGCCTTATCCCCACGTGAGAAGTCTCACTAAAATGCCATCGTAGAAAATCTCTCTTTGCTGAAGACCTTTAAACAGTTTCTCTGCCTGAGACCGTGAGGGGGTCTCATCTACTAGAGGAGAGTTCCAGACCCGATTCGACTCTGCATGAGACCGTTGGAAATCACGGTCTCCTCCAACAGAGGAATCGGTCTGGACTCGCAACAAACACTGAAACAAAGCACCGCTCTCGGAGAACACCAAGTGGTCAACGGGAACCCCGAGTGATTTCACCCGGCTGGAAGCGATCTTAGGGATGGTGCAGGTGCACCCTTACCGCCTCTCCGATGTTTGCTAGAAAAGCTGCTGGCTGGAATCCGCCAACAACACCGGTCACTGTAGAATTATCGGCACTCTCTTCCTCGGGCGCCGCCATGATATTGCGGTCACGGAGATGACGCCGCTCACGTGCTACGTGCCCCTCAAGGAGTCTGGGTAATGTAGTTCTGCCAGCTCCCGTACTCCGACGGCAAACAGTGATTGCTGGTAGTCTAAGCCTGACAGTAAGTTTCCATTCATAGCAGGTGTGCCCGTTAAACTGCAGATATATTCCCAATCTTTCTCCGATATCATGGAGAGCAGACACTTATTCCATCTCACCCAGCTTCTATCTGGCTCCCTCTCATTCTCTTCCCGTATAAGTTTATATAACCTAGGAATCAGTTTCTTATTGGTGGGGTTAGTGAGCACCATCTGTAATAAGTGTAACGTGGGAGGCTCAAGGGGATAGGTGTCCTAGTGCGCTCTAATCGCATATCTAAGTCTATGCATCGCAAATCGAAACAATAGCATGGGATTACTTATGTAGTGTAGGGTGTCTGTTATGTGAAATGCCCCCTCCGGGTACAGATCTTGCATCTGCTGTAGACCTGCTTCTTTGAGAAGCCGCATCGAGCTTGTCTTGTGAGTCCCTGAGAGCGCAGCGTGGTGTTCTGTTTGCATGGCCGGTGCTTATATGGGTAGCTTATGTGCTAGACGCCCTATCGCCTGCATGCAACAACCTTTGTGTTTACCGCGTTAATTTCCGTTTTTGGGAGTCCGCGCTTCGTGTGTGTGAGAATACTATGCAGAGGGATTGGATAAGGGTCACCCTCTTCTACTGCAACATGCGGGGTAAATGTGTGCGGTCTTACCCAATAATACGCATACTGAGCATGAGCACTGAGATAGTAGTCATATAAGTCTGGAGCCCCAAACTCCCCTTTATCATAATTGCTAGTAAGAACAGACCAGCTCACTCGAGCATGTTTGCCTCCCCGGACCAGCCGAAGTAGAGTTCTGCGGAGGGTGTCAAAAAGCCCCCTCGACAGCATAACCAGGATGTTCGTGAAGAAACACAAAAACCACAGCAGGACCACCATCTTTAGCAGTGCGATACAGTCCGCCAGAGATAGTGGCAATGTCACCCAAACATCAACCTGTTGACCTAACTTGGGGCAGGCCCGGCCATAATTTTTGCATATAACTAAATCTGGATCTCGATGGATCCACACTCCAAGATATTTAATAGGTTCTGCGGACCATGCCAACAGGAACTCAACATCAAGCTGAGTTGTGGATTCCATTAGTGGGATGATGGTTGATTTTTCCCAGTTCACAGTCAAACCTGATAATGTGCCAAATCGAACATATTCCCTTAACAACTGCGCTAGATATCGAGAAGGCTCTTGAACAAACAACACCATGTCGTCCGTATACAGCAATATGGCCACTGGGCGATAGTTAAAATTAAGGGCAGTTTCCCTATGTCTCTGCCTTATGGCGCATGCCAGTGGCTCCACCGCTAGTGGGAAGAGCAACGGGGACAGGGCGCAACCTTGTCGGGTGCCCCGCTCCATGTCAAATGCGTTTGACGTCAAGTCGGCCACCCGTACACGAGCTGATAGCTGCTCGTACAATAGCATAACCCATTTTATAAAAATTAAGGGAAACCCCATACGCTGTAATACGAAGAACATATATTTCCACTCGACCAAGTTGAAGGCCTTAGCGGCATCCAACAATGCCCCATCAGCCGATAGACTCGGCTCCCACACATGGAGCATTGCGAAAATGGTCCGCAAATTGTGCGATGTAGATCGGTCAGGTATAAAACCTGACTGGTCCGGCACTATCAGGCATGGCATCAGAGGCTGTAATTTAATGGCTAGAATTTTGGCAAGTATCTTCGCATCTATATTAATCAGCGAGAGCGTCTGTAGGAGTCACACCTATCAGGAGGTTTATCCTTTTTGAGCAATGTTATAATTAGTGCTTGTCGAAGCGAGGGCGGCAGCACCCCTGAATCATGCGCTTCGGCGAATACCTCTAGTAGGTAAGGGGTAATCAAGTCTGCATATGTTTTATAAAATTCAACTGTGAGACCGTCAGGCCCTGGAGCCTTCACATTAGGTAGGGCCGAAATTGCAGCTTTGATATTGTCTGCCTCAATTGGCTGGCTGAGGTACTCCCTATGGGCATCCGACAGCCACGCGCATGCCACATCCTCTAAATAGTTCTCCATCTCAGTTGTTGTGGATCCCCCCCTAGAGGTATATAGATGAGCATAGAAGGCGCAAAACTGTTCAGTGATAGCAAGCGGATGACAATGATTTGTTCCATGGGGGTCTGTGATCTTGTCAATATGAGGTTGTTCATGGCGGTCCCTGATTTTGTTTGCCAAGTTACAACCTGCCCTCCCCCCTTCTCCATAACTACGAGCTGTGTGTCTGCGCGATATATACCGTGTCTCAGACTCAGCCAGGGTATCGTATTCCAATATGAGCTCATGCATGCGGGAAAGAGCGTCAGCCGATGGGGCAGCCGCGTAATTACGCTTCAGGTCCTGGAGTGTAGTTTCAAGTTTCGTAAGTTGGGTTTTGAAGTCCTTCAATATGCCATCAGTGGTGCCAATACACCTCCCCCGGATTGTCACTTTAAAGGCTTTCCATAAAGTGGAGGCGCTATCAACGGAACCTTTATTAATTTCAAAATATTTCTCTATCGCATCATGCACCGTAGCCTCAAATACTGGGTCTAGTAGGGCCTCCGATCGCAGCCACCACGTGAAGGGGCGATGTATTGCCATCGGGATCTTGATATCTAATTGTACCGGGTTGTGATCTGATAACGTGTGCGGTAGATTAACTACCTCTGTAACCCATTCAATCACATCCCCACCCAGCAGTCAATAATCCAGCCTAGGCCAGCTATTGTGAAGTGGTGTGGCATGTGTACCTGCTTTCACCAAGGCATTGTGCACTCTTCATACATCTAACAATCCAAATTCCAACACAGCTCTTCAAACACTTTGAGCCACCTTGGGAGTACGATTCGACAGCGGATTAGATTAATCCAGCTGAGGGTTCAGATAGGTGTTAAAATCCACCCCCCCCCCCCCCCCCCCCCCTCAAAATGTCCGCCTCCGGCCATTCTCTCAACTTGGTATACATTCTCAAAAAAGACTCAGGGTCATCTACAATAGATCCATATATGTTTACAATTGACACTAAAGAACCACCTAGTTTCCCTTGAACCATTGCACAGCACCCCTCTCCATCTACCATCTACATATGTCCGAAGTGGAGTAAACGTATGTGCTCATTGTTTATGCCAGTTTTCATTGTGTTCTTGTTTTTGTGTGGTTCCATGCAATTGTGGATTTTCTGCAGAAAAAAAACAGTCCTCACATTGGGTAGAATGCAATTAACTAGGAATGTAGTAATTTTCAAAACCGAAGAAAAACAGGCCCACAATAAAGTAACTGTCATCAATTATGGGTTAGATAGTGTAGTTGAAAATGAAACCAGAGGTAGGAATGTTAATATTGAGTCTATGTCAAAATTAATAACAATACATTCAGGTAGACAAACAAGATTGCATCTTTATTAACAGAATTGCCTGTTATGAACTTGATGTCAACCCCGACTCATGAATACATAGGCAGGTGCTGAGACCCAGGCCCGAACTCACTAATTGACAGGTCATAGGTGGGGTGGCACATAGCCGGCAGTCAAACACGCGTACAGGAAATCCCAGATAGGTGTAGCGACACCACAATGGTCCAGGTAGATTGGCCCCAGTAAAGCACACATGGCAGGAGGGGTGTGTGCGCTCCCAAAAAAACAAAGTCAAATGCCACATAAAGTTAGGAACAGATATCCATTCAGGACACAGCACACACAATACATGCGTGATCCCTTGCTCCCCATGTCGGACATCTGTACACATTACTTACTGGTCGCATTGCGTCCATGCAAGGTCAAGGCTCACCTGGATATTGTATCAGATGCATTCATTTATAACTCTACAGATGGCGGTTCGCATTCCTTACCAAAAAAGGACCAACTGAACTGTTTAAGATATTCAATGAATTGCCTATAACCTGCTCCAGAACGATTGTAAAGTTGAGACAGCCACTGACACTATGCCTGTGAGTGTGCTCCCGCTGTACTGTTTAATTAAACAAACTGTTCCTGTTTTGCCAAACACCTCCAGTCTCTTGTTTTGTCAAGGTACTTCATGTTTGAGCAAACTTTGCACTGACGTTTTAGCTCAATGGTTAAGGTTATAAATTGATGTACTACAGAAGTTTGCACAACAATTTTTTTTACTGCATCTAAAATATATTTTCCTAGATCCCACAATTGGTATTTTTAGTTTTTGAGCATATTGTGAAGTGGATGTCCCACATGGACACTAACTGCAGTGCGGCCTAGCTCCAAATGCAAAATAGATTAAGAATTATTAGAACATTGGAATGTTGGGAGTTCCATTGAAAACAATGGAGTGCTCCGGGCTTATAATGGCTGGTATAAGCCTGGAGCTCCAACATTCCAATGTTTCTTTGTTCACAGCTCCGGCTGTGAAAAAAGGCTTGAGGGAGCCTGAGGGGATTCCAATCCCCTCACACTCCCATAAGGCTTTGTTTTTTTTGTTAGAACATTCTGCCCTCAAGTGACAGAATGTTCTAATAGCCTTATAGCCCTTCCTAGCTGGGCTATACCGGCTATTAAAGTCCCTCTCCCTTGTTAAAGGCCCTCGCCTTCGGCTCTGGGCCTTTAACGCTGGAGAGGGCCTTTAATAGCTGGTATAGCCCTCTACGGCGGGCTATAAGGCTATAATATTGGGAAGATTTATCAACAAACTTAATGCAGCATACTCTCTGATATCCAGTTTCAAAGTACCATTATATACAGAGACAGAATATAGCAAAGCAGTTTTGACTTAACCTGAAATGCTTATCAAACAGGTTCTGAAGAAAGGCTGCCAGAAGACTTATAGAACAAATTTAATCTGTTACATATTGTATTAATTTTTTGATTTTAATATTTATAGTTGCTTATCACAATCTAACAAGGGAGGGAAATAAATGACTACATAATAATATTCAGAAAATTGTTCTAGTGTGGCTTCCTTTATGTTGCTCTTAAAGGTTCCCCCCCCCAATTCAGATTTGAGTAGGTTTCGTTATTATGGATAGCTAAACAATATAGTCTTTGAAGACCTACATTGATAGAGTATAATGCCCTTAGTTAACAAAAGGTTGAATAGAATGTCAATATCAGAATTTAATAAGGAGCCTAATAGTTTTCATTATGTCTGCTGGGCAGATTTTAGAAGGTAAACTTAAAGGTCTTGAGGTGGCTATGGCTGTTATGTCTTTAGTGTGGGTTATAGCTGAAAAATAGGTAATCTTATTCTGGATTTGCTGCTGTGGTTTGTAGGACATAGAGGTCATAAAGGTGTTAATGTCTAAATTGATCTGAGATTAGATTTCAGTTTGTCATGGGCATTTGGCACATTGTCTCGACGGGCCTCAGACTGCAATCTTCTTTAATGTTTTATAAGATTTTAAAATTATAATAAATGTATTTGATATTCACAGAGAGTGGACATGTCTTCTTACCCTCAAGGGCACATTGGTCCCACAATACAAGTCTAGGGGTACTGCTGTAGCCCATGCATTTCCAACTCGGGGTTTGCATATCTACTGCTGTTGCCCATGCTATACCCCCTATATGTAGGTCTTCACTGTTCAGTACTGCATTTGACACCCTAAATTTACAAGCATTTAGTCTAAAAATGTTGATATGTTATTGATGTTTATTTTTACATTTCAGGTCAGCTATGGCCAGCTTCTCTCTTTTACATCGTTGGTCTGTTTGGAACCCCTGGCCTTCATCAAAAAGGGCAATGACAAGCTGTGGTTTTAGAACATTATGTGTTAAAACAGGATTCATGAACATCCTCAGCCAGAAGACACAATTAGAGTTGGCAGCGGCCTCCAGTCGTCGATGGAACAAACTCTTGTCCCTCAGTACTCCCAGAGGGCAAGGTTTCTGCTGTACACCATCCCTACCTCCCCCAGAGCTGTCACTTACTGCCAAACATTATGGGGTGCAGAGACTACCATTCTCTGACGTGACAGATCAGGACCTGGAGTTCTTCAGTCAACTTTTGCCAGGGAGAGTTGTCACCGACCCTGATCTCCTCAAACCCTTCAATGTGGACTGGCTAAAATCAGTGCAGGGTAGGTACCATGTCCCCAACAGTTGCATGCCTCTTCTACTGTTTAACAGCTTCCAGATTTCCTCCTTTGATCTAAACAGTTGTGTTATTGACTGCTCCATCTAAGTAACAGCAGCTCAATTGAAACCTAGCCTGTGTTTTACATGTGTTACATTACTGAATATTGTCATGATTGAGTCAATATGTCAGCCCTAAGTTGGGATCACCTCCTTCCACCAGCCACATGCATCATGCAAGCGCTAATCAATTGCCAAGCTTGCTTGTAAAAAATGTCTTTCTATTGTCTGACTAATAATGATTTGGAAGTCGAATTTCCTCTAATTCATATTTTATTTAACATTTTGGACCCTGCAGGAAAGACATCAATATTAAAAAGTTCAATGAGTGAAGCTACTTTCCATTCACATGGTAGAGATATCCTACTTGCGTGAAAATTCTGAATATAAACCTTTAGAAAGAAGTTGTCAGTCTGCGGGGAGCATGCAGTCTCCTGACAGATAATTTATCTCATAATCTTCACTTTGTCAAATCAATCGAGTAGCCCATGCAGAGACTACGGACCGGAGGAGGAGGGGATGCCTGATTACATTTTTTTATAGTGTTCCCACTTCAGGAAATAGCCTGGAATAGACTTACAAATTGAAGGAGAGATCATGAAAATGGAGCTTGACACCTTGCAGAGCAAATCTAATATTAATTCAAATACATCAAATCAAGATTCCCATATAATTATAAGGCCATTGAGTTTGACAGCTAGAGTACTAGTGTGTACTTGTTTTCTGATGTGAATAGACCACAATTCCCCAGTGTAATTTGCAGTTTTATGACACGTTTTGCTTTCAGGACCTGTAGGGGTTTAGTTGTGTTCTATGACAAAAGTGAAATTTTGAGTAGGCGTGGGCCAGTGCCCAATAATCGAGCACCTGGACAGACCTCACTGGACGCAGAGCAACTGAGTACATTAATTCTTGAGGACAACTTCAAGTGTCCAAATCAGCATTTTGAAAAACCCTGTAAGTGAAAAAGAACTAGCAAACAGGACCAAATATACTGAGCAGATCTGCTTGGTGTTGAGGTGATTCAACATCCAATTAGTTGTGATGTGCGAGATGAGGAGTGAATGAACATTAGACATGTTGGGAAGTGTATATCTGCATGACTAGTTAGCATTCTTGTATTGCATCTTATCCATACAGCAGCTGGAGTCCTGATTGGTAGTACTTGATGTTGACAAAGCGACTGTGTAAGAGACCATCCTCTGGTGCTGTGTGAAAAGGCGCTATGGATACCTGACTGATTTGAAAAAGCTTGGGTAAGATGGTTAGGCGGCAGCTGACGTGAGAGATTTGCAACTGCCTGAATGGAGCCAGAGATGACGTTCACTGTCACCAATCATACCAATGAATTGGGGAGGTCTTCTTGTTTCGATTTAGACATATTCAAGCCTTTTACTAAATCTGAACATGACTACACTGGGTGTCACTGAAGTTTGAGTAGTTCTCACCAGTCAACAAAAGGATCTAGTTACAGAAATAGCAACGGGCAAATAAAATAATGTTGTAAATAAACTTCAGTTTCATGTGAATCCACAGGGAACTTCCCAAATGACAAAATATTAAAGTCTTGATGTACAACATTTACCTGTGCAGATATTATTAGAAAACATTCCCCACCTCCTTACATGAATCACACAAAACCCACTGAAAAACAAATTGCAAGTAAATAATGCAAATGGTCCAGTATGACTTCTTTGGTTGAAGCTAAACAGGCAGCTTAGCTCTCTGGTTGCAAAGGCCTATTAGGTACAACCTGCCGTTGCTTACCATTGGCTTTTTTTTTGTTGCTTGAATTTGCTTACTTTCTATTCGCTAGCTTTATTTATTTTAGCTCCTCAAGTATGTCTTTGTCCCTTCATGAGGTATAGCCTGTTATCAACTCTTTGACTGGGTCCTCCTATTCTACCACCAGTGCTCGCTTTTTCGGAGGTCATTTTTTTCATAAAGTACTGCACGAGAGTGCATGTGTTTTCCAACTGTCTTCTATCTATGTCTGTGTGGTGCTTCCTGCCCTCTAGGTTGATTCATACCCTCCCTGTCCCCCTTTCTACTTCAAATGTTGTATTCAATGCCAAGGGGCTTGAAGCTTGCACTGCTCTGTTTAAGAAACGTGTAACTAGTACGTTAAAGGAATTTGAAGAAGTTGCTCTGCATGTTACAATATTTCATCTGCAGAAGGTGGTTTAGCCAACTCTTTCTTTTTTTTTATTCAAAACGGGGTATTGAGTTTTACAGAAAAATTTATAAACAAGTAAAAGTAAAATTTCAGTCCAGTTACATGACTCGTTGTCTAACAAGTGATATCTGGTGATTGAGTTATACGTAAGTGAGAGAATACATTGGTTATCGAATCCATCATGAATAAACATATTTGCAGAATTTAAACATATATCATTGTAAGTTAATCGGTTAGAAGTATGTATACAGAAAATATGAGTTTGTCTGTAGTAAGAACCCCGGCTCCAATGTGTGCAATACAAAAGAAAAGTAGTAAATTGAAAGAAAAAGATAAGCAAGTAAAAGAAAAAGTAAAGCCATCACCATAAGTTTGATGTTATAGGTGTATGAAAGGTAGCAGATCTAGACGACAATCCAAAATAAGATGTAACTAGGGGAAAAGCATTTAAAACATCATGCCCGGAGCTCATTGTGGTTGAATCTTTTCTAAGTATTCGTCAAGTTTATTCCAAATGGAGATGTTTGCTGATATCCAAGGATATTGTTATACTGAGATTCCCTCAGGTCCTCTATGTCCTGAAGCCACTCCACCATGCATGACTGAAAGTGTTACCTAACTCTTTTCAATTGCTCAAGATTGTTTTGTGTGCTAGGGTGATCATAAGGTCTAACCGCAATAACAAACATGTTCTTAGTTTTGTACCATCCTTATCTATAGCAGGTCCCAGGACTGTATAAGTGAAATTCTCAAGAGGTGCCACTTTAAGTATGTGCTTTATGTAGGATTATATATTCTATCCCAAAACTGGTTTAGTAGTGTACAATCAAAGAACATTTGCCAAAGGGAACCAGAACTCCATTAGCTATTGTTTGTCAAGATACATATTTTTGTGAGTCATTCAGGTGTCGAAAAGGTCTTATATAAGAAGTGAAACTTGGTCTGTTCAAGACTAGGAGTACTTTTTCTAGAGAAAGTATTAGACCAAATCTTGCCCCATACTTCCTTTGTGATGGCCAGTTGTCCTGTTTGTCTTTTAACGGAGACAAGTGCATTTGTACTAGTAATTTGGAGACAATGTGCCCCCATTTTTTTAATTAATTAAGGAAATGTGGAGCGGGATTTAGGGCGGGCCGGAATAACAGGCGTGGAGGCCGTATAAAGTGCGCTATGATTAGCGAAAACTTTATTGTTCATACAAATGAAACACGGGTCACAGGACGAAAAGGTTCGGGTGGAAGTCCAGGTGGGTTGTAGAGGTGAGGTGTCCGGGAGGGTTCCGTGGGGATGTTCGCTGCTGGGCTGTGGTCGTCTTTCCGTGATGTAGGAACGGTGAGTCACTCGGAGGAAAAGAGAACGAAAACAGGGCGATTAGTTCAGGGGTAACAAAACTTGTCTCAATACTGTCACCAACACCTGGGGCCGTGTGTGGAAGGTTTGGGTAGGACGTGACGGGGTTTGGGTTGCGGGAAGAGGTAAAGGTGGGTAGAGAGTGAGCATAGGCGTGAACGGGACGGGGAAATAGTGCGCAATTCTATACAGTGTCGGTGCACGTTTTTACAGTGAAAGTGGTTCAGAGCGCTATTTACACTATGTACACATCTACCAGTGGAAACAGGGGAAAATGGTAACGAGGTACTCACATGCCCCGCCGTAACTCTCCTGTGAGTTACGGCCGCGCTCCAGCCACCTCCTGAGGACGCCACCAGTCCTCACACCAGACGTCTTCCTCGTCTGCTTCTTCTTTCCGGTCCTTCGGTTCTTCCGCTGCTGGTTCTCCGAGGTCTGCCAACTCCTGCCACGAGCTTGCTGTTGGGAACCCCGAATCGTTTGGGTCGTCGGCTTTTCTACTCTCCTGCCTGTATCCGGTCGAAGGACTTCCGGGGTTAGGTGAGTTCACTTCCGGTCCTTCACTAGCGACCCAACTTCCGGGGTCATGGAGGGACGTTTCCAATCCGTCCTGTATCGTGGTTATCGGTGGAGCCTGCGGGAAGACAGAGAGAGGAGTAGTTCCGGAGGGGTAAGAGTCCACAGCGCTCCGTCGTACCCCCGAGGTAGGGATCAACCCTTCACATTCCCTTCCCCTAGGAGTGTTTCTTGTAGGGCTGGTAGGTGGTGGATATCGGGATAGATAGTCTGCGTTGCCCTGTTCTAGGCCTTTTCGATGCAATGTTCGAAAACGAAAAGGCTGGAGGGAAAGAAACCAACGAAGCACTCGATCATTGTGTCCCCTGTTGCGAGCCATCCATTCAAGTGGAGCGTGGTCTGTATACAATATGAATTCCCTACCGTCAAGGTAGTAGCGAAGGGTTTCCACGGCCCACTTGATAGCGAGTGCTTCTTTTTCGACAATCGAATAGTTGATTTCCCTGGGAAACAGTTTTCTGCTAAGATACAGAATGGGTTTCTCTGCTCCTTCCGAATCTTTTTGGGATAGAACAGCCCCTAAACCTTGATCCGATGCGTCAGTTTGCAAAATAAAAGGCTGACTATAATCGGGGCTCATCAACACAGGTTCAGAGGTCAAGGCGTTCTTTAGAACATTGAAGGCTTGCAGAAGTACGGGAGACGGTTGTTGGAGGGTCTCCTCTGTTTTTGCTGTCTTTTTGAGGAGATCTGTTAGGGGAGCTGCTACTTGTGAAAAGTTGGGGATAAATCTCCTGTAATAACCCAACATACCCAAGAAGGCACGGAGGTCTTTTCGTGTTTTTGGGAAAGGTATCGCCTGTATTGTTTTGACTTTGCTCTCTTGGGGCCGAATGTGTCCTTCACCCAACAAATAGCCGAGATATTTAACACTCTGTGCCGCTAATGTGGTTTTAGCTGGGTTAATGGTAAACCCGTATTTGCCCAGAGAGGAGACTACTGAATATAAATGGGACAGGTGTTGCTCCCAAGTGTCACTATAAATGACGATGTCATCAAGATAGGCACCCGCATACGAAGCATGAGGGCGTAGGACTTGATTCATGGCCCTCTGAAATGTCGCCGGGGCCCCGTGTAAGCCGAAGGGCATTACTTTAAACTGAAACAAGCCTTCGGGGGTGGAGAAGGCAGTCTTGTGTTTGTCCTCAGCTTTCAGCGGAATCTGCCAATAGCCTTTGCAGAGATCAAGAGTGCTAATGTACCTTGCTTTGCCTATTCGTTCAACCATCTCGTCCACACGGGGAAGAGGATATGAATCAAAGGCGGAGATCTTATTCACCTCCCTGAAGTCAATACAAAATCGTGTAGAACCATCAGGTTTAGGGACTAAAACAATAGGCGAATTCCAGCTACTGCTCGATGGTTCGATGATATCCATTTTAAGCATTTGGTTCGTTTCTTCTTTGATTACAGCTCGACGGGCTTCCGGAATACGGTACGGTCGTTGTCTTACCGTTTTCCCTGGCTCAGTGTGGATGGCGTGTTCCACCACAGTGGTATGCCCCGGCAGAGTTGAAAAGACTGATTGTAGGGGTACCAGTGAACGACAAAGTTCTTGTTTTTGGCGTTCCATCAAACCGGTGTCGAAACAACCTTCAAACAGGAAGGGTTCGTGACCCGATAGAACAGGGCGCGGTCCCTCCCATTTCTTGAGGAGGTTGATGTGATAGATTTGATTGTTTCCCCTATTGGCATCTGTTTCCACCTCGTAAGTGACTGGAGTCACTTGCCTCACTATCGTAAACGGACCCTGCCACTGACCCAATAGCTTATGGTCTGAAGAGGGAATTAGTAGGAGTACCTGGTCTCCTGGGACAAATGTTCTGGGTTTGGTTCCCTTGTCGTACTGGTTTTTCTGAGTGGACTGTGCTGCGACAAGATTCTGTTTGACAATTTCACGGACCTCACCTAAGTGGGTTTTTAAATTTTCAATGTACTCTGGAAGAGGGCGAGTCCGGTCCGGCTCTGCCTCCCAAGCTTCACGAGCCATATCCAACAGGGTTCGGGGTGCCCTGCCATACAATAATTCATACGGCGAGTAGCCGGTACTACTTTGTACTTTACAGCGGATGGCAAAAAGAGCAAGAGGCAGCATTTCCTCCCAGCGTTTACTCTCTAGTCCCAACAATTTTTTTAGAGTGGTTTTTAGGGTGGCGTTATAACGCTCGACTAAACCGTCGGTCTGGGGTTTGGGGATGGTAAGCAGAAGTTCTTATTTGCTTGATTCCCAGGGTAGAACAGACCTGACGCATTAGCGAGGAAACAAAGGGGGTACCCTGATCGGTTAAAATCTCTCGGGGAAAACCCACTCTAGAAAAGATGGCAATAAGGGCTTTGGCTATGTTCTGTGTTGTTGGCTGTCTGAGGGGAACTGCTTCGGGAAAGCGAGTGGCGTAATCCACTAGTACTAGAGCGTACCTGCATCCACTTCTGGATGGTAAGAGGGGACCTATAAGATCCATTCCTACTCTAGAAAAAGGAACATCAATCAGTGGTAAAGGTTGGAGGGGAACCCTTGGGGGTCTATACCGACTATTCTTTTGGCACACCGGGCACTCCCTACAGTACCGTTTAATCTCTGCATACACTCCTGGCCAATAAAACTTCTCCAGAATAGCTTCCCCCGTCTTCTCGTCACTGAAGTGCCCTCCCAGTAAATGACTATGGGCCAAAAAGAGTACTTTCTCCCTAAATAGTCCTGGAATGACTAACTGGGCATTTTTCTGAGGTCCCCCTTTTCTATAGAGGAGTCCATTTTTTATGAAAAAATAAGGACCTACTTGTAATGGATCCTCGTTGGGAAGAGCCCGACCCCATGCATCTTGGAGAACCGGATCTTCCTGTTGGGCGGCTCGAAACTCTCTGTCGGTCTCCCAGGGATGGGTTTCCGTTTGTGCAGGACAGGCCAAGGAATAGTCCCTTCTCTCTTTTTTCTTTTGTGTTTTGGATTTCAAAGGTTTTGCTGACTGTTCGATAGCAGGGGAGACTCCTGAAAAAGGTGCTTCAGCCCACCATTTCTTTAGTGAATCTGTGGTATCCTGGAGGAGGTGAGGAAGACCACTGTAATCACTGCCTAATATAGCTTCTTCAGGAAGATTCGGAACCAGCCCAACAGTCAAAGAGCTAGGGGTGTTGTACATATACTTTGGCCGTTGGATAACATTTCGTGTCTCCGTGGACACACTTGATGGCTACAGTTCCTGTTACAGGTTCCGGAGAGTGAGGGAGATCTTGGGGTCGTAACACGCTATGTCTGCAGCCTGTATCAGCAAGCGCCATCATTTTGTGTCCATTGATCTGTATAGGACAGTGAAAGGGTGGGGGAGCGGAGTCAGCACTGAAACACACATAGTTTTTAGCTACACCTATTTCCATTGGCTCTTCTTTCTGGGGGCATATACGGGCGATATGTCCGTACCCTCCACAATGATAACACTGTGGACCGGGTGGTGGCGCTCTCGGCATCACTGGATACGGTATTGGAGGTATCGTCTCTGGTTTGCGAAGCACAGGTGGAGGCCTTGGTGGCCGTACATGACTGCCATGGCTCGGCCGTGGAGGATGTTCTTCTTTTGCTAGTTGAGAGTCTTGTGCTCGGTTGTACGCACTAGCAATTTCAACTGCAGTATCAAGAGTAAGTCGTGCGTGTTGCCGCACCCACTTTTGTGTGGCAGGATGTAATGAGGTGAGGAATTGCTCCAGATAAATCTTGGCCATTATCTCGTCTTTACTGGACGTGGCTGGTTTTAGCCAACGGTTAGCCAAATCTTTTATCCGGAAGGACAACGCCCGGGGATTCTCTTGCGGACCCTCCTTAGCCTGACGAAGACGAAGTCTATACGTCTCATCGTCAATTCCGAGCCGTTCTAGTATACAAGCCTTAATATCCTCGTATGTTTGCCTGTTGATACGCTGCCTGTAGTTCCCCAGTTAGTAGGGGACCAAGGTAATGACCCCACCGGTCGGCGGGCCATGCTGCGGCCTGAGCCAAACGTTCAAAGTTCGTAAAGAAAAAATCTGGGTCTTCTCCAGCTACGTATTTCTGCAGTACAACAGAGGGAAGAGAGGCCAGCGGTTTTTGTTGGCCCATGACTGTTGCAAGTTTCTCAAGTGTCTTATCCTGAGCTGTGCCCTGACCTTTTAGGACATCATACAGTTGTCCCCGGTCGTCTTCTGCGGTTTTCAGGAATTGTTCCATCAATTTTCCTAGGTGTTCCTGGCCTTCCGCTAGTTGTTTGACTGCGGCCTCCATGCTTCCGGGTGATCCCACTTCTGACACCACCTGTGGAGCGGGATTTAGGGCGGGCCGGAATAACAGGCGTGGAGGCCGTATAAAGTGCGCTATGATTAGCGAAAACTTTATTGTTCATACAAATGAAACACGGGTCACAGGACGAAAAGGTTCGGGTGGAAGTCCAGGTGGGTTGTAGAGGTGAGGTGTCCGGGAGGGTTCCGTGGGGATGTTCGCTGCTGGGCTGTGGTCGTCTTTCCGTGATGTAGGAACGGTGAGTCACTCGGAGGAAAAGAGAACGAAAACAGGGCGATTAGTTCAGGGGTAACAAAACTTGTCTCAATACTGTCACCAACACCTGGGGCCGTGTGTGGAAGGTTTGGGTAGGACGTGACGGGGTTTGGGTTGCGGGAAGAGGTAAAGGTGGGTAGAGAGTGAGCATAGGCGTGAACGGGACGGGGAAATAGTGCGCAATTCTATACAGTGTCGGTGCACGTTTTTACAGTGAAAGTGGTTCAGAGCGCTATTTACACTATGTACACATCTACCAGTGGAAACAGGGGAAAATGGTAACGAGGTACTCACATGCCCCGCCGTAACTCTCCTGTGAGTTACGGCCGCGCTCCAGCCACCTCCTGAGGACGCCACCAGTCCTCACACCAGACGTCTTCCTCGTCTGCTTCTTCTTTCCGGTCCTTCGGTTCTTCCGCTGCTGGTTCTCCGAGGTCTGCCAACTCCTGCCACGAGCTTGCTGTTGGGAACCCCGAATCGTTTGGGTCGTCGGCTTTTCTACTCTCCTGCCTGTATCCGGTCGAAGGACTTCCGGGGTTAGGCAGGGCTCGACAAATCTGAAAAATTGTACTAGTCCTGCAGGTCTAGTAACTTGGAAAATCCCCTCGACCCAACTGCAACCTACTTGACCTCTGTCTTTGAAAACAGAGCAAAAGTGACAAGTTAACAAGATTTAAAGGCATCTTTATTGCTTAGTTCCTTTGTGAGCAATAAAAATGCCTTTAAATCTTGTTATCTTGTCACTTTTGCTCCGTTTTCAAAGGCAGAGGAAAAAAGTTAGTTTGTTTCCTACTCGCCAGAAAGGGCGAGTAGGAGCTAAAAATAGCTCGCCCTCATCCATTCTCCCTCGCAAATGCGAGCGGGCGAGTGGATTTGTCGAGCCCTGTTAGGTGAGTTCACTTCCGGTCCTTCACTAGCGACCCAACTTCCGGGGTCATGGAGGGACGTTTCCAATCCGTCCTGTATCGTGGTTATCGGTGGAGCCTGCGGGAAGACAGAGAGAGGAGTAGTTCCGGAGGGGTAAGAGTCCACAGCGCTCCGCCGTACCCCCGAGGTAGGGATCAACCCTTCACAGGAAATTATAGATGGATATTTAGGAGGAAAGTGGCAGAGTTTGGAAATATTCCCCTTTTATTTGAGGAAGATCTTGAAATCAGCATTTTCACCCCATAGTTGTGGTTTTGTAAATAATCTGGGTTCTTCATTAGTATATAAGTCTCTAATATGTACTATATCTTTCCTACTCTGTTGATCAGTTAGGATTTAGGCCTGGTTGACCTTGATGCCTTTTTGATGGTATGTTGGAGCTAGAGAGGGTGATATCTTAGAACTTGAACTCCATTTTTAGTATAATTTCTCTGGTATCTGCTATCATGTTGTTTGTACTAGGGGATTGTCTTTGTTAATGGTAAGAGCGTTAGTAGTGATACATGTTTCATTAATAGCTTCTCTAAAATGACCCAAGGTGGTGAGGCATCATCTACATTCTGGAACCATTTTGTTCTTTGACTAAATAGAAAGGCCATCTTGAAATGTTTTTAAATCTGCTAAATGGACACTTCCCATGCCTTCGGGCAATCTCAATTTCTTCAATAATAGACAATGTGTTTTCTCATTCCAGAGGAATTTATTAATTTAATATTCAATGTTAGTGAAAAATTCTTCCCAAAAGGGATGAGGAGTGTGCTTAGTAAAGAGCTAACTTTCTGTGTTAGAATCATTTTGATTGATTCAACTCTGCCTCACTCGGTCAAAACGTTTGGGGACCATGTTTCAATAATTTGGTTATTTTTAGGGCTAAGTTCTCGTTGTGTGATATAGAGTCAGTCAGTCTGTCAAAATTAACTTTAGTCGGCTGATTAGAGCCATCAAAGTACAAATAACAAAACAGGACAGATCAAATCTACATTCATAAAATACATAAGTATAAAATCAGTTCAGATCCCTGTCCTGTATCCATGTAACAGACATAGAGAGTAAAAAACCACGAGGCAATCATTAATCTTTGTAGAGACCTGCTCCACTCAGTGTTCATTAACTACCACTCCCATAGAGAACAATAGAATAAAATACACTTCATCATGTAATACAACAATCCAGACGGCGATCTAGGCTTTTCTAGGTCCCTCCTTTTGGAATTCTCTCCCTTCCTCCTTCCGTCACTGCCCCTCATATGAGTTGTTCTGGAAAACATTAAAAACGTATCTCTTCAAAGCTGCCTTTGAGTAAAACCACCTGCCCTGGTCCGCTATGTCTGTTATGAGCGCCAAGAAACCGTTTCGGTGTACGTGCGCGGTATAAGCTTTTTAACATAACATAACATAACATAACATAACATCCATACAGGAATGTGCATGCCTCTCGGATCCATAGCAGACAAGATAACCACAAAAATGCCAATACAGCCCACCAACACATAATTAGGCCTGGCAGTAAATAAATAAGCTAAAATTAGCCCAACTCAGACTTATCCATCTTTACATATAAAAAAAAACAATAACAAAAATAAAATTAGATGACTTGATTCGATGCCGTATCCACAGAGGAGCTCATAAGTGACCTGTTCCTATGCCTGATTGCTCCTGTTAGAAAACTTGCTACCCCAAAGCAGACCATGGGTGGCGCTAGCGTTTGTAAGTATACCAGCGCCGGCCTAACTTGTTCAAAGTTACAACCTCTAAGCAAGGGAATGATGAATTTTCTGCGCAGTGAATTGTAATATACACAGAAGAATATTATGTGAAGAGTATTCTGGTCCGAGAAATTATCACAAGGACAAGGACTTAATGTTCCTTCTTTGAAGTACCTTTTAGGAAAAGCAAGGAGCCAGGGAACCATATTCAACCTGAATCTTGTCAAGACAAAGAGATGGTATAGTTTGTTCATATAAGATAAATATGGTTGCATTTGTCCTCCCAGGCTCAGTATAGCAAATCTTCTCACCATGGGTTTTTTCAAGTCGTTCTCCTCCCTTAGTATCCTTCGTCTATCTAAGAACTGCTGCTTGCGGTCTCTGATGGCCGATTTACCCAATGCTGTGGGGCTCAAAAATAAATTGGGGCAGCCAAGGGTTCCCATCTGGTCCTTAGTATATATAATCCACGGAATGTCTAACCCCTTTTCCAGAGTGAGACAATGTAGGACGATAAATTGGTTAAGATTTGGAGTCTGTTTTGCCCAAATTCTCAGCCAACACAATAAAGGGGCAACCACAATCTGGTCAGAAATAAAACCTGCTTCTAATTCCTCATGTATGCTAAAAATTGGCGTGCAAGCAGGGACCGAAAGCAGCCTACGCAAAAAAGTGTTTTCGGCCCCCTGGATTTCTCTGACGTCTGTATAACCCCAGATGTCGCTCCCATAAGTCGCCATAGGTAAGCACTGCTGACAACCTACCTGGAGGGTCGCTCCTGCCACGGGGATTACCGCTGGGTTCCTGACGCTGGTTGCTTCCCTCGCCGCCGTTGCTCACCACCTAGCACGGCCGCCGTGGGGGGAAACTACAGCTCCCAGCGAGCTCTGCACATAGCACCGCCCACTTCCTGGTCAGTCGCGCCCGGAGGCGCTTAAACGGAGAGAGCTCCCACAGAGGAGGGGGGACACTGCTGACAACCTACCCGGAGGGTCGCTCCTGCCACGGGGATTACCGCTGGGTTCCTGACGCTGGTTGCTTCCCTCGCCGCCGTTGCTCACCACCTAGCACGGCCGCCGTGGGGGGAAACTACAGCTCCCAGCGAGCTCTGCACATAGCACCGCCCACTTCCTGGTCAGTCGCGCCCGGAGGCGCTTAAACGGAGAGAGCTTCCTCCGCGTCGCGGACGCGCCGGGCTAAGCCCGGGCAAAGGGCGGGCCCTCTGTGGCCCTCAGAGGCACAAGGAGGACGGGACGGGCCACCACTCTTGGCACCATCACAGGAGAAGGTACAGTCAGGTTCTATCCTTTCTATCCCTACCGCTTTGAACTGTCTACTCTTGTCATCAGGATTCTGTAACCCAACTACAATGTCCATCTGGGAAGAGCTGAATGCCCTCTGTGGCACAAACTATATCCCGGATGCACCATCCCCCCACATAGTGGCCAGAGTCACTGATCAAGCAATTTGCACTCCCCAGGCATCCCCCGTTACAACCCTCCTTCCATCTAATAACTGCAGCCCCTCTGTACCTGGCCCCAATACAGCCTCATTACTATTGGATAAGGCTGAGACTCGATCCCCCCTACAATCGACCCTTCTGGCCCAAATCGAGCGTCTGCTATACACTGCTCTATCTCCACTGGTAGTAAAAATTAATGATTTGGGGGACAGACTGTGCAGGATCGAAAAAACTGTAGCACGGTCATACCCACTAACCGGAAACACTGTTACTCCCACACGCTCTACCCCCACTAACACCCAGGAAAGGTCTACGAACAATGCTCCCAGGATACTTCAAACTTGTGACTCCCCTGTTATACCACCCATTCAAAGTGGTCGCAATGAGACCCTTAATCCCGATCATGCCCCACATAGAGCTCCTGTGATCGCACTAGAAAGAAGGCATCGCATTGACTTACCCCCCGTCATCTGCCCAAAAATGTTCCGGGGGACTTGATTTTGGTTAAGTTTAAAGACAGGAACATTGCCCCCTACTTGCGATCTACCCAGCCCAAACTTTGGAGATGGCTCCATCTGTATTTGGGACCTGCATGACTTTTACCCTGGTCCCCGAGCACCGAATCACCATAACAGCGGGTGAAAAAGGGGGATTCTGTGTATTTTGGGTTATTATTTTGAATCGTTGATAGGCTAAACTATTTTAGTTGGGTTTAAATCTATTTTCTTTTAATTAGGCAATGTTATGTTGAGTTATTTTTGCATGTATGCATTTCTTTGTGTTGCTTTTATGGTCAAAAGCCGAATAAAGCTTATTTTGATGATGATGGTAAACATTTAGCATTATAGATCTTCATAAGTGCAGGGAGTGGTTTTGATCGTATTCTTTTTGCAAAGTCTAAAGTAGCCCTGATGCTCTGGTTAATACGTTCTTTTTGTGTGCACCCTGCGTGCTCCATGAGCACCCGTCATCAAAAAGTACCCCTAAATATGGAAAAGCTGGGACTTTTATTAACTCTAGTCCCTTGCAATAGAATTTTTCTAATAATAGGTGCACAAATCTTCTGTATCCTCTGCACCTTCATGAATCCCAAAAATATGTAAATTTCCACTTCTCTTTTTATCTTCCATTTCAGCTATTGTTTTGTGCATAATTTAAGACTTTGATTTTGTGTGGCTTGAGGCTTTCTTCCGCTTTTAGGAGGTGTTTTCTATTTTGCTCTCAGTTTTGTTATTGTCTCAGACATTAGTTTGAATTCTGACTGTAGACCGGCAATGTCCTGTTGCATGATGTTGTTATTAATCTTTGAGCTAGTTTTAACACTTCAGGGAGCTTTTCCAGAATACTGTCCGTAGTGTAATGGCGTTGATATCAGATTTTCTTTTCATAGGCGAGTCATTGTTTCTCTGGTAAACTTTGGTCCTTTTTAGCCCTGAATTTTGCTCTTTCTCTACCAACTTGAAGTACCAGTTTCAAATCAAATTTGTGTAAGAGAATAAGTTTAGTGTACACCTCTGAAATTGTTTGTCAGATACTGTAGAATACCTCACTTAGCGTGGTCCTTGTGTCAGACTGAGATTGTGCCTGTGCCAATATGTGATGAGCATACTATGTTGCGTGCACTACAAGTGGTATGTTAATCAAAGATGCGATTTGTAGCTCATTTGTTAGCCAGGAATCCTGATCAGTTGGGATTCTAAGGCGTAAAAAATGTGAAAGGAGCTTTATAGATGCCCATCTATTCATCTATTGCCTCAACATTGCTTACATTGTCTTCATGATACAGTACTAGAAAAGGCAATGCAGAGGAGAGGATATGGCCTAACGGCTAGAGCGGTCGACCTTGAAGCTGGGGGTTCGAGTCTCAGCAGGGACGCTCAATATCCTATGATTGTGGGAACATCATTTCATCTCCCCATACCTACCAAAATGAATGTGTCCGCCTGCAATGGAACTGGTGTTCATGTAAAGCGCTCTGATACCTTCAGGTCAAGTTTGCACTATATAAAACTAAAAACTAAAATAATAATAATCCATGTGTGCAGGAGGAGTTGTAGTGTTCTCGTCAAGCTCCCGCTTGTTCTTAAATGTTGTAACGCTACATTAATTGCACAGCAGCGACAGTGTATTTTTTAAGAAGGTGGCATTGTGAGGACAGGAAGTGCTCATGTGACAGCAGTTCTTGAATTCTGCTCTCATTGGAAGAATTGATCAGGGACTTTGATGGTACTAGGCATCCTTTGCTTTCTCTTCTCTGTTGTGAACATGTTAACTTGCCTCATTGCTGTTGCAGTAGAAATGCTAAGGCTTGTCCCCATTCCTAGGATGTCCTGACCCAGCAGTGTCAACTCCAGACTGATTTGGTCCTAAAACACTATAACAGCAAAGAATGTGTCCACATTCTGCTGCCAGGGTTTTTTTTAAATTTAATATTTTATCCAGTGGTTGTTGTTAATTGTTAGGCCTGAATCAAATACGGACTAGCACAGGAGGTATGATATGTATTCATCATCCCAGGAATAATAAGTTGTCTTGCCATGCTCCTTCTCTTACCGCATATGGGGGTCTGCTTTTCGGAGTTCCTCTTTATCTTTCTTTCGCCTCCTCTAAATCACATGCTTCACCATTATCCTATAGCTTCCACTGTCTGTTATCTATGTTTCTTACGCTTCATTTCTTTCTTTCCCATTCTACATTTTACGTTCTGTTATCGTTGTGGTCAGCATGTGGCATGTGTGCCAACGTCTTTTTCACTTCATTTGTCTCTCAATGTTTGCTTCTCTCTTTTTGGAGTTGTTTCCCACCACTTTTTTTATATATATTTTGTTTGTGGCTAGATCTCCATCTGTATCATTCTCCATACACAACCCAAAGCTTTGTTAAGGGAATGCACAGGAATCAAAAAGTTTGTTTTTTAATTACATTAGAGGCCTTTGCTTGAGCTTGTGCCCCTGGTGCCAAAAGAGGGCCAGCACTTTCAGGGGCTCTAATTTTAAGCAAACAATATGTTATGAAGGCTGACATGAAGACTGGTCATAAACGAGATCTACTTCAAACAGTGCAAGAGTCAACAGTCTCCCAATCAAAGAAGAAGTCTCTGGAGATGAATTCACATTTTCGGCCTCTAAAACCACCTTTGTATGTATGTATTAGGCACAAGATTTTGATATGTTCCAAACAAGAAAAAAACAGAACGCTCTATTTTGAGCAGGTCCCAGCCCTTAATGGGTTGAGCACCAGTTACAGAGAGTCACATGTAACCTGAAAAAAATCACATCTCCGTGAGTTGACTGCTTTTCATTCTCCTGTGATTGATAACTGTGGTACCTTATGAGGGAGGTTGTAATAACTCTTATTAAAGCATCCTGTAGATGTGATGATTATTAGGCCTGGCCTATAGGCAGCTTTTAGCTGCCAGTTTGGAAACTATTTCCTGCAAACCATACCAGTGCTTTTTTTTTTTAAACAACATTGCATCTTAAATAATCACCATACCCAGGGCCGAGCAGATCCTGGTCCAGTTGCACATGATCCTTTTGCTGTATCTGCCCCAGCGCTTCTTTTTCACAAGCAATGAATGCCCACAATAAACAACCCAACTCCCCCCAGGTCTAAGCCATCAATCAATCAGTGGATTTGTAGAGTGCGGCTAATCACCCAAGATCGTATCCAGGCACTGCAGGTTATGCTGGTTCACAATGGAATCAGTTGAACAGCCAGGTCTTGAGTGCCTTCCCGAATTCTTGGAGAGCAGTGGAGATCCGGAGTTGCTAGGGGGATGTCATTCCATGTTTTCGTCGTGAGGTAGGAGAAGGATTGTCCTCCTCTGTAGCATCAGTGGATGTGGGTGAGAGAGGGATGCAGATCGCAGTAATCTGGATGGTTGGTGGAAGTTCCTGTGGTAGTTGATGTAGGCTGGACCTTGGTTTTGCATGACCTTGTAGGTGTAGATCAGCAGCTTGAACTGGCATCTTTTATGTATGGGGAGCCAGAGGAATTTCCTGAGGTGAGGGGTAATGTGGGTTTTCCTGGGAAGGTCGAAGATGAGTCTGGAAGTGAAGTTCTGTATGGTCTTGAGTCTCTGCAGAAAGAGTGCGTTGCTGTAGTCCAGTCGGCTGGTGACTAGCGCTTCAATAGAAATTTGTCTGGTGTTGATGGGGAGCCATTTGAAGATTCTACGTAGCATGCAAAGAATGAGAAATCAGGTGGAGGAGACTGTGCAGATCTGGGATTTCATGAATAGTTTGTAGTCCACGATTATGCTGAGGTTTCTGGCACGGTCGGTTGGTCGGTTGGTTTGGGTGAGGATCCAAGTTCCGAAGGCCTCTGGGAGTCGATCTAAGAGGTGCTATTGTTGCCGAAAATCAGCACTTCCATTTTCTCTGTGTTGCGCTTCAGACAGTTGTCGCTCATCCAGTCGGCGACACTTGTCATGCACCTGCAGAAGTTGGTTCCTGTGGTGGCTGAGTTTGAGTGTGAGAGGATGAGCTGGGTGTCATCTGCATAGGAGATGATGTTTAGTTCATGGGCTCTAATGAACATGGCCAGGGGGGTCATGTAGAGTTTTAACAGTGTGGGGCTGAAGTATGATCCTGTCTCCTTGAAATCTGATATGATGTAGCCTCTTGATCAGGGTGTGGTGGGATATGGTGTCGAAAGATGCTGAGAGGTCGAGGAGGATCACTGCAGCCGTTACTCCCTGGTCCAGGAGGGTTCTTATGTCGTCTGGGCAGTAATCAGGGCAGTTTCTGTGCTGTGGTTGATGTAGTATTGGGATTGGAAGGTGTCTAGGAGATGGTTATTCTCCAGGCATTCCGTGAGTTGGCATTTGATGGCTTTTTTGAAGACCTTGGCGGGCAAGGGGAGCAGAGTGAGGGGTGGTAGTTTTGAATTTGTTGGGATCGGCAGAAGGTTTCTTGAGTAGAGGCTTGACTTCTGCGTGTTTCCAGACTTTGGGGGAAGGTAGCTGTGGTGAGGGTCCGTGTTGGCTCCTGAGTGGGCGGATTTTTTGATGGAGGTGGTGTCTTGGTCAGAGAGCTGGTCCCAAGTGATGAGTCAGTGGTCCGGGTTGTCCGGATTAGCTTCAGTGACTGCGCGGAGGTGGAGGAAGTCATAAGGTTTGGGCTGGGGTTCGTAGTTTTTGTAGATGGTGATGATCTTTTCGTGAAAAAAAAGTCAGCCAGTGTGTCACACAGTTCTAGGGAGGGGATGATGTGTTTCGTTGCTGCAGGGTTTGAGAACTCTGACGATGTTGAAGAGCTCATTGCTGTGGTTCGAGCTGGCCTTTGTGCAGTCAGCGAGGGCCTTCTTTTTCGTTTCTATCAGTAGTCGGTGGTAAAGGTAAGGGCTGTTTTGAAGGTCGTCCTATCTGCGGCAATCTTGCTTGTGCGCCATTTCCTTTCAAGTTGCTTTCAGTCGCGTTTTGTTACTATCAGTTCTTTGGTGCGCCATCTGGTCTGTTTGTTTGTATCTCTTGAGTCTGCGAGGCTTGATGGGGGCAACATTGTTGGCTCAGTTGGTAATCCAGGAGGTGACATTTCTGACAGCCTGGTCCAGGTTGGATGCGCTATCTGGGTGGGATGGGTTGAGGGCATCTGCCCATTGGCTTGATGACATTTTGCCACAGTAGCGGTGTGGGGGGGGGGGCACTGGATAGCTCGGGTGAGTCAGCGGGGGCTGGTGATGTAGGAGTGGAGGATGGCGTTGTCCGTCCAGGTAAGTTCTGTGACATGGTTGTACTTGATTTTGTTACTGGATGTGAAGTTAAGGTCTAGGGTGTGCTCCTTGATGTGCGTGGAGCTCGTGAGGTTAGCAGTCTTCTTATAGTTGAAGTCGTCAAGGGGAAAGTTTAGATCTATGAGGAAGATGTAGTCTATGGCGAGTAGGGCGATGAAGTGGGAATGGTGTTTCAGAACCTAGGGGTGTTCCCCGGTGGTCTCTAGGCAAGTGTGACCCTGGTGGTGGATTTTCTGTCTGTTTGGATTTTAAAGTTGAGGTGCTCCGTTGATGGGGTGGTGCCATCTGTAGTGTTGTTGCAGTGGATGTGTTCTTTTTGAATGATGGTGATCTCTCATTTGTTTGTTGATGCGGTCCAGGTGTGCAATCTTGTATCCACCAGGTGTTGCTGAGGTGATAACGGAATCGTACTTTGGGGTGACCCTGGTCTTGGTGGAGAATATGATGTCGGGGTGAGGATGGTGATGAGGTCCCAAGGTATGAAGGCGAGGGAGGGAAACTGCATCGGAAACAGGCGGGAAAAGGATGGACATCAAGGCATAGATTCCATAAAGGGCAAGACAAAGGAGAAAAACAGGCACAGAAGTCACAAGGGCAAGAGGCAGAAAACAAGGCAGTAAAAGCACAAAAGGAGGACCTGCTACTCAGGATTGAACAGCAAGAGGGAGCTTGGCCTGGGACCATGAAGTGCAGCAATGAAACAAATCAACTGCCAAGGAGTCCCAGTGTTGATAGTCCTTACAGGTTGGTAACCCCAGTTTTGTCGAGGTGAGGAAGCTGCTTCCATACCTCTGAGTCATAGCCCCCCAACTAGCATATCTTATTCCCTGTCATCTTCAGGAGTTGTGCCACCCCACAGGGAGCTTGCTGGCGAGGACTGTTCCGGCTCTTTCATGCTATCAAACACATTTTCCCACACTCGTGCCATAACAATGGACCCAGGTCGGTGCTTCGCCTCCCTCACCAACACACCACTCTCATATTCTGCCCACATGATAAGCTCCCTGAGCCATTTATTCACCCTAGGTCCGCAAGTGGTCTTCCAATGTAGTGCAATTTGTTGCTTAGTGAGGACCTTGGCTAAATCAATAAATCTGGAAGTGACCTTATATTTGGCCAGGCCCAGGTACCAACCCAACAACCATGTTTTGGGGGAGCAGGAAACATTATGATGAGTAACCTCATTGACACACTCGGTCACCTCTGCCCATAAGCATTAGAGGGTAGGGCAGGTCCATACCATGCGATACATCTAAGCCCTCCTCACCTCCCCACATCTAGGGAATGTTGATCCGGCAGTCCGATCAAATCTTTTAACTACACCGGGCATAAGATATGCCCTGTGAAGGAAATAAAAGTTAATTAATTTGAACTGGGCTTGTCTAGACACCCGTGGAACCTGTTCCAGAATCTTTGACCAGTCTGCCTCAGTAATCGGGGCCCCCAAATCTTCATCTCATTTCGCCTGTGACCCAGACAGTGGAGTATAAATATCCGCTCTGAGAGCCCTATAGAATCCTGTGACCACCCTTGCAAATACCTGTGGATGTACAAATAAAAGACAGCCCTTGTGTGTAGGGGGCTCCATCATCCCGGCTTTTCAGTGTTTCTTTATAGTTGCTATTACAGCCCCATATAATAAGAACTGCCCTCTCTGTAACCTAAACTCCAGCTGCAGGTCTTCAAGTGGGATCATCTCTCCCGTACGAAGCAGGTCGCCCACCTGGGTAATACCAGTGGCTGCCCACTCCGCCAGTCCTCGCCAGTTGCTTCTGTGCAGCAACACCACCAGCTGCTTCAATGGGAAATCAGGAGACTACGGGAACTGTGTGCATGTTTTCTGCAAGCAGCCCATCCAGCAGTGCCTCATAACTACTTACCTCCTGGGGAGGCATTAGAGGACGCACAGCAGATGGCTGCCTGAAACGACCGCTCCGCCGAGCAGACTTCGGTCCAACGGGATAAAACGCACTAAACAGATGCCAAACAGCATAAAAAGAGCACGGGAGAGCGTGGGAATGTAGAGAGAAGCGGAGGAGCACGTCAGATGTGCTGCTAGTGAGCGCACAGCGAAGATATAGACAGCTCGGCGGAAAACGGACTGAAGCGCAACATAGCGGCTACTAACGAGCTGGGCTCCCACGGACGGAAACACGGGTAAACGAGAGCAGCGTAAGTGGCGACAGAGATCTGTAGTGGAAAGGCACACGAAATGCGACAGGGAACAGATGTGGTACTTGCACGGGAGATTACGGACCCATTACCATAGATACAGCGGGGGTCGGGGATCGCTGGACAAGAAGACATAAAATGGCGGCGCCCGCAACCAGTACCAGTCTGCCCAACCTAACACAGTGAGAGGAATGAATGACTTTAGATGCTTGTGGATGAGCCCCCGTGTGTACACAGCTTGCCCTGGACCGGAATGAATGACTTTAGATGCTTGTGGATGAGCCCCCGTGTGTACACAGCTTGCCCTGGACCTTCCGATCAGCCACATCTGCACATCTATGGGCACTCCGGGCGCAATATAATTAGCGCGGCAGCAATGACAACAGAAGTGTGACGAAAATGGCACGAAGTGACTCTCTGATACCGCTTGCTGCGTGAGCCTGAGAAGTGCTGATACCGTTGTGGTGGCGCAATTGTTTCCCATTCTAACAGCTGGCTGTCTGATTGCGTGGCAGGGTGGAGTGGCACATAATACCCCTGAAACACTGTACGCAGCATTGTGACCTTGCTTGGAACAGAAAATACACATTTCAAGCTATAAGTTGTATAAGAAGTATCACATCCGGGCTACTTACGCCATCTGCGAGATCCTTTACAGTTGGCCGGTGTGAAGATACTTATGACGAAAACTGAAATACAGAAGGAACTGGTGCGTAGATTACATCGGCGCGCCAAAGCTGCAGTAGTAAGTAGCTTGGTGTCATCGCACGCGCCATTACTGCAAACCTATGCTATGATAGATCTGACAATCCTGCTGGGTAGCCGCGCCACTACACAGCAGAGTACTGGCCCCACATAGACTTTGCAAGGTGAATCACGAAACATGAAAGGACTGTGTGCCGATCATAAACAGCGGAAGTGGGCCTGTGGTGCTGTCTTTCATCCCCTACTTGACTCCATCTGTACTAGAGTGAAGGGTGTACTAGGTGAACACGTGGAGCGGTGTATGAAGGGGGTCATTTCTAAACCTGAACCGTAGGAACGATCCGTCATGGGATATAATGAACTTAGGAGCCTCTTGAACACATTGCTGCTCACAGCCCTTCGTCGAACGAGACTGCATACCTCTGCCTAATCTAATGAAGCACCTGATCCACTAATTGGGCGAACAAACCATACCAAAACCCTGAGACGCCACATGACTCCCCCCCCCCCCCCCCCCCCATTGAGCATTGCATACTGAACAATAGAAAGAGTGGGTGGCATTACTTGATTGGTCGGGGCGTGTGGTGTTTGACGTTGTACCACCAGCTTGCGAGTGCTCCATACCAGTACAACATGGGTAAACCGGATAAGCAACAACCTAAGCTCACTTTCGAATCCCGGAGAATACCAAGAGGCTCTACAGGGCAGTCGGAGGGGAGTCAAGACACGGACGCACATGCGGAGAGTAGTATGAAAACCATCCTAAAAGCCATCCAGACTAACTTACAAGACACTAACGGGAAGCTCGATCATCTCACATGTCGGATGGACAGCATAGCTGCGAAAATGGACAAACAAGGGGAGCGTTTGGAGACAGCTGAAAATCGGATCGAAGCGGTTGAAGACGAGGCGCAAGAAATGGCAGGCAAATGTAGCGGAATGGAAATGGTCCTCGAAGTGATCAAGGCTAAAGCCGAGGAGTTGGAAGCTCGTTCCCGCGAAATAATGTAAGGATAGCGGGGCTTCCGGAATCAACAAACACAGGCCGCATGGAAACCTACATAGAGCAGCTATGCAAAGAGGTCTTTGGAGAAGAAGTATTTTCACCGATCTTCATAATTGAGAGGGCGCATAGATCCCTTGCACCGAAACCGCCACCGGGTGCAGCGCCGAGGCCTATTGTGGCTCGTGTATTGAACTATCGGGATCGTGACAATATACTTCGACTCGCACGAGAGAAAGGCCAGATCAACTATCAAGGGAACAAGATTGAATTTTATCCGGACTATACCATCGCCGTACAACAGGCGCGTCGGGAGTTCACGGCGGCCAAAGCAAAGTTGAGAACATTACAGATAAACTACGCCATGCTTGCACGCCTCAGGGTGACATGGGAGGAAAAGCCAGTGATCCTCTCCACTCCTAAGGCGGCACAGGAATTTCTTAAAAAAATAGCGGGTAAGTGCAAGACAACGGACAGAAGAGAGCAGCAGCACGATTCCGATTAACAGCACCGTACTGGAGTGGTATCTGACTGAACCTGATGCAAAGACGTTCAGCTTTGTTGTAAGCTGACTGGATGTACCTTTCATGGGTAAGACCGTAAAGTTGTCAAATGTACGATGATGATGGGTGGGTAAATGGCCGCGGCTAATAAGACGATATGCACTCGACCGATCGATGGGCTATAAAGATGTTCTACGAACACTGGTCTATGGGGTTAATGAGCGTATGCATCACAGCCGCCACATGCACACATGACATGGAACCTGTACACTGGAACTAAGATGTTCGCTACGTGGTGTGTGATGCTGTGTTTTTCTGTTTTCCTTGTACTGATCAGTAGCGACAACCAGCGTAGCCGAACACTGGACGTAAAATTAGATGAAACATGAATATTGGGGCACAGTTTGTTCTCGATACTACAGCTGAGTTTCGGAAATGTAATGTGTCCTTTGATTCCATATGTTAAGTGCCTATAATTGCTAATGTATGTAAACTCGCAAGCACAAATGATACTGCACCAGGAGAAGATGGATGGACCATGACAATAGGGTACTGTGGGGTATTGTTATTACCGTGTTACTGTTTTACAGTTGGTGGTGCTGATATAAACCAACTCACCTGTTTGCTTTCTGAAGATTGCATCTGTATGGCTAAGCAAGGTCTGCCCCATCCATTAAGTTGGGTGGTGTAGTGTACCCTCGGTGGACGTCCACATGGGTGATCCCCATTACGGTTACAATGTCAAGGGATGTTACTTTGGGGATATGGCTTCGGCAGGATTGGGTTGCTGAAGTGGGTGGGGGTGGGTGGAGTTGGGGATTTGTTCTAGTTCAAGGACCAACACATTTGAGATGCATTGCTGAAATTCATGATGTACTAAAGTTTCGCGTTGAGGGTAAGGTACCAAAGATGATCAAATTAGTCACTGGGAGCAGACACTATTGTTGTGAGATTGTTGTGGAATTATTTAGTCATGTATGATGCCTCATAGAGAGAAGTATTTAGGTAAAACGAGGTTGAACTTCCTAACATGGAATGTTCGGGGATTCACAAACCCAAAGAAAATAAGGCAGATATTTGCTTGTTTAGATCGGTGGGGAATAGACATAACTTTACTGCAAGAGACCCACATTGCCCCGAACACGCACAAAACTATGGGCACAAGATGGGCGGAAACGATACACGCCTCTAACTACTCCTCATATTCAAGGGGGGGTCATGACACTGGTGAGGAAAGGCGTGAATTTTAAAGTGACCCGAACAATCCTGGACCCGAATGGGAGGTTTGTTATAATCACAGGGACATTGCGGGGACAGCAATTAACACTAGCTAATATATATGGTCCTACTGTGGATGCACCTGAACTGTATCAGGAAGTATGGAACTACAGGGAGGCGCTAGGGGGCGCACAGCGGAATGGCTGCCTGAACTGCAGCTCCACCGGGTGACCGCCAGCAATGAGAGATTTGACTGCTGTAACCCCCGCAAAACCACTATCCGAGCATATCCACGTGTGGGGGAAGGTGAGCAGCACTGGCCGGAGTGAAGGAATCCACAGTCAAAACGGCGAAATCTGTATTTTACCGAGCGACATGTGTGGACCGGACGCTCGCCTGACAAAATGGCCGGCGACGATTAGCGGACCCTGAACTAAAATAATGACCGCGACATGAGACCGGCCTCCTCCACCAGCGAGCTATTACAGGGGGTGAGAAGATGCCGTTTACGAAAGAACCGCTGAGATGGGTTACCTATCCCACCCATGTGCGCCCGATAGCTTCTGCGGTGGCACAGGACGAGTGCCTGACAAGATGGCCGCGCAGGGTCCCGAAGTGAGGTTGTTACTGCCATCGCGCCCATAGACACGGACTGAGCGGGACAGGACTCTCTGGCTGGCGAATAAGTAAAGGCACTGCTGCTGGAAAATAACGCTTGCGTCTGAATCACGGTGGGCACGCTTTTGACTCCTGCGGGGATAAATAAGCGGAGATCCGCCAGAACAGCGCCGGAAGCGCGTGCAGCACTGGCGACGTGGGGCTCGCAGAGACGGCCGAGAATTCATACCCTGCTACCAGCGGTGGGGACAAGACCGTAATACAGGTACTGCCTGGCCGTGTTGCGCCGCATTGCTGCAGAGGTGGCCTGACCACGAACCCCCATTAACCACAAGATCTGGCGGGAAACTATCGCGGCCCTAATCCCTGATAGAGGTGGCAGAAACGAGTGAGGTGGTTGGGCGCCCTGGGAGGTGAATCACGGCGACGGCGGTGGCGGTGAGAGTCACGAGGGCATCTGTGCCCGTTTGCAGGAAGGCGGCATCCCCATCCACAAGCATGGGGAAACCAGATAAGCAGCAGCCTAAGATCTCCTTTGACAACAGGAAAGCGGCAAAATCTACGGAGGAAGTGGTAGAAAATGGCGGCGCGGCTGACCCTATGCCTAACAGCAACATGGAGAAGATCCTACTAGCGATTCAATCAAATCTGCAGGACATCAACGGTAAGCTGGACAACCTAACTTGCAGGATGGACAGCATGGCCGCCAGGCAAGAAAAACATGGCGAGAGGTTGGATGAGGCCGAGACTAGGATTACAGCCGTTGAAGATGAAGCGCGAGCCTCCACCTCCAAATGCGCCGGCATGGAAAAACTCCTGGAAGTGATAAGAGCGAAGGAGGAGGATTTGGAAGCGCGCTCAAGGCGCAACAACGTCCGGATCACGGGCCTGCCGGAGACGACCAACACGGGGCGGATGGAGAACTACATCGAAAACCTGTGTAAGGATCTTTTTGGGGCAGAGGCCTTATCGCCAATCTTCATAGTGGAGCGGGCACATAGATCGTTGGCCCCCAGACCGCCACCTGGTGCCACACCTAGACCGATCGTGGTGAGGATCCTGAACTACCGAGACAGGGATACTATTCTCCGGCTGGCACGGGAGAAGGGTAAAATACAACATCAAGGCAACTCCCTGGAGTTCTACCCAGACCACACGGTCGCAGTTCAACAGGCCCGAAAGGAGTACACCTCAGTGAAGGCTAAACTGCGCGATTTGAACATTGTGTACTCAATGTTGTATCCAGCACGACTCCGAATGGTATGGAGGGAGAAGGCGATTGTGCTAGCTACGCCAAAGGCGGCCCAGGACTTTGTCAAAAAGGTACAGCGTGAGGCACGAGCGGACTCGCAAAATGATCAACAGAGAGACTCAGACTGATGCCATTGAAAATAGCCTCGTCGGACGGCGGTGAGTTATATTATGCTGTTGACAGATGAGTATTGCCGCATAGCCGCTAATGGTTGAACTGGGCGGGCTTGCCTGGTACCTAGATCCACAGGGTGGACAATGACGATGGTGCTGCGCTAACTATATATCTGAGGGGCTGCCACTCACTGGGGTGTAAGGATTTGCTATGCTTCTTTATATTTGTACCCTGACTGTTGCCTGTAACTGCACCCTGCGAACAGGCCCACTCTGCGGTGTATTTACACTAGATACCCAGCAGCGTAGAGATGGTTTCAGGGCACGTGGACCGATTGGTGGGATCCTGCCCCGTGAATTCGCTGATACATCATGGACTGGTAAGCGCGAGAGCGCAACAGGAGGGATAACATGTAGTACCGAGTGGGACACAGACATGTGGTACGAAACCGGGCAATTGTATACCCGCTCCTGCAAGTCTCAAATATACAAACTACTGTCAGTTACATACCGGCAATTGAGCACACTCTGAACATTGAACATGAGGTGGATAGTGCGAACGCCGCCGACGTATGAGGTTGTAGAGTTGATGTACTGCCCCTGTATCACTGCAGCTGCTTGTGTAATATTAGGATGTGCTTGGAGGGTGGAGGGGAAGGCGGTGGATGATCACATATCTTACGCATTTACACAGTTTATATAGTGTCTCCTGCACCCATCTTCCGGGTGAAGAAGTGTGCTCCTGGCGGTCCTCCATGAGGGTAATACCCAACACGAGTTCGTAATATGGGCACTGAGTTGATGGTTTTTTGTTTATGGGACTGGTGCTCTGAGGGGATATGGCTTCGGCAGGTTGGGGTTGCTGGAGTGGGCGGGACAAGGGAAGGGGGGGTATTTGTATGTTTACATAGGCCGACAGCACTGCATATAGATATGTTCTTAGTTTCTCCACCGAAACTGCCTACCATAGGTATAAATGTCCATTATGCGAAGGATGGGCGCGCATCAATTGCTCCATTGTATTGTATGAAAATGTTATGTCTTGCATTATCCGATGTTAATGGGTTCTAGGAATACAGACAGGCGAGGCTTGAACGTTCTTACCTGGAACATACGGGGGTTCTCGAGGCCTCAGAAAATCAGACAGATTTTTGCCAGTCTTACCAGATGGAATGTAGATATAGCGTTTCTGCAGGAATCACACCTTGCACCACACACTCACGCACACCTGGGAACGAGGTGGGCTGGATCTATATACAAAGCATCTTATTCATCCTACTCCCGTGGGGTGATAATATTGATTAGGAAGGGGGTCAGCTTTGAGGCGCAACAGGTCACACAGGATCCCTCTGGCAGTTACGTGTTGGTTATGGGCACACTGAGGGGCCAACGAGTAACGCTCCTTAACGTATATGGACCAAACACTGATGCTCCGGACTTCTACAGGGAAGTTTGGGACCACTTGCAAAAACATGCTAACACGCACATACTGTGCGGGGGAACTGGAATATGACACTGCAGGACGGGATAGACCGATCTTCTAATTCCTTAGAGCAACATAGGCAATCATGACAAATGGTATGCCACATGATGAAAGACTTAGCATTAGCGGATCTCTGGAGGCTACAACACACTGACGCGCCAGGCGCCACACACATAACAGCTTCTCACAATAGCTGGTCCAGACTGGATTACTGGTTAGGTTCAAGGGACTGGGCCTTATGGGTTCGTCAAATACAGGTGTTGCCCCGCACATTATCGGACCACAATCCGGTCCTGCTACAGGTGGACATTCCACAATACACCCCTCCCCCCCTTCCAGTGGCGATTGAATTCCCGGGCCCTCTCAGACACAGTGTATGTAGACACCATTAAGAAAGCGATAAAGGACTATTTTGATATCAACACACAGACAACAGACGACCCGTGCCTACTTTGGGAGGCGTTCAAAGCCACGATTAGGGGGGTCTGCATTAGCACCACCATAGGGGTACTCAAAGACATTAGAAACCAGATCCGCCGTTGCGAGCAGCAGATGAGGGACTTGGAATTGCAATATGAGACAACTCAGGATGTTTCACTACTGCCTGGATTACGTGAAGTGCATACTGAGCATGCAGACTTCCTGGAGTCTGAAATAAAATACCTGGATCGTCCTCACGTAGCTAAAACCTTTGGAGAGGGGGGAAGGCCGGGGGCACTGCTGGCTCGGAAAATTTGTGAGGGACGGGGACAAGCAGCGATACTTAGAGTTAAAACAAGGGAGGGTGTATTGCAAACACACTCTGCGGACATACTGAAATGCTTTGTAGACTCCTTCGGCTCCCTATATAAATCACAACCCACAGCACCAGCGGATGAAACGTATGACTATCTGCATGACGTAGCGATTGGGTGGCTGTCGGATGCGCATAGGGAATACTTGGCTAGGCCCATAACGGTGGAAGAGGTCACTGAGGTGATAGGCTCCTTGCCAAATGGCAAAGCACCGGGCCCTGACGGATACACCACCGAATTCTATAAACAATTTGCGGACAGTCTAGCTCCTCATTTAGTGGAAATGTATGGCGCCTCCTTTGAAAAAGCGTTGCTTCCCCCATCACTGCGAGAAGCAATGATTATTGCTCTTCTAAAACCGTCCAAAGACCCAGAGGAATGCGACTCCTACAGACCTCTGTCCCTGATTAACGTGGATTCGAAAATCCTCGCTAAACTCATGGCAGGTCGACTGTCCCCCTTGATGAACCGACTGGTCCTTCCGGATCAATCTGGGTTTGTGCCCACCAGATCCACCACACATAATACTAGGTCCTTATTTGCACTCTCGCATTACCTGCAACCCTCGGTTAAAGCGGTGGCTGTCATGCTAGACGCCGCTAAGGCATTCGATTCCATTGAATGGTGTTACATGATTACAGTCCTAAATAGAATGGGGTTTCCTAAGCGGTTTGTGCAATGGGTCTCTTTGCTTTATACACAACCGCGTGCAAGGGTCAGAATCAATGGCTATGTTTCAGACCAGTTTGATATTGAGCTTGGTACGCGGCAGGGCTGCCGCCCACTATCGCTACTGCTATTTGCGCTGGCACTGGAGCCACTAGTCTGCATAGTGCGACAGAACTATAAAGAATCGGCGCTGAAATTCGTGGCCAGACCTCTTCACATATCACTCTACGCGGACGATATGTTGCTATATGTCCGAGACCCGGAAACCCACTTGAACCCGCTGCTTAGGGAATACATCCGATTTGGCGGGCATTCGGGGCTAGCGATTAACTGGGCTAAGTCCTCAATAATACCCCTCACTGACACTACATCGTCCTTTGCAGTAGACTTCCCGTTGGAATGGCAACAAGAACCGATCCGATACCATCCGGATCATAGGGATCCGGATGAGGTCCTACGAGCGAATTATGGTGTGGTACTCTCTAAACTGGAAGACAAAATTCAACGCTGGATTCATTTGCCACTATCACTAGCTGACAGAATAGCTATCGTCAAAATGAACATGTTACCCAAGTTGTTATACTTGTTTAATAACATACCGATCACGCCACCACAAGCAATATTCCGCCGTATAAATTCCCTGGTGCGGACATTGATATGGGCGGGTAAGCAGGCTCGTATTGATTTACAGACACTTACATTACCATTTGCGCTTGGTGGGTTCAGTGTGCCGGATTTCCTCCTATATTACCTTTGTGCGCAGGCGCAATATGCGGCGTATTGGTACCACGCGGTCCCGTATCTCACGCACACGGCCATTGAAGAGGGTGATGCCTATCCTGTCCCCCTCTCTGCAATCGTCACGCACACAAGACCACCGCTACATGCAAAGGATATAAACACAGTAGACACCACGGTTAAAGCATGGCACAGGCTTGGGCAGTTGGCCCATAAGACCCCACTGTATGCACCGGCCATGCCATTGCAACATCATCAGGATTTGTCCGTCACTAGGGAAAAGGTTGGAATGTCTTTGCTGAGCCGAGCGGGGATTGACAAACTGGGTGATGTGTTTCAAGAGGGCACATTTGTAGGACTAGACCAATTACACTATATTCAAAATCAAACTCCCATGTTTCGTTTCACATACTACAGATTGACCAGGGCGTTGAGTGAACACTACCCGGCATTCCCAACAGAGCCAGAATGCCTTGCACCACTGCAGCTACTGATTACCACTAATGATCTTTCCCATATGGTGTCCAGATTATATACAGCTGCGCAATCGGAGCTGGCGGGACACACTCAGAAGGCTAAGGGGCGTTGGGATGCACTAATGGACACACCATTGACGGATGAGAAATGGAGTAGCACCTGCGCTTTAACACAGATACTGACGCCCAACGGCAATTTAAGAATTATCCATTTTAAATTTCTTCACCAAATCTACTACACACCGGCAAAACTGCTCAGGTTTGGATTGCAGGAGGAAGACAAGTGCAAGAGATGTGGTAGGGAGGGTGCGGATTTTGCACATCTGGCCTGGGACTGCGCTAGGGTGGCGAGGTACTGGGAAGAGGTCACTGACGCACTAGCGGTAATGTTGGAGGAGGAGGTGCAGTGTACACCCAAGATCTGTCTTCTGGGTATTGTGCCACAATTCAGGGCGTTAAAGCGCAAGTTCTGTGCAATTGCTTTGCTGTTGGCGAAGAGGCAGGTGGCGCAATGTTGGCACAGCCGTAAAGTGCCGACGAAGAAAACGTGGCTTCATGATATGACCATCTGCCGAGACAAACTGCAAACATATGAAGAACAACTGCCAGCAAAGTCCAGACCGAAGGACACTTGGTGTTTCTTAACAGACTACCTTACCTCACTGCAGGACAGTGAGGAGGACTAGCTCCTTTTTTTGTATAGTTCTAACAGGGGTGAGGTGTGATGCGCAAGCCCGAGGCTGATGGTGGCAACTCTTGGTGGACACGGGAACTATTGTCACAGTTGATGTCTAGGCTGTGTAGGGCGGAGCTGTGAGGTCTTAGTTGGGGTATGTTACATTTCTGTTTTCTTTTTCTATAAAATGAGAAAATGTAAGGCTCACATCATCTGTCGGCTAGGAGGCCTACGGACGATATGCGGGGTGGCTCGAATTAGAAATACTGTGCTGTTCTTCATGACACGTTCAATATATGCCAGATGATAGTACCAACGTAGCGAGCCGGCCCCAAGGTTGTAGGCTCATGCTGTGTAAATTGCTTTGTGTTAATAAAGGTCTTACACAAAAAAAAAAAAAAAAAAATATGGAACTACATGCACGAATTCCGTGATACACAAATACTATGGGGTGGAGATTTTAATATAGCTTTAAATGATCAAATTGACAGGTCAAGGGCCTCCACAGAATCACATAGGAAAGCACGGGCGAAAGTGCTGGATATAATGGCAGATCTACACATGAGGGATCTTTGGAGGGAGAGACATCCAGACACGGCAGGGGCAACACACATTAATGCGGCACATGGAAGCTGGTCTCGCATTGACTATTGGTTAGGATCAGATAACATATTACTATGGACACAGGAATTGGGAACACTACCCAGAACCCTATCAGATCACCATCCAGTCCTGTTATCCATCCAGATACCGCAATATCACCCCCCTCCATTCAGCTGGAGATTTAATGCTAAAGCGCTTACAGACACCATATATGCAGATACCATAGCAATGGCAATAAGGGATTATTTTCAGTTAAATGTGTCCACAGTTACAGATTCAGGCATTCCATGGGAGGCTTTTAAACCCACCATGAGAGGGGTCTGCATCAGCACGACGGTAGGGATATTGAGAGACATTAGGCAGCAGATCGAGCACTGTGAAGCCAGGATGAAAGAGCTGGAGACGCAATACGAGAATACGCAAAATTCAGCCTTGTTGAAGGAATTACCGCAGATACACACAGAACATCAATCTTTCATTGAGGATGAGCTCAAATATATCTTCAAAAGGTCCACTGCTAGGCGATTTGGTGAAGGGGGCAGCCCAGAGTCTTGGCATCTAAGATCTGTGAAGGGAGGGGTCCTCAAACGATTTTACAAATACGGGCGGAGGATGGCAAGTTGATTACTAGCCCAGAGGGTCTTTTACAAGGTTTTGTGAGTAACTATAGCAAGTTGTATGCATCCCAGTCCACAGTACCGCCTACGGAAATCTTTAGTTATCTAGAGGATGTAGCTATTGCATGGCTCTCGGACAATCAAAGGGAGTACCTATCGCTACCAATAACAGTGGAGGAAGTCACGGAGGTCATACAATCATTGCCAAATGGGAAAGTCCCTGGCCCGAATGGGTTCACTTGCGAATTTTACAAGCAATATGTAGATATATTGGCCCCCCCCATTTGGTGGCTATGTTTGGAAACGCTTTCGATCAAGCAGTACTCCCTCCAACGCTAAGGGAGGCGGTGATAGTGGCCCTTCTGAAACCAACTAAAGATCCGGAAATATGTGAATCATACAGACCTTTATCGTTGATTAATGTCGACTCTAAGATCCTGGCCAAGATCCTGGTAGTCCGGTTACAACCACTTATTACAGCTCTGATCCTACCGGATCAGGCTGGTTTTATACCGTCCAGAGCCAACTCACATAACACCAGAACCCTCTTCTCACTCTCCCACTATTTAGTACCTAGCACTAAGGCAGTGGCGGTTATGTTAGATGTTGCTAAGGTTTTTGATTCTATAGAATGGTCCTACCTACTAACGCTGTTGGAAAGGATGAGGTTCCCCCGATGTTCACGTAGTGGGTTAAGCTATTGTACACGGACCCGGTAGCTAGAGTGTGGATCAATGGGTATGTCTCAGATCAGTTCCCTATTGCGAGAGGGACACGGCAGGGATGCCCTTTATTGCCCCTGCTATTCGCTCTAGCGTTAGAGCCTCTGGCTTGCCTTTTTCGGCAAAAACATAGGCACTCTGCTCTACAATTCCCATCCAGACCGCTGCATATATCATTATATGCAGATGATATGCTCTTGTATGTTCGCGACCCTGAACCGAATCTAGCACCCCTGTTGAGGGAATACATCAAATTCGGTAGACACTCTGGTTTGCAAATAAATTGGACCAAATCATCAATAATCCCCCTCACAGATACTACCAAGCCGCATACAACTGAATTTCTGTTAGGCTGGCAGACTGACCCAATCAAATATTTAGGGGTCTGGTATCATAGAAATCCGGAAGTGGTCATTCGCACGAATTATGGGAGGGTGATATCCGCTTTGGAAGATGAGGTCAACCGGAGGATACAACTGCCGCTCTCTTTGGCGGACCGTATTGCGATCGTGAAAATGAACATCTTACCTAAATTTCTCTACCTATTTAATAATATTCCTATTCCCCCTCCTAGTGCTGTTTTTAAGAGTATCACGTCTTTAGTGCTTAAACTAATCTGGGCGGGTAAACAAGCACGTATAGAACTCAGAACATTAACTTTGCCTTACGACAGGGGAGGTTTTTGTGTACCAGATTTCTTGTTATACTACCTGTGTGCTCAAGCGCAATATGCCACTTACTGGTACCATAGGATACCTTACCTAACGCATACAGCAGTGGAAGAGGGATATGTGCTACCTACTCCCTTGACAGCTATAATAACACATAGGCGACCGCCCTTGCATGCAGAAGACATTAATACCATTGACGCCACAACGAACGCATGGCGAAGACTAGGACAGCTAGCTCACAAGGTACCGTTATATGCTCTGGCACTGACGGTCCTTGGATGCTTGATTCCGGTCTGGGAAAGACATGACTTGGTAGTTCGGGCTGGACTGTTCCCATGAGGCACAGGGTCAAGGCTGATTTGCATATAGCCAGTGTCTGACCTAGGGTGGTGTGGAGTGCAAAGAAACAATGGATGTAGGCCCAGATCTTTGTACTGGGGTGAATGTAAGACATTGTTCTCCATTCTGTCCTTCAACTGTGTTTTTTGCAATTTTCACCCCGAGTGGGCTGGGTATGCTCAGACGTGAGTCCCAGGCTCTCCACATCACTGGAGTCAAGCTATCCAGGCTGAAGAAGGCTGATAGCCAGAAACCGGTCCTTGGATGCTTGATTCCGGTCTGGGAAAGACATGGCTTGGTAGTTCGGGCTGGACTGTTCCCATGAGGTACAGGGTCAAGGCTGATTTGCATATAGCCAGTGTCTGACCTAGGGTGGTGTGGAGTGCAAAAAAACTATGGATTTAGGCCCAGATCTTTGCACTGGGGTGAATGTAAGACATTGTTCTGCATTCTGTCCATCAACTGTGTTTTTTGCAACTGATGTTACACCACCACCCAGAACTTTCAGTCACTGGGGAGAAGGTTGGCATGGAACTACTGCAGCAGGTAGGGATTGACAAATTTGGGGATCTATATCACGAGGGTACCTTTCGTCAGTTACACGATCTTTCCTACATTCCAAATCAAACAATGTTATTCAGCTTCACCTACTATAGGCTGCAGAGAGCCATTAAGCAGTTATATCCTGACTATCCTGCTGTACCTGCCTGCTTAAACACGCTCCAACTTATATTGATATCATCCAACACTACACATATAGTCTCACGTTTATACTCAGTGGCACAGAATGAAATTCCATATACCACTGCCAAAGCCATTACGAGGTGGAATGATGTGCTCACAGACCCACTCACTGAAAAGGAATGGAGCACGAATGTTCCTAGTATTAAACAATGGATGCGGGACATGACTTATTGTAGAGATAAAGTATTGACGTACGAGGAAGAACTTCCGGCCAGATCTAGTCCAAAAGACTATTGGCAGTAAAGTTCTTTACAGATTATGTACGTGATATTGAAGTGAATACACAGTAATGGTTAACAAAGTGTCTCTCTCCTACAACATAGAACAGGGACTATAAAGAATACCCTTGTGCTTTGATTGATTTTATGTACAGTATACACATGGATGATGAATGCAGTAATATAATGGTCAGTTTCTTGGTTAATATGGAACCTATGTTTTATGTTGATCAAACTCAATAAAAAGATTTTTTTTTAAAAACTACTTACCTCCTATGGCCTTCCCTGTTAATTTGCCTCAGGGTCAAAAGCAGCTGCAATAACTCTGGAGATGTGGGGACAAACGGGCCCACCACCCTCTCAGGGGACTCCCTCAGTGCTACCGAGTGGGTGAATCATTGCATTTGCTCCGCCAGGTAATGCGATTCAAAATCTGGGGCTGCCAAACCACCTTCTGGCGGCCTCAGGGTGCAGTAATTTAGCCAGCACTACCAGACACCCTTTCACAACCCCAGATGAAAAAAATCAGTAGTGACTCAAGCTCCCGAAACACGCCTTGAGCAATTAGCAGTGGTAAAACCGAAAAGAAGGAAAGCAGCTGGCAGCCGGGGGGAGTGTTACTATCTTAGTAATACAATATAAGGGGGACCCCCCTCTGAAATAGCAAGAAAAGGTCAGGGAGAAGAGACGAAGTACAGAAACATCAGAGCAAAAAATCTCCCTCGCGACCTACAATTATTTTACATTAACATAGTAACAGTTCTAAATGTGAGGCATCAAAAAGCTATTCAAAAACACAAATAATTCGCGAAAATATTTTATTTCTCTTTTTTAAAAATTCAACATACCCAATACTGGTTGGATGCTCTCAAGTAATAGAAGACTCGTGAAGTAAGTACCTAGTATGTGACGGGTGAGTGTCAACTATGTGAGTCTGTAGATTTTTTTTGTTGTTGTTTATCCTACATGTCATTGGTGGTGGGACTCACACATTTTGGTCTTGGTATTACTCCTTTGGCCTTGAGTAGGTAGGGGCCAAATGAGTTGGTTTATGGGGTTCTTTCTTTGGGTACTATGTAGTACATTTATTATGTCTCTATGATTTTTTGAATGTCAAAGCAATGGTAATAAATGTAAGGTGGGTGATCCTAAACTGTGTATAGATTATTATATTTTTTACTTGTTGTGGGCATCTTTTCCTATTTTTGTTTATCATATGTTTGTTTGGTTGCATCTCTTCCCCTGGTTGAGTAGACACCCCTCTTTATAAGACTCGAAATCTGGCAGGTCCTGAAGAAGGTGGCATTTCATCAGTGTTTTAGCCACCGAAACGCGTCAACCATAGCCTGCTTTATGCAGTAGCTGGATTTGGTCAACTTAACTACTGTACCATTCTGTAGCAGATCCTCCCAGACTCGTGTTATGTGTGTGAAAGTGGGTTTTGTGGTGGTGACAGTGTTTGGTATGATAGGTGTTGTGTGAATTTAGTGTGTGTCTCTCTTCTTGGGGTTGTCATTTGTCTGTATAGATTGTTTTTTTACATTGTTTTTTGTATATGTGTATTTTGACTTTGCAGAATTTGTACATTAGTGTTTTATAAATTGTCAAAAAAACTTTTATAATAAAAAAGAGAGAATAAGATGATAAAATCGCTTTTTGATAAAAGAAATGAATTAAAAAGAATAATTTTTGCAAAAGAAATAAATTCTTTAAAAAAAGAGAAATAAAATATTTTCGCGAATTATTTGTGTTTTTGAATAGCTTTTTGATGCCTCACATTTAGAATTGTTACTATGTTAATGTAAAATAATTGTAGGTCGCGAGGGAGATTTTTTGCTCTGATGAACCATCTTAGCAATAGCAATACAGTCAGCTACTGAAATCGGTAATGTCTTCCAGAACTCTACGCTAGATCTCAGGCCCGAACCGCCAACCCTGCACTACCCTCCAGTAAGTTCCAGGGGTCATGGTAGATCTTCACTCCCAGACACTTCAAGTAGGTGGTCTCCCACAGCAGCCTCCTTGGGGCCGGGATCGGCATCAACCTATCACAAACTGAGGACAAGCTAGTCTTATGCCAATTAATACATAGTCCCAACACCTCCCAAAACCAGTCCAACAGCCTGATGGCTCTAGTCCGGTCCGTCGATGCATCCTTCAAAAACATCAGCATATCATTAGCATATAAGGCACTGTGATGGACAGAACCACGTACCTTCAAGGCCCTGTAGTAAGCACCGGACCTTGCACTACAGGCCAGAGGCTCAACTGCAAGCTCAAACAGCAAATGGGATAGTGGATATCTCTGCCGGTATGCCCGCCCCTTATGGCCACCTTATATAGATAACAAGGGAATTTGTGCTCTACAACACAAAGTTGTTTTGTTTTGCTCTGCTATCACATCAACTTCTTAATGCTTTGCATCATGAAGCACTGCTTAGTGTCTCACAAGTGCCATTGCTAAATAATTGTAAATCTGGCCCCAAAATTCAGACAGGATGTGGGTCATAGCTTTGAAGTATTAATACCAACCCAACCCTTATTGCTGATGGTCTAATATTGAGCCTGACAACTCCCAATACACATGTAAACATTAACAAAAATGTAACTACTATTGCAGCATAGGTGTTAAAAGGAATGTATGGTCAAACTGCACTCAACTGACAGATCCCAAGATAGCTTTCTTGGTGACAGCAGCAATAGCAGACTTTACTCCTGACAAGGTAGAACCTCATGCTTTTTCTGGACTTACCAAAGCAAGAGAGTAAAGCACTTTGGTGGGCTTAGCCACAGAACCCCACGCTTAGCTTAGTCAGTTTTTATATTCCCTATCCATGCTTTATGAACTTTCATCGCAGAGATGTCCACATAATTCCTGTGACAAATTAATATGATGCATAATCTGTGTGTCATCAGCATATGAGCGGGGTTGGACTCGCCTATAGGGAAATCTGTTGGTGCCTAAAGGACTGGTCTGACAGGTCAGTGTGTGGGCCAAATTTCAGGTCTTGCCTAGACAGCATGTGTACTGTCTCTTCAAGACCGTTTTTTTCATCTGGAGCTTAGAGACTTCCCATTGCTTACCATTGGTTGACTTAATAGTCACTCATTTGCTTATGTCAGGGGCGCCAAACATTGAATTGCCACTAACCTTATGCCAACCAGCGGGGACGATGGTCTGAAGAAAGTCCCTCTACTCCCCTCAATGTAAACTCCCACAGAGTACTTATCACACTGCTCTGAGAGGGAACACTCCGGGGAAAAGGGAAGTGGATAAAATAACAAACGATGCTGCTCAGGCTGGTGTCTTCTTATACCTATCTCTGGCCAAGTATATTGGTATATCTTCAGAAGCCACCCAACAAGAAAGTGCTGTATACAGAAAAGAAGAGAGATATGTGAGTTGAAGTAAGGTGGACAACATACATACCAACTTAACTAGCAAGCACAGGACTGCTACACATAATCACAAACAATTGTGCAGCAAAACAGACTCGTCGTGACATAAAACGATAATCCGCTCAAATAATAGAGAGAGAGACCTTCATACATCAGAGAGACATAAGGTGACCATAGTTCTGAGGGTAATTCTCTGATAACGAAAGAAAATGTAGGTTAAGGGAACAAAGTCAGGACCATGCTCTCAGTAGCCACATCCAGGAATAGAGTAACCCACCAATACTGCAAAACCCATATAGTTGAGACCCAGTTCCCAGGGCAGTGACCTGGGGCAAGGCTCCCTCGCAGCTAGAGGCCAAGAAGCATATTAGAAATGACACGCTGTTGGTAATCGCAGTTCAAGTTATGCACTCGTCCACTGTTTTGTGAACACAGCGCAGCGAGTGCCGGTAAAATACCCACGCTCACACGCTGTTAACCTCACATCGGAGCTGGGCTTCTGAATACAGTCAAGGATGTGGGAGAAGCACTCCTGCCCTTCACTCCCTACTTCAGACAAACACAATACCTTGCAGTCACCAATGCCTATGGCAGCTTCGAGACGATCTCATCCGGAATTGCCGGCTCACCCTTCGATGATCGAGTTTCAGCGTCATGGCATCATACAGACAGGGGAAAGAGGCTCTAAGTGTTGGTGCAACTAATCCCTTGACCCCCAGCCTCCGTTGGATGATCATGACAGCTTATTTTGTATTTGTCAGTTGCCACAGGCTTCCTTCCATTTTTTCCCTCCCCTGGAGCACTTGACGCTTTACTTGTGCTCTTCCATTGCTCATTTTTGTAGGCGCTACTTTTTTTTTTACCAGCATGCATCTTTTTCAGCTGGCTCCCTTGTCTTCTTCTCTCCCTCTGCTTACTGGCTTTTGGCGCCCAACCACCCTCTCTTTGTTGTCCTTGTTGCTTGCCCCCACCTGCCTCCCTCTCTGTTTTTACCGGTGTTGCTTGCCACCACCCATCCTTCCTTCATTGTGGTCTGTATTGCTTGCCTCCACTCTTTCTCTCCATTGTTGTCAGTGTTGCTTGCCTCTACCTGTCTTCTCTCTGTTTTTGTCTGTTGCTTGTGTCCGCCCTTCCTTACTCCCTCCGTTGGTTTCCGAGTTGCTTACACCCTGCTGCTCCACTCCTTCTGTTGTCTGTTACTTGCACCCACCTGCCCCCTCCGTATTTGCCCCTCCTCCCTTTGTTCCCCTGTTGCTTTCTACCCCCACCCTCCGTTGTCTGTGTAGCTTGCCCTTCCCACTCATATTCCCTCCCTCTGTTGTCCATGTTGTCCCACCATAAACCACAAGCATTGCTAAAGAAATGCTGTAGGTCGAGACCTAAAAATCACTGTGACTTGGACACTGATGGCCACATCATAATTTCCTATTTTTCTACACCAGCAAATTCTCATTGATGCATCCGTAGTACATCAGGGTGCAGGAAGTCAAATTTTACATTACTGCGCACAAATGTGCTGTTCCAACTCTCAAGGTCTTTCCAGGTCCCATTCACCATCCTCTGATACGTGTAGGACAAACTCAAAGGAGAAGTCCAAGTGCTAACATAAACAATCCAACAGGGTCTCTCATCTGTGTGTCTCTCGCTGATGTCAGGCTCAGCACAGTTAGTTTTCAGCCACCTGAAACTGACAGTTTTGTTGCTGTCCACCCCCACTCAACAAGCGGAATTCCTTTCCCCAGCCCGTTTAGAGGGTTCCCCTTCTAGGCGTCATCCAGGACATGCAGCTTAGAAGGCCTTGCCGCCCATGCAATGAATCTGGGACAGTCGGGTTATTATCCTTATGATAAGTGAGTGGGCACTTTTTCCGCCTTGATGGTGCTGAAGCTTCTTGAGTTGGCCTTGTGCATCATCCTGGTGCGTCATGTCCGATGGCACTTACAGACTCCTCACTGAAACCTTTTCATTCAATGGACCCAGAACTGGGAGTGCTTTTCGGACCATTTCAGATGAGGTGGTACAGGACCGGCCGTGGTGGATAGTGGATAGCCACTGAAAGTAAATAGGCCAATGCCAGACCTTACACTGGTAACGTTTTTCTGCCATCTCTGGGCTTTGTGGGCCATCTGGACAATGCAGAAATCAAGGGACTTTCGCCACTGGTGAATCCGTGTCGTCATATCAGTCTTTTAGACTGACTTTTAGAGGTGCACCCCATCCAGCTGGTCCTCGAGGCTTTTATGTCTTTTTTTCAGTGGTAGGTCCGTCCTGGTCCTAAAGGACAACATGACCACCATGTGGTACTGCAACGAGCAGCACAAAGAGGTTTTTCATGTTCTCTACCTGTAGGGCATGAAGCTGTGGCACTGAATGGAGCCTCAATGAATCTCCCCGCTGGTTAATCACACAGCAGGTTACCTCAACTTCAGGGCAGACAAAGTCAGTAGGCTTACCAATTAGAAGTGAGATCTGCTTCTGGATGTAGCACTACGCATTTTCGCCCCTGTGGGAGATCCATTTACTGCCACTTGGAGCGCTCAATGACCAGTCTTTTGCATCCTGGTGTTTCCTCCCTGAGGAGCCCTAGGAGATGGATAAATTAGGCCTGAGCATAACACATTTCCTCTTCAGCCTCTGATCCCATGGGTATTGAAGGAGTTCAGGCAGGACCAGGCTCAGCTCATTCTGATAGCCCTGAACTGGGGATGGATGTTTTGATAGTCCGATTTCCTGATTCTCAATATGTGCCATCTGCGTTGACTGCCTCTTTGGGAGGGCCTGCTGTCCCAGCATCAGGGCCTGTATACAAAACTCAACAGTCTGCACTTTCATGCATGAACATTAAGCAGCATCAACTGAGTGGTTTTGATCTTCCATCGGAGGTGATGGGTGTCATTTTGGCTGCTTATGACCCTGCCTCAAAGTCCATTTTTCCAGCCACTGGTCCAAATCTGTGCTGGTGTGAGGAGAGGCAGCTTAACCCTTTAAATCTTTAAAAGGGCTTTCACTTGTTTCCCCTTTCACCCTTCATTAGACCGCAGGGGGATCTGAATTTGGTCTTTAGTTTTGTGATGCATGCTCCCTTTAAGCCTCTGCACAGTATAGCATATTTTTTCCTGACAATTTATTTCTTCTGGCATGTGCATCCTTTTTTCCAAACATGTGGTCACCTTTTCATTCAGGGCAATCCATCATGGTCCCTGCATCCTCCTCTCTACCACATCCCTCTAAAGAGGAGAGGCTTCACTGTTTAGGTTCTAAACAGGCCTTTAGATTTTACATTGCTAGTACTTAAGGTGTTCCAAGGGGATGATCAGGTCTTTGTCGGATTCACTGGTGAGAAGATAGGCAAGACGGTTCCAACATCAAATCAAAGTTCTTTTTAAACATAATTAATAAAAACCTTTGCAATCAAACACATATTACACATTCAACATGATATCTGGCTTAACTGAAAGAACAGACTCATGATAAAAATCCTATAAAGTGTAAATGTGCCAATATATAAAAAAGCATAAAATATATAGGGCCATATGTAGGTGGCCAAATACCGGTCGGTAAAGCCGAAATTCTGTAAATCTCGGCTTTACCGACCGGTATTTAGCCCTGTGCGATGTACGTATTACCGAATGCCCTCGGTAATAACAAATGGGTAAATCGTTACCGATTCCTTATTTACCGATCGGTGAACACCGAAACAAACATTACCGAATCGGTAAATAACGAATCAGTAATAATTCCGAAATGCGATGTAGCAAAATTCGGTAATACCGAATTTGACCAAAATCGGTATTAACGAATCAGTATTTACCACTGATCCTGAGCAGGTGGTAATCGGGTGCAGTGCATAAAAACAGCCACAAAATGCAACAGTGGGAACACAATGGCGGCCCTCTACCTCATAGGAAGGCGGCTACGTTTGAGAGCAGCAGGAGTGAGGTTTTGGAGACGGGAAGAGCGGGTGTACAGACTGCGTGTCACATTGTGCCAATTGACTGAACCAAAAATCCATGAGAGGTACAGGCTGCACCCACACACCATCCTTGACTTCATACAGGACCTGAAACCATATCTTGAGCATCAGACACCAAGGGCGCACGCAATACTCACCCATGTACAGGTGCTCTGTTGCCTGCACCTCCTGGCCTCAGGAAGTTACCAGGGTGTGATAGCCGCAGTAGGTGGTGTGTCACAGAGCTGCCTATCCAGATTTTTCTTCACCTTCCTGGACGCCATGATGGCCCGAATGCATCATTACATAACCTTCCCCAGTACACAGGCGGAGCTGCAGAAGACCAAGCCGGATTTCTACCAAATGGCACAGTTCCCACACATAATAGGCAGCGTCGATGGGACCCACATACCAATCTGTCCACCTGCAGCAACAGAATACATTTACCGCAACCGCAAATCTACTCACTCTATAAATGTGCAGGTGATATGTGATGCAAAGTTCATCATCACTGATATTGTGGCCTAATTCCCAGGGAGTACCCACTACTCATACATATTCAGGAACAGTGGTATCCATACACGTCTGGCTGCTGGTGAATTTGGAGAAGGATACCTACTAGGTAAATCAATGTGACACACCCTGATGTATACCTTGGCTCAACCTATTGGTGAAATACATTAATGGCACTTTCTTTTGCATTTAGGTGACAGCGCATATGCCCTCCGGTCTTACCTACTCACACCATATCTCAATCCATCCACACCAAGGGAGAGGAGATACAATGTGGCACATAAGAGCGCATGCAACGTGGTGGTGCGCACCTTTGGACTGTTTAAAAGCAGGTTCCGTTGCCTCCACAAAAGTGGAGGTGCATGTCAGTACAGCCCCATTAAATGTTGCAAAATAATTGCTACAAGTGCAATGCTACATAATCTAGCCACAAAAAAAAGGAACAGCAGTGGAACTAACTGACTCTGAGGGCGAGGACAATCCCCAGCCAGAGCCCTGCACAGCTGGTGTTGCAGTAGAACAGGATGGGAGACACAGACGGGCTGAGATAACGTGCAACTATTTCTGAGTGAGTAATGAGACAGAGCCAGTTACTGTATTTGTGTAATGGTGTTTAATCAGCACACCACCAGGATCTAAACCAGTGTCCATACAGACATGGATTACATCACCCATTCAATGAGTCCCAAATAACAGTATGAACTATTTTTTGTGCCCACGCGCTGCATGTCCACGTTCAATGGCCACACTGTCTGTGCTGCCACTATGTTCATGCGCAGTGCTGTGGCATTCGCTGTGCCTCCTGACCTCGATGGGAGAGGGCGTAATGCTACCACGGCTGGTAGCCTCCTCACTATCCCCCCCGCTTCCATAGTGTCCGACTTCACATTCTACAGTACTTCCAGTGCAGAGGTCATTGACACCATGCCCCTTGCCACCTGCCTGCTACAATGTGCCATCTCCTCCTGCATGGCGATGGACCTTCTACACATTAGGGAGGTAGCAGTGACCAGCGGTTCACTACCTTGGTATAGGCCTGGAGTCTCTGCCTCTCCCTGCGCCTACCAAGACAGTCCTGCTCCAACTGGCTGTAGAGCTTGTCCACAGAGGTCGCAATGTCTCTCATGCCCTCAGACATGTTGTCACCCATTGCAGTGATGTCCTTCTCAATTCTGTACATGTGTTTGTTGATGTGAGCCACCTCTCTATGCAATGATCGCATCTCTCTCCATTGCAGGCGCTGGACCTTCAGCATGTTGGCTTCCAGTCGAGGAAAAACACTTTCATCATGTTCTGAGCCATGAGGACTGGCTGGCCTTGGCCTGCGGCGTCTTGATGATGTGTGGGCGCGCTCAGATGGAGTCCCTGCCCTCACCATGTTGCCCTCCTCATGGACTGGAGACTGTTGGCCCCCTGTATCCTCCTCCTCCGACTCCTCCATCTGCTGGAGGGTGGCCACGGCATGCCTCCTACCTGATTGTGGTGCTGGTGGTGGTGATTGTGGCACTGGGGATTGAGTTTGAGGAGATGGCGGCGTTCTCTGGTGCTGTGGTGATGTTGGGGAAGGGGAAGTTGGTGGTGGTGGTGGTGGTGCGGAGGTTGTGTGCCCTGCAGGCAAACTCTCTTCCTCCTGTTGCCTCCCCTCTGGCCTGGCTGCCTTTGGTCTGCTCCCCTCTGCAGCACTGCGAGATGACTCGCCTGTAATGACAGAATGTACATATACTCACTTCTCTGGCTGCATTTGAATTGCATTAAACATCATGCCTACAGATCACACTGACTGTCCTCAGCTTCCTAATTTCTTTCACATGCTATTGGGTTTGCTAGGCTGACTGTCCTATACATCTGTTCCCTAGGACTACATCTCCCACAATGCATAGCAGGTAATGAGTAAGACATGTAGTGGAGTGGGAGCCCCTATGCCTCTATGGGGATTGGGGTTGGGGAGGGGTCAGCACAGCATGCTGGGCATGCATCTTACCTTGTTTCCTGGCACTCTGGCAGAGCTGTCTGCGTCTCCCACTCCACTCACACTCTCCGGCTGGAGGGTGGACTCTACCATCAGTTCCAGTGAGGTTGGTGCAGGTGCTTTGTTCTTCCCTCCACCAGTTTTGCCGACCTGCCTCTGCCTCTCAGCCATCCTTGACTTCGCCGTCTTCCTGAGGTCGTACCACCTTTTTTTGATGTCCTATATGGAACGCTGAGTGACCCCAATTGCATTAATTTTATTCTGGATCCCAGGCCAGATCTGTCTCTTCTGCGACTCAGGCACATGGAGGGACTGCTCTCCAAAAAGCTTGTCATGGTCCTGGCTCACATCTTGTATAAGTACCTCCAGCTCCTTCTCGCTGAACTTCTGCTTCCTTTTCCTTTTCCTTTCCGATCTCTTCTTCTCTCTCTCCTGGCTTGCCATTTCCGTGGTTTTTTAGGGGGAATTTGTGGATGTGTGGCTCTGTTGCTCCTGGATCCTCAGCTCACCTGCCTGCCTCACAGTCAGCTCCAGGTTCAGGACAGCTGCCTGGGTGTGGCCACTTCCTGTTTGGGAGGTAAATGGGAGGCACAGGATTGAATTACCGAATCGGTATTTACCGATTTGGTAATGGATTCAGTAATACCGATTAGGTATTGGTGTTTCGTTTTTTTTTCTAACCGATTGCTTCCGATTGGGTATTTTTTACCGATTTTTACGGGATCGGTAGATTTTACCGATTGTTTACGTACATCGGATATACCGATTTCTTAATACCGAATCTGTAAAATTCGGTATTAAGGAATCAGTATTTCAAGATACCTACATGTGGCTCATAATCAGATAAAAAAGGTCTTATTATTTCATGTCATTTCAGAGACATGTTAGGTCTCGCTGAGCCAGCGCATGTGCTGCTCTGCGAGACATTTAGTAGGTGAGTTTTCAAAGTGCTGCCCCACACTTTGGCTGGCCTTGCGCTTGCGTACACACGAGCGTGCACCCGCGCAGCCGCCATCTGTCTTTTACGGACCATTAAGTGCACCCCGCGGCCGCACGTCTTGTGGCTCCTGCCATGTCTGCTTTCGACCCTCACGCACACGCGCACCACTCGGCCGCAACTCTTGTGGCTCCTGCCATGTCTGCTTTTGAACCTCGTGTGCGCGCGCACCACTCGGCCGCACGTTTTGTTTTATAATGCCAAGGAGCATTGAGATAAAAGGTCTGACTTGTTTTGGGTGTAGGTGGATTCTTTTCTTTTATGACAGAAAACTCATACAGAGCACCACAAACACTAGTCATGTGAACCGCAGTGTGAAACAAAGTATATTGGTGCACATATTATTAGCCGTTCCCCTTATTACAAGGGCCATGCTTCTTGGAAAGGATCCTTAATTTGACTTCTTCGGTCACTCCTCTTTGAGAGAACCCTTCCCCACCTTTTTCAGCCCACTTAATGCACTTCCTGCTAGAAAACTCACCTCCGCCTATTTTACGGGGTGCGTGCACCAAGGAAGTGCTTTATGTGGGAGAATTGGGTGCTCCGTAAACGGCAGTACACATTACCGGTAAAAAGAACGGTTGTTGGCCCCTGGTTGTAACTAAGGGAGTGGAGGGTCGCAGACAGGCCCATGGTAATCCAGCCCAACTATAAACTAGTTGCCTGCAAAGGCTGCCTTGTGCTCATTTGCTGTGTAGAATCATGCCATTTTGGAACAGTGCTATTGCTGGGTTCTAGGTGCGTGCTGGAGCAAGGCCGCACCCCACACACATCATGTATTCAGCGCCCTCTCCAAAGCTTTTTGTGCAGACCACACTGCAGTGCGCACGCGGCCCCCCAAACACACTTTAAAATAATTTGTTTAACCAAGGATGCATCATTTTTTTAAAAAAGAAGTAGCTCCCGGGCGCGGGCAGTGTCATGGGGACTGTTGTGCATAGGGGCACTTATTGTCTCTACCTCTTCCAACTCATCCCACAGACAGCACAGAGTTGTGCAGGAGAGCACAGTTCCTGTCCTTCTCTCCTTCCTTTGTGAAACGTCCGACACCTGCTGTGAAAGGCCCCTCGCCAAAAAGCAGGTATTTCTCTGTTGATCGGAGTGTTTAAAGACATTCAAAATAATATATTGATTTCCCAATCGAAACTTTTAGGATCCCAGAATGTAGCAGTGACACTGACGCCCTTGTCTACAATATTGGTGTTATGAACGAGTAAGCTGATACCTGGGGGATGCTTGAGAAAAATAGGTGTGTCTTCCTCAAATAAAAAGGAAAGAGCCCTATTGTCCTGACCAACTTCTGAAAACCTGTAGCAGCATAATTCATGCCTGAGAGTAAAACACCAGTGTCACCCTCCATATAGTACCAATGTACTCTTGCTTTCTTTTACAGCATGGACCTAGGAGTACAAGAGTACTTTCAGGGCTGGATTTAGTGCTGATGGAGCCCGGTGCGACAATCACATTTAGCTCCCCCACGTCCCTTGACCTCAGCCTCGGATTCTCTCACTACCTCCTGCAAAAGTATCCCTCCTCCGTCATATCATAAGATATTGCTAAACACAGTGCCACCCTGAGGTCACAGCGCCCCCTCACAGGTCAGCGCCCTGTGCGGCCGCACCAGTCGCACTGCCCTAAAGCTGGCCCTGAGTACTTTACTCTTTAGATGTGCAGGTCCTGAGCTGGGTGATATTATCGCACTCTCTCCTCCTCTCGTTCCCTCTCCGCTTCCAGGCTGAGCTTCTCTGTCCCAAGTTGTCAGCCACTATATACAATTCATCTCAACTTTTCTTTCTCTTTTGTATCTCACTGTCCTTTCTGTTACTTGTTTGTCTCTTCCAGTCTCTCTAGTTTGCTTTCTCAAAGCTGTGGGCTCTGTTCTGTTTCTCATCTCTTCCTGTTTTCTCTTCTCCCAGACTCTGTCATTCTTTTACCACCCCTTCTCTGTTTCTCTCCATCTGTTCCACTTTCTGCCAGTTGGCTTCTACCCATGTCTTTTTCTGTCTCACTTACTACTTTTCCTTAGATTCACTGCTTCCAGTCATTCTGTAGACCTAACTTATTCTCCTCTTCGTTATCTTCGCCAATCCTTCTCTTGTTCAATATTTATTTTTCTTTTCGCCCTTGTTCAATCCTGCTTTCTGCCCTCTCCATTCTTCCCTTTCTTTCCCTTCATTTATCGTCCTGCTGCAGCCTCCTGTTCAGCTTCCTTACCTTGACCTATTTTACTATATCCCACTTCTGACACACTCATTTCTTCTTTTCCATCATAAGGGCACATAGGTGCAAAGATGAGCATCCCTTTGATGCGCCTCAGCACACCCGGTTTTTCCGCTCCCCACCCGATGTTTCTTTCTCCGCACTCGCTTTATTACAAGAACACTTTTGCGCTTTTTTTCTTTTCAAGGAGCTCTCTGCAGAGCACCATTCATTGTTGAACATTATTCAATATATTTCAGGCTTTACAGTGCCACTTCTGATGGCAACCTTTATCCATGGTTTAGTCACAAGGTGTCTTTGGCATAGAATCATTCTTTTAAGTGTGATTAATCATATTAATACTCCTGTATTTAACAAATGCCTAACACTACCCTTTGATAAGCCTAAACTGCTTGCCCATACTACCACAAACAAGCATTGGCATAGCCAATAGGTCTCGCCTTTGGGACCTTATAAGTGTTTAGCCAAGCAACAGTTGGTGTTGTTGCACCAAGGATATTGTGCTGCATAACTAAATACTTATAAGGTCCCAAAGGCGAGACCTATTGGCTATGCCAATGCTTGTTTTTAACTCATTTTGACCAACCCACAAGGCCGTACATGTAAGTCAATCAGAGCAAGAATCTATATATTGGGCCTGGCCGAGTTTGCCACTGGCAGATCTTAATTAATTCCATTTTATACGTCAAGTGTTCCGGCGCTGCTGATCTGATCTTCTGACACAGCTTGATAAATGAGCTTTGCCTAGCTATGGTCTACCGGAGAAGGCTGCGCTCCAACAGAACCTGCTCAGGAGACGTCAACTTTGGAAGATGAGGAGTATATTTATACATTTTTATCTTCAAAGCTTCTAACAATCTGGCGTCATTTCGAGCATATCACTTCGAAAAGTAAGGGACAGGTAAAACTTTTGCCTCCATAACTTGAAGCACTGAATCCATGCTAGGGCCGCAATTTATTTCCCAGGGTTTGGAAGGTAGACAGACTGGAGGGCAAGTACCTTATTTTTGATAATTCCCTTTTGCTCTTCGCCCATATGCCATGTACCTGGTTTTTTCATTCTTCTCACAAAGATGATAATTTTAGTATTTTTTAGGTACACCTCCAATTTATTTGACTTGGTAAATTCAACATGGGTGCTTATAGGCGTCTGTAAATCCACCCTTGTGAGGCTTAATAACACCTGATTGTTTCAGATTAGGCAGGCATTTATTTCTGAGTTTCGATAGTGTGAATTAACTGTGTCGCGTTTCCCCATAAGGTTAGAAAATAACAGATTAAAAAGCAGTGGCAGCAGGATGCATCCTTGCTTAAGAATTGCCTTTTCCTAAAGTGAGACAGGCCACCCATTATGCTCGTATTTGCTTTTAAACTGTTTTACTCGTTTTACCTGTCCTAAGTATAGGCGTACTTTTAACTTGCACTCTGAACTAAGGAATTATTTTAGCCAAAACTGTTATATTGGGAAACTTTAAATTTTATATTGGGAAATCTGAATTTGAATCTGATTACAAGCGTATTCAGCTTACCTGCACTCAGCATAATTGGGAGGGTGGGAGGGATCGTGACCCAGGAACTGCTGAACTGGAAGCAGTAGCATGGGGGTCAGCGGTCTAGTTGGCTAATGCCAATTACAGGCATACATAACAAGCATTGGAAATGCAATAGGTCTCGCCTTTGTTTAAGTTTAAGCTATTTGGTTTGCTAATGGTATTGTATTTTAACTATGTATTATTGAGTGTATGTATGTGATATGTTGTGGTTTTATGTTGTTCGAATGGCAATTGTTAGCTGTGTAGTAGTTTAAAGCATAGCGTTAGGGGGAGAAGAGCAGTTTGTAAGATTTGGGAAGGAGAGTGAGTAGAAGAATAGCACACATAGCCACATATAATACCATAATTAATAAAGCAAATTTATGGATTTACAAGCTCACCTTTTGTTCCCATACGTCTAGTGCACTGCTACATTTCGGGACACCCAGAAAAGCCCACATAAATAAGCGCTACTTTGCAACAAAAAAACACAACCTTTATGTGCCCCTAACTTATCTCAAGCCAATCTGTGAACTGTGGCAAAGCAGTAACTCACAAAATCTGCCTTGCCTAAATCATAACGCATGGTCCTTACCCAGCACCAGATCACCAGATGCCACAAGTTTTTGTCTCCTTAGTTATACATTTTAGGGTAGGATGCCTCCCGGTGAAGCCCTTCATAAGGAATAGGCCAAACACAAATTGCAAGACAACATGCAATTGTATGCAAGCTGGCGATTAAACACTTTTGACCCTTTATGCTGCTACGCCCTTCATTTTTGTCCACAAGGGGGCTATTTCTTCGCCTCCTCTTTAAAAAAATATAAGACAGTCTTGCAGCTACGAATATATGCATTCAAACAGTCAGTGAACTGATTTTCAATCCAGTGGACTCTTATATTTACAGAGCCTAGAAAGCCATCACGCCGTTGCTTTACACGTAAATAAACTTTTGTTCTCAATTATTGCCTGATATTTAACTTTTTTCCACAATCTAAAGTTAATTATATTATTCGCTTTGATCCAATACTCGGAGGTAACCAAAATTAGATAAAGTTATATAATCATGATGTTTTACTATAATGCATATGTTTTGTATTATATCTGAAATGTTTGCTGCATTTATACCAAAAGGGAGAAGGGTGGCGGGCAATGTTATGACTAGAAGACACTTATTCGTTTTTAAATATGTCGTATGAAATTGGCATCATTTGGTGATATAAAATAGAACAAGGAAATAACTGCTAAATGCGCTTTGCTCTTCAGGAGAAGCCATGAATGAGTTTGTCAAACATTTGCAAACACAAAGAGATGATGGACTGAGCACTGAAACTTTTCAGACACTCTCCCCCAGTCACAGATCTGATTTGCATATGGCTGGGTCTGAACTGGGGTGGTGAAGTGAGCTAATGAACGATGATGGATTCAACCCAGATCTGTGAGTCGGGGTTAGTGCCTCCTTTACAATCAGAACATACAGTTTAGCATAAAGAATGACGTAAAATTACGCACCCAATGGAAATTACGGGCGGAGACGAGACTCGACTTCTGAAAGTCTATTGATTCCAAGAAGCCCTCTCAAAGTGAGTAGCACATGTGCGCTGCAACGCCAGGCGAGACCTAAAAAAACATGTATTCACAATGAGGACGGTCCTTTTCTATAAGGCTGAGATGCGTCAAGGGGGTGTTAGGGTAGGCCATAGTGTTGTCGAATCACAACAATAAAAGTATTCAGAAAGCAGGAGGGTTTAAGGTCAGCGAGAAGGCAGGGGGGCACCCAGGCCTGACACGATGAGGCTTTTATGCGCTATAGGGAGGTGTGAATGAGGGCCTAGTAACAGGAGCGGAGGGAGAAGAAAACTAAGGAGAGGAGGAAGAGAGGAGGGAGAATACAAACCAAAAGTGGGGGGGGAAAAGAAGAAGTGGAAGAAGAAGATAAAGAAAGGGAAGACGAAAAGCGAGATAAAACAGGAGAAGGGACAAACATAAGTAGGGAAAAGCGGGACAAGCATAAAGAGGGTAAAGAGTAAAGAGGAGAATAAATGGCACGGGTAGGCGAAACATGAGGAGGAGAGGGCAGAAGATACTGAAAAATTGGACCTATGACATGGCAGGGCTGCAGGCCGCAGACAAAGGCCGGGTGTGCTCACCGGGCGGTATCCGATGTGAGAAAGGCCATAATATGAAGTGTGAGGTCCGAGCTATTCTGATGTATTGCAATGTATCTGAGTCTTAGGAAGGGCAGACGCTCGTGAGCACGTACATTCCACGTCACTCACACGGTTTCTGTGTGAGGGTTGCACGTCAGAGAGCATGGCACACGGCCACGACCCACTGCCTAAGGGTCACACAGGTCTTGCCTCCTCTCTACCAATGCTACTCTTGTGGTTGAAAGTCCAGTTGCAAATGGTTTCTAATGGATACATTTTTTTCGAAGTAGGATATACACATTTAGCTTTTTGACATAGGACTGGCTACCTACATTAAGCTGAAGAACAAAGAGTAGATTCTGCTGGTTAAGTGATTGTCATCAGACACCAAAACCCACCAGTGACCACTTCCGGGATCGAAACAGAACCGGCTGGGATTTTTTCCACTTGAGTCAGTTGCTATCCAAAAATTAACATGCCAGCCACCGGTTCCAGTCACAGTCCATTCACAACTGTTCTGATGGTGTTGACCCTAGGGCTGCCAAGTTTCGGGTCATGTGTCTTTACACTACATATATCCTGTGTTACACAGCACTGCATCAGGAAGGCACGTGAGGTTATCTAGCCACCCCCCTACCTTGTTTCCTGTTTCCCTCTAAAAAAGGGAGGGTGGCTCAGCACCACTCTTTCTCCCACCTCTTCCTGGAGAAGGGCTGTGACAGCGGAAACGATAAACTTGCTGTTGCAGAGAGGATGAGTGTCCTAGGTGTGCATATGGGTGTGGAAGGCCATGTTTTGGAAATAAAATCTAACCTGGCACGCGGCTCTCGAGAGGGGAGGCAAGGACGCGGCGCTGGACAATCATTACACCCGCAGAGTACCTCAGTCGGTTAAAGTAGCCGGTTGGAATTCAAGCAGTGCCGATGCGGCCATTTATCATTAAAAGAGTGAAGAAATGAGCACAGATGTTTTTTGACAGCGCTACGATACAACACAACTATAGCAGGAAGTGCTATCGGGTTCTGCACAAAAATAACCGGATGAATTTCCCTCGCTTCCCACTGTGCTCATATAAACCACAAACAACAAGCAATTCCAAAACCTCTTTTGACACGTGTGCTTTTAAGTCCCTCTCTGGACCACGCACAGTTTAGGAGCTGCGTTTACAAACGCTGCGAAAAACATATTTTGGGGTGACTGAGAAACTAAAAAAAAAAACTAATAATAAAGTTTGCCATTTCGCAGTTAAATATTTGTACCGACAACCTCCTGATAGAGACATATTTTATTTTCAATGTAGACATTGTTTTCCATGAAAATTTCGTAAATCGGTGGCGTTTCACGAATGTCTTTCATTGAAAGCGGTGAGATGTTTAGTTTTAAAATGATATTGTTTTCATTGCGTGTGGCGTTTTCCCTTCAACGTCCGAATGGAAATGGGTGCTTCTCTTTTGTGAAGACAGACATGCAATGTGTGTGTGCATTGCACTACACCAGCCCCCACACGCTGACTTAAAACTGGACGAATTTTGAAAATAATTGACACCTCTCCACTCCTTGGGACCAACTTGTGTCCCTTCGCCTCATTACAGGACCTCGAATCGCCGCCATTACCTGGGAAAAAAAGAAATAAAGAAACACAATGGCTACCTGGTGTGATACCTCGAAATGCACGTTCATAATACGCCAACTATTTACAAAAGCATTTTGCGTTTCGCAGTGCCGCCAACGCGTGTTACCATAATCCTCCAATATGGGACACAGTTTAGCCATCCCAGAACAATAACAAGGCACATTAAAACAAGCGCGGCCGAGGTGGCGTTTAGTTTTCCCTTTAACGTCCGAATGGAAACTGGTGCTTCTCTTTTTGTGAAGACAAACATGCAGTGTGTGTGTGCATTGCACTACAGCAGCCCCCACACGCTGAGGACTTAAAACTTGGCGAAATGTGAAAATAATTATTGCCCCATGGGACCATTAAGTTAAACATCACCCAATAGTAGTAAATGCATCCCACACGCAGACGCATGCAATTGTAAAAATAAATGCGCCGAAAGTAAATATTAAACCCACCGTCTCACGCCGCCAGTAAAACATCCAATCTCGGTCGGCGTAGGACAGGGTGGCAACCAGGAGGGACTAAAAACCATCTGGTACAATCAACGAAGTATGTTTAGAATAATCACTGATGATAAACGACGCACACCAATGAAATTGCAGGCGGAACTGAGACACTACTTCTGGAACCATATTGATTCCAAGAAGCCCTTGCATGGCGGGAGCAGCGCATGCGTGCTGCTAACGCCAGGCGAGACCAAAAAAACGGGGCCACAGGACTGAGAGCAACAAGGATTGCCTTTTCCTAAAGTGTGACAGCTCACCCATTACGCTCATATTTGCTCTTAAACTGTTTTACTCGTTTCACCTGTTTAAGTATAGGCGTACTTTTAACTTGCACTCTGAACTAAGGAATTATTTTTGCCAAAACTGTTACATTGTGAAACTTGAAATTTTATATTGTGAAATCAGAATTTGAATCTGATTACAAACGTATTCAGCTTACCTGCACTCAACCTAATTGGGAGGGCGGGAGGAACCGTAAGTCACCGGAAGCAGCAGTGGGGGGTCAGCGGTCTAATTGGCAAATGCTGATTATGGGGAGACATAAAAATCGGCCGCACAGTGGGCCACCACTGGTGCACCAAAGGCAAGCCCGTCTGCGTGGGTCCGCGCCTGAACGGGACCAGGGGCTAGACCCCTGCATCTCCCAAATCAGACCTTAATGATCGCCGTCGCTACTCCAGGTAAAGACTCATTGAACTAGCCAAATACATGCCATGTAACAAGTAGTCTTGTGCAAATGCCTCCCCAGGGAGCATGGAGGGTCATTTCTCATGCCTTAGCTGCAAATGGTGTAGCCAGGCATTGCTGGATTGGTCACACAGAATAACTGATGACCAATCTGGTCTCCTACTGAACTGCATTTATTTCAACTCGAAGTCAGTGACCATGCACTCCCTCGAGATATGACAGTTACTACCTGAGATAAAACCCGATCTTGCCTTTATTACAGAAACTTGCCTAGACGACACAACTCTCCTGATGTCGCCATTGCCCTACCCACTGGTTATAAACTACTAAAACAGGATAGACCGGGACGGACGGGTTGAGGAACAGCTATTCTTTTAAAGGACTGTTTCACCTGCCTCCCCGTATCAGTGGTGCAGCTAGTGTATCATGATATCTTAGCATCCAAATATCCAGTGGTGACCATAAAACACTTGGGGGAGCAGTTATCTATAACCCCCCTGTAAACAAACCAGATTTCAGTGCTCAATTGCTCTCTCAACTATTCCCGTCATGTCTAATACACCAACACTTTGTAGTAATAAGGGATTTCAATGACCATTTTGGAAATACCAACAACCCTGTGGCTAAGCATTTGGAAGATGACATGTAGATTCTGCAGCTATAACAGTGGGTTATAGGACCCACACACATTGCAGGGTACACTCTAGACCTTCTATTTTCTAACATAGAATCTACCAATATCTTAGCTGTCCTGCTCCTTTCCTGGACAGACCACTTCTTGATTTTCTTCACCCTTAGCCTACCGGCTAAACTTACCAGCCTACTCACATTGTCAGTGGGGGTAAAGTAAGCCGGGAGGCTTGTCACTCCTGATACACTCCAGCACAATGCACTAAAGATACTCGTGGTGCAAATATGAGTAGAACACCTCCAAGTTGAAACCTCCAGCACGCTGGACCTATGCGCCCCCTGATTAGGAAATAAATCTAACAGGAAAACACTATCTGAAAAATGGTACTCGCCCGAACTCAAAATACTAAAAAGAAATTGTAAAGCATTAGAACATAAGTGGAGACTGTCTAAGTGGGGTGACGATAGACTGTCATACAAAGCAGAGTTAAGAATTTACAACAATGCCATTAAAAGCGATAAGAAGACCTATTTCGCAAAGCGAATAAATGATAACAGTAATTCACCCAAAGAGCTCTACAAAATAGTAAAAGAACTTTATAAACCTTCAAGCATGCCCCAAATCCTGCCGCCTTCAATAAAATGCTGCGAGTAAATCGACAAATTATTTACTAATAACATTTTCAAGATTTACTCTTCGTTTAGAATTCAATCCCCCTCAAGTGATACAGACTGGGAAACCCTGGATCCTCACCCTGAGGCTTAATCCCACCGTAGCAATTTTGTCCCCTTTACAGAAGTGCAGGTTGCAAAAGCAATTGCTGAAGTTAAATCAGGATCCCCACTTGACCCGTCCCCTCACTTTATCTTCTCTCTGATCATATCGGCCTTATGCCCTCACGTAACTCAGATATTCAACAAATCCCTGGACACTGCTGTATTGTAGATCTGGAAAAAAGCCACTGTAGTCCCGTTACTAAAAAAAGGCAAGCACGGATGTCCATAATCCGGTAAACTACCGACCTATCTCTCAACTCCCATATATATATATATATAAAGTGATGGAGAAACCGGTTAACAAACCACTGTCTAACTATCTTGATACTAACGAGCTCCTGGATCCATCCCAAACTGGTTTTATAGCCACCAACAGCACAGAAGCCACCCTTCTAGCGGTCCTAGATAATTTCAGATCCTTAAATGATAAGGGCAAGGTTGCCGCCTTGATCCTTGGACCTGTCGACGGCATTCAATACGGTCTCGCTTGGCCTATTACTGAGCATCCTACATGAAAAGGGAATACATTCTAAAGCCCTCCAATGGTTCAGTTGTTTCCTATGCAACAGAACGCAACCAGTACAAATGGGACCTTTCACCTCCAACCCAAAGACCATCAACTATGGGATCGCACAGGGAACTTCCTTGAGCCCCACCCTTTTTAATGCCTATGTATTGTCTCTGGCTAAAATCAGCAAAAAATGGAGATTCAGTATCTGCTCTTATGCGGATGACACACAACTGCTGATAGCCCTTGAAGGAAGACACGAGGAAAACAGGATTAAACAAACTAACTTTCTCTCAGAAATGGCAGCTTGGATGTCTGATCACTACCTGAAATTAAATTCTGATAAATCGGAGATCCTGTTCTTTGGAGGAGGCCACCTAATTTGGGATGCAGCTTGTTGGCCCAAGTCACTAGGATCTGAACCCGCGCCCAAACAGGTTACAAAAAAAGCTCAGGTCTTGCTCGTAAGCAAACTGGATTATGGGAATGCGCTCTATGTGGGTATGGCAGACTACCTCTTCTCTCATCTGCAGGTAATCCAGAATACGGCTGCCGAGTTGGTGTGCAACAAAAGCGAGTACAGCTCGGCATCAGAATGCATGAGTGTCATGTTCTGCCTTCCGCCCTGAATGCATGTCGTATGTTTGGTCGCATCCAATCCGCGTTTTGCGACGATCTTTTCACTGAGGGCGGAACACGTCGCGCTGTGGCCTTCATGCTCCGGAAGTAATATGACACTGCAGCCTGCACTACCGGGTGAGACTGCATTTAAGCCCGTGGATCTCAGCCCGGCAGTGCTTCAAATATTGTTCAGAGTGGAGCCAGTGAAGTCCGTGACTCCGCTTTTCTAACGTATCAGACCCTCCTAGCTCGCCGTCTCACTTGTGCTGGAGCGCAGGTGAGCCTGTTCATAGATACGCTGGAGCGCTTCTCTTGCTGACATTGCTGTATCCGCGAGACGCTCTGGAGCGCGGTCTCGCTTTTTTTTATGCCACAAGACGTGCTGGAGCATGCTCTCATATTGTTGCCCCCATTGAAGCGCAGGAGCGCTCTCTTACATTGTTGCCCCACGAGACGAGCTGGAGCGTGATCTCGTATTATTGCCCCGTTGACGCGGAGGAGCGCTCTCTTACTTTGTTGCCCCACGAGACATGCTGGAGCAAGGTCTCTTAATGTTGCCCCCATTGAAGCGCAGGAGCACTCTCTTACTTTGTAGCCCCACGAGACGCGCTGGAGCGCAGTCTCGTATTGTTCCTCCCATTGAAGCGCAGGATCGCTCTCTTACTTTGTATCCCCACGAGACGCGCTTGCGCGGTCTCGTATTGTTGCCCCCACAGAAGCACTTTCCTCATTTGCTTGCCCCACGAGACGCGCTGGAGCGCAGTCTCGGAACTGATGCCGGACTAAAAATTGAGCAAAACACACAAGATGATGGACGGAATGTTGCACATTGGCAAAACATTCCCCACCAGTCACAAATCTGAGTTTAATCCATCGTTATTTTGCTCACCACGCCACCCCATTTCAGACATGGCCTTATGCAAATCAGTCTTGACCCTGTGCCTCATGGGAACAGTCCAGCCCGAACTACCAAGCTATGTCTTCCCTGGACCATAATCAAGCATCCTAGGACCGGTTTCTGGCTATCAGCCAGGATAGCTTGACTCCAGTGGCGTAGTGAACACGGGACCCACGTCTGGGCATACCCTTCCCACATAGGGCGGACAGCAAAACACACAAGATGATGGATGGAATGTTGCACATTGGCAAAACATTCACCCCCAGTCACAGATCTGGGTTTAATCCATTGTTATTTTGATCACCACGCCACCCCAGTTTAGACATGGCCATATGCAAATCAGTCTTGACCCTGTGCCTCATGGGAACAGCCCAGCCCGAACTGCCAAGCCATGTCTTCCCTGGACCTGAATCAAGCATCCTCGGACCGGTTTCTGGCTATCAGCCGTCATCAGCCAGGATAGCTTGACTCCAATGGGGTAGTGAGCAAGGGACCCACATCTGGGCATACCCTTCCCACATAGGGCGAACAGCAAAACACACAAGATGATGGACAGAATGTTGCACATTGGCAAAACATTCACCCCCAGGCACAGATCTGGGTTTAATCCATCGTTATTTTGCTCACCACGCCACCCCAGTTCAGACATGGCCATATGCAAATCAGTCTTGACCCTGTACCTCATGGGAACAGTCCAGCCCGAACTGCCAAGCCATGTTTTCCCTGGACCGGAATTACGCATCTTTATTTTGCTCACCATGCCACCCCAGTGACCGGGGGGTGAATATTTTGCCATTGTGCAACATTCCGTCCTTCATCTTGTGTGTTTTGCTGCGGTGCCACTTGTTTTCTTGCCCATAAAGAGTGCAGAAGCTCTTTCACATTGATTTCGCCACGGTATGCGCTGGAGCGCATTGCTGTCTTTCACTTCTTTACCCTGTTGCGCAGGAGCGCTTCCCTCTTGGTATAGTTCAACACACGCAGGTGTCAGTATGTTTGTTGTACGTGTGCTCCTTGGGTAGGTAGACATTCATACCTATGGTTATCAGCTGGTGATTCTGAGAGAGCATCTCTACATATATAGGAGCGTCTCATTGGGTGTTGGCGAGTATTGTCCCACTCTTCATTTTAGGATTTCTTACCCCACACCTATCCTTGCCCCGGTTTTTATACTATCCCTTACCTAGGGAAAGGTAGGGTATGGTGGAGGTTTTTCACGACATCTCTGCGAGATCACTCCACAAGTATACCAGGTAGGACTTGTGGGGCCCTGACAGTGAGGGAGCTCCATTGGCTGCCTATGCTCCAAAGGGCCAGATTCAAGCTCTTGGGCCTTACACAAATAACATTACGCTATCACGGCCCCAGAATTTTACAAGGTAAAATGTAACACTATGCTCCTACATGTAATTTTACGTCATGCAGTCAGGTATGGGCAAAAACAAAATGCATTAAGAAGTCCAGGGCAGGGGGCCGCTCTTTCTCCCATCTGGCACCAACTCACTGGAATGAACTACCTCCAGAACTTCGTCTCACAGACGACTATATGTCATTTAGAAAGAAGCTGAAAACCCATCTGTTCCCCATGGTTTGACCGTTTACACAGAGGACTCTAACTTTACCTCACCCTCACTCAGGCTTACGCTTCCCAGTACTGTGGTATCCACTTGGAAGAATTTTGCACTTATAAATAAATTAATCAGGCCTTTCATAGTACATATCTTCCTTGAGAGAAGTCTGCAATCTTCCACCTTCATTTGCAGCCAGGTTTCTCCATACAATAGCTCTGTTTCTAGTAGAAGATCCAGCAGATTGTTCTTTGCATCAAACTGTGTTACACATTGGCCAAAAAAGACCCTCCTAAAGTCCTCATTTACCATGGCAAACATCAATACTATGGCCCTGGATAATGTGTTCCTGATTTAGACATCTTTCCAGCTGCCACTTGGGCGTCTATCCATACTTTAATCATTAGGCACTTCTGTATCACCTCTAAGTTCCATAGGGAGGCTCCTGCTGGACTTCTTGCTGTTAAACCTGCGTCTCAGACCCACCTTGCTGTGGTATTAATTGGTGGGGGTGTAAGCTTGTTGGGGACACTGCAGACCTAGTCCTACCTGCGCCGGACTACGGATACCTTGCTCACCTGCTCCGCTCTCCCCCGCCGCCGCTCCTGACACCGCGGCCGCCGAGAGGGGGGAGCGAAACAAAGACCACATCTCCCAGCATCACCTGCTTCCACACGGGGACGACGACTGCTACGCAAGACTCCCGCGCCCGGAGGCGCATAAGAGCGAGCCAACCCTCCCGCGTCGCGGGACGTGCGCTGGCTGAGCCCGGGCAGAGGGCGGGCCGTCTGTGGCCGTCAGGGGTTGACAGTGGTCGGGCGGGCCACCCCACTAACCCGCTACTAAAGGTGAGCCACCCATATATTATCATGGGGAAATGGAATATTACCACCTCAACCCAGTCCAATAAAGTTCCCTCTGTTATACCTGCCTCTATTGAAAGTATGCTGGAAAATGCTTTTAACTTAGTTACCACTAAGATAGCAAACAATGAACGAAGAATGTCTATGGGACTGTCAAGCTCATATTTAGACCCCCCAGAAATCCAGCCAGTTTGTACGACCAACATCCTGCCACTTTCCCCAGTGATCACAATTATTAAAACTGTTCTGCCGGCAACTACACCCTCCGTCCTATCAGCGGAAAGTAATATTATTACCATCATTGACTCACAGCAAGATCCCACGGACCCCACTGCCATCCTCTCCTTGGCTCCTAGTGAAAAGACAGTTGGGGAGAAAAGGAAGAGAGGCCCTATCAAACCAATACCAAATAAGAGGAAACAACCAGTACGTAACACGGGGCAACCCACCCCACAGAGCATGTTGTCTGGTAGGAAAACCACACCCAGCGGGGGCCCTGTCACAGAGTCTGCACCCTTGTTAGATACTAACATTGCTACTGTTTCTTTAAGTTGTGAGCAAAACTCTGCCTGCACACAGACCGAGTCAACTATGGGAAACGCCTCACAGGACAAACCAAATGGGAATTTCATTGAAACTATTGTAGACTCAATTTTTAATCAAATGAAAAGTCAAATGGATAAACAAAAAGACTAGACAGATTAGAAAGCCTGGTGAAAAGGGAAGATGTAAAAAGGAATGGTACAATTAGTATCGACAAGCTAAGGGGAGATAGATTCCTGCAAGACATGGAAACAGTTAACAGGGGCATTATGGGGGAAATGGTCACCCGTGGTACATTGGACACTTAAGAGTGCAACTAGGGACAGTCCCACAGGGAGTAACCAGCTTTTGCCACCTTGGGTTATTACTGCGGATAAACCACCTCAGTCTGGGTTACGTGCATCAGATGGGCAGCCCCGTCTTGCCGGAGGGGTGCTTGGAGCCCCAATGGGGCCTGTCTCTGGGAATGCGAAGAAACTAGGAAACATTGCCTCCGACAATGGGTCAACTAATGTAACACGGCCCAAAAACCAATCAGGGCCAGCCCTCTATCTGCCCCCTGAAGCTTGTCCATACGTTTTATTTTAGCAGGAGTTCCCCCCTTGAAGGAGGATCAAAGAGAGTCTTGAGTTCAGCTAAAAAACAAGTCTATGGATTGGCTGTCCAGGCACAAAGGTGTGGGGATGCAGATTTCTAGCGAAATCTTGACAGTACGACGGGTAGACTGGGTTGGTCCCTCGCCTAAGAACATAATGGAGATTGTATTGTTTTACATTTCAGGTATCCCGCAACTGTAAACTACTTATTAAATAGCAACAACACCCATTTTAGTCCATCTACCGCTGTGACTCCTTTACCCTTGGGATATTTTTATAGACCCCCACTGATACCATTCAACCCAGTTACACCAATTTTCCCACTATTTAATAGATTTAGTGCCCTATCCGACTTAGAGAGCCAGGGTTGACCACCAACGGACTCCCCAGATGTAATAGAAAGGCTCATCTCCAACGATAGTGCTTTCCAGCATAATAACAAATTAAGCACCAGCATCACTGTTCCCAAGCCTTGTATAGAGATTACACCACTAGGGAAATTAAACACAATCGATCTTGCCCCCTCAGCCGTCACCACTACTGATGGTCTGACTGTACTAAGCTGGAACATCGCTGGTTTGAAAGCAAAAACTGAATCCATAGACTGGTCTGAATGGATCAATAATTTTGATATCCTAATGTTCCAGAAATGTTCCAGGAAACATGGTGCACTAGTAGCCTGCTTTTTGAAGGTTACACCTGCCATAATCATATTGTACCGGCAGTGGGACGACCCAGTGGAGGTTTATAGTTGTGGGTAAAGATCACCGCAGGTGGAAATACTAGAACTTTGGAGACTAATGATGTGAATTTTCAGGCTCTAATCTATTCCGGAAGAATTAAGCTAAGTTTAATTAATTTTTATAATAACGATTTCTCATCTCAACCCAATAATAATTTTATAAGGTTATTTGATTTTATTGATAAAATTGTGGATGGATTTACCTATGGTAAATTTGATGGGATCATCCTGGGAGGTGACTTTAACGCCCACATTCATAAGGGTAACATTAACCCAGCTGCCCCTTCCAGCCGGGTGCTACCTTGTATAGAGGGGAGGAATTAGTTAACTACATAGCAACCCGTGATTTAGTTAATGTCATGGAGATAGCCAGTCGTACCACGGGCGAAGGTCCCTTGGCTACATACATAGGGCGTGGCTGTTTTTCCACAATCGACTACGTATTTATTTCCTCTCTACTTGTGGATTGTTTAATAAAGGCTGATGTCCCTAGTACTGTATACAGTGATCACAACCCAATTTTGACTATTTTTAATTCAATTAAAAGATTGGATAAGCGAAAGGAAATAGGGGCAACTAATCTGAATGCATCAACTGATAAACTTAGAGTAATCTGGAAGGATATTGACAATAAGGGGCTTTTAGCATGTATTATCAATAAGTACCCCCAACTGATCGACACTTGTTTATCCATCGACTATCAAGGTCCCGACATTATTGCAGCCTTTGTACGGCTATGCATGGCCTTTAAAACGGAGATCTCCAAACCAGGCAAACGCTCTATCAAAGATCCCAGGTGGTTTGATAGTTCCTGTTCTAAAGCAAACCGGGAACTAAGGGAGGCTCTCTTGGTAGAACCTCGAGACCAGCCCCTGGTGAGATTATTGGGAGCACGTTATAAGCGTGCCACAAAAACCCGGGCTGAAGAAATTTTAAAAGACAAGTGGGAATCCCTTGCTCGCACAGCTGCTCTAAAAGACTCTGCCGGGTTGTTTTGGGGCGAAGTTAAATCTCTGAGGTCCATAGGATCAAATATCACCCCTATTAACTGCAACATATCAGGTAAAATGTGGGAAGATCACTTTACAAATATTTATGCAGCACCCTGCGCATCAGTTGATATTTACCCAGTTATGGCACTTAATTTTACGATAATGGAGGTGGAAGATGCCATAAATCGAAGCGCAGGTAATAAGGCACCCGGCCCTGATGGTCTATCCATCGACCAAATTAAATCAGAGCATGCATTTTGGTCACCCCTATTGTGCACTGTTTTTAACAACTTGTCTCATACCCCTACCCCGGAAACCTGGTCTAACAGTATTATCGGCCCCATCTTTAAGAAGGGTGACAGACTCAATCCTAGTTGTTATCGCCCCATATCTTTAATTGATAACACTCTGAAGATTCTAGGTAGAGACATTTTTAACAAGATCAGGGCCTGGGGGGAGGAGAATAAGATTCTACAGTGTAAACAATTGGCTAATAATCTACATAAATCAGGGAAGAAAAGTAAAAAAGACACCAAACCAATAATTAAAAAAGTATGAAATTTCATTTAATTAATCCACCCGGAATCCATATTTAAAAACAATTAATAAAATACAGAAATAGTACACAGTAAATTTGTTAAAAACAACTAACTAATGCAGTATTCAATACATCCCATGTAAAATTATTTTTGTAACATAACATCTATTTTGTGGCAAACAGGTAGTGTTGTTCGACGCGCGTTTCGGCGTTGTTTAGAACGCCTTCTTCAGGAACCACAATGTTATCAACGAGATAGGAAGTAGTAAGCGCAGAGGATATAGCCCATATCGATTAAAGTCGTGAAGAAACAGTATAAGTTTCAGGACCGTCAGAAAATGACTTTCGTAATGTGGATGGCTTCTTATGCGACTAGCCTGGATAGATGATGTATCTATCTAGCATGTAATGCCTCCATATTTAGTTTCGAAAAGAAACTGCTAGCTGTACTCTCGTAGCGTGAGTAATAAAGCCGGTAAATTAGGTGTTCATAGATAAAATGGTATATCCGTCAGACGGGATTGAAAATACAGGCTTCTTTCAGGGCGGTTCGTAATTGTTTCAATAGAAAGGGAATGCCGCTTTCGGTATGACAGAGGTGCCGATAGCACTCGGAATAGGAAGGATAATTCCAGTTCTCTCTTCACGGTATGGATATATCCGTTGACTGCAACATGCGGGACCCGCGCTGAAACAGACTGCTGGCGTCCCGTGACGCCAGCAGTCTGTTTCAGCGCGGGTCCCGCAGGTTGCAGTCAACGGATATCTCCATACCGTGAAGAGAGAACTGGAATTATCCTTCCTATTCCGAGTGCTATCGGCACCTCTGTCATACCGAAAGCGGCATTCCCTTTCTATTGAAACAATTACGAACCGCCCTGAAAGAAGCCTGTATTTTCAATCCCGTCTGACGGATATACCATTTTATCTATGAACACCTAATTTACCGGCTTTATTACTCACGCTACGAGAGTACAGCTAGCAGTTTCTTTTCGAAACTAAATATGGAGGCATTACATGCTAGATAGATACATCATCTATCCAGGCTAGTCGCATAAGAAGCCATCCACATTACGAAAGTCATTTTCTGACGGTCCTGAAACTTATACTGTTTCTTCACGACTTTAATCGATATGGGCTATATCCTCTGCGCTTACTACTTCCTATCTCGTTGATAACATTGTGGTTCCTGAAGAAGGCGTTCTAAACAACGCCGAAACGCGCGTTGAACAACACTACCTGTTTGCCACAAAATAGATGTTATGTTACAAAAATAATTTTACATGGGATGTATTGAATACTGCATTAGTTAGTTGTTTTTAACAAATTTACTGTGTACTATTTCTGTATTTTATTAATTGTTTTTAAATATGGATTCCGGGTGGATTAATTAAATGAAATTTCATACTTTTTTAATTATTGGTTTGGTGTCTTTTTTACTTTTCTTCCCTGATTTATGTAGATTATTAGCCAATTGTTTACACTGTTTATTTCCCTGTATTGTGAATTAAGTTTCTGAACAGGGGGTCCTTGTTATTTACACTGAATAAGATTCTACACCCATGCCAGTTTGGCTTTAGAAGCAATGTGGGGACTGTGGAGCAATGTCTAAATTTAAACCTAATAATGGGCAAATACATCATAGCTAAAAAAGCCCCCCTGTACTTAGGATTTATGGATTTAAGTTCAGCTTTTGATTTTGTTAATCGCTCCAAATTATGGGTGGTTCTTTTAAATTATGGGTTGGACAAGGTTCTTGTACATTTTCTGGCCCACTTGCACAGTGACTTGAAAGCTTGCGTTAGAATAAATAACGAAGGGGAGGTCTCAGAAGACATTTTAATAGGCAGGGGGGGTCAGACAAGGCTTGATGTTCTCTAACACATGTTCTTGGCAGCCCCATGTGGTTTACGGTAGGAACAAACTAGGTAAGGCTATAAATTCCATAATTAGCCTTCGACAACCTAAATGTGCTGAGATAGTAAACCCGTTACTACAAATCTACAGAACCCAATGCCTACCTACAGCAATTAATGGTGCAGAGGTATGGGGGTACTCTAATAGCACCAATATACAGACCGAAGAGAATAGATTCTGCAGAAAGGTTCTGGGGGCGTCTATCTCAGCACCCACTTATATTTGCCACAGGGAGCTGAATCTTTTTTGCGTGGAGGATTTCATTAGGACAAGACCAGCATTATTCTGGTTAAAAATATGGCGGAACCCTGCCGCCTACGGTGTAACAGGGCCAATCGCATACCTTGGTTAGGGGCAGTAAAAGTAGTTTAGCAAGCGTGGGCATGGAGTACCTATCCTCCTCCTTCCAAGCCGCTGAACGAATACAACATAAGCTAGTAAGAGGGGCACTGTATAATTTATACCAGAAAGAGAGAGAAATATCTGAGAAACATAAACCTGCCATCATAAGATATATTCCCCTCCTGGCACAGGGTAGCAGGCTTAATAACATGCCGCAAGGATCCCTTAGAAAAAATCTGGGGAGGTGGAACAGACATTTGCTCTTTTGTTTTAGGGATGGAAGTATTAGATTCTCCTTATCATTCCCTCTGGGCTTCAATAAAAACTTGGAGACCTTGCAATGCCCCTGTAATTTAGGGTGTAAGCAAACTCTGTTACACTTTTTGTTCTTCTGTGGTTTCTATGCTAGATATACAAAATTGTACTTAATCCCCTATTTTAAAGAGCACGCCGTAGTGGATTACAATCTAGCATGTAAGGAATTATTACTGTTGAGTTGCGATGAAGTAATTTTTAGAGTAAGTTGCTTCCTCCTATCAGCGACACGTTCCCGAGCAACGATGAACATGCCTTGACAGACTGAATCACTTGTATATTATTGTGGTTTGTACTAGAGTCTGAATGTTTATTTTCTGCACCTTTGCACTTTATAGTAGCCCGCACAGTAAATTTACGATATGTACATTGCCAACTAGCTTATACAATGCCTATATTTATTGAGTACCAGCATAGACCGTAAAGTGCTGTGTTTATAATGATATCATTCGATGGTTTCTACCTAATATAAATTGCCACACAACCATTGCACGATTTGATTGTATATTTTAAAATTGTTTTATACTGTTTTAATCACCTATATATGGATTGTTGTGATGATTCTGTACTTTTATGGATGTTTTTACTTATCCGAATAAAGATCCTTTGACTTGACTTGGTATTGATTAAAAAGATGAGAAATCTGCAGTTAAAAGTATCCATCTCTTGAACAAGTTACTTTCCATTGGTAATACTCTTTATGATGGATACTCTATGTAACTGTAGATTCCTCACTGCCCACCTCCTCCCCATTTTGTGGAGCTGACTTTTCGTAAGTAAGTTAAGTCATGCGTACTGTCAATATCTGCAATTTGACATTCACATTCCATGTCTGAGGGTGCAATTCTTTTTTTTTAATAACTGATGGTAGCGCATGGTGTTGGCGATTATATGCAACTTTGTGTTGTTCTGCCAGAGGCAGAATATAGCTGTTGAAGGAGTGTGACAACCGGATTTTCGGACCAGATAGAATCAGCTCACAAAACACCACCAATCCTGCCGAAACGTAACCATCTCCCTCCTCAGGACCCATTCATCCAGGCACCTGGGTACCTACCTGAGGATGGGGAATTAGCAATATACAAGCTCATATCATCAAAAACACCACTAAACCTATAGGGTTACTAGAAATACTCACTGATTACTAAGGACTACCATGCTCTACACCACACTCATACCTTATAGTCTCGCGGCAACTCAGACCCAGACTATGCTACCCTCCTACTCATAGTGAAGGGGGCAGTTCCGATAGCTTACCATTACACACTGACCACAATCAGTGCTCGCTCAAGCCACAATCCTGTGGGTATACACACTGACCACAAAAAGTGCTCTCACTATTTCCTACATACACAAGCCACAATCCTGTGGGTATACACATTGACCACAGTCAATGCGCTCGTTACACACCGTGTCCCCCCGGTGCTCTCGCAAGCCACAATCCTGTGGGTATACACATTGACCACAGTCAATGCTCTCGTTACACACCGTGTCCCCCCGGTGCTCTCGCAAGCCACAATCCTGGGGGTATACACATCGACCACGGTCAATGCTCTCTCTAACGCCGCTACACAACGACGATCACTTTCCTATGAATACCTTCAGCTCTCTCTCTCTCTGTTGGGAAGTTTCTCTATATATATCTAATATCTACTGGGGATGTCTCATATGCAATTGTTATATTTTATGTGGTACACAAGAATGGCCAAATCACAATATGCAAAGGTTATTATCAAATACAAGTGCTCCTCTACTCCCTTGCTCAGTTACCATTTACCTGGACGGGAGATGCATCCGTTCACATAACAGCATCTGACTAGAAGAAAGGTTAACCTTATTATGAATAATAACAATCGCACAACTGTTCACTAAGAACTGGGGTTCTTTTATTATTATAACATCACAATAACTAGCAATCTAGACATAGCCTGAAAAGTAAAGGGGAATAGACACATACACAGATCTGCTGGGTCTCTTTATTATAATGGAAAGCTTTATTACTAACAAATAAAAAGGGAAATGAATTATAACAGACTGCACACCGCTGAAAGGAAAAGGATTAATCAGTAGGGAATCTAGCCTAGGAAATAAAAGACAAGATTAATGTTTAAGTGTAAAGCAAACTAGTTCAGAATACCTCACCCTATAAGAAAGGAATGTTTCTCTCTCTCTCTCTGGTGGAATCAGGGCTCTCTCTCTCTCCCTCCGTCACCACGGCTTCACTCCACTGGCTCAACTGCTTCAGCTGGCAGCTCCAACTCTTCCATCTGACTGGTAACTGCTTTAATGCATTCTGATAAACTGGCAGCTCCAGCTGACAGTTCCAACTTCATTCCAAGATTCATCTGACTGCTCTCTCCAGCTCCAGCAACCATCTGAACTCTACCATTCCAAGAATCAACTGAACTGAACTGTTCCAAAGACCAACTGACACTCCGCCTCTTCTGCACTTCGCTAATATGGAATGCTCTCCCCTCATGGAAATTTCCAACAGAAACTAACTTCCACCGAATTCCTGTGCCAGCTCCAAGTCTCTCCGCGCAAACGCAGTGGCCATCTGCATGTTACGTCTGGGCCCAAGAGACAAACACATTCTTTCGATAAGATCCAGTCTCCGCTGGTTTTCCCCTAGCACACAGCAGGATTAACTATAAACATCACCTTTACCCTGCAAGCATCTCAGTCTGCAGAGACAGAAAGCAAAATGGAGTCTCTTTGGTTCTGGGACTTGTAGGCCCGAAAAGGATGAAATAGACACTTAACTCTATCAGAGTACATACACAAACCATACCAATATGTAATATAAAGTCAGAACTACAAGATCCACCCTCTACTATAGGTAGGATGATGAAAGGACACATAATTATGTCAAAGCCAATAGGCAATAGATGGATTTAGAGTCAGGAATAAGGGATCTATCATCATATAACGCAGCTATCCTCTAGTTTATGCTTCTAGGTCTGGAAAAAGGCCTAAAAGGACCAAAACAAGCTAAGAATAGGGATCCAGGATGGTAGCAAGCTTAAAATCACCATCACTCAGAAATAGAGCCAAAAACCAGGCCAGCACAAGGAGGCAGATGAAGCGCAATAGCCATTGCTGAAAGTTTTCCAGATCCAGTCCGGCTTCTGGAGTTATTCACAAGGTGAGGAATCTACAGTTAGTGTATCCACCAGAAAGAGTGTTACCAAAGTGGGCTTTGCATATTTGGAATCCTAGTGCAGGATGTGGTCATGGTCAAACCTGCCAAAATTTTGCAGGGGAAACGCTGACGGTTTTTAACGTCCCGTCCTGATTTTGAGGCTTTAAACACAAAAATCTGCATGTTATTCCCCAGAAATTCATAATAGGTGCTATTTATCACTCCTGATAAATAACTAACATTGTGGTATCGTTATATATCCAAAAACACACAAGGCAGTGGTGGTCAAAAATAGTCGCACATCAAAACAAGTTCGTTTGACACAGGTATTGTCAGATTAAGTGTCAAAAAGGTGTCATTATACACCAAAGTGTCTATTAGGTGCCAATCGGAGTAAGATCCCCCACTACCTAGGGTATCGATAATTACAAAACACCAAAGTGATATGTACAGTAATATACACAAAGCACATACCCCGGCATTCTAACAATTTATTCTATAATTTAGCAAAATCAGTCATTAGAACTAGAAGCAACACTGCAATGATGAATGAGACTTTCTATCACAGGAATTATTTCTAGAGTCAAATGTTCTTCATTTCTTACAATTGTTTATTCACAAATAAGTGTCAGAGAAAAATACTTTTTCTTTCACTAGCATCACAACCACATTCCTATAACACATTCACAAAAAACAAAAATAGATTTCCATGATTTCAGTGGTGTATTCTTTGTTCCATTCCTTAATCAGGTAGAGTAAGAAAACAGCCAACGCGCGTTTCGTCACCACCGTGACTATCTGAAGGCTGCAGAGATAAACATATATACAATAGTCAGCACTTGTGTTAGTCATTTATATACACAAATTATATTTTGTGTTGACTAAACACAGTCTATAAAGATGCCTCAAAACCATGTTTTCTCCAGTATTAGCGGTGTCTTTCATAGATTCACATGCTTGAATATTCCCCGTCGTCGAAGTGGGAGTCCCACGGTACATGAAATAGCAATAAATGCTAAAATATACATATATGTGAGAACATAACATAAGAAAAACTAGAAGTAAATACATAACTGAACCTCTAAAACAATTCCTCCATAGGAATGCATGGTAGAGAAAGAAAACACTTGTAACATATCACAGTCATTATGTTAGTCCAAACTACAGCCAATCAGGCGCCAGCACCCTCTAGAACCTTCTCCTCAGAAGCTCAAGCCCTCAGATTTTCTACCGCACGTCGTGTGAAGGGAGTCTCCCTGAGCTCTGCTCAGTTTTTTCCTCTACTGCTTCTTGTTTCCTGAACTTTCATCATGTCAAGTAAGAAGTCTTTATTCCGACCTTGCTCTTCTTGTGGGAAATTGCGTCTTTTTTAAAAAGAAAACCCACAAGAAATGTATTTATTGTCTCTACCCTGAGCATGAAGTTGGCAGCTGCAAGTTTTGTAGAACCTTTTTTAACAAGACTCTAAAGGACAGAGAGGGTCGTCTCCTCCTTTGGCTCCAACGTCTTAAAGACAAGGATTCTGTTCTGTCTGATGGTGAGAGTTTTCAATCTAGACCCTCATCTTCAGCCTCTAAGCATGGTAGTGTGCAGGATATGCCTTCTCCTTTTCTTAAAAAGAAGAAACTGGCCCTACCTTTGGCCTCTGTGGTGACCACACCAGCTCCTACTGTTGCAGGGATTCCGTGCTCAGACAGAACTGTGCATAGAGGCTTGGAACCTCAGTGAATTAGGGTATGCCAAAACTCACCTTAGTACCCAAAATCCCCTACCAGACTAGCTATCAGTGTCTCATTGGTCATCACAAACTCCCAATGCTTAGACAACCCAGAACATGAACTTAGTACACCTCAGGTAACGTGGAACACATGAATACTCTTTCGCTATACAATCATTTCAATCCAGAATAAGGAGTAAAAGATGACACGTGCATATTTGAAATGTTTATTTACTAATGCCGTGCACTCAAGAGCAGTATCTTAGCCAATACAAGCAAACATATTATAAGAAACAAAGTAATCAGCATAGTCACTAGTCCATAAAACACAAACGGTGCAAGCATAGTATTATGCTAAAATGAATAGGGTTTAACAAAACCTAATTCTCACCCTCCCTAGCTAGTATATTATATTATATCTAAGAAGGTCTCTTGTGGGTTTTAGCAGAGGGGCCCCATACCTCAAGATCTTAGTGGTAAGGGATCACATCATCAGCAACCAGCTCTCTGCATTCGAAGCACCATCAAGTGTGTGTTATGCTCTTGTGCAAAGCAATATAAACGCGCCTAAAGCCAGAACTTGGCTGCAGCTGCATGTATGTTATGTCTAGGGACGTGCGAAGGTCAGTGCTCATAACAACTACTGTGTTGAGATATCCTTGAAGGTTTCAGCACTCACTGTACAGACCAGACACAGCTCCTCAAGCAAGGCTGATATCAGTGTAACAACATATTATTCTCGTATGAACCGAAAACGTTTTACTAGGCTCAAAGCTAAAGCAGCGGATGTGTGTCGTGTGCAAGCAGCAGAAAGGAAAAATGGCGTTTAAACTCACAAAAAGCTCATGCTAACTTAACACATTAATCAGGCGACATCTATCCATATATCACCCTCTCCTGATCCAAACACGTATCAGATAAGATAAGATAAGAAAAGGGACTCAATTGTTGAAAGTAGAGTTCAATAAAATGCTCAGTTCGAAATCGAGTAGGTGAGGAAAAAATTTTGTCCGCATAAAAATCCAAAATCTCACCAGCATGACATTGTAATGTCTACTTTTAGTAAAGCCAATAGGTCTGTATTTTTTTTTAAAATGTCCATAAGAATTTGGAAAAATTTTGAGAGAAGAAAAAAGCATGACATCAATGGCTTCAATAGGAGTCAGCCTAAAACTGAGTAGGAGAAATAAGCAGCAACCGCTTCCAAAAGGAAGTCACTGTTATCATCCGAAAACAACTCAGCCATCCAATTTAATAGAGAGAAAGAACATACATGCTCTTCAATTACCGGAGCCTCTAGTACCATCAGAGGACAACTCGGTGGGTTCTCAATGAAGCTGTGTGCCAAGAAATCTTGCACCGCTGCAAATATATTCCAACGACCCAGAACTCTATGCATCGCTTCAAAGGCCATAATACCTCCGTCAGAACAAAGCAATTCATGAGCAACTAAGGGACTTATGAGATGATCATAATTCACTTCAGGAGACACCAAATTGCAGAGACACAAATCCAGGGCCCACATGAAATCACAGCTCAGGCAATGAAATACAGGCTGGACACAGGTGAAATAGGAAAATCGAAACGATAATCCATATGAAGCACTCAAAGTGGCAAGTGGCAGCACACCATAGTATTCAAGCATCCTGTTGCGAAACAGTACTAACTGCTCCCGCTCGATAGCGAAGACAGGACGGACATCCATTTTGCAATAAACAAAATAGCAACAAAAAACCAGCAGCCAGTGCCAGCAAAACAGTTAGTCAACCAAATAGACCGGAGAATATCGAGTGAAGGAAAGCAGGAATGACTCCAAATATTTTCTGGCAAGAAGTCACTAAGCCACCGCTTACTACTTTAAAAAAATGAGCCAGCCCCGAAGTGGAGGATGGGATGCGTTAAAGATTGTGTGAATCAGCTCACCAAAATGTAAAGGAAGGTCAGTATTTAAAAAGGCATGCGCTTCTGTGCGGTTGTTAGCTACGTGAAGGACAAATGTTTCGCGAGCAGATGTCAGGGAAACTTCTTTTTGTGACAATAAGGCTCTTATTCTGCTCATCTTATTGAACTCTGACTTCAAGGATGGAATTCTCGGCCAGATGGAAACATCCAGGTTCCCATGCGGGGGTGGATAAAGCACATTCTTACAGCAAACGACACGCTCACTCACTGTTACAACGTAAGCTATGCCTTTCAATAACCCACAACAATCTTCATTGTTTAAAAGTAAATAACTCCCGTTAACTAATAAGGTAAAAGTCGGGACTATAGCAGGCACCGGTGTACCTTTTAAAACGCATGCTAAATTAGGGCGGTTCTTGTTACATGAACCATGCAATTGGATGTGCCTACACATCAACGAGAGATCTGGTGTTTCTGTACACTCATCTCCATTCAGATATACCTCTTTTCCGTCCCTAAGGCATCTATAAGTAAAAGGGAGCGACCAGGCTTCATGTAAGTAGGAGGTACCGAGCCGCTTGTATCTGCCTATCGCAAAATACTTCATGCAATTTGAAAACTGGAAAAGCGCAAAAGGTAACGGAATCAATCCGTGGATTAGCCACGTTGCAGCCGTGGCCTCTGCCACTGAAAAGGGTAAAGACTCTAAGCGTTCAATGTGTAACATTAAAAAAGAAGCATCTCTCATGGAAAGCAAACGTTGTTTTTCAGTCAAATTAAAAGGTGCAAACAGAGATGGGACATTAACACAGGTCCATGGCACTTTACCACTTTTCAGCGTCTGTAAGGTCCACGCAAACTGCATAACAGAACGCAATTGATTTTGACCATGGTACAAAACAGACACTTCATCATGTACAATTTCAACAACAGATGAAACAATATTATCTAATGTGTAAATTCGGGAGGAAAGGGTATTAATGCTGTTGTCCACAACTGCGAGCACTTTTTCTAAATTAGCTTGGTCAATAGCCCTAAGGCGGGTAGCCGCCTCAATCTGGGATGTTTTCCAGAGTTCATTATAAATGGCATAGATCCATCTTTTAGATCAACCGTTCGCCGGGCCCTTTATGAAATCATTTAAGTCAACCTCGTCAGTCAAATTAGACAAATGTAATTTTACTGACTCCAATGTAGAGTGTTTGAGCCAATTCTGACACAATTTGCCTACTGAATAAGTGGTTACAGAATGGTCACTCTCAAAACGGGGATCTACTTTGACCTGAGTAAAACCCTCAGCCAGGCCCAAAAAGCGATGTTGGCACAAATCTGCACTTTTGTGCCACATCAACCAACCCTTGGGATCCAAACTGGATATGTTAAAGGATGAATTTAGCAAAAGGGTCTGCAACTCTCTAATTGAAAATTTAGTTGAATTTTCCCAACCCGAATATTCTTTCAAATCGGGGAAGGAAGGGGTATTTAATTTTTTAGAAGTAGCCAATCCAAAGCATGTTGTCTGTGAGATGCTAGAATTCAAAAACAACATATGATTTGGGATGAGACATGCACGGTGCAAAGTCTCTATGCCTTGTACTTGCCAACTTTTAGAACTCCAAACTGATTTAAGGTTAATAGTTTCCTCCCATAACTCATAGCCACCAACAGCCAGTTGGTCTAGAAAGGACTTCGAATACAGTAACTTAGTATCGGTAAGTCTAACTTTGGAATTGGATTTGTCTGTCATTCTAAAATAAAACGACGCGGGATTGGACTGATTAAAATCAGTAAAATATGTATACTTTTTCAAAAATGTGTCTGAGCTCCCTCTCAAAAGAGCTGGGCAATGTTCCCACTGAGTATAATTCACAGTACCCCTCCTAGAATTAGTTTTGTGCAAGTAGTGATTACCAAAATGTTGGTAACAAAACAAATCACCATATTTAGCAGATCCTAAATATAAATCCTCAGCATCAAAGGCAGCATAATATTTCAAATCAGCAAACAACGGCCCGAACTTCCCAATCATCAGAACGTATATTTTGTTGAACTACATCCCCCATATTAACTCTAAGTACAATAGGAACATTAACAACTTCAGTCGGGCCATGGATTTGAAATTTAACTGTATCCCAGACTATTCCATCCAGGACAGGCCACGCGGTGATGTTAACAAAGGCCAAGTCTCTCTTCAACCTGTGTGCTGAATGTGATGAGGAGTGGGGAGCAAAAGTTCCATTCAGATGTTTAATGCATGTTCTCTCCTCGACATAATGTCCATTGACAAATCGAAAAAAATAAAACACAAAACCAATTGACAAAAAGCCCCAGCCAAATGTAAGTCCAAGGGGGTATCAAAAAATGTTTTTTAAACAAAGTCGCATAGGCTCTCAGCCTTGTGGGCTTCTCTGATGTACGTGAAACAGTGTCAAATGAAAATCTGGATTCTGTGGCTAAACGAGTTTGCAAATCAGGCATTGATAAGTCAGTTGGGTAGATGTAATCTGTATCATCAAGGTGAGCACCAGGCAAAGCACTCAATAAAGGACTGGAAACTGCAGGCATCTTGAGTACCACCTCCGGTGCACAATCCGAAGCAGTGGCCAAAACAGAATTTCTCACCATCGAAGGACATGAGACTGCCGGTGTCATGCTAAGAAGAATCGGCCACTCTGTGTATTTTGACATTGTCAATGGAGATATGCCTGTTTTCTTTACGACCTGGAAGTGGTGGTAAAATGACTGTTCTTGTGCCCTTCACTCCAAGCACGGGAACCGGAGCACGGTATGAGGGACCAAATTCCTTTTTGTTATCGATCTTCTCCCAAACTAGTTCTCCAACTTGGGGTAGTCAGCCAACTACCGGGATCTGCAAGGCATCATCCGAGGTAGAGGGCAAGTGTTCCTTTGCGAGAGTATCTCTGGTCTCTTGTAGAGTCTGTAAAACATTGCAATGTTCATCTACGTCAAAGGAGACAGCCGAACCGACCGCGTCTAGACGGTCAAGGTCCGGGACATACATCTTGATACCAAAGAGCATTTCATATGGGGTCCGCCCACCCAGAGACCTTCTAGGGAGATTATTAAGGGCACGCTGCATGCTATTAAGATGGGCCAACCAGTTTCTGCCAGTGCCTATAACTCGAGCTGTCAGTGATTGCTTTAAGTCACGGTTCACTCGTTCCACAACACTATTACCCTCAGGCCGGTATGGAGACGAAAACTTGACTTGGACCCCATCGAAGCTATGGCATCCCTATACACCTTAGAGGCGAAAGCAGGACCCTGATCCGAATGGAAGGTACCACAGGCAAAAAACCCTACAAAGATACGCAAATCCCTGATGACAGTCTGTGAATCAGCGCTGCGATGAGGCCAGACCCAAACAAAGCGTGTGCATGAATCAACTGCTACCAAGATGTACTTGTACGCAGTATCAGAAGAAAAAGGACCGCAGTGATCTAAATAAACACAACCAAAGGGTTTATTAGAAATGAACACAACTGTGTTTGGAGCGGACGGGAAGCAGTTGAAGGCTTAATCTGCTGGCAGATATCACATTGAAGGACATAGTCCGCGTCTGTTTGTACAGTCCCCGCCACCAAAAACGTAGTTGTAACTGAGTCACAGTAGCCGAAATGCCTGCATGCGCAGACGCAACGCCCTCATGTGCTGCCGTGATCAGTGAATGTCTGCGATCAGAGTTGGGAATCAATCTCTCACTAACCTCAGGTATTTTCACATAAGGAACTTTATCGGGACTTCAGTGGTATGTGTACTTCGAAGGGAACCCCTGAGGATATTTATCTCCCTTCTCAGTAGCAGCAATTGCCGCCAAGATATCATCATCAATCTTACTTTTGGACCGTGTGACTGCTGCAACCAAATATGTCAATACCGCTGATTTCGCTGCTTCATCAGCAAGCGAGTTGCCAACAGCGTGGACTCCCACGCGCTGGTGACCGAGAGTTTGAATTACAAACACGAGTGACAATTGCTCTTTAAGCTCAGCCACTCGGACCCAGATAATTTTATGTTTTATTGTACTACCCTTGGAATCACGAAAATCATTCTGAATCCAAAAGAACAAGTTTTCATTGTAAGACTGGACACAGTAGTAAGAATCACTTACGATAAGCGTAGTTACACACAGATCAGCGTACTCCAATGCAAGCATCAGAGCACGAAGCTCTGCAAATTGTGCGGTGCAGTCCCCTAGAGTCTGCATGTGCACGACCCTGGACTTGAACTCATCGTTCACCATGGCACCTACCACAATGGCGCAAGCGGAAACGTAGGCGTGTTTAGAACCATGCGCAACCTGCGCCGAACCATCAGTGTATATGATGCAATGGAAATCCTCCAAAGGCCGCATAGCCAAAGGAGCAGGATGAACAAACTCATACTGCAAAAACTCCTGCGAGCGTAAGGACGCATCAAAAATGAACGTGACATCCGGAGACGTCAATGACACTGCCCATTGTATCCACAGAGGGTGCAAAGCCTTAGAATTAGGTACACTGGCTTTCGTAAAAGCTTCCAAAGCAGGACACGGGGTTACAACCAACATGCGCTTTCCCTGTCACAGAGCGCGTTCCTTCAGAATCGCCATCTGCACAGCCGTCAAAACTTTCTCCACAGTGGAAAATCGCATTTCAGCCGAAGTGTACAAGTGTGACTTGTAAGCAATAGGTACTGTATCTCCTTCGTTAAAAGTAAGGTATGTGAAACCCACCGTCCCAGGGATGATTCTTATCACCAGGTTGGTGTGATTATCACGAGCCAATAAGTTTTTAGAAGCGAGCAGGTCAGCTTGCAATGACTGCAGTATAGCTGAATGCTCAGTCAGGTAGTTCGATTTTGTAAAATCTGGTTGTATCAATGCATACAATGGCTTGATACGCTGAGCGTGTATGTCCTTCCGAAATTCAAAAAGCCCAGCAAGGACTGTAATTTTTTCAGAGTTGTTGGAGCGCGCAATTGTGCGCATTTCTCCAAGAAGTGAGGAGCCAATCCTCAACCTTCATTGTTGAGCTCGTAGCCCAGAAACAACACTGTGTACTCTGCAATGTGCGATTTTGAAAAGTTGAATTTGTAACCGAAGTCCGCAAAGCTACAAATTAAGCGGTCAACCTGACAAAGATGCTCCCAAAGTTCATCATCCGTGAGATAAATGTCATCCACATATGAACAAGCATCCAGGTCAACCCTCTCTAAGAGGGAGATTATGCGAGCAGCAAACACTCTAGGACTATTCTTGTAGCCCATCGGTAAACGTTTGAAATGTTTTTGGACACTGCCGCAAGTAAAGGAGGTCCATTGGGAACTAAGACCATCCAAATGGTGGGCATAAAAACCGTTGGAAATGTCAAGCGTGGTTTTAAACCGCTTACGCACGAGAATATCCACTAAAGCAGAGCCGTGTGTATTCTGCACTGCACAAGTACGGCAATGCAAGTTTAAATGCCGGTAATCCAATACCAAACGATACGAACCGTCAGGCTTGGTTACAGTAAAAAGAGGGTTATTCATTGGTGACACACAGGTTTCAATAACACCCTGATATTCCAATTGTTCAAGGATTTCCGCAACAGAAGCCTTCGCTTCACGCTTTAAGGGATATTGGGGTTGAGGCTGAGGCATAGACCGCAAAGGAATCTCGTGGGGAGGGGAAATGTATCCCATCCACAGTGAGTACAGTACAGAGCCGGCGCAAGGGCCTTAGCCCACACTTCTGCAAAATTCAGCGCATGCTCCTTCGAGACTGTGTGCGCGAAACTAGGGAGGATTACCTCCTTCCCTCTCGGAGGTGCGAGCACAAAAGGTGGGGGCCAATCAGCCTCCGCTAACAAAATATCATAGGTAGTCGTAAGATTCTCCCAAAATACCCCTTCTATAGTGCGTTGAATGTCACCCTCAATGATTGAGACAATTTCATAGATACTGTCAGGGGGAGCTACTCTAGTGTCAGCTGTCTCTACAACAACATAACGGTCAGTCGCTGTCACCTTCAGTAGTGGATGCAGGGCCTCTCGCAGTATGGTAATCTCCGCTGCGCTGTCCAGCAAGGTCAGAGCCCACATCTGATTCCGAAGCTGGGTTCTCACTATCTGTGGCATATCTGTGAGCAGTTAAAGCAGCGACTTTCTTTTTCTGAAACTGGGGTCTCTTCGGTGTAAAATCGTCCTGCTTGCCTTTGCCTTCTTTCGGGCGGGGCTGGTCGCGTCCTTGCTGGCCACCACGACCCTTGCCGCCTCCTCCTCCACCACCGGTTATAAAAGCTGATGAGTCCTGTAAAGAACGAGGAGAGCATTGATCAGAAACCTGAAAACGATCAGGTGATTTTATCGTCGCTCGATCGCGCAAGTCATAAACACGTTCTGTGGGCGCAGGCAATGGAGACACAGGACGGGACTCCTGTTTCTGTTGTAGCTGTTGTTTTCCCTGTTTCTGTTTTTTAGGCCAATTTTGTTTTTTGGACTTGGGCTGATCGTCGCTTTCCGACTTCTGCCCTTGGGGTTGTTTTTTCTCTTTAGTAGAAAAGGGCTTGAGACCCCTACTATTGCGGCCCATGGTTTTATAAGCTGCCACAATAATTTTCGCCAACTGCCGGGGTTTATCGTCATCGGGAACCACCTGCAAAGCATTGGTAACCTGAAAGTTCACCGCATCCCCCTTGACATTAGCAAGGATGAGATCGTAAACCACAAAGGTGCCACAGAGGCGCATACCCAATTCAACCGCAGCCTCTGGTCCGTGGTCATCCTGAACACGTTTAAGGACCGCCGGCAGGACAGTCATATACGGAGTGCCGTAACACCTTGCGTAGACTGCCGCAAATGTTTTTCCCCAGGTCTCACAGTCACCGATTTCGGGGGTCAAGTCCTTAGGTAAGCTAATTGTCAGAATCCTGTGTTTTTCACCAGGAGGCGTGTTAGGAAATACTGCTTCCAGCTGGTCAAACTTCTCGGCAATCCAGAAAGGAAAATCATCCTGTTCTTGGGGACGCCTGCCCATCACAGCGTTGACCATAATGGGACTGAGCTTCATACCGCTCTGTCCGGCGGGAAGCGCCGCACCACCCGGGCCCCCCCTGGGAGATTGCGGGTAATGTATTGCACTAACAACCTGATCACGCTAATTGAGACTACATGTAGTCGTCTTAACTCAGCTACTGAACATGCTCCATGTTGAGGATGAGGGGTAAACCCAGCCAAAACAGGCCAAGTAGCGCCTGGAATGGACAAAGGACCCAACCTCGAGCTGCTAATGGATGGGGTAGGGCGCCATTAAACCAAACTCGATGCTGCCAAGTATCAATAGGAACCTCCTGTGCCCGATAGGAAGTATATTCATTTGGCACAACAGAGTAGCATGCCTTGGGGTGTACGTATGGAACACACCAGAAGTTCCGTCCACAGCAGGGAAGGTCACCCACGAATAAAAAAATTTGTATGGGTAAGCCACTTCCGCACTCACCACCATTATGACCGCCATGCCATCCACGGGAACATTATAAATTTGCAAATGATTGCGCACCGCAATGCGACAATGCTGCGGAATGTCCACCGCGGCCATAGCGACACAGAAAGGTAAAGGTACAAAGTCAACCCTGTAGCACAACAGGGTAGCAATTCAAGGAAACCATTTAGAAAGATTCAAGCTTGAAAAGACCTATATTGATATAGGTAAGTTTATCTGACACCATCGTTAACTGGAAACAGTAATGAAGGTGTTAAGGACTGAAATGATGTACTACTCAAGTATCATGCTATAAGACCAACAACGATTGGGCGGCATGTCGCAGGGATTCCGTGCTCAGACAGAACTGTGCATAGAGGCTTGGAACCTCAGTGAATTAGGGTGTGCCAAAACTCACCTTAGTACCCAAAATCCCCTACCAGACTAGCTATCGGTGTCTCATTGGTCATCACAAACTCCCAATGCTTAGACAAACCAGAACATGAACTTAGTACACCTCAGGTAATGTGGAACACATGAAAACTCTTTCGATATACAATCATTTCAATCCAGAACAAGGAGTAAAAGAGGACACGTGCATATTTGAAATGTTTATTCACTAATGCCGTGCTCTCAAGCGCAGTATCTTAGCCAATACAAGCAAACATATTATAAGAAACAAAGTAATCAGCATAGTCACTAGTCCATAGAACACAAGCGGTGCAAGCATAGTATTATGCTAAAATGAATAGGATTTAACAAAACCTCACCCTCCCTAGATAGTATATTATATTATATCTAAGAAGGTCTCTTGTGGGTTTTAGCAGAGCGGCCCCATACCTCAATATCCTAGTGGTAAGGGATCACATCATCAGCAACCAGCTCTCTGCATGCGAAGCACCATCAACTGTGTGTTATGCTCTTGTGCAAAGCAATATAAAACGCGCCTAAAGCCAGAATTTGGCTGCAGCTGCATGTATGTTAGGTCTAGGGACATGCGAAGATCAGTGCTCATAACAACTACTGTGTTGAGATATCCTTGAAGGTTTCAGCACTCACTGTACAGACACAGCTCGTCAAGCTAGGCTGATATCAGTGTAACAACATATTATTCTCGTATGAACCGAAAACATTTTACTAGGCTCAAAGCTAAAGCAGCAGATGTGTGTCGTGTGCAAAAAGCAGCAGAAAGGAAAAATGGCGTTTAGACTCACAAAATGCTCATGCTAACTTAACACAGTAATCAGGCATATATGACTACTACGGCTGCGCCCACGAGACCTGGCTCTCAGGCGTCTTCTGCTGCCTCACAGTGTGTTTCTACACCTAAACATGCTTCGTCGTCGACGGGAGCGTCTACGAGCGTTCCGACGACGAGATTTGCAGTCTATACATCGTCGACGACGACGTCAGCTTTTAGCTCGTCAACGACGAGCTCGTCGACGGCCTCTACATCGACGAGAGATTCTTTGGCTTTTCAGACTGTCTCGTCGACAATTCCTATCACCTCGTCGACGAAGAAACCAACATCGTCGACGAAATCCATCAAAAAGTCTTCGTGATCGACGAAGACATCGTCGGCGAAGATTCCGTCGACTAAACCATCGTCGACGGGGGCGTCGACTACTTCGTTGGCGGTTTTGACAACTAAGAAAGTTTGTCTACGAGCCTACCGTTGATGCTGGATTCATCATAGTCATTTTTGACGACGGCCATTTCAGCACCGTCAACGATAACGTCGACGACACCGTCGACGGTGGCACCATCTTCTTTTGCCTCGTTGCCCCTTGTGCCTCTATCTACATCAGTTTCTGCATCCGTTGGCTCTGATTCGTCACACCATCGCCGTCCACTGTCGTGCCACCAGTTGTCTGCTCCAGATCTGCAGCCTCCATCACCTATGTTTGCCACTACCTCTGAGCCTGACTCGGACTCTGGTAATGATGTGGATGACACTTTCGGGGCGGCTCACAATCCGTCTGATCTCATCACCAAATGTCAAGATTCCGGCAGTGATGACGAACGCGATGACCAGGAGTCTCACGCTGAAGACCAGTTCGTCCAAGTTCCAATGGCTACTTTGCCTTTGATTTCGAATCTCCAGCATATGCTGGACGACTACAAACGTTCTTTTCCGCCAACGCCTCAAGGTACTCCTAGACCGTTACCTGCTCCGACTGCGACAGCTCTGCCAACTGCTCCGCCGCCTTTGCCGCCGACGCCTTCTCCTCAGGTTAAAACGTCGGTTAAGATTCACACTACTGTGTATCCTCAGGATGCGGATGATGAGGCAAATCCAGAACGGGAGGACGGAGAGGTCCACGATGACACAGATAATGATGATGCCTCAACCGGCATGGTAGAGTGGGACAACTACCAAATGCAGACGCCCTCTCCTCAACCAGGAGAATCTGGAGATTCCCCTCCAGTCGATATTGCCAGTTTTCATCTTTTGATGGATCGAGCGGCCCAGCGCTTTAAATTGCTGAGGACACAGAGAGAGGAGGACTGTTTCCTCTACGACTTCAAAAATCAGCCTTTCAAACAAGTCCACACGATTCCAATAATCGATTTCATATGGAAGGAGGGAGTTAAGCTCATGCAGGCTCCGAACTCGTTACCTGCCCAAGTACCGCGCCTTGAAAAGAAATATAAGGCCCCAACTGGTTCACAAGCATGCCTGGTTTCTCACCCTAAGCCGGATTCGGTTGTACCTCAAGCGGCACAGCTCCGGGCCCGTAATCCAGCGTCTCCAATCACCGCGCCTCCAGATAGAGAGGGTCGGCACCTAGACGCCATTGGAAGGAAATTCTCAACCATGGCTTCCACTACAATGCCTTAGCCATCTTGGGCCGCTACGACCGGCAGATGTGGTCGGACATATCTGCGCTGGTCAACCTCATCCTGGACGCTTCCAAGGCTGACGCTCTGCAACTCATCCAGGACGGACAAAGAGCATCTGAAGAGATGATTGACTGCGCAGTCGATATTGCGGGCACTGGTTTCCGCCAGCTTGCTAGTGCGGCTGCCTTACGACGCCAGGGTTGGTTGAAGTCCACCTCTTTCCGGAAGGAAGTCCAGTCCAAGATCCTGGATATGCCTTATGATGGTGAATCGCTATTTGGTTCCCACATTGACGACGCTTTGGAGTCCATTAAAAAGGACACTGATACGGCTAAATCACTTGGCACTTTACAATTTCGGAAACAGTCCATTCGAGGTGCACGAGGACGCAGCACTTCTTCAACTTTTCGAGGAAGACAATCTCAATATCGCTCCTACAATCAGAGCAAGCAACGTTACTCTTCCAATCAACAGCAATCCAATCGACAGCAGTCCTCAAAGCCTTATAGGGGAAAGTCCTCCTATCGAGGATCAACCCCCAAACGCCAATGACTTTTGCCATCCCCAAACTGTTGGAGGTCGAATCTCTCTGTTTTATTCTCAGTGGTCCTCCATCACCACAGACCGCTGGATTTTGGACATTGTGATGAAAGGTCATACCTTAGAGTTCGTCAAGATTCCTCCTCATACCCCACCGTCTGGCCCGCCTCCTCCCCATCTCGAGGAGCTTTACCATCAAGTCTGTCTTCTTGTTCAGAAAGGTGCAGTCTGAGTGGTTCCAGTGTCTCAGAGAGGAGAGGTTTTTACTCTCGATTCTTCCTCATACTCAAGAAGACAGGAGATTGGCATCCAATTCTGGATTTGAGAGCTCTCAACAGATACCTAAAGAGTCAATCTTTCCGCATGCTGACACTACTGGAGATTCTGCATCTTCTGGCCAGCGGGGATTTTATGACCACAATAGATCTTCAAGACGCATATTTTCATGTCCCAATTCTCCAACAGCATCGCAGGTGCCTGCGCTTCAAGGTGGGGCAGACACATTATCAGTTCAAGGTGTTGCCTTTCGGACTCCGCTCCGCCCCTCGTGTGTTCACGAAGGTGTTGGCTCCTGTGGTGGTAATGCAGAAAATTTGGGAGCGGAACTCTGCCCCCATCCGGGAGCACAGCCTCAATTCTTCATGCATAATAAAAACATGGGTTTGACAAGGAGGTGGGGCAGCACAATGCAGATAACGGGTATTTGTTAGAGAGAAGAAGGGGAGAAAGTTTATAAAGCAGGGATACTCATTAAAAATGGCAACATTAGGTTGCATCATTTAGCGGGAAAATGTGATTTGGGTAAACAGTAAAAACCTTATGTGTGACTATTAGTGAATGTTACTGGGTCAGATATAGAGTTTAACAGATGTGTTTTCATTTATAGATACTTAAACCCCTGACGAAGAGCCAGAGTAAAGGCTCGAAATGCATTGGGAAATGAAAAGTGACGCTCGTGAATTAATTTAGGCACATCGTCATGTTGCAGGAGAAGGCCTGGATTGGCATTCCTGTTCCATTAGGAATGAAATGAAGGCATAAGCGTCTTTTTTGTGACATGGATAAAATTTGAAATAATGATTAACTTTGGATTACAACCATACAAATAAACAACTGGGAAAACATGTAAAGTTTGCAGCATTTTATTATGCATGAAGAATTGAGGCTGTGCTCCCGGATGGGGGCAGAGTTCCGCTCCCAAATTTTCTGCATTTTTACCTAGCGTGGCAAAGGGCTGACCACGTGTTCCGGGAAGCACGCAGACTTATGTAAAACATCGACAAAAAAAAGGGAATGAACTTAAACTGATTGAAGCAGGTGTGCACATCGTCGCCTTGTTTAAAATGAAGGCTCCTGTGGTGGCTCACCTACGTCTCCGAGGCGTCCAAATTTTTCCATACTTGGACGATTGCCTCCTCAAGTCTCAATCACGCCATCAACTAATCCAAGACACTTGTCTTTGTCAGGAGGTGTTTCAATCCCTCGGCTTGGCCATCAATGTTGACAAGTCACAGTTTGCACCAGCGCAAACCAGGATTTTCTTGGGAGCGATCTTGGACACTATGCTTTCAAAGGCGTTTGTTTCCCACGAACGACAACAGAAAATCCTCCGCCTAGTGTCTCTCATTCAATCAAAGCAGTCCGTTTCTGTCCGGACATTAAAGTCATTTCTGGGGATGGCATCATCTTGTATTGTACTGATCCCACATTGCAGACTGCGGACCTGTCCCATTCAAGAGGAACTGGACGTACAGTGGCGTCAGGTCTCCGGATCTTTCAACGACCAAGTGGCTGTTACAGCTCGCATGAGAAAGGGCCTGTACTGGTGGGCACAGTCGACCAACCTGGCGACTGGATCATCCTTCCTTGTGAACGTGCCAGATCTCACGCTCACAACGGACGCCTCTCTGGACGGCTGGGGTGCTCATCCTCACGGTCTTTCCATCAAGGGCAAAAGGTCTCCACCCCAACGCTCTTGGCATATCAACAGGCTAGAGCTGATGGCGATCTTTCTGGGACTCAAGTCGTTCCTTCCTGTAATTCAAGGGGAGTCAGTGCTTATTCAAAAGGACAATACCACCAGCATGCACTACGTGAACAAGCAGGGAGGGACCAAGTCTCAACGCTTGTCTCGGCTGGCTCAGTCGATTTGGGATTGGGCTCTACGTCATCAGATCACCTTGACGACAGTGCACCTGCCGGGCGTTTCAAACATCCTGCCAGACTCCCTCAGCAGGTCCACATCGTCGACACACGAATGGGAGCTGCATCAGCCGACTCTGGATCTTGTGTTTCATCGATGGGGTCGCCCACCGCTAGACCTCTTTGCGACACCAGAGAATCGGAAATGCCCGTCTTACGCAAGTTGGCATCCCCACGTGCGGGAATGCCCTTTTGATCGACTGGTGCGATCTATTCACTTACGCCTTTCCGCCGATCCCGTTAGTACCACGGGTGCCCTGGAAGATGCGGAGGCAGCCCTGCCACATTCTATTGATCGCCCCTCGATGGCCCAGACAGGCGTGGTTCTCGGAGTTGCTCCTTCTGTCCCAGTGCGAGCCCATCCCTCTTCGTCCTCTTCCAGACCTCCTGACGATGGACAAGGGCCAGGTTTGCCATCCGGATCCATCCACTCTACAATTGTCGGCATGGAACCTGAGCACCTTGAGTTCGCCAACTTAAATATCTCGCAAGACTGCAGAGAGATCCTTGCTCATGCTAGGGCTCCATCTACCATCAAAACTTACAAACTCAAGTGGAAAAAGTTTTGTCATTGGTGCATGTCAGCAAATATCCTTCCAGTCCACTCTACCCCGGAGCAGCTTCTTCCGTTCTTTTTGAGTCTCGCTCAATTGGGACTCTCGCATGCTACCTTGAGGGTTTTCCTAGCTGCAAACATTCGCTTCCGGCAGGATGGCTCCTCCTCCCTCTGCTCGTCCAGAATTATCCGCCAGTTTTTCAAAAGGCTTTTCCGGATGTTCCCGCCTAATCGACGCCCTCCTCCATCGTGGCATCTCAATGTTCTGTCGCAGCTTATGAACTCACCATTTGAGCCCATCCATAGGGCGGACATTAAGTTCCTTACCTGGAAGGTTGCTCTTCTTCTTGCTCTGACTTCATCTCGGCATGTGAGTGACCTCCACGCCTTTACTATTAAACCGCCTTATCTTCAATTCAAACCTGACGGCGTGGTGCTTCGCACCAATTCATCTTTCCTACCCAAGGTGCCTACGGACTTTCATTTAAACGAACCTGTATTCTTGAACACTTTCTTCGCTGAGCCGAAGTCTCCGGCTGAGCAGCGATTACATTCCTTGGACATCAAACGATGCCTTAAATTTTACATTAGCAGAACTGCCTCCTTCCGCAGGTCCGACCAACTATTCATTGCTTATGGACGACTGCGACAGGGGCACCCAGTCACCAAACCAACGATTGCCCGTTGGATCTCTTCGGCCATTGCTTACTGCCATCAACAGGCTGGCAAGCCCTGACCTTCGGAGAGGGCTCATTCTACGAGGGCTATGTCTTCATCCACCGCCCTGTTTGCTGGTATGCCACTCCATCAGATCTGCCGTGCAGCGACATGGTCCAGCAGGCACACCTTCACCAAGCATTACTGCTTGGACGCCATCAAGGAGGCGGATACCGCAGTGGGACAGGCAGTACTTAGTCATCTTTTCAAATAAGGTGAGCCTCTGTTCCCTCCATATATATATATATATATATATATATATATATATATATATATATATATATATATATATATATATATATATATATTCACAGAAAAAACCATAGGTTTTAGGCCATATATAGTTAGGGATTTGCATTTACAAAACCTTATTTTACTCGCATATAACCATTGAAATTCGCATATATAGTTAGATGCGCTAACTATATATCGCGCACCCGCAATCCACTGCTGATGATGTCACATATTACATCATTCATGACATGGTCAGTGACATCACTGATGACATCACTGATTACATCATCCAGTGACTGTATGTTTCTGTAAAGTTAAAATATGTCTTACATATTGAAGAATGAGTGGATGTATAAGTGTCTGGATGAAGGATATAGTAGGTGCATGACTGACTGTATGAGAGAGTGATTAAATGTGTCTCACTGAGTGCATGGGTTAGTGACTAAACTATCTTAATTTGTGCATCATTATATCTGTTGTTCTATGAACTGCTGCATGTGTTGATCAGTAGCTATATGAGTAACTGTATGGGTTATTGATTGGTTGCCCAAGTATTTGTATGGAAGAGTGAGTGTGTGTGTGGGGGTGGCTGGGAGGTGTGTGACTGTGCATACATGTGTGAACAGTTTATTTACTAGATCTATGGGTTCAAAACTGCATGTGGAAACAGCTGTATGGGTGGTTGACTGTGTACGAGTGTATTGGTGAGTGAATGGATATCTCAGTGCTACATGTCAAAGTAAGTACATATGTAAAACATAGTACATGTGAAAGTTCACATATATAAATTACTGTGTATAAGAGCCAGTGAATGTGTGAGTGGCTGTATGGATCATTGTGAACTTGTATCAGGGATTGTATAAAAGAGTAAATATGTGTTAGTATATGTTTGAATAAGTAAGGTGTGTATAACTGTATAGTTGAGGATATGGAGGTGTGATTGATTCAGTGCATGACTGACTAGGTGTGTGAGTAACTCCATGGATGAGTGACAGTCTGTGAGTGTCTGTTTACTCTGAGTGTATCTAAGGTTATATTAGAGTCTGAAGAGGTTGATCGTATTATCACATGATTGATGTCATCAGTGATGTTGTCAGTGATGTCATTTGAGTTGTCATCAGTGATGTCATTTGAGTTGTCATCAGTGATGTCATCAGTGATGTCACTGACCATGTCATGAATGATGTAATATGTGACATCATCAGCAGTGGATTGCGGGTGCGCGATATATAGTTAGCGCATCTAACTATATATGCGAATTTCAATGGTTTTATGCGAGTAAAATAAGGTTTTGTAAATGCAAATCCCTAACTATATATGGCCTAAAACCTATGAGTTTTTCTGTGAATTTCAATGGTTTTTTAATACCAAATATCAAATGCTGTCAAATGTCAAGTACATGATGGGTAAAAACATTTTCGTGTTTATGCACGCTGATGTGCTTTGAACGCTGCCCCCCCCCTCCCCCCTCTTTTCTCTTAGCAGTACTCTCTCTTTGCAGATAGTGAAGGGTAGTTAACGCAGGCCTTTGCCCCCGTTGTAATCCGTCGTGCCTGCTTCTCTCTCTATTTGATTGATTGCTATCCAAGCATTTACTGTTTTAGAATTGGTTCTCTTTGGTTCATTCTGTATTTACAAACAAGCACAGAGTCGCAATACTCTGTTTAGTCTTTGCAGATAGTGAAAAATAGTTTGAAAAAACAAAAGGAATCGAGCAAAATCAGTAGGCTACTAATGGGATCTGTTTTTGACCTCGCTAAAATAGAAACATTAAGAACAACCCCTCATGAGAAATACGAAACTAGTAAGATGAACTTAGCTCCACACCATGATGGCTGCAAGACAGCTCGACTCCGCCGCCCACCCCACCCCACCCAAAATAACGACAAACCCTATGCAAATATTATAAATATATACAACACACCAGCAAAGTAACAGGGTAAAACGTTTTATTAAATAACTATATACATGACAGCCTGCTGCAACATCGATCCAAATGCCTTTTGGTGACTCTTCCATTGTGAACATTGTCCCACAATCCGTTTGACCTGAAACGATTACACAAATAAAACATTTGTGAGTTTTAAATTTCCGGAGAAGTATAATTCACCAATAGTTTTCTCTGTAGATCTTTTTCCATTAACAATCCCAGTTCCATCACCCGCTCAGGATATCACTACTGTTAGTTGTCATTGTTGCTTCTGTTTTAATAAAAAATGTTTTAAGGTGTTTACTGTTTTTGTTGCGATGTATATATTTATAAGTTATTAAAGTGTTATAATCCTACTATTTTTTTTATCGATTATTGCTGTTTGAGATATTCCCTATCTACAAACAGAGAAGAATAGAAATATTCTGTCTCCCTTTGCAGATAGTGAAGGATAGGTAATGCGGACTTTTGTCCCCCGTTGTAATCCGTCATGCTTGATTGAATGATTGGCTGGAAATTTATTGTTCAAGGAATAGTTCTTTCGAGGTACTCTGTTTGCAAATAACGTGGAATAGAAATATTCTGTCTAGTCTTTGCAAGTAGTGAAAGGTGGGTAATGCGGACCTTTGTCCCCCGTTGTAATCTGTCACTCCCCACTGAATGAGAAACTACTTCCACCCGAACCATTTATTAGAGGTACATCATCTGACTCAACCGGAGAGAACCCCTAATAAAGAAGACATATGTAAAATACGAAGTAATCCCTGTATCCTGTTAAACAGAAACTTTAGCATGAAACACACTTGAAAAGGAAAGGAAAGAAATCGAACAAAATCAGTAGGCCTCTGATGAGTTTTTGACTTCGCTAGAAATAAGAAACATGAAAATGGTGAAAGAAGCCAAGCTTGACGTTACGGCAGCCACAAGGTAGCTAGGCTCCGCCACCCCCCCACTGCTCCAAGCATGTCTGTCCCACCGCCCGCCACGCCCAATAACGGTAACATAAAATAAATACAAATCAGCAGATACCTACCCCCATTCCGGAAACTCCCGAAGTGCAACAGGTCCACGGTTACGCCCATCCGGAAGATGAGGCCTCGACACGTGCAGGGCGGGGCCCGACTAGCCGCCATCAGCCGGAGAAGTCGTGGGATGGTCGGCCCGGAATGTACTGGTCTTCCCATTCTCTTTTGGCGCCCTGCAGGCCATGGGGGGGATGTCTTGCCTCTGCCTCCGACCCCCCCCCCCCCTCTTATCGCCTGGTCCGGACATCACGGATATCAACGCCAGGTGTCAGCGTGGGGTGCGCTGGGAGGGAGAGGCGGCGCGAACGAGCCTCTCCCACCCCCCCAGGTGGGGGCCCCTCAGCTGCACCCCCCACGCTCCACTCACCCAACAAAAGGGTTCGTCCACTCTTGCGATACAGCGACGCTCCACTCGCCCAACAGAAGGGTTCGTCCACTCTTGCGACGCTGCACTCACCCAACAATAGGGTTCCTCCACTCTTGCGATGCAGCGACGCTGCACTCACCCGACAAAAGGTCTCATCCACTATTGCAAGGCAATGATGCTCCGCTCACCCAGCGGGGGTCTCGTCCACTGTTGCGGTGCAACGGCGTTTCTGAGTTCAACTAGAAAATTAGTCCTGCATCCAGAAACGTTCTCCTCAACTTTGAAGATTCTATAAGAGCCACGGGGGCCCCCGACCCCCGATGGGGAATGACTGCCATGATCACCCACGGAACGACCACGACGCGCCGGCCTCAGTCTTGAAATCACCAAAATCCTGCAAGACTACCAACTTGATCAGTTCCGGTGGGACACCAGTATGACCCGGTAGGAGAGATTTTTGCCTCCCACCCCTCTTTGACTGATGGTTCATGTCGCCAGTCCCCTCTACTACCCTTCAACGAAAACTTTTGGACTGCCGAAAGAGGTCCCGGTTCAACCACAAGTTGGTGGAGACATTTTGACTATACTTGGACCTGCCTGACCTCACCCAAAATGGCGCCGGTACAAATGAAACTCTCAACTCCTTGTTGTGCCCCGATTGCTCAGCCTTGATATCATGAGATATGTATGCAGTTTTTAGCACATGAATTGATATGGGATAAGACTGATTATATGTTCGGACAATGAATTGATCCGGGATGGGCATTGATTATACGTTCGAACAATGAATTGACATGGGACTTGTACTGATTACACATTCGGACAATGAATTGATATTAAGTTCTAATGCATCATTGATTACTGTATTTATTGAAGGTTAGAATTGTCGACACTTTTGGTACTTGCTCACAATGAATTATCGATATGATTTTGTCGCACTTGTCGCACTTTTTACTGATTATATGTTCGGACAATGAATTGATCCGGGATGGGTATTGATTATACGTTCGAACAATGAATTGACATGGGACAGGTACTGATTACACGTTCGGAAAATGAATTGATATTAAGTTCTAATGCATCATTGATTACTGTATTTATTGAAGAAATACTGATCTCTCCGCATGAAATTAATTTTCCACATGCTACACAAGTCAATCTCATCTGCCCAAAGTTCTTTTCCAGATTTGGGACCGTTTCCCTTGCCTCTGACTCACTTATTGCTAAGTCATTGGTGGATGTTTTTGCCGGTCGGGGGTTATCCCCCAAATCTCGAAGTTGTGCTTTAGAATAATTAAGAGGCTGCCACCTCTCCATGTGCCGATGCATGGTATGATTACCATAGCGCTATTTTTTTTCGGTCCCTCTCGACAGTTTTTTTTTTGCAGATGACGCAGGTAACGAACCTGGCTTTAACTTTCTTTTCATGAGAAGGAAAAGAAAAAAATTGCCAAATAAAATTCACTTTCACATGGGACGTTCTTGGCATTTCTTTTAGTTTTTTAATGTACATGTTCATAAAACGATTATACAAATGAAACATTTGTGAGTTTAAAATTTCCGGAGAAGTATAATTTACCAATAGTTTTCTCTGTAGATGTTTTTCCATTAAAAAACCCAGTTCCATCACCCGCCCAGGATATCACTACTGTTCCCCATGTCATAAACCATTGTTGCTTCTGTTTTAATAAAAAATGTTTTAAGGTGTTTACTGTTTTTGTTGCGATGTATTTATTTATAAGTTATTAAAGTGTTATTTTCCTTCTACTTTTTTTTTAATGTGACACATAATTGTGAAGACTTTGATGTACAAAAAGGCATCCCTGGAATCTTCCGCTTCAGGCTCGGTCCCACACACCCTCACAGTGAGAATCCCCTCTCCAATCACAATACAGGATGGTTATCAGATTGCAGGAACGCGTGTAGTGTGACGGATCTCATCGGGTGGGGGCCTTGATCTACTGTAACTTCTTTGAAGAGGGGTGATTCTTTACAGCTGGGGCCATAAACTACATCCGCAGGGCTAGGTGATAGCCTGGGACAGGCCTAGACAATCGGACACAGAGGAAGAGGAGTGTCAGAGGGTGCAGTAGTGAATAGGGTGAAAGGCAGGTGTCGGGCGGGCACAGGGTGTGATTCTCAGAGAAGAACAGCGCAGATGGGAGGAGGTTTCTAGCCCATACATGAAAAAGAGAGCGGGAGTGACCAGTGCGTGGGGGAGATGCTTGCGAGGGTGCAGATAGTGGGTCTGGTCAAGGCATCTAAAATGGCTGCTGTCCTCGACAAAAGTGTGGCATTGCAAAAAAGGCAAGATGGCGCAGACAATGTTTATCAATAATGATTTATTTATAACAAATAAAATATTTACTCGCAGTGACAAAATGGCGGTCAACACTTCCTGATTTCCATCAAATCGAACGTTAACAGACGTCACGCAGCAAAAAAAATAAAACGCTCACGCACAACCGCTGGAAGACATGTATCAACATATATGAGCCTCCTCAGCCACCCTCAAAAAACATAAGGGATCAGGATACGTCTCCCGTACCCCCTTATACCCTGTAATTTAATTAAATCGAAACACAAAATGGCGAATTCCCGTTTCGCTACCAGTTTGCGGCCCGGTTCGCGATCCGGGAAGCGCTTCTACCGTGAAAAATCAATTTTTTTTTATTTTCCCCACGGGACCCTTTAATAACCCCAACATCATTCCTAGGGGGTCAAGAGGGGTCTACCTTGCCCCCTTTCATTAAATTCCCCCTTCGTTTTTCACCTCTTCTTGTCTCTCGATCCTACCGAGAGACAAGATGGCGGCCGCACCGGACTGTTTAGAATGTTGACAGACGCCGGAGAGCCAATCAGCTTCGCTACGCAAAGCTCCGTGACGCAAAAAGTACGCGATCTGGAGCGCTATCTGGGACGCTGTCACAGATATATAAATTTTTTTAAACGTTAATTTCTCAAAATCCACTGGAGCACATATATTGAGACCCAGCAAAGGCACATCGGGCTAACAGTCCCTACAATTTTGCCAAGTTTCGTGCAAATCCATTCAGCCGTTCGAGCTAAAAGTGAGGCCAAACGCCTTATGGAAATTAACATGGGAAAAACGCGTTTTGGGACCCCCCTTTTTTCTCGGCCCCCCCTTAACGAAACCCCCCCAAATTTTCAGGGGCTGCTCAGAAACAAAATGTGCCATTTTCCTGAAAATTTCAGCCGATTCCGTCCACAAACGCCAAAGTTATTAGACATAGAATTTTCAAAAGTCCCATAGAGAAAAAATCCTAACTATATATACCTACTGGCGATAGCCAGTAGGTAATATATATATATATATATATATATATATATATATATATATATATATATATATATATATATAGGAGTGGGGTGAGTTAAACTTGGACGCATCAATGAATCTAGTTAAAGTCCTCATAAAATATGCGGTTATAGATCGTGAAAAGCTGCTGGAGGAAATCAAGGGCTTGAATGAGCAGCTGGATGCCATTATCGATCCTGATACCAAACTGCTGATAATGACTTCTCGCAAGGAGATTAGCGAGAGATTGCACAAACATGAAGAACGTATCAAAATAAGAAAAGTGCACAAGTTCGCAAGGGATTTAAAAGATTATGAGACCGGGCAGATTTACACATTCGCCCGCAAATATGACAGAGCCAAGCAAGTCAAGCTAACCAAGCAAGCAGCGAGTGGAGGCGGCAGCGTGGTTAGAAGTAATCAGCCGGAAGAGTTGAATGAAAACTCTGACAATGAAACAATTTCGCTGGCCAGTACATCCAGCACATCCCTTTCGGAAATCAGCAATGTAGATGGTCAAGCAGGAAGAATTTTGGATCTCGGCGAAGAGATTGATTTTTTAGTGGAGGACCGGCTGCAAACATTGCGTCCCAGACTGAAAAAGAATCAAAACGCAAAAGGCGCAATGCAAGACGCCACGCAAGACGCAAAAAAAGAAAAGCAACAGCAGCCGCAACAGCAGCAAAAAAAGAAGAAGCAATGGTTCAACAAAAAGAAACAATGAAGGATTGCACCATTACTAATCTTTCCGATATTACCTTAACAACAGCGGAGGAACAATTACTAGCTTTAGGACTAAATTTTTGTCCTGAAAGCTCATTTAATTACACCAACACCAGAGCGGATGTGTTCAAGTTTATTCGCAAATTAAAACTAAAAAAGTTTTTTTCTGCAAAGACTTTATCCAAACAAAAGGAAAGCAATACTAAACGGAATACAAAGACCGCGACCAGCGTTACAGCCCCAGCAGCACGGGATGCCAGGCTGCTACTTACCCTGTGTGATCTAGGGGAGGCTGTTGATTCAACATCAAGTGATGGAGTTGTTCCGAACACTCAGAGAGAACTGATGAACGTGGATATATGCCAAAAAGGAGCTGGAGAAAGTCCTTTCAAGCCGGTAAGCACGTTTATGCCTGTTATGCCAAAAGACGCGGTAGATATATACCACAAATGTGTCACGGAAGATCTTAAAAAGTTAAACCGCATTGTGCAGGCTCAAACATATAAAGACAATGCCAGGGTTAATCAATACAATACACTAATGAAAAAATTGAGTCAAAATCAGGAAGTGGTAATAAATAAATCTGACAAAGGTGGGAACATTGTCTTGTGGAAGAAGGATGAATACACGGCAGAAGCCATGAGACAGTTAAATGACCCCAATTGTTACGAAAGATCAAATGGGATGGCATATAAGAGAGCCAAAGATGAATTGAAAAAAATGCTTATCTCTTTTAAAAGAAACAATTTGATCTCACAAACTGAATTTGACTATCTCCACATTGAACATCCAGTGATACCTATCTTGTATTTGATCCCTAAAATACACAAACAGAAAACTCCTACACCTGGCCGACCCATCATAGCGGCCATCAATAGTGTCGGAGAAAATATCTCACGATATATTGATTATTTTCTGCAGGACATTGTGAAAGACTTACCTAGCTATCTTAAAGATACAGGGGACTTTTTAAACAAATTGAACTCCATTCAGTGGCAAGAAAATTGGTGTTTATTAACCCTAGACATCGAGTCATTATACACTTCAATAGATCACTCTAAGGGCTTGGATGCTATCAAACACTATCTTGGTCTACGATCGTGTGAATACTATGCGCACAACAAAATGTTATGTGAATTAGTGCATTGGTGCCGTCATAATAACTACTTCATGTTTGCTAAAAATGTATGGAGACAAGTCCGGGGTGTGGCGATGGGATCGTGCTTCTCCCCCAGTTATGCGTGTTTACACGTAGGCTGGTGGGAGGAGCGCGGTCTCACCGACACACCGGGACTTCAACATGTTCAATACTGGAAACGGTTTATTGATGACGTGTTCTGCATATGGGAGGGGGATGAGGAAAGTGCTCGTTCCTTTGTTGATGCACTTAATACGAACAATGATAATCTTTTCTTTACGGCCAACATCAGTAAAGTGCAGGCAGACTTCCTAGACGTCCATGTAACCGTAGACAACAATACTGTTATTACATCATTATACCGTAAACCTACGGCAGGTAACAGTATACTTCACGCCAGTAGCAAACACCCTCAGCATGTTATTGCGAACATTCCATACGGTGAGTTGCTGCGTGTTAAAAGGATCAGCAGCACTCCTGAGATATTTGAGCGAGAGGCCCAAAATACCATCAGCAGACTCAGAGCGAGGGGCTACAAGGACAATATTCTAAATAGTGCCCTTAGACGTAGCCGAGATAAACCTAGGGATGCTCTATTGAGATCTGCAACAGCAGAGTCGGAATCTGACAACTCTGCTCCCCGCCTGATTCTGACCTATAGCAAACAGGAGAGACAAATCAGGTCTATTGTTAGGAAGCATTGGTCTATCCTCAAGACGGATAGTTTCCTGAGTGACATACTTCCCAGTGCCCCCACCATAACCTACAAAAGGGCCCCCAGTATGCACAACTGTCTGGTTAAAAGTAGCCCTGAGCTGGGCAGTGGCAGTGCCTGGCTCAAACAGAAAGGTTTCTTCAAATGTTCCTCTTGTAGGGCGTGCAAATTCGGTGTTAACACCTCTCATTATCATACACCGTTTCAGTTTCAACAACTTTTATTCGGTTATAAAATTCAATAACCATAAAAAGTATAGTTTGTTTTTAAAAGATTACAGATACAGGGAATACAGAATCAACAAAAATCATACGGGGATTTAGAAAAGGAACAATTTTTTAAAACAGTAAAAAACATTCTTATAGTTATGGCTTTATCCTTTTAACTGAGAATGTTACGACGCGTAGTTATAACTGACTTAAGGAAGGTCGCTGTACATTTGGCTTCATGAGGCGTTTTTAAGGATTGTAGATAGAAGAGCGCTGGGTAAGACTGCCTTAGTCCACTGGAACGAAGAATCGGAATAATCCAAGTCTTTCTTGCTAATTTATAGTATTTACAGAAAAGGACGACGTGAATCGTACTTTGTATCGAGACTCCGTCGCAGGGACACCTCGTCATGGTAGGGGACCAGTTCTGTGTCTCCGGAAAAGACACCAGCCGAAAAAATACATCGAAACGTAGTCTTGTGAGAAGATACCTTTCATAGTTGGATAGAAAGTATGTCAAGTAGGGCTGTATGGTTTTTCCCTGCTGTTGAACGCTTAGTTTTTCATTTTGCGTTTTGGTGATTTCTGCCTGGTTGCGGAGGTCTCTCAAATGGCCCAGACACATTTGCTTTAATTTTTTCCTGGAGATGTCTTCAACTGAAGGTGGCTCGGCGAAGTACTGCTCGCACTCCATATCTTTAAAGAAATTGCATACGTAGTTTAACCACGGGATTTTCCGCCAGTTTGTCAGGCCTAGACAGTCATTGATGAGGGAGCGGGTTAAGTGGCATTCAGGATTGCACCATATCCGGTGCCACAATAAGATTGGCTGGCACCGTATGGTGTCGACGATATAGTCCATGCCAAGCTCTCGATGTGAGGCAAATATCGGGGAGCTTCGTGGGAGGGCTAAAATATATTTAATGAAGGCATTTTCAGTGACCTGGAGCTGGTCGATACGTCCATAGCCCCAGATTCCAGCTCCATACGTAGCCACACTGTGGCATTTTGCGTAATATATAGTTAAAAGTTCAGAAGGTGCTGGTTTCCCCATTTTTCTCGAGAAGGAGGTTAATGCAGATGACGCTCGACGAAAATGTAGGTTTCTGGCTTCAATTGCCTTTTGCCAGTTCATTTCATCATCCACTAGGATGCCCAGGTAAGGATATATCGAGGTTTTTTCAAGTCTGTTATTATTGACCATTATGGGTTTAGTCATTTTTGTCCTTGGGCCAATTGACATTGTAAATGTCTTTTTGATGTTGATTTTAAGATCAAGTGAGTCCATGAATAAGATATATTTATCAAGTTGCAACTGAAGTTGGTTTAGGGTACGCGCTAGGATTACTGAGTCGTCGGCGTATAAGAGGGTGGGTATCGGCCGACGATTTATCTGTGGGAGGTCCTGGCACCCTTTCAACATTGCCTGCTCAAGCCCGTTTGTGTATAGGTTGAACAGGAATGGAGCCAGTACGCATCCCTGTCTTACTCCCTTCCTTATTTGAAAGGGTCGTGACAGTTCTCCACTGGTGCCAAATCGAACTCGACCCTCCGCCATGGAGTAGAGTTCTCTTAGGAAAATTAGTATAGGAGGGTCCACGCCAAGATCTGATAATAGTTGCCAGAGCTTCGCGTGCTGGACACAGTCAAATGCCGCACTTAGGTCGACATAAACAAGGAAAATATTTCCTCCTTTGGCGCGGGCATACTTTCCAGCCAAAAGGACAAGGTTAAGGGCCTGCTCCACGGTTCCAAGCCCCTTCTGGAAGCCATATTGCAGGTCGGTTATGATGTTTTTTTCCCGGGCCCAAGATTGCAGTCGGTCCAGGAGTAGTCGACCTGCAATCTTACCCAAGGAGTCCAGAAGGGAAATCGGTCGGTAGCATGCGGGATCATTACGGTCGCCTTTTTTAAAAATTGGTAGTAGGATTGAGGTAGACCAAGATTGGAAAAGGCCAATTGAGGCTGCTGCCGACATGACTCGTAAGATTATTTTCGACCAGAAGTCCACGTCGTAAAGAAATAGATCCATTGGGACCCCGTCGGGTCCTGGAGCCTTTCCGGTTTTTGATGCCTTGATTGCTTTTGTAATTTCGTAGAGGGAAAAACTAATATTTATCGGGTAAGTATCATTTTGCTCCACACGGAAGTCATTGATTGGTATGCTTGGTGATGCATCATGAGAGTTTCCAAAGATTTTGGAAAAATGGAGAACCCATTCGGCCTCCGTTATTGCCACATCAAGATGGTCGTGATCGGTACTGTTGGCCATAAATGGGGATCTCACAACTTCCCACAATGTAGTGCTGTCTTTCCTTTGGGCACTGTCATGCAAGCGTAGCCAGAGGTCTCGTTTAATCTGGTTTTTCCGTTCTTTCCGAGCAGAATTATAGTTTTTCCTCAGTTGAGAAATTTCGTCCACGTCTCTCGTGGGCTTGTGCAAGGCTTCATACACCGTTTAGTTCCACCAGGAAAAATATCCGGGGATATTACAATTGTCATAGTGAGTATGCAATATATGTCCTGACGTGCACCTGCGGCCTTCGTTATGTGGGCAGCACCAAACTTCAGGTGCACGTCAGGATCTTGCAGCACTTACGAGCGATAGTAAATAATGACAATACCTACCCGGTAGCACGCCACTTCAAGTCCACACACAACAATGACTTGTCTAATTTAACATACTATGTCATTGATGTGGTAGCACCCCTCACACGAGGAGGTGACAGAGAAAGACTGCTAAGGAAAAAAGAAACTGAGTATATAACGGAGCTGGACAGCAAGTACCCTAACGGGTTAAATACAACGGAAGATTTGCATCATTTGTTGTGATAATGCATATTATTACCATCATGTGCTATGCTATCTGATCATATTTCTCTTATTAGATCTAGAGAGTATTCACACGTGGTTTTTTCATATTTATTCTTTTCAAGGTCCTGCTGAATCTAAGAACTGGTACTTGTAAAGAAAACTCTAACTGCGCTGAAGTTGCACCACGTTGAAATCTAATCAAGATTCTTTAATTTTGTAGATCTTGAGTTGAATAGTTCCCTGTAACTATATGTCTCTTGTACAAACTTTGTGTATATACTGTTGATATGTGAGTTAATTGATATTAACAAGGATTTTCTTTGCTTTCACTAAATCACTTCATTACTTATTTTCAAGAATCACGTTGGGTCTTGGTATATGAGTTGAGGCACTTATAATGTACTTTTTTAAATCCTAGTCATGATGATATCATACACAAATGAATTGTGAGTCTAGGAGAGGTACCTTACATGATGGTACAGGTTTATCGAGTCATGATTTGTGAATATGTATATAGTATTGTAAATAGATAGAGGGTATGTATATATATATTTTTGTACATAGGAAATGAGTATATATAGATATTATATTTTTCTATATGTTTATACTTTATTTCGTATTTAAGTTGGATCCTTCTTTTTTTCTAACACATCCGATATGAACATGACTGTATACCAATTATGTACATGAAGTTACAGTCATAAGTTTTTGCATTCATGCAGCTATTTTGTCTTCAGTGCCCTTCTCACTGTTTTATATTTGTTTGATGGTGTGCACTTATATGAAACTACTATAGTGTGTTTTTTATGTCTATACACCATGTGACTCACTGAATAGGTGGAGCATCACGCAAAAAAAAATGTGTATAAATTTGATGCTGACCAGGTGCGCGGTGTGTGACCAAGAGCACAAGTTGCTCGAAACGCGTAACCTGAGAGGTTTTGATTAAAATCTCCCTTACTGCAGCCTACGTGGTCCGTGTCTTCATTTTACGGCGGGAGTGTGCTGTTTGAAGAGTTTGTTTGCATATATATATATATATATATATATATATATATATATATATATATATGGTTACTGCTCTCTATTCTATTCAAGCATGTGAATCTATGAAAGACACCCCTAATACTGGAGAAGAACAATTGTTACTTACCTGTAAACAGGTGGTTCTCCAGTATTGGTGTCTTTCATAGATTCACATGCGACCAGCCCTCCTCCCCTCAGAGGCTCTCTTCTCCTCATGCACTCTGGGTCTCTTTGGTGCTACGAAAATCTGAGGGCTTGAGCTTCTGAGGAGAAGGTTCTAGAGGGTGCTGGCGCCTGATTGGCTGTAGTTGGACTAACATAATGAAAGTGATATGTTACAAGTGTTTTCTTTCTCTACCATGCATTCCCATGGAGGAATTGTTTTAGAGGTTCAGTCATGTATTTACTTCTAGTTTTTCTTATGTTATGTTCTCACATATATGTATATTTTAGCATTTATTGCTATTTTATGTACCGTGGGACTCCCACTTCGACGATGGGGAATATTCAGGCATGTGAATCTATGAAAGACACCAATACTGGAGAACCACCTGTTTACAGGTAAGTAACAATTGTTCATAATAGTGATTATGAAGAAAGAAAGAACAAGAAAAGAAAGTTCCAGCCAGAAATAAATGCCAAAAATAATATTCAACAAGTGTATTGTGTCAAAAATACGAACATAATTATGTGTAACAGTACTTGTATAAACAAGTACTGTTATAGAGAGATTGTTTCAGTAAAAGTACCAAAATATCAAGAATGAAGGCGAAAGAAGAGAAAAACAGAAACCATCTGTGAGTCAGAAAAGAATAATCCTCATAGTATAGTGCACCCCAAAAAGGAAAATACAGCACGAAAAACAAAAATATAATATTTAAGGTTATTAACCTTATGGTGTATAATCTGCGAGCCCTAATGTCAACTTGCTAGGCTCTGATATTCCTGAGTTTGTTTGGGGGTCTTGATCCCGATTCGCAAATAAGCAAGGGAGGATGAAACTGTAACAGAAGAACAATATAAAATACCAAATAAGATCAGAGTAAAGAGTTAGTGTCCAAAGACCCTATCTCATACGCGTTCAAGATTTAATATATATTCCGAGAAACCTCACTTGTAGTGGCTAATAAGTATTCCCACGTCAGGCCTGATTAGCTGGCGGGGTTGTGTCACACTGTGTATGCATGCTAGGAGATTGTGACCCAGTTAAAGTAGTGGGAAAGAGGTGGCCGGTACCCCTCCAAGAGTGACAATATCGCACTACATCTCGCACTGATTTTGTTTTCATACTAGATTTACAGGTGCTACCCTGGATCAGGGGATATTATGGATGAAAAGAGTGGACCTTGTGTAGATTATTGCATTATAGTTGTATGGACCATCAGCAGGAATTCCAGAGTTGACGTGTGCATTTGAAGTGGAGGTGTAGAGAGGATGTCATCTAGTCCTAGTTATTAAGGTTTAAATATGACCAATACTCACTATTTTTCACCTTCTATTTTGCATTTTGTAATGAGGCATCAGCAAGGGCTAATTTTCTCCTATATGGACGCGGAGGAGCAGGGCGCGGTGGCTGATATACTGGACTAGCATCGCTATAGACTCACAATAATCGAGCTACCTACGCCCCTGCGTGTACACTACGCTTCCTTAAGTAAAAGTGATTTATGTTATTTGATTGTGATTCTATGTTAGATGATTGGGATGATGGGGGGAGGGAGGGGAGTGAGTCGACAGGGTATTCAGGGGATAGTTGGGATGGGAGGCGGGGAGGGGGAGTGCCCAGAGGCAGTTGATGATTCTTTACAGGGTTGGGGGGGGACTGGAAGGGTGGGAAGTTGAACGCGGGTCGCGGCCAGGTTGAGGTTAGGCATGCGTGGGTGGGTAGTTGGGCACAGCAACAGGGTGTTTTTTCACAGTTGTTCATGCAAATGTTTGTCTTTGATGTTATGTTTGATATGACTGAGAGTCTTATTGGCAGGGATGCTGACATATACTTGACATGTTATTCTACAATGGGCAAGGCACTTTTTTACATATTACTACACTACCCTAGACCTGGCACAGCACTTAAGCAGAGATGAGATTAACCCTCTGTGCCCCCCATCCCCCATCAGGACACAGCAATCGCAAGACCCTTCCTCCATTACTTTATTGACCTAGAATGTCCGTGGTCTCAATGACCACAGAAAGCTTTGGCGGGTGATTCAGTACCTTTCGAGACACAAGGTCGATATTGCATTATTTCAAGAGACCCATTTACGCCCTGACAGTCCGACGCTACGTTATAGAGGGTTACACAATCACATCCACGCTGCTGGTTTTACATCGAGTGCAAGGGGGGTGCTTACCTGGTTCAACCCAAAGTCCGCTTTGACATACACACCTATTGATGCTGACCCCGAAGGACGTTATGTGATCACGAAATGTACTGGTAAGGGTATGACCTTGACTGCCCCTCGTTTTACATGACGCTTGCCCGTAAAATTAGAACTCTGGGCGAAGTCCAGGTCCTGTGGGGTGGAGACCTAAATTTGACGAGACACCCGGCTTTGGACCGATCAGACGGACCTAGTAGGCGGACTTCTGCCTTCTCCCGCACCCTGGACACAGAAATGACACGGATGGGATTACAAGACGTGTGGCGAGTTAAACACCCAACACAAGGGGGATACACACACTATTCGTCGCAATATGACATCCACACTCGTATCGATTATTGGCTACTTTCTGAGCGTCTCCTTCCCAGAATACAGGCTATTGGGACGATGCCACGTACATACTCTGATCACTCCCCAGTAATGATTACTCTCTGCGCCCCAGCGCGCCGACCTCCTCCTTTTGCATGGAGATTACCCCCTTATTCATTGTTGGATGATGCATTCCGAGAGGAACTGGCCACTGCCATTGAAGAATTCTTTAACAGGAACGAGGGTACAGTAGACTCCTTCCTAACGGTATGGGAGTCCTTTAAAGCGTACATCCGTGGAGTCATTATCTCCAAACATGCATGTGTCCTCAGGTCCATACGGGGACGTCTGACGTTCTTAGAGACCAGACTAAAAGATATAGAGGTGCAACGTTTGAACTCGCCAAACGAGGATGTGACACAGGAACTAGCCCAAACGATTAGAGAGTATCACGAGGAGGCAGATGCTGAGGTGAAGCATCTCGGGAAATATGCCATTGCCGGATCGTACGGGGTGGGTGAACGACCAGGTGCGGTCCTAGCCAGGATGGCCAAACGGTGCAGGCAAACTGTGACGCTGCCAGCTATTAGATTACCAAACTCGGGGGATAAGCTGGACGAAGTTCAGGTAGCGGCCAGGTTTCGAGAATATTATGTCAACCTATATGCCTCTAGAGGGCCGATATTGGACGAACGTATTATGGAATATTTAACTCATATCCAGTTACCTTGGCTCACTAACACTCACTGTGAGTTTTTAGCGCGTCCGTTTGAGCGTGAAGAAATAGTTTTGGCGTTGTCATCCATGAGGGCAGGCAGCGCGCCGGGTAGCGATGGATTCCCAGCCTCCTTCTACAAGGCTTTCCCTGACCTGCTTATTCCTAAGCTTTTGAGACTTGTAGAACAGATCGCGGAAGATGGGCAGATGCCACCAACAATGCGTGAAGCCGTCATAATAGCGCTTCTCAAGCCTGGCAAGCCCCCTGAGGACTGTACCTCCTACCGGCCATTATCGCTTATAAATGTTGACGCGAAGATTTTTGCGAAAATCATCGCCAACCGTATCAGCCCTCTGATACCGACGACACTGGTGGCCCCTGAACAGGCAGGATTTGTCCCCTACCGCACCTTGACCTATAATTTACGCACAGTATTTGCAGCATTTCAGCACACGCGGCAGGAGGTCTCGGCGGTTGCGGTCTTCCTTGATATGGAAAAGGCGTTTGATTCAGTCGAATGGCCTTTTCTACGCGCAGTATTACTGCGTATGGGGGTAGGAGAACTTTTTCTACAATTGTTAAACATACTTTACACTTCTCCGACGGCACGAGTCCGCATAGGTGCGTTCCGGACAGAGCCCTTCTGTGTCAGACGTGGGACTAGGCAGGGGTGTCCCCTTTCTCCCCTGCTCTACGCCTTAGTGGCGGAACCCCTTGCGTATGCCCTACGGAAGTATCATGGGCACCGCGGTATTCGCTTCCCAGGTTACAATCTGATAGTGTCCACATACGCAGATGACACGCTACTTTACGTGCGAGACCCGGAGGCTAACCTCTCACGAGTGCTGAGAGAGGTTGTATTGTTTGCTTCGCTCTCTGGTATCGGAGTGAACTGGAATAAAACAGTAATGTTCCCACTCACCCCAGCCACGAGTAGGGTGGACTCGGACTACCCTATACAATGGACCAATGACTCGGTCAGATATCTGGACAAAGGGCTCCACACGGACGCGGAGGTGGTCCTACGTGAGAATTATGTAGTGGCCGTCTCCAAACTTGAAGATGATGTAGAGAAATGGATTACTCTTCCTTTCTCAGTGATGGGTCGCATATCACTGCTAAAAATGATCATACTCCCCCGTTTTCTGTTTCTGTTTAGCAAGATCCCCATGGTATTGTCTAGTTCGGTTTTCAGGCAGTTACACACACTGGTGTTGAAGCTGGTATGGGCTGGTAAGCACCCAAGAGTGGCATGGAATATCCTTATACGACCTTACGAGGACGGGGGCCTGCAAGCCCCGGACCTGGAATTATATTATCGCGCCGCACAGGGCGCACACGCGTATGGATGGATGTCCTTCCAACGCCCGTCACATACTCAAAGAGTGTATAGTCGCTGATCCTACTCCATTGCCAGCACTCATGGATCGACCCCGAGATAGACGTACGGGATTACTTGACTCACTGAATGCTGTAACACAAGCCTGGCACTATCTGAAAGATGCACAGGCATGCTCGCTGCCGTATGCACCAGAGGCCTGACTGGAATGGTGCTCGTAGCTGGGACCTTGCAAAGAAAAGGGTGTCCTGTCATCACTTGCGAAACTAAACATAACAACTATGGGTGATCTGTTTCTTAACGGAGCGGTTCGCACATGGGAAGAAGTGGTTACAGAAGATAGTCCGAGCGCACCGCCGCTGGCATGATTCCAGTTCCAACCGGTAAGATTGGTCCTTCGGGCACTATTGGGAGAGGACATGGCGGAACCACCTACGATCCTTACATATGAATATGTGGCCACAATTAAGACTTCAGCTCATTTAATATCGCGGCTATGTAGTATCACACTGGGGGAGAAAACGACGCATTATGCAAAACCCAGATTAGAGTGGCAGACGGACATAGGGACTGAACTTTTTGAGGACAAATGGAAATATTGCTGCGCTAACGTCAAAAGAGTCTCCCTTAACGGCCGACATCGACTCTTGAATTTTAAATTCCTCAACAGGGTGTATTACACACCCGAACGACTGTTCCGATATGGACTACGAGACGCTCCAAACTGCGAAAGGTGCCCGGAGCAAACTGCAACTTCTTTGCATCTAGCCTGGCTGTGCCCGAAGATTGCAGATTTCTGGCACAAAGTTTACACGGAGGTGAATAGGGTTACTGATTTGTCCTTATCTCCCTCACCGATGCTTGCATTAATAGGCTACTCTAAAGACGTTGCCCCAGAGCTTCGCAGGCTGGTGGATATAGCTTTCCTGGTAGCTAGACACTGCATAGCGATCACCTGGATGAAGGGACCTACCCCGACACTGGCCAGATGGTCCAGGGATATGCTATATTGTTGTACCCCAACAGGACTGTATAGTGAGTTACTCCCCCCTCGTAACCGTCCAAAGAAGTACTGACAAAGGGGCAGGGTTTTTATTCTCAGGGACTACTTGCGCTCCGCTATGTTCCTGATTAATGCCTGTCGGGCTGAGTAGTTTCAGTTGGTGGTTCTACAGAAAAGGGGAAACCTTCCCAACCCCTCAAGAGATGTTGCGACACAACACCTATACTTTGAAAACAATTTCCTATGCACACACAATTACATTTAAACACTGGGTGAAACAGTTGTTAGTCAGGTCAAAACACCAATAAAAATTACTGTCCACTTCTTCTTGTATGAGCAATTCTTTCTTTATTGCTCGAGCTACACCGCGCCAGCCGACACGTGTTTCGTCAGAGTATGGGTCGCTCTGGCTCTTCAGGGCTGGAATTGAAACAAAATATATACAGTACTGAATATTCTGTCCAGAATGTCCAGTGCACCATCCATCTATACATGGAGGAATGATGCTGTCCAATTTACTAAATTGCATGTCTTTAACGATTTCAAATATTGGGCGAAATATCTGCCCATGATGAAAGGCTTGAGGAACACGTGGACCATCATTGTCCATAACAAAAATGCTCATTCATCACATTGTGTTTTCTGTTAAGGAAACACTCTACTCATAATGTTACCGCACTCTTCACTCGTGTGTATTACATGCACATGCATGGGAAAGGTGGCTATGCGACATAACAGATGGTAACGGCGAGCTATTTGATGTAAACGCTACAGTCAGATGTATTCACGTAATATCCTACACAAAGACACCCTTACCGGGTTGGAATTATCACCGGTCAAGTGGTAAGTGGGCACATTAGATGACTTTCTTCACCTTTTGGTGATTATAATCAATCATAATATGAGCCACAGTCTCATTATGACACCAATTTATTGTCATTATCTTAAATAGGAAATACAACGTACGCCTAGAATAGAAGCAAGGTATTTTTTGCATGCCCATTTAAAAATTACAACTCACACCAACACGATAACACAGGTGCAGGGTCTTTCCTTTCTCTCTTCCCGACCGTGATAAGCTCATAGCTCTTTTGCCTTTTCTCACCATTCTGTGCACAATATTTCTGCACGTAGATTCAGTTCACCCATGTACATGAATGACTCCAAGCGAATTTCGTTTTTTTCTTCTGTAAATGTGTAGGATATTACGTGAATACATCTGACTGTAGCGTTTACATCAAATAGCTCGCCGTTACCATCTGTTATGTCGCATAGCCACCTTTCCCATGCATGTGCATGTAATACACACGAGTGAAGAGTGTGGTAACATTATGAGTAGAGTGTTTCCTTAACAGAAAACACAATGTGATGAATGAGCATTTTTGTTATGGACAATGATGGTCCACGTGTTCCTCAAGCCTTTTTTCATGGGCAGATATTTCGCCCAATATTTGAAATCGTTAAAGACATGCAATTTAGTAAATTGGACAGCATCATTCCTCCATGTATAGATGGATGGTGCACTGGACATTCTGGACAGAATATTCAGTACTGTATATATTTTGTTTCAATTCCAGCCCTGAAGAGTCAGAGCGACCCATACTCTGACGAAACACGTGTCGGCTGGCGCGGTGTAGCTCGAGCAATAAAGAAAGAATTGCTCATACAAGAAGAAGTGGACAATAATTTTTATTGGTGTTTTGACCTGACTAACAACTGTATCACCCAGTGTTTAAATTTATATGTGTGTGCATAGGAAATTGTTTTCAAACCGCCCAAAGAACTATTGGGCATTATATTTGGAAAGATGTCTGTGGCGGACAACGGCGATTCTGGTGACAGGCTCAGACCAGAACTGGATGATATGCGAGAGCACATGATGCAACAGGGTGGAAATGTGGCAGAATAGATATAATGAACGGACTGTCTGTGGTGGTGGACATGGGTGTCGGAATATTGCTGATAATTGTAAATTGCTGTAGTGTTAATGAATGATGGGGTGGGGGGAGGGCGGCAATGATGGAGGGAAATACACTGTAGACGAACACGATGCCTTTATTGTGGGGTTTCGACCTGCGTGTGACTGTGATTTGTGCCAAATGACCACTGTTGATGATATTATGAGTAGTACACGAATGACAAACTGTATCATTGTTATTCTTATGACATGATGCCAGAGTTTCTGCCAATTGTATGTGTATGACTAGAAATGCCCAAAAAATTGTTTAAAAAAAAAAAGTATTCCCACGTCTTTTGATATTTTCAGGTATCGATAGCATGGGTTGCACATCTATCTCCAGCACCGGAAAAGCCTAATAACTAATTTGCCGTCACAAAGCTTGTATGGTAACAACACCATAGTCTCTAGAACAGAGGTCTTCAAACTTTTGGATGCCGGGACCCCACCAGTCAAAAATTTCAGGCGTAAGGACCCCCTCCTGACAAACAATTCTAAACCTATAGGCAGAGCTACTGGAATTATGAGGCAGGTGAGGACCAAATTATGCGGCAGGCTCGACTAAATTGTATGATAAGAAAAAATAAATAATGCTATGTGATGCCGCATATTTTGGGACAGTATTGCTTCATTATTTTGACATTTTTTACACAGAATAACACTGAGGAAAGATTTCATCTCATCAGTACCAGTTTATAATGAAAATACATCAATAAACAACAGAAATATGTCTAGTCAACCTTTGTGAAGGGCCTTCCACTCCACAGAAATAAGTGCTGCCACATTGAAAGCTCACCTGGCACAGGCCGGGAGCAGCAAGGGCCCCTTAAAACCCGGGCAGCCTTATGCAGAGTTAAGAAGTTTACCCATGCCACTTTCCTCTCACGCCCTCCCTTCCATCCCTCTCTCCTCTTCCAACCCTGGATCCCTCTCTCACTTTGCAAGCCCTTTTTACAACTTCTGAACTCTCCCCATTCAACCTTTCACTTCATGTTTAATCACCTCTTGCCATTCTGTCTGTTCACTGCCCTCCTCTCTCGAATTTATCTCACGGCCTCTCTGGACACATCACCTCTCTCCCCCCTCAGCACCTCAAGTCTCTTCCTACAAATTTCTTGTATCTTACACCTCTCCAGTCCACCATTCATCTTTCACATCTCGTCTTTGTTCTTCCACACCTTCTTGAACCAACGTCCCTCTCCCCTATTACCTCAGCACCCACCTCAGTACTCCCTCTCTTCCTTCAACCCTGTTGTCCCTCACCCACGTCGCACCAAATTATCTTTTAATGTCACAGATCATCACTCAGCTAGCTTCTCTCACCATTTAACAGTATCCCTTCTCTGTGCCCTCACCTTTCGCGCACAGTCACTTCTCCTCTTGCGTTTCTGCACTTCTTCAGCACTTCACATTTCTCCTCATCCATGACCTCTTAAATCTATTTCTCTCACTCCCATGCTGTCCTCTCTCATCCCATCTACTCTCACCCTCTCATCTCTCCACACTGGGCACACCCGTAGGCTCCTCTCGGTCAGTGACAATCTTTATTGTTGTTCCCTAATTCAAAAAAACATGAATAGTCGGCCTCACTGTTTTGGTGCGGGATGCACAGTTATGGAACTTTCACCTACCTTTGCTTCGCTCCACCATTAATCTATTATCCTTTAGGAAGCTATAAACACCTGGCCCGTATACCCTGTAGGTTAACCCATTTGGCTGGTTCTCCTTCCCCTTCTGTGTGTTTCTTATTTGCCATTCAACCGGCAGATGGCTATTAGCCCCAGGACACCTTTTTGGAAATAATAATAATAGACAGAAGTGTGACCTGGAATGTGGGACCCACTTTCTATCACTCCACGACCCCCCTGGGGGTCGGGCCCCACAGTTTGAAGACCCCTGCTCTAGAATATTAGTTTTCTTATATTACAACAACTTACACAGGTCCCAGTCAAAACCTCTTGGCCCGGCCGGCGTCAACACAGAGTATATATGCAACTGCAAGGAGTCGTTTGGACAGAAATTCTGGTCGATAAAATATCTGAAAATATACAAAATGTCAAATATAGAAAATAATTGGTTCGAGGCATGTGGGCTGCTGAATTCATATCTGTGCATAGATCGCCGCCTAGTGTTGGGTCCGGATGATTGCACATTGTTGTCCTGGAAGAGTCTTCGAAGTATCACGAGATAGGTGGCTCCTCCCCTGGACTACAGTGCGCATGGGCATCCTCTCCATCCCCAGATTGTTTTTTTCCGCCTTTGGGTTCGGATGTACTTTCTCGACTCCAGTTCAGAAACTTTGTTATAACTCTTTACTCAGGCCAAAAGGCCTTTGGGGCGTCGGTATTGTCTCGTTCAGTGCCTGTGTTTCTCCAGTTCTTCGAACCGGACGTCGAAGGCAACTTTTGACTTTCGACACCAAAGGCCCAAACTACGATGACGATGGAACGGAGCCCGTTCAAACGATGCCCCGTCTGCAATTCAAAATACCCTCACATTGATGTGCAATAAATGTTTATCCCCGGACCACGACGAGGCCAGCTGTATGGCCTGCTCGAAGTTCCGGTCCAAGAAGACGCTTCGAGTTCGACGCGCAGCAAGACAGTCAGCGCAGAAGTCGGCGCCCGAGCCGGTCAACATCTTTGAGGCCGGTGACGAAGAAGGCGCCGACGAAGAAGATCCTGACGAGCAGTCGGACCCAGCGTCGGAGCATGACTCCAACTTCGATGTGGACGAAGAGGATGAGGACTACGTCCATGAAGAAGACGTCGTCGAGGTAGGGGACGACGAAGAGGCCATCGGGGCCGTCGATGACGACTCCAGTGATGAGCCAGGCCCAACCACAGAAGCGGGGCCTAATACTGACAATACGCTCCCTACGGCTCAGGTCGAGGCATCGCCGGAAGGCCTTAGCCAAGATCTTACTCCACATTCTATAGTCCCGCGTCCAGGCCCGGCTAAGAATACTTCAAAGGAGCCATCGGTCGATCTTTCAAAATCGAAACCGAAACCTACAGAGCCAAAACCGAAGCCGAAACTACTAAAGGTGGTCATCGGATCGACGCCATCAGACACGTTGACGCCAGTCAAGTCGAAGACTGTCGGCAACCCTTCGGGGTCGAAAGGCCGGGGCGCCGAAGCCAGGCTCTACAGTCAAGCACGTCACCTCGACGCAGTCGGCGTCGACGTCGACGCACAAGCATGGCGACAAAACCAAAGGTCTCCAGACCAAAACGGCTGTCGAGCCGAAGATTTCAGCGTTCAAGCCGCTACTGGGCAAAGCTCTCGAGTCGAAGACCAAAACCGACCCGAAGCAGCATATTGCATCGACGCCCAAGGCCGTACATGCTACGCACCGTGAGCTCGAGTCGATGCAAGGAATAAAGCATGCTAGTGAGTCGCCGAAGCAGCTCGGATCGAACACTACGGCAAGCTTTAAGAAGGTCGGCCCGTCCACAGGTCACCCTCCAATTAAATACGGTCTCCCGCCGACGGCTCGAGCCAAACATCTCGAGCACCACAAGGGCACCGACCCATCCAAAACAGTGTCCCCGCCTTCGAAGTCCACTCCTGAGGGGGTTGTGTTCCAAGAACCCTCGTATGACAACCAGTCGAAACTCTTCATCGACTCGGAATCTGGCAGGCTCACCATCCATAAAAGGAAGATCGCACCTGAACATCCCTTGGAGGCGTATAAAATCCCTCTTAAACGGAAGAAAGACTCGACCACCTCACCAGTTCTCTTTGAACATGTTGAGAGCTATTCACAACAAATGGCATATTCTCCAGCGCAAAGCGAGGAGGACGTGGGTGATTAATACGGTCAGACGGCGTTCACTTATCATACTGACACTGATCAGGAGGAACCTCAGCAATGGACTGATGCGGTAGACCCTGATGATCCACAAGCTGCACCGGACGTTCAGTCTTACAATATCAAAACCTCGCCTACTGAAGACACGGCGGCGTTTAACGCTTTGATAGAAAGGGCAGCCCTCAACCATGACGTGGAAATGCACGCAGAACCTGTGGAAGAAGATTTCTTATTTGATACTTTCTCCACCTCTGAAAGATCGGCAAAGACATTGCCTATGCTAAAAGGAGTCCTCAAACATGCTGCGGACATTTTCAAAGAGCCCACAAAGGCAAGGGTTATCAACCCTAGGATTGAAAAAAAGTATAGGCCTGCGGACCCTACCTACATCAAAGGCCAGCTCCCATTGGACTCCCTCGTAGTGGCCAATGCTCGCAAGAGGGCGAACTCGCAAACTAGTTGTGATGCTCCTCCTCCGGACAAAGAATCCAAGATCTTGGAGGCGTCAGGAAAGCGGGTGGCAGCAGAGGCTGCTAATATTTGGAGGATTTCAAATACACAGGCCCTATTGGCTAGATACGATAGGGCTCACTACGACACGTTAGAACAGCTGTTGCAACACCTGCCTGATGCTTACAAGGAGGGGGCAGAAATGATCATACAGGAGGGGAAGTTGATTTCTAACGCATCCATCAAATGTGCATTGGATGCGGCAGACACAGCAGCTAGGGCCATAAACACTAGTGTAATGCTGAGACGTCACGCCTGGCTCCGCATCTCTGGGTTTAAACCGAAGATTCAAACAACTTTGCTCAACCAGCCAGTTAACCCTGACTTCCTTTTTGGTCCTGAGGTAGACACAACCCTCGAAAAAATTAAAAAGGACACTGAGACGGCAAAATCTATGGGGGCTCTGCAGTCACAGCAGTTTCGGGGCAGTTCCTTTCGTCGCTCCGGTAATAGGGGAGCCTCTAGAGGACAAGCTTTACAGCAAGCCCAGTACAGCAAAGGGAGCACGCAAACCACCTATACAAAAAATAACAGGGGTGGATATTGTAGGAACAGCGCCAAGGGCAGAGGACGTGGAAATAACAATGCCAGATCCTCCGCTCCCAACAAACAGTGACGCCTTGTTACTGCCCCCCGACCATTTAACACCTGTCGGGGGAAGACTCCAGCAGTTCCTGCCAGTCTGGGAAGGCATTACCACAGACAGGTGGGTGAGACAACTTATCCAATACGGCTATTGTCTAGAACTAACCTCCACTCCCCCCAACCTACCCCAAGGCACCGTCCTATGTCCGCAGAGCACATGCACTTATTGCAGCAAGAAGTACTCTCCATGCTGCAAAAAGGGGCAATAGAGCTTGTGCCTGCAAAAGAGCAAGGTACAGGGGTATACTCTCTGTACTTCTTAATCCCAAAAAAGGACGGTTCCCTGCGGCCCATTCTAGAGCTCAGACCCCTCAACCGATACATACTGTCAGAACACTTTCATATGTTAACCTTACAGCAGGTCCTACCATTGCTCAGTCAGGGCGACTTCCTAGCAACCCTGGACCTCAAGGACGCATATTTCCACATTCCCATTCACCCAAGTCACAGGAAATATCTCAGGTTCACCATCAACAATCAGCATTACCAATTCAAGGTCCTGCCTTTCGGGGTCACCACTGCCCCCAGTGTGTTCACCAAGTGCTTAGCAACCGTGGCTGCGCACCTTCGGAGACAACATATCCATGTCTATCCCTACCTGGACGACTGGCTTGTTCAAGCGAAGTCGGCCCAGCAGTGTGCCAGCCATATGTCACTCACAATTCACCTCCTACACAGTCTAGGATTCTCACTAAACTACCAAAAGTCGCACCTTCCGCCCGCTCATGTGCAACAGTACCTAGGGGCAACATTAAACACTCTAACGGCAACAGCACAGCCAAACTCTGCCAGAGTCAACGGCATGCAGCTGCTAATTCAGATGTTCAGGCCTCAACAATCGCTCCCAGCGCAAGTATTCATGCAGCTGATCGGTATGATGGCCTCTTGCATATTCATAGTCCCGCACGCGAGGCTGCACATGCGTCCCCTTCAAGAATTCTTAGCACGACAGTGGAACCAGGCTCATGGGCATCTAAAAGACCTAGTGTTGGTGACCGGTCGTGCTTACAACTCTCTGCATTGGTGGAATCCACAAAACCTTTGCAGGGGACGACCGTTCCAAGAGCCTGTCCCACAGATAGTGCTGACGACGGACGCATCTCTCCAGGGCTGGGGAGCGCATGTCCTCCATTACACTGTGCAAGGACTATGGACGGCACAGCAGCAAAAGATGCATATCAATCTTTTGGAGCTGATAGCAATCTTCATGGCACTGAAGGCGTTCAAGTTGCACCTGTGCAACAAGGTCGTGTTGATCCGGACGGACAACATGACTGCCATGTATTACATCCAGAAACAGGGAGGCACACACTCCCCGCAACTATCTCACCTAGCCCAGAGCATGTGGAAATGGGCCATCCAAAGGAACATCTTCCTCATGGCGGAACATCTCCCGGGCAAAGACAACCAGATGGCGGACCTACTCAGCAGGCACAGTCATCAGATGCACGAGTGGGAGATTCACCTCAGTGCTCCAACCATATTTCCAGCAGTGGGGCATCCAGAGATCGACCTCTTCGCCTCAAAAGAGAACTCAAAATGCCAAAACTACGCCGCCAGGTTCCCACACCCGCAGTCTCAGGGCAATGCGATATGGATGAACTGGTCAGGCAGATTTGCGTACGCTTTTCCCCCAGCCCCACTCATACCGCTAGTGGCGCGCAAACTGCGGCAGCACTCCATGACGCTCATCCTGGTTGCTCCAACGTGGGCACGGCAGACTTGGTACACCACGTTCCTGGAACTTTCAGTGGTGCCTCACCAACGGCTGCGCCTCACACCCAGTCTCCTCACTCAGAGCCATGGAGACATTCAGCACCCAGATCCGCAACAGTTGAGCCTTGCGATTTGGCTCCTGAGGTCATAGAGTTTGGCTACCTCAACTTGCCCCCTGACTGTATGAACATCATCAAGGAGGCAAGGCGACTGACAACTAGGGCGTGCTATGCAGCCAAATGGAAACGTTTTGTCATCTACTGTTCCAACAATGACATTAATCCGCTAGATGCATCCACGCAAAACATCATATGTTACTTGCTGCATCTATATCGATGCCATCTAGCGTATAGTTCCATTAGGATACATTTGGCCGCCATGGCAGCTTATCTTCAAAACAGGCAGCATCTTTCCCTCTTCAAAGTGCCTGCCATTAAAGCCTTCTTGGAAGGCCTCAAAAGAGTGATCCCTCGCCTGTCTGGAATCTTGTTGGTTGATTGCTTTATTTCGATATGCATATATCATAAAAGCAGTACAAAAGATAAAAACAGCATGTCGAAAAAAGTATGACTGTACATTAGGAAAAAGAGTAAAACACATTTGATCAGCATAAATTAGTTAAAAAAGAATTAAATTGCTTTGGACAGTCTTCTAAGTCTAATCAACCAAGCCCATTTTAAAAACTTGGAAACGGCACATACAATGGGAGGGGCTGTGTTGGTTAAAAGAATCCGAAGGGCAACAGAATACTGACGGGTGCCCAATTCTCTGCAAATAGGTCCAAGCCAGCGTGATCTGGGGCGTCCATAGTCTGGGCATTCAAAGAGAAAGTGTGGCACCGTCTCTGGTTTATCAGGACAAAGGGCACAGTGGCGTGCTGAGGGCTGGGATTTATTCCACCTGGAGCAGAGGTCGGCCAAGGGTAGGGTTCCTAGCCGGAATTTGATATACAAGGACCGGTCCATGGCGATTGTTATTAAGTCCATGTAAGGCTCGTAGGCAACGACATCTTTTATCAGCAGAAAGGCTGCGGTGGTTTTGCAGTGCTGCTGATTGCTGATGCGCTTCACACGAACCCACTCCCAATAAAGTTTTTTTAGGGACTCCTTTGAAGGAGCAGAGTGGCTAAGCCAACAGGAATCCAGGCCAAGGTCCCCTAAAAGTTGTTTAATTTCCTTCAGCCATTTAATGCTTTGCCAACCGTCGGAGTGCATCACCTCTGCTAGACCATCAGCATAGGGTTTTAGCTCCGGAACCCTCCACAGGCGAGCCCAGAGCAAGAGGGGTCGAAGACGGGCCTGGTCCCCTATTGCTTTGCAGCCAGCATCCATAAGGACTGGGATTGTCGGGCTGCTCAACGGAATGGCAAGGAGGTCTTTAATGAATTTATTCTCAGCCTTGCTCAGTAAGTCCACTTTGCCTAGGCCCCACAGTTCAGCTCCGTAAAGAGACGCGGAGACCGCACGTGCTTTATATATATCTATTAGAGGGGCGACACAATGTTTGGTTGAGTTATTAAACTCCTTGAGGAGGGCCCCCCCCCACCCTTTTGTGAGCCATTGTCATTTTGTTAATGTGGGCGGTCCAGCTCATCGTATCACTTAAACGAATTCCCAAGTAATCAAATTCTGCCACTCTTTCAAGGGGTGTGGAGTTCAAGATGGGAGGACGACCAAGTTTACGAGGTGGGTGCATAACTAAATACTTGGTTTTTTCCACATTGATGACAAGTCCTCTGGTGATGCAAAAGTCCTGGAAGCGGTTCAGTAGTATCTGGAGACCTTGGGGGGTTTTAGAGATGAGAAGGGTGTCATCGGCGAACAGCAAAGTTGGAATTTTTACGCCTCCCAGAGTGGGAGCGTCTGCTGGTTCGCAGAGTAGGTGTTCTACCACCCCATTAATGTAAAGGGAGAATAAGGTGGGAGCCAGGACACAACCCTGCCTTACTCCCCTCTCGACCCTGATCTTGTCGGTCTTTTCCCCATTCAACCCCCATCTGACCTGGGCATAGGTGTTGTTATGCAGTTTGATGAGGAGGTTTAGTAGGTACGGAGGCATCCCTAATCCATGTAACACCCTCCAAAGTTCCTCCCTAGGAACCAGGTCAAAGGCAGTCTTTAGGTCAATAAAAGCCAAGAAAAGACTGCCTTTGCCTAGCTCCACCACCTTCCAGTACAATAACAGGAGCCTAAAGACCTGTTCGATAGTTCCGGTGCCTGAACGGAACCCGGCTTGCATGTCAGACAGAATGTGGTTTTCATCCACCCATTGTGAAATCCTCCCCAAAATGGCTTTCCCCGCCAGTTTCTGGCTCGAGTCTATTAGGCTTATGGGCCTATAGTTCCCAGGTAGGTCCCGGCTGCCCTTTTTATAAATGGGGACTACCTCAGCACCTCTCCAGGAGTCTGGCACAGGACCTCCCTCAATGATTGCATTAAGAAGTGCAGAGATTAATACCCCCCAGTCTTCAGGATAGGCTCGGAGGATGTCGCCTGGGAGGCCATCCGGACCAGCTGCTTTTAATGGTACCAAAGTTTTAATCTGCTTTGTAACATCCAAAACAGAAAACAGTTCCAGGTCTCGAACTAAGGTATAGGGAGGGAGAATGAAGGGGTCGTTTAGTGGGCCTTGAGCGGCAGAATAGAGTTTTTGGAAGTGGGAGAACCATGTCTGAGCATTGATACTACAGGTTCTCAGTGTGTCGTCGGGACGGTTCCTATTACCCACCAAATCCCAAAAACCTTTGGCGTCTTTCCCACGACTGGCAGCCAGGAGGTCCTGCCAGAAATTATCCTCCCACTCCATCTTAGCGTTTTTTTGGCAGAGTGAGTAGTGCCTCCTTGCCACCCTAGTCCTAGATGGTATTTTGGACTTAACCGCTTCAATAAGAAGCGACTTCGCCTCCCTGCACTTCTGGTTGAACCAGCCCTGTCTAGCCCGTGAACACGGTTTCCTTCTGTTAGTATTAGCTGGAACTACGAAGAGGTCACTGTTAGCCTGGGTTGTGATGCAGAACCTAGAGGCCACTTCCAGCAACCCATCCTCTTGGGAGTCAAGATTATCTAGGGCTGAGGCAAGAAGCTGCCTAATGGCAGAAGTTTTCTCCTCTGAAAGTGCCAGCTTCGCCCACTTTAACCGCCGTCCACAGTTAGAAACTGCTGACAGGTCCGGGGCGGGGTTACGAGTAGTTCTGGTCGCAGTGCTAGTTAACCACCTATGAGACAAGGTGAGTGAGAGGAGATTGTGATCACTCTCTACAGATGGTATAATCACCATGTCCTTTACCATACTCCACAGGTGTACGTCAAGAAGGAAGTAATCAATTCGTGACGTGTGCCCTGGCCTGTTGTAAGTATGGACCCCTGCTTTATCAGAACCAGTCCTGCCATTGCCAGCCCTCAGACCAAACTCCATAGATATGGAGTTGATCTGAAGGGCCACTTCTGTCCACTTTTTGATAGGGCTAAGTTCTAGGGGCGGTATCCCCCACCTGGTATCATATTCCTCTTGATCTTTTAGGATTTCGAGGTCCAGGGGCTCAAAGGTGCAATTGAGATCGCCCGCCACCAGAGTGCAAAACCTATAAGGTGACGAGCGAAGCTGAGCTTCTAGGCAAGTTATTACGGGGGATTCTCTACCCCCCTTTGTGCCTCGGGCGTAAATGTTAAAAATGTTTAGGATGACTCGGCCCTGGGGGTTTTTCAACAATATGTTAAGGAGGTCCGGGCATTTAGTATCCCGCTCCACCACCCTGCAATTAAGTTCAGAGGCCACCCAGATGAGGAGGCCACCAGAAGGGCGACCCCTGCCAGATCCCGCATGGACTGCTGGTACAAAATGGGTGGAGTATCCTGCCTTATGTAGGGGCTCCTTACTCCAGGTTTCCTGGAACAGGCATATGGAGTATTGCTCCACAAGCGAATTCCAGTCTGGCAACGCTAGCTTCCTCTCGAGGCCTGCTACATTCCAGCTGAAAACCCTAAGAGGTGGGTCCGTCACAGCCGCAATGCTACAGTTCTCGATAGGAGCCAGCGTGTCCACAACGCCCACAATAGAGAAGCTAACTAGTGGGTCAGGAGATACCCTCACCCCCCCTTGGCCCTTTGCAATCTCGGCAGTGACCTGGCATTGTGGTGTAGTCAAAGGGCTACGGATTTTGGAAAAAGGGGTAGGCTTGACGACGGGACTCCAAGCCACAGGGACCTCCCCAGAAACGTCACAGAGTCAACAGCCCCTGGAACCCCAATTCCGCATTAGTGGAACTGGATGTGACTGCTGTAGGAAAATTCCCGGGGAAAGCTGACCATGGACGATGTTTTGAGACAGGGGCCCAGGAAGGGAGAAAGGGGTAGTCGGGGCCGGCCGCGGGTAGAAGAAAGTTAGGTCGACAGCATCAACTCCCGGACCGGCCGTTCGCCCTTGGGAGCATATTGAGTGGGCGGCTCTTATGTCTTGAAAGTTGACCACCACGCAGTCTCCCTCAAAAGGTTTTTTCCCATGTCCGATCCAGCCCACCCTACGCACCCCAAGAATCAGGCCATCTACACCCAGTGGAAGGGGTCTATTGGTTTTCATCCAGTGGATGACTTTGTTTTTTAACGCCTGGTGAGTTTCCTGCTGCGTTTCTTTTAGAGGGTAAACTTTGGTGAGAACAACAACATACGGGTGGCATTCGGGTGGGAGATTTACCGGGGGACACTTACGTGGCGGAATCTGCTGAGTGGCCACTGGGGGGGGATTTTTAGGCAAGGAGGGATTTTTGGGCAAGGAGGGATTTTTAGACGAAGAGGTGGGAGGGATAACCTTAGAGGTTGTTGCTACTCCGTTGGTTTTAACCAGCGCAGCGGACGCCGAATGCACATTTGGACCAACCCCTCTCTTCTGTGAATTCTTATGGGCAGGGTTCGGCGCAGATACTATCACTGCTGGGGGGGGAGTGCCGTGCACCTGGGCTACATGAATGGAATCACTCGGCCTTACCTGCTTCGCGTTGGCCTGGGAGGCTGAGGTTGGCGCTTTCCCAGTGGCCAATGTTTTGGCCAGCAATGTCGACTGGTCTCTGGATAGTTGGCTCACTAGGACCTCTTTAGCAACATTCCTGTCTGAGTTGATCTCACTAGGCTTAGGTTGTAATTTCAACAAAGTTTTCAGGGAGAAAAAATTGTCCCTGGTGGCCTGTTCGAAGTTGTCCAGTCTATCCCCCAGGCTCTTAACTTGGTCAAATAATGGAATGAGCAGAGACTTTACCAGTTTCTCGAAAGGCTCGAGAGAGGTACCCTGTTTTGATGGGACAAGTACTGCTGGAACCAAGGGCGGAGGTATCAGGGAATCAGCTGCGTGCAGGGGGGGGCTAGGATTCCTGGGGGATTCGAGCTCTCCGGCGTCTATGTATGAGGTACCCCTGTGGAGCTGTGTCCTAGAGCGCTTGTAGAGCATGGAGTGGCTTCCCTTCCGAATATTAGTCCCCCTTTTCCTTTTCCTGTGTACCCGTGAAGGTCTAATCTGGGGCAGTGGTTGTGGGTCAGGTGTGGGAACAGTAGAATCAGTTTGAGACCTATTACCAGGTAAGCTAGCTATAAAGTGAGAAGGACCAGAAACTATAACCTCAATACAGCGACTGCTTGGGGAAGGGGCTGATATGAGGCTTTCTATCCTATCTATTCCTGCCTCTAGCGCTACAATGTGTTGCTCATCAGGTGGGGGCCCAGGCGGAGGTGCAGTTGGAATGGAAGTGGGTGGAGACAAGACATGTGCCGCAGCTCCCAAGGATGAACGCTTGGATGGAAGAAGGTCAAGTGAGAGGCGGCGTTCCGTCATTGCGATCTCCTTTTCAATGACGTTGGCCACCCTGGTGATGAATTTGTCCATAGTGCCAATCATCGTGGAGCCCCCCCAAAGCACTTACTCCACCGCCCCTCAAGGCTTTGCCGGAGCGAGTAGACATGATGAATGCGGGTCCCGCAGTTGAACTCCAAGGGCTTGGACCCGTGGCAGAAGATGTAAGATTTAAGGGGGGTGGCCCAGCCCAGCCTCAGCCAGCCCCTGACGGCCACAGACGGCCCGCCCTCTGCCCGGGCTCCGCCCGGCGTCGCCCGCGCGCGTCCCGCGACGCGGAGGGGAAGGCTCTGCTTTGTAGCGCCTCCGGGCGCGAAGACAGCGGGGCACAGGAAGTCAGCGCAAAGCCCACTGGGAGCTGTAGTCTCCAGCCGCTCCCGGATGTCGATGGCGGCGAGACCTACAGCATTGGCAACCCAGGGGCAGAAGCTGTGTGCTGGCGTCTGGTCCGGTAGGTGCGTGCGCTATGGATTGGCCCCCGCTCCACCGAGGGGAAGGCTCTGCTTTGTAGCGCCTCCGGGCGCGAAGACAGCGGGGCACAGGAAGTCAGCGCAAAGCCCACTGGGAGCTGTAGTCTCCAGCCGCTCCCGGATGTCGATGGCGGCGAGACCTACAGCGTTGGCAACCCAGGGGCAGAAGCTGTGTGCTGGCCTCTGGTCCGGTAGGTGCGTGCGCTATGGATTGGCCCCCGCTCCACCGAGGGGAAGGCTCTGCTTTGTAGCGCCACCGGGCGCGAAGACAGCGGGGCACAGGAAGTCAGCGCAAAGCCCACTGGGAGCTGTAGTCTCCAGCCGCTCCTGGATGTCGATGGCGGCGAGACCTACAGCGTTGGCAACCCAGGGGCAGAAGCTGTGTGCTGGCGTCTGGTCCGGTAGGTGCGTGCACTATGGATTGGCCCCAGTCTGGAATCTAAACATCATTCTCACCAGGCTCATGGGACCACCCTTTGAGTCTCTTCATTCTTGTGAGATACAGTTTCTTACATGGAAAGTGGCTTTTCTGATAGCCAGCACATCGCTACGAAGAGTCAGTGAGCTTCAAGCCCTGATAATTCAAGAGCCCTTCCTACAAATTCATGCTAATAGGGTAGTGCTGCGCACCAACCCCAAATTCATGCCTAAGGTAATCTCGCAGTTCCACATTAATCAAACTATAGAACTGCCAGTTTTCTTTCCAAACCCAGATTCAGTGGCAGACCGGGCACTGCACACCTTAGATGTCAAAAGAGCTCTCCTGTATTACATCGACAGGACAAAAGACTTTAGAAAGACTAAACAACTGTTTGTTGCCTTCTCTCCACAACACAAAGGCAAGCCTATTTCCAAATCAGGTATAGCCAGATGGATTGTTAAATGCATACAAATCTGTTATCAAAAGGCTAAACGCACTTTAACAGTTCCCCCAAGAGCGCATTCCACACGCAAGCTAGGGGCATCCATGGCTTTCCTAGGTAACATTCCTCTAGAGGATATATGTAGAGCAGCCACATGGTCCACCATACATACATTTACCAAACACTACTGCGTAGATGTACACTCCAAACAGCAAGCCGCTGTAGGACAAGCTGTTCTCAGAACTCTCTTTCAGACTGCTGCAGCTGGCACGGGCAACCGCCGCTAAGGAGGTAACTGCTATTTATTCTATGCACAGATATGAATTCAGCAGCCCACATGCCTCGAACGGAATATGCTACTTACCAGTATGCATCTGTTCTTGGCATGTAGGGCTGCTGACATTCATATCGGAAATACACTCAATACACAATAGGAGTGGGTCTACCAAAAGACATAATGGTGCTTGTTTAGCTGCTATTTGTGTTTAAAAAACGAAAATGTATATACTGAAGGTTGTAATAGCCTCCATCGCAGGTATTACATCAGGTATAATTGAGACCGAACATCCGGAAACAAAACGTCTGATATATTCAAACACAATATAACATTATTAAGCCATTGATAAGTCCCACATGATTAAAACTATGTGGTCTGAAGTTCTAAGACAACTTGTCGGAAGGCACGTTAACTGATGTGTTTAATCTGGGCACGTCAGTTTCAATGAGAAATGTGCAATATTAAGCATAAAATCCTACGTTTTGAAGTAACTAATATAGTTCTTAACATCCATAACTCCTATGAGATAACGTGACCCATCCCATCATACTAACCTGTCAAAATGAGTGGCAGCGTCTCCCACAAATCAGTTACGTCTCGTTTCTGCGAGCCGAGTCTGTTACTCTTCGCTGCAAACTAAGTACTAAACACTGACCCGGAAGTGTTGTCGAGGTCACAGCCAAAATGGCATTGAAACAAAAGATGGACTACTCCCGCACTCTAAATCAAGGCGGCCATTTTAAAGTGGTGTTTTTAGTTGTTATATTGCTGCATTGGGACTAGATAATCGCAGGTGATGTCATTTTGTTGCACATATAGGGCCAGATGTAGGTGGCCTATTACCGGTCGGTAATGGCCGAAATCTGCCGTTACCGATCGGTTGTAGACTTTTCCTATGTAGGGGCATATTTACCGATTCGGTAAATAACGAATCGGTATTTACCAATTTGGTATTTACCGAATCATCGTTTACCGATTCTCTATTTAACAAATCGATAAATGAAATGTAGTAAGCACTTCAAACAGTGCTTCTGGGCTTAAAGGATTCCTTATTTACCACCAACTATTAGTTGGTGTTAAATAACGAATTCCTATGTAAATGCAAATATGTGCATTTACACCTGTGCCATGTGATAGACATACATGCCCTTAGGGCATGTATGTGTGCCACATGTGCACACAAGCACTAATCAGGGGTGCAATAGGGTGTCAAAGTGACACCCTGCCACCCTTGACTTTTTCCCCATTTTACTCCAGGCCCATAGGAATGAATGGCAAATACCGAATCGGTAATTACCGATTCGGTAAATACCGAATCTTAACGATTCGGTATTTTTTACCGAATAATTACCTACATTGCATTTACTGATTCGAAAATACTGAATAGGTCAAATTCGGTATTTTCGAATCGGTAAGTCTAGATTACCTACATCTAGCCCATAGTTACCAGTTGTCATAGACAGTTAAAAAATGTGGCCCTTGGAAAAAATCCATATGTAGTAAAGAAAAGAACAGCAGCACGAAAATTTAGAAAACAGAAAGAGAAAAAGAGAAGGAAAGCGTCCATATTAAAAATACATGTAAAAGTTTCCAAACCATGTCAAATTATTTGCTCCATTTCTGAGTTTGATGATTAACATTCATTCATAGTGTTTCAATACATCACATTTTTACATGTAAAGTCGACAGAATTTAAAAAGTTTGGACATATATTGTTCGCAATGATGGTATTTGCTTCATAACATTTCCAAATCCCAATGTTGCTCTACTTCCAGATTCATTGTATTATAAAAAAATTTGAAAAACATATTAGCAAAGAATCAATTTTTCTCCACTGTAAACAATAGGTCATGCATATCAGAATGACAGACTATGATGTATAATTAATTTCACGAGAACGATCCTTATCATGTATTCATTTTGACAACATACAGATTACAAGTATAGTTGAAAAATGTAGGGGTGCTCGTTGTTAACAAACCCAAATATATATCCAGATCTCCAAGTTCATAAATTGTGCATAGGTGCCCCCATTCTGTACATCATGACCTTCTATCTCAAGGTTGGAATTCACACCAATACAGATTTAAGGACACGTGTTCATACATACTATTCTGAAAAGAAAACATGTAGTTCCCTGCCCGAATTGAGTCCCTGTTCGACTGCTCTCAATCTAATAATCCATTGTGTCTCTGTCCTACGTAGATTGAGAAGTCCGTCGGTCGAGTATAGCCCCACTCTTCATTTTAGGATTTCTTCCCACACACCTATCCTTGCCCCGTTTTTTATACTATCCCTTACTAGGGAAAGGTAGGGTATGGTGGAGGTTTTTCACGACGTCTCTGCGAGATCACTCTGCAAGTATACCAGGTAGGACTTGTCGGGCCCTGACAGTGAGGGAGTTCCATTGGCTGCCTAGTTCAAGTTCAAGTTCAAGGATTTATATAGCGCACTACTCACCCAGAGGGTCTCAAGGCGCTTGGGGAGGGGGTTCATAATTTATCGAATAGCCAGGTTTTGAGTTCTTTTCTGAAGGAGATGTGGTTCTGTGTGAGGCGGAGGTGAGTGGGGAGTGAGTTCCAGGTTTTGGCCGCCAAGTAGGAGAAGGATCTACCTCCCATCGTGGATCTTTGGATACGCGGAACTGCGGCGAGGCCTTGATTGGAGGATCTTCGTTGGCGGGTGGGTGTGTAGAAGGATAGTCGAGTGTTGAGGCATTCGGGCCCTAGTTCGTAGAGGGCCTTGTGCGCGTGGTTGAGGAGACGGAATGTTATTCTCTTGTTGACAGGAAGCCAGTGGAGGTCTTTCAGGTGTCTGGTAATGTGATCTTGGCGAGGGATGTCCAAAATGAGTCTCGCCGATGAGTTTTGGATGCGTTGGAGTTTTTTCTGTAATTTGGCTGTGATTCCGGCGTAGAGGGTGTTTCCGTAGTCTAGTCGACTCGTGACCAGTGCGTGGGTGACGGTCTTTCTTGTCTTGGTGGGGATCCAATGGAAGATTTTTTTGAGCATACGAAGTACGTTGAAGCAGGAGGATGAGACGGCGTTGACTTGTCTGGTCATCGAGAGGGAGGAGTCTAGGATGAAGCCTAGGTTACGTGCGTGGTCTGTGGGTATGGGTGCTGAACCCAGATCCGAAGGCCACCATGAGTCGTCCCAGGCAGAGGGGGATGATCCTAGGATGAGCACTTCCGTTTTGTCGGAGTTAAGTTTTAGGCTGCTGTTTTTCATCCATACGGCTACTTCTTTCATGCCTTCGTGAAGGTTGGTTTTGGCGGTGTTGGGGTCTTTGGTGAGGGAAAGGATCAGCTGGGTGTCAGCGTAGGAGATGATGTTAAGGTTGTGTTGACGCGCGATGGAAGCGAGTGGACTCATGTAAACGTTGAAAAGGGTGGGACTGAGTGATGATCCTTGTGGTACACCGCAGATGACTTCGGTGGCCTCTGATTTGAATGGGGGAAGTCGGACTCTCTGAGTTCTCCCGGCAAGGAACGAGATGATCCAGTCCAAGGCTTTTCCTTTTATGCCGATGTTGCTGAGGCGTTGTATGAGGGTGCTGTGGCAGACAGTGTCGAAGGCGGCAGAGAGGTCGAGTAGAATGAGGGCCACTGTTTCTCCGTTGTCCAGTAGTGTTCGGATGTCGTCTGTTGCTGCGATGAGGGCGGTTTCGGTGCTGTGTTTGGCTCGAAAGCCGGACTGTGAGGGATCGAGGGAGTTGTTGGATTCGAGGAAGGCGGCGAGTTGGCTATTGACGGCTTTCTCGATGACTTTGGCAGGGAATGGGAGGAGGGATATGGGGCGGTAGTTTTTAAGTTCAGAGTTGTCTGCTGTGGGCTTCTTCATGAGGGCGCTGACTTCGGCATGTTTCCAGGTTTCTGGGAAGGTAGCAGAGTTGAAGGAGCAGTTGATGACATCACGGAGATGGGGTGCGATGATGGAGTCTGCTTTGTTGAAGATGTGGTGAGGACATGGGTCGGTTGGCGAGCCAGAGTGGATGGAATGCATTAGGCGGATGGTGTCTTCAGTGGTGATTGGGTTCCAGGCGCTGAGGTTGTTAGAGGGTGGTTTGGGTTCTGAGGGGGGTGGAGAGGATTGTTCGTCGGAACTGTTTTCGAAGCTGTTATGTATGTCGGCAATTTTGTTGTAGAAGAAGGAGGATAACGAATCGCAGAGGTCTTGGGAGGGAGTGATGTCGTTTGAGGCTGCGGTGGGGTTGGTGAATTCTTTGATGATGTTGAATAGTTCCTTGCTGTTGTGGGCGTTGTTGTCGAGTCAGTTCTTGAATGCTGATTTCTTGGTGGATCGAATCAGCTGGTTGTGTTTGCGGGTGGCTGCCTTGAAGGTGGTCATGTTGTCGGTGGTTGGGTTTTTTCTCCATGTTTTCTCGAGAGTGCGGCATAGCTTCTTGGATTTCTTGAGGTCATCGTTGAACCAGGGGGCCTTTTTGCTGTCTTGTGTGGTGTGATGGTTTTTCAAGGGTGCTAATTCGTCAGCGCTGTGAGTGATCCATTGTTTGAATTTGATGGCAGCTTGGTTTGGGTCCGATGAGAGGGCGGGTGGGTTTTGGTTGAGCGATGAGAGGAGTTGGTCGGTGGTGATTTTGTTCCATTTTCTTCGAGGAATAGGTTGTGGGGGGTTGTGGGTTGAGGTGGTTTTGTAGCTGAAATGAACACAACTGTGGTCCGTCCAATGGAGAGCTGTGGTGCGATCGAAGGAGATGTGTTTGCTGGAGGTGAAGATTGGGTCGAGCGTGTGTCCGGCTACATGGGTGGGGGTGTCGACAAGTTGTTTGAGGCCGAGATTGGCCAGGTTGTCAAGGAGGGTGGTGGTGTTGCTGTCGTTTTTCTTTTCCAGGTGGAAGTTGATGTCTCCTAGTAGAATGTAGTTCTCGGAGGCGAGGGCATGTGGACTGATGAAGTCAGTGATGTCTTCGCTGAATTGTTTACGGGTTCCTGGAGGCCTGTAGATGAGGGTGCCTCTGAGTGTGGTCCTGGGGTCGGTGTGGATCTGGAAATGGAGGTGTTCGGCGGTTGTGAGGTTATCGTCGGAGCTGGTCGTGATTTTGATGGTGTTCTTATGGACGATGGCGATGCCTCCTCCTGTTTGGTTGGTGCTGTCTTTTCGGATGATCTTGTAATTGTCCGGGATGGCTATGGCGATGTCGGGTGTTGATGATGCGTTCATCCATGTTTCAGTAAGGAAGGCGACGTCCGGTGATGTAGTGTCGAGTAGATCCCAGAGTTCGGTGGCGTGTCTGTGGACCGAGCGGGTGTTCAGCAGGATGCACTTCAGGTGGTTAGAGTCGGGCTGTTTTTGGGGTTAGTGGATGTGGTATGGGTCTTGATGCTGGTAAATTTGCAGGAGTGGCTGGCGAAGGGACCGTGGGTACGTCCCGGGGCAGCTTCGTAGCATTGAGGTTTGCGTCCGGGGTTAAGGGCTAGGAGGGTGGCGGCGTCAAACGTTATGCGGGAGGAGTGCGGTTTGTGGGGGCCAGGGGGTCTGGCGCTGGGCGCGGTCCAGGCGCGGACGGGAACAGACGGGCTTACGCAAGGGGCGCGTCCGCTGCGCGTAGGTGTATCTGACATAAGTGGATAGTGGGGGGGGGGGCGGAGCGTGGGAGGGGCAGCTGGGAGGCGGGAGCGGGGAGGAGACACGGGCCAAGAGTGAAGACAGAATCAAAATGGTAGTAGAGAAAGCGAAACTGGGGCACAATATCAGGAAACAATAATGAGGCTTAAATGAAATTACAGCAATGCAGCGCAACTGGGCTCTGCTATAATTATAATAAAACGATACAGGCTTAATTTAAATCACAGCAATGCAGCACAACTGGGCTATAATATAATTAAGAAAAATGATACCAAGCGCTATGTAAGCGTTGAAGCGCTCTCGAGTTGCAGGCGATGTCACAGGCAATGCAATTCAGCAGAGGAAGAAGGGAGGTGAGGCAGAGGAGCGTGGGGGAGCGACCGCTACGGAGCAAGTCCAGCTGGTCACAGCCTTGTGTTGGTAGGAGCGCGCTTACTCTACCAGTGGGTGGGAGGGGCAGCTGGGAGGCGGGAGCGGGGAGGAGACACGGGCCAAGAGTGAAGACAGAATCAAAATGGTAGTAGAGAAAGCGAAACTGGGGCACAATATCAGGAAACAATAATGAGGCTTAAATGAAATTACAGCAATGCAGCGCAACTGGGCTCTGCTATAATTATAATAAAACGATACAGGCTTAATTTAAATCACCGCAATGCAGCGCAACTGGGCTATAATATAATTATAAGAAAAATGATACCAAGCGCTATGTAAGCGTTGAAGCGCTCTCGAGTTGCAGGCGATGTCACAGGCAATGCAATTCAGCAGAGGAAGAAGGGAGGTGAGGCAGAGGAGCGTGGGGGAGCGACCGAAGGGCCAGATTCAAGCTCTTGGGCCATACACAAATAACACTACGCTATCACGGCCCCAGAATTCTACAAGGTAAAATGTAATACTATGCTCCTACATGTAATTTAACGTCATGCAGTCAGGCATGGGCTAAACCAAAATGCATTAAGAAGTCCAGGGCAGGGGGCTGCTCTTTCTCCCATCTGGCAGGAACTCACTGGAATGAACTACCTCCAGAACTTCGACTATATGCCATTTAGAAAGAAGCTGAAACCCCAGCTGTTCCCCATGGTTTGACTATTTACACAGAGGACTCTAACTTCACCTCACCCTCACTCAGGTTTACGCTCTCCCCAGCGCTGTGGTATCCACTTGGAAGAATGTTGCGCTTATAAATAAATTAATCAGGCCTTTCATAGTACATATCTTCCTTGAGAGAAGGCTGCCATCTTCTACCTTCATATGCAGCCAGGTTTCTCCATACAATAGCTCTGTTTCTCGTATAAGATCCAGCAGATTGTTCTTTGCATCAAACTGCGTTACACATTGGCCAAAAAGATCATCCTAAAGCCCTCATTCACCATGCAAAGGTCAATACTATGGCCCTGGATAATGTGTTCCTGATTTAGACATCTTTCCAGCTGCCACTTGGGCGTCGATCCATACTTTCATCGTTAGGCACTTCTGTATTACCTCCAAGTTCCATAGGGAGGCTCCTTCTGGACTTCTTGAATTTGAATTTAAAAGCATTTGTTTAGCGCGCTTATACTCAGCGGTTTCATGGCGCTGAAGGAGCTATTACCAGCAACAGCAACAACAGGGACAGATTAGGCATCAAAAGCTCTGGAAAAGAGGAAGGTTTTGAGATTCTTCCGGAACTCCAAATAGGAGGTTGCGGATCTAAGGGTCATAGGGAGGGAGTTCCAGAAGACAGGTGCGAGGACCGCAAATTTCGCCCCGCCTGCTTTCTTTTTCTTAAAGCGAGGGGTGGCCAGGAGTGCCATGTGGGTAGAGCGGAGTTCTCTGCCCGGAAGGTAAGATTTGATGGCCGAGCACATAAACTCGGGGGCAGTGCCCATTCTAGCCTGGAAGGTGAGGCAACCTAGTTTAAATAAGGCCCGCTCCCTCACAGGTAGCCAGTGCAATGATTTCAGCAGTGGGGTTGCTCGATGGTATTTGGGCAGCCCATGGATCAGGCGGGCAGCCTGATTTTGCACTAGCTGCAATCGGTGTATGGCATAGGCCGGTGCGCCGTTGTAGATTATGTTCCCATAATCGAGGCGCGAGAGCACCATTGCCATCACAATTATTTTCAGTGCCGGAAGGGAAAAGAAGCGGGATATCTTTCTAATTATCCGGAGGGGAAAGATGCAGGAGGAGACCACTGAGCTCACCTGGGGGTTTACAGATAATTTATTTATTTATTTATTTATTTATTTATTTGGGGATTGAGAAAGATACCAAGGGTTTTAACTTTAGGGACCGGGAGGGGGGGGACACCAAGTGAAGGGGGCCAGAACGAAGGGGACCAGGGACTGCAACCACCTCCTGTCAAGACCAACTCTGTCTTGTCAGGGTTGAGTTTGAGGTGGTTGCTGTTCATCCAATCTTGGATGAATAACATGACGGTTTGAAAGTTTTGAACAGAGGAAGCAGAGTGAGAGAGATTAAAGATAAGCTGGAGGTCATCGGCGTAATTAAACACCGTGACCTCAAGCTGCTGTAGTGAAGAGATAAGGGGGTAGATATATAAATTAAACAAAAGGGGGGATAAGGAGGAACCCTGAGGGACGCCACACTCCACCTTTCGTGAGGAGGCAGTAAAACCAGTGAGATGAACAGCCTGTGCCCTGTCACACAGGACTTCTTGCTGTTAAACCTCCTTCTCAGACCCACCTTGCTGTGGTATTGATTAAAAAGATGAGAAATATGCAGTTAAAAGTATCCATCTGTTGAACAAGTTACTTTCCATTTGTAATACTCTTTATGGTGGATACTCTATTTAACTGTAGATTTCTCACTGCCTACCTCCTCCCCATTTTGTGGAGCTGACTTTTCGTAAGTAAGTTAAGTCATGCATACTGTCAATATCTGCAATTTGACATTCACTTTCCATGTCTGAGGGTGTAAACATTTTTTTTGAATAAACTGGTGTTAGCGCATGGTGTTGGCGATTATATGCAGCTTTTGGTTGTTCTGTCCAGAGGCAGAATAGAGCTGTTGAAGGAGGCAGATGAAGCACAATAGCCATTGCTGAAAGTTTTCCAGATCCAGTCCGGCTTCTGGAGTTATTCACAAGGTGAGGAATCTACAGTTAGTGTATCCACCAGAAAGCGTGTTACCAAAGTGGGTTTTGCATGTTTGGAATCCTAGTGCAGGATGTGGTCATGGTCAAACCTGCCAAAATTTATCAGGGGAAAAGTTGACCGTTTTTAATGTACTGTCCTGATTTTGATGCTTTAAACACAAAAATCTGCATGTTATTCTCCAGAAATTCATAATAGGTGCTATTTATCACTCCTGATAAATAACTAGCATTGTGGTATCGTTACATACCAAGCTCAATTAATAGCACCTATACTTGAAATTAGGGCCTTTGTGTTGTATAGTTCCTTGGGAAGACCTGTTCTCTGTGAATAGTTTGTGGTTCTTGCAACCTGATTTCTGAGGCTGATCACAGATGACTCCGAAACAAGCATCCTGGATGATGCCCCAAAACCAGGCCCAGGATGCTTGTGTACGATCCAGGGAGGAACTGGCTAGGCAGTCAGGGTTGGACTATTCCCATGAGGAGTAAGGTCAAGACTTTTTGCATATGGCTGGATCCAAACAGCAGTGGCGCTGTGGCCAAAAAAACAATGGATTAAACCCAAATCTATTGAATGGGGGTGAATGTTTGCATTGTTAAGCATTCTGTCCATCATCTGTTCTTTTTGCATTTGTTGCCCTAAGTGGAAAGTGTATGCCGAGACGTAGGTCAGGATGGAATGTTGCCATGAGGAGCAGGGTCAGGACGGATTTGTATATGGCTGGGTCCAAACTGGGGTGGCTTGTTGGGCAAAAAACTATAGATTAAACCCAGATCTGTTGACTGGGGGTAAACGTTTGCATTGTCCATCATCTGTTCTTTTTGCATAAGTAAGTTTAGTAGCCAGTCAGTCAAACAAGCTTTATTCGATGGTTAGTCATAAAAGCGAAATACAAAACATATCACTGAAAAGATAATTCATTATTTATGTGCAAAGAAGCTGAACATTGTTGCCGAACTTTGAAGAAATGTACTTGGATCATCATAACATTTTTTTTTAATAAAACCATAAAATAGCGTTAAAAGACCGTTACTAGCTGTCACTAAAAACAACCACTAAAAGCAAGCACCATTAAAAATCACTTCTATGAGGTTTTAAGCTACGATCCTAACATGTGAGGCCAGCAATACAAAGCTTGATGTATCTTGGCCAATATGTAGTGTTGGATCTCCAAATACAGGTACAAAATAGCATATGTTAGGTGGAGAGGGAGTGTGACCTTATGGCCCATGACTAACCTAAACATTTTGCTACAGCTACAATGATTGGGATAGAAGTATTTGAACGTAAAATTCTTCCCGCTTCTTCACTCCTTCTGGTTCCAAGTGATTTACAAATTGGCATGAGCCATGCCTGCCGAGGGGCGGTATAGGCTGGGCAGACAAACAGCAAATGTGCCACTGACTCCTCTTGGGTCTGGCATAAGGGACAGATATTGTCGCATGATTTGGACCACCTAGCTGTAAAAGCTCTAGTCGGCAATGAGCCCACCCTAAACTGAAAATAAAATTTTCTGTCATGTGGTTTAGCTATTATGTCCCAATATGGTTCCAGACTCTGAGTCAATTTGACTTCAAAAAGTTTCCAGTGAGTGCCGATGACACACTATTTCTTAATGTTTTATCCGTGATCATCCCCCAATATTTTTCTTTCAGGATCTTTTTAGAAGGAAAGCAGGCTGAGTCTGGATCTTCCCATAGGGGTCTCATAACTATTCTTATTAGGGCATCTCTAATTTCTCTCAACCATCTTATTTTGTGAAATGTGTCAGCAGCATAGTCATTCATCATCAATATAGTTTTATTCGACAGTATGTCATAAAAGCATAATCCATTACATAAAACACCCAATAAAACAGATTAAAAAAAATGAGTAGAATCTCTCGATTCGATTCAAAGAGCTTTATTCGGTTTAGATAAAACAACCATAAAAGCACATTTAAAACAATGTTAAAAAACCAGTACAATTCATTAAAATAATGGAATAGTCATAATTAAATTATTTGGAAAAAGACGTGCACACCGGGTTATGTGTACTAATAGTTCATGAGTAACTTAGACAAGTAAATTATAATAACAAATCATTCTCAACCCATGGAATTCTGATCAAGGTTATTTATTTTTTGTATATATTTTATATTTAGTCGTTGTTACTTTTATTTTATTTTCCTTTCTTTTGTACTTTTTTTCTCTTTTTTCTTTTTTATATATACTCTTACTTATTTTGTTACAATAAACATGCTATACATACAAAACATTTCAGATGGTTTCACATTAAAACACTTTTTTTTAAAACATCATCATCACTATTTGGGATTTCATATAAATGCAGAATTAATTCCTTCAACGCGTTTCGGCCCGTTGCCTTCCTCAGGAAATCTGCCTTGTTCGCTGTTATGATAACCGTAGCTGTTTTATATGGGTATTGGAGCGCCGCAACCTTTAATAGATAGATTTCTACACTTGTGTCCGGACTTGCGGGGGACCCGTTCTTTGTATCTTAGATGATGGTTATCTTTGACAGTGCTTAGTTGTCTGTCCGTCTTTATCCCCAGATGGCAAGTTTGATACTTTTAGATAAAAGCCTCCATAACTGATATAAATGCTTATACCTGCAGATTGTCAATATGCTCCGCTAGGCTTGCCAGTTGACCAAGTTGTTTTAGTTTTTGTAGTGTGTACCCTTGATAGCTGTTGCTTGTGACCTGAAGCAAATCTTCAGAGTATTTTACTTTTACTCTTATTGTCGACTCCTAAGTGCGACTCCTTTCTAACCTCCTGGTAGTTCTTCTTTGCGTATATCCATGCATCTGATGTGTCCTCTGCGGTGCCCTTGCGATATGCCTCTCGTTCTGGTCATAATTAAACACACAAGATAAAAGGTCAAGGCACCCTAGACCTGCACTGGTTTTGCTAATATTCTAGGTTGTATGAATAGGAAAATGGTAGTGCACGAACTGGGAACCTGACCTCCCTAGCTCCCCTGATATTTTGGAAAACCAAAATTAGTACTATAGACAAAAAGTGCTCAGCACATACCAGTACGTTTTGAGTATCAGAGGATAAAGTAGTACAGTTTTAGAAAATGCAATATGATATCAAGCACATAAAAATATATACTCCCAAAGCCCAATGAGTTTGCTGAAGACTTCGTTTTTTCAAAAAACCTTTATTATTTCTTTATTTTGATAGATAATATTTTCATTTAATCATTAAAAACATGATCATAGCCGACGCGGCGCGTTTCGTCTCCACGAGACTTCTTCAAGGCTATAAAAATATACAATAATAAATCTAATGTTATACAATATATATACACACATAATTTTATATTTACAATGTAAGCAGCAAATTAGTTCCTATAGTTTAAACAGTTAAAAAACAGCAGAATTATTGATATCATCTGTAGAAGTTTTTATCCATCAACAAAATACGAGAGCCATGGGATAATGGGAACATAATAGGTAGATCTATAGGTAAAAAGCATTGTTCTCTATACAAACAATCATTTGTTTAGTTCATCAAAATTAGTCTAAACAAGTAAAAGGGGATTCGATCTAAAATGACGTTCCATAAGCAAATAAATGGGTGATTCACCTCAAAGAATTTTATTGGAAATTGTAATGACCTAAAAAGTCACCCCAAAATCTGGCACTTTGGAATAACCTTTTTTATAAAAGAAACTGTACATCCAGGAACATTGAAATTTCACATTGATATAGATGCAGAGAGTTTTCATTTTGATTTCTCATGATAAGAAATAATATTCACCTATTATGGACTCCTAATAATCATATGTCTTATAAAGAAATAACTGCAAAGAAATGAGGTCAATTGGGACAAACTTAGTCCAAAATACAAGCTAACAGATCTTAAATACCTTTATTTGTAATCCTTCGTGCATATTTTTTTTTAAATGTCTTGCGCAAAGGAGCGCCCAATAGTTTAGTTGACCTGTTCTTATCACGTGTTAGAACTGAAACAGATTGAAATCATTTTTATTGTTCCTCTCTGTTGTTACAATAGCTATCGTCTCTCTCGCCTTTGACAAGTAACTATGCCTGTGATATCACCAAGCTACATACTGTGCCTGACAAGGAGCGAATATAAATGTTCTTCAGAATAGAGCAATGTTAGCTTCAACGTATTCCTCAATAATATCTTTCTGTCTCAATCCGTTATGAAACAGAAAATAATATAATAATATGAGTACTCTGCTCTCATCGGTTGACAGTGATCCCGGTGAGGGCACTAGCTCAGCTACCTCTAATTCACCATCTATTTTTTACGCGAAGTTCAGCGCTATCGACTTGGGAACAAAAAACGAAATCCCATAGAAGAACAAGGCGGGTGGCCAGAAACACTAGAGCAGGCACCAAGGCAAGGACAGAGGGCCAACAGAACAAGAAGTAGCAGAGATTGTGTGCCCTAGTGTGGACAGTAATGCTTGTGACTCCTCTAATGCTCTCAGTATTGTGAATTTATCATCCAGAATGTGTACAGAAGAAGAAATATCTGTTTTGCACAAATCTGTTTTGTATGACAAATAGAATTAAAAAAATATTTTGCAGACCATCCATCTGTGCATTATTCTGTACCGAATACTGTTCATGATTCTGAGTTCACTATTTCAGATTTAAATGTTTCATATTTGATTTCTACACTTGACAATGCTGATGTGGGTGGAGACCTTAATGAATTTGCACAAGATCTAGACATATATGAGGACTTAAACAATGACAGTGGCTTACGCCATAACTCCAAGTTTATTCTGCCTTCAATGACTAATTCTGTGATTGATGAATTTTCCAACAGGGTTACTATTGATTTATATAAACTAGAGGATGATCATAATTTGAACAATAAATGCCTCCATCAACATAATATCTCTAAGCAAGATAAAGACTTCCTACAGAGTATTAGAGAGGATGAGACACTTGTCGTGCGAGAGGCCGACAAGGGTGGCAATATTGTTTTAATGGACCGTGTGGACTATCTAGCAGAGATTGACAGGCAACTTGGACATAGTGAGTGTTATGAGAAACTAAAAAGCAAAAACGAAGTCGTCAGCAAACTTATTGGGCTTTGAGAGTATATATTTTTATGTGCTTGATATCATATTGCATTTTCTAAAACTGTACTACTTTATCCTCTGATACTCGAAACTTATTGTTATGTGCTGAGCACTTTTTGTCTAGTCATAATTAATAATACCTTTGACCTTTGAAATCACACGCCTACAATCGAGCAGCAGGAGCCCTTCAAGCGGAGACCGGACACAGCGCCAGTAACTCGCCGGACCCGCTTCGCGGGTCCCGCAGCGCAGCTGCCCAGGAGGGGGCCACTGTTCTTCCTGTAAGGGGCTGCAAGGGGCTGGTGTCCCACGACCGGCAGGGCTGCGAGCACAGGCAGGGACTCCGTGGACCAGGAGTCCCTGCGCGCCCAATCACCATCAGCTGGGCTGCTCTCCCTGCCGGCCACGCCCACCCGCCCAGGGATAAAGGTGTCCTTTGCCTTCCACCTAGCGGGACATTTGAAATCACACGCCTACAATCGAGCAGCAGGAGCCCTTCAAGCGGAGACCGGACACAGCGCCAGTAACTCGCCGGACCCGCTTCGCGGGTCCCTCAGCGCGGCTGCCCAGGAGGGGGCCACTGTTCTTCCTGTAAGGGGCTGCAAGGGGCTGGTGTCCCACGACCGGCAGGGCTGCGAGCACAGGCAGGGACTTCTTGGACCAGGAGTCCCTGCGCGCCCAATCAACATCAGCTGGGCTGCTCTCCCTGCCGGCCACGCCCACCCGCCCACGGATAAAGGTGTCCTTTGCCTTCCACCTAGCGGGACCTTTGAAATCACACGCCTACAATCGAGCAGCAGGAGCCCTTCAAGCGGAGACCGGACACAGCGCCAGTAACTCGCCGGACCCGCTTCGCGGGTCCCGCAGCGCGGCTGCCCAGGAGGGGGCCACTGTTCTTCCTGTAAGGGGCTGCAAGGGGCTGGTGTCCCACGACCGGCAGGGCTGCGAGCACAGGCAGGGACTCCGTGGACCAGGAGTCCCTGCGCGCCCAATCAACATCAGCTGGGCTGCTCTCCCTGCCGGCCACGCCCACCCGCCCACGGATAAAGGTGTCCTTTGCCTTCCACCTAGCGGGACCTTTGAAATCACACGCCTACAATCGAGCAGCAGGAGCCCTTCAAGCGGAGACCGGACACAGCGCCAGTAACTCGCCGGACCCGCTTCGCGGGTCCCGCAGCGCGGCTGCCCAGGAGGGGGCCACTGTTCTTCCTGTAAGGGGCTGCAAGGGGCTGGTGTCCCACGACCGGCAGGGCTGCGAGCACAGGCAGGGACTCCGTGGACCAGGAGTCCCTGCGCGCCCAATCAACATCAGCTGGGCTGCTCTCCCTGCCGGCCACGCCCACCCGCCAACCACGCCACCTGTAATAAAAGCTCGCTCTGCATCCGCAGCGCGGGAGCGCGCCGGGAGAAGCCCGTGACAAGGGCGGGACCGTCTAAGGCCGTCCAAGGTCGAACAAGGACGGGACGGGCTACCCCCTTAACGCTCACTCCTTGGCAACCGACCTTTCTTTTTCCAGCCACTACCTCCAAGGATCCCTCTACTAATTCTACTAACCTGAACCAGGATTGGATATCGCCTCTTGTCAAACAGATCCCTGAACAGTCATGCCTTCGGACCTCGCAAAACCCAGGAATATCACCGTAAACACATCGAGGGGGCCAGTAACAGGAACCATCGACCAATTTTTCAAGAGAGTCACAATTGTCCTAGAAAAAGAAATAGCGGACACTGAAAAGCGACTATCGATGGACCTGCTAACCGGTAAGCGCTCCTCCTTAGGCCTGATAGGGAATGCCCGCTCTCCGCATCTGATCGACTCTGATTCTCAGTCCTCCATCATTCCCTCCTCTAACATTAACTCACCTACACTTTTGGGAAACGATGCAAGGGATACAATCACTCACCCACTCAGAAATGAACTAGAAACAGAGCAAGAACCTGTTCATGAAATAATTCTAGTCAGTCCTAACGCATCTAGATTATCCTGCTCCCCAAATCTCTCCATTTCCCCCCCACCTCCTTCAGATCAAACCAACAATCATATCAAGAAACGAAAGCGACAATCTTCTTCTACTGTTTCCAATACAATCACTACTTTGACTACAACCCCTCCTCCGTCAGTACCCCTCCTCCTTACTAGCACGGCGCAGAATACCCGCACCACGACAGGATTACTCCCTGAAATGGAAGCAGAACTTCTCTCCAGAATCGAGGTAATAGTGAAGGCTCTCATGCTCCCTCTTCTGGAGAGAACAAGACTAATGAGCTCCCACATAGAAAAACTGGGTAAACAACTAGATGAAAACACTGCGGCCATTCTCAAATTATCCTCACAACCACACAAACACCCATCAAATAACCCAACAGGCCAAAACGCACCTCTACCGGCCCAACCATCGACCAGCAGTGCGTCCCTGAAACCGGGAACCACGCTAGGGAAAAAAGCGGTAGCAAAAACCGTAAAAGAAACAACAAAAAAAGATAGCCCAAAACCACTGAATAATAACCTAGTAAAAGATGGGACAAAATCAACCGCAGAGGGCAAAAACATGATAGGGAAGAAATCTACAGAAAGCACCCTCCCTGTTTCTAACACCAACTCTAACCCCCCAACGATCCCAAAAACAACTACAGAGTTGGGCGAACAGTTATCACAGCGCCCCCAGAGACCTAGACGCAGGATAGTGGATTTACCCCCGGAATCTGCACCTTACACAATTGTAATGGCAGGAGTCCCAGAACTAGCAGAAGGGGATAGAGAATCATACCACGCGTTAAAAAATAAAACCATCTACTGGTTAACGCAGAACAGACCCCTCCCAGCTCATGTCAACGGGGTAATTCTATCGGTCAGGCGGGCTGTTTGGGTGGGGTCCAGGCCGAAAGACAAAAGAGGGGACGTCATAATCATCAACTTCAAGGATCACAGGGCAGTAAGAACCATAGGTGATTGGTATGAGAGTACAGGTGGGGACAACATCACAACACATTACGTTAGCTACTTCTACCCTCGGGAATTAACCTCTTGGCTGCTAATGACAAGGGTAACTCGTCATGCCCCTCCCATTCATTTAAATGGAAATCCCATTATAAAGCTTTCAAAGCCTTAGCATCCAAGTGGTTAATTAACAAGCCACCTCAGCGTCGCACCAGTAGGCAGCACCCTGAGTGGAGAGAACTAGGCTATCAATTCACCCAGAATCAGTTCTTAAATCAACATCAACCCCCACTTTATCACCATCCCTACCAAAATAATCTGTTCAATAACAATTACCATCTGATCCCCTCAGGCTACAACATACCTACATTTAACCCCTTCTCAGCCCTGAGCGGCCTAGATGGAATAGATTGACTCGCCAGCAACCAATCCTCACCCGCAGAACCCCTCATGACAAAAGAGAATACCACCCTTACAGCTCTTGACACTCCAATTGAAACTTGCAGTAACATAAGCCAACTTCAATCTACCCTATCGTATGGAATAAGTCCGAGGGAGCATAAAGACTCTATCACACAAACAGAAACAAATGTGAGGCCCATCAGAATAAACAGGGAATCTATTCCAGAGTCAGACACGGTCACAATCCAAACGGAAGTTGGATCAAATAAAGGACAGATCCTCACCAGGAGAACAGAAAATCTCCAGATAATGTTCTGGAATGTTGCGGGCCTCCGCGAAAAAATAGTGGATGGAACTTTACTAGACTTTGTCAAAGACTGTCAAGTAGTGGCCCTTCAGGAAACATGGCTTACGAAGGAAATGCACCTTGTAGGATACAAAACCTATTCCTCGGCAGGGATCGCAGGAACGCATGGAAGAGCCAAAGGAGGGTTGGTAACTTACATATCTAACACCATACCAGGCTTGGAAGCGACTGTACTTTGCTCAGAACCCAACTTCCAAATCTTAAAGCTGGTTTTTAAGACAAAGAGGACTGTAATCTTTGTTAACCTATATGATAATGCAGGGGAAAATGACAGGCTAAAAATGCTGGGGGCCCTTTCCAAGAAACTATCTAGGGGCACGAGACTAAGACCAGGACTGGAACCCGCAAGCATCATATGGGGAGGTGACTTTAATCACCATCCATGTACGATGTCAAATTGCGAACTCTGCGGGACCGGAGGTGAATCAGAAGGCCAGATAATCCACTTTAGTCATTCAGTGGTGGGCGATTTATTAAATGAAACACTGTCGAGGTTGGACCTACTAGTATTAAATAAAATTGACCCCTTAACCGGGAAACTGGATCCCACTTACCTTGGCAGGGGTCACGAAACAACTGTCGACTACATCCTTACGACAGCATCGCTAGTAAATAGGACTGCAAATTTTAAAACTAAAATTAACACCCTGAGTGACCACTCGGCCTTAGTTTTCGACCTATCCTTAGATCAAGTTCAACCAATAGTCCAGACTATAATGCCCACCCTCGCTCAAAATAACTTACAGCTTAAAAAAACTAATAGCTATACCTTGGGGTGGGGAAAGATTGACCCAATTGAGCTGACATATAAAGTGGTAACCGAAGCAGAATCTGCCATATCTAACTGCTTGGATCTTGAGGCCAGTGATGAGAAAGTAATATCCCACTTTAAAGACATATTAGCTAAAGTAAATGAATGCCTTACCAAGGAACAAAAGGGGCCTAAGCAAATAAAGAAAAAGGGTTGGTTTAGCCCAGGTTGCACAGCCGCCCATAAACAACTAAAGAGAGCCCTGTCAAGGACAACAAGAAACCAGGAGGAGATTAGGATCCTGAGGAAGCAATACAGGCTAGCGTGTAGAGCACGTAAAGAGGAATTAAAAAATGCCCTATGGGATCAGCTGCACGAAAGTTCACTCAATAGAGACAGCGACCTGTTTTGGAAGGTGGTAAAAGCACCGTTCCTGAATGACATAGGTGACCATCCTAGCATAGCTGTAGCCATTGAGGGACAAACCTAGGTCAATCACTTCGCTAAGATCTTTGGACAAATCCAGCCTGTAGTATCTATAGACAAAAGACACCGCCTAAATCAGGATGAAGTATATCCAATCCCACTGGAAATCCAATTATATGAATTTATCATGGCACTAAATACTAGCAAGAGCGGGAAAGCACCTGGCCCTGACGGGGTTCCGGTCGATTTCTTTAAATTTAAAATAGACCTGTGGGCGCCCATTATAACTAGGCTCTTTAATGCAACAATGCATCAAGGTTTACTTAACTCTTGGTCACAATCTATACTAGTACCCATCTTTAAAAAGGGTAATAGAGAGGAGGTGACTTGCTATCGGCCTATTTCCCTCCTCGATTCACTGGGGAAAGTGTTGGGAAGAGTAATACTCCAGCGTCTGCAGGATTGGGCAGAGGATACCGGGGCCCTCTCGGACGTCCAGTACGGCTTCCGAGAGGGACTTGGAACAACGGAGCAAGCCCTGAACCTGGCCCTTTTGCTGGGAAAATACGTGTCGGCAAAACGCGGGAAGGTCTACATGGTTTATGTTGACCTTTCCGCGGCTTTCGACTGCGTATCCCATGCAAAACTGTGGGTGTTGCTGTCTGATATGGGAATAGAGGAACCCCTGGTGACTTTTCTTAGGGAACTCTACTCAAACGCCTCCTCCCGGGTGCGTTTCGGAGCAAGGGGCGAACTGACGGAACCATTTTCTGTGGAGCGTGGGGTCAGGCAGGGGTGCGTTCTCGCCCCCTTCCTCTTCTCCCTCTACACAAATGGTCTCGAGGCGGAAATGCTGAGGGGGGGTCTGGACCTGCCTCGAGTGAACAAGAGACTGGTGCCCGCGCTCCTGTACGCGGATGATGCGGTGCTATTAGCACGCACCCCACGAGAGCTTCAAAAATCCCTGAACACCTATGCTACATTTATGAGCGACCTAGACCTCCACATAAATATAAAAAAAACCTAGGTGATGGTGGCGGGACAAGCCAGGAAACAGGGAAAAGCTATCTTCCTAAATAATGAAAAGCTGGAAACCACCTCCCAGTACCCCTATTTGGGAATTGTGATAGATGAGAAGCTCACCTGGAAAGCAGCCATAGAAGCGCGCAAACACCAACTACTGCGCTCTATCGCTGCCCTAATGAAATTTTCCCAAAAATTGGGGAAAAAACCGCCGGTAGAACTACTGAAGATGTATAGAGCCATGTGCCACTCCATTGCTCTATACGGGGCGGGCCTATGGGGACACAAAAACGTAAATGCCCTGCAGGTAGCAGAAAACACTTTCCTGAGATTCTTGCTCGCGGTCCCAAAAAGAGCCTCCACCTATGCTTGTCATGCAGAACTGGGTCTCCCATATATTGAAGATCTGGCCAAAGTTGAACCAGTACTTCTTTGGCGCAGAATATGGATCTGTACCAAAAACACACTTACCAAAGCTATAATCAGGGACTCTATGATCCTAGACAGGGCCGAAAAAATACCCTGGCTCATATATGTTAAGAAACTTTTTGCAGACCTGGGAATGCCAGAGTACTATCACAATCCCGAAACTATCGCCGAAATAGCAAAAAAAGAACTAAAGGTAAAAGCACTGAGCTATTTCGAAGAGCTTCGCATTACTGTGGAGATCAGAAAACAATCGGTACAGCACTCCGTAGCAGTTATGTCCACCCTGGAAATGGAACCCTATCTGACATACGTAAACTCGCAGTTTGAACGTTTTTTATTAACGAGATTCAGGTTGAACATTTTCCACAGGGTGGTAGCATTCCCTAAAAGAAACAGCTGGGATGAATGCTTAACTCTTTGCCCTTGCGACGAATTATCAGAACAGTCAACAATGCACACTGTTTTGTTTTGTAATTTCTATTCCGCTCATCGCAAACTTTGGTTACTTCCTCTGCTTCGATCATCGCACCTTAGAAGATGTCGCCCTGCTATGCTTTGGCTACAATTCTTAAACTCACCGTATGTGTGTAAAGTTGTTAGCACCTTCTTAAAATGCATTTTTAAGCATAGGTTGAACCTTGAAGATAATAACCTTTAAAGTCATTCGATAAGGCAATAATGATTTCTTACCAAACTGAATTTTTTAATGTGTATTTGAAAAATTTTCTAAAAAATGTTTGTACACTTTTATGGTTCTCTTTGTAAAAATGAAACCGAATAAAGATTTTATAATAATACAACTTAAAACAACATACTTTTCCTTGCATGAATTGATCTCAGAATGAACGTTGCAGTATAAAAACAAATATCAGGCTCTTGCATTGTAAACAACAAACTCATAGCAACGTCCGTAGTTAATGTACAATATTTTTTAAACAAGGGCTTTAGAAAAGCAATACGGAGGTTCAGATACAAATCACATATAAGGAGAAAGTGCAATGTGCTTGTTTTGGTAAGTCCATCACAAGGGCAAGGGGAAACAGGATACTTTTTTACACAAGGAAATGCTACCAAGTGATGGACGAGGCCTAATCTCATTCCTGTAAGGACAAAACGGTGCGACGATCTAGTTGCCTGGCTCAAATAGGTTTGGAATCCCTCACTTTCTAGTTGTGAGTAATAGAACTGGCAAGTTGTTAACTGCCCTATGCTTTTTTGACCTGCATACTTTCTCTCCCACAGAAACGTAGTTTTCACTTCTATTTTAGGCAGTTCTATTACTCTGTTGAGGTTTTCCTGAATGTTTATTTTGAATAGATCCTTAAAAGTGTGTACTATATAATTAAGCCATGGGATCTTGAGGCAATTATCTAGTCGGAGACAGTCTTTAATAATCATTCTATTGAATGTGGTCTCTTCCTTCCGCCATATTGATCTCCAGATCAATAATGGTCTGAGCCCAATTAGGTCCGTCAGATAATTAATCTCCACTTCGGTGTGTATTAATTCAGTGGACGCCAAAGTGGGTAAACAGAGCAGCTTTTTGAGAAACATGTTTTCATCTGTTAGCAAATCACCATAATAATGATGGCCCCATACCCCAGCACCGTAAAGTGCGATAGAGGTACATCTCGATTGGTAAATGTGCATCATATCTTTAATGCGACGGTCCCCGTAATTTTGGGGCAAACCTAAAAACTCCATGTACACTTTTTACCATTTTAGCCCGGACATTCATCATCTCTTGCGACCATTTACCATCGCTGGAGAAAGTTATCCCTAGGTAACAGAACTTGTCCACAGTTTGTATTTTGTGCCCTTCTACAAAAAATTATTTAGTTCTCCCGGGCCTCGAGCCGTAGAATCTCTCAATTATAAAACATCTGTGTAAAAAGTTATAAAAACACCATGACTAAAATCAGTAATCACTCATAAATCCCAGCTCATAATGGCCTTAGAGATTTAGGGGCCATTATCGTATATAAATTCATATATATACAAGACTTTATAAGATTTAGAAATATATACACGATATACATTGATCACGATGCCGCAATTGCTTTAGCTCCTATAATCCATGACCAACCTAATTACTTGGTGTTAGCAGGTCAGAGGCAGGCTCAGAGACTATGGGTAGTGTTACTGCTGTTTTTATTGGTTTTACCAATTTTTTTCGTCTGGGGCTAAGTCTGTAGTAAGGTAAAGAGGTTTCTTGTTCCTTGTCCAGAGATATCCGCCCTCTCAATAGTGGTTTTCCTCTCTTCTTCTACTCCAGGGTGCTCACAGGACCAGCCACCGGTCAAGGGTATGTGGACAAAAGGAAACAAAGACTTGGTTTCAGTCGGGTGTTTCAATGCGTCTGATGACGTAGGGACGGGGAGTGAGGAGATCACACTGTGCTCGTAACATAAAACACTAAAGAAACGAGAGAGCAGCTTAGTACTCTGTGCTGGTAGTGCTAGGGAAGGGCAGTGACTGGGTTTACGCCGGTTTGATTACAGAGGTTTACAGCCCTTCCTCCTTGCCCAACCCGAGATACGAGCCTGTACCTGAGTGAGCCAGGCGTCTCTGTGAGCGTGGCTGGGCGATGCGGCGTGTCGTTGGCCTCCTGGCTCTGCTACCCTTCGGTCCGTATGTTCCTCTCCGGCTTCCTCCTTTGATTCTCTCCTCGCGTTCTTCTCAGCAGTGTCTTCGTTCTCGTTCTCGCTCTTCCTTTCAGGTATAGGACACACCTCCTTGTCCGCACTTCCTTGTTTTACGCGGTTGGCATCGGTAACGCTGTCCCAGGGGGTGGGCCTTCTGTAAACTCGGCCCAGTTAAAGTAACAGGATCCCGTTTCCTCATCCGGGTGGAAGAGTGGTGTCTCTGCACTGTTATGATTTTCTGGTTGCTGTGGTAAAAGAGGTGAGACCTGTGTTTCTCCTGGGTTTAGGCGTATGTCGTCCCCCTTTCCAGTTCCGGATGGACCTCCTTCGCTACACCTGGCTACGGCGATGTTAAGTGGCAACCACGCTTCGGTGCGAATCAATCTTAAAGCCTCATCACATTTCCTTGTCCCCTGCACTCGGCAAATGGGGGCCATCCATATTCGCCTTGGAACTACATAGGCGGGGCAGGCAAATAGAAAGTGAGCCAGAGACTGAGGGCTTTCATTGCAACTACGGCAAATAGTATCCATTGATGCCTCCCACCTTGCAGAAAACAGTTTGACTGGAAGCGTCCCTACTCTTAGTTGAAACAGGAGCTTTCTATCTTGTTGCTTTGTAATAGCCTCCCTGTAAGGTTCTAATTTTTAGACTGGTTTAGCCATGAAGAATTAGCCCGTCCTTGTCAAAGTGTCACTATTCCTAAATGTATTGGCATCCACCCATCCCCAGTACATTTCCTTCATTTGCTCTCTAGACGGGAACCGGGCATTCTCAGGGTTCTCCCACAAGGCCAACAGACCAATATTTAACAAAAGCGATCTAACCTGCTGTAACCAAGAAATCTTTTTAAAACAATCACAGCGTATCAGATCTTTAAAGCCCTCAGCATAGTGTGCCACTTCTGGGGTCGTCCAGATTCTTCACCAGTACCACGGGGGTCGTAGTCTAGCACCATCCGCTAATGCCTTCCTTCCTAGATCATAAAGCAGGGGCTTTACCGGGGTGCTTTGCGGGAGGTTCACAATTTTTCTGAAGAAACTATTCTCCACTACAGCCAGTTTAACAGATTGTTAAAGCCCCAAAGTTCCGCCCCATATAGGACTGCACTAACAACTTTCATGTTATAGATGGACAGAGGAGGACTCACTGGCTTAGTAAAAGATGCATTAAGTTCAGAAAGTATGGCACCCGCTAACTGGCGATGTTTTAATGTGGCCATGTCCAGATGCTTACCCCAATTCATGTTATCCTGAATAATAACGCCTAAGTATGTGAAATCTTTCACTTCCAGCGGGCGCTTATTCAATAACATTACTCCTCATAAGGATCTTTGTGGGTTGAATGTCATATATTTCGTTTTTGAGACATTTATCTCCAGACCCCGCGTGTGACAAAATTCCTCAAAGAGTGTTAATGCTCGCTGTAAACCACTCTGAGTTTTTGCTATTAAGAGGGTATCATCGGCGAACATAAGAATTTGGAATCTTACGCCCGCCAATTTAGGTGCATCTGTTGGGGTATCCTCCAAGAATTTTGCAACGCCATTTATAAAAATAGCGAACAACGTTGGGGCCATGACGCAGCCTTGTCTCACCCCCCTGTCCACTCTAAATGCAGAAGTAACCTGGTCCTGGCTTCCCCACCTAATCTTCACACAAGTGTCCTCGTGAAGTCTAGCGAAAAGAGATAGTAAATCAAGGGGCATCTTTAAATCAGATAAGACTCGCCACAATCTGCTTCGAGAAACAAGGTCAAATGCTGCCCTTAGATCTACAAAGGCAGCAAACAAGCTACACTTTTCCAAGACCACCTTTTTCCAATAAAGGAGAGTGAAGCGAAATGTCTGATCGATAGTGCTTATGCCCGAACGAAAGCCTGCTTGAAGGGGAGATAGAATGTCCTGCTCAATAAGCCAATGCTGGATTTTATCTAATACAAGGTGTCCCATAGTTTTTTTAGTTGAATCGATTAGACTTATGGGTCTATAGTTCCCCGGATTGGACTTATCCGACTTTTTAGGTCTCCGCCTGCCAAGGCTGCGATTGCGCAGTCTTGCAGGGGAGATCTTATGTTTTTCAGTAAGGGGCTTAAACTCGCCCCTCTTCTCCATTGGCTGGCTTCCTAAACGGAGGCCAGCCATTGGAGGAGAGGGGCGTCACTCCGTTGAAGCCCTGTCTTTTTGGGATTTGGGGGTGTGTTTTTTGCGTTCTTTCTCTTTTCTTTCTATCCTCTTCCCATTGGCTGGAATATTACCTTCCGGCTAATGGGAAGAGGAGAGAAAGAAAACCACGCCAGAGTCCAAAAATAACTATGCTTTCTCCGAGGCATTTCTGCTTCGCCTCGGAGAAAGATGGTGGTGTCATGGCGTTGTCTGGCCGCCCAACAGATAGAGATTCCCCCCCTTCTGAGCAGGTAAGTTTTTTGGAGTCTGTTCCCTCGTTTTGCATCTGTTCCCTCGTGCTTTCCACCCTCCCCTGTTGTGTTTGCTTTCTGCCCCCCCCTCGTTGTGCTTGCTTTACGCCACACACGCCCCCCCCTCGTTGTGGGTTAGTTACCGGTGGCACCGGGCGGACATCAGCTGTTCACAGCTTCAAAGCCCAGCCCATCTGATTACGTTTTCTGGTCTGGTCGCACAACTTTGTTGTTGAAGACCTGGAAGAGAAACCTCAGCTTCATGGAGAGCGCTTGTTTTTAAACAGCAGTTTGCTAAATACTCTAGAAAGAATCTCAGTCATGCATCAAGCACCTAACTCCTCCGAAGCACCAAACACTCAACAGGGGCACCTATACACCAGCTGGGTGGCACAATGTAGGCTGCGCAGCAGGCTCCCCCTCCTCACCTCAGAGCCGCCCCCTGCAGTAGAGAGGTAAACACACCTCTCCTCTATCGGCACGGGCGACCATGAGTTGCTGCACGTGCCATGGGCTGTAGTGTGTTCTTGACTCGCTCTGTGCAACAGATGACTGAGGTGTCATCTGAGCTCCTGTTTAAAGGAAACCTTTGTCCTCCTCCTCCTCCACTTTGCTTCATCTTACGGAGCATCCATGAGCTGGCTAAGATATTTCCTGCCTCGCTGCTGATTCCCGTTCTGGCAGATTAACAACATCCGTTCGAGCACAGTTCTAAAGGCTCTCGAGTGACTGATTCGGGCATTAGATATGATCGTGTTAGACTGAGCTCCCCGATGCCAGCCGTCAGATGAGTGTGCGCCCTTTTCAGGTTGTCTCACTCTAGCGCTTTCTACAGGCTCAGGGCGGACGGAGGGTGTCCCTTCATAAAGTTTCATCTAGCTCGTCTCACTCGAGCGCTTGTTTTTCAAGCTCAGGAAAAAACCACAGTTGGCTCCTTCTGATCTGGCAGTCCGTGGCCGTACTAATGTGATTGCAGCTTCCTTGTTTGTGAGGAAAAGGTGCAAACGTTGTTGCTACGTCCTTTTACCTTCCAACGAGGAGCCTGTCATTTTCCACTCCCTGTTTCTTCCGGTTTGAAGGTTAAGAAACCCTGCGCTAACAGGCAGCAGCTTGTGCGTTATACCTACCTTAATTGCTTCAATAAGGAAAGGGGCATGAAAGACGTTGGATTGTGAACTAAAGCCATCCATATCTCTCCCAAAGTTCAAGTTGACCGGTGCATTGTTTAGTCATTTAAATGAAAAAAATGTTGTGTTTTAATTTTCAGTTTTTACCTTCTTAAATGTATTTTTTCGATTTGGTTCACTGAGGTGGGTCAATAGATACCAGCTGCAGGCTCTGCAACATTTAAGATTTAATTCTCTCATTTCTACCCGCAGTGCCACAGCTTAAAATAAAAAGATCCCTTGCAAAATATTCTGAGGTGTCCCTAAGATTCCCGTATGTCACTTACTTAGGTCTTGCGTACACAGCAACATTTGAAAGCAGGGAACTGTAATATTTTGAAAAAAATAATTGGGGGTGGGGCAATTGACTTGTATTGAAGTGTGTGTGTGTGTGTGGGTGAGGGGGAAGCTTCAATTTGAATCTGCCAGTCTTCATGTATAATCTTAGTTTGGGTGAGGGCTGTCAGGGCCTTTGTTATACATCTGCTTGTTCAGAATCACTTCTCATCCACCACCACATCCACCACCACCACATCCACCAAAACCACCACATCCACCACCACCACCACATCCACCACCATATCATCCACCACCACCACCACATCCACCACCACCCCATCCACCACCACATCCACCACCACCACATCCACCACCACCCCATCCACCACCACCACCACATCCACCACCACCACCACATCCACCACCACCACCACCACATCCACCTCCACCACCACATCCACCACCACATCCACCACATCCACCAGATCCACCACCACCACATCCACCACATCTATGTGTGTGTGTGTGTGTGGCTATGTGTGTGTGTGTGGCTCTCTGTGTGTGTGTGTGTGGGTGCAAATGCAATAGGTCTCGCATTTGCGAGAGATGAAACTATTGGCATTGTAAATGACAATGCCATTTATTTATCTGTTTTCAAAACCAACACATAAATAAAAAAATTGTCATTTACAATGCTAATATCTCTAACTTTTGAAAAGGCGAGACCGTTGCATTGTAAATGCTTGTTAAATATTGGGCTGATCACAGCACCTTTCCAGGACTCAAGAATTGGCGCACCCTTGGCAATTTTGTTCATTAAAAGTAAAATTTTGTGCGGCTCCATTTGGTTCTATCATGGAGAAAAATATCAGCTGGGATGCTATCAGGGCCTGACGCTTTGCCTCCCTGCAAGGTGCCCAATGCAGTGTCAAGATCCGCTTTGCTAAAGGCAGAACCGTCATAGTAGACACATGGGGGATCAGATTGTTCCTCCTCATTATTACTGCACTCATATTGTAATTGAAAGTGCTTTACTCATTGCTCTTGGCTTACATATTTGATTGGTTCAGCATGGGTCCCGCCTCTGCCCCATTTTACTACGTCCCAGAATAATTTCTGGTTTTTATTTTCACAGGCGCTTTTAAGTTCCTGCCACCTCTTATCATCCCAGGATTTCTTTGCCACTTCCTGGGCTTTCTTATATCTCTGCCTAGCATACCGAACCAAGGGCATGTCGCCACACTTTATCGCTTTCCCCAAAGAGCTACAGGCCTCCTTACATTCCTCATTAAACCAGCCACTTCCCTTCTTCTGGTTGGTACCCTTATTTTTAACAGTCTTAAAAAAGTAGGTGTGAAGCTGTCTAAAGAACTCCGCATGAAATCCAATAACCTCCTCGGACGAGGCCCTATTAAACAAAAGTTTCTCCAAGTCTGAGGTTAAATTGATTGCATCTACTGCCAACATTGCTAAGACTTCGGGATTAACTAGCAAGTTTGCCCATTTCAGATGCCTCATATTATTTGATGGAATAAAATCAAGGGTTATTAGGTCACCTTCAGAGTGGGATGTAGCTCTGTCTGCTCTAATTTCGAAAACCACAGCCAATGGAGTGTGATCACTTTCGAGCATAGTGATTCAATTCTGGTGTGGTCCAAAGTCTGCGCCAATATAGTAAGGGGTGTAGTTTAGCGACCTCAACCAGAGGCTTTCTAACTAAATCATACACTAGGGGACACACTAGTGTACTTTGAGGGAGGGTTGTGATATTACGCATAAACTTATTTTCAGCGATCGTCAGGTCGAACAGATTTTCATACCCCCACAGCTCTGCTCCATAAAGTGCAGAATTGTCCACCTTCATATGATATACCTGGAGCGCTGGGCTAATTGGTTTGGTCAGTGAAGTATTAAACTCCTGAATTAACATTCTAGACAGTTGTTGATGCTTGAGCGTTGCCAGGTCAATTTGCTGCTTCCATTTTAGGTCACTTTGGATATTGACCCCCAGGTAAGTAAATGCTTTTACTTGCTCCAATGGGCGGTTGTACATTTATATTTTACGTTTAAAAGTTCTGTGAGGGTTAAAAGACATGAATTTATTTTTCGACACGTTGACTTCCAGACCGCTAGTGGTACAGAAATCTTCAAAAATTATTAGGGCCCTCTGTAGACCACTTGGGGTCTTTGATATAATCAACGTGTCGGCCATGAACATTACAATCGTTTTTTTATTGCCAGCAAGTGAGGGGGCATCAGTGGACTCTACTTCCATGTGATTTACAAATACCATTGATGAACATGGAGAATAGGGTCGGCGCGAGCACACAACACTGACGTACACCGCTCTCTACTTGGAAGGGGCTAGAAACCATGCCCTGGGAACCCCAACGAATTTTTGCATAGTTTTCTTGATGCAATCTCATAACTAGTTTGAGTAGATTAGGAGGAATCCCCATTTCACAAAGGATTGCCCATAATTTGTAACGGTGAACAAGATCAAATACTGATTTTAAATCAACAAAAGCAGCGTACAGGCTGCCATTGGCCAGGGTCACAGTTTTCCAGCACCACTGTGTGAATTGAAATACCTGGTCAATGGTGCTGGTGTATGCCCAAAAGCCTGCCTGCAGGGGGGATAAAATGCTATTCTCGTCAATCCACTCCTGAATCTTGTTAAGGATTAACCTACCCATTATCTTTTGTAGGGAGTCTACCAGGCTAATGGGCCTATAGTTGCCTGGTTGTGTTTTATCTTCCTTTTTGTAATTGGGGATTATTTCTGCCCATTTCCAAGAATCTGGTATGGGGGCTCCTTTCGCAACAGAGTTGGCCAGCAGCAAGATCTACCTGCTCCATCTTGATTTGTTGTATAGGAACATGTCTGCAGGGACTCCATCGGGGCCAGGCGCCCTCCCCCCTACTACAGTTCCCAACGCTACAGTGACATCAGTGCCATGAATGGGATCCTTTGAATTTGGTTCACTAACAGTGCGGACATACTGTGGTTTAAAAAATTTGACCCAATCATCCTGTGCTTTGTGGTTGTGTGGGTGTTCGGGCTGGCCTCCTCTATACCATTTTACTATGCTCCAAAACATTTTACTATTGTTCCGTGAGCACGCCTCCCTGAGGTCCTGCCTTCTTTCCTCGTCTCATGTTTTTGTAGCCTTTTTCTGGGTGGTCTTATAAACTTGTCTGCCTACTCAGACTCCCCCTTTTTAATTGCCTCCCCAAGTGATTCTCTAGCCTGCCTACATTCCTTGTTGAACCAGGAGCAGGCTTTCCTCTTTATTGGTTTGTTTGGCTTACAACTCTTGGAAAAATGTGAGCGCAGCAGGGTTAAGAATTTGTTATGGATCTCAGTGGTAAGCTCTAGAGCTGCGTTCGTAGCCGTGGTCGACTCTAGCTCTAACAAGGCATTGTCTAAATCCTTGGTGATGTTAGCCATGAATTCGGACTTTTTTACTAGTCTTGTCCACTTTAGGCACCTCATGTCATTGGTGGGGATTACATCACCAGGATGAGGGTCACACCTGTTCTGTGTGGGTATCTGCTGGTGCCACAAGTCCAGGGTTGCACACAAGGGGTTGTGGTCACTCTCCGACCGATCCTTGACTACCATGTCACCAAGTAAATGCAATAGGTTTAGACAAATCAATATTTAGTCAATACGGCTAGCCATAGATCCATTTCTCAAGGTATTTGCCCCTTATCTATCTAGTGGGGTCCTGCCATTTGCAGCACAAAGGCTCTTTCCTAGGCAGATGGAGTTAATCTGTATGGCCACGTAAGCCCACTTTTTTATGGGAGCGAGCTCCAACTTCGGTATGGCCCACTGCACATCTTCTTCCTCAAGGAGATTATTTTCTCCGTTATCAAGGGGCTGAAAAGTAGTGTTAAAATCACCCGCAGTGATAACAGTAATGTCTGCTACGTATTTATCGAGAAGGTCGGCGATTGCCGCTATAACATCCGACTTCCTCCCTCTAGTTCCTCTCACATATACATTGTAAATGTCTACGTGCTCCATGGGGTCGAGTTTCAGGCGTAAGGCCTGGATGTCACTGTTCCTAGTCAGGAGCTCCTCTACAGTGATGCCTACTTCTTGTCGCACCCATATTGTCGAACCCCCTAAGGGGCGACCTTTGTTACCTCTCACGGCTGGAATGTGGTAGTTTAGATATCCTATACAGAATTGTTGAGCCGTGAGCACGGTTTCTTGAAAAAGGCAAACATCATAACATTCAATAAAGGTATGCCACTCGGGGGAAAGTAACTTTGAACCCAGCCCTGCTATGTTCCACGATAAAAGTGTGCCCAGTTTGAAATTATTGCAAGGCGGCGATCGACCGCTAGGTCCACAGGGTGTGTACAGCTGGATTCCCTGCATCTCTCCTTTGGGGATGGAGATGTGGTTATCATTCCTGAGAGCCCAGCGCGTCCATCGTCAGTACCAAGAAGGTAAGTAGTTGGCGGTCCACCCCTTTTTTTTAGTGAGTCTCCAGTGTCACCTACACTTGTTAAAAAAGAACCTCCCAGTCAATCAATGTTCTCCAATGTGGAACAACCCACCCATGTTGATGGCAACTGTCCCATGGGCTCCCTGAGCTGACTATCCCGAGGAGCCTGTTGGATGAATTCGGGAAACAAGGACGGAACTCTAGGGCAAAGAGATTGTCTACAAAGTCCTTCCTGCTGAGGGTGAGTTCAATACAATATGTCAGTTGGTTGGGAAAAGAAAGTCTGTGCGCCTTGACAATATCCTCCTTAATCACAGAGCGGCAGCCCCTGTCGTGCCTAGCCCAATGTATGGCTTTATTTGTTAGCAAATCCGAATGTTCTATACTTCTGCTGGTATCTAGCTTGGAAACATTTACCATGTAGATTCTGTGCATGCTATGTGCTTTGTCTGCATTCTGTCCCCCCCACCCCATGTGGGTGCTATTCTGCTGATTTTGAAACTGGAGTGGTTGAGTCCCTCTACTTCCCAGAGGATGGACTTTTGGATTTCCTGTGATATTTGAGTTTACAGGAGGTAGGCAGTGTCAATTATGTTAGTATTATGCGCCCGTTTGGAGGTGGAAAATAATGGTGCCGTTTTTTTGGGCTTTGCCACCTCAGAATACAACTGGTCACCTGTGTTCGTGCCATCATTTTGAGGCTTAACAGTTTCTCTCTCTACGTCAGACGTTTGGCTAGGTGGTAAGGGATTTTTAGATCGAGTGTTAGTAAAGAAGGGTTCTTTTCTATTAAAAGTCTAACCATTGTGGAAAGATCCTAAATCGCCACTTTCTTAACCCCTATTTCAGCCCTTAATAATTGCACCAGCTCAGTTGGCTCCTGGGGGTCAGCAGTGTGAATCTCAACAATCCGTGCCGTGTTTACAAGGAGTGCCTCAGGTATCTGGGGCGTCACTTCCTCAGTGGTGTTAGATAACACTGTGTACCTATTTGTACATATGATTAGTGGGTCAATGTATTGGGGATTAGTATCTTTCAATATGATAGGAGGGCTGGAGAACTTCTACTGTAGTCGGAATGCTGGGTGAGGACTTGCTGGTAGATGGATCACCTATTTTTCCCTGATTCTGTTCTACTTTGCCATTTTTTGGAGTGGGCCATTTTTGTGTGTTGTAAGTAACATTGCCGGGATGGCAAAATGTTGGTTTGGGCATCCGCCGATAATTTGAGTTGGTCTAGAAGGGTTTTTTTTCCTACCTGCTCTCACGCTTGGTTCAACTGATCATATATCCTCGCACTCCTCTATGAGCGTGTCAATTTGTACCATTACACAGTTGTTACCAGCTTGTTTGGATACCATTCTAGCTTTTCTTCCCTTACGCTGTCTACCACTATTGCCCTCTTCTCCACAACCCCCACTGCCTTCCATGGACTTTCTTTTACCCATGATTCGAGATGTGTAACAACGAAGAAAAAGCAATAGAAAGTATAAACAGATGGAAGCAGGTACCAAGGCTAGGACAAAGTCTAACACCACAAGCTGGCCAATATCTAGTACATTAGACCATGAGCCCACATTTCCATACATTGCTTAGCAGTTCGTAAGGATAACGTCCGGTTTCAACAATCAGAATCCTGCTCAGTCCATCACACAGATGTAAAAGAGGGGAAACAGTACCTTTACAGTAGGAGGGGTATCACCCCTGCTGTCCAAAATCAAGGGGCAGGAGACAGAGGGGTGGCCCAGCCCGGTCTCTTCCGAACATTGACGGGCAAGGATGGGCCCGCCCTTTTACTGGGCGCCGCCCGCGCTTGTCCCACGCTGCGGGATGCCAGAAGCGCTTATGTTGGGGCTCCAGGCTCTTAGGTGACGTTGGTGCGCAGGCCCGGGCCGTTGGGTAATTTAGTTCCTGGGTGGTGAGTTGAGGCAAAGCCGTTCCCCTCACGGCGATGTCGGAGCCATTCCCCTCACGGCAATAACAGAGCTTATGAGGCCGTTCCCCTCACGGCGATGTGGGTTAAATCAGAGCCCTTCCCCTCACGGCGATGTCGGAGCCGTTCCCCTCACAGCAAGTGAAAGCACGTCCCACGCTGCGGGATGCCAACAGCGCTTGTGTTGGGGCTCCAGGCGCTTAGGTGATGTTGGTGCACCGGCCCTGGGCTGCTGGTAATCCATCACCATTCTTTAGCTCACTCCGCCAACCCAGTTCAGACATGGCTATATGCAAATCAGTCTGACCCTGTGCCTCATGGGAACAGTCCAGCCCGAACTGCCAAAGCCATGTCTTCCCTGGAACCGAAACAAGCATCCTGGGACCGGTTTCTGGCATTTCAGCCGTCATCAGCCAGGCTAGCTTGAATCCAGTGGCAAAGTGAGCAAGGGACTCATGTCTGAGCATACCCTGCCAACTTAGGGCGAACAAAGCGATACAAAAGGGGATGATGGACGGAGCGTTTGAGCAAATCAAACACTCACCCCAGTCAACTGATCTGGGTTTAATCCATCACCCTTCTTTAGCTCACTCCGCCACCCCAGTTCAGACATGGCCATTTGCAAATCAGTCTGACCCTGTGCCTCATGGGAACAGTCCAGCCCGAACTGCCAAAGCCATGTCTTCCCTGGAATGGAACCAAGCATCCCGGGACCGGTTTCTGGCATTTCAGCCGTCATCAGCCAGGCTAGCTTGAATCCAGTGGCGAAGTGAGCAAGGGACTAACGTCTGAGCATACCCTGCCAGCTTAGGGTGAACAAAAGCGATACAAAAGGGGATGATGGACGGAGTGCTTCAGCAAATCAAACACTCACCCCCAGTCAGCTGATCTGGGTTTAATCTATCACCATTCTGTAGCTCACTCTGCCACCCCAGTTCAGACATGGCCATATGCAAATCAGTTTGACCCTGTGCCTCATGGGAACAGTGCAGCCCAAACTGCCAAAGCCATGTCTACCCTTGACCAGAAACAAGCATCCTGGGACCTGTTTCTGGCATTTCAGCCGTCATCAGCCAGGCTAGCGTGAATCCAGTGGCAAAGTGAGCAAGGGACTCACGTCTGAGCATACCCTGCCAACTTTGAGCGAACACAGCGATACAAAAGGGGATGATGGACGGAGCGCTTGAGCAAATCAAACACTTATCCCCAGTCAACTGATCTGGGTTTAATCCATCACCATTCTTTAGCTCACTCCCCCACCCCAGTTCAGACATGGCCATATGCAAATCAGTCGGACCCTGTGCCTCATGGGAACAGTCCAGCCCGAACTGCCAAAGACATGTCTTCCCTGGACCGGAAACAAGTATCCTGGGACCGGTTTCTGGCATTTCAGCCGTCATCAGCCAGGCTAGCTTGAATCCAGTGGCAAAGTGAGCAAGGGACTCATGTCTGAGCATACCCTGCCAACTTAGGGCAAACGAAGCGATACAAAAGGGGATGATGGACGGAGCGCTTCAGCAAATCAAACACTCACCCCCAGTCAACTGATCTGGGTTTAATCCATCACCATTTTTTAGCTCACTCCGCCACCCCAGTTCAGACATGGCCATATGCAAATCAGTCTGACCCTGTGCCTCATGGGAACAGCCCAGCCTGAACGGCCAAAGCCATGTCTTCCCTGGACCGGAAACAAGCATCCTGGGACCGGTTTCTTGCATTTCAGCCGTCATCAGCCAGGCTAGCTTGAATCCAGTGGCAAAGTGAGCAAGGGACTCACGTCTGAGCATACCCTGCCAACTTAGGGCGAACAAAGCGATACAAAAGGGGATGATGGACGAGGCACTTGAGCAAATCAAACATTCATCCCCCGGTCAACTGATCTGGGTTTAGTCCATCACCATTCTTTATCTCACTCCGCCACCCCAGTTCAGACATGGCCATATGCAAATCAGTCTGACCATGTGCCTCATGGGAACCTTCCAGCCCGAACTGCCAAAGCCATGTCTTCCCTGGACCGGAAACAAGCATCCTGGGACCGGTTTTTGGCATTTCAGCCGTCATCAGCCAGGCTAGCTTGAATCCAGTGGCAAAGTGAGCAAGGGACTCATATCTGAGCATACCCTGCCAACTTAGGGCGAACAAAGCAATACAAAAGGGGATGATGGACGGAGCGCTTGAGCAAATCAAACACTCACCCCCAGTCAACTGATCTGGGTTTAATCCATCACCATTCTTTAGCTCACGCCGCCACCCCAGTTCAGACATGGCCATATGCAAATCAGTCTGAGCCTGTGCCTCATGGGAACAGTCCTGCCCAAACTGCCAAAGCCCTGTCTTCCCTGGACCGAAAACAAGCATCCTGGGGCCGGTTTCTGGCATTTCAGCCATCAACAGCCAGGCTAGCTTGAATCCAGTGGCAAAGTGAGCAATGGACTCACATCGGAGCATACCCTGAGAGCTTAGGGCGAACAAAAGCAATACAAAAGGGGATGATAGACGGAGCGCTTCAGCAAATCAAACACTTACCCCCAGTCAACTGAGCTGGGTTTAATCCATCACCATTCTTTAGCTCACTCCGCCACCCCATTTCAGACATGGTCATATGCAAATCAGTCTGACCCTGTGCCTCATGGGAACAGTCCAGCCCGAACTGCCAAAGCCATGTCTTCCCTGGACCGGAAATAAGCATCCTGGAACCGGTTTCTGGCATTTCAGCCATCATCAGCCAGGCTAGCTTGAATCCAGTGGCAAAGTGAGCAAGGGACTCACGTCTGAGCATACCTTGCCAACTTAGGGCGAACAAAGCGATACAAAAGGGGATGATGGACGGAGCGCTTGAGCAGATCAAACACTCACCCCCAGTCATCTGATCTGGGTTTAACCCATCACCATTCTTTAGCTCACTCCGCCACCCCAGTGCAGACATGGCCATATGCAAATCAGTCTGACCATGTGGCTCATGGGAACAGTCCAGCCCGAACTGCCAAAGCCATGTCTTCCCTGGACCGGAAACAAGCATCATGGGACCGGTTTCTGGCATTTCAACCGTCATCAGCCAGGCTAGCTTGAATCCAGTGGCAAAGTGAGCAAGGGACTCACGTCTGAGCATACCCTGCCAACTTAGGGCAGGGCATGTCCAGAACTGTGTTGTCCATGCCCTTGACAGAGATTATCCTGGCTAAGTTCTTGCAATCCGTGTCTATGAGCCAAGCCAGAGACACTTCATCGAGGAAGCTTGCTTACATGTTATTTTATGTTATATTGTGTTATACAGATTTGATGAGCTCACTATTACCCAGGAGAATATCCTTCTTTATGTTATAATCAGTCCTAAAGCGATCGTTTGAAATATCCAGTGGCAATAATAATAATAATAATAATAATAAGCATTTATTAAGCGCCTGGCTGCACAAAACTGTGTGTCCCCGCGCTGACTGCAAATGCTAACCATCAAGAAGACCAAGGGTCAGGCGAACGGAATTAAGTTTTAGGAAATAAATGAGTTTTGAGTCTAGCTCTGAACCTTGTTTCGGATGGCTCCATCCGCAACTGGATTGGCAAGGCATTCCAGAGCTTGGTGGCTAAATAGCGGAAGGATTTTCCTCCCATTTTAGCTTTAGAGATGCGGGGGATTTTAAATAGCATTGTGCCTGCTGATCTAAGATCTTTAATCGGCCTATGGATGGTGATGAGGCTTCTCAGATAGCTAGGGCCTTTATTTTGGGCAATGCGATGTGCGTAGCAGAGAGTTTTAAATATAATTCTCTCTTTTACAGGGAGCCAGTGAAGCTTGGCAAGCGCATTTTTCGTGGATGCTCTCCGAGGGAGACCGAGCACCAGTCTTGCTGCAGAGTTCTGTATGCATTGTAACTGATGCAGACTCTTTTGATTAAGGCCAAGTAGGAGAGCATTACCATAGTCCAGGTGGGGAGATATTAGGGCATGGACTATGGTCTTTCTTGCTTCTGTCGGAAGAAGGTCTAAAACTTTACGCAGTATTTTTAGGGTGCTGTAGCATTTGCTTGTCACTTTGTTTACCTGGGCTCTACCTGAGAGATCGGCGTCAAGCATGACTCCGAGGTTCTTCACCTTCTCTACAGGCACAGGTAGTTCACCCAACTCACTAGGCCACCATGCATGTGACCAGACAGAAGTATTCTTCCCCACTATCAGAACCTCTGTTTTATCTCCGTTTAGACGGAGGCAGTTGGCATTCATCCACGTCGCTATGCTTAGCATACAGTTGGAGAAGTTGGAGGCTAGGTCTCTACTGTCTGGCTTTATTTTGAACACCAACTGGGTGTCGTCAGCATAGCTGACAATGCCCACCCCAAATTCCTCCACAATGTGTGCCAGGGGTTCCATGTAGATGTTGAATAAAGTAGGGCTCAGACTAGAGCCCTGTGGAACCCCATGGCTAACACTGCGAGGAGATGACTTGAAGGGTGGGCAATGAAGTTGGAAAGTTCTGTCAGTGAGGTATGACTGAAACCAGGTGAGAGCAGAGTCTTTTACTCCCATGTCTGAGAGTCGAGACAGCAGCGTAGAGTGCAGCACGGTATCAAATGCTGCACTTAGGTCCAATAGGACCAGTGCTGCTGTCTCTCCTTCATCCACCATTTTCCGTATCTGTTCGGTGGAATACAGAACGGCTGATTCTGTAGAATGGCCTGATCTAAACCCTGATTGGGAAGGGTGGAGGAGTGATTCTTTCTCCAGAAACTCCATGAGTTGGAGATTGGCCACCTTTTCTATGATCTTAGCACAGAAAGGGAGAAGAGAGATTGGCCGCAGATTTTGGAGCTGAGTAATTGGAATGTTCGGTTTCTTTTTTAGTGGTATTACCTGGGCAGATTTCCAGTTTCTCAGGACATTGCCTTCCCGGAAAGAAGTTGTGATCATGTTGCTTATGTGATCCAATAATAAGCTTTCCATGACCGCTTTGTACTGTTCCGGTGGGCAGGCATCCATAGGGGAGCCTGAAGAAATACTGTTTATAATTTTAGCTAGTTCCTGTTTATTGGGGGTCCTAAGGTTGGTTAACTGGGGTTTATTGGGACAGGAGGCTAGGCTCTCTACCTTATTATTATCTGGCCTGGAACCGCTGGAAAACGTAGCATGAATTTTTTCTACCTTCTCCACAAAGAAGTCGGCTATCTGGTCGCATATCTCTGTGGAGTAGGTATCTTTAGTATCCAGGCGAGATAGTGTGGTAATTTCTCTATAGATACCGAAAAGTTCTTTGGTAGGGTTTTTGGCTTCCACAATTCTGCTTTTGTAGTATAGACTCTTCTCTAATCGTACCAATTTTTGGTAGTTTTTCAGCTCTGTTTTATAGTTTTCTTTGAGTTCTGGAGTATAATTTTTCCTCCACTTTCGTTCGATGGATTTACATATGGCTTTAGCCTTTTTCAGTTTTTCAGAGAACCAGGGGGCGTTTTTAGTTAGTCGGGCTGGGGGTTTGGTCGTCCAAGGAGCAATCTTGTCTAACGCTTTAATTAGCCATGATTCAAAATTATCCCATACCTCCTGTAGAGAATCGCCTGTAGCCATGGGATGTGCGGTAAGTTCTTGCAGCAGCAATTCAGGGGTGCACTTTTTAAAATTACGACGTCTGTAGGGAAGAGTTCTTGGATGTGACTTGGTGATACTGTTTTTGGCTATTCTAAATAACACCATACTATGGTCAGACCATATTAGTGGAACAGGAGGTAAGGTTCTCACGCCTTCCCAGTTCGTAAATATGGGATCTAATAGATGCCCATGTTGATGCGTGGGCAGGGTGGATAGAAGTTTGAGATCGATCGCATTGAGAGCATTTTTTTTTTTTTTTTTTTTTTTTTTTTTTGCGTAAGACCTTTATTAACATAAAGTAGAATACACCGCATGAGCCCACAACCCTGAGGCCGGCTCGCTATTGCATCTTGTTAGATCAGTACAATCAAAAAATGAATATGCAGCGTAATCTGTTAACGGTAAATAGAACCAACCGGTATTCTCCAGTCAGGGCACGCATTGTACAATCGACATGAGTCTTACATTTTGTGATTTTGTCAACCAAACTCTAACTTCCCCAACTTAAGACCTGCTATTGCCTCCAGTTACATCCTATACAGTGAGCTAAACAGTGTTACATAATTCTCTTCCAGTAGTCTTCAGGGGCCATAACCACCCGACATTCACTCATCTCACGGTGTCACCCACACATCAACTAGTCCTCCCCATTCTCCTGCAAAGAGTTCAAATAGTCCGTCAAAAAGCCCCACACATCCTTGGGCCTAGATTTAGCAGGTAAGTCCTCTTCATACGTTTGTAGTTTATCCCTACAAGTAGACATGCTATGCATCCACACCTTCACAGTCGGTACCTTACGGCTGTGCCAACATTGTGCCACCTGTCTTTTGGCTAACAGCAGTGCGATAGCACAGAATTTGCGCTTCAGCGCTCTGAATTGGGGTATAATACCGAGCAGACAGACCTGTGGTGTGCAGTGCACCTCGTCCTCCAACATGCTCGACAACGCGGTTGTGACCTCCTCCCAGTAAGTCGCCACCCGCTCGCACTTCCATGCCAAATGTACAAAGTCTGCCCCATCTCTGTTGCAGCGCTTACATTTGTCTTCCTCTTGAAGCCCATATCTGCGCATTTTCACCGGTGTGTAATAGCTTTGGTGTATGAACTTGAAATGAATAATCCGCAGATTCCCGTTCGGTGTAAGTATCTGAGTCAGTGCGCATGAGCTATACCATTCCACCTCTGTCAGTGGAGCCTCCAGTAGCGTATCCCATCTTTCCTTGGCTTTAAGTGTGTGACCTGCTATGTCCGATTGTGCGGCAGTGTAAAGTCTGGATACCAAATGAGACAGATCGCTCGTGGTGATCAGCATCTGTAATGGCGCTAGTGTTTCCGGCTCATCTGGGAATGATGGGTAATGTCCCTTCAGTGCCCTAGTCAGCCTGTAATATGAGAAGCGGAACATAAGAGTCTGATTTTGTATGTAATCTAGTTTATCGAGTTCTATGAATGTGCCCCCCTGAAATACGTCGCACATTTTGTCGATCCCTGCTCTGGACAGTAGTGACATCCCCACTTTCTCGCTAGTGACTGATAAGGCCTGATGGTGCTGTAATGGCATGTTCGGTGCATATAATGGTGTCTTGTGAGCCAATTGTCCTAGTTTATTCCATGCCTTGATCGTGGTGTCTACCGTGTTGATGTCTTTTGAATGAAGCGGGGGTCTAGTGTGTGATAATATTGCCGATAGTGGGACCGGATGGGCATCTCCTTCTTCAATGGCCACGTGTGTAACGTAGGGGACTTCGTGATACCAGTATGCGGCGTACTGAGCCTGGGCACAGAGATAGTATAGGAGAAAATCGGGAACCCCGAACCCACCCTTTGCCACCGGGAGCGTTAGGGTCTGTAGTTCAATGCGAGCCTGTTTACCCGCCCAGATTAAGGTTAGGACTAGTGATTTGATGCGCCGAAAGACCTCCCGTGTTGGTGTGATTGGGATGTTGTTGAAGAGATACAACAACTTAGGTAAGATGTTCATTTTGACGATCGCTATTCGATCAGCTATGGACAATGGCAAGTGGATCCAGCGATTGACCTTATCTTCCAGTTTGGCTATGACCACTCCGTAATTCGCACGCATGACTTCGTCGGGGTCCCTGTGAAACATGACACCCAGATAGCGTATCGGGTCGCGCTGCCACTCTAGTGGATAATCTATTGCAAAGGATTCCGTGGTATCGGTGAGGGGTATTAGCGAGGATTTGGTCCAGTTTATCGCCAACCCAGAATGACCCCCAAAGCGGATGTACTCCCTAAGGAGTGGGTTCAAATGTGTTTCTGGATCGCGAACATAAAGCAACATGTCGTCCGCATATAGCGATATGTGCAGTGGTCTGGACACAAATTGCAACGCCGATTCCCTGTAATTCTGACGCACGATGCACGCCAGTGGTTCCAGCGCTAGCGCGAAGAGTAGGGGCGACAGGGGGCAGCCTTGTCTCGTACCCCGACCAATATCGAATGGCGCCGAGACGTACCCATTTATCCGGACCCTCGCACACGGTTTGGTATACAACAAGGAGATCCACTGAACAAATCTTTTAGGAAAACCCATCCTATTGAGGACTGTCAACATGTATCTCCATTCGATTGAATCAAACGCTTTGGCAGCGTCTAGTAGTACAGCCACTGCTTTAACTGAGGGTTTTAGATAGTGCGCCAGTGCAAACAGGGACCTCGTGTTATGTGAGGTGGATCTCGTGGGGACAAACCCTGCTTGGTCCGGGAGCACTAGGCGAGTCATCAGGGGGGACAGTCTGACAGCTAGCAACTTTGCAAGTATTTTTGAGTCCACATTTATTAGGGATAGGGGCCTGTAGGAGTCACAGTAGTCCGGGTCTTTAGCCGGTTTGAGGAGTGCAATAATCATAGCTTCACGCAGAGTGGGGGGGAGCAGTGAACCTTCAAAGGAGGTGCCGTACATGTCCACCAAATATGGGGCTATGATATCGACAAATTTCTTGTAAAATTCGGACGTGAATCCATCCGGGCCCGGCGCTTTACCGTTTGGGAGCGATGCAATCACGTCAGTGACCTCCTCTACCGTGATCGGCCGAGCCAGATATTCTCGATGGGCATCAGACAGCCAGCCAATCGCCACATCATGGAGGTATTCGTAAGTTTCTTCCGCTGTAGCCGTTGGTTGAGATTGGTATAGTGTGCAGTAGGAGTCCGCAAAACATTTGACTATGTCCGCCGAATGTGTGTGAACAACACCCGCCTCAGATTTGATCCGAAGGATCGCCGAATGCCCCCGCCCTTCACAAATTTTCCGCGCCAGTACTCGCCCTGGCCTGCCCCCCTCCCCAAAAGCCCTGGCGGAGTGTTTGCGATCTAGATATTTGATTTCTGACGCTAGGAAGTCGGCATGTTCTGTGTGTAAGTCTCGTAGTTGGGACAATAGCTGTATGTCCCGTGTATTTTCATATTGCAGTTCCAAATCCCTCATCTGATTTTCGCAGCGGCGGATCTGGCTCCTAATGTCTTTGAGGACACCTATAGTGGTGCTAATGCAGACGCCCCTTATCGTGGGCTTAAAGGCCTCCCAGAGTAGACATGGGTCGTCCGTAGTGTTAGAGTTATTAGTGAAGTAGTCTTTGATCGCCTTAGTCAGGGTGTCAACATATACGGGGTCTGTGAGGGCCTGGGAGTTAAAACGCCAGTGAAAGGGGGGAGGTGTGTAGTGCGGAATGTCTAGCTGCAATACTACCGGATTGTGGTCCGATAATGTGCGTGGAAGCACCCTTACCGTACGAGCCCATAGTGCAATATCCCTGGATCCTAACCAATAGTCCAGTCTGGACCAACTATTGTGTGATGCTGTAATGTGAGTAGCGCCTGGATCGTCGGTATGTTGTAGTCTCCAGATATCCGCTAATGCTAAATCGCTCATCATGTGGTCTATCATAAGCCTCGCCTGTTTGTGTTGTTCCACTGATTGGGAAGATCGATCTAGCCCGTCTCGTAGCGTTACGTTCCAGTCCCCCCCACATAAAATGTGTGTGCCAGTGTGGTCCTGCAAGTGTCCCCAGATTTCCCGATAAAAGTCGGGTGCGTCGATGTTCGGTCCATATATGTTGAGGAGTGTAAGGTGTTGCCCCCTGATCTTGCCGGACACCAGCACGTATCTACCAGCTGGGTCGTGAGTCACATGTCTCTCTTCGAAGTGTACCCCTTTCTTGACCAAGATGACCACCCCCCGGGAATAGGAGGAATATGAGGCTCTGTAGGACGATCCCGCCCATCTCGACCCCAATGTAGCGTGTGTATGCGGAGCCAAGTGCGTTTCCTGCAGGAATGCAATGTCAATATTCCACCTGGTGAGACTGGCAAACACTTGTCTAATTTTCTGTGGGCGTGAGAACCCACGTATATTCCACGTAAGGACGTTCAGTCCGTGCCTGTTACCAGTATTGGAACCTGGCGTACCCATTGAACACAGTACCATTCAATCCTAAGCACGCAAGCAGTCCGCCCCCATCCCCTCTCCATCCAGCTCTCTGAACACCACCTGCAGACACAAGCCCTAGCAGGGCTAACCCATAACATGCGCTGGTTTGCAATACCTTTGGTCTTATTAAACAGTTAAACATCCCTCTTCCCCAGATCCCTCCCACTCCAGCAACCCCAACCTGCCGAAGCCTCACCCTTCCAGAGCACAACTCCCCCAACAGTGTAACCAATAACTTGGTGCTCATAGCAAAACTCGAGTAGGGTTGTACCCTCATGGAGGACCGCTAGTGGCGCAGTACGTCACCCGACAGACAGGTGCGGGCGACGTTAACAGGAATCTAATTGAAACGCGTAATATGTGTCCATTAAACCACATGCCCACATTCCCAGTACCACCCCTGCGCTTGGTGTAGGCAATGATGCCGCCCTAGAGGATGCACATCTCTCGACGTGGGATGAAGCATAATGTCCATTAGTTGGCTACGATATAGGCTGTCCCCCTTCCAGTTCTGAGGGCTCGTGAGCACAGAGTGCATATAAGGACCTGATCCATTGCCCCAAGGTGCCCCAGGCGCAGGCGTTTCACGGCCGTTGGCTCTGAGCTCCCATGAGGGAGGCCTGGTAGGTCAGTTCGAACATGAGTGTCTGCGCCAGGTCAGGGCAGGACAGGGCTATAGTCACAGTTAGTTCAGCCGCTTCCCACCTCCTCACCGCCCAATGCACAAACCAATAATAAAGCGCCAGTAGCTCACCTCAATCAGATGTTCATCAACAAACCTTATATAGACAGCTTAAAATGACAGTTTGGCAGAACCTCGTGGCAGTCCGTGCAGCATTCTCCACCGCTCTGTAAAGTTTGAGTGGATTAGTCGCCTCAGTCCGATTCCCTGTTCTGGTCTCGTCGAGCTTCCGATCTCGCCTCTTGCTGAATTTTCTTGACAAGTTCGAGGGCCGCCTTAGGTGTCGGTAGCACTAATGTTTGTTCCTTCCACACCACTCGCAGCCGGGCAGGATACAACATGGAATATCCAACGTTTAATTCTCGCAATTTGGCCTTGACCGCAGTGTATTCCCTGCGTGCTTGCTGCACAGCGACCGTATGATCGGGGTAAAATTCCAGAGTGTTGCCCTGGTGAACGATTTTGCCTTTCTCCCTTGCAAGCCTTAGGATCACGTCTCTGTCTCTGTAGTTTAGGATCCTCGCAACTATCGGCCGGGGCGTGGCACCTGGTGGCGGTTTGGGGCCTAGCGATCTATGGGCCCGTTCCACAATGAAGATCTGCGATAAGGCTTCCGGTCCAAAAATATCCCTGCAGAGCCCTTCAACATACTGTTCCATGCGGCCCGTGTTGGTGGATTCTGGCAGGCCCGCTATTCGCACGTTATTGCGCCTTGAGCGCGCTTCCAAATCCTCCTCCTTTGCTTTTATTACCTCCAGGATGCGCTCGATTCCCGCGCATTTTGTGGTGGACGTGTGCGCCTCATCCTCGACCGCAGAGATCCTGGTTTCGGCTTCGTCCAATCGTTCTCCGTGCTGTTCTTGTCGGGCAGCCATGCCATCCATCCTGCACGTTAGATTGTCCAACTTTCCGTTGATGTCCTGAAGATTTGTTTGGATCGTTAGTAGTATCTTCTCCATGTTAGTGGACAGTGGTGAGGCCGAAGACCCGCCGGCCTCCGCTGCGTCATCCACCTGCTTTGACCCCTTCCTATTTTCAAAGGACAGTTTTGGTTGCTGTTTGTCTGGCTTGCCCATGGTGGCGGGTGGTGATGTCGCCTTATTCAGCTGGGGTCTAGCCGCCCTCGTCACTCTGATCGACGTCGCCGTGTTTCCGTCTTGGTGGCGGGCAGTAGATGTATGCAATGGCTAGATCGTTCCCAAGGTGGCCTCCTCCCGTTGTAGCAGCCCTGCCGTGTTGGTAAAGCGAAGTGCACCTTCCAGTGCTGCAAAGTCGAGGGTCAAGAGTGGAGGTTGCGCACGTGCTTTTTCAGATAGGGCGCCCTGTTGTGAATCCATCCAGGGCCACCGCCCCCTGTGCGTGTGGTTCGCTGCCCCCAATGTCTGACCTTCCTCCAGACTCCTGCTCCGTGATCCACGAGTCAGCGGACGCCAGAAGGCCCCCAACGCGTTGTGCCCAGATGCTATGGCCGCTGTAGTGTGCCCAGAACCGCTATGAGCCGGTCCGCTGTTGGGGCGCCGCGTTATACGAGCAGGGATCCGATGGTGTTAGGCCGTTACCGGAGGGGGTGCCGCCATCTTGTCAGGCAACAGGCGGAGTGGTGGCGGACTACGCCGCTATCGCTCAGAGTCACAGCGAGTTGCTTAAGTTCTCCGGCCCCGGCGGTGCGTGTGAGAGGATGGGCGCTGATGCTGGGGTTAGGCGGCTCTCTCGCTCCCGCTCGCGCCCTGCTCGCAACGTACCTCCAGGCGGCCGCCGGCCATGTTGTCAGGCAGTCCGGAGCAGGTCACCGCGATCTCGGTGTTTCTCCGCGATGAAGGGGAAGCGGTCGCCTCAGCACACATCCAGCTGTGCTCCATGTTATCCCATACTAGTACGTGGTCTTGCAGGGTGGATCGGTGGGGTATTAATGGCAATGAATCACATCGTGTGATATCGCCCGGCGGAGCTGCAGTTCAGGCAGCCATTCCGCTGTGCGCCCCCTAGCGCCTCCCGCATTGAGAGCATTTAGAAGGAGTTGCGCTTCCTTGGAGTGGCTATCCTCTAGATGGATGTTAAGGTCGCCAAGTATGATCATATTTTTGTGTCTAATTGCTAGCTGAGTAGCCAGTTCAATGAGTTGGCTACAGAAGGGTAGGGCTGCTCCAGGAGGTCTGTATATTAGTAATCCCGTGATTGTATTGGTGGTATCTAATTTGATGGTAAATCTACCGCACTCACTATCCGTAATTTTTTGTTCGATTAAAGTGCACTCAAGATCATTTTTGAAGATCATTGCCAGTCCTCCCCCCCGTTGTTTCTGACGGTCTATTCTCAGGATGCAATAATTGCTCGGTATCGCCTCTAAGATCTCCGGGGAGGAGGCTTCATCTAACCATGTTTCGGTTAGAAACATGATGTCCAGATCTCCATTGATCAGCAGGTCGTGAATTTCAATTTTATGCTTAGGCATAGACCTACAGTTAAGTAGTGTCATGTTAAAGTTTAGCGTTTTATCCGAAATTGAATTACTGTTGGGGAGTAATTGATGGCATATATTACACTGTGCAGGTAAAGATAACGGGTCTGTAACATGCAGACAGTGAGATGAAAGTGGCTTACCAAGTTTCATCAGATTAGCTTTGTTGTAATAATAGCGAGGACTCTGATTGATATGTGGCTTCGAAGGTGATGGGGAACCGGATCTGTGGAGTCCTGCCCCGAGCCCCGTCCGGTCGCGGACGGGCGCAGACGGGCAGGACTCTGGCTTGACTCCGGCGCGCGATCGGCGCGCCCGCAATGCGCGTCCGCTGCGCGGAGCCATGGACGTATGTATTTATGACGTCGTCCGCGCGACGTTCTCAGCGAGCCCACACTAATCTGGGCGCTGTTGTAATCACCCAGTCCCAGCAGGTGACGGCCCTTTAATCGGCCACACCCACCGACAGAGTCCGAGCAAATAGGCTGCTCTGGCTGGGAGAACGGAGCGAATCTCCGAGTCCCACGCACCTTTCCTCACAGGGTATAATGTGTGCGTATCTAAGGGCGATGTTTGTAACTTTTGGAATCACAAGCGGCAAGATCGCGTCTAGCGCTTCAGAGCGATGGGGAGCAATATTTGTAGCTTTTGAAATCACAAGCGGCGAGATCGCGTCTAGCGCTTCAGAGCGATGGGGGGGAAGGGCACATAGGGAGAATTCAACAGGTCATAGTTTCACAAATTAAAAGTATTTTAAAAGTATTTTAAAAAAAGCATAACCTCCCGGCTCAAGCCTCAGGAGGGAAAGCAGCAGTCTACCAGCTTGTGGTCTGACCTGTATTTATGACGTCGTCCGCGCGACGTTCTCAGCGAGCCCACACTAATCTGGGCGCTGTTGTAATCACCCAGTCCCAGCAGGTGACGGCCCTTTAATCGGCCACACCCACCGACAGAGTCCGAGCAAATAGGCTGCTCTGGCTGGGAGAACGGAGCGAATCTCCGAGTCCCACGCACCTTTCCTCACAGGGTATAATGTGTGCGTATCTAAGGGCGATGTTTGTAACTTTTGGAATCACAAGCGGCAAGATCGCGTCTAGCGCTTCAGAGCGATGGGGAGCAATATTTGTAGCTTTTGAAATCACAAGCGGCGAGATCGCGTCTAGCGCTTCAGAGCGATGGGGGGGAAGGGCACATAGGGAGAATTCAACAGGTCATAGTTTCACAAATTAAAAGTATTTTAAAAGTATTTTAAAAAAAGCATAACCTCCCGGCTCAAGCCTCAGGAGGGAAAGCAGCAGTCTACCAGCTTGTGGTCTGACCTGTATTTATGACGTCGTCCGCGCGACGTTCTCAGCGAGCCCACACTAATCTGGGCGCTGTTGTAATCACCCAGTCCCAGCAGGTGACGGCCCTTTAATCGGCCACACCCACCGACAGAGTCCGAGCAAATAGGCTGCTCTGGCTGGGAGAACGGAGCGAATCTCCGAGTCCCACGCACCTTTCCTCACAGGGTATAATGTGTGCGTATCTAAGGGCGATGTTTGTAACTTTTGGAATCACAAGCGGCAAGATCGCGTCTAGCGCTTCAGAGCGATGGGGAGCAATATTTGTAGCTTTTGAAATCACAAGCGGCGAGATCGCGTCTAGCGCTTCAGAGCGATGGGGGGGAAGGGCACATAGGGAGAATTCAACAGGTCATAGTTTCACAAATTAAAAGTATTTTAAAAGTATTTTAAAAAAAGCATAACCTCCCGGCTCAAGCCTCAGGAGGGAAAGCAGCAGTCTACCAGCTTGTGGTCTGACCTGTATTTATGACGTCGTCCGCGCGACGTTCTCAGCGAGCCCACACTAATCTGGGCGCTGTTGTAATCACCCAGTCCCAGCAGGTGACGGCCCTTTAATCGGCCACACCCACCGACAGAGTCCGAGCAAATAGGCTGCTCTGGCTGGGAGAACGGAGCGAATCTCCGAGTCCCACGCACCTTTCCTCACAGGGTATAATGTGTGCGTATCTAAGGGCGATGTTTGTAACTTTTGGAATCACAAGCGGCAAGATCGCGTCTAGCGCTTCAGAGCGATGGGGAGCAATATTTGTAGCTTTTGAAATCACAAGCGGCGAGATCGCGTCTAGCGCTTCAGAGCGATGGGGGGGAAGGGCACATAGGGAGAATTCAACAGGTCATAGTTTCACAAATTAAAAGTATTTTAAAAGTATTTTAAAAAAAGCATAACCTCCCGGCTCAAGCCTCAGGAGGGAAAGCAGCAGTCTACCAGCTTGTGGTCTGACCTGTATTTATGACGTCGTCCGCGCGACGTTCTCAGCGAGCCCACACTAATCTGGGCGCTGTTGTAATCACCCAGTCCCAGCAGGTGACGGCCCTTTAATCGGCCACACCCACCGACAGAGTCCGAGCAAATAGGCTGTTCTGGCTGGGAGAACGGAGCGAATCTCCGAGTCCCACGCACCTTTCCTCACAGGGTATAATGTGTGCGTATCTAAGGGCGATGTTTGTAACTTTTGGAATCACAAGCGGCAAGATCGCGTCTAGCGCTTCAGAGCGATGGGGAGCAATATTTGTGGCTTTTGAAATCACAAGCGGCGAGATCGCGTCTAGCGCTTCAGAGCGATGGGGGGGAAGGGCACATAGGGAGAATTCAACAGGTCATAGTTTCACAAATTAAAAGTATTTTAAAAGTATTTTAAAAAAAGCATAACCTCCCGGCTCAAGCCTCAGGAGGGAAAGCAGCACAATAATGTATCCAAGGTAAAATTAATGGATTGACTGCTTTAATGCGAAGAGCAGGAGCTTGCCTGAAAAATCAGCCTTTCCAGTACTTTGATGCCATCCTGTTTTGTAAACAGTATTTGTTGACAGTTTTAACAATGTTATTATAATTAATTTTGAGCGTTTCACTGTAACAATGAATAAAATAGTCTGTTGGCTCATTAGTGCTATAAAATGAAAAGTAAAATGTCCTATTTTTATTGCAGGCTATAGCAAGGTATTATTAAGACCACGAACTGCAGGAGAGATATCCGAGATCCTCAGGTAAACCTGTTTTTTTTAGTAAAGTTAAACAATTTCAATCTTTGTATTTCATATATTGAATTTTTAGACAATATTTTCACCTAGTCATGGAAATTATACAAAAGAAATCACATACAAGCTCTCTTATATTTACATGCGTTTTTTAGAGCCTTGTCTTCCTGTAGACCAATTGTAGCAGAAAAGACGATGGTTTGGCAGTACACAGACAAACACTGTTGGGAGGGGGCATTTCCCCTCCATGATTTGGGAGTATGCATCCTTCACCTGAGTTTCCCCTAGGCGAAGGTCTGTTGTATTTTCGATCTTTTTAGGCATCAGTGGGCATGAGCATTTATGTATATACACGGAGGGCTCGTTTTATTTTAGTGACATTGAGTTCCATTGCCTTTGCTTCTGGTCGCCGGATTTGTGATGACTAACAGAGTTGTCCGCCTGTAATCAGTAGGAGTGGGACAGGCCTTTTTCCCTGGGCCTGCTGATGGGCGAGTAACCTACTGGCCTGATCTGTGTCCCAATCCAGTTTGTTTCCTGTCACCCCCACCAAGACTTGAAGTGATCTTCGGATTTTGAGGATATCAGTACTCCCACACCTGGATGACTGGCTAATAAAGTCCGGCTTACCATAGTCATTTGTGTATCCCCTCCGGACAATGTCTTACCGCAACATTGTTGGAGTTCACTGTTAACTGGCTAAAGTCCCACCTGACTACTTCATAGAGGCTACCATTAATTAAATCAATCTTGGACACAGTAGAGTTGAAGGCTTTCACTCTGTCACAACACGTCTAGGGCAAATGGGCTATGATCCAGATGTTGCAGGTACGTCAAACGTAATATAGTATTGATATAAAGATGTTTCGAAAACAAGGTTAAACCGATAATGGAGCATTAATCGTGCTACATTGAGCGTTTCTCAGATTAATTAATTTTGATAATGCTGCACGCTCTCCGGATAAGGGAATTCTCCTCACGCTGTGATTGTACATACCTGCAACCTACATCTCTGCAATTGGTGCACAATCTATCAAGTTTACAAAGATTACAGTTTTAAGCAGAGATTGCACTGTACAAACGACAGATACTACTTGGTGACCACTATCGTAAAAATAGGATATCATTGTTGACTGATTGTGGCCTTTCCTGACGAATAACTAACACCACTGGGTTTGGGCTCCCAACAGTAAAGCCAAGCCACTGACCAAATAGAAAACTAAACAATTGCCAGTACTGTTCAAATCAATCCTGCTCTTTCAACTACGGCACATTGGATTTAAACACAACGTGGGTGTAAGACTTACAGTTCAGTCTGAATCAATCAATATATTTATTTTTCCTTGAATACATTTGTTGGTTAAATTTCACCAATTTTACATTTTAGACATCTACAGTGAACAAACAAAACAATTTTCACTTTTGATAAAAAATTAAACTGTACATATTCATAATCATTCAATACTCACAGTCACTCACCATATCAAACATTCCACCACTTCACACTCACAGACACAACCAACATACACTATTTACAATTGAATCCTAAATGCAATAATATACAAGAGCCATAGAGGATAATTTTGTCAAATCACATCAATTTGCAGCTATGTTAGAAATTTGAAGATCTTATGGCTGGACGAAAATGGTCTACGCGTTTCGAACTCCTATTTGGTAGGGAGTTCTCATCAGGACCCAAATGGCTGTGGAGAAGAATAAAAAACATTCTTAATCCCCATGGTTCTTATTTGATCTAGAAATTGCTGTGTGCTCCCACTCTATGTTTCTGCCGCTTACCTTTAATGAAGAAAACCTGGCTCTGCTATACCCGACTCTCAGCACTGCAGTGGGAAAAACATACCCTATAGTCACTGCTTTCAGACATGTTACTGGCCACAATAAGAATCCCCATTCACTGCAAATACTTACATCAAGCAGGCAACAACCATACACCTCTGACTCCCTAATTAATGTCAGGGACCTGGAAGAAAAAAATGGCATAACGACGGATTGCCTACAACCATGCTGGCTTTTACAACTAACCATTAGACCAGGGAGACTTACTTATTTATGAGACTCTTCACACCTAATCACATTTGTAGATGGAAGCACTCGAGAAAACCTACGGAGAGGGCTGAAGCATGGTTTAGTAAAGATCTTTACAAGGCAGGAAGCGCGTGGCGCTGGTAGCGGCGCGATTGCGGGCAGTAACTCACCTCTGAGTGTAACTATGGAGAGTTAAACAGTTCAGATGGCATATTCATTCGATGGCGACCAGAATGCATGCAAAGCGCCATTGACGGTTCATATTAAAACCCTTCCTGGTCTCGAGGATCATGGGAGTGGAAGTTTATTGTGCATGTCGAATGGCTGCTTTAATTCGACAATATTAAAAAAGAACATGAAACAAGTAATGTTTACAATTGAAACTTAAACACAAGGTTAAAAACAATTTCAAAAAGAAAGATTCTTTCGGTAGTAGAGAGCGACCGGTCGTGTGTACTGCTCATGGGAACACAGGTGATTGTGTTTTGCATATCTAGGTTTCTATATAACGTTTTCTTAATCAGGAAGAAGGCTGGGCTCAAATTATAGTGCAATTGAACTTGCTATTTAACTTCTGCTTGTAAATATTAAGTGCTGCTAATATATTTTAAACTGGCTTTTAAACACATTTTATTACATTTATGAAGTAAATTAAATGTTTTTAGGGCATAATTTATACAGCTGATAAATTGTATATCCTCTTTCCCCAAAATTTTTGTAAATGGACTATGGAGTTATTAACAATATATGCTAATCAAAGGAGAAAGGATCACTTGTCCTGCACAACCTTAGGTATGCAGGAAGAACGGAGGATGTCCCTGTATAAAAGACCCTCATGCATGTGATGGGTATGGTGGTATCTGAAGCGGTATATCTTGGTTCTCCGCTTATGAATCACGTGTGTGCATAATCATTAGGTCGATCAGGTTATGCAGCCTCCACCAGGAGGTTCTTACCCAAGGTTGATGCAGTAGTGAGCCAGTGATGGGGGATTTAAAAAACCGCAAAAGCCAGAAACTCGAAATTTCTATTTTGTCTCGTTTTGGGTCTAGTAAACTCTATGATAGTGCATCTTACAAACTGGTTTATGAGTAATAGGTGCACTGAGAGTATTGAAAAATCAAGGGTAGTGGGGGTGGTTAAAAATTGGTCGACATGTTTCTGCTACAGTCGCCTGGGTTTAGGACTTACGGGCATTCATCAGGACCGTTAGTGAGTTTGGAAAGTACAAGAGAGAGTTGACATTGCCATATTTGTTAACCGGTCTTCTAAAGTATTGCCATTTTTTAGTTGTTTAAAAATCTATCAATGGATAGATGTGTGAAGCAGATTTCTGCTTGGTGTGTGTCCCCCCAAGACCCCCCTCCCTGTGTGTGTGTTGCAAACCTTTGTGCTTACTCATTACAGGTACTATAAGACCTCCAATACAGAGAAACAGGTCAATAACCCTATTTCTTTCACTTTTTAAGAGCACGTTATTTATACTTTTTCACGTTATTTCACTAACGGTCCTGATGAATGCCCGTAAGTCCTAAACCCAGGTGACTGTGGCAGAAACATGTCGACCAATTTTTAGCTACCCTTGATTTTTCAATACTCTCAGTGCACCTATTACTCATAAACCAGTTCGTAAGATGCACTATCATAGAGTTTACTAGACCCAAAACCAGACAAAATAAAAATTTCGAGTTTCTGGCTTTTGCGGTTTTTTAAATCCCCCATCACTGGCTCACTACTGCATCAACCTTGGGTAAGAACCTCCTGGTGGAGGCTGCATAACCTGATCGACCTAATGATTATGCACACACGTGATTCATAAGCGGAGAACCAAGATATACCGCTTCAGATACCACCATACCCATCACGTGCATGAGGGTCTTTTATACAGGGACATCCTCCGTTCTTCCTGCATACCTAAGGTTGTGCAGGACAAGTGATCCTTTCTCCTTTGATTAGCATATGTAAAATTGGAAACTGAATGGATCAACGTTCCATCTCCCCCACCCTTGATTAGAAGGTTATTAACAATATGTAATGTTTTTTTATCTTGTGCTTTTATGGCTAATGTTAGCCGAAATAAAGTTGAAACTGAAACGAAACGAAACTGTAGTTTTATGGTGCAATGATGCCTTCATAGTTCAAGGTGCCTGTCCACTGAGACCTCGTATCTTCCGAAAGGGCCCGAATTCCAACTATGTATCAATTTATTGACCTTGCACCATTTGCGAATGGAAAATCTTTTAGTATGGTCAAAAGATGGTGGCCCTACTGCCAGTGGTAGGTGGATGGTGCTCATGGGAATCGTAGTTTTCTAATTCAATAATACCATCATGGTTCGAGACTCATGTCCAGTAGGACGTCGTATTTTTTGTTTGATAAAAGAGGGGGGGTGTTTGGACTGGCATGGTTTCTATAATTAAATGCAGTTGGCCTTGGAATGTCACCATTGGGTTTTTTGTTGGCACAAAATTCGTCAGGTCTCTCCTAGTCTGGAATTATAAAGGACCATCAACACAGGGTACACATGTGGTTCAAAGCTGGTTCTATAATTGAACTTGATGTACTCCACTTCTCGCATGATTTCCAGACGAAGGCACCCCTCCAGTGCCGAAACGTGTGTAGAATACAACAGTCAAATATTATTGTGTCACTCTGTCTATAAAAATTAACACTAAGGGCCATATGTTGGTAGCTAAATACTGGTCGGTAACGGCCGAAATTCAGTAAATTTGCCGTTACCGACCGGTATTTAGGCATTTGAGATGTAAGAGGCCAAAAGTAAGGTTTCGGTAATTATTATGAATCGGTGAATACCGATTCATCATTACCGAATCTGAATTACCGAATCTCTATTTACTGAATCAGTAAATAAGAAACTGTAAAAATGAGAATAGAGATGTAGGTAACTTCGAAAATACCGATGTTCATGAAATTCTGTATTTAAGAGTTGGTAATTACCATGAATTGATACCAGGTGGTACCAGGTGCAGGCCATAAAACAGGCCCCAAAATGCAACAGTTTGAACAGAATGGCAGCTTTCTATGTGATAGCAAGGCGGCTACGGCTACAGGCAGCAGGAAAGAGGATCTGGAGACGGGAGGAGCAAGACTACAGACCACGGATGACACTCTTCCAACTTACTGAGGCAGAGATCCATGAAAGGCACAGGCTACACCCCAACACCATCCAGGACTTGATAAGGGACCTGCACCCAACACCAAGGGCGCACGCCATACCACCACATGTGCAGGTGCTCCGTAGCCTACACCTGCTTGCATCTGGCAGTTACCAGGGGGTGATTGCTACGATAGGTGGGGTGTCCCAGAGCTGCCTGTCCCGATTCTACAGGAAGTTCCTGGAGGCCATGATGTAGGGAATGCATCATTACATCAGCTTCCCTGACACACATGCGGAACTGCAGAAGACCAAGACTGACTTTTACCAAATGGCACAGTTCCCACATGTCATCCGCTGTATTGATGGCACACACATCCCAATCTGCCCACCTGCAGCCACTGAGTACATCTACAGGAACAGAAAATCCACCTACTCCATAAATGTGCAGGTAATCTGTGATGCTACCAACATAATCACAGACATCGTGGGCAAATTCCCTGGAAGTACCCACGACTCCTACATCTTCCAGAACAGTGGGATCTACACACGCCTGGCAGCGGGGGAATTCGGAGAAGGATACCTGCTAGGTAAAACACTGTTACACACCCTGATAGATACTGCTGATATAGGTATTGTTATGCATGTGATTAATGGCTCTCTCTTTTCCACATAGACGATAGCGCATATGCCGTTCGCTTGTTCATCCTGACACCCTACCTGAACCCATCAAACCAGAGTGAGAGACGATGCAACGTGGCACACAGATCTACACACAACATTGTGGAGCGCACCTTTGGGCTGTTAAAAGCAGGTTCCGCTGCCTCCACAAAAGCGGAGGCGCACGTCAGTATTCACGCCTCATCTGCTGTAAAATCATTGCAACTTACGCAATGCTGCACAACCTTGCCACTAGGAAAGGAACAGCAGTAGAATTAACAGATATTGAGGATAATGATGATAATGCTGCTCCTGCTGGTGGTCTCATCACTCTCCCCCACACCTAGAGCACCAGCGTTGGCTGACTGGGTGGTCAGCAGCACTTCCAGTGCGGATGTCACCTTCCCCATCCTCCTGGAGACATCAGTGCAGCAGTGCACAAGCCCCTCATGCATTGCCACGGAGCGCCTGCAGAGGGAAGTGGCAGTTGCCAGGCGGTTCACTGCTCTGGTGTGCTGCTCCATTTTCTGCCTTTCCCTGTGCCTTGTTGCCCTGTCCTCGTCCAGTTTGTCAAACAGCACCAACACAGACTGGGACATGTCCCGCATGCCCTCAGCTATCTCCTTGATGCCTTCCACCATAGAGCCGATGCCCCTGTCAATGTTAACCATGTTCTGGTTTAGGTGCCGTACTTGCCTCTGTACTGACTGAATCGCCTTCCCCTGCAGGCGCTGCACCTTTACCATACTGGCTTCCAGCCCTCCGAAAACCCCATCACCCTGCTGAGTTGTGCTGTGCTCCCGGGACCTGCGGCGTCTCGCACCTGTGTGCGCACCCTCGGAGATGGACTGCAGCCCAGCATTTGTTTCCTCCAGTGGACAAGTTGGTGTGTTACCCTCCTTGTGTCCTCAGAGGACGTCTCCATGACATGAAGAGTGGCAACAGCATGCCTCCTGGGCCTTACCGCTACAGGTGATATTGCTGCTGGTGAGGCTGAGAGTTGTGGTGAGGCTTGCTGTGGTGGTGAGTCAATCAGCAGTGGCAATGCTGGCTCTGGTGTTGTGGCTGGCTCTGTTGGTGCAGCTGCCTGTGGTGTTGATACCGGTGGTGGTGGAGTGCTGTGACCTGCACTTGTGCTGGCATCCTCTCTTCTTCCCTTCCGGCGTGCCCTTCCCTCCTTCTCTTGCGCAGTCCTGCGCGATGACTCTCCTGTGGACAGATATGGACATCAGCTCAGTGGTCCTGCAGCTCTACATTTCAATATTAAATTACATTCCTGTCACACTATCTCAATGTCCTCTGCTGTTTCTGCTGTTTCTAACTGATGTGTGTGGCATGCCTTGTTGTTTAGTGTGATGACTGTCATGATGGGTGTTTCACTGACTACCTCTCCCATAATGCATTGCTGGTGTATACTAAAACCTGTACTGGAGTGTGAGTCACACAGCCACATTGGGGAATGGGGATAGGGAAAGGGGGGGAGGATTGCTGTGCATGCTTCTTACCTTGTTCTGTGGCAGCTCTGGCTGTGCTGTCTGCATCCCCGATTCCAGACACACTCTTGGGTTCCAACCAGCTGCTCCAGATCAGCGAGGGTAGGTGCCCTGCTCCTTCCTCCCCCTGTGAGACTGGCCTGTTTCCTCTGTGCAGCCAGCTTCCTCTTGGTGATGATCCGTAGGTCATACCACCTTTTCTTGAGGTCATCGATGTCCCGTGGGCTCACCCCAATAGCATTTACTTGCGCCTGGGTTGTCAGCCAGATCTTCCCTTTTAGTGCTTCTGCTACCTGCAGGGACTGCTTTCCAAAAAGCTTTTTGTGGTGTTTCACCACCGCCTTCACAAGGACCTGAAGTTCACTTGCACTGAACTTCATTTTCCTTTTCCTTTCTGCTCCTTCCCTCTCAGATTCATTGGATGCCATCCTGCAGTTTCCCTCAGCAATGTTCAGCCAGTGGCTCAGTGGCTCTCCTCTGCACTCCCAGCTCTCCAGAAGGTTCTGATTGTCTGCACCTGCATGGGTGTGGCCACTTCCTGGTTGTGGGGTGGGGTGGATGCACAGGATTGGTTGATTCCTCAATTGCTTGTTTTTTTAATCTCCGATTCGGCATTTACCGATTCGGTATGTACCGATTCGGTATTTACCGATTCGGTACACATTTTCCGAATTTTTCAGAATCTGTAATTGTTACAGATTTTTTTTACCTAGATCTCATTTACCGAATCCTAAATACCGAATCGGTAAAATTCGGTATTTAGGAATCTGTAAATATAATTTACCTACATATGGCCCTAAATGTCCATCTTTATGAACAATCCTTTGTCATCAGAATGTTGTTTTTAAATTGAGTGTAGACTGTATGAGATGAGTGATTGTAGACACGATTGGAACAGTATGATTGGGTTTTCTTAATATTGAAATGATTGCTAATAAAATATATTTTGTACTTTTTGAAGATAAATAGTTTTGTTTGTTCTTTCTTCAAATCAATCCTTCTGGTTTTTATTGATCACTTAAATTTTTACTGTTCTGTATTATTATTGTTGCCTTAAATATTTACTCTGAAATGCAGAGTTCCCGCCAGGCCGGCTCGCTCCCTCCTCTGTTATGTTAATCGGTCAAATCAGACCACCCTCCTGGGCGCAGTCATTGTTCGTGCTTCTGAGATGAGGCCTCCTTTGTCCCCTGTCAGCGTGTCACTCCGTCAATGAGTTTAAAAAACACAAGGAAGTTATCCTAATTCAGAGAAAAAGGATGGGGTATATGTAAAAACAACACTAAGTGAACAAGCCCAGTCTTCGGCTCCCATCAGGTTATCCCCGGTTTCCCCTGGGTCGACACTTCTCCATTGTCAGATACTTAACGGACTGTCTGACCTTGCTGCAGCGTCTGTGCGGACGCAGGTGCTGGCATCTAGCCTGGGGTTTGCTTCTCTCCCCTTTTCCCTGATGCACATGGGAGCGGCCCACTCACAGGAACTTGCTGGGTAACTCCACATTCTCCTGGGGTTGGCCGTCTCGTCTCCGGTGACCCGAGTGGTTCACGGCTGCAATAAGTTATTATGATCTCTTTCCAACTGCACCAACCCTTATAAACCTTCTCATGAAGCAATGTACAAAATCTGCCCTGAAAAAACCATTACAGACACATGGTCAGCGGTTATTGAACTGAACTGCCTCACTGCACTTCCATTAATTGCAAATAGTTTCTCTGGGACCCGGTTAGAAGCATTAGGCAATGCAGTTGTTAACGGCAAAGAAAAAGGTTTAAAAGGTGACAAAAAAAACAACCCAAGAAGAATGAACGTTGTCCAGCTGGATTTTGGAATAGGCTGGAAACAAAATGGAGAACTTCTAAGTTCACTGCAGCTACACCTTAGAATTGGGATCTATTAGTCTATTTTGATTTAAACTAGTATTTGTGTTTAACCAGTACAAATTCCCTTCTTAATTAAATACATTCTTTATTTTATACATTTTGTGTTTATCATATGTACAATAATACTCAATAAACGACTGATAGGATATATATGGATCCAGTTTAAACCACTTCATAACGGTTCAAGTATAACCATTTATAAGTGTTCAAGTAGAATTTTCACCACAGTCAGTCACCTGACCACAAACTAACAATTTAAAGCTTAACAAAGGTTGGTTCTAAACAAGTTCTGACAATTCACAGAACTACTTATGAAATAATAGAGTATTTGTTTATTGTGGTGCCAACTCTGGCATGGCATACAGCACACAAGGTCTGACCGCCCCCCTACCCAAGGAAATCCACACAAAGTAGTGAGCCATCAGCCACACATAGGGTGAATTTCAAGAGTCTTTCAAGCCTAGCCTATAAAGCAACTCAAAGTCATTCCCTTCTACCTCGCCGAACGGGTAGTGGCTTTGAACACCCACATTCTTTCCACCACTAGCCCAGTCCTTAAATTTAAGTATGTATATATAGTATATAACAGTAAGTGCGTTATCATTATTCGTATGCATGGACGTGCAATGCTGCAACGCCTCATAACATTTTTGTTTATTACTAGCAGTTATGAAAATAACTATCCTTAGCTTTAAAACTAAATAAAGTGAAAACGCTATACAAAAATAAACACGTGGCCGGCATTGCCAAAGCCGTCCGGGGGAGCGCAAAACAACCACTGGCTTCGAAGCTGGCGTCCCACAAGTCTATTTAAAGTAAGTGGCAGACATTATTAAAGCGAAAGCGCACATGGCGCACTGCTTCAAATACAAACAAGAAGGGTGCTATTTCTATGCGCTCTAACGTTCCTGCTTCTGCAAGAAGAGAATTAAGTAAATAGTGCTTCAAACCTCTTAATGAAAGGTAGAGTGCAGGGACACATGAAAGAGGGGCAGTCCTGATGGTAGGTAACAACAGGAGACAGGGAGGTACTAAGGAGGGACTAATAAGCCAATTAACAAATCAGAGCTCAACATATACAAAGGACAGTCACAACAGCCAATACAAAATAGGGGCGGAGAGTGGCTGCAGCTTCAAATCTATACCTCAATACAGCATGTCTTGAAGAGACAGCGCAATCGCTTCCTACCCAAAACCTAAAAATGACTGTAGAAAACATTTAATAGCTTATCAGCTGTTTTCCTTATTTTATTTTATAAAATGTGTAATGCTGCTCTGTCTGTGTTCAGGGATGTGGTCTTTTCAAAAATACTATTTACCTTTCTTTTTTAAGGATGTGAAATTAAAAAAAGCAGCCCTAGGTGTATAGTTCTGTGACACCCAAGCACCTGCGCCACTTGTGTACCCCATCCAGAGTGGGACTGTGAAAACAAATAGGCCCAGGCACCAAGACAGGACTAGGATAATGGGCATCGGGTGGGAGGCAAGAGACTGGAGGGTTGAGAGACTGGTTTTGTTCTGGGGGCTGGAAAACCGTCCCTCTGTAACCAAGCATTGGAAATGCAATAGGTCTCGGATTTATTTGAGTTAGAGCTAATGGCATTGTAAATGGCAATGTCTTTTAGCCATGTGTTATGGAGTGTATGCATGTGGTGTGTAGTGGAATTATGTGGGTTTGTATTGGAATTGTAGCAATGGTGGCATGCTGCGCTTTAGATGAATATGTTTAAAAGTAAAGTGCACCATACTGCGATTGCTACAATAGTTAATTGTGGATGCGTTAACAATTGATGTGTGCACTGATGGCTGGTGGTGTGTGTGCCTGTAGAAATTGTCCACTGATGGCTGGTGGTGTGTGTGCTTGGTGGAAGCGTGCACTGCCGGCTGGAGGTGTGTGTGCCTGGTGGCAGGGTGCACTGACGGCTGGTGGTGTGTGTGCCTGGCAAAAGCGTGCACAGACGGCTGGTGGTGTGTGTGCCTGGTGAAAGCGTGCACTGACGGCTGGTGGTGAGTGCGCCTAGTGAAAGCATGCACTGACGGCTGGTGTTGTGTGTGCTTGGTGAAAGTGTGCACTGATGGCTGGTGGTGTGTGTGTGTTTGGTGAAAGCGTGCACTGACGTCTGGTGTTGTGTGCCTGGTGGAAGCCTGCACTGACGACTGGTGGTGTTTGTGCCCGGTGAAAGCGTGCACTGACGGCTGGTGGTGTTTGTGCCCGGTGAAAGCGTGCACTGACGGCTGGTGGTGTGTGTGTGTGTGGTTGTGTGTGTGGTTGTGTGTGTGGTGGTGAGTGTGTGGTGGTGTGTGTGGTGGTGAGAGTGTGGTGGTGAGTGTGGTGGTGACAGTGTGGTGTGTGTGTGGTGTGTGTGGTGTGTGTGTGGTCTTATGTGTGTGGTCTTATGTGTGTGTGTGTGGTGGACTTAGTTCGAGTGTTCGTACCCTGCACACTCACACACTGCCCCTACACACTCACACACTGCTCACCCTACACACTCACACAATGTTTACCCTGCACACACACACACTGCTCACCCTGCACACTCACACACTGTTCACCCTGCACACTCACACACTGTTCACCCTGCAAACTCACACACTGTTCACACTGCACACTCACACACTGTTCACACTGCACACTCACACACTGCAGTCACTATCACTCTGCAGTCACTCTGCAGTCACTCTGCAGTCACACTCACTCTGCAGTCACACTCACTCTGCACTCACTCTGCACCCACTCTGCACCCACTCTGCACCCACTCTGCACCCACTCTCACTCTGCACCCACACTCACTCAGCACCCACACTCACTCTGCACCCACACTCACTCTGCACCCACTCTCACTCTGCACCCACTCTGCACTCACACTCACGCTGCACTCACACTCACTCTGCACTCACTCTGCACTCACTCTCACTCTGCACTCACGCTGCTCTCACTCTGCACCCACTCTGCACCCACGCTGCACCCACGCTGCACCCACGCTGCATATACTCTGCACCCACTCTGCACCCACTCTGCACCCACACTCACTCTGCACTCACACTCACTCTGCACTCACACTCACTCTGCACTCACACTCACTCTGCACTCACACTCACTCTGCACTCTGCACTCACTCTCACTCTGCACTCACACTCACTCTGCACTCACACTCACTCTGCACTCACACTCACTCTGCACTCACACTGCACTCACACTCACTCTACACTCACACTCACTCTGCACTCACACTCACTCTGCACTCACACTCACTCTGCACTCACACTCACTCTGCACTCACGCTGCACTCACACTCACTCTGCACTCACACTGCACTCACACTCACTCTGCACTCACACTCACTCTGCACTCACACTCACTCTGCACTCACACTCACGCTGCACTCACACTCACGCTGCACTCACTCTGCACCCACTCTGCACCCACTCTGCACCCACTCTGCACCCACTCTGCACCCACTCTGCACTCACTCTGCACTCACTCTGCACTCACTCTCACTCTCACTCTGCACTCACTCTCACTCTGCACTCACTCTCACTCTGCACTCACTCTCACTCTGCACTCACTCTCACTCTGCACTCACTCTCACTCTGCACTCACACTTACTCTGCACTCACACTCACTCTGCACTCACACTCACTCTGCACTCTGCACCCACTCTCACTCTGCACTCACTCTCACTCTGCACTCACTCTCACTCTGCACTCACTCTCACTCTGCACTCACTCTCACTCTGCACTCACTCTCACTCTGCACTCACTCTGCACTCACTCTGCACTCACTCTGCACTCGCTCTCACTCTGCACTCGCTCTCACTCTGCACTCGCTCTCACTCTGCACTCGCCCTGCACTCACTCTGCACTCACTCTCACTCTGCACTCACTCTGCACTCACTCTGCACTCACTCTCACTCTCTGCACTCACTCTCACTCTGCACTCTGCACTCACTGCACTCACTCTGCACTCACACTCACTCTGCACTCACACTCACTCTGCACTCGCTCTCACTCTGCACTCAGTCTCACTCTGCACTCACTCTGCACTCTGCACTCAGTCTCACTCTGCACTCACTCTGCACTCACTCCGCACTCACTCTGCACTCACTCTACACTCACTCTCACTCTGCACTCACTCTCACTCTCTGCACTCACTCCCACTCTGCACTCACTCTGCACTCTGCACTCACTCTGCACTCACACTGCACTCACACTCTGCACTCACATTCACACTGCACTCACTCTCACTCTGCACTCACTCTGCACTCACACTCACTCTGCACTCACACTCACTCTGCACTCGTGGCTGGTGACGTAGTGGTTCCGTCACCAGCAAAGCCAATAGCTCTCACCTATGCGAGCCCTATTGGCTTTGCCAATACTTGTTGCCCTGGCAGCTGACTTCATCAGGCACTATGGGCCTTAGCAATCAACGCATTTCCCCACAAAGAATGTGAAAAATCATGAGTAGCAGACTTTCCATTGCTGTCAAGCTTCTCGTATTTGCTGTGCAGTTTTCTGACATCTCTGACAGAGAGCAGGTGGAGGTTAGCATTGTTCGCACTCGACCAGCCTACAGGGCCCTGCGGGTGGGTGACTCGGCTCAGTCTCCCCTGGGTGGGCTTCTCGAGTGTGTATTGGGCCGCAATTGTTCTCTGATCGAGGGAAGTCGAGGTGTTCGATAGTCCGCTGATGGCATTCGGTGCGGTGGGCGAAGGCCTGTGGGGGGTGGCTGTTTCCGGCCAAGGAGAACATAGTGCTCGCGAGCCCCCGTCTGACTAGAACTGGGTAACTCCCACTTAATCGTTGTGCAGGGGTTCCTTGGTATAGTGTTTGAGTGTGAGTTGGGGCAGTCTGTTAGTCGAGTGCTAACACTCAAATACAGTGACATGAGCATGTATGGAACGTTACGCAAGCCACAAAAGGGCGTCGCCTCTGCGCCCTCTGCTGCAAGGATGTTGTAATGCAACCCTTTTGCAGCTGGGTGCTGATCTGTGATTCCTCTAACAGAGAGGGACGGGTAGATAGTGTAGATAGTGCAATTAGAGAGGTATTAAGGATGCACGCGGAGGAGGGGCGCAGGGTCTTCGCAATACACGTGTTCTCGTCGGGGGGCGCCGACCCCTAATCTATGTGCATTATCCTCGTCTTTAGAAGCTTGTGTCTAATTAAATAATTAAATTCTCCAGTTACGCCCTCAACCCCTGCTGTTCTCCAAACTCAGACACTTGCATTGATCACAAGGCCTCTCATTTCCGAAGGATTCGCCTAACGCCGAGGCGCTAATTCAACACTGATTAGTGCCTGTAAATAGCATAGGATTAAAACTGGGGGTGCCCCTGTCTCTTAAAACATGATGTGCTTGGAAGTGTCGGCCACGTGGTGCTCCGTGTGTGACTGGCTCTCCCCAGCCCTGAAACCCCTGTTGAATAACATATCTGCCATGTGACGTTCTCTGCTCCAACCCTTCCGACATTATTTGCAGAGGTACTTGTCTGACATGTGACTGAATCTTCCCCAGACGCATTCGCTTGGCATGGGACTGACTACTCAACTACCCAAAGCCACCACTTTTCCCAGAGACGGTCTCACGTGCTACTGCCCCGGGTTCACTGGCATTTAAGTCACTGCCAAGCACGCGACCGACTCTACCAAAGCCGCATGTGTCTTCCATATCTCGTCAGAAGTTTTGAGGCACTACATTAACAACTGGCTGACGTGTCCCCAGTCCTCTGAGCTGTTCAGAGGGCCTCGTACAAATAGTGACTGACTCTACCCCTTTCGAACAGCCTTCCAGCAGAACTAACCTTATACGTATACTGGCTCCCCAAACCTCGATGATTTTCTTAAAGCAACTCCTCATTATCGGAATAGTCAATCACCGTTGGACAGTAGCAAAATAACGTTTATGTGTCAATGTGTTTTTATAGTGCTTTATGTAGTCCTCACTATCTCGTGGCCCTGCAAACCAGGCAGAGACAAAGTGACATATCAATGTTTGACCTTACAGGAACCCGCTACGACAAAGCGCTTTGGGACGGGTTGCCTTTCTGGTATTCTTCTATTTATAGATTAAGCTGGGCCCCACGAAGTGCAATGCACAGGCCACATCACTCTGTGCTTAGAAGACGGCAGTGAGGGAGGGCAGCGCCCGGGGAGATGCTACTGACCGGGGCGTAAACCTTGGCGTCCGTTCCTTGTACTCATGCAACAACCGCTTGTGTAACTTCAGTAGTCGCCGCTGTGCCCGTCTCCCTGGCAGTGCCCACGACGTGCTCAAAGGTGATTGTTGTATTTAACTACAGTGTGGACGAGCATGTATGAGTCATCTTCTGTGAGCCTCGCCTGCTGCCTCTCGTCATTTTACATTGAACGCGCTCACCGCTCAGAACATCTGGATTGCATTACACGGGCACTACAGTGTGGACGAGCATTTATGAGTCATCTTCTGTGAGCCTCGCCTGCTGCCTCTCGTCATTTTACATTGAACGCGCTCACCGCTGTGCGCTCGCATCATCTGGATTGCATTACACGGGCACTCTGACAGCTCCTAATTACGATTAATCACTCTCCCGTGCTCGTTCGCGCACAGAAAATGCCAACTCGGGCACGCGTACATTGCATACAGCCTATCACGTCAACGCTACTGAATACACAGCACAGCGAAGACGAATCACTAGGCAGATGCCATAAAAATCTAAGGAATGTCCCAGCCGGAGTCCTTTCTGAAACTTTTTTTTCTAAATACTAAAGAGCTTGCAAGCTCCGCCTACACTTCGTGTAGGGGAGGCCCGAGCCCTAAAAAACCAGCAGGACTGTCCAGCAAAATGACTCACTTCTCACTCTCAAAAATTGATTCACGTCACATCCAGGTGTTTATAACTGGGCACAATTGGTTTGTAGCTGAAGGCAGTGCAAGTTTATCTCAGTGGGGCCGAAAGGTGTTCGGGGGAGAGATGTAGCACTATGGCCAGAGCCACCAAATTTGAAACTGGGGAACCAGGATCAGGCTTCATGACCAGACTACTCTCCTGAGGGAGCACATTCCCCTACTAGACCATAGAAGGCCTCGTTAGGCCATAGAAGCCCTAGACTCTTAGCACCAGCAGGTAAACCCTTCCAGTGGCCAGGGTGGGTTAACCTTGAAGCCCTGTCCACCACAATCCATACTGAAGTTCACCTCCAGTTTTGCCGGCAAGCCTGCGAAGCAGCACACCCTAGATAAACAGAGACTTTGTCACTGAGTTCACAGGACCCTTGAGGCCAGTCCGTCTCACCCATTGGTGCCTCCATTGTCTTTGTTCCAGCAGTAGTAGTGAAACTCAGCAGGGATCGGCAATGCAGGATTTGCAGGCACATGAAACTAAGGGGCAAATTTACGAGGACCATTCATCATGTTTGCACTACGGAACGTGGTAAATGCATGACGCGAATCTCCAAGTCATATTTATGAAGCCATTCATAGCAACTTTGCATGGCTTTGAATGGTTTCATAAATATGGAGTAATGCGACACAGCGCAAATCGCCGCTTTGCCTTCCTCTGCACAAGGGACGCTTTGTGGTGGGTGTTCCCATGCTACTCCCATGGTTTTTAATGCATTCCTAGATTTGCAAGGACTTGTAAACCCGGGAATGAATGAAACTCTTACGCCTCCCCAAGGAGGCACAACATGGAGAAATATCTTTATTTCTCCCTGTTTTTTTCTCTTTCTATATGTGCATCGCATGTGGTGGTCTGCACTCCTGATTCTTCAGCGTTTTAATTCGTGTCATTTTTTTCTCAATGTTTCTGTAGTGCGTGCAAAACCGGGTAGTGCTCTGCCCAGAGTGCACCATAATTATATAATGCATGTGGGGAGCGTGATTAGCGCTCCACTCCCGGTTGCACTGCATGAATGGATACTAGATCCTTAACCTTCATTTTTTAACCTTAGTCCTTTAACCTTTTTACTCAAACTCGTCCAATATATTTCACCAAATTCATCATGTTTCCAAGTCATTTTTCGAAAATCCACACAAAACTTTAAGTGCTTTTTTGTTCAGCTTCTCATTATCACGTGTGCCCATCCGAGCCTCTTCGCAAATACCGATCACAAAAATGCACGAATTTTGTTCCAAGCAGTCTTCTTTATTAACCCAATGCATTTCGGGCATATGAAAGCCCTTCTTCAGGGTTTACTGTGAATTAACAAATATATATATATTACATTTTGGCCATTTTATTCATTGAATTAAACTAAGTAACGTTCTATGTTCAAAAATCTATATATTGTGGCTTCCCACCCCTTCATTCGGCGTACGAAATACCCTTGCAGGAAGAAGACTTGTAGCCCATAAGTAACAAATAGCGGAAAACGGCTGCATCGGACATTGAGGTGGGCCATGACTAATAGTCGTTTCCCATGCGCGTCCGGGGGGGGGGCACTTAGCCCGTTAGATGGGGAGATCGCTGCAGTGAACTACGAAGGCAGCCGCACCGCGTTGCCAAGCATCGGAAAAAGATTAAAGCCTACCGAGACCTGCTGCAAGCTGAGCCTCCAGGCCGGTAAGCGCTGTGGGGCATACCTGTGTGTGTCGGAGTCCACGCCGCGGCCTGCACGGACGGGCTGGTGGCTGTTTCAGCCCAGTGCTGCTGTGGCCTTGAATGTGATTTTGGTTATGGCGGAGGACTCGATAGCTGGTGTGTGGATGCCCGGCCTGCCCCAGATGACTTTTCTGGGCTCGTGGGGCGCACCGCCTCTGAATCATGAGTGCGCAGCTGGATTGCTGTCTCCTCTACTGGGCGCAATAAACTTTTCTTACTTACTTACTGGGCGCGAGTGGACTATTTGTCAGGTGCTGCGGCTGCCATATTGGCGCATGGTCAAAGGCTGCATAATAGCGTTGAGGAAGCTGCAGACACCGATTGGAGGTGCGAGGAGCCGTAGGGGGTCTTGAATAAGACCTGATTATGAAAATGAACGAAAATGAACGAAAAGCACTGGGGTCGAGGCAGGCTATACCCTACTAGCCGGCATAGCAATACATGAACTAACAGTAGGCATATGTGCAAAGGCTGGATATTACTAGGCAGCAGGAGTCTCCAGTGGCAATAAAATCCAGCGCTGCCAAGGGAGTTTACGAGTAGGCCATTACTGAACACACCGTGAGCCAAGTACAACAGCAAATCTGACAAGACACAAAGCCAACAGTGCTCCCTAGCCAGAAATCCGCCATCTTTGCGCTGTTAGCTCCACCTATACCCCCTTTTTAGACGATATGGGTAATCATGACGCTAAGCAACCAAAACTTGCCTTCGAAAACACGAGACTCACCCATCAGCTAGATGTTGAACCGGATGCTGACCTGGAGTTAAACAAGCAGGAAGGGGCTGTGGGAGAAAACGAGGACCTCCGTTCCCTGTTGCTAGAGATGAAAACCAGCCTGAAAACCATAGACAATAAGCTTTACCTTGTTGCCTCTCAAATGGATTAGGTCAAGAAGCAAGTTGATACTCATGGAAACCGATTAGATTTACTAGATAACCAAACAACAGAAGCGCATAAATTTCAAATAGAAACTAAAGGACAGCTGCCACACATGGAGAACTACTTGATATCATCAGGGTCAAGAACGATGATCTAGAAGCGAGATCGGGTAGAATTTCCCTCACCATTCCAGGTATTCCAGAAACTACAGCGATCTCCAAGATGGAATCATTAGTTGAAGATCTGCTACGCGAACTGTTCGGCCCGTGGCTCTCCACAATGTTCATAGTAGAGAGGGCCCACAGAATACTGGGACCGAAACCTCAGATCAGAGCCACATCAAGTCCAATTCTGGTGCGCCTACTGAACTATTGTGACTTAATCCTACGCCTGGCCAGAGAAAGAGGAACCATTAATTACAAAGGAAATAATATATCCATATTCCCAGACTTTTCTCCAGCAGTCCAGGTGGCCAGGAGGGAGTTAGTGCCTGTTAAATGGATCCTGAGACAAGCAGAGATGCCCTATGCACTTCTGTATTCTGCCAAACTAATGATAAGGATAACCCTTTGAACGTCTGTTTGTCCACTCTGTAAGGAGACTACTCTCTCTTGTGTGGGAAGGATGGGAGAGACCCCAAAGCAATATGTGGTGGACAATGCATAAACCATCAAATACCTTGAGGCCAGCCCGGAGATCCAGAAACTCTGGTATGGCCAAAAAGCTGCACTGGTAGAATTCCAAACAAGAGCAAGGAACCAGAATAGAGAAGGCCTACTGGGGAAAACAGAGAGAGCCCCACAGGAAGACCTAATAACGTGTGTGACCACCTACAGCGTTGCGTCGAACAACATAAAGAAAATCATAAACAAAAACTGGCGGATCCTTATTCTGCGACAATAACCTGGCCAAAACCTAGATTTGCGGACAAAAGGACTCGTAACTTAAAAGATATACTTGTCCATACTAGACCTCCACCAGAAAAACAAAAACAGAATGTCGGCCTGTGGCACCATCCACAAGTGACAGGACATTTCCCTTGTGGCTCGTGCTCGGTCTGTAAACTAACGAAAACAACAAAAGAAATACAACTGCTACCAAATCTGAAATGGACAATGAGAAGTCATACGAATTGTAATGCAAGCCATGTAATATACATGATTACCTGTCCATGTGACGTGTACTACATAGGAATGACCTGCAGAGAGGTAAAACAGAGAATCTGCGAGCATTGCAGCAACATAAAATGCAGAAAGATTACAACAAAAATGTCCAATCATTTTTTGGAGGCAGGCCACACAGTTGATGACTTGAAATGGATTGTTTTGGAAACACTGCTTAACAAAGACCACAATGCGGAGCGTACCCTGTTTGAAAAGGAACAGAGATGGGTTCACAGATTGAAAACAGACCAAATGGGATTGAACGATAATATCCCGGGGTTGAGCCTGAACAGGTAGTCTTGTATTAATCTCTGCAATTTAGAATCATGAAGGTTCACCAGTTATTGATTGACATAATTCCTTTATGTCCAAAAGACTATTGCATCATTAATCTCATAAAACCCATCAATCAGATCAAGGATTTATTGGTTTTTATAGCCAAAATTTCCTTAAAGCGTTAAAAAACGCCACCATAACTGCTGTATACAATTATTCAAAGTGCTGAAAAAAGAAGAGAAGCTATTTAACATGCAAGGACTCCCCTTTTACAAATCTTACTTGTGCCTAACAACATCGTATGTTTACAATGTCATTTCCAATCGCCGAAAAATGGGAGATTTTTATTGCTGATTTACTTGACACAAGGAAAAGATTCTCAGCATAGTCTTTCTTTCATTCTTCACGTCACAAGAATATTGGTTTAAAACACGGCCCCGGAAAGCATTCCTTTATCCGGGTCCAGAAAGGCAGTGTCAGCACAAGTTGTGCTTGAGGACTTAGCCGCAGGTAGCAGGAACGCGATGATCCACGTAACAACAAACCGTAATGTATTACCAATCCTTGACTTGTAATGTATTATTATCGCTTACAGTAGGCTTTCCTGACCCCTTGGCACCTGTTGAAGCGTGAACCAACGCAAAAGAGGTATGTGTAAAATCGCCATCATAATGGGGTTATCTTTTAACCCCAAAACCAGTGGCACAGCCTATACTGCATTTGCAAATGTTCTTTTTCCTTTTGACTTTTTACTCATATTCACTCTTTCAATTCCATGTTTAATTCGCTTTTCCCCTGTGATTATTTCATCCTCATGCAAGTATCTGCAATTTCCCGAAGTTTCTCATGTTAAAGTTGGCCATCCGAACCTCTTCTTCAATAACACGTACAAAAGCAATTTTCATCAGAAGCAGTTCTATTGGTATCCAATGCATTTCAAGCCTTGAGGGCCCTTCATCACGGATAACTGAAATTCACAACGAGATGTACATTAAAATCTAAAAAATGCGCAATTTCATTATGTTCTATAAACGTGCTGAATGCACTCCACCTCGTAAATGTAAACAAATATTCACCAGAATTGACAGTTTACTCTCAATTTATATGCATGTCACCTCTACGTTTGATCAAAAACTCCCAAATCCAGTACCTCATTCTCATATTAAAACCCAAACTATGCCGCCTCACATGTTCCATGAACCTGCGGTATAATCCTCCCGGTCTCATCCATATACCTCACCTTGTATACCAAACTTTTCTTTTAACTTCCCTGGTTTATCTTCCCTTCGTGCATTATACCACCCACTTCCTTCCTTCTTAGCCCCCCGTTCTTTTCCTCCCTGCTCCTCATTCATTACGTCTCCTTTCTACGCACTTGCTCCTGTCCCCTCTCCCTACTCTCGAAGTCAACCCTCTGTAAACCACACCTAAGCTGTAGTTAAATAATCCACTTCTTCTTTGTAACCCACTCATAAAAACTCGTCCTCCTCACATCATACACCGGAAGATTAACTGGGCGTTTTCCCCTCCTCGATTTAAACGGAGGCTCTACTCCTCCCCTTACTGTCACGTGATGTTATCTCTCCTGGACCAACGGTAATCACCTAACCTTTCTACAACACTCCAAATCCCATAATACACTTCACCTGCTTACTCTAACTGTTGCTGTGTAATTAATGAGTGTTCCATACATATTCAAAACGCAACCCATGCATCTTTTCTGTGCTGTTTACAGAATTCTAAAAATGATAAACCTAATAAAACATGTTCGTAAGATGTCCAAAAATAATTTCTGTGATTTCAGTGTTCATAAACTCTCGTAAACTCAACATAATCTTGCTTGATGAAAACACAATGTTTTATCTTGGGACATACACAAACATCACCTGTATACCCAGGTTATGCAGGACAAGTGATCCTGCCCTAAGTGATTTTTGAGAATTCTAAACAGGGCAACAGGTGTGGGGTTTGGAGCCAGTGGTGCCAAGGGCCCTCCAGGACAAATGAAGTGGCTCTTACCCTATTATAGAAAAAAATAGTGGGGTCACCTACTTGGTAGACCTGGGCACAAGCTGGACCTTCAATAGGGTGATACACATGAACCACCTCAAACTCTATTGTTTGTGACAGTGCTGATGTAACCATGCTGATGGTTACTGATGAGGATCAGGAGATAGAGAGTGAACATCTCCCTAACCTCCTCTGGTACAGCCCCCAAGATGGGTCAGTGGATGGAATTGTCTACTCAGATACCCTCTCTGCCCAACAGCAAGCTAATTCCAGGTCCTGCAACAGTATGCACAGCTCTTTTCCTTGACCCCTGGTCAGACACCCTGGTGTACTCATGATGTGGACACAGGAGACAGCTTGCCTGTCAAAACTAAAATCTATCGCCAGTCTGACCAAGTCCAGGAAAGCATCAAAGTTGAAGTCAGCAAGATGCTGGAGTTGAGGTTCATTGAGCCTTCTGAGAGTCCCTGGGCCAGCGCATTGGTCCTAGTCCCCAAACCTCATCCACAGGGTGGTAAGAGGTAAATGAGGTTTTGTGTCTACTACAGAGGCCTCAATGCTATCACCAAGACAGATGCACACCCCATCCCCAGGGCTGATGAATTAATAGATAAGGTGGGGGCTGCCAAATACTTAAGTACCTTTGACTTGACTGCAGGGTACTGGCAGGTTGGCATGCCCCCTGGAGCAAAAGAAAGAGAATTCTCTACACCTGGCAGACACTTCCAGTTCACTGTGTTGACCTTTCCAAGGTTGATGAATCAAGTTCTTGCTGGGTTGAAAGGCTTTAGTGACGCTTATCTTGATGATATTGCTGTGTTTAGCTCTTCCTGGCAGGATTACCTGATGCACCTGGAGATGTTTTTACAGGCTCTGCAAGCTGCAGGTCTAACTATCAAGGCATCCAAGTGCCAGATAGGACAGGGAACTGTTGTATAGTTGGGCCACCTTGTAGGTAGATGCCAAGACCAAACCCTTCAACCCCAAATCCAGACCATTCTGGATTGGGAAGCTCCAACAACCCAGACCCAAGTCAGGGCAATCCTTGGCTTGATTGGGTATTATGGAAGGTTTGTGAAGGGATATGGGTTCATTGTGACTCCCCTCACAGAACTCACCTCCAACAAGATGACCAAGATAGTGAACTGGACAGTTGGCTGCCAAAAGGATTTTGACACCCTAAAAGAGGCAATGTGCTCAGCACCTATTCTCAAGGCTTCAGATTATTCCAAACAGTTCATAGTGCAGACTGATGCATCTGAGCTGTGGATAGCGGTCCTATACCAGACAAGTGATGATGGACAAGACCAACCTGTTGCTTTCATAACCAGAATACTACTCCACAGGGAGAAGTGTTGGTGTGCCATTGAGAGGGAGGCCTTTGCTGTGGTTTCGTCCCTGAAGAAACTGAGACCATACCTGTTTGGTACTCACTTCCTAGTTTACACTGACCACAGACCTCTCAGATGGCTAATGCAGATGAAAGGAGAAAACCCATCATGTTTGAGGTGGTCGATATCTCTACAGGGTATGGACTTTACAGTGGAACATAGACCTGGGACTGCCCATGCCAATGCAGATGGCCTTTCCAGTTTTGTCCATGTAGACAATGAAGATTCTCTTGGGAAAGGTTAGTCTCATCCTCTTTTGTTTGGGCGGTAGGGGGCTGTTGTGTAGGAAAGTGCTCTTTTTTGCATGGTTACTGTAGTGTTTTGTTCTAGTCTTTCTGGAACAAACAGTGGAGCAATTCGAGCAATTCACCTTCTGTTGCTAATGTTTCTGATTACATTCAAAATGATACTTCTAGTTTTCAGGATGATCTAAGAGATATGGTTGCGATTGTGGGGGTTAGTGAAGCCGATTCCGAGGTGGAATGTGTGGACCCATACACAGACATCGGCATTGGTGATAAAGTTGTCTGTTTGTTGGTAGACTCAGGGGCGAGAGTAACCATGCTGACCCAAGAGCTGTTTGAGGAGGTGTGGGGTGACATCAAACTTTTTCCTCCTGACAGGTCCCCAGTCAATTATGAAGGGAGGAGGATAGAACTCAAGGGGTATTTTGAAGATTCTCTTGAGTTTAGAGGGCGGAAGATCTTTGGTAAAATGTATGTATCTATCAAAGGATTAAACATTCTCGGATGGTTTCATCAGGGTTTGTTTAAAATGGTTCTCCATCCCGGCACTAAGGACCCTATCTCTTTCGTACCGGGAGATGATTTTGTTAGCAAATTGGATGAGAAATTTCCTACGGTTTTTAGCAACAGATTAGGGGAGGTGAAGGGGTTCAAACACACCATTAGAGTTAAAGACAATGTTATCCCTATTAAACATAGGTTGAGAAATGTCCCATTTAGTGTAAGAGAACAACTGGAAGCAGAATTGAATGGCCTTTGTAAAAAAGGGATAATAGAACCCATTAAATCTTCCCTTTGGCTTTCCCCATTGGTTGTCGCCAAGAAGAAGAATGGAGAACTTCGCGTCTGTGTTGATTTACGCAGTGTGAACAAGAACATTTGGATGGATTCCTTTCCTCTCCCTAAAATCCCTGACATGTTGTCACTCATAAATGGGTCTAAGTGGTTTAGTAAGCTGGATTTAGCCTCCGCATACCACCAGGTCGTTTTAGATCCTGCATCTTGGCATTTCACTGCTTTTGTGTCCCCTGTGGATTCTTTTCAGTACTGTCGCATGCCATTTGGATTGGCCTCTGCGGCAGCTGTGTTTCAAAGGACCATGTCCAATATATTAAAAGGCATTGAGGGCGTGGTTGTCTTCCAGGACGACGTTTTGATTCACGGGAGCACCTGTGAGATTCATGATAAGAACCTGAGTAGTGTGCTAGAAGCCTTATCCAATGCTGGCGTTGTTTTGAAGAAAGAAAAGTGTGTGTTCAGGGAACGTAAGGTAGAATACCTTGGTCATGTGTTGTCAGAGAACGGTGTGGAGCCAAGACCGGGGTTGGTGATAGCCATAGTAGACAGTTCACCAACTAAGGATAAGAGTGGATTGAAATCGTTTATTGGTTTGTGTGAATTTTATTCTCGGTTTATACCAGACTATGCTACTAAGGTGCAACCTTTGACGAACATGCTAAAAAGAGATGTTCCTTTTGTGTGGGATGTTTGTTGTGAAGAGGTCTTTTCCTGGATTAAACAACAGTTAGTGAGCTCTAAAGTGTTGAAGCCTTTTAATCCCAATGTACTATTACGGTGGATGCTAGTGGGTTAGGTTTGGGTGCCGTCCTAACTCAGGAAGTAGATGGAGTTGAACGAACTTTGGGCTCTGCTTCTAGGGTTCTTCGTGGTTCAGAATCCAATTTTGCTGTGATTGAGAAAAAACTATTAGCATGCTGATGGGCTATAAGGAAGTTCAATCCATACATCTGGGGTAAGCATTTCCAGTTAAGAACCGATCACAGTCCTTTAGTTTCTATTCTTTCTGGTGTTAGAGTGAAAGAACATTCCCCAAGGATAGCCAGACTGTCAACTAAATTACTCCAGTATGACTTTGATGTGACATATATTCCTGGGAGCAAGAACACCAGAGCCGATTATTTATCAAGAAATCCTATTGTTACTGATGGTGAGGGTGAGTGTGAGGAGGACTATGATGAGGAAGATTTTTTGTTGCTTCGATTGGTATGGATGATATATTTCCATAAGTGAAGCTGAATGGAGGGAACACCTTTCCAAGGATATCCTTCTTATTGAAGTCATCAGCTATGTGAAGGGGGTTTGGCCGAGAGAGAAAAATTTTCATTTTTCTTTGCAAACTTTTGTTAAGGTTTCTAATGAACTCTCTATTGAAGGAGGGTTGCTAATGCGTGGTGATAGATTAATCCCTCCCAATGAACTCAGGAACAGAATTGTCAAGGGAGCGCACGAGGGACATCTTGGCAAGACTTTAACTAAGAGGAGGGTCAGGGAACACTTGTGGTGGCCACAGATGGATCAGGATATTGATGGGATTGTTGAGGAGTGTGTGATTTGTTCTAGCGCTGAAAAGAGTTTGAAGGTACGTTCTCCCCCTTTGCAACCTATTGCCTTTCTAGACAGACCCTGGGAGAAAATTGGTATTGATTTTGTTGGGCCTTTTTATTTACTTCCTTCCTCTTCTAGATTTGCCATAGTCGCCGTTGACTATTATTCCAAATGGCCGGAGGTGCGTTTTGTTGGTGAGCCCAATTCTAAAAATGTCATTGACTTTTAAAAAGATCTTTTCTTACGGGAGGGTTTCCCTTCCACTATTGTCAGCGATAACGGTGTCCAGTTTGTTAGTCAAGAGTTTAACTCTTTTTTGTGCCAAAGTGGGATCAATCATTTGAAGAGCGCCCTCTATCACCCTCAAACAAACGGCCTGGTGGAGTGCTTGAACAGAGTCTTAAATAACTGTATTCATTGGCTATTTCTCAACGTTCCCAATGCAGTTAGGTCCATGTTGTGGTTCTATCGTACCACTCCCCATTCCTCTACCAAGTTATCTCCGTATGAATTGTTACGTGGAAGAAAACCTTGTTATAAGGTTTGTCCTGGGTGGATGTCACGTTGGGTGAAGTTGAATTCCTTGTGTAATGTGGATGAGATTGTTAGGCATAATGTTACGAATGCTCAGTCCAAACAGAAACTGCATTTTGACTCTAGGAGAAAAGTTGTGGCTCAACAGTTTTCTGTTGGAGATAGAATACGTATTAAGTTGCCTGTACATAACACCAAAGGGAGTGAGAAATTCTCTGAACCTCTCGTTATTGATAAAGTTTGTGCACAAGGTCTGTTAAGCCTTTATTGTATTCACTCAATCAAGACTGATGTCAGACACTCAGAGACAGATTCCAGACCAATTGGGTAAGTATTAAAAAAAAAAGTATATTTAATTTCTATCCCTAGATACTACACCTTAGGATCTCACAATACAAGGTAAGTATGACATTTTATACTTTGCAATTTAGTTCTAGGCCCAAAAATCTCTTAACATCCTATGGGATAAAAAGTGTTCGCGTTTTTTCCGGTAAATGCACAACTTAAGAGTGGGATTTTTGGGGGTTAGGACCAAGGTTCCCCAAGGTCTAGATGGGCAATCGAGTTGCACCATCAGCGGCACAGGGGCAGTCGGGTGAAGAGTGCCCAATATTAGCCAATGGGGCTAAGGAGGGCCTTCGGCTAGGGACTGCTTATGAGCAGGCCAGTCGAGTGTGGGAGCAAAGATCCTGAGGTTAAGGTCAGCACTGCAGGGGCCAAAGACCAGTACAGGAGCTGCTCCACCAGCTGCACTGAGGTGGCAGGGGTCAGGGTGCAAAACAGACGTCTTCAATAACACGTACAAAAGCAATTTTCATCAGAAGCAGTTCTATTGGTATCCAATGCATTTCAAGCCTCGAGGGCCCTTCATCAGGGACAACTGAAATTCACAACGAGATGTACATTAAAATCTTGAAAATGCGCAATTTCATTATGTTCTATAAACGTGCTGAATGCACTCCACCTCGTAAATGTAAACAAATATTCACCAGACTGTGACAGTTTACTCTCAATTTATATGCATGTCACCTCTACGTTTGATCAAAAACTCCCAAATCCAGTACCTCATTCTCATATTAAACCTCAAACTATGCCGCCTCACATGTTCCATGAACCTGCGGTATAATCCTCCCGGTCTCATCCATATACCTCACCGTGTATACCAAACTTTTCTTTTAACTTCCCTGGTTTATCTTCCCTTCGTGCATTATACCACCCACTTCCTTCCTTCTTAGCCCCCCGTTCTTTTCCTCCCTGCTCCTCATTCATTATGTCTCCTTTCTACGCACTTGCTCTTGTCCCCTCTCCCTACTCTCGAAGTCAACCCTCTGTAAACCACACCTAAGCTGTAGTTGAATAATCCACTTCTTCTTTGTAACCTACTCATAAAAACTCGTCCTCCTCACATCATACACCGGAAGATTAACTGGGCGTTTTCCCCTCCTCGATTTAAACGGAAGCTCTACTCCTCCCCTTACTGTCACGTGATGTTATCTCTCCTGGACCAACGGTAATCACCTAACCTTTCTACAACACTCCAAATCCCATAATACACTTCACCTGCTTACTCTAACTGTTGCTGTGTAATTAATGAGTGTTCCATACATATTCAAAACGCAACCCATGCATCTTTTCTGTGCTGTTTACAGAATTCTAAAAATGATAAACCTAATAAAACATGTTCGTAAGATGTCCAAAAATAATTTCTGTGATTTCAGTGTTCATAAACTCTCGTAAACTCAACATAATCTTGCTTGATGAAAACACAATGTTTTATCTTGGGACATACACAAACATCACCTGTATACCCAGGTTATGCAGGACAAGTGATCCTTCCCTACGTGATTTATGAGAATTCTAAACAGGGCAACAGGTGTGGGGTTTGGAGCCAGTGGTGCCAAGGGCCCTCCAGGACAAATGAAGTGGCTCTTACCCTATTATAGAAAAAAATAGTGGGGTCACCTACTTGGTAGACCTGGGCACAAGCTGGACCTTCAAAAGGGTGATACACATGAACCACCTCAAACTCTATTGTTTGTGACAGTGCTGATGTAACCATGCTGATGGTTACTGATGAGGATCAGGAGATAGAGAGTGAACATCTCCCTAACCTCCTCTGGTACAGCCCCCAAGATGGGTCAGTGGATGGAATTGTCTACTCGGACACCCTCTCTGCCCAACAGCAAGCTAATTCCAGGTCCTGCAACAGTATGCACGGCTCTTTTCCTTGACCCCTGGTCAGACACCCTGGTGTACTCATGATGTGGACACAGGAGACAGCTTGCCTGTCAAAACTAAAATCTATCGCCAGTCTGACCAAGTCCAGGAAAGCATCAAAGTTGAAGTCAGCAAGATGCTGGAGTTGAGGGTCATTGAGCCTTCGGAGAGTCCCTGGGCCAGCGCATTGGTCCTAGTCCCCAAACCTCATCCACAGGGTGGTAAGAGGTAAATGAGGTTTTGTGTCTACTACAGAGGCCTCAATGCTATCACCAAGACAGATGCACACCCCATCCCCAGGGCTGATGAATTGATAGATAAGGTGGGGGCTGCCAAATACTTAAGTACCTTTGACTTGACTGCAGGGTACTGGCAGGTTGGCATGGCCCCTGGAGCAAAAGAAAGAGAATTCTCTACACCTGACAGACACTTCCAGTTCACTGTGTTGACCTTTCCAAGGTTGGTGAATCAAGTTCTTGCTGGGTTGAAAGGCTTTAGTGACGCTTATCTTGATGATATTGCTGTGTTTAGCTCTTCCTGGCAGGATTACCTGATGCACCTGGGGATGTTTTTGCAGGCCCTGCAAGCTGCAGGTCTAACTATCAAGGCATCCAAGTGCCAGATAGGACAGGGAACTGTTGTATAGTTGGGCCACCTTGTAGGTAGATGCCAAGACCAAACCCTTCAACCCCAAAACCAGACCATTCTGGATTGGGAAGCTCCAACAACCCAGACCCAAGTCAGGGCATTCCTTGGCTTGATTGGGTATTATGGAAGGTTTGTGAAGGGATATGGGTTCATTGTGACTCCCCTCACAGAACTCACCTCCAACAAGATGACCAAGATAGTGAACTGGACAGTTGGCTCCCAAAAGGATTTTGACACCCTAAAAGAGGCAATGTGCTCAGCACCTATTCTCAAGGCTTCAGATTATTCCAAACAGTTCATAGTGCAGACTGATGCATCTGAGCTGTGGATAGCGGTCCTATACCAGACAAGTGATGATGGAGAAGACCAACCTGTTGCTTTCATAACCAGAATACTACTCCACAGGGAGAAGTGTTGGAGTGCCTTTGAGAGGGAGGCCTTTGCTGTGGTTTCGTCCCTGAAGAAACTGAGACCATACCTGTTTGGTACTCACTTCCTAGTTTAAACTGACCACAGACCTCTCAGATGGCTAATGCAGATGAAAGGAGAAAACCCATCATGTTTGAGGTGGTCGATATCTCTACAGGGTATGGACTTTACAGTGGAACATAGACCTGGGACTGCCCATGCCAATGCAGATGGCCTTTCCAGTGTTGTCCATGTAGACAATGAAGATTCTCTTGGGAAAGGTTAGTCTCATCCTCTTTTGTTTGGGCGGTAGGGGGCTGTTGTGTAGGAAAGTGCTCTTTTTTGCATGGTTACTGTAGTGTTTTGTTCTAGTCTTTCTGGAACAAACAGTGGAGCAATTCGAGCAATTCACCTTCTGTTGCTAATGTTTCTGATTACATTCAAGATGTTACTTCTAGTTTTCAGGATGATCTAAGAGATATGGTTGCGATTGTGGGGGTTAGTGAAGCCGATTCCGAGGTGGAATGTGTGGACCCATACACAGACATCGGCATTGGTGATAAAGTTGTCTGTTTGTTGGTAGACTCAGGGGCAAGAGTAACCATGCTGACCCAAGAGCTGTTTGAGGAGGTGTGGGGTGACCGTAAACTTTTTCCTCCTGACAGGTCCCCAGTCAATTATGAAGGGAGGAGGATAGAACTCAAGGGGTATTTTGAAGATTCTCTTGAGTTTAGAGGGCGGAAGATCTTTGGTAAAATTTATGTATCTATCAAAGGATTAAACATTCTCGGATGGTTTCATCAGCGTTTGTTTAAAATGGTTCTCCGTCCCGGCACTAAGGACCCTATCTCTGTCGTACCAGGAGATGATTTTGTTAGCAAATTGGATGAGAAATTTCCTACGGTTTTTAGCAACAGATTAGGGGAGGTGAAGGGGTTCAAACACACCATTAGCGTTAAAGACAATGTTATCCCTATTAAACATAGGTTGAGAAATGTCCCATTTAGTGTAAGAGAACAACTGGAAGCAGAATTGAATGGCCTTTGTAAAAAAGGGATAATAGAACCCATTGAATTTTCCCTTTGGCTTTCCCCATTGGTTGTCGCCAAGAAGAAGAATGGAGAACTTCGCGTCTGTGTTGATTTACGCAGTGTGAACAAGAACATTTGGATAGATTCCTTTCCTCTCCCTAAAATCCCTGACATGTTGTCACTCATAAATGGGTCTAAGTGGTTTAGTAAGCTGGATTTAGCCTCCGCATACCACCAGGTCCTTTTAGATCCTGCATCTCGGCATTGCACTGCTTTTGTGTCCCCTGTGGATTCTTTTCAGTACTGTCGCATGCCATTTGGATTGGCCTCTGCGGCAGCTGTTTTTCAAAGGATCATGTCCAATATATTAAAAGGCATTGAGGGCGTGGTTGTCTTCCAGGACGACGTTTTGATTCACGGGAGCACCTGTGAGATTCATGATAAGAACCTGAGTAGTGTGCTAGAAGCCTTATCCAATGCTGGCGTTGTTTTGAAGAAAGAAAAGTGTGTGTTCAGGGAACGTAAGGTAGAATACCTTGGTCATGTGTTGTCAGAGAACGGTGTGGAGCCAAGACCGGGGTTGGTGAAAGCCATAGTAGACAGTTCACCACCTAAGGATAAGAGTGGATTGAAATCGTTTATTGGTTTGTGTGAATTTTATTCTCGGTTTATACCAGACTATGCTACTAAGGTGCAACCTTTGACGAACATGCTAAAAAGAGATGTTCCTTTTGTGTGGGATGTGTGTTGTGAAGAGGTCTTTTCCTGGATTAAACAACAGTTAGTGAACTCTAAAGTGTTGAAGCCTTTTAATCCCAATGTACTATTACGGTGGATGCTAGTGGGTTAGGTTTGGGTGCCGTCCTAACTCAGGAAGTAGATGGAGTTGAACGAACTTTGGGCTATGCTTCTAGGGTTCTTCGTGGTTCAGAATCCAATTTTGTTGTGATTGAGAAAGAACTATTAGCATGCTGGTGGGCTATAAGGAAGTTCAATCCATACATCTGGGGTAAGCATTTCCAGTTAAGAACCGATCACAGTCCTTTAGTTTCTATTCTTTCTGGTGTTAGAGTGAAAGAACATTCCCCAAGGATAGCCAGACTGTCAACTAAATTACTCCAGTATGACTTTGATGTGACATATATTCCTGGGAGCAAGAACACCAGAGCCGATTATTTATCAAGAAATCCTATTGTTACTGATGGTGAGGGTGAGTGTGAGGAGGACTATGATGAGGAAGATTGTTTTGTTGCTTCGATTGGTATGGATGATATGTTTTCCATAAGTGAAGCTGAATGGAGGGAACACCTTTCCAAGGATATCCTTCTTAATGAAGTCATCAGCTATGTGAAGGGGGTTTGTCCGAGAGAGAAAAATGTTCATTTTTCTTTGCAAACTTTGTTAAGGTTTCTAATGAACTCTCTATTGAAGGAGGGTTGCTAATGCGTGGTGATAGATTAATCCCTCCCAATGAACTCAGGAACAGAATTGTCAAGGGAGCGCACGAGGGACATCTTGGCAAGACTTTAACTAAGAGGAGGGTCAGGGAACACTTCTGGTGGCCACAGATGGATCAGGATATTGATGGAATTGTTGAGGAGTGTGTGATTTGTTCTAGCGCTGAAAAGAGTTTGAAGGTACGTTCTCCCCCTTCGCAAGCTATTGCCTTTCCAGACAGACCCTGGGAGAAAATTGGTATTGATTTTGTTGGGCCTTTTTATTTACTTCCTTCCTCTTCTAGATTTGCCATAGTCGCCGTTGACTATTATTCCAAATGGCCGGAGGTGCGTTTTGTTGGTGAGCCCAATTCTAAAAATGTCATTGACTTTTAAAAAGATCTTTTCTTACGGGAGGGTTTCCCTTCCACTATTGTCAGCGATAACGGTGTCCAGTTTGTTCGTCAAGAGTTTAACTCTTTTTTGTGCCAAAGTGGGATCAATCATTTGAAGAGCGCCCTCTATCATCCTCAAACAAACGGCCTGGTGGAGTGCTTGAACAGAGTCTTAAATAACTGTATTCATTGGCTATTTCTCAACGTTCCCAATGCAGTCAGGTCCATGTTGTGGTTCTATCGTACCACTCCCCATTCCTCTACCAAGTTATCTCCGTATGAATTGTTGCGTGGAAGAAAACCTTGTTCTAAGGTTTGTCCTGGGTGGATGTCACGTTGGGTGAAGTTGAATTCCTTGTGTAATGTGGATGAGATTGTTAGGCATAATGTTACGAATGCTCAGTCCAAACAGAAACTTCATTTTGACTCTAGGAGAAAAGTTGTGGCTCAACAGTTTTCTGTTGGAGATAGAATATGTATTAAGTTGCCTGTACATACCACCAAAGGGAGTGAGAAATTCTCTGAACCTCTCGTTATTGATAAAGTTTGTGGTAATGCTGTGATTGTGAACATGAAGAATTGGTGGGATGTGGCCAGAGTTGTCAAAGCAAATGTTTGTGTCAAAAGGATTACCCAGTCACCTGCAAGCTCCACTACAGGTGGATGCATTTCTTCGTCTTCAGATACTGTGTGCTCAAAAGACTCTTCTCCTTCCTACTCACCTCATATCGAGGGTGTTCGAAGGAGTGGCCGTCTTCGTTCCATTCCTGTTAGGTTTAGTTAGTTTATTATTCTTTTATTCTGGTTTTTTTCTTTTCCCTTTTATTCCTTCTAACCTGTATGTTTTATTCCTTTTTAAATTGTTTGATATTGAGGAAGAGAGGATAATGTAGTGTTTTGTTCTAGTCTTTCTGGAACCCTTCTAAAGTGTTCCATTCACATGTTCTATTTAGAATGCCCTTGAGATGTAACTGTCATTTTATGCTGTACTCTACAAGCTGAGATGCTGCGGAGCACCTGTTGTCATTAAAGGCTTTCAAATCATATTCTGTTTACGAGCGTATCACTACAGTTACCCCCCACCTTTTGCCTGACATCTGATGCAACCTGACTTGATGGCCCCTGGGTCCCTGCCAATCAGGTTCGAAAAGCCTATGTTTTTTCCCAAGATTGTACCTTTGTACCCACAATTCACTAATCTTTTGCCACAGGTAAACCCCTTGTAAAAGGTACCAAGGGCACTGTGACCAGGGAAGGATTCTAAGGACTGCAGCACCTATTGATCCCCCCTTAGAGGCCCTGCACCTTAACAACCACACACTGCTACTGCAGGCTGCTTGTTTTGGTGCAGAGAAAAGTAAAGAGTCTATATGGCACGCATCCCTGTGTGCTATACCTACAACCCACTGCCTGAGGCCTAGGTAAGTCAACCCTCTAGCAGGATGCACTAGCCCTCAGGTGAGGGCACAGCGGCATGAGCCTTGTGCCCCTTCAGTGTCTATGTCCATTCTTATACACTGTAAGTGCAATAAAGTCATAAAGAGTATAGGGTCTGGGAGTTGGTCAATACGAACTCCAGAGCTCCATAATGGCTTTACTAAAAACTGGGAAGTTTGGTAGCAAACCTCTCCGCACCTTAAACCCACGCTGATACCAGTGTGGGATTTAATGTAAACTGCACTCAGAGGGCGTCTTAGTGATGCCCCCTGAAAATCGAATAGCCCTGGTGTGGTTCCTGAATGGCTGCACACCATTTTCTATCACCAGACAGGTTTCTGGACCTTTGGGTAGAGCACGTCTGTTCTCTGGATCCAGAAACAGAGCCCACCCTGGGCAGAGGTGTCAAGCCTGTCGCCTTTGGAAGCTGTCCCTGCCTTTTGCTGCCCCCAGCAACTGGCTACCACTGGTTCTGGCCACCACTTTGGGCAGGAGAATTGGTGGGAAAACCAAGCTAGGAAGAGAGGTGTGCCTACCTTTGCCAACTCCACCCCTCAGGTGGTGGAGGCGAGGTGAAACACACATCTCAGTCCCCTCCATTTTGAAAATGGGGGGAATCAAGCCAATTAGGAAGAGGCTCATGCTCCCTCCCACTGGAGAGTGGCATAGTAGGGGGTGTACCCACCTCAATGAAGGGACCTGCACACCCCTTTAACGCCCCTAAATCTAGTATTCAGGGGTTCAGGGGCAACCATGAACCTTGCCTCCTCAGATTAGAGGATGAAAGAAGGACTGAAGAGCCGAGCTGACCCAGGAAGAAGAGGGCACCTACTACTTTGGCCCCAGTCCTACCGGCCTGTCCCAAAACCAACCTGCCTACAGAGAAGAATCAAGCGTGTCTAGTAGCCAGCAGCCCCCCAAAGCCCCCAGGACCTGGCCTGCACTTAACCTTACAGACTCTGTCTCTTCTGTTCACCGGATTTGCTCAAGCAAAGACTTCTAGACCAGAATCTGGATTCAGGGGGCTCCGCGATCCTGCACTCGCGCCCATGGCCCGAGTTCGAGTGGTCCAACACCACGAGGGGGTCTCCCTATTAATCCTGACCTGGGATATGGTGATCTCCGTCCTCCCTCAGTACTCAAGACGTCGCCTGCAGCCTCAACGTAAAGGTAAGAAAACCGGACGTCACGGGGCAACCCTGCACCCGACGCCCACAGCCTTGGGTGGCCCAACCGACGGTGTCCAGGTAACCCCCGAGATCCCAACTTACCTCTCCTGCATGAGTCTGCAGCAACTTCACAGAACCAAAGGTCTCCATTGAAAAGCACAGGTTCCCCGACGTCTGTTTTGCACCCTGCACCCTGCCACCTCAGTGCAGCTGGTGGTGCAGCTCCTGTACTGGTCTTTGGCCCCTGCAGTGCTGACCTTAACCTCAGGATCTTTGCTCCCACACTCGACTGGCCTGCTCATAAGCAGTCCCTAGCCGAAGACCCTCCTTAGCCCCATTGGCTATTATTGGGCACTCTTCACCCGACTGCCCCAGTGCCGCTGATGGTGCAACTCGATTGCCCATCTAGATCTTGGGGAACCTTGGTCCTAACCCCCAAAACTCCCACTCTTAAGTTGTGCATTTACCGAAAAAAACGCTAACACTTTTTATCCCATAGGAACCCATGTTAAGAGATTTTTGGGCCTAGAACTAAATTGCAAAGTATAAAAAGTCATACTTACCTTGTATTGTGAGATCCTAAGGTGTAGTATCTAGGGATAGAAATTAAATATACTTTTTTTTTTTTAATACTTACCCAATTGGTCTAGAATCTGTCTCTGAGTGTCTGACATCAGTCTTGATTGAGTGAATACAATAAAGGCTTAACAGACCTTGTGCATAAGCCGAACTGTTCGCCCACTCTATCACAAAGAGAGCTGTTAGTACTTACCTAACCTAGCCTCTGCTATACCTCTGGGGACTCCCTGGACTCTGTGCACACTATACCTCACTTTGGTATAGGATAGAAGAGCCAGCTTCCTTCAATAGTCCACTCTCCTTTTAGAGACTCCACACTTTTTCATCCCACTTATGTGTGGCCTGTGTTCTTACATATTTTACATATGAGGTTTTGGATGTAGTATTGGCGCACCCTCTGTAGCGTCATACCTTGCACCGCTTGTGTTCAGGCACAGGATGGCATACAGCTAATAAGGAGGAGTGCGAATGGAGCTATCGTCCAGCCCTCGTAACTGACACTTGGCAAGTAGGTGTAACGAGGAAAGAGGTGACAGCTAGCACTGCGAGAGGACGACAAACTCACAGACATGAAAGGCAGACACTTTTAAAATCAGCCCATCACAGCTTGCTTTAAACTCCAGGACTACGGAGCAGGGCACTGCCTTGAGCCAGTGGAGAGAGGTGAGAGCTGCAAATCTGAAAGGGGGTAAACTGAGAGACTTGTGAACTGTTTTTAAAGAGCAAGAACTTTATCGTTCTGCCTCTAAGTGCACAACAGAGACATTTGCAGTACTCTGGGATACCTTTCGTCTACCACTACGCCAGTTTTGCTTTAAAAAGAGAAACAATGATGAGTATTCACTCCATGCTTAAAAGAATCGACAGACTATTAGCACATCAAAACAATAAAACAAAGAGGCGGCATAATGTTTTCAGATTGACAAAGGCATTTTCTTGCCGAAACGCGTTTCTAAGGGACCAGTTTTTAAATAAAAGTTACTGCTTAACCCTCTGTAGTGTGCAAGGACTCTTTTGCAAATAAAGGAGGTTTCTGGTGTGTGTGTGTGTGTGTGTGTATATATATATATATATATATATATATATATATATATATATATATATATACATATATATATATATATATATATAATATTTGCGACAGTCACAATGGACACAAGAACAAGCACAAGAGGGACTCGTTTCAGCAGCCTTTTTCGACCTGCAATGCACCATGTTGGTTCGCATTTTAAAGCCATTATATATATAGCAGCGATTAAGGCGACTGGGATCGCCGAAACGCGTTTGGTTTGAGCACGGCAATGCACTTATGAAAATGAAAAAATAAAACTTCAGCGGCTGCTGAATAGAAGAAAGAGTCCGTCTCTCTTGTGTTTTTTGGGTGCATACAAACTGCGCTGAGGGTGGAAACTGGATATATATATATATATATATATATATATATATATATATATATATATATATATATCCTACTGGCGGTCGCCAGTAGGTAGTTATAGTTAGGACCTAGTTTCCATAGGAAACTCGTTTTTTGTTTTCGCAATAACTTTGGAGCCGGTTGAAGAATCTTCGTGAAATTTTCAAAACTATATTCAAAACTATAATGCAAATTTGGGGGTCGGTTATGGAGCCCCGGGGACCACCACCACCTCTAGGCTCTGCATTGGTTGGGAGGGGGCAGCGCGGCCCCTCCCTCATGGAGCCAGATATGGCCCTGGGGACCGCACCCCCCAGGGATGGCTCCTGCCGTGCCCCGGGGTGCCCACCCCCTGGACACTGCTGATTGCTATGGCAGGGCGGGAGCCGTCATAGCAAACACTGGTTTGGATTTTGGACCTGCTCTTTCTTCCAAAATCCAAACCAGATTTCTTTTCCACGCTGGGAGCTGCATGTTAGCAGCTCCCCATGTGAAACACTATTGACTTTCAACTAAATAGTAGTGTAGAATATATGGCGTGATGAGTTTTCTGGGATATTGACAGACCTCCTTGCTCGGTTTCAATTTTCAGATATCTATGATGGTTCCACAGAACGCAGGCTGATATTGCCTGGTTTTTACCAATATTTACATACTAAGGAAGACAGTGACCATTTGGACAGTTGAAAGACTTATTAAGTGGTAAGAGAGTCTAATCAACTAGTTGAATTTTGTGATTGCCTTAGAATCAATTATTTAAAACGATATACAAATATAAATGACTTGGACCATTTCTTAATTTTTTATAGAGAATTATATGACTAATGTCCTTGATATGAGCCTGATTATATGATGCCAAGAGGGAGAACATATTCTAGGGTGAGTTGTTGTTTATTTTATGTGAGATATAGGTATTCAACACTTGGGTTTTGTAATATACAACCAAATCTCACCTCCTTAGCCATCTCATTATTTACACTTAATGATCTGATTATAATTGATAACTTTGGATTGATTTCCTTATCTGGTCGTTTGTGACTCTCTTCTCTTTTATCACGGTGTATCTCTTATATTGGCACGTTTTGGGCGTTCACCTATAATCTAGTCAAGTCAAGTCAAGAGATTTATATAGCGCGCTACATACCCATAGGGTCTCAAGGCGCTAGAGGAAGGGTGGGGAATTACTTGTCGAATATCCAAGTTTTAAGTTGCTTTCTGAATGCTATGTGGTTCTGAGTAAGGCGAAGGTGAGTGGGAAGTGAGTTCCAGGTTTTAGCTGCCAGGTAGGAGAAGGATCTACCTCCCATGGTGGTTTTGTTGATGCGTGGTACAGTGGCAAGGGCTTGGTTGGAGGATCGCAGCTGACGGGAGGGGGTGTAGAAGGACAATCGTGTGTTGAGGCATTCGGGTCCAAGTTCGTAAAGTGCTTTGTGTGCGTGGGTTAGGAGGCGGAAAGTAATCCTCTTATTTACGGGGAGCCAGTGGAGGTTTTTCAGGTGACCAGAGATGTGTTCTTTACGCAGGATGTCTAGTATGAGCCTGGCTGAAGCGTTCTGGATGCGTTGGAGTTTTTTCTGGAGTTTTGCGGTGGTACCAGCGTATAGCGTGTTTCCGTAATCCAGGCGGCTCGTGACCAGTGCGTGGGTGACCGTTTTTCTAGTTTCGGTGGGGATCCAGCGAAATGTTTTTTTGAGCCTGCGAAGAATGTTGAAGCAAGATGATGAAACGGCGTTGACTTGTCTGGTCATCGAGAGTGAGGAGTCCAGGATGACGCCCAGGTTCCGTGCGTGGTCCGTCGGGATGGGTGCTTTTCCAAGGGCTTCTGGCCACCAAGAGTCATCCCAGGCGGAAGGGGAGGTGCCTAAGATGAGGACTTCTGTTTTGTCTGAGTTCAGTTTCAGACGGCTGTTCTTCATCCACTCGGCTACTTCTTTCATTCCTTCGTGTAAGTTGGTTTTGGCGGTGTTAGGATCTTTGGTGAGTGATAGGATCAGTTGAGTGTCATCCGCGTAGGAGATGATGTTGAGATTGTGTTGGCGAGCGATGGCCGCAAGGGGGCTCATGTATACGTTGAAGAGGGTGGGGCTGAGTGACGATCCTTGTGGTACGCCGCAGATGACTGCAGAGGCCTCTGACTTGAATGGTGGGAGGCGGACTCTCTGTGTTCTTCCGGTGAGGAACGAGGTGATCCATTCCAGTGCTTTTCCTTGGATTCCTACGTCTCTGAGGCGCTGTAGAAGGGTGCTATGACAGACTGTGTCGAAGGCAGCGGAGAGGTCGAGGAGGATGAGGGCGACTGTGTCTCCATTGTCCAGTAGAGTTCGAATGTCGTCTGTTGCTGCGATGAGGGCGGTTTCAGTGCTGTGTTTGGCTCGGAAGCCGGACTGTGAGGAGTCGAGGGATTTGTTGGCTTCGAGGAAGGCGGCGAGCTGGTTGTTGACAGCTTTCTCAATGACTTTGGCCGGGAATGGAAGAAGCGAGATGGGGCGGTAGTTTTTGAGTTCGGTGGGGTCAGCTGTGGGTTTTTTCAGAAGGGCGCTGAGTTCTGCGTGTTTCCAGCTTTCCGGGAAGGTGGCGGAGTTGAGGGAGCAGTTGATGACATCTCGGAGGTGTGGTGCTATGATGGAGTCTGCTTTGTTGAAGATGTGGTGAGGGCATGGGTCCGTTGGGGATCCTGAGTGGATGGAGTTCATCAGGCGGATGGTGTCCTCAGTGGAGATTGGGTTCCAGTCGTTAAGGATGTTCAAGGGGGGTGAAGGTCCTGCAGAAGGTTGGGTGGGTTGGTCTTCGGGTCGGTTGTCGAAGCTGTTGTGGATGTCTGCGATTTTGTTGTGGAAGAAGGATGCTAGGGAGTCGCAGAGGGCTTGGGAGGGGGTGATGTCGTTGGAGTTGGCTGATGGGTTGGTAAATTCTTTGACGATGTTGAATAATTCCTTGCTGTTGTGGGCGTTGTTATCTAGACGGTCTTTGAATGCGGCTTTCTTGGCAGACTGGATTAGTTGGTGGTGTATGCGGGTGGCGTTTTTGAAGGCGTCCCTGGTGCTGGTGTTTGGGTCTTTTTTCCAGGCCTTCTCGAGGGAGCGACAGTGTTTCTTCGATTTCTTAAGGTCATCGTTGAACCAGGAGGCGTTTTTGCTGCCTAGTTTGCTTTGGCGTTTTTTCAACGGTGCTAGGATGTCGGCGCTGTTGGATAGCCATTGGGTGAGGTTAATGGCTGCTTGGTCGGGGTTTGAGGAGTGGGCGGGGGAGTTTTGAAGAAGCGATGAAGAGATCTGGTTGATGGTGATTTTGTTCCAGTTTCTTCGTAGAGTAGGTTGAGGATGGTTGTGAGTTGTGGTCTTATTGTAGATAAAGTGTACGCAGCTGTGGTCCGTCCAATGGAGAGTTGTGGTGTGACTGAAGGACACATGTTTGCTGGAGGTGAAGATAGGGTCGAGTGTGTGACCTGCGATGTGGGTGGGCGTAGAGACAAGTTGTTTGAGTCCGAGGTTGGCGAGATTGTCCAGAAGGGTGGTGGCGCTGCTGTCATTGCTCTTTTCCAGGTGATAATTGAGGTCTCCCAATAGAATGTAGTCCTTGGAGGGGAGGGCGTGTGGGGTGATAAAGTCAGTGATGTCGTCACTGAATTGTGCACGGGGTCCTGGAGGTCGGTAGAGGAGGGTGCCTCTGAGTGTGGTCTTGGGGTCGGTGTGGATCTGGAAGTGGAGGTGTTCGGCGCTGGCAAGGTTGACGTCTGAACTGGTTGAGATGTGGATGGAGTTCTTATGGACGATAGCGATGCCTCCTCCTGTTTGCTTGATGCGGTCCTTGCGGATGATCTTGTATCCTTCCGGGATGGCAATGGTGATGTCTGGGGCTGAAGAGGCATTCATCCACGTTTCTGTTAGGAAGGCGACGTCCGGTGAGATGGTGTCTAGTAGATTCCAGAGGTCGATGGCGTGCCTGTGGACCGAGCGGGTGTTGAGCAGGATGCATTGTAGGTGGTTGGTGTCAGATATCTGGTAGGTGTTAGTGGATGAGGAGTTGTTCTTGGTGCCGTCGAACTTGCAGGAGTAGCATGTGAAGGGTCCATGGGTGTGTCCAGGAGCGGCTTGGGCGCAGTTGGAGAGTCGGCCGGGGTTAAGGGCTAGGAGGGTGGCGGCGTCGTATGTGATGCGGGAGGGCTGGGCATTGCGTGGACCAGGGGGTCTGGCGCTGGGCGCGGTCCAGGCGCGGACGGGCGTAGACGGGCTTACCTTTGGCGCACCTTCGGCGCGGCCGTAGCGCGTGGACGCTGCGCGTTGGGACATCTGGCATTTAATGGATAGTGGAGGGGGCGGAGCGTGGGAGGGTCAGCAGCTGGGAGGCGGTAGCGGGGAGGAGGGGCGTGCCTGGGAACAACAACAACAGAATACAAAATGGAGGTCAAAGGGGAGGCGAGGCAGGGGCATCAAATCGCGTGAGTCACCGAGAGTGAAATCGATATAATTGCAGGTGCTGGCAGAAGTAAGCATACACAGACAATTACAAAGCAGGGCGGGCGGCGCTACAATTACATGCGCTATGAGAGCCGGTCAATTACAATGCGGAGCCAACGTTATATTGAGCAGCTTCTAAAATAACACTACGCTAATGTAACTAAGCGCAGGCGATACCGTGGTGTCCAGTTAGGGGTGCGATGATCACCAGGCAGGCAGCAGCAGTAATGGGAGAGGAGCGAGGAGGGAGCAACCGGTCAGGAACGAGTCCGGGCGGTCACAAGGGTTGAGAGGAGGTGGCGAGCTCTATGAACGTGGGTGGGAGGGTCAGCAGCTGGGAGGCGGTAGCGGGGAGGAGGGGCGTGCCTGGGAACAACAACAACAGAATACAAAATGGAGGTCAAAGGGGAGGCGAGGCAGGGGCAGCAAATCGCCTGAGTCACCGAGAGTGAAATCGATATAATTGCAGTTGCTGGCAGAAGTAAGCATACACAGACAATTACAAAGCAGGGCGGGCGGCGCTACAATTACATGCGCTATGAGAGCCGGTCAATTACAATGCGGAGCCAACGTTATATTGAGCAGCTTCTAAAATAACACTACGCTAATGTAACTAAGCGCAGGCGATACCGTGGTGTCCAGTTAGGGGTGCGATGATCACCAGGCAGGCAGCAGCAGTAATGGGAGAGGAGCGAGGAGGGAGCAACCGGTCAGGAACGAGTCCGGGCGGTCACAAGGGTTGAGAAGAGGTGGCGAGCTCTATGAACGTGGGTGGGAGGGTCAGCAGCTGGGAGGCGGTAGCGGGGAGGAGGGGCGTGCCTGGGAACAACAACAACAGAATACAAAATGGAGGTCAAAGGGGAGGCGAGGCAGGGGCAGCAAATCGCCTGAGTCACCGAGAGTGAAATCGATATAATTGCAGTTGCTGGCAGAAGTAAGCATACACAGACAATTACAAAGCAGGGTGGGCGGCTCTACAATTACATGCGCTATGAGAGCCGGTCAATTACAATGCGGAGCCAACGTTATATTGAGCAGCTTCTAAAATAACACTACGCTAATGTAACTAAGCGCAGGCGATACCGTGGTGTCCAGTTAGGGGTGTGATTTTTTGGTGGAGGTATTGTGCGTTGTGACTTGGCTCCCCACTGTATGGGGATTATAATTGGGTATAAATTTATTGTTACAGCCCTGAAGAAGTCATTGGGTAATGTCCCTTGACGAAACACGTGTTGGCGTTGTGGCTGTTGTGTTCTGCATCAAGACTGTACTGCTGTACCCACAAGTCTTCATGAACATCTATGGACTGTGAAAATAAAAATAAGGACTTTTCATACTTTGGATGAACAGATATGGACACTGATTTTTTTAACAGATATTATCTGTAATATTCACAGATATATGTACTTTTGTGCTCAGGGAATCCTACATGTTTGTAACATTATTGTGTGGTCTGGTCTAAATCTGCTTGGGAGTTCAGTACCATCCCTGGAACGATTTAAATAGAAATAATGTAATTCTAAATTCTATGTCAGGACCAGAGGCTTCAGATTATGCTTTTCTCTCTTCGCTGTTTATTCTAACAAAACACATAGCAGCCAGAAAAGCATTAAATGTGAAAAGTTTCTTACATATCCCAACACCAGGTTATTAAGAACAATATCAGAAGCAAAAACCACATTAGAAAACTACATATTCCATCAGTCCATGACATTAGTCCTTCTATAGTGTCCACAATCCTAAGGTAGGGCATCCATCTTGTGTTCCCTTCCTCTTTCTTCGCTGCTTCGCAGCCAGTTAAGTGCTTTTCCTTAATGCTCTCACTTGTTCTGTTATTGTGGGGGTGTTTGAGGTTTTTTGGCATTTGTTTTCAGTATTGTGGTTACTTGGGGCTCTTTGCGGTACATTGTGGTCATTTATGGCGTAATTTCTTTGCCTTTCAGAGCCCTAATTGTCGCGGGGACGTTTCGTCCCTGACTCGACTGTCCCCAGTGTTGCAGCGGTGTGTCCTTACCGCTAGAGGGAGCCGTCGCGTCTCATTCTCCTCAGCGCGGTTTTTCCTTTGGTGTCGGGAGCCGCGCAGAGGAGAGGAGCCGCGCCGGAGCTTTTGCCTGCCGCCTCACCGTGACGCCCTTACAGGGTCGTATTGCCCCTTGTTTTGTACCACGTCCCAACGGGGTCTGTATTAGCTGATTTTTACTGAGTTGTACGCCTACGGACTGTATCTGTGCCAGCACCTTCAGCGGGGTCTACCGCTTTTCAGCATTACTTTCTAGCCTAAAGCACGCAGGGGGGCGGCATAGACCCGGTCTTGTAGAAGAGGGTCAGCGCGCTGCGAGGGGGTGCTGCCTCAATATTCTGGTGCACCAGTACATAAAAGCCTTGCTAGCCTTAGGTTAGCCCATAGCTCTGGTCCTTGGTGCCATTATGTCGAGGAGGAGGAGACACACCAGTATTTGGGGGACGAGGAATTCTATGCGGCGGTAGATCAGTCTATCTACAGGTGTGTCCAAGAGATAGTGGGGCATGTGGAGGATAGACTCTCGGCCCGCATAGTGGAAGAGTGCGCGAAGTTGGCACCAGCGCTACTAGGATCCCCTGCTGTTAGCCCAACTCCCTTGGAGGGGACTCCGCCCGCGCCTAAAAAGGTTTGTAGGGACGGGGGCTCTGGGGGTGCGCGGGGTGTAGACAAGGACGCCTTTTAACACCTAAGAAATGCATTTTTGGCCAAGGCAACCGAACCTGCCCCTGCGCCGCTCCCGGCCCGGGACCTTCGGTGCAGACCGGGACAGCCCCTTCCTCCCCGGGAGGGTTCTCCCCTGCGGACACTGACGACGACGAGAACTCTGTGTGGTCGTGGCACCCGTCCGGCTCCGCGGCTGAGTGGCCCCAGGATGCTTCAGGCATGTTCGACCCGGACGAAATTATTCACCCGAGGTCAGCTGTTTGGGCGCCGGGAGACAAAGTGGCGAAGTTCTTGACGGGGTGCCTCCGCAAGCCTTTAGAGAAAGAGGCGCGTAGCTGCCTGAGGGGAGAATGTCCGCTCCCTTGAGCACTACCCCCTCCCTCTCCTTCTTCCCCCCTTGGGGCTTGCTAATTACAAATTTAATTCATATATTGTCACCGGCAATCAAGCAGTGGTTGGTAATAAATCACATATACCAATCGAAAACTTGCCTTTCTAATTTTGCTTTACTGGTTGTTTTATTTTGTTTCCAGTGTATGTTATTCACAATACACTCTCTTTACGGGGACCCCTTTACATATGTACCACATAGCGCCCAGGTCCCCGTGACTGCATGGGTTCAACCCCCTCTTCTGTAACGCGTGGTTCAATAAAGAGCTGGTGGATGCCAAAGCAGCGTGCAAACGTATTGAACGCAGCTGGCGTAAAAACTATGACTTAAAGTGCAAACAGCAATACTAGGATAGTCTGAAAAAATATCACAGACTTATAAAAGCAGTGAAAGGTGCATTCTTGAAGGAGAGGATAGAATCCGCGGATAATCCTTCTAAGGAGCTGTTTTCTATCTACAAAGAACATACGGCCCCAACCAGGATAACAGCCCAAGACATCTTTTCCGAAGAGATCTGCGAATCAATTGCGGACCACTTCGTGAATAAAGTGGAGATAATACACGCCTCCTTTCCGGCTGAGAATGTGCGGCTCACAGACCAAACCAACATAAGTACGATACCTGTTAAAGGAAAGTATTTAAAGTGCTTTACAGTACCCCCCAGACAGGAAATGCTGAGACTTACAAATAGTATCCAGTCAGGGTCTCCGAGTGATGCTGCTCCACCTAAATGTTTTACGAACCAGCTAGAGGTGGTAATTGATCACATTAGCAACATGACCGCTCTTTCATTCAAGGAATGTCACGTGTTGGATGACTGGAAGAGGGCTCAGGTGATCCCCCTGAAAAAGAAAGCTAACCTCCCTATTACTCAGCTTGCGAATCTCCGCCCTATTTCTCTTCTTCCGTTCTGTATGAAAACAGTGGAAAAAGTCGCCAACATTCAGCTCATGGAATTTGTGGAAGAGGGTCAACATCTACACCCGTCTCAGTCTGGGTTCAGGGCTAGTTATTCAACCGAGACAGCCCTTCTCTTTTCCACCGAGAGGCTTAGACAAATAGTAGACGAGGGTCAGACAGCAGCATTGGTACTATTAGACCTGAGTGCGGCGTTTGACACTGTATCTCATGCCAGGCTGCTGACCCGTCTTACAGAAATGGGAGTGGTAGGACCGACCCATGATTGGCTGCGATCCTTCTTAAAAGATAGAACTTTTCAAGTTCACTGTCCTCCGTTTAAATCCTCCCCCAGATGGTTAAAACATGGTGTTCCACAGGGCTCAAGCCTGAGCCTGACACTATTTAACATATATATGGAACCCCTGGCTAGAATCGTGGCACCGTATAGAGTGGACATTGTAACGTATGCTGATGATACGCAACTGATGATCACCCTAGCCCAAGGCCAGAATGAGGCAGCAGCAAACTTTGCTGCATGTCTTAAGGAGGTATCTGTGTGGATGAATGACCACTGTCTACGCCTCAATGGCAATAAAACGGAGTTACTGGTGATTGGCAGAGCTCCTACAATCTGGTCATCAGCCTGGTGACCATCTGAGTTAGGGCCTACTCCTACCCCCTCAGAGACAGTTAAGAACCTAGGTGTCCTTTTGGATTCCAGCCTATCCTATGGAAAGCACATTGGAAGGCTAGTAGGTAAATGCTATGGAGTACTTAAGACCATACGTAAAATACTACATTACTTACCTATTGACACCAGGAAATCTTTAATACATGCATTGGTCACCCCCCACCTAGATTACGGAAACTCCTTGTTTATAGGACTGAGTAAGAAAGGGTTACAGCAGTTGCAGCGTGTACAAAACTCAGCTGCCAGATTGGTCCTGAAGCTATCTAAAAGAGCCTCAGGGAAACAAGCTCTTAAGACTCTCCACTGGTTGCCCATGCAGGAACGTATTCTGTTTAAAGCACACAGTGTAGCCCAGGGGAAAGGGCCTAGTTACCTTCAAAAGCTCATAACGATCCATCGTCCTAGTCGTAACTTGAGATCATCAGGGAGCATGCTGTTTCAGGTCCCTCGCATCTTTAAAGCGCGAATGGGAGGCCGCTCGTTCAGGTACTTAGCTTGCAAAAAATGAAACGAGCTCCCGTTGGAACTCCGTATGGAACCGTCGGAGGCAGATTCCGACTTAAATTGAAAACTTACCTATTTCCTCGAACCCAGGGCACTTACTAGTTTCCTCTTCTCCCTCTGTGTTGCTAAGAACAGAAGGTCTTGCTGGCTGGATGGACTGCTTCATAGCCCGGGGACACACTGTTATAGTGTAACCATGCGCTCTACAAATGGTTTTATTATTATTATTATTATTGCTATGTCTTCCAGTAAACCATCACTTCCCTAATGTGGATGCTGACATTATGCCACCAATGAATTTTTTAATATATATTAGTGTCAGATTTGAGCTGTTTGTGGGCACATAACCAGTTCTGTACCATCACTTGAATGAAAGGGTTTGACGTCAGGGAAGCATGGATCTGTGTTTATAGAGCAGTTGCAAGCTGGGCTGATTATGGAAATTTTCTGTTCAGTGGTAACCCACAAAGGGGTGGGTCTGTTCTGTGAGGGCTGGTCTCATGAGGGCAAGTTGCAGCAGGTGCAAGGATGTGTGACCGAGTTCTCCTGATGGTTGACCAAGGCCTCTGAATTTCCTGTGGACTCTCAGTTTTGAAGCATTAGTATCGCTCTCATCGTGTCCCACATGAATATCTTGATGTCTCTGTTTTATTCATCTCAAGAGTGATGTGCCAGAAGAGGTAACAGACCCAGGATGTAACCCTACCCTTTTTACTGCTTGTGCCCTACCCCAATCAATCAATCAATCATAGCATTTGTATAGCGCACTACTCACTCGGAAGTGTCTCAAGGCGCTTGGGGGAATGGGTCAGCTATTGCTCGAACAGCCAGGTCTTGAGTTGTCTCCTGAAGGCGAGATGGTCCTGGGTCAGCCGAAGGTGGGTGGGGAGGGAGTTCCATGTCTTGGCCGCCAGGTAGGAGAAGGATCTTCCTCCGGCGGTGGCTCTTCGGATGCGTGGTACGGCGGCGAGGGCGAGGCTTGTCGAACGTAGCTGGCGAGTGGGCGTGTAGAAGGTCAGGCGGTCGTTGAGGTACTTGGGGCCCAGGTCGTGGAGGGACTTGTGTACGTGGGTGAGGAGTCTGAACGTGATTCTCTTGCTGACGGGGAGCCAGTGCAGGTCCCTCAGGTGGCCGGAGATGTGGCTGCGTCGGGGATGTCCAGGATGAGTCGGGCGGAGGCGTTCTGGATGCGTTGGAGTCTTTTCCGTAGCTTGGCTGTGGTTCCGGTGTAGAGGGTGTTTCCGTAGTCCAGTCGGCTTGTGACAAGTGCCTCGGTGACCGTCTTCCTGGTTTTGGTCAGGATCCATCGGAAGATCTTGCGGAGCATGCGTAGGGTATTGAAGCATGATGAGGAGACAGCATTGGCTTGTCTGCTCATCGAGAGGGAGGAGTCCAGGATGAAGCCCAGGTTTCGTGCGTGGTCTGTTGGCTTGGGAGTGATGCCCAGGGCGGGGGGCCACCAGGAGTCGTCCCAGGCGGAGGGCGATGGTCCCAGGATGAAGACATCCGTCTTGTCTGAGTTCAGTTTCAGGCGGCTGTTCTTCATCCACTCGGCGACGTCTTTCATCCCTTCGTGTAGGCTTGTTCTGGCGGTGGCGGGGTCTCTGGTGAGGGAGAGGATCAGTTGGGTGTCGTCGGCGTAGGAGATGATGTTGAGGTTGTGTTGGCGTGCTATGGCTGCAAGGGGTCTCATGTAGACGTTGAAGAGGGTGGGGCTGAGTGATGATCCTTGCGGTACGCCACAGATGACTTCGGTGGCCTCGGATCAAAACGAGGGGAGGCGGACTCTCTGTGTTCTTCCGGCGAGGAACGAGATGATCCATTCCAGTGCCTTCTCTTGGACACCTGTGTTGCTGAGGCGTTGGACTACGGTGCGGTGGCAGACAGTGTGGAACGCTGCGGAGAGGTCCAGGAGGATGAGGGCCGCTGTTTCCCCGTTGTCGAACAGGGTTCTGATGTCGTCGGTGGCTGCGATAAGGGCGGTCTCGGTGCTGTGGTTGGCTCGGAAACCGGACTGCGAGGGGTCGAGGGATCCGTTCGTCTCGAGGAAGGCGGCAAGCTGTCTGTTGACGGTCTTCTCGATGACTTTGGCAGGAAAAGGGAGGAGCGAGATGGGGCGGAAGTTCTTAAGGTCGGTGGGGTCCGCTGTTGGTTTCTTCAGTAGGGCGCTGAGCTCGGCATGCTTCCAGCTCTCCGGGAAGGTGGTGGTGTTGAAGGAGATGTTGATGATGTCCCAGAGTTGGGGTGCGATGATGGAGTCGGCCTTGTTGAAGACGTGGTGGGGACAGGGGTCGGTTGGAGATCCGGAGTGGATGGTGTTCATCGTGCGGGCTGTGTCTTCGGTGGTCACCGTGGTCCATGTGCGGAGGGTGGCGGTGGGAGGCGTTGGTTTGACGATTGGGTGCGTGGATGGTGCGCCGAAGCTGTTGTGGATGTTGGCGATCTTGCGGTGGAAGAACGAGGCGAGAGAGTCACAGAGGTCTTGTGAAGGAGTGATGTTGTTGTTGCCGGTGCTGGGGTTGGAGAACTCCTTGACGATGCTGAAGAGTTCCTTGCTGTCGTGGGCGTTGTTGTCCAGTCGTTCCTTCAGTCATTTCTTCTTGGTGGTGCGGATGAGCTGGTGGTGCTTGCGGGTGGCTTGTTTGAGAGTGGTCATGTTGTCTGTGGTCTGGTCGAGGAGCCAGGCTTTCTCAAGGGTGCAGCAGTTCTTCTTGGAGTCCTTGAGTTCGTCGGTGAACCAGGTGGCTTTCTTGCTTCTGGGTCTGCTGGGAGGGTTCTTCAGTGGCGCGAGGTCGTCTGCGCAGGCGGTCAGCCACTGTGTAAAGTTGCGGGCTGCTTCGTTGGGGTCCGTTGTGCTGGCGGGCGGGTTCTGGCTGAGGGAGGTGGTGAGCTGCACGGCGGTGATCTTGCTCCAGCTCCTGTAAGGAACCTGTTGCGGGTGGTGGTGGGTCGTTGTTCTTCTGAAGCTGAAGTGGACGCAGCTGTGGTCGGTCCAGTGAAGTCCGGTGGAGTGGCTGAAGTGATGTGCTTGCTGGATGAGAAGACAGGATCAAGCGTGTGGCCGGCGTAGTGGGTGGGGGTGTTGACCAGTTGCTTGAGTCCGAGGTTTGCGAGGTTGTCCAGCAGGGCGGCGATGTTGCTGTCCTTGTTGTTCTCCAGGTGGAAGTTGAGGTCCCCTAGGAGGCTGTAGTCAGCGGAGGGGAGGGCGTGCGGGCTGTTGAAGTCCGTGATGTCTTCGCTGAATTGTGTGCGTGGTCCCGAGGGTCTGTAGACGAGTGTGCCTCTGAGGGTCGTCTTTGGGTCGGTGTGTATCTGGAAGTGGAGGTGTTCAGCGGCGGAGAAGGTGTCGCTGGAGTCGGTCGTGATGGGGATGGTGTTCTTGTGTACGATGGCGATGCCTCCTCCAGTCTGGTTGGTGCGGTCCCTCCGGGTGATCTTGTATCAGTCTGGGATGGCGATGGCGATGTCGGGTGCAGAGGAGGCGTTCATCCGGTTTCTGTGAGGAAGGCGACGTCTGGTGAGGTTGTGTCGAGCAGGTTCCAAAGTTCGATGGCGTGTCTGTGGACGGAGCGGGTGTTGAGCAGGATGCACTTGAGGTGGTTGCTGCTGGTGCTCGGCTTGGCGGGGATAACCGCAGCTCTGACCATTTTCCGTATTCAGCTTTGGCTCTTGGTATAAAGCGAACAACATTTTCAGAAATCAAGACTTTCTAGCCTATCTATATAGAGACCTAAATATATGAGGAGGTCCATGTTCATTTGAACTGGTAAACTTATATGCACAACTTTGCAGTACCCCCGGACATGGACAGTACCTCACTTTTTCCCCAGTTGACTTATACCCCGATATTGTTGCAACATCATTAATATTTGTTAGGAGGGATTTTTGTAGGCCAGTGAGTGTTAGCAGGTTTTGAAAAATCCTAAAAATGTTACTAAACCTGCAGGTCTAGTGATTTAAATATTCTGCTTGACCTAATCGTAATGCTCTTTACCTATAAACTGGTTTCAAATGGTTTGATCCTGCGCAAATATTTTAATTCACTAAGTCGCCATTTTAAGGTCTCGCCTAAGCCAGCGCATGCGTTGCTCTGCAAGACATTTAGTAGGGGCTTTAAAAAGTGCTGCCCCTTGCTTTTGCTGGCTTAGCGCTTGCTGTTTCACGCGCCACTGCACGCGCGCAGCCGCCAGCTTTCAGCACCCGATCAGGCGCCATTTGTCTTGCCTCTCGATTGCTCTCTGAACGCTCCACCGCCCCTCCCTCGCCACGACGCACCACTCGTGTGCTTGTTTTATTTTTTTTTAGAGCGTGCACACAACTCCCAGGCTTGTTGTTGCCTGTCTGGGAGTAAAAAACCCTTCCATTGCCTCTCTGATTGTCTTATCGTTTCAGCCCCTATGGGCAGCTGGCACATGGCCTCCGGATGCAGGCATTCTGAGAGCTGCCCCGCGCGCACCACTCGCGTGCTTATTGTATTTTCTTTTAACGCGTGCGCGCACACAACTCCCGGGCTTGTTGTTGCATGTCTGGGAGTAAAAATCCTTCCATCGCCTCTCTGATTGTCTTATCGCTTCAGCCCCTATGGGCAGCTGGCACGCCGCCTCCGGATGTAGGCACTCTGAGAGCTGCCCATCACTTTGAGGCTGCCCCACTGTGGCCGAGTCTGCTGCAGCCAGACAAACTCATGGGCGTTCATGAGACCAAAAAACTGAACCATTCCATGAGTACAGTGCGGGCGTGAGAGCAGCCTGACAAACCTTTCCCGACACGTGAAGACATGCTGCAGCTCCTGTTACACTGGATGGTTATTAAGTAAATGGCCAAGGGCGATCCTTTAAAAAAGAACTGCATACCATGCAAGCAGCACATTTTTAACTTTCTACTACAGAAGGAAGGAAAAAACACACCTTCGTCTTTATAAAACGAATAGTTGTGCAGCGTAGTTTTGTATGGTTAGTTTCCAAAGGAAAACATTTAAAAAAATCCACATGGCCAAACACATGTGATAAAAATGTGCCGAAGTAACATTTCCCCAAGTCTCTACGGTTGTGACACAGATAAAGTTGCATCAAGCATGAACAACTTAGAAGCACAGGCTCAGGCACCCAGCCACTGCAAGCAAGACATCACGTGACCAGCAGCATACACTAGTCAGCACTGTTCCTCCAGAAGGTGGTTCAGGGGCTGCTGACACGAGACAGCACTGTGGCAGGCAAGCCATCCAGGGAAAGCAGAGCGGTCAAATTTGTAGAAGTCAAATCTAATGAGCATATTTGATGACATCACAGGAACTGATGTCATACAGACAGACATAAATGATAACAAGAGGATTGGTCAATTAAATAATAAAAAATAGACCGAAAACCTTATAAAGTAGACATGGGCTTTCAAAAGTAGGGATTGCAGCACTCTGATGTGTCCAAAGCGGCTTCTTACTTTAACTGAAGGGGCCTACATGAGCGTTTTTTTTCTGGTGAAACTGCCTCATGAAGAGTTTTCACCTCCCAGGAACTGCTCTTCACACAACAGAGCTTTGAAATGAGAAATGTTTATTGCTCAAGCTCTAACACTTCTTACCAGGTGTGACATTTAGCCTGTTGTGAGAGAAACCCCAGCGTGAGCTCCAAATGTGTGTCTCACTCGCAATGAATGAGACTAATGCTACAATAATCAACACAGGGGCCATAAAGAAAGTCTTTCAGATTCCTTTCTGACGGTGACCGTCCTGACGCTTTCAGAAGCGGTCGCTCCCCACGCTCCTTGGTCTCCTGTGGTATCGTTGGGCTGCGCTCACATTGCTTAGCGCTTTACAGAACTGCTGCCTGCTTAATTTGAATAGCGCTTCAACCCTAACTTTTACATTACTCGTTTTTTCCAGTATTAATTTACTTTGATCTGTGCATTGCTCGCACTGTGCCGCTCGCATTGCTTAGCGCTTTACAGAACTGCTGCCTGCTTAATTTGAATAGCGCTTTAACGCTGAGTTTAACATAGCTCGTTTTTCCAGTATTAATTTACTTTGATCATCTGTGCATTGCTCGCTTTGTGCCCCAACCTGTTTCGGTTTTGATATTGCTGCCATCTTGTTTGTTGTTGTGCCTCGGAGCCCGTCCTCTCCACCCCGCTCCTGCCTCCCAGCTGCTCCTCCCTCCCTCCGCCCCCCCCCCCCACTATCCACATATGTCAGATGCATTTGCGCGCAGCGTTCACGCGCAGCGGTCGCGCCCCATGCCCGCCGAAGGTGCGCCAAAGGTAACCCCGTCTACGCCTGTCCGCGCCTGGCCCGCGCCCAGCGCCAGTCACCCTGGCCCCCGCAAAATCCCCTCCACCCGCATAACGTACGATTCCGCTACCCTCTCAGCACTCAAATTCATCCGCCTCCCAGACTGCTCCAGAGCCGCTCCGGGACACAGCCATGAACCCTTCACCTGCCACTCCTGCAAGTTCGACTGCATCAGGACCTACCCCAAATCCACAGACTCCAAACAGAGCTCCGACACTAACCACCTGAAGTGCATCCTGCTCAACACCCGCTCGATCCACAGACACGCCATTGAACTTTGGAACCTACTCGACACCACATCGCCGGACGTCGCCTTCCTCACAGAAACCTGGATGAACGCCTCATAAGCTCCCGACATCGCCATAGCCATCCCGGACGGCTACAAAATCATCCGAAAGGACCACATCAACCAAACAGGAGGAGGCATTGCCATCGTTCATAAGAACTCCATCCGCATCACGACCACTTCAGACAATAACCTCGCTACCGCCGAACACCTTCACTTCCAGATCCACACCGACCCCAAGACCACACTCAGAGGCACCCTCATCTACAGGCCACCAGGAGCCCGCACACAATTCAGCGAAGACATCACTGACTTCATCAGCCCGCACGCCCTCACCTCCGAGGACTACATTCTACTGGGAGACCTCAACTTCCACCTGGAAAAGAAAAACGACAGCAACACCACCACCCTTCTGGACAACCTGGCCAACCTAGGACTCGAACAACTTGTTGACACCCCCACCCACTATGCCGGGCACACGCTCGACCCAATCTTCACCTCCAGCAAGCACATCTCCTTCAACCACACCACAGCTCTCCACTGGTCGGACCACAGCTGCGTTCACTTCAACTACAAAAAGACCACGACCCACAACCTCCCACAACCAATCCCCCGAAGAACCTGGAACAAAATTACCACCGACCAGCTCTTCACGTCGCTTCACCAAAACCCTCCTGCCAAATCATCGGACCCAAACCAAGCAGCCACCAACCTCACACAATGGATCACCCACAGCGCCAACAAACTAGCACCCTTGAAATACCATCAAATCAAACAAGGTAGCAAAAAAGCGCCCTGGTTCAACAATGACCTCAAGAAATCAAAGAAGTTATGTCGCACCCTCGAGAAAGCCTGAAGAAAAAACCCAACCACTGACAACCTGCCCACCTTCAAGAACGCCACCCGCAAACACCACCAACTGATCCGATCCATCAAGAAATCAGCACTCAAGGATCGACTTGACAACAACGCCCACAACAGCAAGGAACTATTCAACATCGTCAAAGAATTTACCAACCCCACCGCCGGCACCAACGACATCACTCCCTCCCAAGACCTCTGCGACTCCCTAGCTTCATTCTTCCACAACAAAATCGCCGACATACATAGCAGCTTTGAAGACCAGTCCGGAGACCAGTCCATCCCACCCACCTCCGAACCTAATCCCTCCTCTAACAACATTTGCGCCTGGAACCCAATCACCACTGAAGACACCATCCGCCTGATGAACTCCATCCACTCAGGATCGCCAACCGACCCATGTCCCCACCACATTTTCAACAAAGCAGACTCCATTATCGCACCCCATCTCCGAGACGTCATCAACTGCTCCCTCAACTCCGCTACCTTCCCGGAAAGCTGGAAACATGCCGAACTCAGCGCCCTCTTGAAGAAAGCTACAGCAGACCCCACTGAACTTAAGAACTACCGCCCCATCTCGCTCCTCCCATTTCCTGCCAAAGTCATTGAGAAAGCCGTCAACAGTCAGCTCGCCGCCTTCCTCGAATCCAACAAATCCCTCGACCCCTCACAGTCCGGCTTCCGAGCCAAACACAGCACCGAAACCGCCCTCATCGCAGCAACAGACGACATTCGAACACTACTGGACAACGGAGAAACAGTTGCCCTCATCCTACTTGACCTCTCCGCAGCCTTCGACACAGTCTGTCATAGCACCCTCATACAACGCCTCAGCAACGTCGGAATACAAGGAAAAGCATTGGACTGGATCATCTCGTTCCTCGCCGGAAGAACCCAGAGAGTCCGCCTCCCCCCTTTCAGATCGGAGGCCACTGAAGTCATCTGCGGCGTACCACAAGGATCTTCACTTAGTCCCACCCTCTTCAACATATACATGAGTCCCCTCGCATCCATCGCGCGCCAACACAACCTCAACATCATCTCCTACGCAGACGACACCCAGCTGATACTCTCCTTCACCAAAGACCCAAACACAGCCAAAACCAACTTACACGAAGGAATGAAAGATGTAGCCGAGTGGATGAAGAACAGCCGCTTAAAACTGAACTCGGACAAAACAGAAGTCCTCATCTTAGGCTCTTCCCCCTCCGCTTGGGACGACTCATGGTGGCCACCGGTCCTGGGAACAGCACCCATACAAACGGACCACGCAGGTAACCTTGGCTTCATCCTGGACTCCTCCCTCTCGATGACCAGACAAGTCAACGCCGTCTCATCATCGTGCTTCAACATCCTACACATGCTCAAAAAAATATTCCGTTGGATCCCCACCGAATCAAGAAAAACGGTCATCCACGCACTGGTCACAAGCCGACTGGACTACGGAAACACCCTTTACGCCGGAACAACAGCCAAACTACAGAAAAAACTCCAACGCATCCAAAACGCCTCAGCCAGACTCATACTAGACATCCCCCGCCAAGCTCACATTTCCTGTCACCTGAAAGACCTCCACTGGCTCCCCGTCAACAAGAGAATAACGTTCCGACTCCTCACCCACGCACACAAAGCCCTCTACGACCTAGGACCCGAATGCCTCAACACGCGCCTGTCCTTTTACACCCCCACCCGCCAACTACGATCGTCCAATCAAGCCCTCGCCGCAATCCCGCGCATCCATAGATCCACCATGGGGGGAAGATCCTTCCCCTACTTAGCGGCCAAAACCTAGAATTCTCTCCACACCCACCTCCGCCTTACACAGAACCACCTCTCCTTCAGAAAGCAACTAAAAACCTGGATATTCGATAAGTAAAGCACCCCCCCCCCCCCCCCCCCTCCCTCAAGCGCCTTGAGACCCTCTGGGTGAGTAGTGCGCTATACAAATTTTTGAACTTGAACTCTCAAGTACTCCCAAAAAGGGATCTGACTCGCAAAATGCCGAAATACTCATTCATACTAAATGCAACATCCTTACATGCATTTCAGACTGACAGCAATGTTCGTGTACAGTTAATTCAAACCAATTACAATACCTATACACTTTGCCTTCATATGTTTGACAGAGTACATTCATATTTCATTCACATGGATAGCATGCTTCACTTACAGGAACGTCTATGCACATCTTTCACACAGATAGCAAAATATGTACACATCACACTGAATGTCCATGAACAATCCCTTCACATTGATAGACATGCCCGTGCATTTCTCCCAAACTGACATATTGTTTCGAGCACATTTTTTTTCATAATAGCAAAGCCTGTGCACATTTATTTTGGGCTGGCAGCAATGTCCATGCGCATTTCTTTCACATCGATAGCAATGTCCCATACATTTCATTCATATCGACTAGTATCCATACATGCAATTTGAAAGTATTTTTATACTGATTGTAGTGTCCATGCACAGTACTCCCATCCTTATGGTAAAGTTCATGCACCTTACTTTCATAATGATGGCAATATCAATGCACAGTTCTCGCATCATGGCAACGTCCTTGCACATTACTTTCATAATAGCAATGTCAATGTCAATGCACAGTACTCTCGTCCTCATGGTAATGTCCCTGCACATTACTTTAATCGTGATGGAAATACTGATGCCCAGTCTTGTCATCTACTGGCAATACTCGTGCACATTACTATCACACTCCTAGCACTTGCAGTTAAACATGCAGAATTAGGTTTTGGCTAAAAGGTGTCTCTTGTGGGAAAAAAAAACATGCTGTGGTTAGGAGCACTAGAATAACAGAAAAATCGGCAGAGCTTCTGCCTTATCACGTTTTATTCTTTCATTTCTGATACTTTGTCTACATGTCCTGTAAACTGAAAATGAAATGAAGAGGTGAAGGGGAGGAGAATTAAAGGTTTATGAAACAACTGAAAATACCATGACAGCATGTAGATGTACGTCACTCTCCAGTGCAATGCTAAAATCCTTCTTCAGTGTAACTGTGGTATCTCCCCAGACAAGCCTAGAGCAATGCCAGAGCATTTCCCCAATGCATCAACAGGACATCACGCTGGTGCACATTTAAAACATCTCCTGATGCAGTGTAACACATCTTCCCAGTGCAAGGGTGAATTTTTGGTTTTGGGAATATGGCATGGAACTAGATCTGAGAAACAGAGGAATGCTTACCAAAGAATATCACTACGTCAAAAATATCTCAAACACCATGATTTGCTGAGACAAGATGGTGGGGACTTGTATCAGGGATGGTAAAAGGCTGCACACTGTATAGTTCAACGCTAACACTGCACATACATTTCAAGTTTTTGGCACTGGGAGATGAAGCAATTTGCTGGAAACAGACATACTTTAGTCAAGTCCTGAGGACTCCGTTGGAACCGGAGGTATCCGTGTTTCAAATCAATCAGAGTACTTGTAGAGCGCGTTACTTACCCTTGAGGGTCCCAAGGTGCTGGGGGGGGTGGGGGGTGCTGCTACTGCTCGAAGAGCCAGGTGTTGAGGAGTCTTCTGAAGCCGAGTAGGTCTTGGGTCTGTCGTATGTGGGTAGGGAGGGTGTTCCAGGTCTTGGCGGCGAGGTAGGAGAAGGATCTACCGCCGGAGGTCATTCGTTGGATGAGGGGGACAGCGGCGAGTGCAAGGCTGGTGGAGCGGAGCTGGTGGGTGGGGGTGTAGAAGCTGAGTCTGCTGTTCGGGTAGGCTGGTCCGGCATTGTGGAGTGCTTTGTGTGTGTGTGTGTGTGTGTGAGAAGCTTAAAGGTGATCCTCTTGTCGACGGGGAGCCAGTGTAGGTCTCTCAGGTGGGGTGTGATGTGGCTGCGGCGGGGGACGTTGACGATCAGTCGGGCGGAGGCGTTTTGGATGCGTTGTAGTCGTCGTAGGTGTTTGGCTGGGATTCCTGCATAGAGTGCATTGCCGTATTCCAGTCTGCTGCTGACGAGGACCTGTGTAACCGTTTTTCTTGTTTCTGTCGGGATCCACTTGTAGATCCTGCGGAGCATGGGAAGGTTGTTGTAGCAGGAGGAGGAGATGGCATTGACCTGCTTGGACATGGAGAGGGAGGAGTTGAGGATGACTCCTAGGTTGCGTGCGTGGTCGGTGGGTGTTGGTGCTGTTCCCAGTGTGGTCGGCCAACAGGAGTCATCCCAGGCTGAGGGAGTGGGTCCGAGGAGGAGGACCTCCGTCTTGCCCGAGTTCAGCTTCAGACGGCTGCTCCTCATCCAGTCGGCGATGGCCTTCATTCCTTCGTGAAGGTTGATTTTGGCGGTGTGTGGGTCCTTGTTGAGGGAGAGGATGAGCTGGGTGTCGTCGGCGTAGAAGATGATGTTGAGGCCGTGATGGCGGTCCACTTGTGCGAGTGGAGCCATGTAGATGTTGAACAGAGTCGGGCTGAGGGATGAACCCTGGGGTACGTTGTAGATGATGTCGGTGGCTTCGGATTGGAAGGGTGGGAGGCAGACGCTCTGGGTTCTGCAGGAGAGGAACGGCGTGGTCCAGTCAGGGGCCTTCTCTTGCATTCCGGCTTCTAGGAGTGCGATGGCAGACCGTGTCGAAGGCGGCCGACAGGTCCAGGAGGATGAGGGCTGATGTTTAGCAGTTGTCTAGTTGGTGCCTGATGTCGTCTGTGGCGGTGATGAGGGCTGTCTCGGTGCTGTGGTTTCGTCTGTATCCGGATTGGGATGGGTCCAGGACGTTGTTGTCTTCCAGGTGGTGGGCCAGTTGCTTGTTGATGATTTGTTCGATGACCTTTGCCGGGAACGGGAGCAGGGAGATGGGCTGGAAGTTCTTGAGGTCCTTGGGGTCCGCCTTGGGATTCTTGAGGAGGGCGTTGATTTCGGCTTGCTTCCAGCTTTCCAGGAATGTCGCTGTTTCGAAGGAGATGTTGATGACCTTCCGTAGTTGGGGTGCGATGGCTGCGTCTGCTTTGTTGAATACGTGGTGTGGGCATGGGTCTGAGTGGATGGAGTTCAAGACCTTGCGTGTCTCGTTGACGTTGAACCAGGAGGTCAGGCGGATGGTCCTGGTGGTGTTCACAGGGGAGGTGGAGTCTGACGTAGTCGGGTGGTCGTGGTGTTGAAGCTGTCATGGATGTCAGCGATCTTGCGATGGAAGAAGATGGCTAGTGAGTCACACAGTTCTTGCAAGGGCGGGATGTCGTTGGTGTTGGCGCTGGGGTTGGAGAGTTCCTTTACGATGCTGAAGAGCTCTTTGCTGTTGTGTGCATTGTTATCCAGGCGGTCTTTGAAGGAGGATCTCTTGGCTAGTCTGATGAGGTGGTGAAGTCTGTGGGTGGCGTCCTTGTGGGCTGTGTGGTTGACCGGTGTGCGTTCGTGGAGCCATATTTCCTCCAGTTTCTGGCATGCGCGTTTGGAGGTCTGGAGTTCGTCCGTGAACCAGGTGGCTCTCTTGCTGGCTTGGCTGTTCGAGGGTTTCTTGAGCGGGGCGAGGATGTTGGCGCTGTCGTCGATCCACTGTCTGAGGTTGTGGGCTGGGGTGTCTGGGTTGGTGGGGTCAGTGGGTGGGTTCTGGGCGAGGGTGGTGATCAGCTGGTCTTCGGTTTTGGGAGCGGTGGTGCGTGGTTAGTTTCTTTTTTTTTTTTTTTAATTAATTTGTGCAGCACAAAAAACAAACAACAAGCATGTCATTATCGAGCAGCACTCCCACATCCCCAACCTCCCACCCTCCCCTCCCCTCCCATGTTCTAGGACACTGTTTCTTGTTTCCAAATGTTCTCCCATAAACATCTCCCCAGTCCACATTAGTAATCGCTCAGGGTCCTGTAGCCCCATCTCCTCAATGTCGACCATACGTACATGTCTCTGTGTCCCATCAAAGCCCTCCATCCAATCCATGGTAATGACGCCATTTGCCCCACACCCTGCCAAACTTCCTTGGGCACCCTCTCGCTTTGTATGTGACCCTTTCGGCCGCCATGTATAAATTCATACCCTTTCTCCACTCCTCCAATTGTGGTATGTCTGGCGCCCCCCACTTCCTGGCCACGTCCCTCTTGGCCACTACCAGGGATAGCCGTGGTTGGTTTCTTGAAGGTGAAATGGATGCAGTGGTGGTCGGTCCAGTGGAGTTCGGTGGTGTGGTCGAAGGCGACGTGGATGCTTGTGGAGAAGACGGGGTCCAGCGTGTGGCCGGCGGCGTGGGTGGGTGCGGTGACGAGTTGTCTGAGGCCGAGGTTGCGAGGTTGTCGATCAGAGTGGCGGAGTAAGTGTTGTTGTTGTTCTCGAGGTGAAAGTTCAGGTCCCCGAGAAGGATGTAGTCCGTGGAGGCGAGTGCGTGGGAGCTGGCGAGGTCGGTGATGGAGTCGCTGAACTGAGCAGAACCTAGGCCTCTAAACTGAATCTGTTTCCTTCAGGGCATTTATCTGATACAGTGCAAAAAGCAGCTGTCTATGTCGGAGTATTTCAGCCTAGTAGCACAGCATCTCTCCAGCCCAATGACATAGCATAGCTCAGGTACAATACACGTCTCGGGGCAATAAACAAAAGAGCATGTCGCTGCTACTTTGTCAAAGCATCTTCAAGTGCAAAACCACAGCATGTCTTCAATAAAATGTCTAACTATCTCTCCATCTATGTCTTCAGCGTTTTCAAAGAGCATCTCAATCACGCATTTTAAGAGGATCTCTCTGGCCAGGGCAACAGGGCGTCATCTCTTCAGTGAAATGCCGGATTACCTCTCCAGCTGTCTGGGTCAAGGGATTTCCCATGTAATTTAACAGCATCTCACTCGTGCATTGCAAGAGGATCTCTCTCACCACAGCAACGGTGCAGCAACTTTTCAGTGTAGCTAACAGAGTTTTTCACATAATCCGCCACAGGATGCTGAAAACTTTGAACCCTCACTTACCTTTAACATGTTCCAACAAGCATTGGCATAGCCAATAGGTCTCACCTTTGGGACGTTATAAGTGTTTAGCCATGCAACAGTTGATGTTGTTGCACCAAGGATATTGTGCTGTATAACTAAATACTTATAAGGTCCCAAAAGCGAGACCTATTGGCTATGCCAATGCTTGTTTTAATTATCACATATGAGAGCACATTCAAATGTGCGAGTTCAACATGTCTGTTATACAAAAACACTTTTGCTTGATTTAATAGGCTAAACCTTTGCTCCATAATACAAATCTAGCCACTTATAGGATACCCATGACCCCTGACTTGCAACCAAAGTTCATCAACAACATTGTCATCAGAGTGGGGGGGCAGGCATGTTTCCCAGATCATGTTAAAATATTTTCACTTTTAATAAATACATAGCAAAAGCATGACATGGTAGCACACTGTCATTTCCAAACAACTGATTTTACATTTAAATGGCTACAACATTTCTTACTGCACCGGTTTTACTGATAAAGCTATATAATGTACAAACAAAAATGTTTGGAAATTGAGTTTCTGTAAATATTTCTCATTTGCACATCACCAAGTACAGTGTTCTAATATGTTTAGCTCCTTTTTAAACCTTTGTTTCCATCACACGTCTCATTTACAAAAAAAAGTGCCTTTGTAATTCCTGATATATTTTGAAATGTTTGTACTACTAATTTGCAAACTGTTTAAATGTTAGGTTACAAACAACTGACATCTTACAGTCTTTTGTTTCACAATGATTGCCAGACTGCTAACTGGACAAAAACCTCTAACTGTAGTTAGAGAAAGAAATATAAACACAATTTTCCAAGCAGCAATTAGTAAAAAGGCAAACCGACGTTTAACCTCTTTCCTTGAACAGACACAAAATGTGTCAAGATAAAAACTAGATTTAAGGGCATCTTTATTGCTCATTCACTTTCTGAATGAACAGAGCACCTGTTCTTTTCCAGATTATGTGCACTTACTGGACCAGTAAGTGATTAAAAATAGGTCAATTTTATCAAATCTAACTCGCCATGGCGAGAGGGCGAGTAGATTTTTCGAGGCTTAGTTACTAATGTCATCTCCATATGGTAATGTGGATGAAGAGCCTCCCGTTGTGGGGGTATGCCTGCAGTCCACTTTGATTGCTGTATAGGAGATGCGTAGGGTTCTAGTACTAATAGGAACAGAAGAGGTGTATACCTCTGTCGTGTCTCCCGCTTTATGTTAAAAATGTCCGAGAGGAATCCTCCGCAGTCAACCTTGGCAGTCGGAGACTCATACAGCCATTTGACTTTGGCAAAATAATCCTCACCCAGTCCCAATTTGCGAAGTGTATGAAAAAGGTATTCCCCATTCTGGTGATCCCAGAATGACTTTCAGGGGCAAAGCACACCCGTGTGTGATGGATGAGGGTGGGTATCACATGTTTTAGGCGGGCGGGCGGGCGGGCGGCCGATATCTCTGCCAGGATTTTAATATCTCCATTATGGGGGAAGATTGGTGATAACTACTCCATGATAAGGGGTCTTTTTCTGCTATCCGGAGTATGGTTATCAAAGGCCTATTGGATAATGCCAATAGGCCACCGGTCTGTTCAACCTCTTTATTAGTGGTATACAAAGAATCTGTTATTTCAGTTTTGGTCGACTTATAAAATTCATCTGGAAACCTTCTGCCCGGGGGCTTTATTGTAAGGGAGGTTAGTAATAGCCTGGGCTATTTCTTATTTAGATACTTTTCCCTCTAGTACAGATCTATCTTTCTCATCAAGACAGGATAGCTTGTGTCATCAAACAACTGGTCCGTTCAGTCGCTATCTGCCATGAACACTAGCGTGTATAGGTCTTTGTTATATGTGGCAAATGTAGCTGCTATCTCTTGTAGGTTTCTGACAGTGTGCCTGTTCAGTCTCTGATGGCTGGGATAGCCATCAATGACTCCCTTTGGTGGAGCTGTTCTGAGTTAAACCTGCCCACCTTCTCAGCCTGTTCATAATAGCATGCTCTGACCCTACAGAGCATGTATTCCACCCTGAGCATAGAGGTTGCTGAGTTCTGTTTTTGCCTTTTCCGATGGCATCTGTTTTAGTCATTGGGTCTTGCAGTGGATGTACAGTTTGTGTTTAATGTCTACTTCCAGGGCAGTTTGTTGTGTCACTTTTTGACTGATTTTGAGGGTGGTATCCTTAATCAGTTCTCCTCTAAAAGTGACTTTGACTGCTGCCCATAGTGTCTGTGCCGATGATACGGAGCCTTTATTGTTAGCTAGGTACGTGTTCACATGGGGCTTCAAAAGCGCTTTCTTCTTTGTGCATCTTATAGTGGGATGTATTTAAGCTCTAAAGTTTACTGGTAGGTTTTGTCAGTCAAGTGTCCACTGGTAACTAAATCTGCGAATAGTCAGACATGTATTTTCCTGGATTGTGTTGCCTACAATCAGTGCTGTTAGGTGGTGGGAGATTAGAAAGTAATCCAGTCCAGAAGTGGTGCCATGGGCACTAGAGAGATGGGGAATTTTCTTTGTCAGAGGGATGAAGAAGCTGCCATATGTCCAGTAGGCCTTGGTAGGCCAGTATATCTCTCATAACTACCCTATCTCCAATATTGTTCAAATCTATTGGCCCAGTGCGCACCATGACAGCATGCAGAGTCAAGCTCCAGTCACCCTCTGTGACAATAAGTGTGGCACCTGTTTCCGGGATAATACATTTGAGCCTAAGGAGGAAGGTCACTTTAGCCCCAGTTGGCGCATAAACAGAGCCCACACTGAGTATCCTCTTACCTATGCCGAGCTTGGCAAAGACATAGCATCCCTCTGTTTTTGCTCATGTCTGGATCATTGTGCATGGTAGTGATTTTTACACCAATATAGCTACTCCTCTCTTCCTGTGAGTAGGAGTCCCTTCAAATTCTGATTGGGGTGTGGGGCAGCTGTATATAAGCTTTCCCACCAGGCCCTCTTGAGTTTCACTGATTCGATCTGTGTGAGGTGGGTCTCCAGGAGTAACGTGATGTCCATTTGTTTGGAGGCTAAGTAAGTAAGGGACTTCTTGTGTTTTATGTAATGGGTCAGCCTATTAACGTTTCAAGAGATCATGTTTAGGGGTTTGGACGTCATAACTCCAGTGGGGCAGATGGAAATGTACAAGATAATGGTGTACATGTGTGTATCTTGGAATGTGTGTTAGCTAGCTATGTGGTATGGGGTGGGAGCGAGGATTTGAATGTTTGATGCAAGTGCTGTATAAGCTTCTGCATCTAGTTATGCTGGGTGGAGGGAAAAGGAATGGTGTGGAGGGGAAGTATGGACATGTTAGTTCAGAGTGGTGGTTGAGGTGAGGGAGATACAGTAGAATGAACATCGGAATAAGAAGTAAGATTCCAGTATTAGGCAACGTGGGTGAGAGTCCCAATGTGGATCAATGGGCGCAGTGCCCTCTCCTCGTGCTGTCCTGTCCCAACGCAACGACAAGGAATGATGTTGTAGCTGGATCGGGCTGAGCCCTAATGGCTGAATAGTTCACATGGGGGATAATCTGTAGCGGATAGCGACGTCCTGGTTAGGGGTCGACTAGTATCCTAGAGTGATACTAGGTAGGATGTTAATGTGTGTGTGTGTAGCTTTAGTCAGTGGATTTAGACTTCTGCTTTCCCATATGCCTGCGGAGTCCCTAGGATGGGGACTCAGTGTTGCCACCTGCATGTCCATGTGGCGTGCTGAGGCCAAAACATCTATGATTATGTAATTAGTGATAAAGAAGACGGGGAAAAGGAGTACTTGCCATATCCTTGTTATAGCATGACAATGAGACCCAGCAACTCAGGTCATCGCCGTGTGTTTCGCAGTGAGGATTACAATGAGGTACAGATGGGTGTATTTGGATACAATGAGATATCGTGTGGTGTGGATAGGAAACTGTGGTTCAGTTGAGAGTGTCCTTACTGTGAGAGGTTAAGGGCCTGCTAAAGAGTGGGCTCTAGCATCTGTTTATGTGTCTGTTGCACACACAATCAGCTGCTGAGATGATCCGTAATAGGTACAAAATGTTAGTTTGTCCCCTTCCATTGTCTGTTCGCCTTTCAGTGGGGAGCGAGATTTGTTGCAACCCCTTTCTTTCTGAATTTTTCTCACTGGTGCAGGGACACCCTTTAGTCTACGAGTTCACAAAATGAGGATCAACACTGGAGTGGAACAAAACACAGGTTTATTATATCTCATGAGATGAGTAGCATCACTCAGTCACTGCAAGTGCCGGAGGGAGGGGGCTAACCAGTACATGGCATGTATACTTTGCGATGCCTCGTGAAACACATTGAAACCACTCCGTCATTGTTACAGAATGCTTATACAACCCCTTTGTATAATGCTTACATGCTGAACTGTTGAATCCTGACAAATCCCTACCCACGTTATCTTTGTAGATAGGCAAGGGAAGTTACAGGCATTGGTGGGCTAACAGACCAGACATCTGTGCAGGTAGGCCCTTTGGTAGGGCAGGGCTGCTTACACTGACATGCAACACATGATCAATACCATTCATTATCAAGATACTATTAGACATTTGTATCACCACATTTAGAAAAAACTTGTAAACTGTAGTCTTCAAACGTTGACTTGATGCTTGTTTTATTTAGAGTTCATGGAAGTTGTTAAAGGTTTCACAATTTCCAAATGTATACAGGTTCTGTAGACATTGTGATATAAATTAAAAATCCCAATGCATTTCGGGCATTAACATTTGCCCTTCTTCAGGGGAGTCTGTTGAGAACAATAGTGTACAATATAATGTTTTTATTCCTCATGCAGCGAAAAAAAACTAAGAATTTAGAACAGAGATGCTGGAAGGCATATAATCTACTTAGAATCAAATAAACTGGCGATCATGGTAAACAGCTAATTAGACTTGAAGAGAAACAACCATTTGCAATGCAATAGGTCTCGCTTTAGGAAAGTTTGAGCTATTGGTCTTGTAAATGACAATTTTTTTTATTTATGTGTTGGTTTTGAAAATAGCTAAATTAATAGCTTTGTCATTTACAATGCCAATAGTTATAACTTTCGCAAATGTGGCACCTATAGCATTTGTAATGCAACATGTTTTGTATTTACGTGACTTAGATGTATTGATATTACAAATTACAGTGGCTTTTAATTTTTTTAAATAATTAATACTTAAATAAGAAGTGATTGTAATTTATAATGGCAATAGCTTAAACTTTTGTAAATAACTTTTGTGAAGATTATGTTCAGTGTATTTTATTGTGACGAAAATCCAAGAACAGAAGTGAAATATTAACATATTTTTGTGACAATTGTAATAAAGCTTGAAACATTGAGAGAACATATTTGAACCAGTTGTTGTTGAATGGTTGGGCAGATTGATGCTGGGTTGGCGCTGAGATATGCTGTGGTGGTGCTGAGTGGTGCTGGGGTGGTGCTGAGGGGTGCTGTGGTGCTGCTGAGTGATGCTGTGGTGGTGCTGAGTGATGCTGGGATGGTGCTAAGTGATGCTGGGGTGGTGCTAAGTGGTGCTGTGGTATTGCTGAGGGTATTGCACCGTTACAACGCAACTTTTACAACGCACTACCATTACATCACAACTTTTACAATGCAGGATCCATTACAATGCATGCCTTTACAACGCATGTCATTACATAGCAGATGCTATTACAACGCATGCCATTACAACGTAAGTATAGGTAAGTATATCATTTTTTTTAATTTTATTTAATATTATTTAATTAATTTGATTAATATTAAATGTACATAAATATATTTATTTTTAGGTTTTAGGGCTGGGTTTGGTTTTTGGGGTACAGGGGTATTTTTAGGTTTTAGGGCTAGGTTTGGTTTTTGGGGTACAGGGGTATTTTTAGGTTTTAGGGCTGGGTTTGGTTTTTGGAGTACAGGGGTATTTCTAGGTTTTAGGGCTGGGTTTGGTTTTTGGGGTACAGGGGTATTTTTAGGTTTTAGGGCTGGGTTTGGTTTTTGGGGTACAGGGGTATTTTTAGGTTTTAGGGCTGGGTTTGGTTTTTGGGGTACAGGGGTATTTTTAGGTTTTAGGGCTGGGTTTGGTTTTTGGGGTACATGGGTATTTTTAGGTTTTAGGGCTAGGTTTGGTTTTTGGGGTACAGGGGTATTTTTAGGTTTTAGGGCTGGGTTTGGTTTTTGGGGTACAGGGGTATTTTTAGGTTTAAGGGCTGGGTTTGGTTTTTGGGGTACAGGGGTATTTTTAGGTTTTAGGGCTGGGTTTGGTTTTTGGGGTACAGGGGTATTTTTAGGTTTTAGGGCTGGGTTTGGTTTTTGGGGTACAGGGGTATTTACGAATTTAAATAAATTAAATTAATTAAATTAAAATAAATTAATTATATTATTTACAATTTTTAAATTAATTAAATTACATTAATTAAATTAAATTAATTATTAATTTATATTTATTAAAATTAAATTAATTATATTAAATAAATTATATTATTTTCAATTTGTAATTTATTTAAATTACATTAATTAAATTAAATTAAATACATTAAATTAATTACAATTTTAATATTAATTATATTTCATTACTTAAATTAAATTAATTACTTTTTTAAAATTAATAAAATTACATTTAATTAAATTAAATTAATTAAATTAACTTAATTACATTTTTTTTTAAAAGATATACTTACCTATACTTACGTTGTAATGGCATGCGTTGTAATAGTATCTGCTATGTAATGACATGCGTTGTAAAGGCATGCATTGTAATGGATCCTGCGTTGTAAAAATTGCGATGTAACGGTCTGCGTTGTAAAATAACGCGTTGTAACATCATAGATCCGTTGCTGAGTGATGCTGTGGTGGTGCTGAGTGGTGCTGTGGTGCTGCTGTGGTGCTGCTGAGTGGTGCTGTTGTGGTGCTGTGGTGTTGCTGAGTGGTGCTGTGGTGTTGCTGAGTGATGCTGTGGTGGTGCTGAGTGATGCTGTGGTGCTGCTGAGTGGTGCTGTGGTGGTGCTGAGTGGTGCTGAGTGATGCTGAGTGATGCTGTGGTGGTGCTGAGTGATGCGGTGGTGGTGCTGAGTGGTGCTGTGGCGGTGCTGAGTGGTGCTGTGGCGGGGCTGAGTGATAATGTGGTGGTGCTGAGTGATGCTGTGGTGGCGCTGAGTGGTGCTGTGGTGGCGCTGAGTGGTGCTGTGGTGGCGCTGAGTGGTGCTGTGGTGGTGCGGAGTGATGCTGTGGTGGTGCTGTGGTGAAGCTGAGTGGTGCTGTGGTGGTGCTGAGTGATGCTGTGGTTGTGCTGAGTGATGCTAGGGTGGTGCTAAGTGGTGCTGTGGTGTTGCTGAGTGATGCTGTGGTGGTGCTGAGTGATGCTGTGGTGGTGCTGAGTGATGCTGGGGTGGTGCTAAGTGGTGCTGTGGTATTGCTGAGGAGTGATGCTGTGGTGGTGCTGAGTGATGCTGTGGTGCTGCTGAGTGGTGCTGTGGTGGTGCTGAGTGGTGCTGAGTGATGCCGAGTGATGCTGTGGTGATGCTGAGTGATGCTGTGGTGGTGCTGAGTGGTGCTGTGGCGGTGCTGAGTGGTGCTGAGTGGTGCTGTGGTGGTGCTGAGTGATAATGTGGTGGTGCTGAGTGATGCTGTGGTGACGCTGAGTGAAGATGTGGTGATGCAGAGGGCAGAAAGACACAAAAAACGAGTCTAACAGAGGGCATAAGTGTTCTTGCGGCACCCTGGAGTATTGCCACAAGAACGGGCAGTGACGCACACACAGTCCTTACACACAGCTGTTCACCCTGCCTTTTCATTTCCAGCGCGAGTGAAAACAGGTCTTTAAATCTTGTCAGGTGGCCACTTTCATATTTCACCATTGCGCCTTTTGTTTGCTCAGCATGGCACCATACAGCAGTTCCCTTAGCCAGTGGAGACCGATTGTAGTGTGTCTTCTGCATTTCTTCGCTCCGATGGAGCGTGCACTGTACAGTGCCCCCAGGGCACAAGCAGGGACTGACTAGAGTGCTCCTTTATCAGCACACACGCAGCATCCACGCCAGTGCAACTTTTTTTGTTGGGAAAACCCATTTGCTCAGAGGTTTCCCAGAGACTGGCTTCTCTCCAGCACCCCCGCTGCACGGATGGCGCAGTGGCCTGATGAATGTATGGTGATACCAACTTTAATCTGATAACAGAAACACCCTAGACTCAGTACACTGCATGTACAGTGGATCTGTGTTGTCTGACCGGGCAGTATAATGCATATCCACAGGTTAGTGTGTAAGAAGCATTCGCACAGAGTGTGAGCAGAAGTTGTGTGTGTGACGAGTGTGTATGGCCTGTGCACATGCTCAGTTGTCGCTCAGTGTCGTCATTTATGCGTGTGCTCTCTTGCAAACCTGCTTCAAGTGGCAGCAAGTACTTTGGAGGCTCTGGGGGAGGTGGGTTAGGGCGCCCAGCCCTGGTAGTCCATTCTCTGCTTTGTTGTCTGCCAGAAAGGGGCAAGAAGTGCTCATATCCCTCCGGCTTTGTTACACCTCCCACTGAACCCTGGAACCTGCAATGAGAGTGTGGGAGATGGACCTTAGTAGGGACGCGAACCGTGACCTGGGAGAGACCAGTGCTGTAGAGTGGAGAAAGGGATGCATATTGAGCAGTGAGTATCTGGCTGGCATCCCTTTCTCAGTGACCGCTTGAGGCACTAAAAAGCACGATGGCGAAATGATGCACACACACACAAAGTCACGTAACCACTTCACAATATATTACGTTATAAGGAACAACTAAGGTGTTGTACACCTAACACACACTTACGTCTCAAAGAGACACCCCTCCATACAAGCAGACAGACTCAAAACACAAACACAGAGGTACAGAGAGATACAGAAATACTAACATTCATCCTTGTAGCGCCTACCAGGCATCAAGCTTCCGGCTTCAGTCAAGTTATCCTGTTGATCAGGGAGAGGAATGCGTGTCATCATGTAACGATGTAAGCAGTGTGTGCGTCACCGGGATTCTCAAAGGCACCCAGGTGTGAAAGGCTGAGATTGTACAGGGTAGCACATGCAGATGTAAGAAGTGCGTAAAGTACAGGGATTATGAAATGCACTATGATGTGCAGGCAGAGTGTAAGGTGTAGTACATGTCGGTCTGCAGTAGCCTGCTGACTGCATGGTGATACCATCTTTAAACTGATAACAGAAGTGGAATGGCAGGCGATTCCCAGAAAAGGGGTCATAAAGAGAAGCTGCTATGATTAAAAGACATGCAGTGATGTGCGGTAATGTACTGCATTGGGCAGAAAGGCACAAAAACCGAGTCTAACAGAGGGCAGAAAAGCACAAACAAGCATTGGCGGCCCCTTTGAAGTGAAGCTCACGGCCTCGCTGCCGTGAAAGGGAAAGCGGGTGATACTGGAGAGTGTGAAATAAGAGCAGTTACTTTGTGAAAAACGGTGGAGGGTGGTCCGTAGAGAATTTGAGGATTATTGATAGAATGGCGGCGGCCCCAGATGTTCTTGTTCTGCTTACAGTATTGTGGACGCTCAAATAGCCGGAAATACGTGAATTATTCACTGCAGCTGCGGCGGTGTTGTTTTTGTCATTATGCTGCGCTGCGGGAACTTGGCAAGAGGAAACAAAGCGTCATTAACGCCTAGATTAAAATCGAATTATTTATATTTTCTCATCCTGAGTGAATATGCATATGTTTCCTAAGGTCTCAGTCTTTGTAAGTGTCTCAATACTTGGTTCCCTATCTGGGGGTCATGTGCTTACATAATAATTCACGATACCAGCATTACTTGAAATGTTCATTGTGAAAAGTACAATTCACAAACGTCGGCATTCAAGGCTTTCTTCACTCACAGTCGCCAGAGAGTTGCCTCGCTATTCGCCTGCATTCCTTTCATTTTCAATTCAGAGCAGCTACCTTCATGAACACTTCATTTGTGTGAATGATTCTAGTTCTGCTGCATGTGCAGGTATTTTCGTGAGGCCCGGGCTGTGACAAACCAAGAGGGTGAAAAGTGGCCTTGAAACGGACAATAACATCACAGGACTTGTGACAAAAAGAAACCCGCGGTAATTAGTAAGCAATAAAGCTTTGATTCTGAACATATTAGTCTAAAACTGAGTACTTCAAGCAAGAAACTCTCATCTTCATGTAGGCAAATTGAACAGCTGCTGATGTATTCAACATTAACTACTTAAAATGATAGCTACTAAAATAAGGCAGAGAGTGGGGACGGAAGGAAAAGCCAATGGCGAGGGAGGGCAGGTCCAGCAGAGGAAGAGGCGGAAGGTGGGAGGGCAGGGGAGATAGCGAAAGGGTAAGAGAAGAGGCATGGGGGCGGGGGAGAGCATTCCTTTGAAGTGTCAAGCTCTCGGCATTGCTGTGGCGGGTCTGAAACGCGTGCACGGGCACATGAACTGCATGTAATCCGAATCCGCGCTTGGTTCAAAGACTTTGTTTCAGCTACAATAGATCGACATCTGCAATGCGCAAGCGCATTGGCAGAGGTTGACCTAAAAATGAAAAGGGAGTTAAAGAAAGCATTTGTGTTGAAAAAGAAGAAACCAAGCCCCCAGGTGAATAGTAAATGAGAATGCAGGTGATTTGACACCCGAGTGAGTTGAGTCGAGAGTTATGGCACGTAGCAAGGAATTAAGTGAATCCTTACCCAGTTAGGTCAAAGACGCAAAAAAGCAGAAGGTGAAGGGTAAACTTCACGAGGAACCAGAGCCGCCTAAGGGCTAATCTCTGTGGATAAGTGTCTGTAAAAAAGATTAACACAAGCTATTGTGACTATTTAAAAGCTGTTAAATTAGGTGGAAAATCTAATAGTGCATAACTGACTTACCAACCGGGGTTTAGAATTGGGGTTTAGAATTGGTTGTAGCATCGTGTTCTAAATGTCGATGTAATGGCCGGATTTTCCGCTTAGATGGGATCAGCCCCTAGGGGCCCCTATAACCCAGCCAAAACGTACTCACCTCCCTCCTTAGAAAGTACTCACAATGGATATGGATATATATATATACATATATATATGTATATACAGGTCGTACCTAAGGATGGGGAAATAGCAATAAACATGCATAGATTTTCTACTATATCCTATTCACATCAGTTAGTCTTGCGGCCACTCCGACCCAGACTGATCTACCCCAGGGCAGATATGACACACAATCCGGTGCGTCTACACATGGGCCTGCAGAACCCAATGCTCTCTTTTCCAAACGGTTTACAATCCGGCAAACCTACACGCCAGTCATCCCCCCTGACGCTCTCACTTACACAAGCCACAATCCTGTGGGTATACACGCTGGTAATCCAACCCAGCGTTCTCACTAACGCCGCATATCAACGACGACCACATTCCTATGAGCACTTATCGGAACAATTTCTCCTTTGTCTACTTGGGATAAAACTATAATAATAGAATTTAGTACGGTTTCCAAATAGTTTAATGTGCCTACTATCCTTGGCATCGAAGGTCCACTTTACTCCCTATTTATGTGATCACCACTTACCTGATTGGGATTACTCGTCCATTCATATAAACGAAAATCACCTAGAAGCACTGTTTACCAAGATTGAACAAGAATACACGGCACATATTAGTTCACTAGGAACTAGGATATTTATTATCATTAACATATATAACACAATACTATGCAACACAAATTATGCAAAGAAAAGGAAAAGGTAAATGTTAGAATGCGCGCTTATCGTAAAGAGGGCGGATGTCACCTTATTAACGTGAAGTCGGGACTCGGCAGTCATCTAGGTTCCCTTCTCGTCTCTGTGTCCTGGCTCGTCTCGCAGTCACACCCCAGCCGTCACAAGTACACGTCTGCACCGCTAGGCTCAAGCTCGTCTGCTTCCCTCCAGGCCACTGGAACCTTGCTGGTTATTAACTACCGGCTCTCTCTCTCTCTCTGTTTCAGTGCGCTCCGCGCTAATTCTCCTTCAGTCTTTCTCAGAGAGTTTCGGTCTTAAATCTTTCTCGGACTTCAAAGATGGCGACTGTCCGCCATGGAATAATTAATGGCAGAGATGCTAACGGCTAAATGCCGCCTACGAACTGACTCTCGGCTAACTAACACCTTCGCTAATATCAAAGCCTGTTCCTTCATGGAAAGCTACGGCCAGCAACCTGCCGCCCACCAAATTCTTGTACCTCCCCGTACCAAGGACACGTTCCCAGCCGGCCGGCCTGAAGTTGTGTCTTCGGAGTGGAGAAAAATACATTCCTTCGATAAGGGCCAGCCTGAGATGGTTCTCTCCAAGCGAACAACAGCTTGAAACTAAAACATTACACTTGACCTAGAGGGCCTCTCGAGCTACCAGGCAGAGAGCAAGATGGAGTCTGTCTCGTTTAAGGCCTACAGGGCCCGCAATATGCGTAACTCCAAGGAAAATATCCTAACACGTTAGCAAATGGGCAAATCATGATTAATACTTATGTATCTATCCCCTAGCTTAAATTCATAAACCCTACTCTAAGAAAAGGGACACGAAAATACTCTACTATATAAAAGGCAGGGATCCTATCTATAGTCCTAATCCCTATGCTATAGGGGTGATAGGCTGGAGTCACTCTCCATCATTCTCCCTCTCGCCATTACATTACACCCCTTGACTCCAGTCTATTAACCACAAACTAAATAGAACTCATATCAGTAGAAGAATAATAGGAAACAAAATTAACTGACCTATGTCTCTTGCTAAGTCTACAAAATTGGAGTAGGGAAGGAATGCACTGAATAAAGCAACAAACAGCTACTAAAACACAAATGGCAACGATAACTCCCCCTAAAATCTGTCGTAAAGAATGCAAGTCAGGTAACCAATTAAAGAGCCAGTCAAAGAAACCCTGATCAATGTGTTGTCTAATTTCTGCAGTCAAGTCGTGGAGTTTGTCAATATGGGCTTGGATTGATTTAGAATGGTCGGACAAATTAAAACAGCATAGGCCCTCAAAATCAGAACATTCATGTCCATGTTTTAACAAAAGATAATCAATAGCAGCGCGATTTTGTAGAATAGCTCTACGTTCACCCTGGGCATCTAATAACAGATCAGATAAAACAGTAGAGGTTTGATTGATGGATTTAACCATCCAGCAGGCCATCTTGCCGATTGTTTTGGCATTGTAAACGGCCAACGCAGGGACTCCAATAATAGAAAAAGCTAAACCAAGATATTCCGATGTAGAGTAAAGATGGACAGAGGAATCACAGTCCTCATGTAATGACATTGAATCACGAACCATACGGGAATGTGAATTAGGATGTGAGGAAAACATTAATAAACTCAATCTAGTGATAGCACATGGACCACCAGAAATATTTGCGGGAATATATGGCCAAGACGAATTCCCGCAAGAAAAGAGCCAGCCAGAAGGTAATAACATAGAACGATAATAACTAGGGGCAACTAATAAACGTTTACATGTCATATTATTCTTAACAGAGATACACGAATTCGGAAGTCTCTTTAAACACAGCAATCGTTGATGAGCTGAAAAAGAAGTAGCAGCCTGTATCTTCAACCTAATGCATTCGGTGATAGCTTTTGGATCACATGTCATCATAAAGCATAAATCACCAGGGGTAATGTTGAAAGTAGTAATTCGGGAATGAATAGGGATATCGAGGTCAGGAAGAGCAGTACATAAGGGACAAAATTCATGGGCCGCGAAATCGCCCAGAATAACATTTGGTCGGGCATTCGAAATGTTAAAAATATGTCGCAAAGTCTCAGTAGATGCTGGGACGGCAACCAGGCAGGTCGCCAAAATGTCAGTCACAGACCTCATGGGGGTAAGACAGAAATGTGGAGAGTTCGTCACTCTCTTAGCCAAAGTGATCCAAAAGTTGGATGACGTACTCCATGCGGAACGCGGAACTCGGGATTTCCCATCAACCGAAGTCGGTGGATCCTCTCCTCTCCCGGCGTAGCAGGCCAAAAGGAGTCCAACGCCGACACATCCTGCAGCAGCAGTCCAGAGAATGATCTGAAAAAATACAAACACAAGCCTTAATCATTCTCGTAAGTAACATTTATCAGCTGGGACAGCTTCCCAGCCATCTTTCCCTGGCTTCATCACCAAAACGGTGTTGTCATGACCGGTCGCAATAATATCAGCCTGTTCAGGGGGATTTTTAGGCGATTGCACCCATATTTTAGCTCCAGGCAGATCAGACGATCCGAAGCCTTTTTGTCCTCGCACAGTTAGCAACGTTGGGGCAGAGCCTTTCTTGAGCTCACCACTGAAGACAGGCATAATCAGTAACTGAGCAACACGGTCAGACTTTTTGATCAATAAGTCAGTCTCACTGCTATTAAGCAAGAGAACCTTAATCTCTCCCTGATAGTCACTGTCAATCACTCCTCCGAGCACTTGAATACCTTTCAGGGCAAGGCCCGATCTGGGGGCAATTAATCCAAAACTACCGGCAGGTATACAGACACCAATGCCAGTTTCAACAATGATTCGGTCTTTTCCTGGTAAGTTTGCATCATTTAAAGCATGCAGGTCTAGACCTGCGGAACCTGGGGTCGCTCTACATGGAGCTAGAGCACCGGGGGTAATTTCCCAATACATGACAGTGTTGGATAGAGAATTAGGCTTTACATCCACATTTGGAGGAAACAAACGCATCAAAGGGGATTCAGCATGTAATAAAGGACGATTATTTAAAATCAATAATGCTTGAAACAAAACATCCCTCCAATTCTTGTAATGATCGTCCGTCAATTTACGTAATTGTTCTTTTAGTAAACCATTCATTCTCTCAATCAATCCCGAAGCTTGTGGATAATATGGAATGTGAAACACCCAATCAATGTTATTTTCCACACAAAATTCCTGTACTAATCTTCCACGAAAGTGGGATGCATTATCAGATTGAATTTGGAATGGGACACCATAGTACAGAATAAGCAGCTCCAAGGTCTTAATGGTATTCACTTGAGTAGCGTTCTTGCAAGGGAAAGCGACCAGAAGGCCACTATAAGTGTCAACAACTGTACAAACATACTGACAATTCCTGCTCATAGGGAGCGGACCAATATAGTCAATCTGCCAAATTTGAGCGGGCAATTTTCCTCGATGTAACTGGCCTCGAACAATTTGAGGCACCTCCTTCTTTCTAGAATGTTGGCAAATGGGACAATGCAGAATAACATCTTTAATCAAAGAAAAAGGAATATGAATTCCCCTATCGGCAGCCCACCTGCTAGTTGCCTTTTCTCCAAAATGTCCCGCCTTCTGGTGGGCCCATTTCGCCAATCCCGCCAAATCAGAATCTTGCATGTCCACTACTGCCTCAGCAATTTTAGATTTCTCATCTGCAATGTTATGAAAGAATTTATCAAGGGAGTCAATTGGAGTGTGAGCATCCACGTGAAAGATTGTTACAGTACTCTGCGGGAGCAACTCCCAAATTTCTTGCCATAATTCTTTTCCCCACAATTCTTTTGAATGCAATTCCCAATTATGAGAATGCCATGTTGGTAACCATACCGCCAGTCCATTAGCAGTGGACCAGGAATCAGTGAAAATATGACATGTGCCAGGCAATTCTTGTTTCAAAACTTGGTAAACTGCATAAAGTTCAGCATATTGACTACTCTTACCATCACCAGTTGTACTCAATAATTTTTGTGTGATTGGATTATAGGAAACAGCTTTCCAATGTCTTTTCTCACCGATGAACTTCGCTGAACCATCCGTAAACCACACATGTTTTCTATCCTCCGCGGACAGATCATCAAATGATTTACCCCACTTAACGGGAGATTCCTGCACTACGGGTACGGAACAATCACTGTCAGTCTCAGAGGAGGGCGCCTGCGCCACTCGCTCATGTAAAACTGCCACACCTTTCGGACCCACACGTGCCCTGTCCTGAATGTACCATTTCCATTTAATCACGCTCGCCTCTTGAGCATGTCCAATTCGATGAGATTTCGGTGAACTCAAAACCCACTGCATAATGGGAATTTCAGGCCTCAAAACCACAGCATGGCCTAGGGTCAATTGCTCGGTATCCACCAGAGCCCAGTAACAAGCAAGTAATTGTTTCTCAAAGGGTGAGTAACGCTCACCAGCCTCAGGTAACTTTTTAGTCCAAAAACCTAATGGCACTTTTTGTCTGCCCTGCTTTTGCCACAAACTCCAATTGGCATACAGACCTTCCACGGACACATTCAAGTCCACATCACCTTCACCCACCGGCCACAAATCCAAAGCATACTGAATAGCTTCTTTCGCCAAATTAAAAGCATTCTGTTGAGACTCACCCCATTCAAACGCATTCTTCTTGCGAGTGACTCGATATAACGGAGCCAAAATCTGACTCAGATGGGGAATATGCTGACGCCAAAAGCCAAACAAACCAATGAAACATTGAGCCTCTTTCCTGTTCCTTGGGACTGCAAAATCAAGGATTTTTCGCTTCACCTGTGGGATCACCTCTCTGTGACCTTCATGCCAATTAATTCCTAAAAATGTCACATTTTGGGATGGACCTTGTAATTTATCAGGATTAATTTCCCAACCTTTTGCTCGCAAACAGTCAAGAATCTGATCTAAATGGGACTGTACCTGATCCTGCGTCTCACCTTGAATCAAAATGTCATCAATATAATGACACACCTGAACTTGTGGATTCGTGGGCACTTCAGACAAATGCTCTGCCACCAGCCGGTGACAGATCATGGGACTGTGTACATAGCCTTGAGGAAGACTCCGGAACGTCATTTGACGTCCATTCCACGTAAAACTGAATTGTTCCTGACACTCGGGGGCAATCGGAATTGAAAAGAAAGCATTAGCAATATCAATAGAAGCATACCATGTACCTGGATGCTTTTGAATTCTCTGAATCAAAGTGACAATGTCTGGTACTGCAACAGCCAATTTAGGTGTGTGTTTATTCAATTCTCGATAATCAACAGCCATGCGCCAAGAATTATCACTTTTGCGCACGGGCCAAACGGGATTATTCCAAGCAGACGTGACCGGAGTAATAACTCCCGCGTCAACTAAATCCTGAATTGTAGCATTAATTTCTTCATGACCACCTGGGATACGATATTGCTTCTGAGAAACCACTTTCGTGGCTAAAGGAATTTTAATAGGGGGCATTCGCAAACGGCCAACCCGTACGGGTCTGGTCGAAATGTACTGTCTAGATCCAAATTGATAACAACCATCATCCAAATGCAAAGTCATTCCTTTTAAAATGTCAATTCCAATTATATATTCCAAAAGTGGTACAACCAACACAGAATATTCTCTACGAGGAATCCTACCAATTTTAATTTCAAGTGCAGTTTGTACTGCGGGGGTTTCTTTTCCACCCAAACCAGTAATTGTGAAAAACTGTCCTTTAAATTTCTTTGATTTTCCGTGAATTAAAGTGGCCTCCGCCCCAGTATCAACTAATGCTCGGACCCTTTGGATATTACGATGTTTCCAAAAAATCTCAATATCTACATAGGGTCTGTTGTCTCTGTGAGCCCACTTGTGTACCTGAGCTTGACCTATTTCCTAGTCATTTTTCCTGCGTTCTGTCAACCAAGACAAATCAGGGTAAATGCTCTCTGTTTTCTTCGGTATCAGAATGTCTTGTTCATATCCGTTTCCAGTACGAAACGGATTATTGTCATTATCAAAAAATTGTGAATGACGGTCAGAAAGTCTGTTACGATCCTCCCGTCTTCGTATTTCAGGGGAATAACTCCTCTCATCTCTATGTCTGTTGGAACCACGATCATCTCTCCCTCTTTCATATTCACCCTCTCTCCCCCTCTCGCCATTACGATGAGGGGATACGTCACGTTCATAACGCCGATCATCACGGCGATCAGAATTCACACGTCGTCTCTCATCACCACTGCCATCCGAACCACGGTCATACTCATTCTTTCGCACACGACGGGCACCCTCTTCCCGATCCAAACCACGCTTACGAAACATGTCCCATAAGCGATTGTTAGGTTCACCGTCAATGTCCTCACTTTTGACACCATCAGCAATAAGAGCAAGAAACATGTCACGTCTAGAGAACTTATAGTCCCCACCAGTACGACCCTCAGGTCGAGATTGTCTTTCAGGTTTAAACCACTCACCCAGCTCACCAAGCTGACGAACAGATTCAAGCACAGCAGACAAAGGATTGCCAGTTTGATTAATCAACAAAGTCATCATGACCTGCTTGTAAGCAACAGGCGAAGAACGGATAATGCGATTACGCACAGAAGATGTTAAAAGACCATCCAGCAATCTGTCAGAAGTACTAAGAAAGATAGCAGTTTTCATGACTTCCTCCTTCAAACGTTGCGACGCATCGCGCAAAGTGTACCATGGCTTGTCATTAACAGGCCAATCAGATTCAGTAGGGTATTTGTGGTTACAGCCGTCAGATGCAAGCTGGAGCAAAGTAATTTGACCAGCACCATTATAGTTCCGAAAATGATCTTGAATAGTGGAATCAGAACTCAAAGAGCAAAACCGTAAGCAATCAACAGCATCAAGCATAATACCGGCAGCGCCCAGTTCATAAAGGCGCACCATCCAGGTAAGCAAGGCCTCACCAGGCCGTTGTCGAAATCGTTGTAAAATGTCACTAACCTCCTGTTGAGTAAAGTCTTCAATACAATCCAAAGCAATACCAGCTGGATTACCAGGGGCTTGTTGTAATTTGCGACGAAACACGGGGTGAGCAGAAACCTCAGGAAGAGCTTCCGAGGAAGCCTGCATCTTAGATTTAGAAGAACAATCGGGGCAAGATACGTCATCCGAATGGGAAGAACGAGCACGGTCGCTGTGAGGAACCGTATCAGTATAAGAAGCAGATTTACAATCACGTCCGGAGCGAGAAGATTCACGCTTATCACCCTCCTCAGCCGAGGAGTCTGAAGCATTTGAATCCCAGATATTACCATCCCACTCATCAGGGTTCCAATCCATTCCGGCTTTTGCTACAACCAGACGCACTTTCCGTGTAGATACACGACCACGACGATGTTTGTACTTATATCGTGCAATGCGGACCGCAGCTCTTTCGGCTATGGTCTGATATGTTTCAAGTTTGTCGGCAAGCAATTTATTTTGACAACGCAAAAGAGTATGCGCGTTTTGCAACTCAACACACTGTCCTTCCATGTCCTTAAACTGCCTTTGCAGCTGGACAAACCTCTCATGAAGAATTCTGTATGCATTAAGAACAATCCAACCTCTGCGTCCTAAAATAGGAAGCTCATCACCCTTCACTACTGGCGCTTTCTGTAGGCATGATACCACATCGGCAGGCTCCGCCTGCTCCAAACAAGAAGACCAATTTTCACTCAAACCAGTAGAATCAGCCCACTCACGGGCCAAAGCCTCGTAAGGCGTATGCTCCCAGCCGGGAATCTGAATAGGTAACTTGAAAACCGACGGTGATTTTTCGCAAACATATTGACACACACAAATTATATACACAATTATACAGAAAATATTATACGTACGAGCCGAGCGCAAACCAACAAGATCAAAACAATACAGCGCACACAGGCTTCGTAAACAGTTCGTGACGCCAGATGTAATGGCCGGATTTTCCGCTTAGATGGGATCAGCCCCTAGGGGCCCCTATAACCCAGCCAAAACGTACTCACCTCCCTCCTTAGAACGTATTCACAATGGATATGGATATATATATATATATATATATATATATATATATATATATATATATACAGGTCGTACCTAAAGATGGGGAAATAGCAATAAACATGCATAGATTTTCTACTATATCCTATTCACATCAGTTAGTCTCGCGGCCACTCCGACCCAGACTGATCTACCCCAGGGCAGATATGACACACAATCCGGTGCGTCTACACATGGGCCTGCAGAACCCAATGCTCTCTTTTCCAAACGGTTTACAATCCGGCAAACCTACACGCCAGTCATCCCCCCTGACGCTCTCACTTACACAAGCCACAATCCTGTGGGTATACACGCTGGTAATCCAACCCAGCGTTCTCACTAACGCCGCATATCAACGACGACCACATTCCTATGAGCACTTATCGGAACAATTTCTCCTTTGTCTACTTGGGATAAAACTATAATAATAGAATTTAGTACGGTTTCCAAATAGTTTAATGTGCCTACTATCCTTGGCATCGAAGGTCCACTTTACTCCCTATTTATGTGATCACCACTTACCTGATTGGGATTACTCGTCCATTCATATAAACGAAAATCACCTAGAAGCACTGTTTACCAAGATTGAACAAGAATACACGGCACATATTAGTTCACTAGGAACTAGGATATTTATTATCATTAACATATATAACACAATACTATGCAACACAAATTATGCAAAGAAAAGGAAAAGGTAAATGTTAGAATGCGCGCTTATCGTAAAGAGGGCGGATGTCACCTTATTAACGTGAAGTCGGGACTCGGCAGTCATCTAGGTTCCCTTCTCGTCTCTGTGTCCTGGCTCGTCTCGCAGTCACACCCCAGCCGTCACAAGTACACGTCTGCACCGCTAGGCTCAAGCTCGTCTGCTTCCCTCCAGGCCACTGGAACCTTGCTGGTTATTAACTACCGGCTCTCTCTCTCTCTCTGTTTCAGTGCGCTCCGCGCTAATTCTCCTTCAGTCTTTCTCAGAGAGTTTCGGTCTTAAATCTTTCTCGGACTTCAAAGATGGCGACTGTCCGCCATGGAATAATTAATGGCAGAGATGCTAACGGCTAAATGCCGCCTACGAACTGACTCTCGGCTAACTAACACCTTCGCTAATATCAAAGCCTGTTCCTTCATGGAAAGCTACGGCCAGCAACCTGCCGCCCACCAAATTCTTGTACCTCCCCGTACCAAGGACACGTTCCCAGCCGGCCGGCCTGAAGTTGTGTCTTCGGAGTGGAGAAAAATACATTCCTTCGATAAGGGCCAGCCTGAGCTGGTTCTCTCCAAGCGAACAACAGCTTGAAACTAAAACATTACACTTGACCTAGAGGGCCTCTCGAGCTACCAGGCAGAGAGCAAGATGGAGTCTGTCTCGTTTAAGGCCTACAGGGCCCGCAATATGCGTAACTCCATGGAAAATATCCTAACACTTTAGCAAATGGGCAAATCATGATTAATACTTATGTATCTATCCCCTAACTTAAATTCATAAACCCTACTCTAAGAAAAGGGACACGAAAATACTCTACTATATAAAAGGCAGGGATCCTATCTATAGTCCTAATCCCTATGCTATAGGGGTGATAGGCTGGAGTCACTCTCCATCATTCTCCCTCTTAAAGGAGCCAGAAAAGATCAGCCATTACAGTCGCATAGGTGGAGAGCACCATTAAGGTAAGGCGGGACGCTTTGATTAATTCAAAAATACGGGACGCTCTGTGCGATTAAAAAAAAACACACAAAGCGCTATAAGTGAGAGTGCAAAAACACAATAGAAATTAGAAAAAAGGTAGTGTACATGCGTTACTCACCAAGACGTGAAGAGTACTCAAGAGGGAGCATTCAGCAGAGCCGGCAATGCGAAAGTAGTCCCCGGAAGACGCGAGTGAGTCAGGCTACTATTCGATATAACAGAGTTTACTAGATAGTAAAGACGGACTAAGCTGAGAGGATTAGTGGCAGCCATCTTAATAAGAGTAAGAAAAGGTAAACTTAACAAATGAAAAATAGTGACGATCGCTACTTTGAACTTTAGTAGTAAAGTACACATTCACATCAGGTTTGGTCCAGCAGTTCAAAACAAGTTAAACAAGAGTACATAAAAAGCAGAACAGTACACAAAATATCCAGCATAATAAGAATAGTACAGTTAATCGTGCTAATAACAGTAACATTAGAGGTGGCAACATTGGTAAATTCCCTTTCACAATGCCCATGGAGACCTACATAAAAGAAAAAATGTCTATGAGATCATAAAAAGCATGCTAGTTCGAATTTGTCATTGAGCCCTAGTGGGGTCAATGATTGCATGAACCATATCCAATGAGTCTCACGCTGAGATAAGAATTTGCTCATGTCACGATCCTGGCGATGCTTAACTACTTCAAGCACTCCGCATTTTAGTTGGGTAATGTTGTGTCTCATATTCCGCCAGTGTTGAGCAATGGGAGAAGTTGCTCAACACTGGCGGAATATGAGACACAACATTGCGCCCACTGATCCAGCATTATCGGTACAACCAGCTTTCAGTGAACATGTAACTTCTGACATTATGAAAGTCCCAGCAGAAACATAAAAATGGGGACTGGTAGACAAAATGGAAGAGGAGTAGAGGCTAACTTAACAGAATATGTTTTTTTCAGTTCAACAGCCTTATCTTTCTCTATCTCGCTGCTTTTGGAATAGAATATCCTGCTGTTGTGCTGATTGTAGTGATTTCTGATTCTCCCTGGGTATGATTCTATCAGTCATGAGAGGCAGTCCGTAGTGTCCGTGCTGGTGGCATGCAATCCGTCCTGGAATGGCTTAAGTTCTTTCATGTTTATAAATCATTAGATTTCCGATCTAACGTGTTCATCATCCATGCTGGATCCAGACGGCCATATTTGATATCCCATTTGCGAAGTTCTGGTCATAGGGAGATGAAGGATTTACGTTTTGCATTTGTTTCCCTGGAAAAGTCAGCTGAGAATTGGATCTTATTCCTTGCATTGTCCTAGGGCCATGTTTGTACACCAGCACGATTATTTTCTGGTTATGCTCATGCGATAAAAAACAGGCGATGATTGGTCTGTCACTCTCACTAACTCTGCATGGGTGTATTCTGTGTGCTCGTTGAACTTTCAGGGACATTAAAAAAATTATACCTAGGAGATGTGGCAATAAGTTGATCAAGGATTCCTTGTTTTCATCCTGTTCAACCCTTTTTAGGTAAACTGGCCGGTACCTTTCTTCTTGAGGTGTCATATTTCCATATTCCATGATACCAAGTGGTTTGTTCAATTTTAAGTATGGATGTTCATTTAGCTATATTTTCCAGCTTATCCTGAAAGGGTCCTACGTTTGAATAGATTTCATGTCTGTGGAATGGTCGTTAATTTTCACTTCAATAGCCTCAAATCTTTGCCCCACCTTAATGATTTCTTTTAGGATCAAGTCTATTGTTATTTCTTGTGGTCCAGTGGCAGTTGCTGCATGGGCTGTTTTATTGTGTGCTGACAAATCTGTAAAGAGGAGTTGTCAGGAAGGTTTGCCAGCAGCCAGGTCTTGAGGAGAGGAGTTTGGAGAGCTATCCCAAAGTGGGTCGATTCTGGTTAGTCCAGGACTGTGGTGCAACCGCATTACTTATGGTTTCTGACTCAATGCCCTAATCCAGTTAGTTCTCAGCAGCTGTTTTAAATAAACTGGCACCCCTTGGTCACCCTTTTTATGAATGGTCAGGATCAGAATCTGGCCCACAATCCAGCCTGGAGTGCGTGTGTTAAGTGTATTCAGGTGTGCAGTATCCCTTTTTGCACCTGGGTGCAACAGGGGACCTGCATGTCAATGGGCCAGCATCCAGCATTGAGCAAATGACCTGGGTAAAGGTATGTGCTTGTAGGTTTGGCCTTTAGGACCCCCTTTATGTCAGTCCCTGTGACGTGTGGTTTTGTGCAAGGGCTTTGTTGTTATGGCTGAAAACAGCTTCTGTGGTGTAGCAGTCAGTATTCCCTAGACACAGGGGTGCCTGAAGTGAAAGGATGCATGTCCGGGTCCATGTGTGGAGCGCCCACTGACTCACAGTTGCTGAATGTCCCTGTAGGGCTTGTGCCTTGGAGTGTAGAAGATTCAGAGGGTGTTGTTCCCTAGGCTTTGATGCAGAGTAAGGGGTATGTGGCCTGGGATCCAGAGGGCCATGTGTTGCTTTTGGCAGCTAGGGGCATATTCCAAATGGTGTAGTCGGGTGCTGGCCCAAGATCTTGAAAGCTCCTAGTCTATGACATAACGCAGTGCGGTACCCGGTGAATTAGAACGAAAGAAGGACCTATGGTGCAGACCTGCGCCTCATAGCCAGCTCATTTGGGACAGCCCTGCTGCAGTCAGCTCCCTTAGCAGCAGTAGGACTTACTGGGCTGTGTGTGGCGATTACCCTCCAACCTCTAAACTCCGCTGCATTGATCCGCGCTCTCTCTCTCTCTCTCTAAGTCCGGTGTGCATTTGGGAGTCACCCCTCTCTACCCCAGCAGACGTCTGTGCACCTTGTCGCTGCACACTTCTCCTCCGTGCCAGGCCGGGAACCTCTGGCATGGTGGTTCACTGGCAGTGATTTATTTGGTATTGTGAGCCTTGCCTGTTACCATGCTTTGGGAATCTGGGGTGAAGAGGGACGTCCACTTGTCCCTGGGCGTCGCCTCTTTTATGCCATCTTGTCTACTGATCCGCACCAGCGTATTCCACAACTATACCTTCCCCGACTCTGCTGCCCCCGGAGTATTACAGTAAGGTGGCTATTTTCATTGGTAGCCAGACGCCACACCAAGAAATCACGCTTTGAATTAACAGGTGTGTTGCAACTGTTGTAACAATTGTTTAAAAAAATAAAACATTAAAAAAGGGATAAAAATAATAAAAAGTTAAACATGATTCATATTAACTTCCTGTATATTTCCCATGTTGTCTGGTGCCTACTCGATTTCCTGGGAGTGTGTTGCAGTACTTGTGAGTGGCCATGTGTGGTGCTTGACTTACTCCAAGACTTGGTTGGAGTACATTTGCTATTTTTATTGGTCCTTTCTGGGTGCAGTAACTTTAGAAGTACAGTTTGTGAATAACAATTGTCTTAGTCTTGTGTAGGTGGGTGTTTGCATCTGCATATCACTTCCTAAATCTATCATACCCCTTCTAAAATCCCGCCCTTATCTCCTCCCATTTGGTAGCAAGTATCCCCCGTTTTCAGCCACTCCCTAGGTTCCTCTACCATTTACTATTAAAATGTATATTAAGGTGTATGAAGATTTCTGCAAGCGGAGTAGAGACCTCTGCATAGAACAAGCATTTACAATTCGATAAGTCTCGCCTTTTGGTACCTTATAAGCAGCATATAGCCTGGGTGCTGAAACATCTACTGTTCTTTAACAGGGAGGGAAAGTAAACACCAGACTGTGTGACACGCCAGGTATGGGAAAACATGGAGAGAAATATTGCCATTCAGCTGGAAATGGTATAGTCTGAAGCTCTGTTTTTAATATAAAATCATAGCCTTCGATGGTCATATCACTGAAAATACAAGATTTGAAAAGAATATTATTGTCTACTGGTGCTCGTGGTCAATTTCTATGAACTGGAATCTAGAGAATGCTAAAGTGATTCTGGTATTTAACTGACCTCTGCTTGTCGTTTTCTATCAAGAAAGTGAAATAGAGGCAGTTGCCGGAAAAATAAAAAAAAAGAAAGTCCCTCAGCAGAAAGAAATTCTGGTATTAGACTGACCTCTGCTGGTTGTTTTCTATCAAGACAGTTAATTAAAGGCAGTTGAACAGAAAAAAAGTCCCTAAGCGGAAGCAGACAAGTCCTAGGGCTGATCTCCAGAGCCCACAAAGTACATACACATGTAAGTATATAATAAGTATATACAAGAGGTCTCGAATGCTCAACCTAAAAATAGGGGAGGCAGAGGTTTCTGCACATTGGCTTGTGAATAGTATTTTGTAGTCCTTGAGTAGTACTACTGTAGTACTGCTGATTGAAAGTACAGTTTGTGAATAGGCCTCATTGTCCCTGGGTAGTCCCAGTGCCCCAGGTGCATTGCATTTATTAAAAACTTTGGCCCGTGGAGCTCCAGGACTCCAGGGAACATGGCGCTACCTGTGAACCCCCACTGAAACATCCCCCACACACACAAATGGAGAAGGCGGCAGGTATAGGAATTGCTCGCTCTGAACCCTCTGTTCAAAAGGTACACTAACCTGCTTGTCCTACTCAATGGAGGTCTTCTCCTCTGCCCAGGTCTCTCGCGCATCCCCGCCGTGCCTCCCACCAGCAGGAAAATCATCCATTTTTCATGCTGCTCATGTTTTTAAATCAGCGGCTGACAAAGGTCCCTCTTGTGATGTGTGCAATAATGTGCGTGCTTCGCAAACGAGTCTGCATGCTGAGGAAATTAACACACACATATCTCTGCAGTACCTTTGCTTGCTCACTCAATATACCCCACCCACCCAGCGATTGACCAGTAATATCAAATCTGTAATTTCCAAGTGACCCAGAACACTGTAGCAAGACTGGCTACTTTGATAAAGCCCTGGGATGTTATCTAACCCGCCATATCAGCCTAATCACCTTAAAAACACCCTTTTCACTCACAAATGTACTCATGGCAGGACTTTTTCTATTCTTCTCAATTGAAAACATTTTCCTGATCCAGTAATTTTGCAAGAAAGATGTGAGTTCACAGAATGTAGCAGGAAGCTCAGCGGGTTACATGAGGTGGTACTTGAGCATGTTCGATATGCAGAACCTACACATAAATTAACATTATTGCATTAATATCTTTCAGGTACTGTAATCGGAGAAACCTGGCAATAAACCCTCAGGGAGGTAACACTGGACTGGTTGGAGGGAGTGTGCCAGTCTTCGATGAGATTATTCTCTCCACAGCGCTAATGAACCAGATCATCAGCTTGGACACCATTTCTGGTGAGAAATATGTCTTTTTATGTCTGGATAACTCCGCCCAGTGAACGCCCCCCTGGCTTTAAGTAAGTAACCTGTAAGTAGTAAGATGGTTCTGGCACCCTAATTCACCTCACGGTGTATGAGTGGGAGTTCTATAAAGTTTTATTACTGAGGAGGAATTTACGCTCTCTGTTCCGGCCTGGTCGTTTTCTGTTTTAAAGTTAAGGTGGATGATGCTCCTTTGCAAATGTGGTCTTGTGATGATAACCTAATCGAGATTCCAACGGAATACCCAGTGGTTCTGAAAATCGCATCATAAATTGAGAAACAGGTGTCTTAAATCTGTATTGCTTGTGTGTAGTACATGTCACTGTGGACCCAGGATTTGTATGTATTATTAACCCAAGACAAAATTAAAATGCATTTGATTTGACAACTTAATGTTTAGACCTTAAGTATTAGAGGGATGTTTTTAATAATTTGTATTTGTATAATTGATTATTGCTACAGATTGCAATGTTATGGGCTGGTTGACATTCTTAGTGAAAGTTTTAAGAAATTGAGGAAAACCTATCTATCAGAGGTTTAACTGACCTTTTAATTTTTTTTATTTATGTAAAGAGTTTTTACCTCCTTAGCTGTGAAATGTTGATACAGTATACTATGCAGTACTCTGTCTTCTGCATTGTTTCATTTTTATTGTACCAAGCTTATGATTAATTACAGGTGATTAATATCTGGTTAGAAGAACAGTTAGTTACGGGAAAGTTAGTGGTGACCATTCTTTTAACAGATGAAGCTAAGAATAGGAGGAGGAGAAGGGTCCCTCTATAAAGTCATGTTGTGTAAAGAGGCCTTCTTGGCTTAAATTTCGTAGCATAAAATATATGAGTTTCCTGGCACTCAGGCGCAGGGCTCTTGGCATGTAGTAGCAGGATTAATTGGGCCTTGGGTGTACTCTTGGTGAATAATGTATCCCTAGTATATCAAAGTCACAACACCTACAGAATGGTATAGATCTACCTTTAGATTTGTTATTGTACAGCTTTATATTTTCAGGCATCCTGGTTTGCCAGGCAGGCTGCATCCTTGAAAACCTAAACCAGTACCTGGAGGAGAGAGGTTTCATCATGCCACTTGACCTTGGAGCAAAAGGCAGCTGCCACATTGGGGGTAATGTCGCAACCAATGCAGGTGGCGTGCGTTTACTGAGGTACGGCTCTCTACGTGGCACCGTTCTGGGACTGGAAGTGGTAAGAAAAGATGCTACTGTTAAGATTTTCCGTCTCATTAACCCAGTTTTAGATTACTTTCATCCATAGATGCCTCTGTTGAAACGTCCAAAACTAAAAAGCAGAGATCCGTACCAATTGGCTGCATTCATCTTCTTTCCGACCTTTGAAACTGTTAACCACTAAGCGTTTCTCTCTACACTCGGGTTGCACTGTGTACTCAGGGATGCAGGGTCCATAATCTAGGATGGCATGAAAGTTCTCTGTTGTCCATTTCAATTTACCCTAGTAGTGTCACGGACAATACAACGTTTATATTTGTATAACAGCAGTAGTATTATTGCATACCTTAATGTGCATTATCATGGTTTGTGCGTGTGCATTGGGTTATATTTTAAGTGTACTCGCTAAACATCACTTCATAAGACCTGAAATTCCGGCCTCACGAGACGTGACGCTTCTTGCTCCTTTTAGTGGAAAGTAGCTGCACGTTTTGAGTGTGTACATTTTACACAAGGCTCATGGTCTTAATTGCTTCAGCTAAAGAGGAACTTTTCATTGTCCTTGCTGAACGCTAACAGTAGCTGCGGTTGCTTAGTAAAAACGTCTCCAAGCTACCGTGTAACAAACTTCAGTTCCGTGGTAAGGGAGTGCAACATGTAACAAGGTCTAATAGTGCTGCACTTCCGAAATGCTTCAAATCAAATAATTTTTCTCAGTTTGGTGTTGTCACACGTGGACCTCCAAGCAAGTAGAAGCCCACCTGTTCCATAGAAGTTCTTGAAAATTGAAAGTTTATAATGTCTTCCTAATTAGAGGCGCAGCAAGAGACATCGGTTACCGTGAGACTTGCTTTCTCTCGGGACACTCGATTCAGCACCTTGTGGTCTGCAGTTATTTGGGAGTTTTATGACTCTGAAGCAAATAAAACTATAGTCTGATGCATCTAGGGAAATAGAGAGTTTTTAGACGGTTAGGGCTGTGTGATGAACATTTGTTGGGGTCTCTATGTTATTCACCCTAATAATATGCATAATTCCTGAGGTATTATTTATTATAATAATTCTTATTTACTTGATTAGTACATAAGAAGTACAGCCTAAACCACCCACTCACTAGGCTTGCATTTAGAATGTGAAAGGAGGGCCAATAGGGATACAAACTTTGCGCCAGTAGAGCATCAAAATGCTCACTTACTGAGATTTATTTCATGGAACATTGGGGGCATTAGATCTAGAATATGAGATGAGGCCTGGCTACAATATGTTGAGACATTTGATATCATTTGCACCCAGGAAACATGGTGCAGGGATAATGTTGTTATTGATGGTTTCTGTTCACTTAACGTTCATGCAATGCCATCAACTGCAGGGAGGTCAAAAGGAGGTTTAGTGACCTTAATCTCTGTTAAATATGGATCAATAAAGATAGAGACCTTAGTGGATTCCCTCTTGTACCAGATAATTTTGATCTCTAACGTGATTGATGTCTCAATACTACTGATTAACTGGTACTACAATATTTTTGATCAAAATGTTTGTGGGGTCATTAATACTCTCAAAGAGGAAATTGATAAGGCTGCGGGTAAATGTTTTCCTGTGTGTATAATCTGGGGGGGGTGATTTTAATTGTACCTTATGTCAGTATAGTACGCATATGGTATGTGGGGTTCTAGACACTGAAAACCAACCGCTTTCCTACTTTAAACATACTCCGCAGGGTGAAGCGTTAAACACCATCATTGTAGTTAACGACCTATGCTTTGTTGATACTTTAGTCTGTACCCCACCCATACAGTGTCCAACATTCTTGGGTGGCGGCAGGGCAAGTACTATCAACTTCATGCTGATATCTAGAAAATTCTCCCACCTGGTAGACAGTTTCGCGGTAGAATCGCACCCCATTAGTGATCACAATCCTCTTGTTGCTAGCTTGCATATAATGGCATTAAAGGATAACGGTAATGAATACCCATTGAAATATAATCCCAACCACGGGGTGAGACTAAAATGGAGCAAAATAAATGCTGTACAATTTGAGGAGAACATTGTGAAATCTAATTTTGGCCAAGTTGTGACATGCTCATCTGATGATTCTACCCCGGAGGCGGTCATACAGTGTTTCAAAGAAATCAGTAAAGATGTGGGCAATAATTTGACAAGATCAGTAAGAAAAAATGAACCACATGTAACGAGATGGTTTAATCCTGAGTGCTCCAGGGCTCAAAAAGATCTTAAAAATGACTTGCACATGGATTTAATTAGTACTGCGAGACAAACCTATAACCAAGCAATTGAGCATAGGAAGGACAAATTAAGAAGACTTGCCTGGGAAGATTTGGAGAGAGCTAGCACTCTCAAGTATTCTAAGAGATTCTGGGAAGTCATAAGTCGTCCCCTTTTCACAAATGATATAAGGAACATGGAATCGACAATAACAGGGGAAGCTTGGGTAGCTCATTTTTCGGACATATTCAACCCAAAAAGTGCATCACCGCAAGATCAAGTGGAGTCACTGATCTCCCTTGCCAACTGTTCTTTCATTAGTAATTTGTATTTTACATTGGAGGAGGTGGAAAAGGCGCTTAATAAAAGCAAGGGCGCAAAGGCGCCTGGGCCGGATGGGGTCCCCATAGACCTTTTTAAGAGTATCCCAGCCCTGTGGGCGCCCCTTTTGGTTCAGGTGCTCAATGCTAGCTGTGTTGCTGAATTCTTGCCCACATGGGTGGAATCTGTAATTGTTCCAATTTATAAAAAGGGAAATAGGATCCTGCCTGTTATAGGCCTATTTCTCTATTGGATTCCTTTACAAAAATAGCGGGCAGAATTATGCAGACCGACTACTGGAATGGGCGGAGGAGAACTCTGTCCTGTCCGATCTCCAGTATGGCTTTCGCCCAGGTCTGGGGACAGTAGAGCAGGGTTTGAATTTGCTCTTGTTGATTGGGATATATACGAGGGCAAAACAAGGAAACTTGTTTTTGACCTTTGTGGATCTCTTGTCCGCCTTTAATTGTGTGGTACATTCCAAACTATGGTCTATACTGGAACATCTTGGGGTTGAATCAAATATTATTTATTATCTTAAATGTTTTTATAGTAATGCTACGGCCCGAGTACGTTTTGGTCTAAATGGAGAACGCACTGACACAATACCCATTAGGAGCGGGGTCAGGCAGGGTTGTGTCCTGGCCCCCTTCCTTTTTAATTTATATATTAACGGGTTGGAAGGTGTCTTGTGCAAAGACAGTTCAGATCCCCCCCTTCGTAGGCGGCCACCCAATACCAGCACTTTTATACGCTGACGATGCTGTACTTATGTCACGTACACAGGTGGGCCTACAGCGTGTGGTCGATAGTTTCTGCCGTTTCATGAAGGAGTTGGGTCTGAAAGTCAACACATCAAAAACCTTTACTATGTATTGTGGTAAACAAAATATATCCAAGAGACCAATTTTTATAGCAGGGCAGAAATTGGAATTTGCTAACCATTTTTCCTACCTCGGGATACATTTTACTCAAAATGAGACGTGGTCTCAAGCTATTTCTGTTAAAAAGCTTGAGCTTTCAAGATCTACTGCCGCTCTCAAAATCTTTTCTAGCAAGTTAGGAACAAGACCCCCCCGTGGAATTGATTAAAATCTACAAAGCTAAGTGTGTAGCCGGCACTATTTATGGCAGTGGGGTGTGGGGTCTTGCTAACCCCGCACCCATCCAGGTGCCTGAAAATACCTTTTTAAAATACATACCGGCAGTTCCTAAAAGCTCTTCCAATTTCAATTGCCACTCAGAACTTGGCCTATCTTACATTACTGATCTTATTAAAATAGAGCCAGTTCTACTATGGCACAGAGTCTGGACCCAAGAAGCGACACATTTAAACAGAGATGCCCTGACAGATATACTGAAATTGGATGGTACCATAAAAATCCCATGGGTTAAGTATGTACATAACTTTCTTAAAGATATCGGGAGAGAAGAATACTTACAGAATCCCTCTGATATCTCAGCAATTTCTCGAAACAACTTGAAGAAAGAGTGTCTAGCACTTTTGGATTCCAATAGGACTGCTGCGGAGGTCCTAAAATCCTCTATTCAGCAGCATCAACTGGTTTTAGCAACTTTTAAGATTCAGCCCTATTTAATATATGTAACAAGCACTTATGAGCGATTTCTGCTCACACGTTTCAGATTTAACATCTTCCATAGATTGGTTAGCTTTCCCACGATCAACAACTGGACACATGAGCTACCACTCTGTCCCTGTGATAACACCTCTCCTCAGAGTACGATTCATGTATTTCTTTTTTGTAAATTTTATGACGAAATGAGGAAAATTGTTTTACTACCTTTATTAAGAGAGCTAGGACTTCGCCATTGTCGTGTGGCGGTGATTAGCATTCAAGCTCTAGACAATCATGTATCTGTATCAAGAACAACTTTGTTCCTAAAAAATGTTATAACTATCAGGAAACGTAGGGACACTTAATCTGCACTTTATAAATGAAATTGTTTTTATCTTCTTAATTAACTGGTTTTAAATGAATATAATGAAATTATGTATTTTTATGTAACTATGTATTTACAATATTTTTATCTGTACTTTTATGATTGTATCAAACAATCGACTAAAGATATTTTGAATTTGAGGAGAACATTGTGAAATCTAATTTTGGCCAAGTTGTGACATGCTTATCCGATGATTCTACCCCGGAGGCGGTCATACAGTGTTTCGAAGAAATCAGTAAAGATGTGGGCAATAATTTGACACGATCAGTAAGAAAAAATGAACCACATGTAAAGAGATGGTTTAATTCTGAGTGCTCCAGGGCTCAAAAAGATCTTAAAAAAGCCTTGCACATGGTCCCCCGTGATAAGGATTTAATTAGGACTGCAAGACAAACCTATAACCAAGCAATTGAACATAGGAAGGACAAATTAAGAAGACTTGCCTGGGAAGATTTGGAGAGAGCTAGCACTCTCAAGTATTCTAAGAGATTCTGGGAAGTCATAAGTCGTCCCCTTTTCACAAATGATATAAGGAACATGGAATCAACAATAACAGGGGAAGCTTGGGTAGCTCATTTTTCGGACATATTCAACCCAAAAAGTGCATCACCGCAAGATCAAGGAGATAAAACAGTTATTAGTTCGGTAGCTGTGAACCAACTTATTATCTATCTCCTTGGGGAGGTTGAAGACGCAATGACAAGGGGTATTCCTGCAAAAACCCCAGAGCCAGATGGGGTGCCCCTGGATATGTTCAAAGGCATCCCCCAATTATGGGCATCGTTGATGGTAAATGTTTTTAAAGTGATAATAGTGGGTTGCATCCCTAGTTCATGGAAAGAGGCAGTGGTGGTACCGATATATAAGAAAGATAGCAGTAATAATCCTGTATGCTACAGGCCTATTTCCCTAATTGATGCTACGTGCAAAGTCCTGGGAGGGTAATTCTTGCTCACCTGGAATCGTGGGCCAATGACTCTGGTCTTATATCCCACACACAATACGGTTTCAGGAGGGGAATGGGACCGAACAAACAATGTCTTAATCTGTCCCTCGTCATGGGTAAGTACATGAAGACCAAGGGTGGATCAGGCCACCTGGCCTTCATGGACTTATCCAGTGCTTTCGACACAGTCAACAGGGGGAAGCTGTGGTCACTTATGTAAAAAATGGGCTCTGAGAAAGCCCTTATTACCCTGTTGCGTAGGTTGCATGCATCAACCACTGTCTCTATAGGTTATGGACCAGGAGGAGAGAAGACCAGACTTATTGCGTCTACAGAGGGCATACAACAGGGATGTTATATGGCCCCTTTTTTATTTCTTTTATATACAAATGGGGTGGGTAAATGTTTACTAGAACAGCAGCTGGATTATCCGAATATAGAAGGTAAGCTGGTTCCCTTATTGTCATATGCCGATGACACACTTTTGAAGGCTCTAACAGCCAATAGCCTTCAGAAAAGCTCTGATTGCTTTTACTGATTTTATGACTGAACTGGACCTAAAAGTAAATTTTAGTAAGTCTTTTATCATGGTTTGTAGCCAAAACAGACAAAAACGAGAACATTTGTGGTAAAAGAAAAGATTATTGATAAGGTACCTAATTTCACATATTTGGGGAATATTTTGAACAACAAACTGAATTGGGACCATTTGATTGCAGCCAGGGTTCAACACACCAGTAGAATCATAGAGGGTCTGTTCCACTTTGCGTGCAAGCTGGGACATAAGCCGGTGGCAGAAATGCTAACTCTATATAAATCAAAATGCCTGTCAGTAGCAACCTATGGGGCAGGAGTATAGGGCAATAAAAAAAGCAGCCAGATACAAATTCTGGAAAATATATTCTTAAACAGATTGCTGATGGTTCCCATTAGTTCTCCCACAAAATTCTGTCACTCTGAAGTGGAATTGGACTATGTAAAGATAGAGTAAACATTGCCCCATTAATTCTGTGTGGGAAAGTGTGGACTTCGGAGGAGTTATCATTCACCAGGGCGATTATTAGAGATTGTATGAGCCTGGAAAGGGCCCTGTCTATTCCCTGGCTCTGTTATGTCAAAGATAATTTTAATAAGAGTGGCTTGGGAAACTACTATGATAACCCTGATGGCATACAATCTAACATGAAATTAATTAACTTAAAAAAAAAATCATATTATAATGAATTAAGAATGTCCAATTGGGACAATGAGATACTAACTTACGGGCCGTCATGCTATCAGCAATTTTATTTGTCTTTTACTATTCATACACCATCACGTTTCCTCTTGCCCAGGTTTCGTCTTTGCACATTACACTTTCTTGTGGCTTTTCCTAAACAGGTAAGTTGGTGTGAGCGACTGACTTCCTGTCCCTGCAATAATTTAACCCTACAAAGCAAAATTCACTTTATGTTGTTTTGCACGTGTAATGACTGAGATACCGGTTTTGATTGGCATGGTTATGACCATTGCCCACCACCATCTCAGTATATGATGTAGTTTCGACTCTTACTCCACCTATTTGCAGAGCTTACCGATAGACTTTTGTGGTAGCAAGCCCCAGCCAGGCCTACTAGTGCAAGGGATTTGCTCTTCTCTGCTTAGAGTCCTTAGACCAATGGTAAGAAGTTGGCACAGAAACTGGAATAGAAAAGACAGAATTTATTTAACCTCTTGAGGTGGAACTACAATCACACAACACCCTTCAGTATAGTATGAGGTAGCACACTGACTGGAAGGAGTTTGGTCCTTTTATACCCACACAGGGGCTGAAATGAAGGTGGTACAAGGCACAGACTATTGGTTTCAAATACATATAAGGTCATACAGAGAGTGTGCTAGCAACAAGTGGGAAGGGCTGACAGTAACCTAATTCTGGTGGACATCTCTTGACAGTTACAAGTTAGGGAAAGCTGTAAGCTTTACTGGGCATGTGTAAAGCAAAGGAGATTAAACATATCTTTTCTCTAGGCAGATTTCAAGAGCAGTTGACAGGAAGGTAGGACAGAGCACATGGCATATAAAATGGCCGACAGAAATACAAAATGGATTCCGTAAAACAGGCAAGATAGTCTCAAAATACTGAATGTCTTCTGCTAATGCTTAATCTAATCGCTGTTAATTTACTACACTTTGACAACCTTATGCTGTCTCATACACTGTTTTTGCTCCTTTCCGGGCCTAAGGGCCTGTGCTCGAGCGAAGCCATGTTCTTTCCTGACACCATCTTGCTCCAACATTGGGTGGTTTATTTCTAGTAGTTTGTTTTCTCATTGTTATTTGTTGTTTTATTCAATGTATTCCATCTCATTTAGTTATGCTTCGTCCACGTGTTATGACTAGATCTGTTAGCTATGCTTCGTATTATTCTACTATTGATCTACGTCCAATCTGATTTCCTTATACTTTCAATGGTGTTGTACATTGGTCAAGGGTGGAATGTAATGACTGAGATACCGGTTTTGATTGGCGTGGTTATGACCATTGCCCACCACCATCTCAGTATATGATGTAGTTTTGACTCTTACTCCACCTATTTGCAGAGCTTACCGATAGACTTTGACAACCTTATTCTGTCTTATAAACTGTTTTTGCTCCTTTTCGGGCCTAAGGGCCTGTGCTCGAGCGAAGCCATGTTCTTTCCTGACACCATCTTGCTGAGCCTCTCTAGGTGAAGGGTAATGTTTTATGTTTGAGGTGTTATTCGCTAGCAGTGAACCAGCACAGACCGGTTCTTATCGGTGGAATGTGCTCTCTTCGCACCGGAGACACAACAAACGCTTGGCCAGCTGCTGTTGTGTGCCTGGTATGAGGCGGTACAGGAATCCTGTGAGAACGGTAGGCGGGTTCTTCTAGAAGCTTCGAGAAAGGGTTAGATTCTATATTAGTGAAAGCGGGTACAAGCGAAGGGAGATGAATTGATGGTCTGTGAGACGACAGTCTGGCGGCTTTGATGGTCTGATGAAACTTCACGGTGCAGTCGTGTTTGTGGAGCAGAGAGTCTTGGCCTGACCAGAGAAGGACAGGGAGAGAGAGTTGGACCCTTCTTCGATATACAGATGTTCAATATGGTGAGATGTTCCATGTATATCTAACTCTATCTAATTTTGCCTTTCATTTTTAGGTTTTATGTGTATATGTGTGTTGATGTTTAACCTTTATTATTTCTTTCTTGCCACCACTATTATCATGTAATAAAGACCCTTGGAATGTGAATTTGGTTCTTATTCTTTGTAAAGGAAGGTCGGGCCCCTTTTTTACCAAGTGCTTACAGAGGGATGGGCTATTTCCCCTCTAACGAGTAGTTGTTGATACGGGAGGGAAATTGGCTCCTAAGCAAGAATACAAAAAGTATAAGTAGATCAACCCAACATAGCGTATGAGGGATGTACTGATTTTTCACCGTAAGGTGTTGCTCGTGCAGATGCGCGTTGTTCGTCTGGAGACGTTGCTGATTTCGCACCAGGGTGCGTTGCTCGCATAGATTCGCGTTGTTCGTCGTAAGGCGTTGCAGATTCACATCAGGGTGTGTTACTCCCGTAGATTTGCGTTGTGCGTCGGGTGACGTTGCTGAATTCGCACTAGGGTGCGTTGCTCGCGTAGGTACGCGTTGTTCGTCGGGAGACGTTGCTATACATACCCTCAGAGCTATGACTTCTTTCATCTTTAGTAGTTAGTTCTATTCCTTCTTCCAGGTGAGTATTCTGAAGTGAGATGTCCTGAGAGAAATCTGGGAAGGGACTCGGATAAGTAATGACTGCTTGTATAACTACTGATACACCCGAAGAAGCGGAAAAATCAGTCATTACAGCACGCTATATAAAGACATAAGAGTACGTGCTTTATTAAGCCTATCTTGAAGGAAATTTGTCCTTGTTCTTATCAAGAAGGTTTTAATTATTTATGATCTTTGTCCACTGCTGCTATTTGCAGCGCTGTGATCAACTTCATTAGACATGCTCTATTAATTAGGAAACAATATTGATTGTGATAGGGAAACTGGGCCTCGAGTGATTTTAGGTTTTAAATTTGTTCTGTAAACCTGTGATAGACAGAAAATATTGAATACTATAAAAATCTGTCTTAACATTATAAACTTCGAAACAATATATGTACTCATCCCAATTGCTGTATAGAAAGTTTTAAGTCTTGTTGAACTATTTTATGTATGAATGACATACTTTTATGATACACGTGGATCGAATAAAGTTATTTAAACTTGACATAAGAATTACTCATTATTATAAATGGCAGAGTTCAAGTGTGTGCTGATTCTGAGGACTCGAGGTAGGGTCCTTATATATACTCTTAAAGAGTAAGATATTCTCTGACTGGTCTGCCAGATATAAATAATCCTTCATTCCTGTTAGTAGAGCTCAGCGGAGTGAATGTAAAATACCTTTTTATTTTCATTTTCTCTGGAGATGAAGAAAACACCTTTGGGGGCTACAAAAATCTGAGGGTGTCACCCTCGACCCTAAAAAGTGGTTGTGCATAACAGTGGAGTGTACCACATAGCTAGGAACTGCCTAGTGGCTAATGAAACTTTTAGTTGTTTTTTTTGCCCCATAATTTAAACGCCATATCTCCACAGAGGGTATGTCAACTTCTTTCAAATACAGCTATTACTAATTTTCCAGGTAGCAAGAGGTGATCTATCAGAGTTATTTTCATAGTTGTCACTCACCCTAATTCCCATTATGAGTTCCCTCTCATATTCTTATCTAAAGTGAGTCCTGAACATCTAGGTGAGTGATCTGGCGATGGTGTAGGTGTTGTGACATGTCTTCTTGACAGCCACATTGGATCATTTAGAGCTCTTCTCCTCACCACGTGGTTCATATTGTCCTAATGCTTGCATGACTACCAGTGAGTCCATGCCGCTCCACCAATATACACAGTTTTGCTGCTTTATAATTAGGGCTCCCGGTTTTATGGTATTTATTTTTTTTGCCATTTCTGTCTGTATTTAGCCATATTTATTTTTTAGGCATTTTTTCTGTATTTATCCACATTTTTTTTGCCACGAGTAAAATGCGATGCTATAGCTAGTATTTTTTCACATTTATTTAAATTGAGAATGCACACATGCGCTCACTTAAACTAGCAATTTGTTGTGGCTTTAGCAGTGCTTTAAATGGTCCTTCTTGCTTATGGCAAATTTGTTACACCACTCACTGCATATTCCTGGCCTTAGTGTTTATTCTACATACATGCGCAAGGGCATGCTATGGAAGTTAATAGCAACTGATTGGAAGTATTTAACTACATACTCTGACTATAATACATTTGCAGCTCATCTTGACTTAAGGAGATGCTTTTGGGATATTCACAATTTAAGATTTTTTTAAAGAAGAATATCCATTTTGATGGTAAATATTTTAGTGACAATTGTAGGGCTCGTTACTGATATCAAACAACTTTTACCTTTAATATTGCTACAATGATGACACTTGCTGCATTGCCACTCTCTTGCTGTCTCGCATTCATGCGCTGTTGAATTTCAAACCAGTCTGTCGCCATGTGTAAAGTCATGAGAAGAATTCGGAGTTGCACTTTATGCAAAAATAAACACGTGGTCTTGGGGGAACATAAATCATTGGTAACTTAAATGTGACCATTTGTTTCTTTTCTCTATTTTGGCAAGTTTTGTTTTCTCAAGTTTGTGTAGTGCTTTTCACTGTCCTTTTGAGCACGATGAAAGGAATGCATTAGATACTTTGGCTTTCCAATGCTTTCACAATGTAAATGCACAATTACAGAACCCATCTTTGCAACAGAGACATTAACCACTAGAGCAGTCCGTCTGAGCGGCAAGTTAAGTTGGGCGCAATTAGGCTTCAGTCCAGCTCTTCATGCTACAAAGGTCGATAAAACGAGAGCTGCTCAATATGGAGTGTTCATAAAATTAGACCCATGTCCTGTTTGTAGTTGAAACGTGTAAATAAGCGCTGTTGAATTTCAAATCAGTCTCTCACCATGTGTAAATTCATGAGAAGAATTCGGAGTTGCACTTTATGCAAAAATAAACACGTGGTCTTGCGGGAAAATAAATCATTGGTAACTTAAATGTGACCATTTGTTTCTTTTCTCTATTTTGGCAAGTTTTGTTTTCTCAAGTTTGTGTAACGTTTTTCACTGTCCTGTTGAGCACGATGAAAGGAATGTGTAGGAAGGTGGATACCTGACTATGGTTACCCCAGATTTTGTTTGCCTTGTGTTTAGCTGGTTTTTGACTTAGTTGGCCGGGTTCCCTGCTAATCAGGGCCCCAGGCTATCTGCTCTCTCTGTAAAATGGATTCCATGTACCCTAGGTGCATAACTGAATTGGCTTGGGTCACCTTATCAGCCCCTGTACAGAGCACTATAGGTGCCCAGGGCATAGGTGCATCCAAGGCCTACCAGGGGCTGCAGCATATCTTTTGCCACCCCTGGTTGGCTATCCAAAATTGACACAACTGGCTGATCACTCAGCTGGGGCAAGGTGGTGTAATCACCCCTTGCTTAGATATAGTATGCCTATATCTAAACCTATCTGGACACATATAAACCTATAAGCCACTCCTATGGCAGGCCTTAACAATCCTGGAGGCAGAGTGCGTGGTTTTATGTGAGATGATGCTCTAGCATGAGCTGAGCCTATCTGCAGCTGTCGGGACCAATTCCCTTAGCTGTTCCGGGATATTGCCATACCATATACTATTAAGGGCATTATAATCCTCGCGGTTATATGTTAACTTTGGTTTGGCTTTATCAAAACATGTCGTGTAAGGTGTCATACGATTTGGAATACTATCCCCTCGACAGTCCTGTCGACGGGAATAGCATTCCACCCCTCTAGAGGGAGACGGCATGCTACTTTGCTAAAACGCGGTTGATTTTAAAAGGAGCCTCAGCACCACAAAATGGATGCTTCTTCCACAGACACGAATCTGACCTTCTGCAGCTGACCGAAACTCAGCCAAGGAGGCCTGGACAAAGGGGTTCCTGTCACAGGGAGGTGTCACACCACCCCAGACAGGAGATAGTGGATTGTAGCAGGGAGGTTTAAAAGAAACCAGACAGTGCCTGGGGAGCACAAGGCTTCCCCTTGCATAATCCGGTCAAACCGGTTCTGGGGCACACCAGCCCCAGTCCCAGTGTGACCTGGACAAAGGGAAAGGGGTGTAACCACCCCCTTCCTGGGTCCCACCCATAGGAGGGGACCTAGCAGGTAATCCAGCCCCCTAGATTGGTATAAGAATGGGAGCAGTGCCAAAGCACTCAGATTATCCTGATGAAACATAAGAAACGAAACTCTGGACCCTTCGACATCCTACTCGACGTAGAAGACTGAAGAATCTCCCTTTTGGTCAAGGAGTGACCACCCTGTGCAAACAGGCACCATCCAGCACCTCGACCCTTGCTTTGTTGCAGTTCCCGCCGGAACTCGAGCGACAGAGTTCGACAAGACCAAGCGTGCCTGCCTTCTAACAGCCCGATCCACAGTCCCTGCAGAGCTGAGACCCGTGGAGGCGACCTGAAGCGTGGGGCCCGCCATCTTGGAAAGTCCGCGAGACGCTGACCGTGCAGCCCACGAGTGACCCTCGAAGCTGTACATCGGGGTTTGAGAAGCCCCAGCCCTGAGCCTCTTTTGCACCGAAGCTCACCCCTCTACACTCTCCGAGTGCTGCGTGGGGCCCTTCTGCTTCTTTTGGCTCAACGCGTTGGCCCGGTTACTTGCCCGTTGGCTTGTGGCCCCTGTGCCGACGAACTACGAAATCTAACTTGTGATTCTGGTTGCTCCAGACTTGCACCCGCTCCTCTGAAAAGGAGCACCCGCTCTGACCCTCCTGGTCCGAGTGCAACGCCATCTTCGAATCCTGCGTGGGTTGCCCTTGCCAAGGTTTGTTTGCTCCAATCCTGAAGCCGACACCGCCGACAGCGAGGGCCTGCGTGGGACAGCTCGTGATCCACTCATGGACATCCTCGGTGCCCCAGAGTCCACGTGGCAGCGGAGAGAAGCGACCCGTCAGCGACCTGAAAGCGCCCGACATTGCCTGGTTCCTTCTGGTTCCACCCTGGTCACTGCAAAGTGACCCAGACTCTGTCCCCTCTGCTTTCAGATCATCTTTAACTTCGATCCACCCTTGGATCACACGGACACTTCTCGTCTCGACGCCTGCAGCATCTTCAGCTCCAAGCACCAGCAACCTGCGTGACAAAACCCGACGCTACTTCGCACCTGTGCTCCCGCTTCCAGTGGGTGAGGTAACTCAGCAACGCCGGTGTTCCCACACTGGTACACACCTCTAGTGTATGTGTCTTAAGTTTTGTCCTTCTAGGTTGAGCGGAAGTATTCTTAAACAGTAACTTTATAACTTTTACGCACCATTGACTTTGCATTGGTGCATGCCTGCGCTTTAAGCGCTGCACCCGAATCCCACGGGCTTTTTCCGACTTCAGCATTGCTAGTCCCGACTGCTCCCAGCGATTCCCTAGACCCTAGGCCTAACCACTGTTCGATTGGTATCTCTTATACCACTTTCTTAATATATGGTTTGAGTGGCCACCCGCCCTCATCCATAATTGTGCAACTTTCATATGTTTAACTGTGCTTTTGTTTAAATGCTTGTGCCTCTGCACTCATAAAGAGTACAGAGGATTATTCTAGTAATAAATACATATATTTTTATAATATATACTTGTGTGGTGTCCTTTCATTTGATATTACAGGATTGTTATTGGTAAAACAGCTTGCTTAACACGACCTCTAGAGTTAAGCCTTTAAGGCTGCTTAGTCCATGCTACCATTAGGATAGCTTGTCTATAAGGTTGACTTACAACCAGACACCATAAGGGATTGTTTGGACTGATACAAAGTGGTTCCAGAATTGGAAACATCATATATCAGGCCAACTTCTCACATTGGTGTGCAGCGGTGCGAATTTGAGCTTGCTGTTGTTTTACCATTGCAATCTTTTTATCAAATTGAAAGATCACATTAAGTACCTTAGGTACATATAAACGAAAGCTTAGCATATTTAAGTTCTACTGAACTTAGTAGTTGTAGATCAAAGGGATTAGCACACCCTGCCTACAACTCACTAGCAAGGTACAGTAGGAAAACACTTAGTGTAGGTAAGTGCACCACTTGCACCTCACTAGCAGTCATGTCTGGCACAGGAGGAGCTTCAGGCTCTTCACCTGTGAAGGTTGACCTTACCAAGACAACCTCCAGCTATGACAAACTTAGCCATAAAGTCTTGAGTGCTTTATGCATGGCAAGAGGACTAAAAAGGGGTCACAACCCCACCATTCCTTCCCTGATAGCCATCCTGGAAAAGGATGACTTAGCTAAGGCGAGTGCAGTTCCCTTAGATGCAGGAGATGGAGTAGATCCCCCAGAGAATGAGAACACCCCAGAGAATGAGGTGGACCCAGAATCAGATGGTAATGTGTCAGATCATGATCAAGGGGATACCCAGGTCCCAGTGGGGAGGCTTAGCCGAGCCAACTTGGACCTACATAGGGATGGAGAGGGCCAGCACCTCCCCAGACACACTAACCTAGTTCCCTCAGGCAATAGAAGGATGAGATCTCCCTCAGTGGATTCTCATATTTCTAGTGTCTCAAGAAACTGTCAAAGGGGAATGACTTCCCCCCAGAGAAGAGAGCTTAAGGCCAGGATGAGAGCTGTAGAACTCCAGATAGAGAGGGAAGAGTTAGCCCTGGCCCAAGCTAAACTTGCTTTCGCAAGGGAACAGAAAATGTGTGGCTTAGATGCCACTGGTGGCAGCAACAATATTCCTAGAGAGAAAGACAGGTCCTATAATACTAGAAACCTGACAAAGACTGTGCCCCCCTACACAGAAGGGGATGACATCCATAAGTGGATAACTGCTCTTGAGAGAGCCTGCATGGTACAGCAGGTTCCTGAAGAACAGTGGGCAGCAATCTTATGGTACTCCTTTTCTGAGAAAGGGAGAGATAAGCTCCTCACTGTCAGACATGAGGATGCTAAAAGCTACAAAGTCCTGAAGAGTGCTCTAATAGATGGGTTTGGCTTAACCACTGAACAAAACAGGTTAAGGTTCAGAGACACCCAGAAGACATAGACCCAGGACTGGACTGATTTTGTAGATTGTGCTACTAAGGCTCTGGGGGGTTGGCTACATGGCAGCAAAGTACATGACTTTACAGGATTGTATAATTTGATTATGAGGGAGCAGATCCTAAGTAATTGTCAGAACCAGCTCTTACACCAGCACCTGGTGGACTCAGATTTGACCTCCCCCCAAGAATTGGGAAAGAGGGCAGATAAATGGGTCAGGACCAGGTTTAGGCCTAAGAATCAGGGCAATGACCAGAAGAAGAAGTTTACCAAGCCTCAACATAAGGGTGGGGATAAAAATAAAGAAAAGATTTCCCCAGGGCCCCAACACTCTCTAAGGATGGGGGGGGGGGTCCCAAGACACTTCATCTGTTCAGAAAAAGCCATACTGCCATGAGACTGGCATGGGGTTTGCCAACTTCTCTGATTGCCCAAATACCTTGAGCAAATATAGACAGGAACCCATCATCAATGGTTTGAAAGTTGAGGCCTTTAGAGACACAGGGGCTAGCATCACCATGGTGGCTGACTGTATAGTCCCCTCTAAGCAACTTTTACCTGGTGCCACATACCAGGTGACAAACATTGATGGAATACAAACCAATCATCCCATGGCAGTAGTAAGTCTCAGCTGGGGAGGTGTCACTGGCCCAAAGAGAGTGGCAGTGTCACCAAACTTGCCTGTAGACTGCCTACTAGGTAATGATTTGGAAATCTCAGCCTGGGCTGAGGTTGAACAGAAAATCCATTCTAGAATGGTAAATGCCAATGGAAAGGTTAGTGGGGCTTTAATGGCTACAGCCCCAATTCAAGATGTCCTTCCTGAAAAAGTTGGTAGGGCTGGGCAAGACTCAGCCCCATCTTTAGCTAACTCCCTTCCTGAAAAGAATAGCAGAGCTGTTATGATAACAGCCCATACCCAAACTGAGTCTCCTCCTGAAAAGGTTGGTGGGGCCGTGATGGCCACAGCCCAAACTCAAACTAATACCTGTGTTGTGAAGCCTGAAATGATGGAGCACTCCACACAAACAGAGAGCATGGAGGAGGAAGAGAAATCTCCCCCTCACCAGACATTAGGACAGGATCAGCCTCCTCAGGGAACTGATCTTACCCCTGATGAAGGAACTGTCCCAGAGATTGTTAGGCCTGGCCTGACAGAGCCTCTGATGGCAGTGGACTCTTCTCAGGTGGGACCCAGTCTGGAGCAGGTAACCTGCCCCTCTCTGCCTTGCCTTAGTCAGCCCAGGGCTGCAGAGGATAAGAAGGACAGTGAGCCTGTTAGACGGACCGGGAGGGTCGGCCGAGGATAAAGGGAGAGGTCTCCGGGGAGAGCCGCCTCCGGTGATCGTACAGACAAGTAACTTCCCCCCCACAGACGTACGCCACACAAGGTTAAGGTTCAACGATACTTTATAGGCAATTCTTCAAGTACGGTAAAATGATACAAGGAGGTCTGGACTCAGGGGTCCCCTCGATTCTGGTCTCTGGATTGGGAAAAGGGTAGCGGGACAGTCTTGTTACCAATGGATGAAATAGCTCTCAATCCTCGAGCTCGGCGTTCTAGATGGTCGGGCCGCGGCGGAGCCAGCAGGTCCCGAGGTGGATGAAGGAAGCGACGGTCCGCGGCGGAGCCAGCAGGTCCCGATGAAGATGGTAGTTACAAACGGTCCGCGGCCACGCCAGCAGGTCCCGACGACGATGAAGGTTACGAAGGTTGCGGCAGCGCCAGCAGGCAGGACGATAGTTCGCAAGGCAGGGCTACGGCAGCGCCAGTAGTCCGTCAAGGATGAGTTCTTCTCTGCGTCTCTCGACTCCAGGATACAACTGCCTTCCTGCTCTGGAGCTGCCCCAGTTATAGGGCTGATGCCCTTTGATGTCCGGACCCTCGCACTTGGAGGTCGGGAGGTCCGGGATGAGGGAGTTCAGACACCCAGCAGGGGGGTGGAGCCAGCGCCCGGGGAGGTTGGGGGCGAGCGTTACCTGGCGGGGGAGAGCCATCGACACCTCTTTCTCCCATTGACCTGCCAAGTAGTCCGCTCACCTCCTGGGTGGATGGTGGTGCCGGGATGTCGGAGGCCTGGCCAGGCCCAGGGTTAGGGTCGATCGGAGGCCACGCGGCCTCGTGGTGTAGTGTCCAAGATGGCGCCCAGGTTGGGCGTGCGGGCCAGTAGTGGATCAGGCCCACGAGGTCGATATGTTCAGAGGCAGGGGTCCCGGAGGGGACGGCAAACGTGAAGTGGTGGTGTGTGACACTTGAGGGACCGGGCTCGGGCCTGGTCGGGCAGAGGGGGAGCGGGCCCTTTATGTGGCCTGTCCAACATGCGTCCCCCCCAGCTGAAGGCGGGGAGAGTCACCCATCCTCTTGGGGACTCTCCTCGTCGAGGCGGAAAAAGCGGGACAGGCCATCCGCGTTGGCGTGATCTGGCCCAGGCCGATGTTCTACAGTGAAGTCCATCCCTTGTAGGGAGATGGACCAACGTAGTAGTTTTGGGTTCTCCCCCCGCATCTGCATCAGCCACTGCAGGGGTCGATGATCGGTCTGTACCCGGAAGTGTGTGCCGAAGAGATAGGGCCGGAGCTTTTTGAGGGCCCATACCACGGCGAAGGCCTCCCTCTCGATGGTGCTCCAGCGTTGTTCTCGAGGTAGGAGTCGCCTGCTGATGAAGGCCACTGGCTGATCAAGGCCTTCGGGGTTCAATTGAGACAGGACCGCCCCAATGCCGTGGTCGGAGGCATCCGTCTGGACGACGAATTCCCGGCTGTAGTCGGGGGCCTGGAGCACAGGGGCGGAGCACATGGCGGCCTTCAGTTGTTCGAAGGCTGTTTGACAATCTGGGGTCCAGTTGACCTTCTTTGGTTGATTTTTGGACGTGAGTTCTGTGAGGGGCCCCACTATGGTACCATAGTCCTTCACGAACCGTCGGTAATAGCCCGTGAGTCCCAGAAAGGTGCGTACCTCGGTCTGGGTGATGGGGGGCTGCCAGGACTGGATGGCGGCGATCTTGAGCTGCAGAGGGGCCACCAGGCCGCTTCCCACCTGGTGTCCGAGGTAGGTTACGGACCCCTGCCCAATCTGGCATTTGCTGGCCTTGACCGTGAGGCCAGCTCGCTGAAGGGCCTGTAGCACCGCTCGGAGGTGGTGGAGGTGGTCGGACCAGTGGTGGCTGTATACAGCGATGTCGTCTAGGTAGGCGGCGCTGAATCCTTCGAGCCCGGCCAAGACCTGATTAGCGAGTCGCTGAAACGTTGCTGGGGCATTCTTCATGCCGAAGGGCATGACCTTGAAATGATAATGGCCGTCAGGAGTGGAAAATGCAGATCGTTCTTGGGCCCGGGTTGTGAGGCCGATCTGCCAGTAGCCCGCCGTCAGGTCGAAAATGCTGAGGTAGCGGGCAGCTCCCATGCGGTCGATTAGTTCGTCTGCTCGGGGGATGGGGTGTGCGTCTGTTCTGGTGACCGCATTCAAGCCCCGGTAGTCGACGCAGAACCGGAGTTCCGGTGTGATGCCGGGGGCGGCCGCTTTGGGGACCAGTACTACTGGGCTGGCCCAGGGGCTGTCTGAGGGCTCAATGACCCCGAGCGTGAGCATCTTGGTTACTTCTTTCTGGATGCAGGCCCGTACCCGATCTGGTACGCGGTAGGCCCGGTGGCGGATAGGGGGGCTGTCCCCCGTGTCCACGTCGTGCACACACCAGGAGGTGACACCTGGGGTGAGGGAAAACAGGCTGGCGAACTGCAACAGAAGGTCTCGACATTCTTGGCGTTGTCCCAGGGTGAGGGCCTCCGAGAGTCGGACCCCGTCCACGGAGCCGTCTTTCTCCCGAGTCCGTAGGAGGTCAGGGAGGGGTTCGGAGTCTTCTTCGGCTCCATTGTCTGTGGCCATCAGGAGGCTGAGTTCTGAACGCACGAAATGGGGTTTCAGCCTGTTAGCGTGGAGGACCCGGAGGGGGTTCCGTGAAGATTCCATGTCGATGAGATAGGTGACAGGGCCCTTGCGCTCGACTACTTTGAAGGGCCCCGTCCACTTGTCTTGCAGGGCGCAGGGTTCGGTGGGGGACATCACCCATACTTGTTGGCCGGGTTCGAATTCGATGGAGGAGGCATTTTGGTCATACCACTTTTTCATGTCCTCTTGACTGGCCTCCAAGTTTGCTTTTGCCAGCTCTCTGAACCGTCGGGTCTGGTTGCGGAGGGTTAGGAGGTATTTGAAGACATCTGGAGGGTTTTTTAGAGGGGGCATTTCCCAGCCTTCCTTGACTAGACTGAGCGGCCCCCGTACTGGGTGTCCATACAATAGTTCAAACGGGCTGAAGCCGAGGGACTTCTGGGGGACCTCTCGATATGCGAAGAGGAGGCACGGCAGCAGCACATCCCACTGGCGACGGAGGGGCTCTTCCAACCCCCCAATCATCCCTTTGAGCGTGCGGTTGAACCGCTCAACGAGTCCGTTTCCTTGAGGGTGATAGGGGGTCGTGAATCGGTAGGCGACCCCACACTGTTGCCAGAGGGACTTCATATATTTGGAAATAAAGTTCGTGCCTCTGTCGCTGACGACTTCTCGGGGGAAGCCCACACGGGAGAAGATCCCCATCAGGGCCCGGCTGACTACCGGGGCTGTCACAGTTCGCAGGGGAACAGCCTCGGGGTAGCGGGTGGCGTGGTCCACCAGTACCAGGATGAACCGATGTCCTTGTGCTGTACGGGGGTCCAGGGGCCCCACAATGTCTATCCCGACCCTCTCGAACGGGGTGGTGACCACTGGAAATGGTTGCAGGGGGGCTTTTAGTTTGCGGCCGCTCTTTCCACTGGCTTGGCACGTGGGGCAAGATCGGCAATGCTGGAGTACATCATTCCTCATTTTAGGCCAGAAGAAGTGGGTCACTAGGCGGCTGTAAGTTTTATCCTGACCCAGGTGTCCAGCCAGGGGGACATCGTGGGCCAGATTTAGTAAGAAGTCTCTAAAACGGAGGGGCACCACTAGTACTCGACTGGCCCCCAACTCCGCGATCCTTTGTTCACTGTATAGCAGATCATTGTCCCAATAGATCCAAAGTGTTCCGGAGGTATCCCCTGCGCTCTGGGCGAGGGCTTGTTGGCGGAGTCCCTCGAGGGAGGGACAGGTCTTCTGCTCTTGGCGAAACTGCTCCTGTGTGGGCCCCCCCTCTTGATGCCACTGGTCGAGGCCAGCGAGGTCCGGAGGTTGAGCTGGTTCCGGGGGGACGGCACGGTCGGTGTCTTCGACTGGAGCGACCGGGGGAGGAGGCGCCGGCCATTCGGGTTCCTTGGGTCGGGGATTGGCACGGGCGGCCATGGACCGGGTGGTGACGCACGCCCAGTCCGGGATGCCTAACATCCCTAGGTGTTCTCTTCGTTCTACGGCTGCCCACGGAGAGCTTTCAAGGTCATTTCCCAGGAGGCAGTCTACGGGGGCATCATCTCGGACCGTCACCTTCAACATGCCGGAGACCCCTCCCCATTCGAAAGGGACGCATGCCATCCGGCACAGACTCTCCGAGTTATCGGCTGAACGGACAGGGCAGAGAATGTTTGGTAGGAACTGTTCTGGGGTCACCAGGTGACAGCGGACGGCTGTTACACTGGCCCCGGTGTCACGGAGGGCTTCGGCCTGGCGTCCATTGATGCTCACCCATTGGCTGTACTTCCGGGTGTTAGCGGGTAGGGGGACCCGCGGGACCATGTCTTTCCCCCCTAAGCATGCTAGAGCCATGGCGGCTGGCTCCCATTCTTGATGCTCTTGCTCATATTCTTCCTGCTCTTCGGAGATCTGTTCTTCCCCCAGGGCAGCAGCAGCCACCTGGCGGGGTCTTGGGCTCTGGTACTGTGGGCAATTTGGGTCGTTTGCATAGTGGCCGACTCGTTGGCATCGGTGACACGTGACATTGGCTCTGTATCCCGGTCGTGCCGGGGTGCTGCCCCGGTTGGCCGGGGGGGTGGTGCTGGTAGCGGGGGCGGCCGGAGCGTTGTCTCTTCCTCGTCCTTGGCCCCCTCCTCCTCCTCGGGGACGGTGCTGACCGTGGTTGTTCCGGTTCTGTTCATAGGATCCATTTCGGCCCACTCTAGTGATTTCCCACCGGTCAGCCTCGGCTGCGAGCTGCCGTGGATCAGTCAATTTGCTGTCGAGGAGGTGCTGCCGGAGCTCAATGAAGCAATTGTTTGATAGATGCTCCCACACCATGAGATTGAAGAGTTGTTCGTAAGTTGTGACATTGCTTCCTTTGATCCAGCCTTCGAAGGCTCGGCTAAAATAGTTCACGTAGTCCACCCAAGTTGTACCCGGGATGCGGGTGCAGTCTCGGAACCTCTGACGGTACATCTCGGGTGTGAGCCCATAGCGGGTGAGGAGGGCAGCTTTCATGTGGTCATAGGAGGTCATCAGATGGTCGGGGAGCTGTAGCAGGGCATCGCGGCCCTCATTGAGGAATCTCCCCCATAGACCGGCTCCCCAGTCGCTTCGATCGATCCGGTGAGCGGTCATAGCGATTTCGTAGGCCTTGAACCATTGCTGGATGTCGTCCTCTCTGAAG